>NC_044033.1:186652363-188005737 GCF_901765095.1 Microcaecilia unicolor | reverse complement strand
GAGAGACACTGGATGGAAGGATGCAGAGAGAAAGGGAGAGACTGGAAGGATGTGGAGAGAGAAGGGACACTGAACAGAAAAGGGTAGAGAGATAGACACTGGTTAGAAGGAGGGAGAGAGACATTAGATGGAAGGATCAGGAAAGAGAGTAGATGGGTAGAAGGATGGGGAGAGAAAGAGGGAAGACACTGGATGGAAGGGTAGGGAGAAAGAGGTGACACTGGATGGAAGGATGCAGAAAGAAAGAGGGGAGACTATTGGAGGATCGGGAGAGAGAGGGGAGACACTGGAAGGATGGGGAGAGAAAGAGGAGAGCTGCTGCATGGAAAGGGGGAGTAGTGAAAGATTGGAGAATAAGAGGAAGAGGCATGGGGAGAATAAGGGTGAGAAAAAGATGAAAAGCCATAAGTAGATGAAGGAAATTAAAGAATGGATAGTAAGAATGAATTAAATCTGGACACAGAGAGAGGCAGAAAAATATTGAAGAAAGCAAAGAAAAAGGAGAGAAAAATGAGAAATGGCCAGGAAACCCTGGCAGAAGAGTTAAACGAAAGAAAGCAGAATCTAGAGACACAATGAGACAAAGTAAATGGCCATACAACAAAGGTAAAGAAAATAATTTTATTTTTAATTTAGGATAAAGTAATATGGTGTTAATAAAGTTTCAGAGACCAATACTTCCTTCCTTAGGTCAGGAGAGGATACCGTAACAGCATTATACTGACCTGAGGCAGGAGGTTTTGGCCTCTGAAAGCTCACTGAAAAGGATTAGTAAATTGTCTGAAATCGGATGCACTGAAAAGCAGCACTTTACCCTGTGTGACAAATGCATCTGAGTGTGACTAAATTTTGCTGGGGGGGAGGGGGGTACAGAGAAAATTTTGTGCCCACCCACTTTGGGTTCAGGCCCACCCAAAATTGGCAGTCTGGCTACGCCACTGGTTTGATGGTTGGCTAGTTGGTTGTAGAACAGTTCGTTGAACTTGGAGTTTGGACCTGACTGGTATTCTTGAGAAATCTACTGAGGAAGTTGTTAAAGGTCTACCTGTGCACTTTGTAAAAATGAAGTGATCAAAGTGATGAAGCCATCAAGTTAAGATTGAACGGCACGGAATAAGAGATAAGTGCTAGATCTAGATTACCATGCACGATCCTTTTTGGAACATTTTTGGAACAATTTTTGAAATATATGTGTTTGAGTATCATTTTTCATGGAAAGGCTTTTGTGTTTAAAAATGTAGGGTTTAGATTAAAGGAGCAGGTTGCTTTAGGAATAGTCATTTTTCTCCCAATGGGAGTTTTTTGCGACTCTTTTTTTTTTTCCTGCTGCTTGAAACTGATGATAGCCTTGGAGGTCGTGGATGCATAAGAAAGTTTGAGCATTCACCTGAGGCTTGAGGTTTCATTTTGTTTAATATTTTATTCTCCTGTTGTAACACCAAACCCTTTCTATGAGCACAAACTGATTTTTTTGGTGTGTGTTTGAGATTTTTCAGTTTGGTTGTCCAGTGAGTTGTCCATTACAAACAATACGTCATGCCGCCAAGGAGAGGCTGGAGGGAGGGGTCATCCCAGTTACAGCTTCAAACAATTACTGCTGAGCCATTAGAGATGGAGAAGGAGCAGAATCAGGGCTGCCAGCTCCTGGAGAAACTAGAAGACATGGAGCCCAGAAACAGAAATGGATATGGAAGTAGATACCTGTGAGTGAAAGATATAGAACTGTTTAGTTAGCAGCCCAGTGAGAGGCCACAGCGTTAACGGAACTGTGGAGTGGGAGGTGGGCTGCAGGTGGAAGTGGGAGATGTGCCAGTAGAACGGTTTGAGGCTGGAGGACTAAGCTCTAAAGTCCTTAAAGACTAAGTAAATTATATGGACTAAGTAGGATACTATCAATTCTGAGGATTACAAATTTCTCTCTATTTGAGTTTTTGAGTTGGTAATAATAAAGGCAGGAAAACCCAGACTGGCTCAGTTTAGAGTCCTGGATTGAACTTTGTGTGCTGTGAAGCACGATACCTTTGGAACTGTGATGGAGTGCAGGCTGAGAGGTGGACCTGGGTGCTACACTTACAATAATAAATAAGGTTTCAACCCCTTCACCCATCGTAATTTCATATATATTGTTTTCACTACTTTCTGAACTTGTGTAAAAAAAAATATCAAAGCTAGGAGAAATCTAAACCCCTAAGGCTCTTACACTCCCCTGTGGTAAATATTGTAAACCCTTCCAAACTGAATACCAGCTTATGAGGGGACAGATCTTTTGATTCTCACTTTTCCATTTTTTATCCATGTTCATCATCAAACACTTTTCCATCATGGGACTTACCTGGAGCTTAAGGGGGCAGTGCCATCTCTGGACTATTATGAGACTTAAGCTAAAGTTTTCAGGCATCATGAATCTGCCTCCTGCCAAAATCACTGGTGCTGCTTGGCTACCTTCGTTTACTAGAACAGGGAATGTGCCTTGCAACAGTTTGTCTGTCTTCAGGGAGAGACTGCTTAGATAATCACACATCCTGGTTGCTCCCAGGCTATATATCAAAATATGTGCCTGGACTGGATGAGTGAAAAAAATCAAGCATTACTGATCACTACCTTATAAGTCATCTCTCTGACATTTTCTCACATCAAGACATCCTTTTGTAAAATTGTTTTTTCAAACACCATTTCACCCAAACACTTTATCACTTTATTGTTGCATCTGTAGACAGCTGTGTTTCTCATTTGTGCTGCCCTGAGAAAAGGCTTTTCCTCCTGAACTGCTTGCTGCTATAAAAGATGATCTTTTCTTTTGCACTGTGCACTTTATTCCACCAGGAGAAGTTGAGTTCCGTGTCCCTGCAGGTATCATCAAGTGGGTGCCAGGATCACCTTTAAAATTATAGCACTGCTGCAACATACTGCTGGAGTGTGACAAAGGGGCACATCCCTTCCTGTACCCTTTCATGCAACTGAAATGTGGTCACAGGATTTTACCCTGCTTAATAATTAGATAAGAACATAAGTACTGCCCTACTGGGATAGACCGAAGGTCCATCAAGCCCACTATACTATTTCCAACAGTGGCCAATCCAGGTCACAAGTACCTGGCAAGATCCCAGAACAGTAAAAGAGATTTTACGCTGCTTATCCTAGAAATAAGCAGTGGATTTTCCCAAGTTCGTCTTGCTCATCTTAATAATGGCTTAAGGACTTTTCTTTTAGGAAATTATCCAAGTTTTTTTAAACCATGCTAAGCTAACTGCTTTTACCACATTCTCTGGCAATGAAGTCCAGAGTTTAATTACATGTTGAGTGAAGAAATATTTTCTCCAGTTTGTTTTAAATTTACTACTTAGTAGCTTCATTGCGTGCCCCCTATAGGTGATACCACTCTTCAACGACAGATTACTCTGCTAACAAAACACAGACAAAATGGTAACTCAAGCCCCATTTTCAAGGCCTAAACATAGAAACAGAGAAAAATGTAGGCAGATAAAGACCATATGGCTTATCTAGTCTGCCCATCCATGCCATCTACTCTTCCTATCGCTCCCTTAGAGATCCTATGCACTTGTCCCGACCTCTCTTGAATTCAAATACTGTTTTCATCTCCACCACTTCTACCAGGAGGCTGTTCCAAGAATTTGCCACCTTTTCTGTGACAAAGTATTTCCTCACATTACTTCTGAGTCTATCTCCTTTGATCTTCATCCTATGCCCCCTCCTTCCAGAGCTTCCTTTTAATTGAAAGACTTGCCTTCTTCTGTGCATTTAAGCTGCATAGGTATTTAAATGTCTCTATCATATCTCCCCTCTCTTGCCTTTCTTCCCAAGTACAGTGATACCTCGGTTTTCGTCGATAATCTGTCCGAAAACAATCGACGAAATCCGAAACCAATGAAAACCAAGGCAACTATTTCCATATGAATCAATGTAAATCCAATTAATTTGTTCTAGACACTCCAAAATACATACCAAAAACACATTTTATAGAGAATAAATATAGTGTTTAATACTAAAAACAATAAGAAATGAATATAAAATGAATATAAAAGACTAATGTAAAGAAAAAATGAACATTTAACATGGACCTCGCTCCGTGTGAAAGAAGCGCAGCATCGGCAGTCTGCAGATCGCCTCCCTTCAGGCCTTCCCTCCCTGTCTCCCGCCCTGGTATTTATGCTATATTTTGACTGGTATAACTGAATACACATAGTTTTAGGCGCTGGGAAATCAACTAAATGTATTCTATATACCGCACCTAAATCTAGGTGCCTGCTTATAGCATGGATCCGCATGGATTTTGAGGTGCCATATATAGAATCCCCTTCCCCCACCCCCCCACCCCTGGAGGGCCCACACCGAGGGTACTCAGTTTATTTGCTAGTCATCTATGCGGAACCATGTCAAGAGGCTTTGCTCAGATTTGTCTGACAAGACCTGCCTCTAAGTGAAACCATGTTGCCTCAGGCCCTATAATCCATTGGATTAAAAAAAACTTTACTCTTCTCTGTCTTAAAAGCATTTCTATTAATTTACTTACCACAGAAATCATACTTACCAGCCTGTTGTGATTGTGGGCCCAAGTGTTAACAGTGCCAGAGATGAGCAGTTTACGGGAGAAATGGTAAATGAAGGGCAAGAATACAAAACTGCATTTGTTAAGGCTCATTCAGTAAATAAAACAGGACATATATATCACTTCATTATGTCTAAAAGCTAGATGTACTTAATGTAACAGAAACGTTGCTAGCAGAGACAGATGTGGCCATTCTTAATCAGTTATGTCCTTGCGGATACATAATCCATCATTTCCCAGAGTAAGAAGATGGGGGATGGGTTGTTTTATATCACATCAGAGCCTTCAGTTTCAACCACATGATGAATCTGGTCCTGATGACTCTGAAATGTTACTCATTCTGAATAAGCAATGGGGTTTACGTCTAGTTTATATTCCTCCAAATAGTGTCTGAACTAATGTTATCCACTCAATGGTTGATCTCTCTTAACCAGGATTTGTTGAAACTGGTAGTATTAGGGGACTTCAGTTTACCATCTCCCCCTACTCCAGTAAATGGTTTTCTATTAGCAATGATATCAATAAACTATTCAATCTCATTTTTTTTCTTCTGGATTATGTGCAGTTAAACACAGTTTATAAGTACATAAGTAATGCCACACTGGGAAAAGACCAAGGGTCCATCGAGCCCAGCATCCTGTCCACGACAGTGGCCAATCCAGGCCAAGGGCACCTGGCAAGCTTCCCAAACGTACAAACATTCTTTACATGTTATTCCCGGAATTGTGGATTTTTCCCAAGTCCATTTAGTAGCGGTTTATGGACTTGTCCTATAGGAAACCGTCTAACCCCTTTTTAAACTCTGCCAAGCTAACAGCCTTCATCACATTCTCTGGCAACGAATTCCAGAGTTTAATTATGTGTTGGGTGAAGAAACATTTCCTCCAATTTGTTTTAAATTTACTACACTGTAGTTTCATCGCATGCCCCCTAGTCCTAGTATTTTTGGAAAGCATGAACAGACGCTTCACATCCTCCTGTTCCACTCCACTCATTATTTTATATACCTCTATCATGTCTCCCCTCAGCCATCTCTTCTCCAAGCTGAAAAGCCCTAGCCTCCTTAGTCTTTCTTCATAGGGAAGTCGTCCCATCCCCGCTATCGTTTTAGTTGCCCTTCGCTGCACCTTTTCCAATTCTACTATATCTTTCTTGAGATGCGGCGACCAGAATTGAACACAATACTCAAGGTGCAGTCACACCATGGAGTGATACAACGGCATTATAACATCCTCACGCCTGTTTTCCATACCTTTCCTAATAATACCCAACATTCTATTCGCTTTCCTAGCCGCAGCAGCACACTGAGCAGAAGGTTTCAGTGTATTATCGACGACGACGACGACACCCAGATCCCTTTCTTGGTCTCTGGACTGACCATTTTCTAATTTGCATAACTCTACCTGTGCCAAATTCAATTCTGAATACAAGGCATCAGGGATGTGCATGCATATGAACGCCCTCTAAGGTTGCCAACTGGATCCAGTTTCACCTGACGGGGTTGATCCACTCCTGGGTTTACCCCAACGCATGTAGGGAAATGTAGTCTTGCATTTATTAGTGAATTCAATAGGGAAATCAGAACTACAATGAAAATGCAGCTCTGAACAGTCTTGCCATTCAAGAGTGGTGGGTGATGGGATGCCAGGTGATATGGGGAAACTCCTGCGGCATGGGGGGAGGGGGGGGGAGAACGACCGAGTTTCACTGATGGGATTTCAACCAGTTATCCCAGAAGGGCAAGGCAAGTGTCTTAACCTGGTTCTGGCACTACCCTGTTCAGAGGAAAGTTAAATGACCTGCACACTCCACAAGGGGCTGCTACAAGACGGAACCAGCACTTTATAGTTCCCCATACCACTTTGCTGGGAGCGGATAGCGTTTTCTATACCCTATAGCTGTAGTGTAGAATGAATGTAGCCCGTCTCAGACACTAGTGTGTTCCTGTGTCCAAATCAAAAGGGGAGGAGGACTGCACCTTCTCACAGACTGGAGGGAGGGCCTGAAGGAGCGATTAATACATTTGGCGCAAAGCAGCCTAGTGCTGAAATTGACCACGAGTGTCAAATTGGTAGACTGCTGACTGAGAACCAAAGACGCCCCAAATCGGAAGCGCAGTGGTCAATTGATCCACTCCTGACTCTAAAGCCAATGTGGAAGTACTGCAGTTTGGGGAACCATATGTGCACCGAAGCCCCCCCACCCCATCTAAGGTGAAGCTGTGCTCTGTAAATGAAATTGGAAAGCGGGCAGGGGCAGGAGGGAGTTGCTGGTTAGAAAGGCACGCATGACGTGACTCCTTAGATATTGGAAAGTGAGCATGAAGGTGGCATTTGCCTTCCACAGCTGGGATACAGAGGCAAAGCAGGCTATGGAGGAGGCCCATGTCAGCAGAAATAAAGGAGAAGGCGAGGGGGCTGCATTCATAAGCTCAGAATAGTCAGGCATCAGCCCATAGATCACTGGAACTAGACAGCAAAGCAGTAGAATAAGTGACATCCTACTATCCAAGGGAAGTAGCATGGAGACCTAAAAGGCACCCACAGGTATCAAGCAGCTGCTTCCACCAGCAGATATGGAAATGAGGAATTTGGGGACAGGTCCTGGAACAGCAACAGGTAGATGGAGGGACAATCAGACTCCTGCTGGGTTTTTATCAGTTGGGTATGAATGGAGGGGGGCACTACAAGGCACTAAACACAAACAGCAACATAATATATATGAGTCTGGCCCCAGAGACAGACAGGCTCTTCCTGTACCAACCCCATAGCTCGAGAATTTAATTTCACATTCACTTGTGCAAAAGAGACCTCTCAATCATTTTAAACTAATTTGTCTGCAGGATCAAGATATGCTTGGGCTCATTACCCTCAGAATGCTGACAAGGACACCATCCTATCCTGGGGGGGCCCTAGTAATGAGTAATGTGATCTTCCACATCACTGGGATGCGGAGATGTCTTGTATTAACAAAATGGTGACCAGCATAGCTATTGGCCAGCAGTTTGTGTATTCAAGTGTACTATTGTGCAGGTAACTGAAAAGAAATGCATACGATTGAAGTTGCTGAACCGTGGCCACCAGCGGAAAAACATTCATGCCTGAAGGGCTGGCAGCAAGTTTTTGGGACCAGAGCAGTTGGAAGGGCTCATGTGGCAGCTAAGCAGCACATCCAGTGCCGCAAGGGGGGGTCAGCTAACAGCCGAACTGCGATTACAGAAATAGTTCACAATGCGACAAGTCTTAATGGGTAAATATCATGTCATGCCCACATCTTAAATAGGAGCAAACAGCTTAGAGTCTGCACAGTACACTGCGTTTACAGATACAAATGGTGGACATTAAACCCACACATATGATGGAGCCTGCAAACATCTGCACCCAGAAAATGCGCCTGCCTCCAGCACACTAGCAGCATTCAGCCAGGATTGTCTTGGAAAGCGTGAGCCGAAAACACGTCACATGCTATTATTTGAACCAGGCAGAGCGTGTCATATACTCACGGGGTTGATACATCAATAGTAAATGCCATCTATACAATAAGACATGACATCGTATCAAAATACCAGCTGATATGATATTTCCCTTCTTCCCGCTGCTGGGCTCAGGACCCGCCTCTTCCCCGGCTTCCTAACCAATCCCCGCTGGGATTTCCTGTGACATCACTCCTTGTGGTGGGGTAGCCGGAAGAGGAGCACAGCTCATCGGCCTTCTTTTCTTGGGACATGGTCTCTTATCTCCATTTCCAGAGAAGTGCGAACTTTGACATGCTGGAGGATATTTCCCTGACTTTTCTCTCAGACCTCTTCTTCTACAATATAGAGAGGTAACATTCACCTGGAAAACTCGTAGCATGTGCTGCCTTGGTCAGTGGCTTGCCAGCCCATTACAGGGCTCTAAAGTGAAGGGGGGTAAAAAGGATGAGAAGTCTGCAAGGAACATAATAATAAAAAGTTGAGTCTCTGATTCCTTGAGCTATTCAGGTTCAAGCAAGTCCATGGGGGACACTATTGGCCAATCTCAGACCTAATGCTCAAGCTCCAGTGTTAAGTGAACAGCACCTGCCCATACTGAAGGAGCAGCACAGAAAAATGACCCTCCATGCGCAAGCTAATGGCATTCAAATTATATGTGTGCTGTAGACCGAAAGTACACAAGAGCATGAACGTTGCCACACTGGGACAGACCAAAGGTCCATCAAGCCCAATATCCTGTTTCCACAGTGGTCAATCCAGATCACAAGTATCTGGCAAGAACAGTAAAAATGAATTTAATGCTCCTTATCCTAGAAATAGGGTAGTGGTTTTCCCAAGTCCATCTTAATAATGGCTTATGGACTTTTAGGAAATTATCCAACATGTTTAATCTCTGCTAAGCTAACTGCTTTTGCCACATTTCTCTGACAATGAATTCCAGAGTTTACACATTGAGTGAAGAAATATTTTCTCCAGTTTCTTTTAATTTACTACTTAGTAGCTTCATTGCAAGCCCCCCTAGTCCTTGTATTGTTGGAAACATAACAATGATTCACGATCTACCTGTTCCACTCCACTCAGTGTTTTATAGACCTCTATCTTATCTCTCCTCAGCCATCTGTTTCTCCAAGCTGAAGAGCCCTAGCCGCTTTAGCCTTTCCTCATAGGGAACGTCGGTCCCACCCCCTTTATCATTTTCATCACCTTCACTGTACCTTTTCTATTCCACTAGATCATTTTTTGAGATGGTGGTGACCAGAAGTGGCACACAGTATTCGGATTGTGTCACCCATAGAGCAATACAAAGGCATTATAGAATTTCATTGTTTTCCATTCCTTTTCTTAATAATTTCTAACATTCTATAGCTTTCTTAGCCACCACTGCACACTGAGCAGAGGGGTTTCAAACCGTATCAATGACACCTAGATCGTTTCCAGGGTGGTGACTCCTATGTGGAACTTGCATTACGTACTATAGTTTGGGTTCCTCTTTCTCACATGCATCTCTTGCACTTGCTTAGATTACATATCTCTGCCATTTGGTGCCCAGTCTCCCAGTCTCAGAAGGTTCTCTTGCAATTTTTCACAATCCTCTTGCAATTTAACAATTTTGAATAACTTTGTGTCGTCAGCAAATTTACTCCCCCCCCCCCCCCCACCTTTTACAAAGTTGTGCGGCAATGCTGACACAGCCCATTCAAACGGCATTACCACACTGACAGCCGCTAGCACGGCTTTGTAAAAAGGGGGGGTTAGTTACCTCACTAGTTATTCCCATATCCCATCTCTAGGTCATATAAATGTTAAAAAAACAGAAGTCCCAGAACAGACCCCTGGGGAACCCTCCTATCTATCCTTCTCCAATGAGAATACTGACCATTTAACCTTACTCTGTTACTGACAAACAGAGCATAAGCGTGGACCAGTGGCGTAGCTATGTGGGGCCACGGGGGCCTGGCCCCCATAGATTTAGCCCTGGTACCCCCCCTGCCGATGACCCTCTCGCCCCCCCTCCCACTGCCAACCCGCATCGCCATTGCCTAGCTTTGCTGGCGGGGACCCCAACCCCGCCATCCGAGGTCCTCTTCTTCCGGTGCAAAGCTTCATTCAGTTTCTGAGTCTGACGTCCTTGTACGTGCAGGATTCAGACTAAGAAACAGAATGAAGCCTTGCGCCGGAAGAAGAGGACCATCGTGGGCAGGGGTTGGGGTCCCCCGCCAGCAAAGGTAGGCAATGGCGGCGGTAGGAAGGGTTAGCGGCGGGCGGGTGGGGCGTCGAGGGGTTCGTCGTCGGGGAGGTCAAAGTTGGTGGGGGTCGGCGGTGCCAGGGGGGGGGGGCTAAAATGTACCCCCTCACCCTCGGTCTCTGGACTCCCTTCCTGCCGAAGTCTGGCTACGCCCCTGCGGTGGACAGACGTACAGTGTATCAAGAAAAGGAAAGGACTCCATTAATTGACAGCAAAAAAAAAAAAAAATACAGACACACAAATGACAAAGAGGGGAGAGAGAAGAACAGCAATAAGGAAAGATTAGGGAAAACAAGGGGAAACTCTGACAAACATAACAACTTATGGATCCCTATAAGCCTGCGTTAAATAGCCAGGTCTTAATTCTACCTTAAAACTTTAACTCAGAATACTACGAACAGAGAGCAGTAGGCTAGTCCAAACATGCAGTGCAAAAAAGAGGAATGCGCTTAGGCTAGTCCACGTCATAATGAGCAAGCCCAAGTCCAGGGAGGACGAGGCAATGATCATTCACAGAATGCAACATACGGGCTGGTGTGTAGGGAATTGTGAGGCTAACTACATATTCCGTTTAACCAATCAATTTGATGAGCTTTAAAAGTCATACTGCTATTTTGTAAATGATCCTTTAATCCACAATAGGACATTACCTAGGGCAGTGGTCGGCAAACTCATTAGTCAACAGAGCCAAATATCAACAGTACAAGGATTGAAATTTCTTTTGAGAGCAGAATTTTTAAAACTTAAACTATATCTAGTAGGTACAGTTGTTATTTAACTTAATTAGGGTACTCCTAAGCTGACCTTTGCTAAAAACTCAGTCCTGGCCAGCATTGTGCAGTAGGACTGAACTCACTCAGTTGTCTTGGCTATTTCAAAGTGCAAGGAACTTGTGCAAGCAGTATCTACCATTCACATACTTTTAATAGAATTAGCAGCATTAAAAACCAACCATTCAAGGAAACTGTATAACTCCACCCCCCACCCACACAGCATGAGTTTGAGGTGCACTGCTACCAGGCCCCGCCCTGCTCCCACCTGCCCACCACCCTCAGCTTCCAACAGCCCTCCTCTCTCCATCCTTCCTGCCGGCCATGGCCACCCAGGGTTTAAACCTTACCTTTTATTTAAGTCGCAGCGACCGACGGCTTCACTTCCAGCTCCAGCTTTTTCCTTTCCCGCTCAGTGACTCCCGCCCGCCCTTGCGGAAACAGAAATACCTCATCAGGAAGGCGGGGCAGTGAGCGGGAAGTGAAAGGCTGGAGGAGGTGAGCCGTCGTCCCGTCGCTGCAACTTAAAATAAAGAAGTTTAAACCAGGGGGCGTAGCTACGGGTGGGCCTGGGTGGGCCCAGGCCCACCCAATTTCAGCTCTGGTCCGCCCACCCACTTTTTCTTCAGGTCCGCGCCAGCCCCAGCTCCCACTGCTGGCCACTGCTGCTTTTCCTGATGAGCAGCAGGGCCGGCGCTACAAAAAGAAGAAGCGCTCAGCTGACTGAGCTGAGCGCCAACAAATGACGACTCGACGAGAAAAAATGTTTTTAAAAAATGCGGCAACCGCAGGCAGCCTTGAAGCATTGGCTGCTGGCTCTGCAGGCTCCGCCCGTACTCTTACATCACTGCCCCCTGTTTGATGTGTGTTCCTTAACTAAAGGCTACGATTAAATATTTCTTTCGCAAAGGTAGCAACCATTTTTATTTTTCTGTCCTTTTTGTCTCCAAAAACATGGTAACCCTAACATTACCCTCCTACCTCATGACTTTCTAATTTCTTCAAGAGTCTTTCATGAGGTACTTTTTGTCAATGCCTTTTGAAAATCCAGATACACAACATCAACCCACTCACTTTTATCCACATGGAAGGAAAGTGCCTGGCACATGCACACAACAGTTTGTGCGGTAAGTGAGCACACATCAGCACCATTGTTCTGTGCCTTTAAATATAACTTTTCAATTGTTTTCACTTGAAATGCTTGTATTTAAGTGCATTAAACAGACGCCAATGTGTGCTTTTGCTTCAGATTTATTTCTTTCTCGGTACTGGTAGTTCTGTGAGCATTGGGAGGACAAAGCAAATAACCTCATTAACATCCATTTGACTACATTTAAATACAATTTGCGGTCCATCTCACATTGCTTCCTGCCCTAAAGCCCTCTTAGCATTCTGCACAGATTAATGTCACTGCTAGTCCAGTGCTAATCGGCTCTAATAGGCAGATGATCAAAAGCCCCACCGCTGTTCCAGTGCTCTAAAAATAGCGCTGGAACAGCACGGGGCTTTACTGGATCTATGATCAGAAATAATTGCATGCAAATTTAAGCATCCTGGGATGTGCTGAGCGGGGCTTCACACCATATAAGGGAGTTTCTTCCTTATATGGCATGAAGCCCCACCCAGCACATCCCAGGAACCACTGGGCAGGGCTGGGTGCCCGCCATTTTGCAGGTGGCACCGTTGGAAGGCCACCTCCCTCCTCCAAGTTAAGGTAGGAGGTGGGGAAGGGCCAGTAGAACCCCCAAGTATGGGGGCATTCACCCCTGGCCCACTGGGTCACTAGGGACATCCGAGGGATGTTGGGGGGGGGGGGGGGTAGGTGGGCTAGTGACCCACCGGATCTCCAGCCTCCCTGAACCTGTTAGGGGGGGCCTCCAGCCCCCTGTTGCTGGGGGGGGGGGGTAGGTCGGGTTGGGTGGGCACGGCGTTCCTGAGGGGGCTACTGCATTGGGGGCCTGCTAGCATGCAAATGCATGCTGGACAGGGCTCACAATTCCTTCCCAATGGTCTGCAAACCCTAATGCCAGCTCTGATAGGGGTTTCCGTGACCAGCGAGCCAATCTTTGGCGCACTGGTCGCTGATCATTGGGGATGAATAGGTTTAGCCCTGTTTTGCATGTATTTGCATGCTAGTTGCGTTCAGAGTCCGCGAGCGCGTTGTTTCACATGCTTGGGGGCTCTGATCATGGGGCAGTAGCAAATGCAGGCGCTAGTATGGCACTAACAGCCTCTAGCGCCTGCGTTTGCTTCTGATCATCGGCCCATAAGGCTGGCGTTAGGTTCTGAGCATTGGTCCCTCAGAACCTAATTCCAGCAGATAACGAACAATTTGCCCATCCAGTCTGCCCAGATGAGTTGATTCCTTTCAGCTTTCCTGCATTAACATTCTGGGATTTACAATCTTCATTGTTATTACACTACAAAATGCCAGGTGTACAAATTTCACCATCCTTGGAACTGTGAGAAATGAAAAGATGGGCTCACATGGTCTGTGGACAGATCCCTCTATTTGACAAACATCACAGAGCGTTTAAGAGACGGTTAGTGGAGTTCCTGAGAGACCTCGCTGATCACTTTTGACTCCTCAGGGAAAGCAGCGCACTAGGAACCATCCACCCAGTCACCCTTCAGTCAGTAAGCGGGGGGGGGGGGGGGGGGGGGGACGTGCCGCCCACGCGGAACCCGCACTCCAGTAGCGCACTGCAGACGCTTACCTATAAGAAATGGGCTCTCTCTGACTTCCGCAGAACGTCCGAACTGTACAAAGAGAAAGCAAAGCGGCCGCGCCCGCACTGTCGGCCAATAGGAGGCGGCAGATGCAAATTATCAGTCAGGACTAATTCAAGCTGGGCGGGGCCAAAGTCTCACGTGTATTGTTTAGTGACGTTGCAGGGCAAAGTGATACAAATAGCCCCTAAATTTCCTAAACATCTCCCCTGAGACTCATGATGGTCGCGAGGTGAGAGGCTCCTTTTAAGCCACCCAGCACCAGCAGCAGCTGTAACATCATCATCATGGTGAATATGGGCGTGGGGTGGACCCCCAGGCTTCTTGGGGAATACCGGTCCGGAGTCTCCGAGGTTCCAGGGAGCTCATTTGTTCCAGGGGAGTATCACGTGACTAGAGCACATGATGGGGCTGGACTGGGGAACTGACGCCTGGACTAAGGACTGTGGGCTTTGAATACTAAGCGCCCCACCTTTGTTATTTACACTCAGTTATTGTGTTCACAAGTTAATGTTGCTCATAGTCATAGTGATTTATGTATTTGTTTATGCCATTCAGTTGTTGATTAGTGGAGGAACACCAGAGATGATAAGGATTCTTAATTAGTTAAAATCCGATGAGTACAGAGTGACTTTTGAGTGTGTAGTATTGGTCTTGTTGGGATGCTTTTACTCCTGGAGGCTATGATAATTATTTGGTTACATTCATTAACTTTAATATTTGTCAGATGTCCCTATCTAGACCTTTCTGTGTACACTCCTGGACAAATTTTGAGTCTGTTTATGGGAGTGAAGTCAAGTAACTATTACATTTGTTTTAAACAACTAATTCTTCTCAGTGCTTCTGCTCCCATTTGTTCTCCAAACGATTTCTGATGACATTGTACCTTTCCTTACCAATGTGGTTCATAAGTCACTGCACTCTGGGATTGTTCCTGATTCCTTAAAAGTTGCTGCTATATATCTCCTGTTCTTAGAAAGGTAATCTTGACCCTACATTGGTTTCGACATAGACCAATACCCTACTTGCTGGTTCTAGCCAAACTTTTGAAAAAGTGTTGATGACTAAGCTTACTGAGTATCTGGATAAGGCATTAATAATTGGATCATTTTTGGTATGGATTCCTTAGAGCACAGAGACATTATTGTTGTCTTCTACTGATGTCTTTAGATGGGACTAGATCAGGTTTTCCGCAATAAATATGCATGAAATCTATCTTCATGCTTTGCCTCCATTGTATGCAAATAGATCTCATGCTGATACTATTCTTCTTGAAAGACTGCAAGTGTTTGGGGGGTTTCAGATATAGTCTTGGTTTGGTTTCATCTTTCATGACCAATGGATCAGAAGAAATTCAAATTGGAAATCTGTTGTCTTCCCCTAAACCTCTTCTTATGGGAGTTCCTAGGATTCCACATTTCCAGTGGTCCTTTTAATATTTAATTAGTGCTCTCTGCTGGAAGCTTCTTACGTTGAATATACGTTTTGGTATGTATGTTGATGACATTCAGTTTTTCCTTACAGCTGCTAATTCCGTTAAATCTGCTCATAGTATATGATTAACTGGTTGTCGGCTAACAAGCTTGCAATTCATTTTTAAAAAACAGAAGTTATGGTTGTTGGAGGGACTTCCTGTGATGATGATCCAGGAACGATCAACGGGGATTTCAAAGCACAAGTGGATAGGTTGCCTATACACATTATATGCTATGAACTCCAAAAGGAAGCTCTCTTTGATACAATGCAAGTACTACACAGTGAGCGTTAGCAGTAAATGTGAGAGACTGAGATTATGATCCACACATCTGGTTTAGGACTGACGTTCATTCCTGTAATGGTATGCACAAAACTAACCCATGTGGAGGCATTGCCCCTAGACAAATTACTTTTTAAAGTATCAAAATAATGCGGGTATCTTTTGCTACAATGTTCTCTGGCAGGAGGCATGCTTATGCTTAGACCGATACATGCCACCCTACAAATATAGGTCCATGGGAGACACTATCAGCCAATCTCAGTTAGTAACATAATGCATCACATAACAAACAATTTGCCCATCCAGTCTTCCCAATTGAATAAGTTCTGATCCTTAAGTTTTCATTTCTTTAATGTTCTGGGTTTTTTGATCTTCATTTTTATTAACAGTACAAAATGCCAGATGTACAAATTTCAGCATGCTTAGAACTGTGAGAAATTAAGACTGGCTCATGTGGTCTGGTGAGAGACAGAAGCTATTTGACAAACATGATCATAGCCTGATTTTATCACAGAGAGTTTAAGAGGCGGTTAGTGGAATTCCTCAGATTTTGCTGATCACCTTTGACTCCCCATGGAAGCAGTGTACTCCAGCTATGGAAAGTTGCTCAGCTAATAAATTTATACGTACTTGCTAAACTGAGTTTGCCATTGACCCCCTAATTCTATAACATTCACCACAAATTGTGCGCACAATTTAATTGAATAATGAACCAATTAGTGCCAGTGATTGTCTTTTTAACAAGTGATTTTTGACACAAATTATATTTAATTGGAACTTATGTATGCAAATTTAGGTGCTAGATCCATGCCTAAATTTTATGTGCAAAGAAAATTTGGGAGGGTCTTGGGCAGAACGGGGGGAGGGTGTTCCTACCCAGGGGCGTACCCTGACTTCGGCGGGAGGGGGTCCAGAGCCCAAGGTGAGGGGGCACATTTTAGCCCCCCCCCCCCGGCGCCACTGACCCCCCCCAGCTATTATCGACCCCCCCCCCAGCCATTATTGACCCCCCCTGGTGCTGCTGACCCCCCCAGCCATTAACGACCCCCCCCGCCGCTGCCAACTTTGATGGCCCCTGCCGACGACCCTCTCGACCCCCCTCCCACCGCCAACCCTCCCCCGCTATCGCCGTGGGCTACCTTTGCTGGCGGGGGACCCCGATCCCCGCCAGCCGAGGAGGTCCTCTTCTTCCCGTGCAGGACGTTAGAAACAGAACGAAGCCTTCGTGGGAAGATGAGGACCTCCTCGGTTGGCGGGGATTGGGGTCCCCCACCAGCAAAGGTAGCCCACGGTGATGGCGGGGGAGGGTTGGCGGCGGGAGGAGGGATCAAGAGGGTCATCGCAGGGGGTTCCAGGGCCAAATGTACGGGGGCCAGGCCCCCCCATGGCCCCACGTAGCTACGCCACTGTTCCTAACATTTTCATTCACTGTTATAGAATAAAGGAGATATGTGCCTCATTTAGAAGTGTACATTTGCATCACGTTTCAGTTGGTGCAAATGGCCGAACCTAAAGTTAGGCGCGAGTCTCGGGTGTAAGCGTCGTTATATAACTTTAAGCGTGGCTTATAGAATAGCGCTTTTTTCATCACCATATATAGAATTCATCCCTGCATGTAGCATACAAGTGTAGTTGCTACAAGTTTTATGTTTTTCCTTTGCCATTTAAAAAAAAAAATTCCTTGAGATATTGAGTAAACCCATAACTTCTAGATGATTTTGGCTGAGTACAAAAGCTTTCCAAGTCTTCAATTTGCTGAATGTGTCCAATGATTGTATCTTTGGTTAATTTGTCCTTTGAGCGGGAATGTTGGTACTCCTGACATAATTGATTTTATAGATGATTTTGCCACAAAGCTGAAGACAGTTCCCTTCTATTCTCCTAGGACTTTGCTTCTTATACTGCTTGTTTATATAGTAGCATAGTAAGTGACGGCAGATAAAAGACCTGAATGGTCCATCCAGTTTGCCCAACAGTCACATTCATTATCAATTCAAGATTTAAATCAACAGTGAATGTGATATTATTTACTTGATATCTTTCTTTGGTGTTTCTGGGACATAAACCATAGAAGTCCGCCTGGCTCTGTCCTTATGTTCCATCTACTGGCGTGGCTGTCAAAGTTCTCTCCAGCCTACCCTAAACCGGATCACCATATGTGGGACTCAGACTGTACAACCCAGCCCAGCACCGGCCTTAGTTCATGCAGCCAGAGTTGCCATCTAAGCACCACTTGGCATGCAAAATTTTAATTTCATGTCATTGGGAAGTACCTATGACCACAGAATGACACGTGGTCTTGACATGTATCTAGACCTACATATTGTTTGGCTTGTAGCTTGTGAGTTGACATAGTCATGCCAGAGACACTAAGGTGGTATTTTGAAGTTAGGCCAATAGTCTTGGAAAGAGAAACATTGACTTGGTAGATAACATAGCAAATGTCAGCAGATAAAGACCTGCATGGTCCATCCAGTCTGTCCAACAAGGTAGCCGAGTTTATCTGGCACTCTGCACAGGTTCCACTTCATGATTAAACACTGGTACACTTAATCTCTGTCTCTCCCTGCCAAGTTCTGGGCACAAACTATAGAAGCCTGCCTTGCACCAGTCCTGTGTTCCAACTACTGGAGTTGCCATTGAAGTCCACTCCCATCTTGATGTGGATCTGTTTATGCCATTTACGGGACCAGACCTCAGAAGTCTGCCTGGCATTGGTCATACTTTCCAACCTCTGAAGCTGCCATCAAAGCTCACTCCAGTTATGAGGTCATTTAACATAGTAATATAGTAAGGACGTTCCAGGCATCGACCATCCATGGAGAGAATGGTCGATGTTTGGAATGCCCTCTTGAGGGAGGTGGTAGAGACAAATGGTAATGGAATTCAAAAAGGCATGGAATGAACACAGAGGATCTCTAACTGTAAAATGGATGGTATTAAAAAAAAAACCTCAAAACTTAAGACTGCTTATGTGTTAATGTGTCAAGTAGTGCTTAGATGGTGACTCCAGCAGTGAAGAATTAAGGCTGGTGTGTCGGGCAGAATTGTACAGTCTGTGTCCTGTATATGGCAGTCCAGCTTAGGATGGTCTCAAACGGGGCTTCGACAGCAACTTCAGTAGCTAGAACCAAGGACAGTGCTGGGCAGACTTTTACGGTCTGGGTCCCGCAAATGACAAGATGAATTCTCTGTAAACCTGGATGATGTGATGGGGCAGTTCTACAAACTGAAGAGTAGCAAATCTCCTGGACCGGATGGTATTCATCCCAGAGTACTGATAGAACTGAAAAATGAGCTTGCGGAGCTATTGTTAGAAATATGTAATTTAACCTTAAAGTCAAGCGTGGTACCGGAAGATTGGAGGGTGGCCAATGTAACGCTGATTTTTAAAAAAGGTTCCAGAGGAGATCCGGGAAATTATAGACCGGTGAGTCTGATGTCGGTGCCGGGCAAAATGGTAGAGACTATATTTAAGAACAAAATTACAGAGCATATTCAAAAGCATGGATTTAGTGAAGGTAAATCTTGCCTCACCAATCTGCTACATTTCTTTGAAGGGGTGAACAAACATGTGGATAAATGGGAGCCGGTTGATATTGTGTATCTGGATTTTCAGAAGGCGTTTGGCAAAGTACCTCATGAAAGACTCCAGAGGAAATTGGAGAGTCATGGGATAGGAGGTAGTGTTCTATTGTGCATTTAAAACTGGTTAAAAGATAGAAAACAGAGAGTAGGGTTAAATGGACAGTATTCTCAGTGGAGAAGGGTAGTTAGTGGGGTTCCCCAGGGCTCTTTGCTGGCATCGCTGCTTTTTAACATATTTATAAATGACCTAGAGATGGGAGTAACTAGTGAGATAATTAAATTTGCTGATGACACAAAGTTATTCAAAGTCGTTAAATCGCGGAAGGATTGTGAAAAATTACAAGAGGCCCTTACGAGACTGGGAGACTGGGCATCTAAATGGCAGATGACGTTTAATGTGAGCAAGTGCAAAGTGATGCATGTGGGAAAGAGGAACCCGAATTATAGCTACGTCATGCAAGGTTCCAAGTTAGGAGTCACAGACCAAGAAAGGGATCTAGGTGTCGTCGTTGATACGTTGAAACCTTCTGCTCAGTGTGCTGCTGCGGCTAAGAAAGCAAATAGAATGTTAGGTATTATTAGGAAAGGAATGGAAAACAAAATGAGGATGCTATAATGCCATTGTGTTGCTCCATGGTGCGACCGCACCTCGAATATTGTGTTCAATTCTGGTCGCTGCATCTCAAAAAAGATATAGTGGAATTAGAAAAGGTGCAGAGAAGGGCGACGAAAATGATAAAGGGGATGGGACAACTTCCCTATGAGGAAAGGCTAAAGCAGCTAGGGCTCTTCAGCTTGGAGAAAAGGGGGCTGAGGGGAGATATGATAGAGGTCTATAAAATGAGTGGAGTTGAACGGGTAGATGTGAAGCGTCTGTTCACGCTTTCCAAAAATACTAGGACTAGGGGGCATGCGATGAAGCTATAATGTAGTAAATTTAAATGAATTGGAGAAAATTTCTTCACTCAACGTGTAATTAAACTCTGGAATTCGTTGCCAGAGAATGTGGTAAAGGTGGTTAGCTTAGTGGAGTTTAAAAAGGTTTGGACGGCTTCCTAAAGGAAAAATCCATAGACCGTTATTAAATGAACTTGGGGAAAATCCACTGTTTCTGGGATAAGCAGTGGGATCTTGCCGGGTATTTGTGAATTGGATTGGCCACTGTTGGAAACAGGATGCTGGGCTTGATGGACCTTATTATAACACAGGCACCGCATTATAAAGTTACCTCCATACAGTTTTAATCAAACTTAGAACTGAAAATAAATTTCTGGCTTTAAGAAGAGCCTGAAATGGCAGTCAATGTGAACAGCAGAAGCAGAGACAGTTATACAGTCCTACAGAATATCTTAGCTAGGGGCTAAATGGAGAACTTGTACGTGTCCTCAAGTATTGATTGAAATGGCAGAATATTATTAACCGGAGCACTTTGGACAGAATTAATCTGTATAGTCATTTTCAGGATGCAGACTACATTTTTGCATGGCATTATTTCTGCTGCTAGGAATGTGATGTATGATACCACCAAGATGGCGTTTCTTCTACATTCACAGCCAGTCCAGACTGACAGAGATGTACTCTCAGCTGGCAGACCAGACCCATTGATGACATATTTCTTGAAGATGTCCTTATGTCCTATTCCAGTTCTTCGGCAGCACATATACTAACATTGGAATGATACAGAGAAGGTTAGCATGCCGCAAGACAAATCAAAATCAGGTATGCATATGAAGCATCACATACCATATGTAATGAGTTTTTCTTGTTCGGCAGACTGGATGGACCGTACAGGTCTTTATCTGCCGTCATCTACTATGTTATTATGTATGTTCCCTTCTTTCTGTCAGTTTGGTTTGTCGGTCTCTGAAGCGTGATGTGTTCTGCATGTGTGCAGCAGAACGGACTGCAAGTGGTTATTCGTAAATGAAATCCAACAAAGCAAACAAACAAACAAAAAACCACTACGTGTAGTCCAACAGGTGCAAAGAAGTAGGGGTGGACCAAAAGACTTCCAGAACCCAATTATGAATGTAGAAATGTTATTAGCAAAGTACCTCACACAACAGGACCAGAAGGCTGCCTGCTTCAGGGGTCACACACTGTTACAAGCAACAATGCTTGGAAAAAAAGGGGGGGGCTATGCAGAAACAGTACCAGCCTATCCCGTACTTACTTAAATTTGCATTATCCAGACTGCAATGGTCTTAGATACAAATCAACTTATGCATCCAGCTTTTCTTACATAAGTACACAACTGTGGAACGCTCTGCCCAAAACCTTGAGATCTATTCATAACCATCTCAACTTCAGGAAATTACTGAAAACCAGCTTGTTTAAGAAGGCCTATCCCCCTGACCTACTAAATTAACTTTCTACTTCCTGCGACACAGAAAAACTATGGACCATATTGGACTTCTATCACCACCCCCTCTTTATTTCTTTGTTGCTCTATACTTACATTTCTTTCAAGTTGATTACTATATTGTGTATTTGTATTTAAGCCACATTGAGCCTGCACCTAAGTGGGAAAATGTGGGATATAAATGTGTTAAATAAATAATGTCTCCTCACAACAGAGATCTGTAATACTAGCAGTTTGTGAGGAGACTGTATTGGGATTCAGAGTCTCCTCATAAATTGTTAGTATTACAGATCTCTGTTGTGAGGATCTGTTATGGCATCTGACCATCGAATGCACAGCACCCTTTTTTCAAGCATTGTTGCTCATAATGTGACCCCTGAAGCAGGCAACCTTCTGCTGAAACACCTATGTTGGGTCCTGTTTGAAGTGCTTTGCTAATAAACATTTTTACATTCGTAATTGGATTCTAGAAGTTTTTCGGTCCACTCCTACTTCTTGCACCATTTATAAGCGATGCCATGCTCTGAGAGGGGAGGGGGTTGAGGCTTTGGTGGCAATGTGTGATGAGGACTTGATTTACAAGAAACCACTCTATTGATAAATCCTCTAGAGCTTTGGGTATACTGTTATTACGGATTCAAACTTATCAGTGGAACCACAAGTGAACGATCTTGTTAGAGGCTTTTTAGACTCAAGACAATTGACATCAATTAGATCTTTTTCATCAGAATCATTTTAGATAGTTGGTCCAAACTCTAATATTACCACAATTAGATTACTGTAATACCTTATATCTTGGAACTTCACAAAACTTATAGAGTAAGCTCCAATTATTACAAAATGTTATGGCTAAATTCATTGTCGGAGCTCATAAGTTTGATACAGATACTCAGTTGTTGATTTCATTGCATTGGTTACTCGTTCAGGCTCACAGAGGCCCTTTCACTAAGGCAAGTACAACGCATGTAGAATTACTGCCTGGCTACCACGTGCCCCGAGCAGCAATTCTAATTTTTACATGCATCCGATACGCGTGGTGGAAAATATTTGTATTTTCTGGCGCGCGGCGCTAACCGGGCAGTAATTGGCAATGTACTCACGCTGATGATTACCTCCCGCTTAACGTGTGAGACCTTAGCGCTAAGTCAATGGGTGGCGGTAAGGTCTCAGACCCAAAATGGATGCGTGCCAATTTTTATTTTGGCCGCATGTCCATTTTCGGCTAATAAAAAAGGTCTTCTTTCTCAGCGCGCCTTAGTAAAGGACCCCATAGACCTTAAAACTGCCTGTCTAGTTTTCAAGATTTTGAATGGTTGAATAACTGAACAGTTTTCCTATTTTTTTTTTTTTTAGTTACATTTGTACCCCGCGCTTTCCCACTCATGGCAGGCTCAATGCAGCTTACATATACAGGTACTTATTTGTACCTGGGGCAATGGAGGGTTAAGTGACTTGCCCAGAGTCATAAGGAGCTGTGTCTGAAGTGGGAATCAAACTCAGTTCCTCAGTTCCCCAGAGTCCACCACCTTAACCACTAGGCCACTCCTCCACTCTTACCCTACTTGAGAAGTTCCTCAGATTTCTCAACTTTTTTTGATATTAGGATTCACTTCAGCAAAGGATACCCATTTTCACCATATGGCCAATGACTCATTCTCTTTTCAAGCTAGTAAAATCTGGAATTGCCTTCCTGCAGAAATTAGACTTCAACTTTCATATAATGTTTAGGAAAAGTTTGAAAACTGTTTTATTCCATAAATATTTGATGTTATTGTATTTGAAAATTAGGCTAACTTTTTTTTTTTTGTTTTGCTTTTTGCTCAATTGTAATTGTTTTTAAATGTTTTGCTTAGATTGTGAGCCCATTAGGGACAGTGCAAGTACCTGTACAACTGTATGTAAACCGCCTTGACTCATACTCGAAACAAGCAGTATATCAAATTTATAACAATAAACAACGTATGATCAGTGACAATCCTAGGTTGGCTGTCACCCGGGGCGGATCGTCAATGCGCACCCCACCCCCCCCCGGGGGCCCCCCCAGCACATCAACCCCCCAGGTGCATTCTTGGCTGCTGGGAGCAGCCCAGAGGCGTAGCCAGGTTTTGATCTCAGGGGGAGCAGACTTTTACAAAATAGGCGCCAGATGTTGTCAGCTAGACAGCAGTGTCTGTGTTGTTGCTCAGGGGCTGTGGCGGGCAATGATTAATACAGGCTGTCGCTGTTGCGTCCTGCCTACAAGGAAACAGTAAGTTACATCAGTAGGCAGGACGCAGAAGAGGTTCCTGGACTGGCCAGAGCAGGCAACCTGTCTTCTTAACTTCAAATAAAAATATTCAAATCATGACCATCATCTCAGGAATAGCACACTCAGTCCTTCCACTGCTAGACACCTTGTTTAATCAGATGGGCTTTTGTTTGTGTGGTGGTTCTACAGGATGTGAAGAACACTAGTCTTGAGCATTTTTATTTTGGGTGACCTTTGGTGGCCCTTGCCCCAGAGCCTATTTTCAAACAGGGCTAGACACTTTGTGAAATAACACAAACCCCTGCAAAAAGACACCCACAACCTATACTGAAAACTTACCACACCAAAACAGCCTTAACCCACCTATGAAAAGACAATGCTATAAATATTACAGTGGGACCTAGAGAAGTGTTTCCCTAGGTGGTCCTGGAGTACCCCCTTGCTATTCAGGTTTTCAGGCTATCCACAATGAATCTGCATGAAAAAGATTTGCATGTAATGGAGGCAGTATATGCAAATCAATGTCATGCATATTTATTGTGGATATCCTGAAAACCTGACTGGCAAGGGGGGTACTCCAGGACTGCCCTAGAACACAAAACTTACCACACCATAACAGCCCTAAACCACCTATCAGAAGACAGTGCTATATATATTACACTGGGCTCTGGAGTAGAGAGTTGCACGGGGATAGAAATCTTACCCATCCCCGCCCATCCCTGCTGGAATCTTACCCGTCCCCACCCATCCCCACTGGAATCTTACCCATCCCCACCCATCCCCGCAAAAATTTAAACCATCCCAACCTGTCCCCACCCATCCCCGCAAGAATTTAACCCATCCCCACCCATCCCCGTAAGAATTTAATAGTACATAAAAGAAAGTTCCAGTCAGCTCCCTCAGTCTCTCTCTGGATTTGAGCCACAGCACTGTAGGCAAGGAAGGAACGGAAGTTGGAACTTGGAACACTCTGGTGCGCACATGTAAGATTTGTCTCTGATTCACTGGCAGTGTGTGCTGAGAGGTCGCCACATGCACATGCCAGTAGGTCAGGTGACATCTGATTCTTGTGCCTGTGTCAGAGCTGAGGTCTGTGCACAGCCTGGGAGCAAAGAGGATTAATAGTAACATAGTAAGTGACAGCAAATAGACCTGAAGGGTCCATCCACTCTGCCCAAATAGTCACACTCATGATCAATTCATCATTAAATCAACGAGTGTGATATTATATACTTGATTATGGTCTTTCTTTTGTGTTTCTGGAACAAAGACCACAGAATTCTATCTGGCCCCATCCTTATGTTCCAACTGCTGGAGTTGCCATCGAAGCCCACTCCAGCCTATTCATGTTCTCATTTGTGGGACACAGACCATAAAAGTCTGTCCAGCACTGTCCTCATGTTCCAGCCACTGAAGTTGCCGTCTAAGCCCTTTCCAGCCCATCCTACACCAGATTGCCATGTATGAGACATAGACCATACAAGTCTGCCAGGTATCAGCTCTAGTTCATCACAGCCAGAGTCGCCATCTAAGTGTCACTTGACATATCCACACACATGCAGCCATTTAAGGTTAGCATGCCTTTTTGAATTCCGTCATCATTTGTGACTCTACCACCTCCTTAATGGAAGACTTTCCACATTTATGCTGTTAAAGCAAGGAAGAAGAGGAGGAGGAGGAGGAGACAGCACTCAAATAAATTGGTATTCGGTAGATGAGAGGCTGGTGCAGGTGCAGCTTACACTTCCACGAGAAGCCCACAGAACTGGTTCCATCCCCGTGGAAACCCCGCAGGAACTGCCTCCGTCCCCGCGGGAACCCCGCAGAACTGCTTCCATCCCCGCGGGAACCCCGCAGGAACTGCCTCCGTCCGCGGGGACGGAAGCCGTGCAGCTCTCTACTCTGGAGCACCAATATACCTACTATTGGGAAACTGGAACAAGCTGCACTGTTACTCATTCCTACACAGATACTACATGCTGGCAGAATCCTTCACCTCAGTCACACATGCAGAACATGGACAGACCCTCATCTATATAACATATGAGTAGCCATACTGGGTCAGACCAATGGTCCATCTAGCCCAGTATCCTGTTTCCAATATGGCCAACCCAGGTCACAAGCACCTGGCAGAAACCCAAATTGTGACAACATTCCATGCTACCAATCTAATGCAGAATAGGGAGCCACAACCCCCCCCCCCCAAAAAAAAACAAAAAACAAAAAAAAAAAAAAAACCAACAACAAAAATTGAAATAGAGACCCCCCTGCCCAAGGAAGCCAGACTCTAAACAGTGCTATACTGGTAAAAAAAAAAAAAAAGACAGAAATGCATTTTCTCCTGTACTTTGCAAAATAAAAATATAAAAAAAATGTACATTTTATAAAGCAGGTATATTTCAGTGCTTACAAAGTATTAAATAAAAATAATTTTGTTCTACCTTTGCTGTCTGGGAATAGTCTTTTTTTTCCATTTTCCATGAGTCAGCCTTACAAATTCTTTTCCAGATTTACCTTTCCATTTCTTCTCTCGCCTCTTTCTTCTTCCTTTCCTTCTCTACATCTGTCTGTAAGTGCACCATCATTTTTTCCTCTGCACCACTATTTGTCCTGTCCAGCATCTCCCTTCTGTGTCCCTTGTCCCTATCCTGCCCCCAAGTTCAGCATCTGCCCTTTCTGTGTCCCCATCTCCCCCCCTTTTCAGCACAAGCCTACCTGGTCTCCTCATCTCCCCCTTTCTAGCATCTGCCGTCCTGGTGTCCCCACCTCTCACTTTTTCTAACATTGTCCTGTGTCCCCGTCTTCCCAGCATTACCCCTGTTACCATCTTCCCGCTTTCCCAGCATTACCTCTTTGTCCTCATCTCACCCCTTTTTCACCATTGACCCCTTATCCCCCTTCCAGTGGTGCCCCTCTGTGTCCCTATCTCCCCCACCCCTTTTCAGTAGTGCCTTCTCTGTGTCCCTATCTCCTTCCCCCTTTCCAGTAGTGCCTCTCTGTGTCCCTATCTCCTTCCCCCTTTCCAGTAGTGCCCGTGTCCCTATCTCCTCCTCCTCCCCTTTCCTCCTTGCTTTTGAACCGAACAGTGCGCGGGGGAGGGGGGTGAGTAAATTGGCTTCACCCTCTCTTCTGCCTGTCTCTCCCGTCTGCATGCTCACTTTTTATTTCCCGAAGCGTTCTCCTTCCAGCACCAGCGATTCGCCGTCAGCCTGCCAGCGTCGGGGCTTCTTCTCCTCAGGCGTGTCCCACCTCTGCGGAAAACAGGAAGTTGCAGTAGGCGGGACGTGCCTGAGGAGAAGAAGCCCCAACACTGGCAGGCTGATGGCAAATCGCCGGTGCTGGAGGGAGAACACTTCGGGAAATAAAAGTGAAGTGACCTCGCGGACGGGAGAGCGCAGTCAGAAGAAATACAAAAAGAAAAATAAAATATTTATATTTATTGAGTTGAGGCCGCGCATAGGCGCCATTTTTTCTCATCAGCTGTTAGGGGAGCGACCGCTCCCCCTGCGCCCCACCTGGCTACGCTTCTGGAGCAGCCGTGCGGCTCTCGGCTCCACTGGCTCCCTGCCCCGGAACAAGAAGTAACCTGTTCCGGGGCAGAGGGAGCAGGGAAACAGTGGAGCCAACAGGCGTGTGGCTGCTCTCTACACCCCTCCAGCGGCATGCACCCAGGGCAAACCACCCCCACCACCCTGCTCTTGCTACGCAGCTGCGTATGATCTCAGCATTATATAGCTGAATTCCTTATTGTAAAGCCACTTTGCTCCCAACTGCCCCGCACACTCAAAAAATACTCCCATGAAATTTTCCCATCACCCCACAAACTGCTGGATTCTGTATATTGGACCTAGCATTCTGACCTGAAATCTAAGTATATTCCATAACAGTAGATAGCATCAGGCTTCGGCAGCGATTTTCATATCCCATCAGCTGGTGAGCCCAGAGCCTCATCGCTGCTGCATCCTGCCCCATTTTCATGTCACTTCCCACTTCCGCAAGAGCGGGATGCAGCAACGAGGAGGCTCGGGGCTCAGCAGCTGATGGGATATGAAAATCGCTGCAGCTTTCTGCCGCTTTCTACTGAAACATGCTGGATGCACATCAAGGTATGGGATGAGGTGGGGTTCCGAGAGCTCTAAATCTCATTTTAAACTCTGCTAAATTATGGCTTATGATGATGGCGGGTGAGGAGGCCCCACTGAACTGGTCTGCACAGGGACCCACAATTGCTAAGACCGGCCCTGTATATCCCACTGCTGTTCCTTGTTATCTTGGGAAAGCCATCTAACCTTCCATTGCCTTAGGTACAAAACTTACCCTCCCCTTTTACAAAGCTGCGCAAAAATCTCGACACAGCCCATTTACTCGACACAGCCGCATTACCTCCACCTCCCCAATCTTACCACCTGAGAGTGCTGTCCTCAGCTTGGATTTCAGGGCTCTGTTCTATCCTGGTTTTCTTCTTATCTCTCCTAGCTTACCTTTAGTGTAGTGGATCCTCCTCTACTTCTATCCCACTGTCAGTTGGTGTACCTCAGGGATCTGTCCTGGGACCTCTTCTTTTCTCCATCTATACTTCTTCCCTTGGTACTTTGATCTCATCCCATGGTTTTCAGTATCATCTTTACGCTGATGACTCCCAGATCTACCTCTCCACACCAGAAATCTCAGCCGAAATCCAGGCCAAAGTATAGGTCTGCCTGTCTGACATTGCTGCCTGGATGTCTCAGCGCCATCTGAAACTAAACATGACCAAGACTGAGCTTCTCATCTTTCCCCCTAAACTAACCTCTCCTCCTCCCCCATTCTCTATTTCTGTGGATAACACTCCCACAGTGGCGTTCCTAGGGGGGGGCAGTAGGTGCGGTCCGCCCTGGGTGCACGCCTGTCCTCCGTTGTTCCATGCTTCTTCTCTGCCCTGGAACAGGTTACTTCCTGTTCCAGGGCAGAGAAGAAGCATGGAACAACGGAGGACAGGCGCACGGCACCCCCCCCAGCGGCGTGTACCCAGGGGGGGTCCTTCGCGGGGGGGGGGTGTTCTTTCGCCGGGGGGGGGGGGGTCCGCGCTGCACCTGGGGGGCGGGGCGCATCGGCGATCCGCCCCGGGTGTCAGCCCCCCTAGGAACGCCACTGCATTCCCATCCTTCCTGTCTCATCAGCTCGTAACTTTGGGGTCATCTTCGACTCCTCCCTCTCCTTCTCTGCACATATTCAGCAGACTGTTAAAACCTGTTGTTTCTTTCTCTATAATATCAGCAAAATTCGCCCTTTCCTTTCTGAGCACACTACCAGAACCCTCATCCACATTCTTGTGACCTCTCGCTTAGGCTATTGCAACTTGCTTCTTACAGGTCTTCCACTTAGCCATCTCTCTCCTCTTCAATCTGTTCAAAATTCTGCTGCACGACTAATATTCCGCCAGTGTCGTTATGCTCATATTAGCCCTCTCCTCAAGTCATTTCACTGGCTTCCTATCCGTTTCTGCATACAGTTCAAACTCCTCTTATTGACCTATAAGTGCATTCACTCTGCAGCTCTTCAGTACTTTTCCACTCTCATCTCTCCCTACATTCCTCCCCGAGAATTCCGTTCACTGGGTAAATCTCTCTTATCTGCACCCTTCTCCTCCACTGCTAACTCCAGACTCTGTTCCTTTTATCTTGCTGCACCATATGCCTGGAATAGACTTCCTGAGCCGGTACGTCAAGCTCCATCTCTGGCCGTCTTCAAATCTAAGCTAAAAGCCCACCTTTTTGATGCTACTTTTAACTCCTAACCCTTATTCACTTGTTCAGAACCCTTATTTTATCATCCTCACTTTAATAATCCCTTATCTCTTGTTTATTCTGTCTGTCTGTCCTAATTAGATTGTAAGCTTTGTCGAGCAGGGACTGTCTCTTCATGTTCAAGTGTACAGCACTGCGTACGTCTAGTAGCGCTTTAGAAATAAGTAGTAACAGGAAATAACGTTACAGGGAGCAGGGAACTGGCAGAGCTGACATCTACACGGCTGCTCCCTGCACCCCCTTGCAGCGTGCACCCGTGGCGGATCGCCTCCACTGTCCTGTCCTTGGTATACCACTGGCACTGCATATGTCTAGTAGCGCTGTAGAAATGATAAGTAGTATTAATAATAGTTTAGGCACTTCCTCCTACACCTGCTCTATGGCCTGCATAATTGGATGTTAGGTGTGTTAATACCGGGTTACTCCTCGTATTCTAGAACCGAATCTTAGGCACCTTGGTTCCATTAGAGAATAGGGGGCTCTTACTGCACAGCCTTGGACTGCCTAAGTGGAGGTGCCCAGTTATAGACTTACCCCATTCTTTTGAATATTGGGCCAAAATATGGAAAAATTGTTAAAAAAATAAAAATGTATAAATATTTTGTCTTGTCACAGCGTGAGTGCATCTCCATCCACATTGGCCAAGCTGGTGTCCAGATTGGCAATGCCTGCTGGGAGCTGTACTGCCTAGAACATGGGATTCGGCCTGATGGTCAGATGCCTGGTTACAGGACTTACGGAGCAAGAGATGACTCTTTCAGCACTTTCTTCAGTGAGACTGGAGCAGGGAAATATGTTCCCCGGGCTGTGTTTGTAGACCTGGAACCAACTGTCATTGGTGAGTATGAAACCAACAGATCTTTGCACTGGTGCAGTAGGATGACCTGCTTAAGTCGGCAGTTCGTGAGAAAATCTGCTGCTGTTAACTGGCTGAAAACAAAAGTGTACACTTCGTAACTGAAGTAAGTGGGATAATGAGCTTCTTATCCATGGTCATGTAGTTGTGAGAAAAAAGGAGAAGAGTGGGGGAAGATAGGCTCTTTCCAATCAATAGGGGAGACGTATATTTGAAAAAAGTATAATATTTATTGTAACAGGTTGGACATGTTACTACGGCCACGCTTGCTGTATGCATCTCTGCCACTGCTCTGGAAGAGAAGGAACTGCATTTTCTTTGAAATTGGTTTCTCTTGGAGTATTAATCATTCAAGTACTCGATATACCTTTGGAAGACTCCTGAAGAAGGTGCTACGGCGCCGAAACACGGCTGTGTTGAGTCAACGTGTTACAATAAATATTATACTTTTCTCAAATATACGTCTCCCCTATTGATTGGAAAGAGCCTATCTTCCCCCACTCTTCTCCTTTTCTCTCTATATTGTTTCATGGGGATTAAGTGCACCTCCACACTTCGTGTGGTTTCCTTTTTTAGACTACATGTAGTTGTGAGACAGAGACACAAGGCATCACGCTGCTCACCTCTTCAACAACCCTGGGCACCCACTCAACACAACATAGCCAACCAGACCCTGATCAATCTCCCTACTCCCATAACAAAACAAGACCACTTAGACCAATCTCTCATTCTTCCCTCAACATAACAACAATGCGTCCCAAAACACCTAGAAACCCACCCAACTCCAGTGTTCCCCTGTGCCTCCTTGACCCCTGCACCCTTCTGCAGACAGAAGAAATACTTAATTCCTGCTGTTTCGCCATCACTGTTGAGTCATCAGCTTAAAACCATCTGACACTTGACAGCATGTGGGTAAAAGTATGCAAAAGCACTGACTCAGTACAAATTTGACAGAAATGGGCAAGTTGGCTAAAAGCTAGACAGTTCTCCTACTAGGAGGAAAGGGAAAGCTTGGGGACATCCAGGAAGCCTTTTTATGGACAGGTCCAAGTTTAGGTTGTGAACTTCAGGGAGATAAGTGAGGTTGGGAAGAGAAGCAACTGTTAATCAGCCCTCTCGTCACAGCCAGCAATGACAAAAATCCTAAAATATCATTTATGCAATACAGCAGGAGATTGAATGAACATAAGTAAAGTTCTGCCATGCATGGGTTGTCAGTTGCTATATCTAATTGTTAACAACTTTCAGGTCCTTATGTTAGGCGCCACTAGCCAGATAGGTGGCAGTGCTGAACGTATGTGGAAAATCCTTTACCACCGGCAGCTATAGATTAACCTCCAATTCTATAACCTTAGTGCCTAAATTAAGAGATGCTTGCATGGTAAGATTATAGAGGACCAGCACTTTATGAATGTGAATGTAACATTCTTGTGACTAATTTCCAGTTGGGCCCTAAGCATTATTCTACAAGCCCCACCTGCGTAGCGCACAATTGGAAGGCGACTGCACATGTGGGTGGAGCATGGGCATGTCTCCCACGTACATGCATAACTTATACAATCACTAAAGCTACCGGCTAAATTGCAACATTTATATCTGCTTTTACATGTCCTAAATGGTGCCCACATGCCACCTGACACTCTATTCTATAATGCATTCAAACACTCAACACTCATCAAAGTCTATTACGACCCCTCAGTGACGACTTGGACGCCTTACTCCTCATTGGTCACACAGGTTTTTTTCTTTTATTCTTTTACAATTGTGGAAGAGTGGCCTAGTGGTTAGAGCACCACTCTCTTGACATCCAGCAGTGGCTGGTTCAAATCCCACTGCTGCTCCTTGTGATCTTGGGCAAGTCACTTAACTCTCCATTGCCTCAGGTACAAAGTTAGATTGTGAGCCCTCCAGGCACAGGGAAATACCCAGTGTACCTGAATGTAACTCAAATTAAGCTACTACTGAAAAGGTGGGAGCAAAATCTAAATAAATAAGTATTCATAATTACTAAGGGTTTACCTCAGCAAGTACTTAATTCTTTAATATAAAACAGACTTAAACTTAGCTTTTGTAAGTATCCAATATTCAGATCCGCTGCCTACCTGGACCATGTTTCGCTAGGCTGTTTGAGTGCATTTGGTATTGTGGTTCCCACTCTTTGAACATTTAGAGTCCGACATGTAATGTCAGGAAGTATTCTTTCATGGAAAGGGTGGTAGATATGTGGAATGCCCTCCCGCAGGAGGTGGTGGAGATAAAAACAGTAATGTAATTCAAACATGCATGGGATAAAAACAAAGGAATCCTGTTAAGAAGGAATGGATCTGTTACAAGGAATTAATTTATACTTGGGGATAGCTAGAGCACTCACTAATGTTTATACTTTTTAATATATATGTATATTCTCCACCAGTTGCTGATTAAAGCAACAATAATCACAATTGCAATGAATTAAATATTATCTCTGTTGAAATGCAGTGTCCTGCGTTTCCAGATTTAAAGTTATGCACCCAGGACACAAAGAGACTATATTTTTAGCTTCAAAAAGGTTTATTAAGTTACAATATGATTAATGCAATCATATAAATAAGGTTACAAACGAGAGATAGTTCTTTTAAGAGATCTTTACAGATAATCTGTACTTAAATAAGGTAGCAAATCTAGATCAAAAGTTATAACTTACAGAACAGTCTTTGTTGTAGGATTGTTGAAGCTGAGAGAGAGAAAGTCTTTTGGAAAAGTTCTATTGTTCAGCAGAGTGATGAGCCATGTGGTCACAGGAGCAGGGAGCAGGGCTTCTGCAGTGATGGATTAGTTGCAGTTGAAGAGAGAATCTGCTTGTCTGGAACAGCTTCTATCTTTTATACTCTGGCAAGCTGCAGGAAGACATGCCATGTGAATCTCTGTCTTGGTTTCCTGGTTTGCACACGACCCCTGGGCATTTGCAAAGCATTGTGATATCTTGGTCTCATGTCTTATGACATCACAAGACTTGCTGTCTGGATTTTGCTGACAAATGGTTTATTGTAGTGCAAGGTTTCCTGCTTGAATCTCTGTGATAGATACTCTGATAAGATTTGTCTGGGGCGGCCAGCAGGTGTCCTTTGTCTTTAGTAGCTGGATTTCACACCTTTCCCACCTGCCTGTCTCCTTGCCTCTACTGGTTACCTTTGATATTTGTTGTGTTGATCAGCCAGGCTTTTTGATCAGAAGAAGAGAGTCAATTTAACCTTGAGGCAGTCTCTTACTTGAGAAGTCTTTTGTTAAAGAGGGAGAAAAAGGGGGAGGTGAGGTCCTTGCAGCAGTACCTTTTGTCTTTTAAATGTTCCCAAAGGGAAGGGGAGGAGGACTTTGGAATGAAAGCCAGTTGCATCTTCAAATATATATTTTTAAAGCTGTATTTTTGTATTGCTATATATATATTTGTATCTGATTCAGCACAATCTGCTCAATAATTCTGACACCATGTTACAGATCTACGGAATCTTAGTGGACATTGGGTGTAAACACCAGTAATTGGGAAGCAAAACCGGTGCTGGGCAGACTTCTACTGTCTACGCCTTGATCGTAACTGAATAGATATGGATGGGCTGGAGTGTAAATTTTAAGGGGCTTTGGTGTTAGCTTCAAAACTTTTAGTACAAGAACAGTGCTGGGCAGACGTCTACTGTCTGTGCCTTGAGAATGGCAAGGACAAATCCAACTCGGGTATACATATAACGTATCAAATACCATGTAAAATGAGTTTATCTTGTTGGGCAGACTAGATAGACCGTTTAGGTCTTTATCTGCCTTCATTTACTATGTTACTATGTATGACCATTTGAAGAGCTCTACTCTTTAATGGCATCTGGGCACCCAGAATTTGCGTTCAGTGCCCTGCATTTTGGCGCCTGTATTTGGGTGACCACAGAATTTCCTCTTCAGGGATTAATTCTGTAAGGAGCTACCTAATTTAAGTAGCAGGATGGTGAGTATTCCAGTCAATTATGCAGTTACTTGGCCTCTTATAGAATACTGACTGGAGAAAAAGGACGCACTGTAATTTGATGGCAGATACTTTGCTGCTGGGTGTGCACTTGGGAGGAGTTTGGGCAGAGTGTACACGTACATATGTAAATTACAGAATGCCATAAAATATATGTGCGTATGTGCTAAAATCTAGGTGCGCACTTTTATATCAGCCATAGGGCTGGTGGAAGCCTGTATCATATCACTCCTATCCCTCCTTTCCTACTAAAAGAAAATCTGAGGACTTGAATTGGAACATAATGATGCAATCTAAAAGAAATACCGGTTTTTAGGTATTAACTATTTTAAATTTCAGAGCCATGAACTTAAACAAGCAGCCAGTGGAGCTTATTTTCCCCTAAAAAAATCTAGCTTCTGTATTATGTATCACTTGAAGTTTTTTGATGTACTTCACTGGTAGTCCTAGATATAAGGCGTTACAGTAGTCTAGTACACTCACCAAAGGGACACAACCATCTGCCATGTCTGTATGTCTGAAAAAATGATTTTGGTTGTCTAATGAGCTTTAACTTAAAAAAAACTATCTTTATTATATTCACTCATTGAATAGTAAGGTGCTGGAACTCATTGCCAGAGGATGTGGTAACAATGGTTAGAGTATGTGGGTTTAAAAAAGGTTTGGACAAGTTCCTGGAAGAAAAGTCCATAGTCTGCTTGCCCTGGCATTAGTAGCATGGAATGTTGCTACTAATTGGGATTATGTCAGGTACTTGTGACCTGGATTGGCCACTGTTGGAAACAGGATACTGGATGGGCCATTGGTCTGACCCAGTCTGGTTATTCTTATGTTCTTATGTTAGTATAAGATATACTGATGCACCAAATTTCCTAATTATTTTCTCCCGTGGTCAAAGATAGATTAAACAGAAGAGGAGAGCACTGAAGCCCAAACACAAAAATAGATAAAACCACAATCAAAAGTGCAGCTGTTTATTTTTGCACAAGTAGATGTGAAGCAGTTCTGAAATGGTGCTTCGAGTGTCTGTCAGAACCTCACATATGCATTGTTTGTGTATAAGGTATTTAATATACTGCTAGATGAGAGCACACTCAAAAACAGTTTACAATCTAAAAAAAGAATGTCATTACTCATAAAGAAAAAAAAAAAACTCACTGCGCTAATACCACTGCTGCAATAAATAGGGGGCAGAGATTCAAGGTATGAGGGATGATATGCCAAAGGCTTAGAACATACTGGGACAGACCAAAGGTCCATCAAGCCCAGTATCCTGTTTCCAACAGTGGCAAATCCAGGTTAGAAGTACCTGGCAAGATCCCAGAATAGTAAAACAGATTTTATACTGCTTATCCTAGAAATAAGCAATGGATTTTCCCCAAGCCCATGTTAATAATTGTTAATGTACTTTTCTTTTAGGAAGTTATCCAAATCTTTTTTTAAACCCTGCTAAGCTAACTGCTTTCCCCATATTCTTTGGCAACAAATTCCAGAGTTAATTACACATTAAGTGAAGAAATATATTTTCTCCAGTTTGTTTTAAATGTATTACTTAAAAGCTACATTTGTGTGCCCCCTAGTCCTAGTATTTTGGAAAGAGTGAACAAGCGATTCACGTCCATCCATTCCATTCCACTCATTATTTTATAGACCTCTATCATATCTCCCCTCAGCCATCTGTTCTCCAAACTGAAGAGCCCTAGCTGCTTTAGCCTTTCCTCATAGGGAAGTCAACCCATCCCCTTTATCATTTTTGTTGCCCTTCTCTGTACCTTTTCAAATTCTACTATATCTTTTTGGAGATGCGGTAACCAGAATTGCACACAGTATTCGAGGTGCGGTCGCTTGTTGGGAAAGGTGAGTTTTTAAAGCACCGGTTTGAGAGTAGAGAGTTCCATAAGGAAGGGATAACAGAAAAAATGGTAATGTAAACTCAAATTGTGAATGATAGATGTCGTGGAGGGGCATAATCGAATGGGGCCGGCCATCTCTAATGATGGCCCCGTTAAGCGGCATACCCGACTGTATTATCGAAACAAGATGGCTGCCCATCTTTCGTTTCGATAATACGGTCGGGGCCAGCCAAATCTCAACATTTGGGCCGCCCTTACAGATCGCCGGCATTAGAGATGGCCGCCATTGGTTTTTGCCGATAATGGAAACTAATGGCGGCCATCTCAAACCCGGCCAAATCCAAGCCATTTGGTCATGGGAGGAGCCAGCATTTGTAGTGCACTGGTCCCCCTCACATGCCAGGATACCAACCGGGCACCCTAGGGGGCACTGCAGTGGAGTTCACAAATTGATCCCAGGTGCATAGCTCTCTTACCTTGGGTGCTGAGCCCCCCAAAATCCACTACCCACAACTGTACAACACTACCATAGCCCTTAGGGATGAAGGGGGGCACCTAGATGTGGGTACAGTGGGTTTCGTGTGGGTTTTGGAGGGCTCACATTTACCACCACAAGTGTAACAGGTGGGGGGGGGGATGGGCCTGGGTCCGCCTGCCTGAAGTGCACTGCAGTGCCCACTAAAAACTGTTCCAGGGACCTGCATAGTGCTGTGATGGAGCTGGGTGTGACATTTGAGGCTGGCATAGAGGCTGGCAAAAAAATATTTTTACATTTTTTTTTGGATGGGAGGTGGTTGGTGACCACTGGGGGAGTAAGGGGAGGTGATCCCCAATTCCCTCCGGTGGTCATCTGGTCAGTTCGGGCACCTTTTCAAGGCTTGGTCGTGAACAAAAAGGGACCAAGTAAAGTCGGCCAAATGCTCGTCAGGGCCGGCTTTATTTTTTCCATTATCGGCCGAGGCCGGCCATCTCTTAACCACGCCCCTGTCCTGCCTTCGGTACACTGCTGACATGCCCCCTTGAACTGTGGCCGGCCCTGTGACGGAAAGCAGTTGAAGCCGGCCAAAATCGGCTTTCGATTATACCTGATTTGGCCGGCCTTAGGAGAAGGCCGGCCATCTCCCGATTTGTGTCGGAAGATGGTCGCCCTTCTCCTTCGAAAATAAGCAGGATAGATAGACAAGACTCATATGCAGAATTTAAGTAACAGACTGGATGTTGTGATACATTAAGTGAAGACAGAAGAGTGGGTGGTGTGGTGCACACATTGTTTTTCCTGATTGGTCATGCACATGCATTACCGTCAGTGCGTATTTCCTAGTAAAAAGGTGCCGGTACTCAAATGCTAGGCCACTCTCAGGGGTGGGGTAATCACTGAGGGACCCATCCCACAATAGCCAAGCCCCCTGCAACCGGTCACAGAATGCATGACAAGGCAGAATTGGTGTGCAGAGACTCAGCTCTTTCATTAAAACTTGGGGTCCATGGGTCAATTTTAGCAGACAACGGAAAGGGTGCCAGTACTCAGTACCCCCGCAAAAAAAACCCTGATTACCGTGCACTAGTAACTCTTCACTGCTAGATCAGTGGACAAATGTTTCTGCTTCTTTTACTTTTTTCCCTACTTTTATCTTTAATCGGTAAGTTTCCCATCAGAGTGGACTGGTCACATAAAGTTGCAAGTTTTCTTTTTTTCTTTTCTAGGGTTTGTAAAAAAAAAAAAAAAAAAAAAAGACTATCAATGAAATGCTTTGATGTCCCCATGCATACCTCCTACCCACCCCCACCCTGCTAGACTGTCAATGAAATGCTTGGATGTTTCACTTATATATACTATCAACTAACACATTTGCTTATTTCCGATCTGACGAAGAAGGGCAACCTTCGAAAGCTAATCAAGAAATGTATTAAGTTATGTCCAATAAAAAAGGTATCATCTTATTTTCTTTTCCATGTTTTATTTTGTTTGATTTCTATTGATAACCTAAAAAAACCCCCATTAACTATGTCCGTGTTCTCCTGTAGATGAAGTGCGCACTGGAACCTACCGGCAACTGTTCCATCCTGAGCAGCTCATCACTGGCAAGGAAGATGCTGCAAATAACTACGCCCGTGGACACTACACTATTGGCAGGGAAATCGCTGACCTGGTTCTAGACAGGATTCGCAGGCTGGTGAGTGAATCTGTGCATTGGGGCCTTTAAAACTTGAACTTTTGGAAGTGTTACACAGGGAGCAGGCATGGTTCTCAGTTCCCTGAATGAAGTGAATCTTGTAGCAGCACAATACCAACCTGGCATTGCCTGAGCAGAAAGGATCTTGCAGCAGTGCTGTTTTGTGTATGGAAGTGGCCTTCCTCTACCACTCGCACTGTTACTGCACATTTAAAAAGGTGCAGACAGGAGATCACGTGGTGTGATGCAGGAGTGAAGTCACGTTGGAACTGAGCTCCTGCGATTCCCCCATCATCTTACGATATTAACAGCCTCAAAGGGGAAAAACAAACTTTAATTTTGCCAGCCTTACACTTGGAGACCGGGTGGTTGTTGTTTGGTAACTTTGTGAAGAAGAATGGCGGCGAAAACGCTTCGAAAAGACAAAGAGAAAGGCAAGATCGCAGAATCCAAGATGGCGCCCGGACAGCATTCGCCGAATTCGAGCGTTTGCTCAGTATGGACGGCAGAAATTACCGCGGAGGTGACAGCGGTGGTAGAGGCGGCCCTTGATAAAAAACTGCAAGCGTTGTTTGACCGCGCAGAATCTGCCCACGAACGGCTTGACGGGTTCCACCTCGATTTGGACCACATGCAACAGCGGATAAGTGACCTGGAAGACCGAGCATTGACATCCGAACAACCTGTGGAGGTACTACAGAAGAAAATAGTGGAGCTAGAAAACAAACTAGACGATTTAGAGAACAGGTCTCGTCGTAATAATTTACGACTAATTGGGCTCCCGGAACACATAAAGGACTCAGAGTTGGGCAGCTTTCTAGAAACCTGGCTTCAGAGCACATTAAAAATGAATAACCTGCCGGGCCCGCTGCGCATCGAGAGAGCACATCGGCTGGGGCCGAAGCGCCAAGGCGCGGCGAGGCCGCGGGCGGTGATAATGAAGATTCTCCACTATGGCCACAAACAGGCGATTTTGCAGGCTGTAAGGGCAGGAGGAGAGCTTCGTTGTGAAGGCCAACGGATACTTTGCTTTCAAGATTACTCAGCACGTGTAGCAGCGGCGCGAAAGGAATTTGCGCCCGTGTGTGCGGCTTTACATGAGAGAAAAATCAGGTTTGCGCTGATATATCCTGCCAAACTGAAGGTGTAGTACGAGGGAGGAGATAAACTCTTTGCAGAGGTGGCTGCAGCTAAAGAATTCCTCAAGAGTATTGTACAGGAATCTGCAACCTGATGGTGGAACAATAGCGTTTTAAAGAAGAAAGTCTTTGACGGGGCATGTGAGTTGAAAGAGACTTTGAGACATGGACTAGAAGACTGTTAAGTATGAATAGAGACTATATCTCCATACCTAATCTTTGGTCTCAAGGGAATAAATGGACAGAGGGGTATAAGGTAAACATAAGGTAAACACCCGGTCTCAATAAATGGAGACAGGCATAAATAATACATGTTGGGGTTCTCCCCAGGGAGCAGATGGTAAATTGAAAAAGAGGGGGAAAGGACACTATACGTGATGAGTTCCCTGTTGGAACTCAAGGGTTACAGATTGGAGGGGGGGGGGAGGGAATTCATGGAGGGGAGGGGAGGGGGGGAATAGGGGAAGGGGTGGGGAGCAGGTCTGTGTGAGTATGGCATGTAAATGGGGTAGGAGAAGTCAATTAGGAAGTGAGGAGAGTATACAAGGCAGCAGAGGGAGGTGTAGGCTGGGACCCCTTCTCTTTAAACAGGTTTATAACATACGTGAGCCAAATAGGATAGGCTATGGTTAAGCTAATATCTTGGAATGTGGGGGGTATTTCCTCCCCAATCAAAAGAAGTAAGATTCTACAGACTTTAAATAGACAAAAGGCACATATAGCAATGTTACAGGAGACACATCTAACAGCAATAGAACACAAGAAGTTGTGTAAATGGTGGGTGGGAGACTACGTGGAAAGCCCGTCACCAAATAGAAAGGCGGGAGTCATTATCCTATTCCGCAAAGGGCTTCATATTACAAAAAAACGAGTAATTGTGGACCCGCTAGGAAGATATGTTTTCTTAGAAGCTCATGTAAATAACCACCCTTTCTTACTAATTAATATATATGCACCAAACCAATATGACAGGAGGTTCTATCAGACCCTGGTGAGACATGTGCACTCTTTTGATCAGATGCCTATACTTATGGGGGGAGACTTTAACTCAGTCTATGATCCATTGCTGGATAGTACTGGAGCCTCTAGAGTAGGGCCAGTGAACTTGACAAAGGGAGTCCCACGGCTGTGCTCGATGTTAGATCTAGTTGATGCATGGCGCCTGTACCATCCGGGAGAGAGGGACTATACCCATTTATCTAGGGCACATGATACACTATCCCGAATTGACTATATCCTGGTTTCGGCAAATAGGATTCCTTGGTTACAACAGGCTGAGATAGGGCCAACACAGGTCTCAGACCACGCTTTTATGTGGATCACAATTGGGTGTGATGGGGGATAGAACTCAGAAGCCTAGGTGGCGATTTCCCACAGAAACTGTTCTACGACCCACAGTTTGCCTCCTATATACAATCCCAGTGGAAAGAATATTCAGAGTTTAATGAGAATAGTTATCACTTAGACCCGATACTATTTTGGGAAGCGGCCAAGGCCGTGCTGAGAGGAGCCATAATTCATATCATTCCTATAAGAAAAGATCTAGAGAGGCAGAGATAGTCAGGATGGGGAAGGTAGTGGGACAGGCACGCCAGAGATTTGGTGCTAACCCAACGCCCTTAAATAAATCAAGACTATTAGAAGCCCAGTCATCTTTGAACCAGTTAATACATGCCAAAGCCAAAAAATCAAATTTTTATTATCGTTATCAGTTATATAAACACGCAAATAAGCAAGGGAAATTGATGACACGACTGTTACAGCAAGTGGGTGGTTCCAGATATGTGTCACAAATCAGAGATGCACAGGGGAGTACTCAGCATACTCTGGAGGGAGTGAATGAAGTATTCCGGCAGTTTTATGAAGCTTTATATTCCCCTCCTGAAGATCAGGGGCTTCAAGCCGAGTGTTACTTAGCAGGACAATCACTGCCCCAGATCACAGAGATACAACAAAGTAGCCTTAATAGATTAATAACAGAGGACGAGGTGAGTTGGGGTATACGTGCCAGCCCATTGCATAAGTCTCCAGGAGTGGATGGGCTCTCCTCTGAGTTTTATAAACTCCTTAGCTCGGATATTGTACCCTGCCTGACAGAGGTTTTCAATAAATGTATAGAGCTGGGGGGTCTACCAGAGTCTTTAAGGAAGGCACAAATCATAGTCCTGTTAAAACCAGGCCGTGACCCACTCTTAGCCAGTTCATATAGACCTATCTCTTTGCTTCCTTTTGAAACAAAATTACTGGCAAAGATTCTGGCAAACAGACTGGCACGGATCCTGCCGGAGATAGTGGAGGAGTCTCAGGTGGGCTTTGTACGAGAAAGATCAGTAGCTCGAAATATGAGACAGATTCTGGGAGCGTTGGAAAGCCTACATGAATCATCAACCCCGGCCTTAATAATTAGTTTTGATGCCGAAAAGGCATTTGATCGGGTTAACTAGGACTTCATGTTTGCCTCCCTGAAGGCATTTGGGATGGAAGGGTTTTTCCTACATGCCATAGAAACGCTGTACCAGGGGCCTGTTGCGGAGGTATGGGTAAACGGGCAGGCATCTGCGACGTTCGGGATTGCCAGGGGTACCCGACAGGGATGTCCCCTCTCGCCCCTTCTTTTTGTGTTGGTGCTTGACCCTCTTATAAGAGAAATCCAGAATATGAGGGAGGTGAGAGGGGTACAGATACAGCAAACTTCCTTTAAGATCTCGGCCTTCGCAGATGACCTTTTGACTATAATACAGGACCCCCAGGTGTCCTTACCGTCACTATTGGACATTTTTGCTGAATTTGGGGATTACTCTGGTTTTCGTCTCAATCTAGACAAATCTGAGGTTATGACACTTCACATGAGGGAGGAGCAGTGGGAAAGTCTATGTTGCCCACTTAAGAGAGTGGGGGAGGCGTTTAAATACCTAGGGATCCAACTCACCAAGGACCCCAAGCTGCTATATAGTGCTAATGTAGAATACTTGCTGGAAGACACCAAGAGGACACTGGGAAGATGGGCAGGGCTACCGATATCGTTAATAGGCCGCATCTCCTTGTTTAATATGGTGCTTTTCCCTAAATGGCTTTACTTTTTACAGACAATCCCCATTATATCTCAAGCACCAGGAAGTGAGATCTTTACAAAAACTGCTTTCAAAATTTTTGTGGGCTGGGAAACGACCCCAGATACGATTTTCACAACTGGTGAGGCCTTGGAGGAACGGGGGGATGGGAATGCCGGACATTAAACGCTATAATGTAGCATGTTTATTGCGCCACCTAGGGGACTGGTATCTGCAGAGGGAGGATTATACCCCATTGGGGATAGAAATAGCAAGGTGTAGCCCCTTAAACCTGATGTATGTCTTACATGGGACATTGAAGGACCTACCCACAAGGTTGAGGACTAGTGTATTGGTGTGGCCCTTAAAGGCCATATGGAAGGACTTGGCTAGGCTGTGGTCCTTTGATCCTAGATGTAGTAGATTACTACCCCTTCTAGGGAATGAGGCGTTCCGCCCAGGGGCTGAAAATCCTATAGTGAGATCCTAGGGGGAAGGAGATAAAGTACTTCTACATTATTGGTTGGAGCCTAGTGGTAATCTTAAAACAATGGCCGAATTAAACCTAGACGAAGCGGATTGGGGGGTATGTTTTGCATACGAACAGCTTAGACATTATATAGCTTCACTTCCCCGAGATGCACTTGGTGTTGATCTGACCACTAAGATGGGGGAATTATTTGAGATGATATCAGAGGATCCTATCTCATCTATATTACATAAAAGGCTGTTACTGGCTAGGCCACAGGGAGACCTCACATGAGTGGCAGCAAAATGGTCAGCAGATACACAAAGAGGGATCACCCCGGGAGATTTGTTAAAGGGTTGGAGGGGAGTTCTGAAATGGACGCAAAACGCAAACCTCCGAGAATGCCAGGTCAGAGTGATATACAGGGCATATACCTCTCAGTCTCGACTGAATCAGATGGGATACATAGAATCTGCCCAATGTAGACGCTGTGGGGCGCCGGACAATAATTTCTACCATGCCTTTTGGAAGTGCTCAGCTATAACAGCCTTCTGGACCAGGATAGTCAGATATTTAGAAAGAATAGGAGGGAAAACGGTCAATCAGCAGCCTACGAGTATTCTTTTGGGTTGCCATGCCCCAGTGGAGGGGGGTACGAGATACCAGAATATAATGGCCCATAAGGCTTTTTTGGTGGGCATGAAGTGCATACTTGTTAACTGGACACAAGAACTGAACCCCTCCTTTTGGCAATGGAGGAATCGCCTACATGATTTACTTACGATGGAGCTCCAGGACTCTCTGCTTAACCCTCGGACACAAAGCAATTTTTTCCTTACCTGGGAAGGATATATTAACACTTTGTCCCATAGGGCGAGGAGTCATATTATTAATAAACTTGGAGCATTGTCCAAACTTCCCTCGGCAACTAATGGAAATTAATTGGGATTATAGTCCTCTTTCTACCACCATTTAGGAATTGGAAAGACAGTAGAGCAGACCAAGGTGGGGGGGGGGGGAGGGGGGGCTTAGGAGGGGGGGTAATAAGGGGGGGAACCTATTTGGAGTTATATTAGCCCTTCCCCAGCAGGATATGGACGTCTTCCGGAGAGGGGTAGGAGGGCCATCAGACCACAGGCCCCCTGGCTCTCTTACGGAGAGGAGTAAATTAACACATTATGGTTTGATCTTAATTCAAGGCTTTGTGAATGTACAGCTGATACCTGAAGGTGGTTATATCTTTGGGGGGCAAGCATTTGAACATTTGGTGTCAATTGGTTGAATGGAAAGATGGGGGGGAAGGGTTGTTGGGAAATTGTGGTTAATAGATCTTGTTGATTACATGTTAGTTAAAAGTACAAGGGGGGGGGGGGGGGGATAAAGTTAAAAGATTAATGGAGACGAGCAATATCGTACAATTTCAGTACTTGGTGTGTGTTGCTAGATTGTAAAGACATTTATATTCTGTAAACACCATTTTTGAGCTTCATTAATAAAAACTGTTGAAACCTAAAAAGGTGCAGACAGCGCTGCGCTGTGGAGCTTTCATGAACTCACAGCAGACACGGAACAAGAAAAATCAGGGAAAAGGAGAAGAGTCTCTCAAAGTAGGTGAATAGATGTAGTTTAATTGAAGACAGCGACCAGCTTCCTAATGGGGCAAAGCTGGTAACAATTAAGTTTAGCCCCAGAAACAATCTGTTTAAGAAGGAGAGAAAATTGAGCACATGAGAGAAGAAAATGCAGGTGGACCCCCTCTGGGCAGAAATAGCACCTCATCATAGCCAATATTTTTACAGTAATCTCTTATAGAGTAATATATATATAAGAGGTTACTTTATAGGCAGGCACTGGATACAAATATAAGAAGGCCAGTTACAGATGTGGCCTATTATATTTATTTAGATTTTGCTCACACCTTTTTCAGTAGCAGTTCAAGGTGAGTTACATTCAGGTACTCTGGATATTTCTCTGTCCCAGGAGGGCTCACAATCTAAGTTTCTACCTGAGGCAATGGAGGGTTAAGTGACTTGCCCAAGATCAGAAGGAGCAGCAGTGGGATTTGAACTGGCCACCTTTGGATTATAAACCCGGTGCTCTAACCACTAGGCCACTCCTCCACTACAAATGCACACAACTGGTGATTTTGTATCTGTATATAGGAGGGAAGGGAGGGGTGTTCTGGGTGTTCCTTTCACTCAAACTGTAAGTGCATTCTGTTATTTTATAATGGTGGTGAATTTACACCTGCTTGAATTAATCATAGCTCTGGTTAACCTGCCTTTTGTGGCCTGGGGCTTGGAGGAGGGCTTGAGGGGGGATATTTACTCATCTCTCTGATTAGCAAATCCATTACCACTGATGAAAGCTGCCACCTCCTCTGCTACTTTGTGTGCACTGGGTATGCACATTCATTAGCTCACATTCAACCTGTAAACCACATGAAAAATGTTAGTGCATGCAAAATCAATTTATATGTGTTTAAAATTGCTAGTGCATGTACTGAATATGTAAAATGAACTGAAAAAAAAAACCAACCCACCTGAAAACTGAGGAAAAATCAAATGAACTGAAAACTTTTGACCTGGCATGAACCCTGGCATGCACATTTACAAAATTTGCCTCATACATATGTAAGTATATGTCCCTTGGGTTTACACAATGTTAGCATACACACGTGTAGATGTCCCCAGTGTTAAACTGCTCATTATTTGTGTGTGCATTTTGATAAAATGACCTTCTTTCAGCCAGCGCTGTACCTATTTAATAAAAGGCTCAATGTTTGCCTAGTCTTTTCTAAAATATATACCTACTTTTCTATAATCCCACTTAGATGTCCTTTTTCAAGATGCTCAGCCTAATTTTATAAAATTATCTCCAGAATACACTTAGGGGCTAGAGTGGTGGCCAGGGGCAGACTGAAGGTGGTCTGGGCCCACTGCCCGGCTGCTGCTGGACACCCCCCCTGCTTTTGCAGCTGACGCTCCTGCTGCCCCAATCCTACCTGAAGGGTCCTGGTGTCTGGTGGATTCTGCAGGGGGCATGTTCTTTCCTACCCATTACGCTGCTGCTATTCCCCCAACTGCCGGCGCCGCCGTGTTTTCAAAATGGTGGTCAAGACTTCCCATGGTACTCTCACAGGTCTCGACAATCTCGCAAGACTTCCGCAGGGAGTCTCGGCCGTCATTTTTAAAATACGGTGGTGCCGGGCAGGGGAGAATGGCAGCAACATAGTGGGCCGGGCAGGAAAGAACATGTTCCCTCTCTGCAGAGGCCACTAGATCACCAGTGCTGTGCGCCTTTCAAGCTAGGACCGGGGAGGGCTGCGGTGTGCGCCAGGCATCCAGGCAGAGCCTCTGGGCCCCCTAATGCCTCTGGTCCCTTGGGTACTGCCCGGTTGCCCGAATGCTTAGTCTGCCTCTGGTGGTGCCTGTTGGGGACCAGTGGGATGGGCTTGTGTGCCCGAGCCTGCTTGCACACTCCACTGAGGTGTGCTTCCTCTGGTTCCTGCAGTGCCCAGGATGGAAGGAGCCCCATAGCTAACCAAGCCAGCTGCTAAATCCTATTTTACAAATCAAGAGCTATTACTGGGTAAATCATCCCCCAGAATTTCGTTTAGATGTTATAAAAGCTGCCAGCTGAGAAGGTTCATAATAAACGTATTTAAATGAACGGTATCTGATCACACATTTACATGGATAGCTGAGGGAAAACGTAGCACAGTAAGTATTTTATGTATTTATTGGGATTTATTAACTGCCTTTATAAAGAGATTCACCCAAGGCAGTGTACAGTAGGTACAATTTAACATCAAACTTACAATTTTGTTAACAGCATAACAATAGTAAAATGAACAAGTAAAGACATAGGCAGAACGAAAGAGGAAAACTTGAAAGCACCAAATTGAGACCTAATAATAGGACTACCGTGAAACAGGATCAAAATTATACACATTTAACAGCACTGAAGTTCAAATAACAGAGATATAATACGATGTAAACATAATAGTGATGGAGCATCTAATAAGCACACAATTAGAGCTTTCAAATAACATTGCTGTGATACTAATGCTTTTTTAAAATTTGCATTTACAATTTAATATACAAGCAGTATAGTACAAAAAGTAATACAAATAAGAAAAGCATTAAGTGCACTTTAAACCACCTAAGACTTGTGCTACTTAGGCCAAAATTAGGAGATGCAAGATAAGAAATACTCCCTTGAAGCAACAGGGACAAATAATGAAATACTAAAGTAAAAATGAGAGGTTAAGTCGGACCATACTACATATCTACCACAGGAGTTATTATTCTCCACTCAAAGAAATATATGTCTACATTAACAATTACTTCAATTATTTAGCTTCTACCAAAAACCTCAAGTGGTCTGGATCAAAAAAACACATATCTAGTAGTTGTCAAAACAACCCTACATTTGCATGGATTTCAAAGCCGAAAAGTGCCCCCCATGGACTTAACTCATTGTCTAAATGCCCAAAACTTCTTCCGTCCCTCTTGAGTTGATTTAGTAAGGTCCAGAAAAACTCAAACCTTATGTCCCATAAAGTTATCGCTTTTAAACTTGAAATACAGTCTCAAAACATGATCTCGATCTTGAGGGAAAATGAAATGCGACAATAAGGGTAGCATAGCTGCCTGCTTCAGAACCAGAACTTTCCAAAAAACCTGTTAAGTCCAAGCTATCTTGTGTTAAATTAGCCACTCCCATGGTAGCGTCCCTTTTCTTCTGAGGTAAAGTTTTAAAGGAAATAAAATAAGCTTTAGCCAAAGGGGGCAACGCTTCCATAGGAATATGTAGTATTTCTTGCAAATTTTTTAAAGAACTTCTCCAGGTGACAATATAGGATGTTTTGGAAAGTTTACAAAACGTAAATTCAAATAACAAAAAATTTTCCAGAATCTCCAAACGTCTATCAGTAAACATTTTATCCAGGACTGCCAAGAGGGGCGGGGGCAAGGGGGGAAAAATTCCCCAGGTCACCCAGGGTCTCTCTCTCTCTCCTGCTCCTGTCAGGACTTGGGTGATTGTGTCCCAACAGCAGCAGGAGAGAGAACTCCGGCACCCCCTTGGAGGCTGGGGAGGACCCAGAGGAGCAGACACTGCAGGTCTTCTTCCAGCGCTGCTCTTCACTCTGCCCATTGCTTGCTAAGCGGCTGCTTTTCCTTTCAGGCCGCGCATGCACTAAGAGAAAAAAACAGCCGCTGGGGCAGGCAATGAGCAGAGTGAACAGCAGCGCTGGAGGAAGACCTCTTCTGCTGGCCAGGCCTCGGGATCTCCACCAGCCAAGGTATTTGCATTGCAGTTGCAGCGATCTGGGGGGGGGCGGCAGTGGTGGCAATCCTAGGGGGCCGCAGCAGCGTCAATGATCATGGGGGGGGGGGGGGGGCTGCAGCCCTGCTCTGGGCCTGGCTTAGTCTCTCAGCAGCCCTGTTTTTATCTTTTACAACAAATTGAACCTTCTGCAAGTGGACTGCTTGATTCTCTACTTTTTCCAGTCTCACCTAAGCACGCTTCACATTTTCAATAACAATTTTAGAGGTATATTGTTCTGTAAGTACCACAGAGGTTAAGGTAGCAATAGAATTGTGCATTACCACTATAGCATCCCAGAGCGATCCCAAAGTGACCGCCTGTGGTTTCTCCAGGGGAGAAATAACTACCTTGGGTCTTTGAGTGTCGCGTCCCGCGTTCCTACCTGCTCCTCCGCCGCGGGGGGCGAGAGCCAGCGTCCTCCGCGGCGAGGGGTAGCGGCCCAGAGGCCTCGGCGGGGATCCAGGGGCCGCCGCAGTGATGGCCGTTCCGGCCGAGGCCGGAGGCCGGCGACTGCGGCCGCCGGTCTCTCGGTCTCTGGCTGTGGGGGCTATGTTCGCGCCGCCGAAGGAGGCGGCGCCGAGGAGCGATGGTCGGCGTCTTCTTCCCTCCCGGGCGGGAGGGCCCGGAGCTCCGCCTCTGAGGCGCCGGATTGGGAGGCCAAGTTGGTGGTCCCGCCTGGGAAATCGGACAGAGCCAATCAGAGGGGCTCTGCCGATACCCAGGGCCGGATTGGTCAGCTTTACCTACAGGGGCGGGGTGGCTGATATCGTATGGTATTTAAGGAAGGGAACTGAGCTAGCACTTTGCTTCAGGTTCTGTTCCCGAGGCCATTCTCCGTGGTTCCTGTGTTTCGTCGTTTCCCTGGTATTGCTGTTTCTGGATTTTGGACTGTTTCCTGGTTATTCCTGCCTAGCTGCCTGCCTAGACCTCTAGCCTGACTTTGACCCCTCTACTAGCCGCCTGCCTTGACTTCTTGCCTGACTCCGACTTCGCAATTGCTGTCTGCCCTGATCTGCTGCCAGTTTGTGGACATTTCTTTACCACCTGCCCGCTTCTCTCCCGGTTCCAGCCAGGTCAGTCCGTCAACCCCGCGGTTCCTAAAGTCCCGTTGACCGCCTGCAGCTGGGGGCTCAACCCTTGGTGAACGGCGGTCGCCGCGGGTGAAGACTTGGGGTTGCACGGCTGTCCTCTGAGGTCCTTCTGGGCCTTGCGGGACCTAAGGGCTCACCCACCTTGTGGATAAGACATTGAGCATCCACTGCTGAATCTGAAACCGATGTACCCGCCACTACAGATGGAATTGGTGTCTCAAAGGCCTCCTTTCCAGCTGCTGATTTTCCAATTGGTGTCACCACGAGGTGCTCCCCTCTGCAGTCGGTACACCATTCTGTGGCTCTTCCGACTGCTGCACCCTGCTTGATGACACCATAGCAGGAGGAGGAGGTGGAAGCCATGGTTTAGGGTTGAACATTCCAAGAAGCGCCGCTTCTAGCGTTTCAACAGAACTGGTCCGCGGTAAACTTTTTCCCCGTAGCTGGAGAATTCATCAGTGCTCTCAGTCCTTACTAAATCCTCCCATCAAGTTGCCTTCTTGGATCATGTTTTTTTACAATACAACTTACCATATAACTGAGGGGTCAAGTGCAGATATATACGTGGGGACAAGATGCGTGGTACATAGTTGGTTGGGATAAATAAATGGGTGGATAAACTAAAGGCAAGTTGGTGTTCCTGGAGGACTCACAATTATAAAATAAAAGAGTTAAAGCGGGATTTAAACCCAGGTCTCCTGGTTCACAGTCCACTGCTTTACATGAGCATCTGTGCTGCCATTTTCAAAGAATGCTGCTATACAGACATCTACTTCCCTTATCTCTCACCCCCCCCCCCCCCATCTCCTGGATCATAATTTCGAAGTTCTGGTTTGTAAAATGGATGTTCAGCCTGGACATTTCCAGCGTATGTGTCGCGGCTCTGATGTCACTCCGGTATTGGTGAGCTCTCGAGTCTTCCCGAGCCCCACTAGGGCCAGGAAATCACCGAGCACCCTGAATCTTCACCCGCGGCGACCGCCGTTCACCGAGGGTTGAGCCCTCAGCTGCGGGCGGCCAGCAGGACTGCTGGAACCGCGGGGTGACGGCTGGCCTGGCTGGATGTGGGTACAGAGTCCTTGGTGAGCGTGGCTCAGCCGGGCGGCTAGCTGAGCACGGGGAACGGACACAGTCTTTATTGGCAATAGCCAGCAGGATGGCTAGCTGGCATGAGGAACAAACACAGTCGTCACTGGAAATAGCTAGCAGGACGGCTAGTTGACACGAGGAACAAACACAGTCTTCACTGGAAATAGCTAGCAGGACGGCTAGCTGGCACGAGGAACAAACAGTCTTTACTGGAAATAGCTAGCAGGACGGCTAGCTGGCACAAGGAACAAACACAGTCATCACTGGAAATAGCTAGCAGGACGGCTAGCTGGCACGAGGAACAAACACAGGCTTGGAATGTGGCTTCAAACAACAAAACGGAAGCACTGGACTCCCTCAGCTGTGGGCGGCCAGCAGGACTGCTGGAACCGCGGGGTGACGGCTGGCCTGGCTGGATGTGGGTACAGAGTCCTTGGTGAGCGTGGCTCAGCCGGGCGGCTAGCTGAGCACGGGGAACGGACACAGTCTTTATTGGCAATAGCCAGCAGGATGGCTAGCTGGCATGAGGAACAAACACAGTCATCACTGGAAATAGCTAGCAGGACGGCTAGTTGACACGAGGAACAAACACAGTCTTCACTGGAAATAGCTAGCAGGACGGCTAGCTGGCAAAAGGAACAAACACAGTCTTTACTGGAAATAGCTAGCAGGACGGCTAGCTGGCACGAGGAACAAACACAGGCTTGGAATGTGGCTTCAAACAACAAAACGGAAGCACTGGACTCCTTCCTTGTTCCCGTTTAAATCCCCCGCTCGTCCTGGCTGGGGAACCGCTGGAACCAATCCTCTTCGCCCAGGCCGGCAGCGGGGGCCCGGATTGGTCCTCCCGTCCGATGGGCGGAGTTCCTACGCGGATGCGCCAATCCGGCGCAAGTGGGCGGAGCCTCCTCGCTGGTCCCGCTGTAGCGAGGAGGACGACGACGCCGGCGCCGCCATCTTGGCCAGCGGATTTCCTTCTCCGAGGCCGGCGCTTGCTCTTCTGGATCGCCGGCCTCGGAGCAGCCTGCAGTCGCGGCGATCCCCGTGGCAGCCTTCCCCCGCTGCCCCGCATCCCACGGGCGCCCCAGCCTCGCGCTTCGGCCCGCGGACCGCCAGGTAAGGGCCCGGAACGGGACAGTATGGACGTCCATCTCATGTATTTTCAAACAGAAAATCTTGACCTATTTCCTATTCAAAATACATGGACGTCCTTTCAAAAATGCCCCTCCATGTGTACTGTTTAGCCATTTATTTGTTCCAAAAGATATGAATTGCTTTGTGCTTTATTATTATTATTTGTTACATTTGTATCCCACATTTTCCCACCTATTTGCAGGCTCAATGTGGCTTACATATTAACGTTAACAGCGATAGCCAATTCCGGTATGAACAAATACATGGTGTGAATAATACAAAATGATATTGTGGTGGCATGAAGTACATGTATGGTAGGTTGGATTGGGGGGTCTTGAGGAAGAGTCAGGTAATGTTCATTAAGGTCTTTGGTTTCATTATGACGTAGGTGTCCAGGTATTTTATGTTGAGACGGTGGGGTATGAACAAATCCCACTGCTGCTCCTTGTGACCTTGGGCAAGTCACTTAACCCTCCATTGCCTCAGGTACAAAGTTAGAATGTGAGCCCTCCTGGGACACAGAAATATCCAGAGTGCCTGAATATAACTCACCTTGAGCCTACTACTGAAAATGGTGTGAGCAAAATCTAAATAAATAAATTCAGCACCACTCAATATACCAATACTGCTGCAGGCTGTGACTGGTACAAAATATTAGAAAAACTACTCCATGGAGGAGCCTAAGTATGGGGTCCTGAAACAGGAAAAATGAACAGAAAGAGGGACAATCTGGCAAAAAAAACCCCACAAAAAAAGCTAAAATTTACCTGACTGCAAATGTGACCTCTGGGCTTCACAGAAAAGAGGTGGTCTCATGCAATGACACTGATACAGGAACTCCCACCTGTGCACAGTAGAGTATTCTAGAGTGTTTAATTATAACAATGGGTCATTAAATCCTGGGAATTCCCATATCTCAGCAGTGTACAAAATTGAAAAATAAAAGAAACAGAATGCCATCAAATGATAGGACAGAACTCAAACACCATAAGAAAGCAGGCACACTCAGAAATCATTAAAAACTACATAGATTTAAAACAAATACTTATTTAGCAATTGGTAATAACACTTGTTTTATATCCTGCAGTGTAGAATTGGTTGCTACTGTATTACATGGATTCTTTGTTTCAACAGGCTGACCAGTGCTCAGGTCTCCAGGGCTTCCTACTCTTCCATAGCTTTGGTGGTGGCACTGGTTCTGGTTTTACTGCCTTACTGATGGAACATCTATCCAGGGACTATGGCAAGAAGTCTAAGCTGGAATTCCCTATCTACCCAGCTCCTCGGATCTCCACAGCTGTAGTTGAGCCCTATAACTCCATCCTAACCACCCATGCAACCCTGGAGCATTCCGACTGTGCCTTCATGGTAGACAATGAGGCCATTTATGACATCTGCTGCAGGAACCTGGACGTTCAGCGTCCAACCTACACTAACCTGAACAGGTTGATAGCTCAAGTTGTGTCCTCAATTACAGCCTCTCTCAGATTTGAAGGTTCCCTGAATGTGGATTTGATAGAATTCCAAACCAACTTGGTGCCTTACCCACGCATCCATTTCCCTTTAGTCACTTATGCCCCAGTGATTTCTGCAGAGAAAGCCTTCCATGAGCAGCTTTCTGTACCTCAGATCACAAACGCTTGCTTTGAGCCAGCCAACCAGATGGTGAAGTGTGATCCTCGCCACGGCAAATACATGGCTTGCTGCCTGCTGTACCGTGGAGATGTGGTGCCCAAAGATATCAATGCTTCTATTGCCACCCTGAAGACCAAACGTAGCATCCAGTTTGTGGACTGGTGTCCAACTGGATTTAAGGTTGGCATCAACTACCAGCCCCCTACTGTGGTGCCTGGAGGTGACCTTGCTAAAGTGCTTCGTGCTGTATGTATGCTAGGCAACACCACAGCCATTGCTGAAGCCTGGGCTCGTCTGGATCACAAGTTTGATTTGATGTTTGCCAAGCGTGCTTTTGTGCACTGGTATGTGGGTGAGGGTATGGAGGAAGGAGAGTTCTCTGAAGCCCGTGAAGATATGGCTGCCCTGGAGAAGGATTATGAAGAAGTTGGTGCAGATAGCTTTTAAGATCAAGGGGAAGAAAAATCCAGACAGAAGCTGCTGCTGACCTCTTGTTACATTCTCCTGTCATTTTCCTCGTGACTTTCTCTCCTAGACCTGGGACACCACATCTATAACTGTTACCACTACTCTGAAAATAGATGTGGAATGGTTCTTAATTCTGTTTCCAGAAGTAAATGGCTTCATGTTCTCTGGTATCGAAACTGCATTTGTAAAGGGGCTGATTTTCAGCACATTCCAATTAATTTTGTATGATTAAATAGGACCACATAAAAAGCCATCTAGTTAACTTTAGGCAGCACTCCAGTATCCCCCTCAGTGCTCCCAAACTTAAATACAGTCCAGTTACAATTAAACCTGCTTGCAGGTACCAAATTTTGAAAACTAAAGACCTGTGCTGTTAACCCCTGAAGTTAAACACAAATCTCCAGATTCTATAGAGGGCTCCTAAATATCCACACCCACATTTGGGTGTGATCCAGAGAAGTGTAGGCAACCTAATTGATTAATGAGCCAATTAACATCAATCATTGGATGGTAACAATCAATTTTTGATGTTAATTGGCACTATTCTATAAGCCTAGGTGCCGAAATCGCATTACACACTCTCAAAAGGGGCCATGGGAGGGGCATGTGTGGGTCAGGGGCATTCTCAAAAGACGCGCTCAGTGTTATAAAATTCCGGGGATCCGTGCCCAGCTTGTATGCCAGGATTTACACCAGGTTTCAGCTGGCGTAAGTCCTTATGTCCAAAGTTGGATGTGGGAATCCCCAGTAGGCGTTATTGTATGAAGGGCCCTCATCCCCGAGTGCCATTGATAGAATAATGCTGAGTGCTGATTTTTCAGAGCCAGTTACTGAATCCAGCCCATAGAGTGAAAATTCAGTAAATGGCCCTCAAAAGTAGATTCTGGGATGATCCTTGCTAAGCTAGTATTCTGGAAAGGAAATTCTGCACAGAGCTCCCTGTACAGAATACAAGCTTAGCTCACATTAGGCCCCTTTTACATTGGGTAAAAGGTAGGTCTTTCTTTCTTTTTTTTTTTTTTTTCATGAAATGGCTGTGCGGCAAGTGAAGCACTTGCCGCGTGGCTATTTCGGTGGAGAGAAATACCACCACCCATTGGTAACCGGGCAACGCGCAGCACTGCCCAATTACCACCGGGTACATGCCCGTGCTACAAAAATACAAATATTTTTGTAGCACCAGATATGATGCGAGCTGGAGGTGGGAACTACCGCTGGGCTGCTGCGGTAGCCCAGCGATATTTCCTTTTTAGCGAGCAGTAAGCCTGCATTGGGCTTACTGCCTCTTTGTAAAAGGGGCCCATTTTGTGCCTGACTTTGGGCGCCAGCATTTATGCCTGCTGAGAGCTCATGCCCAACGAATGGCAGTGAGGCATGCAAATGACGGTATTATAATATCGTTCCTATCTTCTAGGCATGCCCCAACCCACCAATGTCCCTCCTGTGGCCACGCCCCCTTTGGAGTTGTGCTATGAAAATTAGGTATGCATGTTATAGAATAGGGTGCAAGGCAGATCTGCATGTACCTCTTAATTACTGCAAATTAATTTCCAATAATTAATTATTATCCCCCACGGGGCTTCTTATTAAGCAGCGGTAACCAACTCTGCCCTAGAAATATGTGCTAATAAATCACTTAGGGGGTCTTTTAAAAAAGCCACTCTAGTGTTTTTAGCGTGTGGTAAAGGCCCGATTCTATATATGGCACCTAAAATTAATGCGTGCCAGGCAATCATGCCTAAGGATATTCTAAATACTGTGTGTAAATCTATGCGTGGTATATGAATATGCTTAGGCGTAGTTCATGTGACTGAATCTACACGTGTCCATTTATGCCAATGAAAAGCTGGTGTAAATCCCTGCACATAGATATACGTGCACTGGCCCGTACAATACATGTAAATTTTAGAACACCCATGAAACACTCATTTCCATGCCAATAACCATGCTCCTGTTTGTGTTAGAATTTAGGTGCAGTACATGACAGAATACGCTTAGCAATGTATGCGCGTAAATTCTAATTTTTGCCAATTGGTGCTTGTTATTGCTTGTCAAGAGCTGTTAACAACACTTACCAGCTTGTTAAAATAATTAATCTATGCATGTAGTTATAAAATATGCCTGGATTGATGTGTGGAAAAGCGCATAAATCTAGGCACGCTATATAGAATCCTGGGATAAACGCTAGAGACGCCCTTAGTGGGCATCTCTAACATTTATCACATGCTAAAAATAATAGTGTGCCTTTGTAAAAGGGACAATTGAAGACCTAGTTATGGAAGGGGGTTTCGTTGACATCTGGAGACTTCAACATCCTAGCGATAAATATTTTACATTTTGCTCTCCAGTACATAAATCTCTCACAAATTGACTATTTTTGGTTTCAAAGTCATTAATTACATGTGTAAAGCATACTGACATTGCTCCCATAACTACCTCCGACTATGCAGGTTTAGCCTCGGAAATGAATACTGACATAAATGCTACTACCAACAGGATATGGTTTAACAATGAGGAGTTCCAACAAATAATTACTAAGGCTATTCATGAAGATTTCCAATTTAATGACTCATCCCTTCTGAATTGCAGCACTAAGTGGGATGCATTTAAGGCTACCATTAGCAAGATTATGATTAAACTTCATAGAATACAAAATGCAGAAATTCAGAACTGTGTATTAGAGATTTAAAAATTGGAGTCTGACTTGATTCAGACTTGGAATAATAATACATTTCATAATTTGTTACGAGTTAAATATAAATATAGCAATCTGCTTAGGGCTAAAGCTGGTCAAGAAATCTTTGTCCAGCAAACTCAATACTACGTCTCATGTAATAAAGCTGGCAAAGTTCTTGCTGCATATTTAAAAGGTAGACTTAAGAGGAATAAAATCACATCCATTAAAGATGAGAAGGGTAACTTACTACATATAGATAAAGATGTGAATCAAACAGTTTGTGTTATTCTATAGTAAACTGTACTTCTCATTAAAGAGTTCATAATGAACTTTAAAAGTCCGAAAGTTTCTGAAAAAAATAAACTATTAGAAAAAGATTTCACTAGCTCAGAAATTGATCAAGCCATTCGTCCAAGTAAATAATTGAAAGGCACCTGGTGGTGATGAATTTACTGTAGAATTTTATAAATCTTTCAAAACTTTATTGATTCCTAAATTACTTGAAATATACAATTCCATTAGAGAAGAGAAAAAAAATCAAAGGAATCCTAGCTGAAGCTATGCTAATTGACCTGGGTCAGGATCCTACTGAAGTCTCTAATTATTGACCTCTCTCATTGATTAATGTTGATGCTAAAATTTATGTGAAAATTATTGTAGTACAGCCAACAAATATCATGCCCCAAATTATACACATGGATCAAGCTGGATTTATAAAAGTGAGACACTCATCCCACAATACCAGACTGTGTATGCAACTGATTCACCTTGCAAAAACTTTTGACCGTCCGGCATTTATTGTATCACTTGACTCAGAAAAAGCATTTGACAGAGTGGAATGGAATTATATGTTTGCAGCCCTTAAGTGGTTTGGTTTTAGGGATAAATTTATTAAGATGATTAAAGTTATGTACGTTGCTCCTCAATCTAGACTTTACATTAATAATTTTCTGTCCGAGTCTTTTCCAATAGGAAGAGACAGTGGTGTACCGAGGTTGGGGTGGTGGGGGCGGTCCACCCTGGGTGCACGCTGCAGGAGGGGTGCAGGGAGCAGCTGTGTGCCTGTCGGCTCCACTGGTTCCTTGCTCCCTCTGCTGTTACTTCCTGTTCTGGGACAGAGGGAGCAGGGAACCTGTGGAGCCGACAGCCGCGTGGCTGCTCCCAGCACGTAAGAAGAATGCACCCGGGGGAGGGGTGTCATGCTGCACCCAGGGGAGGGGGGGGGGGGGTGCAGCAGTGAATTGCCCCGGGTGGCAGCTAACCAAGGAACGCCACTGGGAAGAGGCACCAGACAAGGCTGTCCCCTCTCTTCTCTGATCTATTGCATTAGAACCGCTATTAACTGCAATTAGAACTAACATGTCTATAGAAAGTTTCTCTTTAAATGGAAAAAAAATATATAAACTATCAGCATATTGTTATATGTATCCAATCCTGAGTCATCTCTGCCATTGCTGCTATCCTTTATTGAAGAGTTTAGCTCCTTTTCTGTCTATAAGATTAATTGGTCAAAATCTGCAATCATGCCACTAAGTATGCACAGTCAAAAAGGATTGTTATACAACTTTTCTTTTAAATGGGTTGACAGTGGCTTAAAATACCTGGGTGTATACTTATACAATACTTTATCAGAGTTAATAGCAAATAATGAACATAGAATATTACAAACTGTTACTGATCTGTGTAAGAAATGGTTACCTAAATATTTATCCTGGTGGTGGAGAATCTCAGGTGTTAAAATGTCAATTGCATCTATTATATTCTGTGACATGAGTATGATTCCGATATTATTTTCTAAAGACATTTACAAAAAACTACACAAATGTATATCTAAATTTATATAGAACAATAAAACTCCAAGAATTGCAATGCGTAAATTAGAGAGAACTAAAGACTGTGGTGGAGTTAATGTATCTTGCTTCTATAACTACCACAGAGCCTTCATACTTCGCCAAGGTATGCTTTGGTGCCTTCGCTGCATGAGCCAACCTGAGCCATCATGACTTATATTATCTCACCTTTGCCTCTGTTTAATTACAGTTGAAGTCTGGAAATCCGGACCACCCAAGAATCCAGACCCTTCAAATTTTCATGCTGACTGCCTGAGAATCCGGAAAACCATCCAAAAATCTGGACTTTCCCTCCTCCCCCCCCCCCCCCCCTCCACACGGTTCAGCTTCTCTCCCGGTACTGTGTGCTCTCCTCCACTCCCAGTCCTCCACTCACTGTCCCAGGCCCCCCCCCCCCCCCCGTGGCTATGCCTCCTCCCCTATTTCCTTCCCCATTTGATCCGGCATCTTTCCCCCCACTCCCAGCCCTGCCCACTTGCTCCCTCTCTGTAACACTTGCCTTTTTTTCTTCTGACCCGTACTGCTCCTTCTGAAGACAGGAAGTTGCATCAAAAGGGGTGGTATGGGTCAGAGGGGAAAGGCCCAATGCATGCCAGAGGCAGCCAATGAGTAAGGCTGGCACTGCGAAGACTTCAGGACTCCAGGTTAGAGAAGAAGCAAGCGGGCAGGGCCAGGAGTGTGTGTATGTGTGTGTGTGGGGGGGGGAGATGGCAGATTATGCATGGAGGGAAGAAAGAGGGAGGTGTAGCCATGGGGGAGGGGGCTGGGAGAATGATGTGGCAGCGCTGCCTGAAAATCTGGACAGTCTAAAACTCTGGACTGACCCTATCCCTGAGCAATCCATATTTTTGGACTTCTACTGTATGTAGGTATGAAACTGAGTAAACACCAACTAACCCCATTTTCAAATCAATCTTAGGAGTCCTTTCACAAATGGATCTATCTTGTAAAAGTCCTATTAAAATGTCACATCATATATTATTTGGAATAATCTGACAATAACAATCAACGAAACCCCTATTTGCTGGTCTGATTGGCTACAATGAGGGATATATATTATTAAAGACCTCATGTTTGATGACGGCCTATGCACATTTGCTGAATTACACAAAATATATGGTTTGCCTTTTTCTGCATGCTGTAAATGGATACAATTGCGACGTTCTCAAACATGTATATAAAATTGGCAAACTGGAGTCTGCTGATCCTTCTCTTATCACATGGAGCTTTCAAATGAACTCTTCTGCACATGAGGCATCTAACTGGTATAAATTAATATCTCTGACTCTCAACCAAAAACAGAATGTTGGTCTGAAACTATCTTGGAATATGGATACAAATCTACAATTCTCTGAGTCTCAATGGTCTTACTTGTGGACTAAAAGAATTCCAGTCAGCTCCAATCACCAAAACTATGTATTTTATTGGACATAGATGCATTTGGACTCCAATTAAACTTCATAGGATGACCTTTGATCTTTCAAACAAGCCTTGGTCATGTCAAACTGATGTTAGCACCCTGAAACATATCCTTTTTTATTGTCCTATGGCTCAAGCCTTTTGGACACAAGTATGGAAATATATATGAACAATTTTACATATAAATATTTATACCCCTATCATATGAGGACATCATTCTCAACCCTGACTCCATATTTAATACAACAGAGGAAAATGACAAATGTCTACGACATATTCTTCTGACGGTAATTGCATTGCAACACATTATGTCAACTCTTAAGACTCTGGATAAGCTGAATGCTCATTTTTGGTGGAACTGTTCAACTTATATACAGATCTGAAATAAATGTCACATCTGATATCAAATCATATTGTAAAAATATACGTACTTGATCTCGAATAAAAGAATATTTGAGTAAGTGTTCTAATAACATAAGATGAAGAACAAAACAATCATAAAAAAATGAGTTCATACTGGGACATGTTCTTGTTTCTTTTTCTACAAATATATATTTGCCAATTTTTTTCTTGTGCATAATGGCTGAACTGGTCTGTATGAATAAATCCTATCTGCACTCATACCAATTGTTGATATAACCTGCTGTACCACTACTTTTGTCTTTCCTTTTAAAATATAATCTATTTTTTTTTATCCTTTTCCTTTTTTATGTACATGCAACTTGTCTATAATACCTAATAAAAATATGTTGAACATAAAAGAAAAGAAATGGTATAAGGACAGGGGTAAAACAAACTGCGCACACTCCTCCAGGACTATAAGGGGCAGTATCAAAGGGGGTGATTGACATCACTTCCTGTCATGTGAGTCATCCAAGATGGCAACCAGTAGTGTGAAACAGGAAGTGACGTTGAGGGATTCGGTGGTGCCTGTAAGATATTGAGTACAATTTAAAGTGTTGTTGTTCATGTTTCTAGGGATACATGGCTTCTTTCCTTTTTTCTGATGTACTACAATTTCAGACATCAGCTAGGTCATTGAGAACATGTAATGATAAGAAAGCAAAAGTACCCAATTTGAGATGTATCCAGGGCCGGTCTTAGGCAGGGGTGACATGGGCGGTCGCACAGGGCCCCGCGCTCCTAAGGGCCCCGCATCTCTGGTACATCTGTCCTGCTGTCTTGAAACACCTCCCTGCTCTATACCTTAATATGAACACATTTCAGTAGAGATCATCAAACAGTGGCAGCGATTTTCATATCCTGTCAGTTGCTGAGCCCAGAGCCTCCTCGCTGCTGTGTCCCACCCCCTGGATGCACATCAAGGTATGGGGTGAGGTGGGGTTTGAGAGCTCTAAACTTCCTTTTAAACTCTGATAAATTATGGCTTATGGTGGCGTGTGTGGGCGGGGAGGGCAAGGGCCCCACTGAATTGGTCTGCACAGGGCCCCACAATTGTTAAGACCGGCCCTGGATGTATCCATTATGCAGAAGCAACAAAATATACATTTTCTGTGGCGGGTCCATTATTATGGAATTCCCTTCCAGGTCTATTGAGATATTGTACTTCTTTGAAGCAGCTTAAGAAAGATCTAAAGACATATTTCTTTCTCCAGATTTACCATGTATGATGCAGGTGCAGGATATATTTCTTTTGTATTATATGTTTTTATTTGTTATTTTTATTACGAGTGTTTTGCTGTAAACCACCTAGCATTTAGGTGGGGTATAAGTTTAAGAATAACGAAAGAAAGAAAGAAATCTTGAAAAGGGGGTATGGCCTGGTTAGAGTTATAATATCACTTCTTGTGATGTCACTGAAAGATGTGGGGTTATGCAAAGGGGATGGGTTATGCAAATATAGTGGTTAGGGGCAGGGTTAATGCAAAAAAGGGCAGGGCAATGATGTTACATCTGGTGATGTCATCAAATGGGATGGGGCTTGGTAGAGAGTGTGTGTGGTTCGAGCATATCCTCAGTTTTGATTGGCTGACACAACTGAAAGTGGGCGTGGCCACCTGTCAAAAATATGCAAATTAGCTTTGACAGAAGCCAATGAGGTATACTCCTCATCTGTCTTAATTTGGCTAAGTGTGTTAATAACATCTGCTGAATCCCTATTATAGGATGGGATTTTGGGAATAAGTGGTCTTAAGTATTGGTCAACAAAGACTGACAAGGGTTCCAGAATAGAACCAACAGCGGTCACTATCAGACTCCCACGGGGCTTGATCAAGGATTTGTGGATTTTAGGAAGGACATAAATGGTTGGATTCACAGGATTTTTCACTATCAAGAATTCAACTTCTTGTGTGGTGAGGAAATCACTGCTCTGACCTATTTTAACTAATGCAGTGATCGCCTTCTGAATATCTGTGGTGGGGTCTCCATTTCTTCCCTGCTTTATTTTTGCCTCTTGCTCTTTGGTCCAGTATAATCTTGTTATGACCATAAATTGGAGTTACTTATAACTCGTGACCAAGGAGCACTGGTGGGAATAGCTTTGAGTTTCTTCACAAAACTGCTCTCCCATGCCTATCCCCATCTATCTCTCTCAAGCTATGGTGTGTGTTTTTATAAACTCACCCATATATCCATCTGAGGATCTTATATTAGTTTGATATTAATTTTTTGTTTCCCTCTTCAAATAACAGCATTTTTACTTTTATTAAGCATCTGTACAAATGTGACTAGGCATCTCCCTCCCCCACAATGATTCTAAAAATTGAAAATACATTTTAGTGGTAGTTACCTATGCAACTGTGCCAATGACATCAAAGTGCCTGGCACAAATAAGTCCTTACAAATTCCCATTCTGAGGTTCTCAAACTCCTCCCACGGGGACTGGGAGTATTGTGGATAGCATGAGAAATTAATTTAATAAATGCTTGGAGCCAGTGGCAGCCCTACCATTAAGCCAAATGAGGTGGGGGCCTCAGGCGGCACTTTTCATGGAGCGGCATCTTGCCACCACTGCCAGCCAGCTGAGTCTATCTTCTTTTTTTGTTTTCCAAAAGTTGGCAGCAGCAGCAATTCCCATATGTAGTGAGGCCCACCTCTCTGATGTAACTTCCTGTTTCCTCAGAGGTGGGCTGTAGTAGAGAAGAGAAGCCAGTGCTGGCAGCAGGACAGCGTATGGCAATCACTGCCACCACAACCTTTTGGAAAACAAAAAGAGAAGTAGACTTGGGGAAGGAGGTTGAGGATGGAAGGGGGAGAAGCCAGACCACAGCTGGGCAAGGGGAGGGAGTTGGGAGAGAGAGAGAGTGTGAAGAATGTTGAACAGGGAGGGGGCGGGGCCAAGGGTGCATCTGCTTGGGGCTCGATATTCAGCCCATGGTGGTAAGCAGCTTGCAAGCCACTCACAGCTGTTGGCTGAATTAACCCCAGATATTCAATGCTGGGGCATGTCAGCCTCTGGCACTGAACATCCAGCTTAGTGTGGCAACCTGGAAGTTAACCAGGCACTGGCCGATATTCAGACTGGTGCCCTGTTAACTCAGTAGATAAAGGTAGGACAGCTTACTTAGCTAGTTAGCAGACTGAATATCCCCACTAACTGGCTAAGAAGCGTCTCTGCCCAAATTCTGACTCCAGACTTCCCATAACCTAGTTGGTTAGGGAATAGCTAATGAGAGCCAATATTCAGCAGCATTACCAGGTTCAGTGGGTGGAGGATATGCTAGTGTAGGCACAAGTGTACATGCACAGGTGGGCCTGGGCAGTGCTGGATAAGACCTTTCAGGTGGCCACAAGATTAATCCCAAGTGGATGCTAGGGGTAGTGCTAAGATGTTACGTGACAATTAGAAACTCAGAAGGGTCTAACTGGGAGGAAATGTTCTGAAAACTTTTAAAAGCTAGAAAGAAGACAAATATTAAGTTCTCTCTGCTGCAGTGTTACTGAATGTGCATGAGTTCATGATGGATAAACCTCAGAGGAAGAAATCAGAAGAAACACTGATCAGGAGCAGTCCCAGGGGCGGACTGAGAGTGGTCTGGGTCCCTAGGCACTGAGAATGGTCTGAGCCCCCCGCCTGGCTGCTGCCCGATGCCTCCCCTACCGCCGCTCTGTTGTTCCCCCCTACCGCCACAGCTGATGTCCCTGTCATCCTGGTCCTACCTGAAGGGCCCTGGGGGTCTGGTGGCCTCTGCAGGGGTGAGCATGTTCTTCCCTGCCTGCTGCGCTGCCGCTATTCCCCCGCTCACTGGCGCTGCCGTGTTTTCAAAATGGCAGCCGAGATTTCCTGTGGTAGTCTCATGGGTCTCAATACAGACCCAACACACTAACCACCAGGATTCTTTATCAGTCCAGACAAGCAGAGTGAGCAAACAATTTTGTTTATTCGCATTAAAATATTGAACACTGAACAGATAATGTGGTCAGCCAACAATAACAGGTAACTGAAATATGCATCAATTATAATGCCAACTAAATATTTGCTTACTTCCTAGAAAGTACCTGGGAAGATCAGGATATATAGCTGCGCACAAGTTATCAAATGTAACTGTTTACAGGGCCTTAGCAAAGAGATCCTGGGAGGCAAAAGCCAGCACTCTAAAGGAAGCCTGGAGGCAAAAGCCAGTACTCTAAAGGAAATGCACTCCTGGGCCAATCAGAGACCAGTCAACAAGATTTAAAAGTACACTGCTGCATGCTTCCTGCTTGTGTTAAAGAAAAAGAACATTAGAAGTTCCCTATTACAGATTTACAGCAAAGAAACACCCACCTGCTGGCCAAATAGGAGAAATACAGGACATAATTAAACAGGAAAATATCTAATACATTCTACAGGCTTAAAATGTTTCTTCACACTCTCCAATTCCAAGTCGTCATCCAAATCCAACAGACATAGTTTCACAGTTTGGGGGATGTTAACTGTTCCAAATGACTCCAAAAGGTCTCCCAATAATAAGCAATGTTAGAGCAAGTCTTCCAGCAATGAAAAATGAGTCCCATTCAAATCCTCACACACAGGACAATTTACTGAGCATTCTTTCCAAATGTATTCACCCATCTCAGATACATATAAAGGTGATGCTAGGCTTTATAATACATTTCTCTAAGAACAACACATTCTGTCAAATTACTCCCTCAAAACAGTTTCCAAAAATTCTCCTGGTGTATAGTCAAATACTAAATCCCAAACCCACATATTGATAGTAAGATGAAAAGGAGCCACCTGATATATTTTAACATACTCTATAAAATATTTGCCTACAAGACCCTCAGTAATATTTTTTTGTTGTTCAAACTGTGCAAATTTAGTACTAGTAAAGAAAATAATTGTCTATTTTTTAGAGCAGGGGATGGGGAGTAGGTTAGTGGCTGAGCCCTTACCGCCTTCTAAATAGAAAGCAGTAAGGGCTCAGGCAGTAAATGGCCAGGTTTTACCATTGGTGAGGACATTTATTGTTCTGAAGGTCAACGGATAGAGGTACCTTGGTCTGACCATTTTGTTACATCAATGTACTATATACTGGAAACAGCTAAATAGAAAGACCCCAGTTAAAAAAAAACACTATTTGCTTCAAGGGGAGCTATTGTTCACATTGCATTCTGGTCTAAATTTGACAAGAGTAGCAGATTTTCTAATTCGCTAGATTTTGCATCGGGATGACATAAGTTCAGTAAGGAAACACTACACATTATAGCCCCATTGAAAACTAAAGACAGATGGTATGATTCTGAGTTACTAGAATTGAAGTGTAGCTGTAGAACATTAGAAAGATGTTGGCGAAAGCAACCTACTATGGAGAATAAGATGAGCTGGAGAATAATAAATAAAGAATAAGATGTTGTTGAAATTAAAGAGAAAAGATTATTATTCTAAACTGATTAAGGGTACTACACAGATTTCAAAATGCTTTTTAAAATACTCTCTAGCTTAACTAGTACCGAATTATGTACAACTTCAGCAGGTACTAATAAGCCTTCAGCTTCCCAGTTGGCAACACACTTTAGAGATAAGATCAGTATAATTAGAAATCTTTTTGTTAATAATCACTTAGATCAGAACCTCTTGGAGTTTTCATTTGGATATGTATCAGTGGCTAACGTATGGAATGATTTTTTTTCCTGTTTCATGGGTCTTTGTAGAAAGTTTTATTCAAGAAATATAGTTCTACTTATTGTAGCCTAGATCCATGTCCTCCCTATATAATGAAAACATCATCTAGTAAATTCAAAATATTGTTGATGGAATGACTGGCATCCTCATTAGATTCTAGAATTTTTCCTTCTTATTTGGGGAAATTGTTATTACCCAACATATTAAGAATATCAAGGAACCCAGGATTTAGGTCAAACTACAGCACTGAGACTGTAATTGGTTCACTCTTTGATAATATTTGTAGACTTCTATCTGAAGGTAAAAAAGCTCTGGTGCTGCAGTTCGACCTTTCTAATGTGTTTGATCTGGTGGATCATGACATCGTATTACAGACACTTGATAATATAGGAGTAGCCAGAAATGTTTATAAATGGTTGTCAGGCTTTTTAAAGAATAGATACTATAGGGTTTTATTTTTATTTTGTTACATTTGTACTCCACATTTTCATACCTATTTGCAGGCTCAATGTGGCTTACATAGTACCGTAGAGGCGTCTGCCAATTCAGTTGATAACAGATAAAAAGTTATATTGTGGTCAGATGAGGTAGGTGTGGATCAGGCATCAAGGGGTCGAAGGAAGTGAAGATTATAAATTGTACAGTAAGATCATTAGTTATGCTGTGTTGCTGGGTGCTGGGATTTATGTTGGATCAGTGGGATAGGCCTTTTTGAAGAGAGTTTTGAGCGATTTCCTGAAGTTTAAGTGGTCATGGATTGTTCTCACAGCACTTGGGAGTCCATTCCATAGTTGTACGCTTATGTAGGAGAAGTTGGATGCGTAAGTAGTTTTGTATTTTAGTCCTTTACAATTTGGATAATGTAGGTTTAGGTATGATCGTGACGATCTGATTCTGTTTCTGGTTGGTAGATTTATTAGGTCTATCATGGATCCTGGTACTACGCCGTAGATGATTTTGTGTACCAAGGTGCAGATTTTGAAGATGGTTCGTTCTTTGATTGGGAGCCAGTGCAACTTTTCTCATAGGGGTTTAGCATTTTCGAATCGTGTTTTACCATATATCAATCTGGCTGCTGTATTTTGGGCGGTCTGGAGTTTTTTTGTTAGTTGTGCTTTACATACCGCGTAGATTCCATTACAGTAATCTGCATGGCTTAGGACCATTGATTGTATTAGGGTTTGAAAAGTTTCCCTTGGGAAGAAAGGTTTTGTTCATTTGAGTTTCCACATTGCATACAACATTTTCTTTATTACGGTATTTACTTGGTTCTCGAGTGTGAGGTTGCGATCGAGTGTGATGCCAAGTATTTTTAAGCTATCTGAAGTAAGGAGTATGTGTTCTGGGGTGCTTATAATTGCAGGTTTGTATTTGTTGTGTTGTGATGAGAGGATGAGGCAGTGTGTTTTTTCAGTGTTCAGTTTCAGTTGGAATGAGTTTGCCCAGGAGTCCATGATATTAAGGCCATCATTAATTTCATTGGTTATTTCTGTCAAGTCTTGTCTGAAGGGAATGTATATTGTAACATCATCTGCATAGATGAATGGGTTGAGACCTCTATTGGACAAGGACTTTGCCAGAGGGATCATCATCATGTTGAAGAGTATTGGTGATAATGATGGTCCTTGAGGTACTCCGCAGGCTGCTTTCCACGGTGGTGATATATTTGAGTTTGATTTTACTTGGTATGTTCTGGTGGTAAGAAAGCCCTTGATCCAGTTAAGTACGTTTCCATCAATCCCGAAGTGGCCAAGGAGTCTCAGTAGTATGTTGTGGTTTACCATGTCGAATGCGCTCGACATGTCAAATTGGAGGAGAAGTATGCATTTACCTATGGCTATTTCTTGCTTGAATTTGGCCAGGAGACTAGTACGGTTTCAGTGCTATGGTGGGAGCGGAATTCTGATTGTGAATCGTGCAGTATTGAGAACTTGTCCAAATATTCCGTAAGCTGTTTGGTTACCAAGCTGTCCATCAATTTTACTACTAGAGGGATAGACGCAACTGGTCAATATGATATACTTGGCAAAAGAAATATGATAGGGATTCTCCATTAATGCTAAAACTACACTGGCTCCCTATATAAGAATGTCAGCTTTTTAAACTGTATTATGATTTAAAACATTTTTCATGCTCCTGTTTCATTCTACATGTTTCAGTTGCTTCCTGTATTGTTGGGTACCCAAGATAGAGCCACTCAAAATCTCTATAAACTTCATTTTCCTGGCACTAAAGAGATTAGGTATAAAAAATTATTAGAACAGTCTCTTCCATTCCAGATGGCTAAAATCTGAAACTCCTTGCCACTTGGTTTAAGGTTCTGTAGGAACTACAGCATCTGAAAACTATTTTATTTCAGAAAGTTTTTAATTGTTGTAATTGACACCAGGGCTGGTTTTAGACATGCTGGAGTCCAGGGCAGAAAGTAAGGAGGGGGCCCCTCCCCACCCACCATTACTGCCCACAAAAAAACTTTACAGGACTTCTTCACACATCAAACACAGACACACCTTCACCAAATACAGAATAAGGGATCAGAAATTAGAAAAAGAAATATGAACACCAAAATTGAACTAGGAACCCCAAGAAGTTAAACTTGGCAAGTACAAATAAAAACAGAAATGCACTTCCTTTTGTATTGAAGACAATCGGTGCCATAGCCATGGAGGACCTCCCCCCCTCCCCAAATTAACCATCACCCTTGCTGTAGCTGGCAGGAATCCCCAAGCTGTGCCAGCTGAAGACCACCTCCTCTGGTCTGGCAGCAGAGCTCACCAAGCTTTGGAACTGGTGGCTGTGTTCTAAAGCTGCTGCTGCCACTGCTGGCCCCAGGGGCGTGCTGATGCGGTAAGCGGGGTAAGTGCCGCAGGGGGGCGCCCACCTCTGGAGGGTGCCACCGCGGTGCTTACCCTCGCCCCGCGCCGCCAAGGACTTTAAATCTTTTACCTCGGTCGCAGCAGCGTCAGTGAAAGCGCTGCCGACGTCTCCCTTCCCTTGCCCTCATTGGTTCCCTCAGTGTCCCGCTTTCTTCTGACATCAGAAGAAGGCGGACACTGAGGGAACCAAGAACGCAAAGGGAAGGGAGATGTCGGCAGCGCTCCGCTTTCACTGACGCTGCTGCGACCGGAAGTAAAAGATTTAAAGGCCCCAGGGCATGGAGGAAAGAGCAGAGAGGCATGGATGGGAGGGCAGAGAGACAGGCATGGATGGGAGGGCAGAGAGGCATGGATGGGAGGGCAGCAGCAGGGCCCAGGGAGAGGACAAATTGCTGGAAGGGGAGGGGAGAGAGGAGGATTGCTAGCTATGGATGCAGCAGGGAAGGGCAGAGAGGGACAAGGATGGACATGGGGGCCCAGGGAGAGGACAATTTGCTAGAAATGGAGGGGAGGGGAGAGAGGAGGATTGCTGGCTATGGATGGAGGAGGGAAGGGCAGAGAGGGACAAGGATGGACATGGGGGCCCAGGGAGAGGACAATTTGCTGGAAATGGAAGGGAGGGGAGAGAGGAGGATTGCTGGCTATGGATGGAGGAGGGAAGGGCAGAGAGGGACAAGGATGGACATGGATGGGAGGACAGGACCCAGGGAGAGAGAAGAAATTGCTGGAAATGGATATAGAGCAAGAAATGAAGAAGAAAGGAGGAAAGTAAAGAAATAAATGGAAAGGAAGCCCTGGAAATGGAGTTAAGAGGACAGATAGCAGCAGACTCAGACACTAGGCCAGCATGATCGGAAAAAGAAAGTCACCAGACAACAAAGGTAGAAAAAAATCATTTTATTTTAATTTTAGCGTTTGAATATGTCCACTTTGAGAATTTACATCTGCTATCTTATTTTGCAATGTATAGCAATTTGTTTCTAAGAACATTGCTGACAATTCCTGTCAGTGTGGCAAGTGGTGAGCGATCATTTTCACCGGGGGGGGGGGGGGGCGTGATCATTTTCACAGGGGGGGGGGGGCCGCCAACTGATAGTTTGCAGGGGGGCGCCAGAGACCCTAGGCACGGCCCTGGCTGGCCCCCAAGCATTCACGGGCGTAGCGACAGCAGCTTGGGGACACTGCTGCTCAGTGCATTGTTTCTAGCGAAAAAGGTGCCGGCACTCAAATGCCAGGCCACCCTTCAGGGGTGGAGTGATCACTGAGGGACCCACCCCACAATAGCCAGGCCCCCTGCAACCAGTCACAGAATCTATGACAAGGCAGAATTGATGTGTAGAGCCTGAGCTCTTTCATTAAAACTTGGGGTCCATGGTGGGTCAATTTTAGCAGACAATGGAAAAGGTGGCGGTACCCCCTCAAAAAAAGCCCTGCTGCTGCTAATTGCAGAGTTTGGAGAGTTCTGGTTGTCGGAGAAGCAAAGGAAGAGAAATTCCTCACCTGGAGATCCCTGCCAGCTCAGGTATTTATAGTTTGCATTCAGGTGGGGAGCAGGGGAAAAATTAGTGCCCACCCACTTTTGAGTTCAACCCTTGTAAGGCATACTAAGGCTGGTTGGTTGAAATATTATTACACAACTAAGTGATTTCTGAAACTCATGATTAAAATCAGTTACCATGTAGCAATCTCTGCTCGATGTTCTCAAGCTGGAATTTCATCAGTGATCTCTGGCACTTGCATTTCATGAGGCCTAATGAGCACATAGTGGTGCAGTCAGCTCATGGGTGGGAGGGGTGCCCATTTTAATTAGGAAGCCTCACTAGGTATGAATCCTTTCCAAGAGGAAAATGAGTCACATAAATTTGCAGTCACAGCCATATATGTTTCTCTCAGACACAAGGGAGGAAGCTCCATCAGGTGATGAGTAACATGGCTGCATCCAGAGGTTTAAGGAGAATTTATACATGAAAAGTTCCACAGTAAAATGTTTAATTGACAGAAGACAGTAAGTAAGCTCTCTGATTCTATACATACAGATTTATGGAAAATTAATTGATTTGGTCATTGCAATTCTTTGGTTTTGTCCAAGTCTTATCTGTTATCCGCACAGTACCGAAATAATGTGGTTGCAGAAGGACTACCATAGGTCCTCTTTTAAGAGGACATGTCATCCTTTTCAACCTCTTCAGATATGTCCTCCAAGTTTATGAATTTTTAGGAAAATATCCTCTTTTTTTATGTGCCTAAGACCAACACACCTACCCACATAATGAGTGAAACCAAGCCTATTAGTCAGTCTGGACACATGGGGGTGCTAAAGAGAGAAAGGCATTGCTGATCTCTCTGTTTCTCTGCTGGTTGAATCTGTCAAAGGAATTATGTTTGGGGAGCACAACTTCAAGCATAGGTCATGCAAAGATATCTCAATGCCAGCCAAAGTTGTTGAGGGTTATCCACTCTCCTGATAAGTATGCTTGGGCTCAGACTCAGAGAAACTCAAATCTGGAAGTTTTTGAAAAGTAGATTATTATCTACTGCTGTACTGTAAGTCAGTCACTGTTTGATGTGTGTTTAATAACTAAAAGCCATTTACATATTTGCTGCAATTAAATATTTCTTTTGCAAAGGTAAGAACCATTTTTATTTTTTGTAACCTCTTTTTATGTCTTTGCAAATATGGTAACCCTATCTATTAATGTGATGTACACAAAGGATTTTGCTTTCTTGTGCTCTGATCCGTTGTGTCACTAACGCTTCACATTGCCTTAAGGACACTGGGACCCAGACACTGTTGTCTCCATATTAGCACTAAAGTGACTACATTTATCCCAGCTTCCCGGTCCAGGCATAGCAGGTTTCATAAGCATTTGTAAATTGATCTGACACTGCACAGAGTCTTTTGGTGTAGCAGCCAATTTATATTATAATTGTAATGGAAGGGATCTCACCTTTGCGTGTGCCCTGTGACATCTGAAATGAACTCCAGCGTATGCTATAAGATACAGAGCACCTAATACAGTAAATGTATATTTGGATTTATGATTCGTTGTGACCCTGAAGTCAAAATGTAAGAGCTGCGGGGATTAATTGGCCCCTGACAAATAAGATTCCTGGCAGCAGCTGCCAAAGGACTTTTATCATAGTGCTACATATTCTAGGCTGAGTTGTCTAGTAAAACATGGGTTGCTCTGAGGGCGTATGAAGAACAGGGCTATCAATCGCCATCCCTTCAGAGGAAGGAGTGAGGTTGTCTGCTTGGCCTGAACAGCTCAGCAGATGAGCTCTCCTGAGGCTCAAGTCAGGGAGCAGGGCTGGCACTGTGATGAGACTTATAACTTGGAGTGGTCTACGACAACAGCCTCAGGTCCAGTCTTACAATCAGGCAACTATGTTTTTTTTTTACACATGGCCCCACTTTCCTGCCCTGCTTTTCAGCTCCTATTGACTTATGCAAATGAGGCCACACATTCTTCCAAATCCCTCAAGGGGGCCCCTGCCATTAAACTGTGACTGTTGTATTCAGAATAGTGTTGCAGGCAGTGGTGTAGCAAGGGCGGGGCGGTGGGGGCGGTCCTCCCCGGGTGTCAACGGGTGGTGGGGGTGCTCCATCCACCCCCCCCCAGCGCAGCGCCTCTCACTCCCCCTGACAGTCCCCACCTGCCTACCAGCTGAGCTCCGGCCGGCACCTCCAATCTGCAGCGCTGCTGACTTTAAATGAAGAAAACCGTCTCTTCGTTGGCCCTTCACTCACTGAGTCCCGCCCTCGAGGAAATAGGAAGTTATATCAGGGGACTGTCGGGGGGGAGTGAGAGGCGCTGCGCTGCGCCGGGGGGGGGGGGGGTTAGGGTCCACACCAGGGGGGGTGCCGACACCAGGGGGGGTGCCGTTCCACGCCGGGGGGGGGGGGCACCGTGTTGCACTGCACCCGGGGGGGGGTGCGCGCAGCGGCGATCCGCCCCGGGTGTCAACCAAGCACGGAACGCCACTGGTTACAGGGAAAATGTCTTACAATTAAATAGCTATAAACGTGTGGCTTAATAGTTTATTTCCATAATGGGGTAATATTTTTTGTGTGTTCATGGGTAAAACCTATTTCACGTGCAAGAAAAGTGCTTTCATAAAATTACCTGATTGCAGATGTAAGAGGACCCATCATCAGAAAAGAAAAACCTTGCTTACCAAATGTTAATTTAAAAACTCAGAGGCCCAGATGCACTAAACTTTAACGACCCTTTAACGAAGAATTTTTGAACCTTGGCATGCATTAAAGGCCATTTTCCGAGCACGGTAGCACCCACCCCCGTCTGTCATAAGAAACCTACGTCAGACGGGGGCGGACCCAGGTCAGGGAAGACGAAGGAGAGAGACGTCCTGAAGACTGCAGCGATCTGATGGTCTTCTTGCCCATGCAGCGCCTTCATACAGAGGTGAGAGGTGCTGCACGGGTCCGGTAATGAGGGGGGGGGGGGCCGGTGGAGGGTGGGAGCGGTGGCGACGACCTCAGGGGGGGCGGGGGCGGGGCACGGGGGCGGAGGATGGCGGGAGACGGAGCTGTGTGCAGAAAGAGTTGAGAGACAGGAAGGGAGGGGGTCCGGGGCTCTTAAAGCTTTGACTTTTGTTTTTTTTTATTTAATGCTGGCAGAGGAAGCGGGGAGCAGCAGCGGCAACCACGGGCATGGGGGGGGCAAGGCCGTCCACACAGGACGCTCCTGACGAGCGCCATTGCCCCCTCCCGATCCACGTGTTTGTGTTTTGTTTTTTTGACGTTTGTGGCATGCGCAGAGCATAACGCTGGGCTGCTCTGCGCATGCTTTAGGAGCCGATTACCGACGGGGATTACACCAGTTTGATGCATTGTTCTTTACAATACCGCACCGAACATGTGCGACTTTTTTTTTTGGAGCATTGTTCGTTTTTTAAAATTTGGTAATGGCTTTTATGTTTTTGCTTTTTTTACGTTTGGTTGATGCATCTGGGCCAGAGTGTCACGGTGTCCTTTTACCTCAGGTTTCAATCCTCTGATACAGGTGTTTATACTTTAAAAAAAGAGAGGTGTGGTAGCTGTGCTCCTCCCCCTCCTATCCCACCCACAACCACTTAAAAAAAAAACCCACTTCCTTCTCTCTCAAAGAAAGAAGGAGGAATTTATTTATTTGTTACATTTGTACCCCACATTTTCCCACCTATTTGCAGGCTCAATGTGGCTTACATAATACCGCTGATAACAAACACAAGGTTGTATTGTGGTCAAATGAGGTAGGTGTGTGTCAGGCACCATGAAGGTCGAAGGGAATGAGGATTGTATATTGGCCAGTACGATCTTATATTGGCCAGTACGATCACTGGTTGTGCTGTGTTGCTGGATGTGGGGATTTACGTTGGATCAGTGGGGTAAGCCATTTTGAAGAGGATGGTTTTTAGTGATTTTCTGAAGTTTAGATGGTCATGGATTACAGCTTTTGGGAGTCCATTCCATAGTTTTGCACTTACGTAGGAGAAGCTGGATGCGTAAGTTCTGTAAGTTTCTACTTGGCAGATCACTAGTGCTAGACAACATACCTATTATTTACACAACTCTGTGCTGTGGGGCTCTATGGTAAGGGGGGGAGAGGCTGGATGGGCATTTCTGTTCCTCAACAGAAATGTCCACCCAGCCCACAGGTGGCCTTCTGTATAGCCACACATATGACACATATGTACCAAAGTTTCTCTGTCACAGTTCACCTGTCATGCAACCCAGATTGCTGTCTCCTCTCACATCAACCCCAGCATTTGATAATACCACATATGTAGTGCACAAAGTAGCGACACAGACCCTGGTTGGTGAGAAAGTTTAACATTGTAATATAATATTAAAAAATAATTATTTACAAAACATTTTTTGGGTCCCATCAATGAGGCCTCTCCTGCTGCCCTTCCATGACCCTTCTTAAAATGTCTATTATCAGCAGCAGGAGACTGCTGTGTGTTTCCTGCCGCTGCTGTACAGAGTGCCACAGTGCTGCAACCTCCAGCAACAACTGGTTTACTACAGCAACCAGTTGCTGCAGGAGTTGCAGTGCTACGGTACTGTTGTCCAGTGGTGCTGCTGGGGCTGGTGGTGGTGGTGGTGTTGCTGGGGCTGGTGGGTGCTCCTCCTCCCTGCTCCTCCCCCTCCTCCCCCACCCACAACCACCATTTGCTGTTCCTCCTCCTCGGCCACTGGTGATGGCACCGCCTCCTCCTCCTCGACCACTGGTGATGGCTGCTGCTGCTGCCGCCCAGTGTATGTAAAAGGATTGTCCTTGAGATCAGCACATCCAACATGGCTTGCATAGTGCAGGAGCTGGCTGGCCTGAGGCAGGGGATGGGGAAAGGTGTGGTGAGCCCTGGGCTATACCCATGGGGTGTGAGATGCATGAGATGACATGACATGACAGGGAACCCTGGAAGCTGCTCTGACACAGAGAACACAGGATATGTTGGCAGACCACACTCATTGGTCAGCAGCATGTTTGCATTATGATTTGTGACTATGGTTGGCTGCCCAGTTTTTTTTTTTTTTTTTTTTGGGGGGGGGGGAGCACATAACTTTAATATGAGGCAATGACATCCACTAAGAGTAGGACCTCAGGCAGGAATACCATGAAACAGTATCCACCCCAGAAAGGGGGATACAGAAGTGAGGCATGTCATCTCATTCATCTCAGAGGAGGTTAGTTGGAAGTTGAAGACACACTCATGGGAGGGTAGCTGCAACCTCAGGCCTTAATCTGGGACAGAGGTGTTATGACTTACTAGTTGCCTATTAGTCACATGGAAACTGATATTGTACAGGACATTTGCATTATTAAATAAATAAATTTACATATGAGTACAGGTGCCCTGTTTATAATACTTACATCGAGCCCTGAGGCGCCGTCTCACTGCCCTTATCATGTCAGGGCTCTCCCGCTTGATTCGGCAGAACATGCGCCACAGGGACTCGAGGTATCTCCGAATGCCAAATCTTCTGCAAGATATAAGTTTGTGCACCAGAAGTCAGAGGATGGCCCTTCTTGCCTTCAGCACACAAATTCATTTGGAAATCAAACAGGAGAGACACTCAACACTGATTTGGGGGGGGAAGGAATTTACAATGGTACAGGTGATGTCATTGAGGTGGACATGAGGACAGAGAGTACCATTTGTGTTCAGTATTGTAGGGATGTGGGAATGTTTTTGCTTTCTACTTCATAGATTCTATTAATGCACATATCACTGATTACTCTTGAATGCAGACTACAGTTAGTGCTTACATTGCTGAGGGAGCTCTTATATGTGTAGCTACAGGGGGGGGGGGGGACCTGATAGCCTAGTGGGGGGAAGCAAACACTTACCTTTCTAACCTGTCTCTTATTTGACACCAGGCTTGGATAGAGACAGTCCTGGGGGGCAGGTGGTGGTGGTGCATAAAAAGAATGTGCCGGTGCTTCAGACAGTGGTACACCAGGCACAAGCTTTCAGCATCGCTGAAATTTGGCTCGCGTCATAAAGATATGTTTGTCAGGGAATAACCATTGGAAAGCGTGCATCGCCTTATATGGACGCCCATGCATGATGGACGTCCTTAGGTGCACAGTTCCATATATGGATGGGTCAGCACGTTGATGTCCTGGCATATATAATGGGTCTGCACATGGATGTCCGTCACGTATGGACGTCCATGACATGCATGGACTGTCGTCACGCATGCGGGGCCTTATCTGCATGAGTACGTGTTCATACATGTGGAGTCTTCCTTATATGGATCATTATCAAGTGTGCGAACCTATTCATATATACACAATAAAATATGTATGTTCCTTACATTTCCCATAGCTGCATGTTCCGCAAGTACAGTGCATGTAGTTGTGGACATCCAGGTACGGAAAATATAAGGAATATTAATAAGTGCAAAATACAGTAACAAAGACGTGTTTCTTGCTGAACTGCTGATAATGGAATGTCTAAGGGCGTCCATACTATCTTTCGATTATACCTACCTGATTTTGGACTTCGTGAGGGCGTCCTAATTCATACTTGGTCGACCTATCGAAAATGCCCCTCCACGTGTGAATGACTTTTGGGGGTGGGCTGATTGTAAGAACATAAAAACATGAGTCTCCCTACTGGGTCAGCCAAGGGTCCATCTAGGCCAGTATCCAATTTCCAGTAGTGGCCAGTCCAGGTGACAAGTACCCGGCACAAACATAACAGGTAGGGGGGATGGGCCTGGGTCCGCCTGCCTGAAGTACACTGCACACACTAAAACTGCTCCAGGGACCTGCATACTGTTGTGATGGACATCTGAGGCTGGCACGACATATTTTTAAAGATGTTTTTTGAGGGTGGGAGGGCATTGGTGACCACTTGGGGAGTAATGGGAGGTCATCCCCGATTCTCTCCGGTGGTCATTTTGGGCACCTTTTTGTGCCTTATTCGTTAAAAAAACACGTCCGGGTGAAAACGTCCATGTGTTTGTCAGGGACGTCCTTATTTTTTTCAATTATGGGTCAAAGACCTCCAAGTGTTAGGCACACCCACCTTCGCTACGCCTCCGACACACCCCCTTGAACTTTGGACGTCCTTCCGATAGACTGCAATTGGAGATGTCCAAAATCGGGTTTCGAATATTCCGATTTGGACGTCTCTGGGAGAAGGACGTCCGTCTTCCGATTTTTGTCGAAAGATGGACGTCCTTCTCTTTCGAAAATGAGCCCAATAGTGAATGACCTGAAGGTCTCCTCTTTACTGTAAAGCTTATTTCTGATTTTTTTTTTTCGTTTCATAACACAGTCCTCGCTATCTGCATGAATGTAAGCCTCATGATATTTGGTGGTGAAAGACTATAGTCTGGGGTTTTTGTTCACTTATAATGAAGTTTTTCCTCTGGGCTATGAACTGTGCTGGGCGAGCAGTGCTGTTGCCAGCTGAGCAGCGAAGCTCCCATCAGGTTAAAAGTGCTCTTGCTGCCGGTGATGGGTGAATCTGCAGCCCCTGGATACACCAAAGCTTTCTCAGCGTAAGCTAAGTTGTTCAAACACCAACAGGGAACGAAAGGGCAACTCTGAATGTGGGGCTCCCTCCCAAGTCTCCTTTTATTAATCCTTTTAGCAGATCAAGTAGTGTCTTTTTATATAAAATAGTTGAAATAAATTTTTATTACTGATAAAAAAGCAGACAGCAAAATGTTAACTTACATGAAAGAGGAAAGAAAGCCTGTGAAAGGGGTATGGATGAGGCAGGAAGAATGCCTTTGTCATTTGTATGATTCTAGATTATGTTTCTATTGATTAGGAGAGGTGATGGATTCACAGTGGGCACCAGGGGACGTCTGCTGGCGCCAGATGCTCTTCTCCCCAACAGGCCTGTCTGAACATTTTCCAACCACCCAGACAATTTGAGATGGGGATTACTCTAGCTTGGAGCAGAACTGAGGGGAAGGAGGGAGATCATGACTGGAGGTCGCTAACCAGAAGGGGACCACAAAGAGGGAATTCTGGATCAGAACCTAGGTCAGACAGGAAGATTCTGGAGAATCAGGTGTTGGGCTCCTCTGTACCCTGATAACATCCTAGCCCTTTCCCCCTTTCTTGTCTCAGATGAATACAATTGTCTTTCACCCAAAAATAGTTGTTCTCTTTCATTCCCATCCTTCAGTCCCTTCCCGGTTCCACAGAGCCACAATCTAACAAGAGGCTCCCTTAGAAATGTCCTTTCACTTGTACAAAGTATAAAAGTGTGGAGAAACGAAGAATAATAAAAACAAAACAACAACAAAAATATAAAATGATACCTTTTTATTGAAGTTTTAGCTTCCAAAACTAATAAAAGAATGCATTTAGTTAGCCCAATAAAATGGTATCACCCTATATTCCTGTTTTGTTGTCATTAACTGTTGACCCAATATTCAAAGTGAGTTATGCATTTGCCGGCTGTGGAGAACTCAGCTCGCTCATGTGGACATGTTCAAACATTATGAAGGCAAATTCTATTAGACGGTGCTTAATTTTAGGCAACATGAATGCGCTTACTTAGAGCCTGCTCTGTTAAGCAGGTGTCTGCTTTCTTATATAGGCTATGAGCCCGATATTCAGCTGGCGGTGGGCAGTGCGTTTGCTGTCTGCCACCAGCGTTAAACCTGGATATTCAATGCCGGGCCATATCCAGTGACCGGCACTGAATATCCGGGTTTATTTTGGTTGTTAAAAAGTTAACCAGCTATGCTGATATTCAACGCTAACCGGTTAACTTTTTGGCAAAGATAGGCCTGTTATTTAAGCGCCCTATTTTGACCGCTCAACATGGCCGGTTTGGCGCTGAATACCAGCACCTAACCGGCTAGCCACTAACTGGGATATTCAATGGGAGATAATCTATTATCTGCTGCTGAATGTCTGTGGTTAGGTGCATTAACGCTATTTAACTGGCCAGGAGCCATTCCTGGTTGGTTAAATAGTTTTGAATATCAGAGGGTATGAGTGTAACAAGTTAAGGGGGTCTTTTACTAAAGCTTAGCTCGAGTTATCAACTCAAGCTAAGCTTTAGTAAAAAAACCCCTAAATTTTTATGTACGCTGTTAAACCCGAGCACATATTTGCCAGTCATAGAGCTGATTTAAATGCTCACGCCAAAAGGAGGTAAGAGCATGGAAAATCATAGTATTCTGTAATCTACATGTATATATGCCATGCCCATGCCGCACCCATGTGAATGCCCATCAGCAAAGCACAGACCATCAAAGATAAGACCTTACATAATAAGGGAAAGGGGATGGGACTTGATATATACAGGTTTAAAAAAAGGTTTGGATATCTTCCTAAAAGAAAAGTCTATAAGCCATTAGTAAGATGAGGAAAATCCACTGCTTATTTCTAGGATAACTAAGAAAATGATTGAGACCGTCACTCTGTCTCATACAATAACAAACAAAATACACAGAGTGTATATATGCCAATGCGATAGTCTTGAATACTGTGTGAACTAAAGTGAAGGGGAGTCTCATAAAGAATTTGTCTGTTGATAGTAATATTATTTTCACTCAATAGGTGAATATATTACATATATTCATGTCATAATCATTGACTCCACCTCCACCATCCCTTTTATAATAACAAAAAGCAACTTGCTCTGTTCTCTTAATATTAAATCTTAAGAGGGCACCAATTTGCCTAAGATAAGTGCAGTGTGTTGCTTTTCGATAAATACGTATTTTGTTTGTTATTTCTAGGATAAGCAGCATAAAATGTATTGTACTGTTTTGGGATCTTGCCAGGAACTTGTAACCTGGATTAGCCACTGTCAGACTGGGCCAGGCCTGGGACAAGGCTGCCCCTGGGCTCCCCCCCACCCGAGGTTGCCGGGCCCCCCTTCCACCCGCCACCGGGCCCTCTCTCCACCCCCGGGCCCTCTGCACTGACCTTAAGCGCCTCACCTTCGAAAGCGCAGCGACAAGCAGCGGCAGACCTCTCCTTCCTTCCGTGTTCCGCCCTCGCGGAAGTTACATCAGGTGAGGGCGGGACACGGAAGGAAGGAGTGGTCTGCCGCTGCTTGCTGCGCTTTCAAAGGTGAGGCGCTTAAGTTCAATGCCAGGGAGCGACGGAGGGCAGGCGGACCGGATTGCGGCGGTGGCGCCGGGCCCCCCCCCCCCCAGAGGCCCAGGCCCGGGGAATTTTGTCCCCGCTGTCCCCCCCTCTCGGTGGCCCTGGCCACTGCCAGTATGGCATGGCTTATGTTCTTCTACTGCCTTTCTGGGGTTTACATATTACATACAGGTACTTATTTTGTAGCTGAGGCAATGGAGGGTTAAGTGATTTGCTGACAGTCACAAGTAGCTGCAGTGATAATTGAACCTAGTTTTCCTGATTCTCAGGCTACTACACTAACTATTAGGCTACTCCTCCACTCCAGCATGAATCCTAATTATTCACATGTAAATAACAAAATGTACATGCTGCTTAAAACTAACCAGCCATGTATAGAATTACTATCCATAAAGATAATATCAGGCTGGTTAGTTCACTAATGTTCAGATATTATTTGTGTAAAAGGGGCTGGGTTAGTCGAGGGGTGGAGGTGGCGATACTCAGCCACTAAAGGGTAAATATTCAGCTGGCCACCACCAGCATTATCCCTGAAAATTCAATGCTGGGCCATGTCTGGGCTTGGGCATTGAATATCTGGGTTTAGGTGGCCAGATAAAACTTATCCAGTTAAGTGTCGAATATTACACTTAACCGGATAAAGATAGAACTGTGTTTCATGCAGTCCTGTTTATCCAGTTAAGTGCTGAATATTGGCACTTAACCAGATAAATGCCAGCGTTGTACCTGGAATATCTGCAAACTAGCCAGGGTGCAAACCAGGTATATTTAGCTGCACTATCCAGGTAAGTAGAGTGGAAGTGTGGCCTAGCACTTACCGGTCTTGACATCCAGAGGTGGCTGGTTCAAATCCCACTGCTGCTCCTTGTGATCTTGGGCAAGTTACTTAACCCTTTATTGCCTCCGGTACAAGTTTAGATTGTGAGCTCTCCAGGGACAGGGAAATACCCAGTGTACCTGAATGAAACTCACCTTGAGCTACTACTGAAAAAGGTGTGAGCAAAATCCAAACAAATTGTTTGAGATTCTGTTCCTACTATCTGAGATTTTACCTGGAATGTTGCTACTATTTGAGATTCTGTTGCTACTATTTGAGATTCTACATGGAATGTTGCTACTATTGGAAATTCTACATGTAATGTTGCTATTCCAGTAGCAACATTCCATGTAGAAGCCTGCCCTTGCAGATCTGGGCAGGCTTCTACATGGAATGTTGCTAGTGGAGGAGTAGCCTAGTGGTTAGTGCAGTAGAACATTGAACGTTGCTACTATTTGAGATTCTGCATGGAATGTTGCTGAGTGGAGGCTTGGCCTAGTGGTTAGAGCACCAGCCTTGCAATTCAGAGGTGACTGGTTCAAATCCCACTTCTGCTCCCTGTGATTTTGGGCAAGTCACTGAACCCTCCATTGCCTCAGGTACAAACTTAGATTGTGAGCCCTCCAGGGACTGGGAAATACCCAGTGTACCTGAATGAAACTCACCTTGAGCTACTACTGAAAAAGGTGTGAGCAAAATCCAAACAAATTGTTTGAGATTCTGTTCCTACTATCTGAGATTTTACCTGGAATGTTGCTACTATTTGAGATTCTGTTGCTACTATTTGAGATTCTACATGGAATGTTGCTACTATTGGAGATTCTACATGTAATGTTGCTATTCCAGTAGCAACATTCCATGTAGAAGCCTGCCCTTGCAGATCTGCAAGGGCAGGCTTCTACATGGAATGTTACTAGTGGAGGAGTAGCCTAGTGGTTAGTGCAGTGGAACATTGAACGTTGCTACTATTTGAGATTCTACATGGGAGTGTTGCTATTATTGCTGATTCTACATGGAATGTTGCTGAGTGGAGGATTGGCCTAGTGGTTAGAGCACCAGTCTTGCAATTCAGAGGTGACTGGTTCAAATCCCACTTCTGCTCCCTGTGATCTTGGGCAAGTCACTGAACCCTCCATTGCCTCAGGTACAAACTTAGATTGTGAGCCCTCCAGGGACTGGGAAATACCCAGTGTACCTGAATGTAATTCCCCTTGAGCTACTACTGAAAAAGGTGTGAGCAAAATCCAAATAAATAAAACGTTGCTGAATATGTCCAGTTAGCCACAGACAAGCAATTTAAACAGCCAGGGGCCTCTTCTGGTCATTTAAATAATTTTGAATATTGACCCCTAAATGACTACGTCCTGTTCAATTTAGGCCTGCTGAATAGCAGATATGCGTTGGGGCGTCATGCTGTTCACTCTTTGAAAGGCGAAACCGAAACCCTGAAGCAGCCTGTTCAATTTAGGCCTGCTGAATAGCAGATATGCGTTGGGGCGTCATGCTGTTCACTCTTTGAAAGGCGAAACCGAAACCCTGAAGCAGCCGTGCGAAACGCTGGCCACCGTTGGCTCGGTATATGAGCAAAAGAGAGTGGAATACAGCACAGTATGCAACGCTATAAAAGCACCTACTGAAAAGATAAGTAGGGTGTTTGAAAGATTGTGTAGAACTTGTAGATGCACAATTTATTTATATGAGACTAATGCAATTAGCAGGAAAGTTAGTATAATATCAGGTTTTTGGGCCAATGATGAAGGCAGAGTCAAGGAACCCATATCAGCTTTAACAGATTTAATTTTGATCTGGAAGCTCTTTGAGGCCATTTTTTTCCTGCTACGGAAATACCCTGCAGTAGAGGCAGGTTATTGAGTGTCATTATAAGGCAGCAGATTCTTTTGTAGTATTAACGTAAATTAAAGCAACAGTCATTGGAAGCAGTCACTGCATAGACATATAGTCCAGTGGCACAAATTAGACACTGCTGCTGAGTTTGTGGGTAAAATTTAGCCCCTGCAAAATATCAGGGCCTTTAAACCCATGCACAATGCAGGGGTGCTTTGGAAAACCTAGTAATCAGGCAATGAGAATCACCCTCAATGTTCCCCTCTATTAGAGCCTTCAGGACTTGGAAAAAAAATCCATTGCTTTCTAGAGCAGCCATTTTCACTCCGGTCCTGTACTGTTTGGGGATCTTGCCAGGTTCTTGTGACCTGGTTGGCCACTGTTGGAAACAGGATGCTGGGCTTGATGGACCTTTGGTCTGTCCCAGTATGGCAATACTTATGTACTTATGATACAGCCATTTAGGTTTTCAGGATATCCACAGTGAATACACATGAAATAGACTACAGCACTCCACTTTGTGGTACACAACAGTTATCACTGGGAGAGACTATAAACACAATCCTATATCCAAACTCTCACCACAAAAAGTTTTATTTCGATTGGATCCTCAGATAATGGGCTCAATAAATCACTTCAGCACTGGCCACTCACCAGAATCTTCATAGGTCAATTTTTATGTATAGTTTTGCTTTCAAATATTCCTAAACTTTCATATCTTCTGTAGATACCATAATCAACATTTTATAGTACAATTATCTTAATGCAGTCTTCATGAAAGCAAACACCTCCTGCTCTCTTTACTCTACCAGTCTATCTTATTGTGGTTAATCTGAAAACCTGACTGGCCGGTGTGTCCCAAGGACTGGGTCGAGAATCCCTGTTTTTAATGCTTCTGCACCCAAGTGAGAGCTTCCAGAGGAGCAAGGCCTGATGATAAGCAAAATACTGCTGGACACGTTCATTCTCCTCCCGCCTCTGAATTTTGGCAAATGCTGCTCATTCTGGATGCTTAATGTGTCTACCTTAGTAATTCACACCCTATAGTTAAGAGCCCCCTCCCCTCCCCACCCCCACCCAGAGCAGCCTGCTACAGTTTCCATAGAGGTACAGCAAAGAAAATAAATTCTGGAGCATTTCCAAAGCTGGAGTTTCTCAGGGGTTTCTGGTCTCCCACAAATTCCTATAGTTGTTCTAACAAAGAGGAGCTTTGTTTGGCATCTCTGGCCCTCTCTAGTCGCTCTGTTTCCATGGCAACAACCCTAGTGGATACAGCATAAGACAAGAGGACTTGGAAGAGAATGTTTATTACCTGAGATGGACCCTTCAGTTTATATCTTCTGAGTAAACTTTCGGGAAAACTGTGTTTCATTAATCCCTTTGCAACCACCTCTCTTTTCCTGCTGCATTGTGAGGTTTGTAAATGCAACTTAAAGGCTGGCCTTTGCCTCAAAACTATCAAGAGTCCATTGTTCAGGACATCAGAGGGCAGAGGGTGGTTTCCACCTGCAGCACATCAGATTCATTTCTGGTCCATAGATACAGGGACTCATTTTACAACTAGAGTATTTAAAGATTACAGAGGACTGGCTGGAGTACTGTCTGTTAACTCTGCCTCTAGAGCACTTGCATTGCAAAGGTGTCTCCCCCCCCCCTCAACCAATGAAGTCAACAGGTGAGGTCAGGGCTAGCATAACCATTAGGCAAAGTAGGTGGTCACCTAGGGGAGGCAACTTCTGACGGGGTGGCCCATTTAGCAACACAGTCTAAGAAAAACAATAGATCTTGACAGCCACACATGCTACAAAATCCTGAGTGGTGTAGAATGAGTAGAAGTGAATTGATTTTTTACTGGTTCCAAAAGTACAAAGACCAGGGGACACTCAAGGAAATTACATGGAAATACTTTTAAAACAAATAGGAGGAAATATTTTTTCACTCAACGAATAGTTAAGCCCTGGAACCTTTTGCCGGAGGATGTAATAACAGCAGTTAGTGCATCTGGGTTTAAAAAAAGGTTTAGAGAAGTTCCTGGAGGAAAAGTCCATAGTCTGCTATTGAGATGGACATGGGGAAACCACTGCTTGTCCTGGGATTGGCTGCATGGAATGTTGCCACTAATGGGTTTCTGCCAGGTACTTGTGACCTGGCTTGGCCACTGTTGGAAACAGAATACTGGGCTAGATGGACCATTGGTCTGACCCAGTATGGCAATTTTTATGTTCTCAGAGAAATATCAGCGCTTTCTTTTACCTATAGAGAAGGTAAGCAGTTAATAGCCTATGTGATATCCAATTATGCTTTTTCATGGGATGGTTATGGGACAGGTGGTGTTGGGATGGTTATGATTGTTGAGTTCAGTTATCAAAATCTTGGGATGGGGAGGAAGCTAGGGGCCTAAAAGTTAATTGAATTGGGACATAAGGCTGAACGTTCACCTAGCACACCTAATACCCTTTCACTGACCCTGGGATCATGGCAGATGATACTTAAAAGAGGCTTAGGCACACCCCTAGCCAAGCACACACATACAGGCCCTACTAAAGATGTCCATACAATAAACTGTTACAATTTTAATTTAATTTTTACCATGGTACTCCTCATATGAGGAAAGGCTAAAGATGTTAGGGTAATTCAGCTTAGAAAAAAGACAGATGAGGGGAGATATGATTGAGGTCTACAAAATCCTAAGTGGTGTAAAAGGAGTAGAAGTAAATTGATTTTTTTTACTTGTTCCAAAAGTACAAAGACTAGGGGACCTTCAAGGACGTTACATGGAAATACTTTTAAAACAAACAGGAGGAAATATTTTTTCGCTTAATGAACAGTTAAGCTCTGGAACTCTTTGCCAGAGGATGAGGTAACAGCAGTTAGCGAATCTGGTTTAAAAAAAGGTTTGGACAAATCCCTGGAGGAAAACTCCATAGTCTGCCATTGAGACAGACATGGGAAAGCAATTGCTTGCCCTGGGATTGGTAGCATGGAATGTTGCTGTTAACTGGGTTTCTGCCAGGTGGTTGTGACTTGGCTTGGCCACTGTTTGGAAAACAGGATACTGGACTAGATAGACCATTGGTCTGATCCAGTATGGCTACTCTTATGTTCATATTCAGCAGGGGCATCCATAGGGGTTGGCTTATGGCAGGGATTATTTCCTGAAACCTACAAGCACATTCCCATACTCCTTATGCCTTTTTCATCCCTTCCTTTTTTTTCTGCATTCTTTCTTCCAGTGGCATAGCCTCCCCCCTCCCCAATTTAGGTTATGGCCCCTACAGTTTTGCAGCACCGTCTGCTGCTGTGACTGGTGGGGGTCCCCATTCTCCAAGGAAGAAGTTGATGTAAACACAGAAGAACAGCAGTCTTTGCAGATTCAGAATTGCAGAAAAACACAGCGAAGATGACACAAAAATGTAGTCTATAGATGATGTTGGAAAAGTCCATATTTATTATGTAGTTCTAAAGACACAACAAGTCCAGACCAATTGTATAACTCTAAAAGACTCAACATGGCCATGTTTCAGCCAACCAGCCTGCCTCAGGAGTCTTTAAGGTCTTTAAAATTGTCTGTGAAAAATTTATAAAACTCATTGCTGGGAAACAGCGTTGTGCAGGAAGTCCTCAAGATGTCACTTCCCTCTATATGAAGAGATTAATTTTCCTTATTGTAAACCGCTATGAATTATTTATGGAAAATGGGTGGTATATAAGACTACACTATGAAGTTAATTCTACAATTGTGTACCCGGTATTCAAAGGTGTGTCTTGTAAGTTTCAATGAAAAATTAGTGGATAAAAAAAGACTTCAGTATTCTCGGAGACACCTCAATTTGAAGGATACACCTTCCTGAGTAAAGAGGACTCCTTTTAAGCATAAGTCTCCAAACAAAAATCCACTTTCAACTTAATGTTCATGAAACAAACACAACCACCTTTCAACAATACCAAAGGGACGAGGCTCAATTTAATAGTGAATGTCTTGAAAAGATATTACTTATCTTGGATGACTGAAAGTATTCTTTTTCCAATATCTTGTTCGTGATGATGATCCACAAATATCCCAACAGGGGAACCCTGTTTCGCCTTAACCGGGCTGCTTCAGGGGATGTTAGTTTATTCAATTTCCACACATCCAAGATTGTGTTCTTCACCCAACTAGTCTCTCATGGCACTCTTACAGAATGGTGATTAGCTTCTTGCAGACGCCCAAGATTTATACCTGACGTACGATGTATTGTTTTTTTTACGTCAATGCATGCCAATTATGTAAATCTTCATAGAAAGGCTTTCCATTTGATGGAAACATTCAACTCGTTAGGTATGACAGTTTGTAATGTAAATATCCACCTCTGTTCCTTTTGTCTGAGTAATCATCTTATATCTCCTCTACGTTCTGTGGTTCTAATCTGCTCCAAAACAATGCATTGTATATCGGAAAAATTATGTTGTTTCGCCAAAAAATGTGATACCAAAGGTTCATAAGTTTTTCGTGCCTGTATACAATGCCTATGTTCTATTAAGCGAGTCTTCAAAGAGCGAGATGTTTGCCCCACGTAATACAAGTTGCATGGGCAACATAAAAGGTATATCACATGTTCAGATATACAAGTTGTGTTGGCTGTGAGAGGATATGTTCTCATGTTAGTGGAGTAAATCAGTTATGAACAAACAGTGACCTTAGCCTAAAGACCAGAGGCAATACCTGATAGCCCATGTCTCAATCAAGACCCCAATGACCAAGCCGAACTGAAAGTAGGAGTCTTAGCATGGCTTCCCTATCCAGCATCTTGGGACGAGGCTATCCATACTTTGGAACTATGTGGCCCAGCTAATTGCTGGCCTGGTGCGCTAGAAAGGACCACAAGAGTCCAATAGTAACTGGTCATCTCCCATTGTACTGGATCATAAACCAAATGGAAGTCTCCACTTTTATATTGATTTTCAGAAAGTTAATGAAGTTTCCAAGTATATCTGATGCCTCAAGTTGATGACCTGATTGAAAGACTGGGAAAAGCCCAATTTATATCCACATTGGTTTTGACCAAAGGATATTGGCAAGTGTCCCTCACTCCAGCTGCCAAGGAGAAAAGAGTCTTCTCCTCTTTTCAAAGATTGTTCCAGTTTACCTTACTGCCCTTTGGACTTCATGGAGCTCCTGCTATGTTTCAATGCCTGGTACCTGCTTCCTAAGGCCCCATGGATGTTATACAGTCACATACCTTGATGACATGTGTGTTCTACAGTAGTAACTGGGAGACCCACTTAACCCAAGTACAAGCAGTCCTGACAAACCTATGGAAAGCTAGCTTGATAGCAAATTTAATGAAGTACTTCCTGGGAGGACAAGAGGTCCAGTACCTGAGCTATTGTATAGGGAAGGGGCAAATTAATCCACAGATACAGAACATGAATGAATTTCTGGAGTGCTTTTCCTCATTCATAGATTCAATTGAGAGCTTTCTTTGGTTTAGTTGGTTATTACTAATATTTTGTATCAAATTTCAATTGAGAGCGTTCTTTGGTTTACTTGTTTATTACTAATATTTTGCATCATATTTTGCCAAAAGGTGGAACTACAGACACACCTTTTACAGAAGAAAGTGTCAGAAAAGATTGCCTAGTCAGATTATCTGAAAGACACTTTCTAGATATTGAAAGATGCCCTGTGTTCACAGCCAGTTTTGATAAGCCCTGATTTTAATTTGCTTGTACAGACTGATGCCTCAGAGTAAGCTTGGGAGCAGTCTTGGCCCAAGAAAAGGACGGCAAGGAACATCTGGTAGCCTACATAAGTCAAGAATTACATACTTGAATGAAAAATTGTGCAATGATGGAAAAGGAGGTATTGGTAAGGAAAAGGGAGGCCTGTAGCTACCTGAAAGCCCCAGAGTGGAGGAAGAGTGGACCTGAAGAGTTGCCATCTCTAGTAGCGTGGATTCACGTTACTGGCTCCACTTTAAGAAGAAGCTATGCTGCAGTGCAGGTGAGAAAAAAGAAAGTGTGTACCTGTGAGCCCTAGAGTGGAGGAAGAGTGAACCTGCAGAGTTAATGTCTCTGGCAGTGTAGAGTGGCATCACCGGCTCCACTTTAAGAACAAGACGAGGTTCAATATGTAGCCACAGGCACATGGTCTATTTGAAGTCACTTTGGAGAGCTTTGGAGGCAGATTTTTGCTTTAAGTTTTCATTTGTATGTCCAGCTTGTTGGTGAGTCCTTTATTCCTTTAAGATGGAGAATTACAAAATCAAGGTGAAACCACTCCTGCTATCACACCAGTACTGACAGGACTAACAGATAAGCATGTGGTGCCCCTTCAAGAAGCTGTTGGACCCAGCAGTCTTCCTGTCTCTTCTGAGGGTGGGAAAACTCTTCCCCTTGGTTCCATGGTGTTTTCTAGCTTCCAGATCTGTGCCATCAAATATCTCTGCTTCTAATATAAATGAAAGGGGAATGGCTTCAAGTCTTTCTTTATCAGACTGGTCTACTAACTTTCAGATGGTGGCTATTGTGACTATGCCTTCATTTAATGACCTTAAAGATCAAGATGTTGCTGAGGATAGAGATATTTCCGTAGCAGAGATTTGGACGATTTGGAAGATTTTCTGCAAGGACCTGTTTCTAAATTTCATAATATAGAACAGAAGCTGGATTTACTTCATGTGTTACCTTGAAATCTCAGACCCTGTCTCTTCAAGCTATTGCAGAGCTGCCAAGCTACCCATTTCAGGAGAGAGGCTTTTGGCCTGTCCTAGTTTTAAACTTACATCACAAAGCAGTGTAATATTTGTAGTCCATGATTCTATCCATTGAAATCAGTGCTGCAGGTCCCCCATAATGCACCATTTTAAGGTTGGCAGAAATCCAGGACCCGCCAAAAAGTCTCCCTCCTGGAATGGGTAACTTGGCAGCTCTGCTATTGGGGCATTAGCTATCAAGGATAGTTTAAGTGTCCATTATGAACATACATAACATACATACATAGTAGATGATGGCAGAAAAAGACCTGCACGGTCCATCTAGTCTGCCCAACAAGATAAACTCATATGTGCTACTTCTTGTGTATACCTTACCTTGATTTGTATCTGCCATTTTCGGAGAATCTGGAAAATATCAAGAGTTACATTTCTCTCCTCACATGCTATTCTTGACCCATTACAATCTGGTTTTCGCCCTCTCCACTCAACCGAAACTGCGCTTACTAAAGTCTCCAATGACCTATTACTGGCTAAATCCAGAGGTCAATATTCCATCCTCATTCTTCTTGATCTTTCCGCTGCTTTTGACACTGTCGATCACAGCATACTTCTCGATACCCTGTCCTCACTTGGTTTCCAGGGCTCTGTCCTTTCCTGGTTCTCTTCCTACCTCTCCCTCTGCACCTTTAGTGTTCACTCTGGTGGATCCTCTTCTACTTCTATCCCTCTGCCTGTCGGCGTACCTCAGGGCTCTGTTCTTGGTCCCCTCCTCTTTTCTATCTACACTTCTTCCCTTGGTTCATTAATCTCATCCCATGGCTTTTCCTACCATCTCTATGCTGATGACGCCCAAATCTACCTTTCTACCCCTGATATCTCACCTTGCATCCAAACCAAAGTTTCAGCGTGCTTGTCTGACATTGCTGCCTGGATGTCTCAACGCCACCTGAAATTAAATATGACCAAAACCGAGCTTCTCATTTCCCCCCCCAAACCCACCTCCCCGCTCCCCCTGTTTTCTATTTCTGTTGATGGCTCTCTCATTCTCCCTGTCTCCTCAGCTCGAAACCTTGGGGTCATCTTTGACTCTTCTCTCTCCTTCTCTGCTCATATCCAGCAGACCGCCAAAACCTGTCGTTTCTTTCTTTACAACATCCGCAAAATCCGCCCCTTTCTTTCCGAGCACTCTACCAAAACCCTCATCCACACCCTTGTCACCTCTCGTTTAGACTACTGCAATCTGCTTCTTGCTGGCCTCCCACTTAGTCACCTCTCCCCTCTCCAGTCGGTTCAAAACTCTGCTGCCCGTCTCATCTTCCACCAGGGTCGCTTTACTCATACTACCCCTCTCCTCAAGACCCTTCACTGGCTCCCTATCCGTTTTCGCATCCTGTTCAAACTTCTTCTACTAACCTATAAATGTATTCACTCTGCTGCTCCCCAGTATCTCTCCACACTCGTCCTTCCCTACACCCCTTCCCGTGCACTCCGCTCCATGGATAAATCCTTCTTATCTGTTCCCTTCTCCACTACTGCCAACTCCAGACTTCGCGCCTTCTGTCTCGCTGCACCCTACTCCTGGAATAAACTTCCTGAGCCCCTACGTCTTGCCCCATCCTTAGCCACCTTTAAATCTAGACTGAAAGCCCACCTCTTTAACATTGCTTTTGACTCGTAACCACTTGTAACCTCTCGCCTCCACCTACCCTCCTCTCTTCCTTCCCGTTCACATTAATCGATTTGATTTGCTTACTTTATTTATTTTTTGTCTATTAGATTGTAAGCTCTTTGAGCAGGGACTGTCTTTCTTCTATGTTTGTGCAGCGCTGCGTATGCCTTGTAGCGCTATAGAAATGCTAAATAGTAGTAGTAGTAGTAGTTAATTGTTCTCAAAATTATTTGCTGTCTCCTGAGATATTACTAAGGAAATGCATTTCTGAAACATTATGTGTAGCTAGCTCTGAATGCTTGATATTATATTTCCAAGCTATCTGATATAGGGAGAACGGCAGATGGTGGCCAGGACCATTTAGAAATGACTGGGAATCTGGATTTAACAGCATTCCTGGAGGATTCACAGGATAACATCAAAATCAGGTCAATGCTCTTAGTTTCTTTCTCTATAGAGAGTGATGTTACAAGTGTTAAAATCTTAGTTAAAATTTAAGAATGTGATTTTTTTTGTGTGTGTGGTGAACAAGTGATGGTATTTCCAGATATTTCTCTTGCCACCCACATACGGAGGAAGGCTTTTTTACAGTTAAAAATTTAAGATTGTCAGTACTGGGGCTGCCTTTTTTTTTTTTAGGTTTCCCTGCAAATGTGTCCTCTAATATATAAGGGGGGCACATATATTTCTGGACCTCACACATTTAGAATGATTTATTAGCGATAAAGTTCAGAGTTATAGATGATGGAGTGAGTTCTTGAGTATGGGTAGGTAGTATATAAAAGACATAACCTTTTATGATTTCTTTAATTTTTTTTTTTTGTTTGTTTTCTTCTCTTTTCCTCATGACATGAACTAAAAAAAATATTTGATTACTGAGTATGCTTTGTTTGTTTGTTTGTTTATTTATTTAGTTTTGCTTTGAGTTTCTTATCTCTTTTTTGAGATGTTAAATTAGATTTGAAGAAAAGGTAGTAGCATGGGCTCTGGAGGTATTCCAGTAATACTTACTGGGACTCTTCACCTTGATAATGGACCACCAACTCCTCAAATGGCCGGCGAGACATAAAGAGTCAATTTGAATAACGATGAAGTGGTTCTTAAGTCACCAGTCTTTCCAATCTGAGGTACAGCACTGACAGGAAAGGACCACTGAAATGCAGATTACCTTTCCTGGGAGAGGAACAGAGACAGTCACTCAACTGGGGCAGGCTGAGCTGAAAGGGAGAGTATGTGAGGGAATGTAGAAGAGAACCCCAGTCTTCCATAAACATATTCCTCCTCCCCCACTCTGGGCACCTTAACAGAGCCAGGGCTGGGAAATTCAGCCAGAAGGGTGTGGCCCAGCCAGGGAAGAGAAAAACCCAGAGTTGGGGAAAGTGAGGGAGGTCCAGAACAGGAAGAAATAGCACCTCCAACTCCATAACTTATGTGTAAGGAATGCTTTGTTGCTAAACTTGACTTTGCTTGCAAGGTAGGTCAGGCGCTCCGTTTTGTGTATTGCATTACTGGCCTGAATAAAATGTGTTTTTGTTTGTTCTTAAAGTTGCCTCAGTTGTTTGGGCACAGGCCTCTCATAGGCCTATGGACCAGGCACTTGCCTACACGATCACACTATTCCTTAGGACATGGAGTCAGATGACAACCCTATTACCTGCTGTATTCTCTGCAATCTCCTTGCCCCCTTCCTCATTGTTCCGGAGATCTTCCTCTTCTCCCACTTCCTCCAGGGTATTCAGTTGCTCCTGGACCTAAGACTAAAAACCTCCTTCAATAGATTTAAAATCAGACTTGAAAGCAATTATTTCAGATTGATATTCCTGATTTAATTTTACACGGTTAATATCCAGCCATTGGATTGGTGCAGCGGGAATATGCCGAATTAGAGATATGATGAATTAGGAGAGCAAATGCGTATCTTTATCTCCCCTTCCTGTGTTGTCTTCCTATGTGTGGTTGGTAATTTGGTTTTAGTATTGTAAATGGCATAGATATTTTGTTATATGTGGTATATCAAATACACTTGAAATTATCACCTTTTGCCCCTTCCTCAGCACACTGTTGCCCCAGGCACCCTTGTGCTCTCTTTCCCCTATTTCTCCTGAGTTCTCTCCCCTCCCTCCTTCAAAGTGCTGCCTACCCTTCCTCCCCCACTCCCTCCACCCCTCTCTCTCTCTCTGGCAAGTGCAGCTTTTTCGATAAGGGAGGGAGATGATCACTGGTGAAGGCTTTTTGGATGACAGCTTAAAGACCTGCTTTTCATTAATATGCTCAGTGCAGTGCATATAATGAGATGTCAGATTACAGATCGATAATCACACAAATAGCAAACAGAACCATAAAATAAACAAATGTGTATCCCCTCCTCCCACCTTCCCCCATTCCCAGGAAGGGGAGGAGATTGGCTAACTTTTCCTTCTCCTTTGGTACCAGTAGGAACTCCGGGGGGGGGGGGGATTGTTGGTAGCCTTCCTTTCCACCTGTAGAGGCAGTGCTTTGAGGGGGGAGAGGTAAAGGGAGCCAAAGGACCAGTGAGAAGGACACAGCTACTTAGGAAAGGAGGGATATGGTTAATTGACGCAGCTGGTGCAAGGTTTTTGGTCACCTTGCCCAACTTCAAAATTTGGCATTTGCCCCACCCCACTGTGCCACCATTGTTAATGCTTCCTCCCATTATGCTGATAGTACCAACCTTTTCCCTCTTCGTCTCCTGATGAGGTCAGTCAGGCCTCCAGTACTACTGATAGGTATTTTTTCACTCCAAGGTAGAGAATGACACTGGGACAAAGTTTGTCCACATCCCTGCCCTGTCCCCAGTGGTGTTCCTAGAGGGGTTGACACCCGGGGCGGATTGCCAATGTGCCCCGCCCCCCCTGGGTGCAGCGCCCCCCCGGTGCTTTGCGATCCCCCCTGGCGAAAGGACACCCCCCACCCCAGCGAAAGAACCCCCCAGGGTGCACGCCACTGGGGGGGGGGTGCCGCGCGCCGGTCAGCGTCGTTCGTTTCCATGCTCCCTCTGCCCCGGAACAGGTTACTTCCTGTTCCAGGGCAGAAGGAGCATGGAAACGAATGACACTGACCAGCGCGTGGCACCCCACCTGCGGCATGCACCCAGGGCGGACTGCCCCCACCGCAACCTCCCCTGGTAGGCCACTGCCTGTCCCTGTTGGTTCTGTCTCCGTTTCCACCCCATCCCCGCAGGTTCTGTCTCCGTCCCTGCCCCGTCCCCCGCAGGTTCTATCCCCATCCCCGTGGGCTCTGTCCTCAACTGCAGAAGCCTCAAAAAAATATGATTTTATATTTAAACCTTTTTATTAAAGTATAAAAAGGAACAATATGCTGTGCAACTGTTGTGTATAAATTACAAATAGAAAACAATAGTAACAACAAGCAGCTATAATAATCCTTCTCCCCACCATCACCCTCTATCCTTCGAACCCCAACAATAGCTAATTTCTGCTACCCCAAAGCTAATCAAGAAATGTATTAAGTTATGTCCAATAAAAAAGGTATCACCTTATTTTCTTTTCCATGTTTTATTTTGTTTGATTTCTATTGATAACCTTAAGAGTGGACTAACACGGCTACCACACTCCTCTGCTACCCCAAGGAATCCTAATGCACCCTGTTAAAATGTTCACGGGTACAAAATACAACCTGTTCTGTATGCCCTAGAGGGGAGAAATATGCCCTATGAAGCACTTATGATTTTTTTACTCTGTGGATGAATAAGCCGTCAACAGTCTCAGGATTCAGTCTAGCTCTCCTGTCTTCCATAGTCCTTCCTGCAATAGAAGATGTCTTCTTAGAAGATGTGCTGGTAGCAGAAATGTACAGGATCCTCCCATGCGAATTTTGCTAGTTGTGGCCAGCAGGTTTGCTTGTTTTTCCAAAAAATCAAAACATCGTTGTCTGCATCACTCAAACATAAATAACATCCAGTTTATTAACAGGCTTCAAAGTAGAAAATGACAGAGGGACAAAGTTTGTCCCCATCCCTGCGGTTACTGCGGGTCCCCGTCCCCATGTCATTCTCTGCTCCAAGGACTGCTAATATTCTCTGGGCAGGTATCTGTGAACCACCCCATGGCACTGCCTCTTCCTCTACATTTGGAGGGTGTGCCCAAGACAAAGGACACTGCAGATAGTGACAATACCACCACTGCGGCAAGGGAACATCTGTTTGGGAGAGGGGTGCAACAGCAATTTTGGAACCCCCCGAAAAAATTTGCCACTTGGGTTATGTTAGTCCTGAGATGAAACTTAACAACACACATTCAGATATCTAGAATTTAAAATCAATTCATATAAGATAATTTAAAGCTTCCAAAGTGGCATAACCAGATATTTAACTTGGGGGGGGGGGGGGAAAAAAAAGCATTTTTCCCCACATCATACTGTCTCTTCTGCTTTTCCTGACTCCTTTCCCTGTTTTTTATTTCCAGAATATAAATGCCAAATTAAATTAAACTGAAATGAAATTACTTGTCCTTCTCTGACCCTCCTTTCTTTCCAGCTTTCTTCCTCCATATGCCCTCTGGCTCCAGTTGACATTTCTTCTCTTACCTGTTACATCTGCCCATATGTTTTCTCTTTGCTTTTCTTCTGTCCACCAGCACTTGCAAGTTCTCATTCTCCCCCCCCCCCCACCCTGCCAAACACATTTTCTTTTCTTTTTACCATTCAACAGTCTGTCTCCCATCTTATTCCTCTATCACCCCATCTCAACTGTCTCTCACATTTACTCCTCCCTTTCCCTTAACCCCTTTCAATCTTGCAGCTCTTGCCTCATGCCTCCTTTCATCATCTCCTCTCTTTCTGCATGCCCTTCCCTCTCCTTGTTCTCCATTTGTCATTCTTTCTTTTCCCTTGTGCTGCTCTGTTCTCTTCTTCTTGTTTCTCCCCTACTTATGATCCCTGCTCTCACCTGTGTACCTTTGTCACTGCCTTCTCCACTCCTTCCCCTATGGCTCCTCTCCAGGATTGAATTTAAGATGTTGGTGTCCATAGGCAGGATTGGAGAGCAGTAGGGAGAGATTTCTCCCCTAAAGATAGAACATAATCACAAAGCAATGAAATCAGGCTTCTGCTTTGTTCAGGTATTTATTGCCTTCAGAATATTTGGCCCCCTAATTCACACATTAAGGACATTTTGCGTTAGGGGCATACCTAGACAGGGCATGGGTAGAGAACGGGCATGGAGAGTATATTGGGCATTTTCGATATGACATCTAAGTCCGACTTTGGACGTGTTGCTAAAAACATCCAACATCCGAATAGAAAAGAAGGTCATTTTAAAAAAAACAAAAACATCTATCTTTTGTTTCCTAAAATACTGTTTTTAACAGTTTTGTGCTTTGGATGTTTTGTTTTTTTGGTCCACTTTCGAAAAAAAAAACAAAAAAAAAACATCCAAGTGAAAAATGTAGAAAATCAAGCCACTGGGATGTAGGAGGAGCCATCAGGCAATGTTAGAGGGCATACCATTAGCCGGTATCCGCTTAATGAAAATTGTCTATCAGGATACTCCCTGCAAGGTGGTTATTAGTAAACAGATTTTGTTGTGGTCAAGGCCTAGCAAAGCAAAGTGTGTTTATTGTTGTCTCTTTTAGGTCCCAAACTCAGGCAGCTGCTGATTTGCAGTTGTGGTCCTGCGGGAATGTTAAGTAAACTTTATGCTTCATCAGATAATCAGGAGAGTATCCACTGTGGTTCGCCGGGCTGGCTTATTTTCCTCAATAGATCAAACCCCTTACAGGAGCTGTTTGTGTTTCCATATGTGGCTTCTCTGTTTGGGTGGGTTAAACACCAAAGGTGGGAAAGTACCAAAAGAGGCATTTTGGGTACCCCCAGGTCTCCAAAGTCAATTTGAGACAATAGAGACTCATATTGAATGGAAGTGTCTATGCATGGATATATCTGTATGGTAATACATCTGGCCGTAGCCCCCAAGAGCATTCTCTTGGGATACACCTACTATATTACACCCCTACTGTGATATTCTGGGTTCACAAATGTGGAGCTATTCGGATCCAAAGTGAGGTATCAAAGGTGTATTGAGGACACATCTAAGTATTCATTCTGAGGTCATCCATCTGTCCTCAGGATGTGATGGACAGGGGATGACTGGTAGAGGTGGACACACAAAGTACCAATACAGGGAGCAGTAACAATGTTAAAAGTATGGAACGTAGGGGGACTATACCTGGGGTCCAGACAAGGTGGATCAGGTGACACTCTTTCCTTTATATGCCCACCGGGTGGGTGAAAGTGCAGTCGACATCTAGGTCATATTTTAAGAGTTATTCGCTTTTGTGGGATGAAAGCGAGCATAACTCATCCCTAGTTTCTACATGGCTCAATCTTATTCCTTTGTCCTGTTTTTCACAGGTTGTGGAAGATGAGGCTCAATCATAGGAAAAGGAATGCAACAGATTTCAACTTAGGCAATTCAGCAGGGAGTCATGCATCCCATCTTTCCCGGATCCCAAGGACATCCGCACGCACAGGACGAGTGTTGAATGCTTGACATGAACTCAACTTATTCAGCCACTTTGTCAATATAGGATGAGTTGGAGGCCTGGCTGAGATCATATGAGGTAAGCGCTTTAGAAATGTCAAATAGTAGTAGTAGTAAATATGAGGTAAGCCGCATTGAGCCTGCCATGAGTGGGAAAGCGCAGGGTACAAATGTAACAAAAAAATAAAAAATAAGCCGTATTGTAGAAAATCTTTAGCATCATATCTATGTTAGTTGAATGTTCTAATGAATGTTTATGAGGTGTATCATTACTAGCTAAACATTGTATTATATCTCTGGTATTTGAATTTCAGTGCTGTTAAATGTGTATATTTTTGATACTGTTTGACGATAGTTCTGTTATTAGGTTTCAATTTACTGTTTTCAAGTTTACCTCATTTATTGTATTTAGTTTATTCTTGCTTATTTTACTATTGTTATGCTGTTAACAAAATTGTAAGTTTTAGGTCAAACTGTACCTGCTGCACACTGCCTTGGGTGAACCTCTTCAAAGGCGATTAATACATCTCAATAAATAAATAAATATTATGTGTAAGTGGAAGCAACCTGGGTGCCATGTTGTGCATTGAGCTTACCCAAGCAGCCGGGCATGAACTTGTCCATCATTGCCCAGCTGTTTGCACACTCCGTGATTGTACGATCCAACATCTTCCCCTTGCCTGTGTTATTCTCAGCACTAAGTGTGGGAAGGCATTAAGGAACGCGAATAGACAAATGGCTGCTCGAGTGTTGCATCTCAGAGGACGACAGAAGTCCTGGGTTTCACAGGAGATATGTGACAGACTGTTCAGGGCCACAATTGACTACAGCTTAGTGGGGTAGCCTGGGGCAAAAATATATTTAACTACCCCAGGCTGTTGACAGGAATACCCAATCCTGGGTGACTGGAGTAGCACTATTTTCATCAAGTTATGGCTTGGTGCAGAAGGGTAAACTGCACCTGGGTTGGATACACCTTGCTGCAATGTGGCGCACTCTAGGTACAGCTTATAGTGCTTGGTCAGTCTTGTTTATGGTGGTGGATTAGGTGCACTATATGTGGCTTTTAAGCATAGGCGCCTGGTATAAGAGGCTTGGGGAGCCACAAGTTCTCAACAAACAGCAGCAGGATCAGCGTTTCTCATTCTCCGTCTTTATTCTTCTCCTCCTCCAGGCCAGTCCTCTCTCTTCTTTGCAGCGCTGCCTGCGCCCTGTGGTTTCTCCTCTTTCCCTCCTCCGCGCGATGTCACAGTCACTTCAGCCTTTAGGGCTAGGCTGCTGGCATGGTCGAGTCCTGCTGAGTGCTCCTGCCTTAATCGTAGTGGTACTGTAGTGAATTGCGATCGTCGATTCCATCAACGCTGCATTCTCGTCATCTGCTTCAGCGCCTCAGCCAGTCAGCCTTTCCTACGAGGGCTCCTGTCACTGATGCAACTTCCTGTTCCGCAAAGGCGGGAATGCGCGGGCAGGACCCGTCACCAAGTAGGGAAGGCTGGCTAAAAGTGGCTGTCTGAGGTGTTCCTTCCCAGAGTAGACGGGGGTCCACTACGGTAGACCTACTCAAATTCATAAAAAAGGAATTTGTGGCACGCACATTGGATTTCAGGAGAGGTAGGTGCTGACTCTGGGGCAGGTTTTAAGTCAAAATAAAAAAATAAATATTTTGTTTCATGCAGATCTCAGCCCATTTAGTTATGTTTAAACAAAAGACTCTCTTTTGTTTAAACATAACTAAATGGGCTATAACTATAAGCCCCTAATGCAGTCCACTGGTTTTTTAATATTTTGTTTGTGATAACTTATACTGTGCCAAAATTGAAATTTGAAAACTCTTATCTATCTCTATCTGGTCGTTAATAAAAGGAGCTCATTGTGAATACTATCCACCCAGTGTGGCTGTCTGAGCTTCAATACTAGTGTTCCCAGACCTAAATTGTGGCACGCCGCACGTTCGATTTCAGGAGAGGTGCTGGCTCAGAGGCAGGTTTTATATTATAAGTCAAAATAAAAAATAAATATTTTGTTTCATGCAGATCTCATTTGTTTAAACATAACTAAATGGGCTATAAGCCCCTAATGCAGTCCATTGGGTTTTTTTTGTTACATTTGTACCCCACGCTTTCTCACTCATGGCAGGCTCAATGCAGCTTACATATACAGGTACTTATTTGTACCTGGGGCAATGGAGGGTTAAGTGACTTGCCCAGAGTCACAAGGAGCTGCCTGTGCCTGAAGTGGGAATTGAACTCAGTTCCTCAGGACCAAAGTCCACCACCCTAACCACTAGGCCACTCCTATATTTTGTTTGTGATGACTTATACTGTGCCAAAATTGAAATTTGAAAACTCTTATCTCTATCTGGTTGATAATAAAAGGAGCTCATTGTGAATACTATCCACCCTAAAAGGATGTTTTGTGGCTGTACATGAGAATTGTGATATGATCCCTTGTTTCATATTGTTGACGGTCTGTGATGTTGTCCGTATGGGTGGTATATTGATGTATTAGGGTCTGCCCAGTGTAATATTTACAGTACAGTAAGGTTCTGTGTGTTGTAGCAGTTGAGGGATTGTTGGCCTTATTGAGGTGACAAACATCAACACTTTAATTTCATTTTAGTTTGTCATAACACCAGACATGGTTTGGTTTTAGAATATTTTGGAGGATCTGGTGTTGAATTGTTCCATAGATCTGTATGTGTATGTGGTTTAGTGTTGGTTAAGTGCTTGAAATAATTGAGTTTAAAATATGATATGTCATTTATGATATATAAATCCATTTTTACACGCACATAGAAGCATTACTTGTAAATAACCAGCAGCCCTTCCTTGGGATTCAGTCTCTTCTCCACCATGACAAATGTATATACCGAATACACTGCAAGAAAACTTTCACTTGCTAACCTTCAATCTCACTAATTAGAGTGGTACTTGTAACTTTTCACATTTGGGATGGGACACCCTTCACTCCCCTAGAGTAGATTTATGGTGATGTACAAGTAAATAAGGTAATTATGGATGTAAGCTCCACCCTTGGCCCCACTTCTAACCCCACCCTCTTTAGCCTCCCCAAACAGTTGGGCCACTGACCGCCTATGCTTTTAAGAGCTTACAGTTGGCTCAGGTATCCTGTTTTCGTTGTTTGTTCTTAATAAAGCTGTGGTCAAGTTATTCCCATTTAATTAGCAAAGTGCATGTACGGTAATTTATTTATTAATTTGGGTTCAGAGTGCAAAGGGGCTGAGGCAGGGTGTCACGGTTACCTATGTTAAAAAAAACTATTTGCGTTTTTCCCATGTTACACCACTCAGTATTTTACCTTTATCTTACCCCCCCCCCCCCCACCCCAGCCGTCTCTTTTCCAAGTTGAAGCGTCCTAACCACTTAAGCCTTTCCTCATATGGGAGGAGTTATATCCTCTTTTGTTTGCCCTACTTTTAACCTTTTCTAATTCTGCTATATCTTTTTAAAGATACGGCAACCAGAATTGCAGACAATACTCAAGGTATGTCGTCTGCAAATTTAATCACCTCACTCGAAGCTCCCATTTCCAGATCATTAATAAATAGCACCGGTCCCAGTACGGATCCATGCAGCACTCCACTATTCACCCTCTTCACCCTACCCTCCGTTTTCTATTCATCAACCAATTCCTAATCCACAATAGAACATTGCCTCCTATCCCAATGGTTCTTAATTTTTTCAGGAGTCTCTCATGAGGAACTTTGTCAAACGCTTTCTGAAACCTGGACTGGCCACTGTTGGAAACAGAATTCTGGCCTAGATGGCCCCTTGGTCTGTACCAGTAGGGTAACTCTTTTGTTCTTATGACACTTCTTGCAAAGACTTTCTTGGAACAATCAAACAGTGCTATGAAAGATGAACTCATAAGACAAATGTACACAGACAGGGCAAGAAGCAAACCAGTATAAGATTGACAGAATACATTCAGCTTGTCGGCATAATTGGGGTTTTTTTAACTAACATTGGAACAATCCCCCAGGGGTCCGGTCTTCATCACTCAACCACCACTCTGCTTCACTAGTTCTTTATCTAAAACTATGTACTGGTTATTTATAAATGCAGTTTATTGTACCTTTTTGGGTAATTAACGTAAATATATGCCAAATTGTTCTGTGAGCTCATTTTCTGGAACTGTCTGCATTTGGAGTTTGGGAAAAATGGTAGCCATATGTACATCTCAGCAGCAAAGTGACACTTCTAGAAAGTCCTAGGGGACAGAGAGAAGCAGGCACAGCCCCTTTAAGAACTGGTGCTGATGATGTGTCTGAGGGAGTCATGCACCCTGGCAGACAACAAAGTGCCCCATTAGTGATATTCTGCAGCTGCCTGCAAAACCACATTAGCTGCTAATGGCCTGGAGCTTCTCCCGGGAAATGTAATGCAGTTACTATTTCCTGCCTCATGTTTTATTGTAGCCCATTTTTCTGTCTCTGTCTCTCTATGATTCAGATTCAGAAAACTTTATTGGTTTGACACTTATTTATATGTATGGCCAAAGTAACATATGAGGTAGTAAAGTGATGGAATTATATGGTATGGAAGAGAACAGCAGACTGTTGTTTCTGGTCAGTTTATGTTTCTGGCCTGCTGATACTCTATGACATATTTTGCACCTATAGCTGCTGCTGGTTCTGTTTCTCTAGGATTATAGAGTTCTTCCTGCTCATTCTTTTCTCTTTTCGTCTTTCGGTAACCTTATCTTCTCTCTTTTATCTTGATCTAAACTCCTCAGCCAATCTGAGCTTGCCCTTTCTCTGGGCCTGATCTTGTACTCTGGTTCAAAGAAGAATGACCAAAATGATAAAGGAGATGGAACACCTCTCGTATGAGGAAAGGCTAAAGACGTAAGGGCTCTTCAGCTTGGAAAAGAGATGGCTGAGGGGCGATATGATTGAGGTCTACAAGATCCTGAGTGGAATAGAACGGGTTAAAGTGAATCAATTTTTCATTCTTTCAAAAAGTGCAAAGACCAGGGGACACTCAATGAAATTACATGGAAATACTTTTAAAACAAATACAAGGAAATATATTTTCACTCAAAGAATAGCTAAGCTCTGAAACTCATTCCTGGAGGATGTGGTAACAGCAGTTAGCGTATCTGGGTTTAAAAAACATTTGGACAAGTTCCCAGAGGAAAAGTCCATAGTCTTCTATTGAGATGGACCTAGGGAAGCCACTGCTTGTCCTTGGATTGGTAGCATGGAATGGTGTTACTGACTGGGTTTCTGCCAGGTAATTGTAACCTGGATTGGCCACTGTTAGAAACAGGATATTGGGCTAGTTGGACCATTGGTCTGACCCAGTATGGCTATTCTTATGTTCTTATGTTAATTCTCACATATAAACTTTCAAACCTAGGTTCAGCCTGGTGGCCCGTTGGCAGCTCTGCATGCTACCAACTGGAGGAAATCTGGGTTTGCTGTCCTAGCAGTTTCTGGGCCAGCTGAGGCTGGAGATGCTGCAGAAGCAGAGAAGGGATAAGAACGAGAGTCTCAGCCATCGTGCAAGAGCAATAGCCACAATAATCCACACGACAACCCACTCAATTAAGATAACTCATCTACTATAACTACTTAAATCACTCCTCTCCTTCTTCTTCTACCCTAATTTAACCTCTACACAACATTAAATGTATATGTCACCTTGCAATGACAATGTTAACAAAACTCTGTAAGCCACATTGAGCCTGCAAATAGGTGGGATAATGTGGGATACAAATGAAATAAAATAAAAAAAAATAAAATAAATTAAATCATAGACTTATCTATTCCATTTCTGCTCAGGAACACTATCTAATAACTTACATTATAGAAAGCACACAAAATCAAAACAATATTCTGTTTTTAAAAAAAAATCTGTTTCCAAAACCTTGTTACTAAACAGTCAAATAATAATTAAAAAGCTTCATGGAATAAAACTGTGTTTAACATCCATCCAAATACTATATAATCCTCTACACCCCCACCTCCACTGGTAAATTATTCCTCGACTTTGGGACTACTGCCCAAGGTGCTCTTTGCCTCATCATTCACAATTGAATTTATTTTTTTTCAGTGGACATGACAAAAAAGACCCTGGCAATGAGCACTATTCTCACCCGGGCACATACCAGTTGTCTTAATGCATTGCTATGGCTCATAGCTAAGCACAGTGGCCCCAACCTCCTTCTGTCTGGCACAGACCAAAAAAGGCCTCTCCATGACCCTGTCCATCATGGGCACAATGGGCAAAGGAGGGTTCAGCATCTTACTACCCAGATTCAGCTCACTGCATCCTCATTCTCTCCATGCAGGCAGGCAGGCAGGCAACAGCAAAGCTTTAAGAGTTTGCTTCATGCTGATCCCAGGAGACAGTACCTGCTGATCAGTTCTCTGCCCCAAAGGCAGCCAGATCTTATTAACCCTTTCTGAACCCTCTTTGCTGTGGGGGGGGGGGGGGGGGGGTTCCCATAGAGGATGGGAGCTCTGAGCCAGCTCTTGCTCTCCTGTCTTCCTCAGTCCTGTTATCCAGTCCCAGGCCAGCCCTGCAGCAAATGCAAACAGCCAGATCTGTGACTTTGGAATGTATCCTGGGAGGGAGGGGCTTTACTTGCACAATGGGCAGGGCAGAGCCTGGCTTATAAAACATGGGCCAGAGAATCCAGCTTCTTGCTTCAGCTTCCATCCTTCTAGCTGTCCTCTGCTCCCATTTCTCTGCCGCCCTCCTCTCTGCAACAGCAACAACTTTCATCATGAGTCATTCTGCCTCAAGGACCACATCTACCTCCTACCGGAGAACCTTTGGGGGTCCCCTGCTTTCCCCAGGCTCCTACTCCTCTTCTAGGTACTCCAGTTCTGCCAGACTGTTGGGCACCCCATCACCAGTCTCCTCTGCACGTGCTACCAGTTACAGAGTGCGGTCTAGTACTCCGCTCAGAGCGACCTATGATAAGGTGGACTTTGGGGTCGTGGATAGCCTAAACCAGGAGTTCTTAACCACGCGCAGCAATGAGAAGGCGGAGCTGCAGGAGCTGAATGACCGCTTTGCCAGCTTCATCGAAAAGGTACGCTACCTGGAGCAGCAGAACGCTGTGCTGGTGACCGAGCTCAACCAATCCAAATCCAAGGAACCCACCCGGGCTGCGGACCTCTTCCAGCAAGAGCTGCGCGAGCTGCGTAGGCAACTGGAGTTGCTGGGGAAAGACCGAGACCACATCCAGGTAGAGAGAGACAACCTGGCTGAAGACCTGGCAGCTGTCAAACAAAGGTGAGGGACAAAGGTAATGGCGGCAGCACTGGAGGAGGGGGACATAGGTGATAGATCAGGAGTGAGGCAGAAGCATGGCGGAGGGGGAGGGGTGATGCATCTGTACCTAAACCTTTGCTCTTCTGGTCCCTCCTTAGCATCTTCTTGTGAACAGACAGCCTTTGCGATATAAATACAGAATCGCTCAGGTGCTGGCAGCAGAGGTGTTGCCCTTGGGAAAATGAGAAAGATAAAATATGCGGTAATAAATCCACTTGTAGAGTTTCTAACCTTTCTCATAACTGCAGAACTCACGGTCCCTTGTATGTTTTATAGGGTGAGGTGCAGTAAATGGGATGAATACCCTCTAGTTGTTAGCCTGGGTGTGGCTGGGACTGGGGATGGTAATGGTGTTATAGGAACATTAATATGTAGCTGGAAGTGGGATCTGATTAGGTATCATAGGGAGATTTCCTCATGGACAGAGGGGGAATACAGTGTGCTGTCACAGGGAAATGAGGGTGTGGCTAGGGAGGGAGATCATAGGGAGTGCAATGACTGGAAGAAAAAGGGTGTGGCTGGGGTGAGGGATAGGGTTTATATTCCTGGGAGATGGGGACACAGGGAGGTGAAGAGATAGAAGGGTGGGGTTGGGATGTGGATATGGAGTGCAGTTCCAGAGATGAGGTTGTAGCTGGGTGGGGGGGACATAGGGAGCGCTAGCTCTGAAAGATAATAGTGTGGTTGTGGAGCAGAGTGGGTAGCATTAACATATAAAGATAAGGGTGAGGACAGAAGGAGGGTCGAAAGCAACTCTGGTAGATTATTACCCACCATTGCCTTTTATTCTTTCCAATCCACCGGAAGTTGGAAAGAATTACAGAAAGGGGGTCAAAAATGTCTGTCTGCAGGCAAAATAACTCAGAAAATTTAACAGAATAGTACAAAACTTGGTATAGAGGAGAACCCAGTAAAAACACATATCAAATTTAAAAATGGGCCAGATCAGACTGAGTGTCCAGGGAAATTAACCCCCCCCCACACACACACACACCAAAAATTAAAAAAAAAAAAAAAAAGCACCATCACATTTCTATGGGAGCAGTGCCAGCTTCTGTAGCATAAAAACACAATAGTTGGAGAATTCCTCTTTTAAAACTGTTCTCTACTCCCCCTCCCCCTCCCCCCAAAAGAAAAAAAAACTACAAATGGAAAGAATAAAAAGAAGTGTTTTTCATCTAATTACAGTCCTTTAAGGAGAAGGAAAATATTTATCAGCAATTTTTCAGTGCAATTACTATTGGTGAGTTCCCTTTGCAGTGAAATTAACCATGTGTAGTAGGTTTCTGTCATTTAGGAGTTGTGAGCACAGAAATAGTTCAAAAGCAGGGTGGGAAAGACACAGATAAAAGGAAGGGTGAGAGAGTGCTGTGGAAAGATTTTAATGCACAGAGGATGTGGGAAAGGAAAGGAGGCAATAGTGAGAAGCAGGAGAGGGTCTCCAGCAGAAATCTGTGTCCAGGGTTTACAAAGTGATGCAGGGCCACTCCCTTTTCTTACTGCATCCCTGCTGCTGCCCTGACGTTTTATGCTGAAATGACGTTATCTGTTAGCAGAGCCTTGTCTTGAGCTAAAGCTAAAGTTAATTTATTTTTGCTTCACTAGAAAAATCAATCGGTCCCCCCCCCCCCCCCCCCCGGTTGAGCTTGTTCAGGCTGGGGGTGGGATTCTGCATTACTCTTGCTTAGTAAGGCAAGTTATCCCAATGTCATGGGGCAGAGGGACAATAGCATCTGTGACCCCTTTCGTATCTCAGAACCTGAGTGGTGGGCTATCCTTTTCTTTCAAGTGAAGGGCAGAAAAAGATAGATGTGCTATGGGGTGGTGGGGTGACCTTCCCCCCTCCCCATGCTGCTGCACCAGCCCATGTCTGTGCCTGCAAAGACGGGTCAGAAATGTAATACTGAACGTGACTAGAAAAGGGAACTGGTTTTTATCTCCTCTTTACTGTGAAATTCTTTCTTTTTCACTATTTTATTTAGCTCTTTGGCAACACAAGTACAAAACATCAGGCCAGTAAAAGTTTACTGAAGCTGTTAAGAGAGGACCTGAGGCCATGCCTTTGTGGGATGATTTTCCGGTTTCTCTCTGTCTTTTTGTCTGTCCTCTTAATGTGTCAGAGAAGGACAGACAGCAATTCTCTGAGGAAAACCATAGGCCTTGATGGATAAGGTATACTTATATCTCCCTCCCCCATTTCTCTGCTGTGTCACTGTCCAGTCCTGTATGGAAGCTGCTGCCTTGTCTTGGCCTCCTGGCTCAGCAGTTCTCCTCTTGCTGGGGTCAGACATGTTGTGCTCATTGAGGGGGAGTTTGGCTGTATGCTGGGGGGGGGGGGGGGGGGGGGGAGAAGACAGCTAGGGGGGCATCCAAAGCAGAAAACAACTAGAAGTATCTTCCATGCTGCTGCAGTTCTGGAGGTGAAAACCACTCTAGCACTGCCCATAGAAATACCCTGGTTTCGTCCCTTCCACTAATGGACTCCGGTCGCAAACTCAAAGCTTTGATGACTGTTAGCGCCACTGTTATTGGCGTAATGCTAGCAGGAGGACACACTAATTTATTGCTAACGCCATCTTTCTTCTGGTGCTCAGGTTGGAGGAGGAAATTCACAAGCGAGCAGATGCCGAGAATAACCTGGTTCTGTTCCGTAAGGTGAGTGATGGGACACATGTGCACAGAACGTATTCCAGTTGTAGGCAGCATGGATGAGAACTCAGGGGCCCATGCAGAAAGCTTTGCAGTAGAGCCGGCACTCTACCACAAAGTTACTGGAAAAAAATACCGTGGTCAGAAGCGGAGCCAGGTTGAGCCAGGTTGACGGTGCGGGGGGAGCGAGAGCGGACTTCTGCTGGTGCCGGTGCACATTTTCAGTGCAACACGACGAGAAAAAAAATAGGAGCCAGCAGAACTCCGTTTGGGGGAGCAGCCACTCCCCTGGTGCCCCACCTAGCTATGCCACTGACTGTGGTATGCTATCATCAATGAGCATGAAAAGCAGTGGCGTAGCTACGTGGGGCTACGGGGGCCTGGGCCTCCGTAGATTTGGCCCTGGACCCCCCTGCCCCAACCCTCTCGATCCCCCCTCCCGCCGCCAACCCGCCGTCGCCTACCTTTGCTGGCGGGGGACCCCAACCCCTGCCAGCCGAGGTCCTCTTCTTCCTTCATTCTGTTTCAGAGTTGTGTGGGGTAAGCCAGACTTCGCATTGCTACCTTTTGTGACTTATCCGTTATGCTGTTTTTTTCAACAACCCTTTGAAGATATATGCTTCCACAATTTCTGGACATTTTATACAGCGATACTAATATTTCCTCGACTGTAAAGGAATATTATATAGCCCTAACGCAGCCCTGCTGGGCGAAACACAGCCAGTGTCAGGCTGATTCTGAATATTTTTGTCATATAATAAATTGATATTTCTCTCTTATCGATCTGCTCTTTTGTTTTTCCATGTTGACCTGGGAGGGGCATAGGGGGATCAGAAGCATGTCCTGCATTTGCATGCCCAGGTTATAGAATACTAGTATTTATGCGCCTAACAAGCGCAAGTATTTACACCAGTCATTACATAAGTACATAAGTAATGCCATACTGGGAAAAGACCAAGGGTCCATTGAGCCCAGCATCCTGTCCACGACAGCGGCCAATCCAGGCCAAGGGCACCTGGCAAGCTTCCCAAACGTACAAACATTCTATACATGTTATTCCTGGAATTGTGGATTTTTCCCAAGTCCATTTAGTAGTGGTTTATGGACTTGTCCTTTAGGAAACCGTCTAACCCCTTTTTAAACTCTGTCAAGCTAACCGTCTTCACCACGTTCTCCGGCAACAAATTCCAGAGTTTAATTATGCGTTGGTTGAAGAAAACTTTTCTCCAATTTGTTTTAAATTTACTACACTATAGTTTTATCGCATGCCCCCTAGTCCTATTATTTTTGGAAAGCGTGAACAGACGCTTCACATCCACCTGTTCCACTCCACTCATTATTTTATATAACTCTATCATGTCTCCCCTCAGACATTGAGCTAGCCTGTGCTCACACTTAAAGTTAGAAACATAAATGCGGATTTACGCTAGTGTTCTATAATGGCATTTGTACAATCTATAGAGAATTGACTGCTAGGTGTCACCCTTGAGCAATGACCATGCCTTCCTCTCCATTTCCCTCCCCCAGGAGCACAACAATGTCTGTGCAGCAACCTTAGCCTGGCCCAACTAATCTGCAGGCCACTTGTATGGCACTACACAGTACCGCCACCTGGGCCACCCAGCCAGCTCAGCTTCTTTCTTGCGTATACGATGAGGTCACTTCTGTTCAGAAGATTTGATTCTGCATCTCATATTGTTAGGACAGAGTTATATCTCAGCGGTGTCTGCATGAGTATGATGTGCATGCACTGGTGTATTAGTGTTTACATCAGTTACTGATCGGTTGTCAGAGTCTTGTGGATTGGTGTCTAATGCTCTGCTCACTCATTTCCTGGGTTGTTTCTTCTCCTAGGATGTAGATGATGCTACTCTGGCCCGCCTGGAGCTGGAACGCAAGATTGAATCACTAATGGATGAAATTGAATTCCTGAAGAAACTCCATGAGGAGGTAAAATTCTTCATGTAGAAACAAGGAGGCAGTAAATAATTACACAGGGAGTAGCAAATCCCAATGTAGGGATATGACCCTCACCTCACCCTCACCTCACCTCACAATTAACCGTTAACAAGATATAGGATTGTAACCCCTTCAGATGATACAAAGTTCCTGAGAAATAAGAGGCCTGATTTTTCTCCCGCCCTATTTGCAAAGAGTAAACTTACCTCTAAGGTCCTAGGGAATCTGTCCATGTGTTTCACTTCCACTGCTAGTAACAGCAACAGTGCGGGAAGGAAGCATGGTTGAGCCAGTCATGGGTTTACCCCATTGCATGCAGGGATTTGTAGTTCTGATTTCCTAATTGCATTCCTAAACTCAGGACTAGAACTGTGTTGAGCAAATCTATAGCCAATTAGCAGCTCTAGGAGTAACACAGATGTAGCCTATGAACAGTCCTCCATCTTTTTTTCTCCTGCTCACCTTGTGTAAGAGAGGTGGGCTGCTGTGCATACCTGTGGGTATCCTGATTTTCTTTGTATGCATGCACCCAAGTTTCTCTGTACATGCACAGTGTGATATGTTCCTTCTCATTTGCATGTGCTCAGGAGCTTCAGGATGTGCAGGTGACTGTTCACAGTCAGCCACTGCAGCTCCAGATGCAGATGGAGGTCCAAGCTGCAAAGCCAGATCTGACAGCTGCACTTCGAGACATCCGCACCCAGTATGAGAACATTGCAGCAAAGAACCTGCAGGAGTCAGAGGAATGGTATAAATCCAAGGTATCCACAGAACTGGAGTAAGCACGGAACATAGCATGCAGCTTCAGCTGGGGCGGGGAGATAAGAGATAGGTACTGCAGAGGCAGGAAGATTAGAGGTGAGTACAACAAGGGTAAGCATGGGAGACAAACAAGAGATAGCTGCAGTTGGGGCAGAGAGCAGGAGTCGGGTACAGATAGGGTTGGGGGAGGGAGGTGGGAAGTAAGAGGAAGGTGCATTTGAGGCAGGGAGCAGGAGGTAGGTATAACTGGAGCAGTGCCAGGTAAGCAGTAACTGAAAGTGGAAGAAGGAGCAGAGTTTAAAAGTTAAGCTAGGGGGAATTATGAAGGGCAAATGTTACTGGGTAAAAGACTGAGAGGGGAGAGAGCAGAGACTCTGAGGAGAAGAAAGATGCAGACCCCGGTGAAAACATGTTTTTCTCTCTGCAGTTTGCTGACCTGTCTGATGCTGCAAGTCGGAACAACGAAGCATTGCGCCAGGCCAAGCAAGAGATGAATGAGTCTCGGCGGCAAATCCAGAGCCTAACCTGTGAACTGGACGGACTAAGGGGAACTGTGAGTAACACCCACATCTCCCCCCCCCCCCCCCCCCCCACAGACACACAACCAATTAGAACAAATTTGACCATTGCCTTATCTAAAATAACAAATTTTAGACCGGTTGCTTCTGTACCTTACTTTGTCAAAATTATGGAAGGTCTAGTCACTGGGTATTTAGAAAGGTATTTAGATCAATTTAATCTTTTGCATGCCTCTCCATTGGGCTTTCATGCACTACATAGTACATGATTACGTTGTACACATTACTCAATTTAAACATATCATGAGTAATGGTAACCGAGCATTAATAATGCAGTTATACTTCTCGAATACCTTTGATCTGGTTCATCATGATATACTTCTGAAGAAGTTGGATAGTACTGGAATATCTGGTAAAGTGTTGAAATGGTTCAAAGGTGTTTTTTTTTTTTTTTCAAGTAGATCCTAGATGGTTAAAATGCAGGGAGAGTTTTTGGAATGTTAGTCGCCTTCAGGGGTCCACTCTGTCAACAGTTTTGTTTAATGTACTATTATCATTTCTGGGCAATTTGCTTGAAGGGCTGGTCATCAAGTTTACATATATGCTAATGACATTAGTGTTTTGTTTACAGTTGACTCCACATTAGAAAACACACTTTCTATAGTAACTAGGTGTATGTCTCTCCTCAGCAATTGGACGAGTAGTCATTTCTTACAACTTAACAAGGAAAAGACAAAATTTGTATTGATTGGTAATAATGTCCAACTTCGACAATGACTTTACCTTTGAAGTAGACAAGATAACATATAAACTGAAAAAATTCGATCAAAATTATAGGTATATTCATTGATTTAAAATTAACTAAGGAAGAACAAATTAAAAGCTGTTTTTGGATAATGAGGAAATTAAGAAGCATACGTAAATATCTTCATAACGATGAATTTAAATTGGTAGTACAGTCACTCATATTAAGTAAACTGGATTTCTACAATATAGCCTATTTGGACATATCTAAAAATTTACAAAAACGGCTACAGACAATCCAAAACAGGGCCATTCAATTAATTTGTGCTTTAGAAACGTCTGCTCATATTCCCCCTTTTTATGTATCTTTCTACTGGCTCTTAATTGAGGCCTGAATTGTATTCACACTTGGAAGCTTAATTTTAAGATTTTGTATGGTTTAATCCCCTCATATGTGCTTCTTTTAATTTGTGGCCTATATCTAAAAATTCAAGCTGCTATCATTTCCAAGTCCTAAGAGTATACAATATTGGAAACTAGTTCAATCAACGTTTCTTTATCAAGCAGCCAGATTTTGGTCCGTTTTACCAGAAAATATTAGATCTGTATCTAATTTTGATTCTTATAAAATTGCGATTAAAACTCAGTTGTTTCAGAAATATGTTCTGGGGAAATGTTAATGATTATCTAGCTGTACTATAAGGCTTCTAAAGTTTAACTGATTTGGAAGTACATTCTAGGGCAGGGGTGTCCAACCTCAATTCTCAAGGGCCGCAATCCAGTTGGGTTTTCAGGATTTCCCAATGAATATGCATGATACCTATTTACATGCACTGACTCCATTGTATGTAAATAGATCTCATGCATTTTCATTATGGAAATCCTGAAAACCTGACCTAGCAAGGACTGAGGTTGGACACCCCTGTTATAAATGATGATATTTAATAATTATAATATTAGCTCCTAGTATCTAGTATTCGTTACATTATTCGCTTAGAACTAAATTTGGTAAAAGTGGGATAGATGAACTGTAACTGTAACATACACTACCCAGAGAGATTGTTATAGTATGTGCAGGCACAGATAGGTCTAGGTCTGTGTAAACCCTAAACTAAGTCCATACAGCAGCTATTGAATGGAATTTTCAGCAAGGATCGATGTCATGGTGATGAAAATGTGAAACAGGAACTAAAATCACCTTTCCTATGGCTCATTAACTATGCGTATGCTTTTCTTTCACAAGAATGAGGCGCTGTTGCGTCAGATGAGGGAGCTGGAAGATCAGTTTGGTGTGGAGGCCACTAGTTACCAGGATACCATTGGTCGACTAGAGCAGGAGGTGCAGCACATGAAAGAGGAGATGGCCCGGCACTTGCGCGAGTACCAGGATCTGCTCAATGTCAAGATGGCACTGGACATTGAGATTGCAACGTACCGTAAACTTCTGGAGGGTGAAGAAAGCAGGTACAACTTCTGCTCCAGGGCAAAGTTGAGAGATGGGAGATTTCTGGCAGCATGAGGCTGAGTTTTGCTTGCCTTTCCTGATCTCACTGTGCTGTTTACCTCCCCATAGGATTGCTGTCCCCATCCATTCTATGGCTTCCCTGAGCATCAAGAGCCCTGGTAAGCCTGTGCTGAGGACAACATACATATTTTTTTTTTTTTCTCCATTCTGAGTATTGAGCTCAATGCTGTTATTCTGTGATAATGTCCTTTGGAAAAGCACAAGCAAAATGTCCACCTTCTCAGGCTGCATTCCTGCATCTGCTAGTTCGGGGCTTTCCAAACTGTACTAAGGACCCCACAACCAGTCAGGGTTTCAAGATATCCACAATGAATAGGTCTGAGCTATTTAGGAAACGAGTAAAGTATTATTTACTCCTGATGTAAGATTATATACAGGGTTTACTAGATACTGCCGTATCTTCCACCTCCGTTTTGATATTGTAATTTATAGCTTTTGATATTACGTAAACCATGGGCAACTCAAGAAGAGGGTATATGTACACTTTTATAAATAAATAAAATCAGTTTGAGACACTGGAGCGGTAAAAGGGGCCCTGCGGAGCTTTCGGCACGTGGGTTTGCTGAATGCTGAGGCTGCCTTTTACTGCCTCCGGTAAAAGGCATTTTTAGGTGCAGGGGAAGGAAATGGCTATGTGCTAAGAAATGGCATTGGTGTGCGGCCATTTCCAGGGGGAGCTGGAACTACTACTGGGTTCCCCCAGGAGCATGACAGTAGAGCCGAATCGCCGTACGGCAAGCTGGCGGTAGGCCCACTGCACTTTGACAAAAGGGCCCTTTAGTGCATACAGATTAATTTCAAGCATGTTCATTACGTGCATCCTGCAAACCTGACTGGTGAAGAGTCCCTGAACAGGTTTGGGATGCCCTGTTCTAGTGTACTATCTGACCAGCTGAGGACAAGAAGGCAGTGGTATTCCTTGTTCAGCTGCCACCCGGGGCGGGTCGCCACTGCGCACCCCCTCCCCCGGTGCATCACCTCCATGCCCCCTCCCCGGGTGCATTTTCTTACCTCCTAGAGTGTTGGGCAGCGGCCGCACAGCTGTTGGCTCCGCTGGTTCTCTGCTCCCTCTGCCTCAGAACAGGAAGTAACAGCAGAGGGAACAGGGAACCAGCGGAGCCGACAGCCATGCAGCTGCTCCCTGCACCCCTCCTGCAGCGTGCGCTCAGGGCAGACCGCCCCCACCGCCCCACCCTCGGTACGCCACTGCAAGAGGGAGAGGGAGAGAGAGAGATGTTCTGGGGAGGACAATTGGTGAAGGTGAAAGTGAGAGAGACGGATCCTGCATACACTGCCTTCTTTTCCCTCCATTCCCCTTTTTCTCCCTTTCTTCTTCCTTGTCATTCATCCACCTGCCTATCTTTCTTTCCATGCTTGTTGTTGACTTTTTCTTTTTTTCTCCCTCTCTGTTCTCCGTGCTTTGACATCCCTGTTCTTTCTTTTTTTTTTTCATGCTTTTCTTTCTTGCTGCTTTTTCTTTTCAGCTGCAGATATAGATCATACTCCTGAGGTCCACACAAGGAAAACGGTTCTAATCAAAACCATAGAGACACAGGATGGAGAGGTGAGTCCCAAGGTCTGAGAAGCCTGCATTGAGCTAAAGAGCCAAGAGTGGAACATTACGGACAAATTGAGATTCATATTTTTAATTAACTTGTCAACTGTTGTGATGTTGCTTAACAAATACTGGTATGATGTAGCACAGGGCTTCCCAAACCTGTCCTGGTGATTGCACAGTGGTTGGATTTGCAGAATATCCATAATAAATATGATGAGGTACATGTGCATACATTGAAGGCCCAGTACATGCAAATCTGTCTCTTGCATAGTCATTGTGGATGTCCTGGAAACCAGAGTGACTGCGAAGTCACCAGGACTAGACTGGGAAACTCCGGCAGAGACGAGAAAATGTATGATTGCGTGAATACACATTTATCCGAGGAATTGCATAGGTTTCTCTTTGTGTGTAAGAAAAGAAAGGATTCTAGGGGGAGCTGAATTTTACGTTGTCCCTTTTCCTTATGTGATAATACAGGTGGTCACTGAGTCAAAGAAAGAGAAGTCAGCAGAGGTGGGAAAATGACCCATAATCCCAACATGGCATTTTGAGACAGAGAAAAAGCAACTGGATAACTCAAATAGAACGACCACCAAGGAAAACGAGCAGTGGCAGTGAAGAAAGAAAGAGAACCCCAAGCAGCCCTGTGATCTGTCCCCTCCAGCACTACTGCCACTTACCGATGACCCAGAATTTCTCTCACTGACCTTTCCATGAGGTCTCCCATACTTGTATTCTTCATAACCTTCTCAAATCTTGATCTCAGTAGCCTAGTGGTTAGTGCAGTGGACTTTGATCCTGGGGAACTGAGTTCGATTCCCACTGCAGCTCCTTGTGACTCTGGGCAAGTGACTTAACCCTCCATTGCTCCTGGTACAAAATAAGTACCTGAATATATGTAAACCGCTTTGAATGTAGTTGCAAAAAACCTCAGAAAGGCAGGATATCCAGTCCCATTTCCCTTTCCCTTAACAGACTTCTCACATACTGACCTTCCCATGATGATCTCTCAATGATTTCTCCCTGACGTGTCCGATAATGGTCTCTTACTGGCCCTGCGGCAAAAAAAGAGGGTCCAACAGTACACAAATAACAGCGATAGAAAAAAAAAAAAAGCACAAAAGGGCCTCCGGAACTGGAACAATGGTACAGTCTTAACCCCATTGCAACTTTTCTGAAGTGTCCGGTACAATTTATTGAGGATTTCAACACGGTTCTTTTTGAACCTCATCAGAAAGCATTTGACACAATCAGATTAAAACTATTAGGTTTTTAAGAAATATCCATCTCGACCCTTGAGGCAGGCGCTGTTGAGTGCCGAAACATGGTCCGTGTCAGGCCATTCGCAATAAACACTGTACCACTGTTCCAGTTCTGGAGGACCTTTTGCGCTTTTTTTTTTTTTGTTGTTGCTCTTACTGGCCCTCCCATGACACTCTTCTGGTGGTTATCCCATGAGTGTTGCCACGATTTGGGTTTGTGCTAGGTACTTGTGACCTGGCTTGGCCACTGTTTGGAAAACAGAACACTGGGCTAGATGGACCATTGGTCTGACCCAGTATGGCTACTCTTATGTTCTAACCTCCCCAACCTCCCTTGCCATGTTTTAACCTCCTCCTGCACTCTTAGGCATCAGCTGTGTGGACACTTGAACACCTTCAAAATTGGACAAGCTCTGTACTACATTTGAAAGTTGGCTTCTAGGCCTGTATTAGGACAGTTTCCTCATGCTGCTTGTCATACCCTTCCCCTTTTGTCCTATCTAATACTTTCAGTAAACTCTTCCCACTCAACCCTCCATGAAAAAGGTTACTTTTTTTTTAAACTGCCCCTACGCTCCAGTGTCAGATCCGCTGCACTAAAAGTGGTAATTGCCATAGAAAGTGAAGAGTAGTTAGTTCCCTTCCCAGAGGAGATACAGTTATCTCAGTGTGACAACAGAAATCTCTGTCCTGTCCTCTACCTACGGCTGGAGGAAGACCAGTATTGAACTACTGCTCCCTCTCAAGTTGCTTTGTTTGGCCAGTGCAAATTGAGAGGCCTGTTTACTAAGCCGCTTTATGGCAACAGTGTGCATTTAAAGACAATTAACTATAACTTGCATTAATTGCGCCTAATACATGTTATTTCACCATAACATCAGGGCCAGATTAAAGCATAAGCAAATTAGGCACGTGTCTGGGGTCTGAAAGTTTACCCCGTCAGATATACTCAGGATTTGGGAGGCTAGGATTTCCAACTGTCTGGATGTTTTCAGGATGCTACAGATTTGTAAATGAACTGTGTGGAAGGCAGAAGTATGGCTAAAGCATCTGGATGTTTTTCAGATTTTAGCCCTCTAAAACTCTCCCCTTTTAGTGAAGGGGAAAGGGGACGGGACTTGATATACTCCCTTTCTGTGGCTACAAGCAAAGCAGTTTACATATTATATACAGGTACTTATTTTCTACCTGGGCCCCGCAATGGAGGGTTGTGACTTGCCCAGAGTCTTAAGGAACTACAGTGGGAAGTAATCCCACTTCATCAGGAACGAAGACTGCTGAATTAACCATAAACTAGGCCATAGAAGCCGGCTTTGTGGGTGCTGTGTGTGCTTGAGCACCCCCAATATTGAGAAAATTCCTTGTAAGTGTCCAGGCAAGGGTTATACCCATTGGGCTTAGCACCCCCAATAATTTTGAAAAGTTGGCTCCCCTGCACTAGGCTACTCCTCCACTCCTGTGAAGTAAAGAGTATGTAGTAGGATCCAGCCAAAGGGAAGGCTGCTGTAATCACAGGAAGGAGGTGAGACTGATCTCTGCATAGGGGGGCCTTGGAGAGAGCCAGTGGATGTTGTAAGTGCCCTTGGGAGTGGGATATTGAGAAGAGGTAGAAATGTAAGAGGAATAAGAATGTGAGGCATCTGCTGCAGGCCCAGAAAAAGAGCAAGTGCAAGAATTTTACATGATAATGGGATGAGATGGTTGGGGGAGGGGGCACCGACTGAATGATTAAATGAATAGCAGCACAGCACTTAGGAGAGAGAGAGAGAGTGTCTGAAAAGGAACAGAATGTTTGAATGTGCATGTGTCAGGGGCGTAGCCAGACATCTAATTTTGGGTGGGCCTGGGCCCAAGATGAGTGGGCAGAAGAACTCCACCTTGTCCCACAAGTGATGTGGTCTCTCCCTCTCTTGCCTGCATGCCATATGGTCTCTCAAACATCCCCCCTCCCTTGCATACCAGATTTTCACCAGCAGCAATGTTGGGAGTTTTTGGTTGGCTTGGGGATCCCTGCCAGCCACTTCATGTGAGCTGCAAGTCGGCTATGCCACTGGCATGTGTGTGTCTGAAGAGTGAGAGTGCATGCATGTGTGCATATCTGTCTGAAAAGCAAGAGTGTGTATGTGTGTGTGTTGGGGGGGGGGGGGGTATGTCTGAAGAACAAGAGCGCATGTGTGTGCATATGTCTGTGTCTCTGGTGGGAATAGTCTTGTATAGTTTCCATTTGAAAATTTGGGCGGTAGTGGAGACATCCGTTAGTACAAAGGTACCTGAAAACTATCCCAATTCTGTCTCTGTTCTACTATATCCTTTAAGAATTACCAAAGAAAGCTAAATATGATTTTGCTTCTTCCATTTGCAAAGCTTTCTTCACACATAAAATGTTGTAAATGTATACTTCAGATGCATCACCCATAAATCTCACTCTCAAAGGCAATAGAGGGTAAAAATGGCCTTTCTCAGCTTCCTGGTTCTTAGCTCACTGCTCTAGAGCTGCCAAGTTACTTAGTTCCAGGAGGGAGACTTGTTGACTAGTCTCGTTTTTGCACTTATATGCCAATTCAATGTGCTATTTGTAGTCCATGATTCTACCCATTGAAATCAGTGCTATAGGTACCATAATACAACAGGATGGGATTTTCAGAATCTAGAACTGGTCTAAATTCTTCATCCTGGAACTGAGGCCCCGATGTTCAAAAGTTGCCATTAAATATCGCATGCATTTAGAGCCACGGTTGAACTTACTGATTTCTAAACAGCGACCAGTGTTCAAAGGAAATTGCATGCAAATAAGATGCACGGAAATTCTGCAAGCGGCTCGGGATAGAAAACACCTAGCACTTGTGCAGCTCAGTCTCTTGGTAAGTGTCCATGTTCTGCACATGCCCAGGAATCATTTTGTCTCACTGCAACACTCCTTCCTTTCCCCTGCAGTGCTGTTATGCTGGCTCCAATATTGGGGGTGCTCAAGCACCCACAGAGCTGGCTCCTATGCTCTTTCCTTTCTCCTGCAATGTTCTGATGCTGGTTCCACCTTCCTCCTGCAGCTTACATGTGCCCCCTCAGGCTGTCCTTCCCCCCCCCCCCCCCAATTGATTTTGCTGGCACACTTGGGAATCTCCACCTTGCTGAAAGCCCCCCCCCCCCCAGCTGACATCATAGGAGCTTTTCCCAGCCAACTGGCCGTCTGCTTTTTTTTTCTCTGTCCCTAAGCTGTAGTCTGCTCTTGGACACTATTTTGCTCCTCTGAAAAATGCAAGCAGACTGCTTCTCCCAGAAGTTGCCCTCACACCAGTGGCGTAGCAAGGGGGGGGGGGCGGGAGGGGTGGTCCGCTCCGGGTGTCAGCTCGGGGGGGGGTGTTCCCTGCCAGCTCCCCCCCCCCGGGTGCAGCACGATGACACCCCCCCGACCCAGTGCCTACCCTCCTCAGCTCCCTCCAACCAGCTGAGCACCCTACCTTTAAAGAAATTTTGGAAGCCGTGGAGAGGCGAGGCGCAGTGCCTCGCGCCTGCAAGTAAAAGAAGCAAGGATTGTCATCGGGCCTTCCCTCACGCTGTCTGTCCCGCCCTTGCGGAAATAGGAAGTTGCGTCAGCAGAGGGCGGGACAGACAGCGTGAGGGAAGGCCCCATGACGATCCACGCTTCTTTTACTTGCAGGCGTGAGGCGCTGCTCCTTGCCTCTCCACGGCTTCCGAAATTTCTTTAAAGGTAGGGTGCTCAGCTGGTTGGAGGGAGCTGAGGAGGGTAGGCACTGGGTCGGGGGGGGGGGGGTGTTGATGTGCTGAGGGGGGGTGTCATCATGCTGCACCCGGGGGGGGGGGGGGGCAACACGAACCGCCCCGGGTGGCAGCCCTCCTTGCTACGCCACTGCCTCACACAACAGCAGCTCCAGACCTGCAGTAAAATTTTGCACATTAAAGGTAGGCACTCCTTTCTGTGCATCCCACGGAATGCTCATTTTAATACTAATGAGCTTGTTGTAATCATTTGCATTGGTTATCCGTAGCTGCCATGGCAAACAGTTAAAGCCACAGAGAACCCCCTTGTGCATTTCACGCTAAAAAACGTTTGCTTTAGACTGGCTATAACCAGTCTAAAGCAAAGGTTGCAAGCACGGTAAGCTTTGTGTTTCAGGCCCTGAGTAACTTCCAGCTCATCATTAAGCCACTCACTTCAAAGCATGTACTTGCCTAGTGTCCGTGCTCACTCACAAATTATTACTGCTGCTACTACATCCACAGCTAAACTCTGCTGTTTTTCCTGCTAATTCTGGAGAAGTGAAATGTGTGAGGGGCGGGGAGAGGCTATGAATCAAGGCCTCTCAGGGGGAAGGGTGGGAAAAGTAAATTGAGGGTCCTTGGTAGGGGGTTACAAATGTATGTTTGCCTAGGGCCCAAAAATAGTGTTAATCCAGCACTAAGGTGCAAAAATCTGACCCAATGTGTGTTAAAAATGAGCTGTATTGCATGGAAATGACTGCAAAGTAGCTCAATATTATGCAAATGAATAATGCAGGTGCTGTGGGGGGGGGGGGGGGGCTGCTGAATCTTTAAAAAATGGGAAAAGGCTTGAGATCAGGTACCACATTCAGTAGTGTATTTATACAAGGTGTGTGTGTTGCGTATGCACGCCCTGTCAGACCTGCCCATGCCTTAATATCACCACACTCCAGTCTTCGCCCAGGGAGAGGCAGTGGCACTCACAGCCTGCCTGTGGCCTGCACCAGGCCTTTCTCTCCGAACCACCCTGCCCCTTCTGATGCAACCTCCTTTTTTGTGAAGGGCAGGATGGTTCAGAGAGAAAGTCACGGTGTAGGCCACAGGCAGCCTATGAGTTCCGCTGCCGCTGTACGGGCGAAGACTGGAGTGGAGCTGGTTTTAAGGTACTGGGCGGGAGGGTGCAGGAGACGCACCCCCCTATTAGAAAAATCCTGGTTATGCCACCGACCACATTTATTTTACCCCACCCAACTGGTTGTCAAATTGTCATGGGGGTATTTACCTCTCACTTCTACTCCACTACTGATTCTGGCTGGAAGAGGAGGGTATGATTAAATCCATGTGCCAGTTCCTTTATAAGAGAGTGGGTACCACAGATTAGTGAATCCTGCCACAAAATAGCACACAAACTTACTATTTTACTACTAGTTAGTAATAGGCCACATCCCTAAATTTGGTGTTTAAAAATTAAAATGCATCCCAGTTGCTTTTCAGGAATCCTGGTCGTTCAGGACCACCAATTGTTCTATTCATTCTGATTGTTGTGTAATTGTGCCATGTCTGCTTAACCAGCAAATAAAGATCATACTGAGAAATCATGTGTCTGTGCATAGAGAATATGTAATGTGTACTGTATATGCCTGTTTCAGTGGATCTATCTAAGCATCCATCCATATGTGTTTTTAATAGCCTAGTTTCATACGTGTATGGCCAATGGGGAACTAGGATCAGTACAGTTGGGTTGTGATTTCAAGATGGCCAAAACACATATAGGTCGATATTAAGCCACCAGTAGCCAGTGTTTTATGACTGCAGCAGGCTAATTTAGGCCTGGATATTCAATGCTGAGCCATATTCAATTTTCTGTTCTCATATTGTGTTTTCAGTGCAATATTCAACACAGAACTGAACCAGTACAACATTCACAGAGGAGACTCAAACTCTTACCCTCCCCACCCCCTGATATTCAAAGCTATTTAACCGGCCAGACTCGGCTGCTGACTAGTTAAATAGCATATCGACACTTAACCATGGATATTCAGCGGGAGATAACCTGTTATCTCCTGCTAAACCAGATATATCGCACAGATATTCAGCAGTTAAATTAGGCCGTATAAATTGCAGGTCTATCTTTAACAGCTAAAAAGTTAACTGGTTAGTGCTGAATATCGGCTTAACCAGTTAACCTTTTAGTGGTTACAAAACCCCAGATATTCAATGCCAGTCACAGAAAACAGCCTGGCACTAAATATCCGGGTTCAATGTTGGCGGCAGACAGCAAAAGCACTGCTTAGTGGCAGCTGAATACCGAGCCCTTGGTTTCCAATTGTTTAATTCAGTTAAGACAAGACATAAATTTAATATCACACAAAGAGGGGCATAATCGAACGCGAACGCCCATCTCCATGGGCGTCTATGTCCGAAAACGGGTACGTGAAGAGGAGGGACAGACCGTATTTTAAAAAAAAAATGGACGTCTTTTTTTTGTTTAGAAAATACGGTTTGTACGGACCAAATGCCATGGATTTGTTCGTTTCTGAGCTGGGCATTTTGTTTTTTTTAGCGATAATGGAAACTAAAACCGGCCAGCTCAAAAACGTCCCAATCCGAGCCATTTGGTCATGGGAGGGGCCAGGATTTGTAGTACACTGGCCCCCCTGACATGCCAGGACACCAACTGGGCACCCTGGAGGTCAGTGCGGTGGACTTCAGAAACAGCTCCTACATGCATAGCTCCCTTACCACGGGTGCTGAGCCCCCAACCCCCTCCCCCAAATGTACAACACTACCATAGCTCTTAGGGGTGAAGGGGGCACCTACATGTGGGTACAGTGGGTTTTGGAGGCCTCCCATTTACCAGCACAAGTGTTACAGGTATGGGGGATGGGCCTGGGTCCGCCTGCCTGAAGTGCACTGCGGTACCCACTAAAAGTGCTCCAGGCCTCTAGGACTTGTTGCTGCTGTAGAACCTTTGCACACCAGTTGACACCTGAAGACTAATGTCTCCGAAAACGTCCTTTATTGGAATAAGCACGTTTACTCACAGTTAACTGCAGATCAGAGGTTGTGCCCTACTGGCAGAGTCTCCCTGGTACTGAGATTAGCAGTAGGTCAGAGCTGGCAGAATGCTGTACAATGCCCACTTTCAGTAACGTGGGTAACACATGAAAGGGAGCTAAAACTGGCTTACAAAAATGGCCACTACCTCATGGACTACCGGAAACAAAACAGGGCACACTCTGACCCAGTAAGCAGAGGGAAAAGCACCATGGGAGTAGAGCCTACCAACTACCAACATCGTGAGCATTTAACACAAGCTAGTGGAATCATGGAGCCCAATACCCTACACCCACCACAATGCATTGCTGATGTGACTCTGCAGTGCGCATAACAGAAAAGGTGTCACACTCACCTGAGAGCCACATCAGAACCAGGGAAAGGCTGTCAGAGGATAGAACACATTCTGCTGTCATGGAGGTGGGTACGGCATTTGAGGCTGGCATACAGGCTGGGAAAAAAAGTTTGTGAAGTGGGTTTTTTTGGTGGGATGGGGTTAGTGACCACTGGGGGAGTCAGGGGAGGTGATCCCCGATTCCCTCCAGTGGTCATCTGGTCAGTTGGGGCACTTTTTTGGGACTTGGACCTGAAAAAAAAGGGTCCAAATAAAGCGGACCAAATTCTCATCAAAAACGCCCTTTTTGTTTCGATTATTAGCTAAAGACACCCATCTGTCCTCGGCCGATAACCACGCCCCAGTCCCCCCTTCACCACGCCTCCGACACCCCCCCCCCCCCCGTCCACTTCGTTCCTGCGACGGAGTGCAGTTGAAGATGACCAAAATCGGCTTTCGATTATACCGATTTGTTCGCCCACGGGAGAAAGACGCCCATCTCCCAATTTGGGTCAAAATATGGGCGTCTTTCTCTTTCGAAAATAAGCTGGAAAGTTATTCAAAGTCGTGAAAAATTACAAGAGGACCTTACGAGACTGGGTGTCTAAATGGCAGATGACGTTTAATGTGAGCAAGTGCAAAGTGATGCATGTGGGAAAGACGAACCCGGATTATAGCTACGTCATGCAAGGTTCCAAGTTAGGAGTCATGGACCAAGAAAGGGATCTAGGTGTCATCGTTGATGATATGTTGAAACCTTCTGCTCAGTGTGCTGCTGTAGCTAAGAAAGCAAATACAATATTAGGTATTATTAGGAAAGGAATGGAAAACAAAAATGAGGACGTTATAATGCCTTTGTATTGCACCATGGTGCGACCGCACCTCAAATATTGTGTTCAATTCTGGTCACCGTATCTCAAAAAAGATATATGGAGGGGCATAATTGAACGAAAACGCCTATCTCCATGGGCGTTTATCTCCAAGAACGGGTCCGTGAAGGGGCGGACCGAACCGTATTTTGGGAAAAAATAGACGCCCATGTTTTATTCAACAATGTGTGAGCTGGGCGTTTTTGTTTTTCAGCGATAATGGAAAATAAAAGCGCCCAGCTCAAAAACGAATAAATCCAAGGCATTTGTTCGTGGGAGGGGCCAGGATTCGTAGTGCACTGGTCCCCCTCACATGCCAGGACATCAACCGGGCACCCTAGGGGGCACTTTTACAAAACCAAACAAAAAGGTAAAAGAGCTCCCAGGTGCATAGCACCCTTCCCTTGGGTGTTGAGCCCCCCAAATCCCCCTCAAAACCCACTGCCCACAAGTCTACACCATTACTATAGCCCTAAGGGGTGAAGGGGGGCACCTACATGTGGGTACAGTGGGTTTGGGGGGGGTTGGACGACTAATAAGCATTAAGCAGCACAATTGTAACAGGTAGGGGGGATGGGCCTGGGTCCACCTGCCTGAAGTCCACTGCACCCCCTAACAACTCCTCCAGTGACCTGCATACTGCTGCCAGGGAGCTGGGTATGACATTTGAGGGTGAAAATAAAAAGTTGAGAAACTTCATTTTTTGTGGTGGGAGGGGGTTAGTGACCACTGGGGGAGTCAGGGGAGGTCATCCCCGATTCCCTCCAGTGGTCATCTGGTCATTTAGGGCACTTTTTGGGGCCTTATTCGTGAAAAAACAGGGTCCAGGAAAAGTGTCCTAAATTCTAGCTAAAAACGCATACTTTTTTCCCATTATCGGTGAAATGCGCCCATCTCTGTTCGGCAGATAACCACGCCCCAGTTCCACCTTCGCCACACCTCTGACACGCTCCCATCAACTTTGTCCGCATCCGCGACGGATTGCAGTTGAAAACGTCCAAAAATCGGCTTTCGATTATACCGCTTTATTCGGTTTTGTGAGATAAACGTCCATCTCCCGATTTAGGTCGGAACTTGGGCGTTTTTCTCATTCGATTATAAGCAGGATAGTGGAATTAGAAAAGGTGCAGAGAAGGGCGACGAAAATGGTAAAGGGGATGGGATGACTTCCCTATGAGGAAAGTCTAAAGTGGCTAGGGCTCTTCAGCTTGGAGAAAAGGCAGCTGAGGGGAGATATGATAGAGGTCTATAAAATAATGAGTGGAGTTGAACGGGTAGATGTGAAGCGTCTGTTTACGCTTTCCAAAAATACTAGGACTAGGGGGCATGCGATGAAGCTACAATGTAGTAAATTTAAAACGAATCGGAGAAAATATTTCTTTACTCAACGTGTAATTAAACTCTGGAATTTGTTGCCAGAGACTGTGGTAAAGGCGGTTAGCTTATCGGAGTTTAAAAAAGGTTTGGACGGCTTCCTAAAGGAAAAGTCCACAGACCGTTATTAAATGGACTTGGGGAAAATCCACTATTTCTGGGGTAAGCAGTATAAAATGTTTTGTACTTTTTTGGGATCTTGCCAGGTATTTATGACCTGAATGGGCCATTGTTGGAAACAGGATGCTGTACTTGATGGACCTTTGGTCTTCCCCAGTATGGCAATACTAATGTACTTATGAGATTTACTGCATGAAGATCATTGAAACCAGAGTTCTGTTAGGAAGGAAGAGTCTGAATATTTTTTCAATTCAACAAATACTGACAGGATGGGCTGGTGAAGCAGTTTATTTTATTTTTATTTATTCGGATTTATTAATCACCTTTATGAACAGATTCACCCAAGGCGGTGTACAGGAGGTACAGTTTAACATAAAACGTACAATTTTGTTTACAGCATAACAATAGTAAAATGACCAAATATAAACATAATACAATAAAGTAGGTAAACTTGAAAATAGCAGATTGAAACCTAATAATAGGAATAACATGAAACAGAATCAAAAATATACACATTTAACAGCACTGAAATTCAAATACCAGAGATATAATACAATGTTATGATACATCTAATAAGCATGCATTAGAACATTTGACTAACATAGATATACTAATGCTTTTCTACAATACAGCTTGAAAGTAAATATCTTACCATCTTCAGAAGTCGCCTCATGTTGTTCCTGGTCAGCTTGGTCTATTTCCCATTTTTTTTAACTTTCTGTTCATTTTCTGTGGGATCTCAGTGTTCCTCTGCCTAGGCGGACCTTTACTGAACACTACAATACTGCTTGCCATATTGCCGAGGGGCCAAGTGCAGATATACGATGGGAACTAGATGCAAGGTACAGAGTCAGTTGGGATAATCTAATGGTCTGCTAAACTCAAGGTAAGTTCTTTGTACAGTTAAGCAAGAAATAAGGAACTGATCTAAGTTGCAGTGTGTGTAGCAAGCTAGTCCAGGTGCAGAACAAGTGTATAGTCAGTCACCCTATGTATTAAAGGCTTGGAAGAATGCTTTTGTGCAAGAAGTGATTTATCTTGGGAGAAAGAGCTCTAGAGCACTTGCTAATGTTTATAATTATATATATATATATATATATATATATATATATATATATATATATATATGTTTTAATTCTCCACCAGTTGCCGATTAAAGCAATACGATCTACAATTACACTGAATAAAAGGAATTAAATATATTTATTGGATTACATTAATCTGCATTACCAGGTCTAAGAGCATGTGTAAAGAACAGAATATATATATTTAGCTTCAAAAGGATTTATTTTAAAATACAAATCATGTAAATAATATTGCAAATGAGAGGTAGGTCTTACAGATATTTACAGAGAATCTGTGCTTAAGTAAGGTAGCCAGTTTAAAAGTTAAGGTTATAATTTAACTTACAGGAGAGTCTTTGTTACAAAGCATGCTGTGGTCCAGCTGATTGATGAGCACATGGTCAGCAGAGATGGATCTGGATTGCAGCTGAAGAGAAGAATCTGATTCCCAAGAGCAGGCAGGTCCCAAGAAGAAAGAGAGAGCTCGAGAGCTGGGCTTTTCCAGCCTTTTTATAGTCTGTTTGCAGAGAAATATGAGTGCATGTCCTGTGTGCATTTGCTTCCTGGTTTGCACTCAACCCTGAGTAGTTGCAAAGCATTGTGGTATCTTGGTCTCATGTCTTATGACATCACAAGACTTCCTGTCTGGATTTTGCAGACAAATGGTTTATTGAAGTGCAAGGTTTCCTGCTTGAATCTCTGTGATAGATACTCCTTTGATAAGATTTGTCTGGGGCTTGCAATAAATGTGGGAAGAGTGTGGGAGCCTTTTTGCACTCATTTATGGAGTGCTTGAGCCTGCATAAGCTATGGGTTGGTGAAGTAATTGAAAAGACGTTGCAGCGCGAAATGGATTGGAAGTATTCAGCTATTTTGATGGGCTGTGGGGAATCTCTTAGACAGTAAGGACTGGGTGCAGCTCAATGTAAGTTTGTTCTGTTGGCTGCACTATTAGTGAAGAAATGCATTTTACAAGCTTGGGTTGATACTTCGCCCCCATCTTTGGATCGGTGGAAGGCTTATATGAAGGAAATGGCCCAATGGGTGCATATGACATTAAAATTTACAACAGTGCTCAGCAATCGCCTGTATAAAGATATATGGGGGAGAGCGCGGGACCTGCTCTTGGCACTGGACCCTGGTTTGCAAAGTAATGGATAGCCAGATACGGGAGGAGGAGGGAGGGTAAGCGGGGTAGGGGGGTAGAGGGAGGGGGGAGTTTCATTTATAAGGGAAGGGGTTAATAAGGGGGGGAAAACATGAGGACTAAAGCATACAAGTTTGTGGGTGTATAATCTGCAATGTTTTTGTTGTAATGTACAGAGTGACGTTGAGCTGCAGGTGGCAGCAGATGTTTGTATATGTCTTCATGTTGCAATAAAGAAATTTTCAAAAAAACAACAACTTTGAAACAGTCTCTTAGTCTTTTGTTAAAGGGGGAGGAAGGAAGCTATATCCCAGTACCTTTTGTCTCTGTTAAGTGTTTGTAATTGACTAGCCCTGCTATCAAAGCCAGTTTCTGCTGCAGTATTTTAAAGCTGTATTTTTGTATCTGATTCAGTATAATCAATATTATGCTACACATTTCAATAATTCTGCTGCATATTTAATTCTGACAATTGAACTGATATCATGTTACATATTTCCCTCTCTTGATTCTTAGTGACAATATTTAACCCAATATTGGAATGGAGAATCACAAATAACTATAAAAAGTTACAATTTTAACACTAACATAACACAGAAGCAGAATTCAAATAAAACAATAGCCAAGATATTGGACTATTGACATTGGTGTGTATATTGGGAGAAGTGAATCTTTTGATAGTGGACATTGAACAGACTGGATGGACCATGCAGGTCTTTTCCTCTACTATGTCACGTCACTATGAGTCTTGGAATATGTCCTTAGTTGGAATATGACTGTTATAAGCAAAAGACTCATCATTATTACCTTTGTTTGCTCTTACTCATGCCTTACGTTTAGGTAGTTAGGGTTAAGTTTTCTGTGGTCATCTATCATCAGTTTCATTAGACTTCTATTCAGTCAGGTGACAGAGTATGGCTTTGCTCTGGTTTAAAATAGGTTTGCAAGTACACTTTATATGACTTCAGTCACACAAGTGCCATTTTGCTCTATTCCCAGAGACCATCTCTTTTTGTGTCACCTGCTCAGGGGCGTAGGTTGATGCCACATGATATCTTACCCAGTAGGCTAGCCAAATCAATAGCATGAGAGTGCGCAATTGACCAATTTACCACCGCAATGGGATGGAACAATCTATTCAGTCATAGCATTTGACATTCCATGAGTGTTTCCCGACACTGTGAATGTTTCCCTATATTCTCTATTTCAGAGGCTAACTGATGTATTAATAGCAATAACATCTAAGGGAATAGGTAGTAGTTCAGGGGTGTGTATGGATAAATCATTGGAAACATACTGCAGCATTGGTCTGTAATTACTAAAATCACATCCTGTAATTTTAGTGGCATCACGGAGACACAGGTTTAAACTTCACTTACTATGAACAGTACATCATTAGCAATAATAGAAGGACAGATAGTTCTAATACAGAAACAAGAATGGTAATATGGAACTGCTATACTACTGTTATCATTAGAAATAAGAAAGGCATATGTATGCAATTATAATAATTTCCTAGCTTACTATTACACACAAAAAAAAATAATTATTCCTATCAATCCTATACCACAATATCTACTTAATCATTGACCAAATAAGCAAAAACAGAGTCACGGTATAGTACCATGAAATACTTTTCAGAGAGAAACCCTTTTTTTTTTCTTCAGAGAGAAACTTTTTTTTGTTCAGAGAGAAACTATTTATGGGTAATGAGTGTGGTAAAAGGTTACCACATTTATCTGCTTTAGCAGTATTCAATGTAGTAATTTAATAGACAATATTCATGTGTTTAATGTTGTAAAGATGTTACGTCTGTGGCCGTGACCACCCTCAGACTTACCCTGTTTCTGGGAGTCAGTGGCTGTGCTGGCTTCTGCTTGTCTCTGTGTCTGTCTCTGTTTCTCTCTGGCTCTGTGTGCTGATTGCCCTACTGAACCTCACCTGGGTGGGCTATGCCTTTTCCAAGATGGCTGCCGCCGACTCCTCTATGCCAGCATCCAAGATGGCTCCCACTGGGCTGACTGCTCTGTGTGTCAAGCCTCTGTTTGGATGCAAGGTGATTGCTGCAACTGTGCCTCTGGTGTGGAAGGGCTTTATTAATCACTTAGAGACTACAGCCCTGGCCTTTGCATTTCATTTAGGGCCCTGGTGTATAGAGTGCTCTGTACACTGTTTCAGTGTTTGCTCTGTGTGAGTTTCTATGTTTGACTAGATAGCTTAGGCACCGTGTGGCTTGTTAGCCTGTGTATAGCTTTGCTAGTGCTCTGTGTTTGTTTAGACTAGCCAGCTTAGGCACCGTGTGGCTTGTTAGCCTGTGTATAGCTTTGCTAGTGCTCTGTGTTTAGACTAGCCAGCTTAGGCACCGTGTGGCTTGTTAGCCTGTGTATAGCTTTGCTAGTGCTCTGTGTTTAGACTAGCCAGCTTAGGCACCGTGTGGCTTGTTAGCCTGTGTATAGCTTTGCTAGTGCTCTGTGTTTGTTTAGACTAGCCAGTTTAGGCACCGTGTGGCTTGTTAGCCTGTGTATAGCTTTGCTAGTGCCCTGTGTTTGTTTAGACTAGCCAGCTTAGGCACCGTGTGGCTTGTAGCCTGTGTATAGCTTTGCTAGTGCTCTGTGTTTGTTTCCAGTGCATGACTTGTTAGCTTGGGCACAGCTTTGTTGTTAGCTGGTGTATAGCTTTCAAGTCTCCTGAGTGTGCTCTGTGTATGTTTCTTGTGTATGACTGGTTTGCCTGGGTATAGCGTTTCTATTAGCCTAGGTACAGTTTACTAGTCATTGTGTTTATATCTGCCGACTGCCAGAAGCCGGACAGTCCCTGCCTGTCGGCCTTGCCTGCGCCTAGGTGCCAGGGGGCACTCCTGGATCTTCATTTCTGCTGTTCCTGCTTGCAAGTTCCAGTTCCGGGTTTTCCTGTAAGTCCTACCGGCTGCCAGAACCTGAGGGCTCAACCCTCAGGGAAAGGTGGTCAAGCGTAGGTGAAGCCTAGGTCCAGTGTGTTCCAGTCCAGCGAGTTTCACTCCTGTATGTTCCAGTCCTGTGGGGCCCTCCAGTGTGTTCCAGTCCAGCGGGCTCCACTCCAGTGCGCACCCGTCCGGTGCGTTCCAGTTCCGTGTATTCCGGTGTAGAACTCCAGTCCGGGGTTCCGGTCCAGTTTTGTCTCATCTCTACCTTGGAGGTGATCTTGCCTGCCACTGCCGCTCCACGGTAGTGGCCCATGGGCTCACGAACCCAGTGCTCTCGGGGAAGAAGCCTGACAGTATGCCAAGGTCCTCGAGCACGCGACAAAAGAATTTAGAAAAGATATGTTAATTGTGCTTTGCACACAGTCAATATTTCATTCCAGAGAGAGACATTGTATACGTACTGGTTGTGATAAGGAATCTCAGAAACATTCACTATACTGACTGTATCTGGTAGATCATGTAAAGAGAAACCTTTGCTCATATTTTCAAATATACACATGTGAATATATAACCTTAGATAGCAATTAGTAGAACTTATTATATGTGAGCCATAGCTTGAATGATTCTTTTCTATAGCTTGCCTGCCAGTGAAAATGGTCTCTTTTTCCTTTCTTGGAAAAGGACATGGTACAATGTGGACTAATGGAAGGCTGTTAGTATGGAGGGTCTATGAATGTCTGTTTATAGTTTCTTGGGTACCTCATAACATAAAACAAACATATAAACATGGAGACCACATGACAAAGAAACAAAGAGCTCTATTAGGCCGTTAGGTCTCCGATCGTCCATTCCAGATCCAGGATTGAGCTTCTCCTGTAAGTAAACACAAAAAACCCTACAAAAGCAGCATATGTGGAATCCAACCTGGATTCCCACAGCAGTTTCATTCATCTAGAAGTACTTCTTATGCGCAAAATAAGCAAAAATTACTATCTCATAAGTAGAACAGGATCACTAGCAGTTTCATTCATTTAGAGATACTTCTTATGCGCAAAATAAGCAAAAATTAGCAAAATTATACATGGTCACTATCTCATAACAGGCATAGATCTATTCATTTAAAAATATAGAAGAGGCATAGATCTGTTTATTTTAAAATGTAGAACAGGTATCTGAGATAGCTGTGTATATATCAATTCCTAGCACCATAAAAATATTACTATCCCATGTATGTATTAATTACTAGCACCATAAAAATCTTAGATTCAAACTAGAACTCTGAAAAAGACAGAAAAAGACACTTTCACATTAATTTAGCAGGTCACATGGCTCCAGGTTCTGGTAGGGGTTCCCTCTCTTGCTCCACAGTTCCTTCCTACAATCTTAGACCATAGTAAGCAAGCAGCATGCAGACAGGCTTTAGTTCATTCTACAAAAATAAGCATATCTTGTTAATTTACATTAAGGCACAATATTAAGTTTCGGCTCCAGCGGGAGTTACCTATTATAAGGAGGCATTTAAAAAACTTCTTAGTATTCAGTTTCAGCTCTAATGGGGGTCACTTATCAGAAAAACACATTTCTAAATCCTTAAACAATATTATCAATAACAAATTACAATAGAAGCTATCACAGAGAGACATTTTAAATCTTACTTATTGCAGAGAGACATTATTAAATCTTACACATTCAAAAGAACAATAGAAGCTACATTTTAAATTCTTTACAGTGTTACAAAAGGTTAATTGCAAACACTTTTCCTATATTCCTGTCCAACCTATACTAAAAATCAACCACCTAGATCCTACTGTCATCTGCAGAGTGGGTCATGCTGTGGAGAAGTCCAGTCCAGGCTGGACGCGTCTCCTCATGTCTCATTGAAATACATTTCAGGGAGGCCTGAGAATGTGTCAGCGTTTGGCACAGTAGGACATTTAATTATAGGTCCCTGCTTCTCTGGCGGCAAATTTCTCTTGTTATTGTTAGCTATCTGCAATATCTGCAAGGCCCTTGCTGTAATGACACCAGTGGGTTTGTTCTCCCAATATGAAAGATTCTCACCATGAGATTTTAAAATGTCACATGCTTGCTTGTGGGTTTCAGTATCTACATACTTAGGAGCTGATTTCTTTATTAGAGGTTCACCTTTATGGGAGCTTAGATCAGAATGCAGCCCAGGTGGATCTGTGTGTTGAGGAGCTTAATATTCAACTGGTGGCTTACTTTCATGAGCATTTAAATTAGACTGCAGAACAGGTTGTGCATATATGTGCTGAGGAGCTGAATATTTAATTGAAGGCTCACCTTTATGAGTGCCTAAATCAGAATACAGAACAGGCTGTGTTCCTATGCACTGGGGTTTTGGATGCTGTGAGGGGGCTTGGGAACTAATGGTTGTAAGTTGAACCTCCTGCTAGGGGTGTGGACTGTGATACTGTTACCATGGCTGAGACAGGCACGGCTGTAGCTGTGTTTGGGTCTGGAGGGGCACATGGGAGACCCGTAAAGGCTGACCCCTGCAAATGTGAATCCTGTGCCTGATCAATATTCTCATCTATAGGGGACGTTTGCAGTGTTACTTCTCTGATTAAATGCTTCAAGCCTGGAACTTGTCTGGCCTGCATTTCTAAAGCTAAAATTCGGGCCTTCATTGTAGTTTCCTGTGCTGCCTGCCGTTGCACCTGTATTCTAAGGGAATCTGATTGATCATTTAAGCAACAGGCCATTGTGATTAGAAAATCCTTTTCTGTGTCTATCTGCATGCATTCTTTCTCTTTAGTGACTAATTTATCATTCAATTCTGCATGTTCTTTTAAGGCCTCCTTATATATGGTCCACATTAACCAGAGACAGGCAGAATTCCTCTTGCTCCCTGACTTAATTGAATATTCAGTATCAGAGGGGGTGGAAATATAATCAGTTACATTATGGGTCCAAGGATTAGGGCCTACGCATTGCTTAGGCAAAGTGGGGTTATCTATGTTCTCCTCAAAAGAAACTGCAAAATTGGTTTTTATTTTATGCCAGACCATGCCTAAAGATTTGATTATAAAGTACATAAAGTACATAATTGCATAAGTACCTATATATTGCCATACTGGCAGAGACCAAATGTCCATTACGTGCAACATCTTAAGTAGTGCCCTGAAAACCTTATCAATTTATCAATTAGGAATTTAATTAATGAAACCCGATACTCAGTTCTCTATTATAAAACAGCAAAATACAAAAATATAATTTAAGAACACTGCTACCTTGTTCGCACAGTATATCTGGCCGCATGTCTCCACCAATTAAATGTTACAAGAAAATGATTTATCTTGGGGAAAAGAGCTCTAGAGCACTTGCTAATGTTTATAATTAAAAAAGAAAAAAAAAAAAATATATATATATATATTTATATATATATGTTTTAATTCTCCACCAGTTGCCAATTAAAGCAACAAGATCTACAATTACACTGTATGAAATGAATTAAATATATTTATTGGATTACATTAACCTGCATTACCAGGTCTAAGAGCATGTGTAAAGAACAGAATATATATATTTAGCTTCAAACGGATTTATTTTAAAATACAAATCATGTAAATAATATTGCAAACAAGAGGTAGGTCTTACAGATCTTTACAGAGAATCTGTGCTTAAGTAAGGTAGCCGGTTTAAAAGTTAAGGTTATAATTTAACTTACAGGAGAGTCTTTGTTACAAAGCATGCTGTGGTCCAGCTGATTGATGAGCACATGGTCAGCAAAGATGAATCTGGATTGCAGCTGAAGAGAAGAATCTGATTCCCAAGAGCAGGCAGGTCCCAAGAAGAAAGAGAGAGCTCAAGAGCTGGGCTTTTCCAGCCTTTTTATAGTCTGTTTGCAGAGAAATATGAGTGCATGTCCTGTGTGTATTTGCTTCCTGGTTTGTACTCAACCCTGAGTAGTTGCAAAGCATTGTGGTATCTTGGTCTCATGTCTTATGACATCACAAGACTTCCTGTCTGGATTTTGCTGACAAATGGTTTATTGAAGTGCAAGGTTTCCTGCTTGAATCTCTGTGATAGATACTCCTTTGATAAGATTTATCTGGGGCGGCCAGCAGGTGTCCTTTGTCTTTAGTAGCTGGATTTTACACCTTTCCCGCCTGCCTGTCTCCTTGCCTCTACTGGTTACCTTTGATCTTTGTTGTGTTGATCAGCCAGGCTTTTTTGATCAGAGGAAGAGAGTCAATTTAAAACTTTGAAACAGTCTCTTAGTCTTTTGTTAAAGGGGGAGGAAGGAAGCTATATCCCAGTACCTTTTGTCTCTGTTAAGTGTTTGTAATTGACTAGCCCTGCTATCAAAGCCAGTTTCTGCTGTAGTTCAAATATATTTTTAGAGCTGTATTTTTGTATCTGATTCAGCATAATCAATATTATGCTACACATTTCAATAATTCTGCTGCATATTTAATTCTGACAATTGAACTGACATCATGTTACACTTTCTGAAGTAGAGGTATTCTTGAGTTACACGTAGCCTTTCTGGGAGTAAATTCCAGAGCATGGAGCTATTCCTGAAAAGGCTCGCTGGCGGTTATCACATCGTAAATTTCTTTTGATGAGGGTACAGATAGTGATGTTCCTCAACAGTACCTTAGAGGTCTCAAAGGCGTGTAAAGGCGTGTAAAGGGCTAACTTATTCTTTTAGTACACTGGCCCATTTTGTCTGAGGACCTTGAAAATCAAACATAGAGTTTTACATTTAGCCCTGTAAGGTACTGGTAGCCAGTATAGTTTTTGCAGGAAGGGTGTGATGTCGTCATGCCGCTTACAGCCTCTTATCAGTTGTGCTGCCCAGCATTCTGAATTAGTTAGAGCTGATGCAAACTCTTTCTGGTTTGACCAGTGTACAGGGCATTACAGTAGTCTAGTCATGATGTTATCATGGCATGGACCACTTTGGTCAGACTCATCTTTTCAATATATGGAGAGAGATTTCGTAGCTGTCTTAGATGATGATACAGATTTGAAAAGTTGTTTGAATTTGCGGGATCAGAGTGAGTGTTAAGTCTAGCAGTCTCCTAAGATTCCTGACCTGTGATTTTAGGGGGTGTTCATACTTCTCAAAAGGTATCCTGAAGTCAGGTATTTGTCCACTTCATGTCAGGTACCCATGGAATCTCTGTTTTGCTTGAGTTCAAGCAGAGTTTGCTATTGTTTGCCCAATTCCTGAGTTGCTGTTAGGAAGGCAGTCAGTTTTCTCAGAGCTGTGGGTAGATCTGGTTTGATGGGTATGAGTAGTTGCACATCATCAGAACAGATGTAGAATTTTGTGTCCATCAACAGAAGCAGCTCAGTCAAACGTTTGAGGTAGATATTAAATAAAATGGGAGACAGCATGGATCCCCACAGTTCAGTGCCCAATGTAATGATGTGCTATTGCTGAACAGAACTGATTGTTGTCTGTCTGACAAATAGGATTTGAACCATGTCAATATTGTGCCACTGATACCTGTTTCTGCCAGTCTTGTAAGCATGGTATTATGATCCACAGTGTCGAAGGCTGCTAAGAAATCCAGCAACATTAGTATCGAGGCAGATCCCGTCTCGGTTTCTGTGCAGATCATCAAGAAGGGACACAAGAACTGTCTCTGTACAGTACCCAGGTCTAAAACCAGATTGACATGGGTTTAGCCAATTACTTTCAATTATCCAGTCATTGAGTTGAATGCAGACTGTCTTGTTCTATAAGTTTTGCCAAGAAAGGAATGTTAGAAACTGGTCAGTAGTTTTTTTAGCTTGTCATGGTCCAGGGAGCTCTTTTTCAGTAGGGGGGCGCACCACAGCTCTTTTTAGTGTTGTTGGCAGCTGCCCTTCTATAAGAGAGGAGTTAACAATTTTAGTGGCCCCTTCAATTAGGCCTGTGCTCACTCATTGTACTATCTTTGCTGGGCAGGGATCAAGAGGGCAGGTTGTAGGCTGTAGACCTTTTAGGATATTTCCAAGAGCATCCTCTGTGACCTGATTGAATGAGTCCCAGATGGTTGTGCATGGTGGGGAAGAGGGAGTGTTCTCTTCATTAGCTGGTGGGAGCTTTGACGGGACTGTCTGCAGGTCCTGATGGAAACCTTTAATTTTGTTGGCAAAGTGAGTGGCAAAATCATTGCTGGTTAGTTGTGACTGGGAAGGCTGGTTCTGTTGTGGGGGTTTGCAGTAGGCTATTTACTATTTTAAAAAGCTGCTTGGTGAATTTGCAGCTTGTTCTATGTGTTGAGAAAAATATGTATTTTTTGGCTGTTGTTAAGGCCTAGCACTGCCATTTGTTTCTTACCAGGACCGTGCCAACACGGTAAGCAGGGTAAGCACCGCAGGGGGGCGCCGTCTTCTGGGGGCGCCGCCGCACCGTGCTTACCTCGCCCTCCTGCACCCATGTCCCAACTGCCCGCCCTCTTCTCCCCCTTCAAGATCCCTTTCCTTTTTTTTCTTTTAAATTTACCTCCGTCCGGCAGCGCAGCATCAGTGAAGCAGGCGGCGCTCCCGACGTGCGACGTCTTTAGCCTTCCCTTCGCTCAGTGTTCCGCCTTCTTCTGACATCAAGGAAATTACGTCAGAAGAAGGCGGGACACTGAGCGAAGGGAAGGCTAGAGACGTCGCACGTCGGAAGCACCGCCTCCTTCACTGACGCTGTGCCTGCGCTGCCGGACGGAGGTAAATTAAAAAAAAAAAGAAAAAGGAAAGGGATCTTGGGGGGGGGGGGGGAGAAGAAGGCGGGTATTTGGGACATGGGAGCGGGAGGGCAGGGGAGAGAGGAGCATGGATGGGAGGGGGCAGGATGGGCATTGTCACGTCTGTGGCCGTGACCACCCTCATACTTACCCTGTTTCTGGGAGTCAGTGGCTGTGCTGGCTTCTCCTTGTCTCTGTGTCTGTCTTAGTTTCTCTCTGGCTCTGTGTGCTGATTGCCTTACTGGACCTCACCTGTGTGGGCTATGCCTCTTCCAAGATGGCTGCCGCCTCTTCTATGGCAGTATCCAAGATGGCTCCTGCTTCTCCTTCCTGTGGGCTCACTTCCTCTGTGGGTCAAGCCTCTGTTTGGAGGCAAGGAACTTCCTGCTTCTGTCCTGCTGGTGGTGACTCATCAGTGAGTTCCTTTATAAGGAAGGCCTGTGCTTGCAGTCGGGGCCTTCGCATGGTGTCATTGTCTGGTGTCATGCCCAGAGGCCGACAGGTTAGTCAGTGTGTTGCTGCGCTGCTTCTAAGCCTGTCTTCTGTGTGGGCTTGCCCTTCTGTTTAGTACCTGTGGGCTGCTTGCCCTTCTGTGTGGGCTTGCCCTTCTGTTTAGTACCTGTGGGCTGCTTGTCCTTCTGTGTGGGCTGGTGCCCTTCGGTTCCCAGTACCTGTGGGCTGCTTGCCCTTCTGCGTGGGCTGCTAGCCCTTCTGCCTTTAGTCTGTGTTTGGAGCCTGCTGTTCAGCCCTGGTTTCCCCGTCTGTGTTTGCAGCCTGCCCTACTCCCTTGCTTGTATACTCTGTGTGCACATCCTGAACCTTGTATATCCTGTGTGCACATCCTGGTTCCTGCTTGTTCGTCCTGAGTCCTGGTTTTGGCTAGCTAGTGTTATCCAGTTTTCCGCTCTGCCTAGCTACCTTCTGTCCCGTGTGTCTACCTTGTACCTTGCTTGTATATCCTGTGTGCTTATCCGGATCCCTGCTTATGTATCCTGATTCCTGTATCTGTCTAGCTAGCGTGTATCTTCTGGGGGATTTATCCTGTTACCTGCCTCGACCTAGCTAGTGGGTTTGCCCTGTGGGTATTCCCTGTCTCCCCTTCTTCCTTGCTTGCATGTCTGCCCTAGTCCCTGCTCCTGATAAGCTTCTGTCTGTCTAGTCTGTCCGGTGTGTTTGGCTTAGCGGCTGCGTGCAGCGCTTAGTGCAGTCTAGTATTGTTTCCTTGTGTTTCCTAGACCCGTGGTGGGTCCTCTGGATCTCCAGTTCCGGCCTTGCCCTGCAAGTCCTGTCGGCCGCCTGCACGCTAGAGCTCAACTCTAGCGGAAAGGTGGCTAGGTACAGGTGAAGCGGCTCCTGTTCTGCCGGTTCCTGTTGCCTGCTCCCAATCCAGAGGTCCAGTCCGGCCCTTCCATGTGTTCCGCTCCAGGGTGGTCTTGCCTGCCTCTGCCGCTCCTCGGCAGGGGTCCAAGGACTCACTATTCCCAGTTCCGCCTCGAGGACCTGACAGCATGTTGGATTATTTGTAGTAAATAATTAGCAGATTTTAGTACACACAGCTTCAGCTTTAGAAATGTTAATTTCTTTCTTCATCTCTCTCTCATTCACCCCTGAATAATTCACTGCTGAGTCACTTTAAAGTTGAAGTAACAAAACATCTGTTTACTCACAGTTTGTAGTTAGATTATAATCAGACAGGCTTATATATACATATTACTATACATTTGTATTATCAGCTCCTTCCATGTGCTTAGATGGTAATGGATGCTCACACCACCATAGATCCTCTCAGGTTAGGAGAGATCATGAGCTCCATGTGCTCCATCTGCTGCATCTGCTGTGTCTGAACCCCCACAGGAAGTTGCATAGCTGTGTGACCTCTCTAAGTAATTCACATCAGAGGTCACAGAGTAATCACAGAGAAATAATAGCTGACAGGCAATGCATGTAAAATACAATTACATTCCAACAAACCCCTTCTCATGCATAACTGTCATGCAATTATTTATTCATACAAAGTCCAAGCTTTATACGCAGATTCACAAAATGTTCTCTGGGTAACGGTTTGGTCATGATGTCAGCTGTCATCTCACTGGTGTGACAATAGTCTAGACTGATGACCCCTTCTTTCGCCAACTCTCGCACGTTGTGGTATTTCGTTGCGATGTGCTTGGTGCGTGACTGAACCTTGTCATTCTGTGACAGTCGGATGCAGCTCTGATTATCTTCCATTATCTGGATTGGTCTCTTTTCAGCTATTCCGAAATCCAGCAAAAGTTTTTCAATCCACATCAGTTCTCTGCACGCTTCCGATACGGCCACATATTCAGCTTCTGTAGAAGACAAGCTCACAATACTTTGTTTATGACTGGCCCATGAAATTTGTACATTTCCATACATAAACACATATCCACTTGTGGATTTATAATCAGAATGATCCCCTGCCCAATCTGAATCACAGTAACATATTAGTTTTGGATTACTATTGGCTGAAATCTTTAATTTACAATCAATGGTACCCTTTAAATACCTTACCATCCTTTTAACTGCAGTCCAATCTGATTTGGTAGGTGAGCTGACCCTTCTGCTCAAAATTCCTACTGCATTTGCTATATCAGCCCTGTATGTGGTAGTTAGATATAAAAGCTTACCTATGGCTGATCTATATTGGATGTTATCTGGTAAAGGTTCTCTTACTGTTTCATCCTTCAGAAAATCAGTGATCATGGGAGTGCTTACAACTTGGGCATCTTGCATACCTAAACTTTCAATAAGCTCATTTATTTTCTGCTTCTGGCTTAGAAGATAAGAACCATCATTTTGTTTCTCAATTTCTATACCAAGATAGTATGACACATTACCAAGTTCTTTTATCTCAACATTGAGGTTTAAACACTTTACAATGTCCTTGTACTCTTGCTCATTTTTGCTTGCAATGAGCAGATCATCAACAAAAGCTAAAATGTATGCATATTGTCCATTTCTGCACCTAGTGTACAAGCATTTATCTGCTTCACCTTGCTTAAATCCTAAATTTGTCAATATTTCATGCAATTTATCATTCCAACATTTTGCACTTTGCTTTAATCCATAAAGACCTTTGTTTAATTTACACACTAGCTGTCTTTGTTTTGTATTTATGAAACCTGTTGGCTGTTCCATGTACAAGTCTTCAGTTATTTCTCCATGAAGAAACGCTGTTTTCACATCAATGTGGTTGACTTGCATGCCTTTTGAGACTGCAATGCTCAGAAGTGTTCTGATTGTCGTGTGTTTCACTACAGGTGCAAACACTTCATCAAAATCTTCTCCATATTTTTGAAGATATCCCTTTGCCACTAATCTGGCTTTATACCTTTCCACTTTTCCTTGTGCATTCCTTTTTAACTTGAATACCCATTTGCATCCTATAGCTTTCTTGCCAGGAGGTAATTTTGTAAGAATCCAAGTATTATTTTTATCCAATGCATCAATTTCTTCTTGTGCAGCTTTATGCCATTCAGCAGCTTCTTCTGCTGGCATTTTCTCAATCTCATCCCATGTTAAGGGCTCTTGAGCTTCTGCTGACTTTGTTAGGTAAGACAGTCTTGGGGGTGGAACACCTTTGTTTTCCCTGGATGAGCGTCTGACAACAGGTTGGTCTGACCTTTCCGCATCCTCTAAATCTGAGAGTCCTTCTCCAATTGATTCCCCTTCTCCAACTGTACTGTCTTCTTCAATGATCCTTTCTGTGTCTGCTTCCTCTGCCTGTTCCTCGTTAGATACAGGTGAGTTGCTTTCAGACATCTGCCTTGGTATGGCATTTATATACACTGGCATGTCTATTATGGTTCTAGTTTCATATTCTGGATGATAAGGCTCATCTGGGATAATCCAGCCTTTATCAACCCTTTTGTTTTCATCAAAATATGTAACATGTCTTATGCCAACAATGCCAGTTTTCAGATTCAAAATTCTATATCCTTTGTGTCCTGGAGCATAGCCAACTAAAATGCCCCTTTCTGTTGTGGAATCCAGCTTATGCCTTCTTTGCTTTGGTACATGAGCATATGCTGTACTTCCAAATGTTCTTATGTGTGACAGGTTTGGCTTCCTACCATGCCATGTCTCATGTGGTGTGCGCTCAGCGCCTTTAGTTGGCATTCTGTTTTGTAGGTACACTGCTGTGAGAATGGCTTCCCCCCATAGTCTTTTAGGGAGATTGCTATCTGACAGCATACATCTGGTCATTTCCACAAGTGACCTAAATTTTCTCTCTGCAACAGAATTTTGCTCTGGTGTATAAGCTACTGTTGTGATATGTTGAATGCCTTCTTGTTCTAGAAATGTGCGCATGCTTTGTGAAGTGAACTCACCACCATTGTCGGTCTGAAGAACCTTTGGTTTTCTTTCAAATTTATTGCTCACCATGGCTACGTATTTCTTCAGCATGTCTGTGACTTGACTTTTCTCTTTCAGCAAATAGGCCACACAATATCTAGAGAAATCATCCAAGAATATTAGCACAAATCTGTTATTTCCCAATGATGGGATATTAAACGGTCCACATAAGTCACTGTGTATTAAGTCCAGCACTTTATTACTCCTATTTCCTGTGTATGCAGGAAATGAGGGTCTCACACCTTTTTGAGTAACACAGTCTATGCATTTCTCCATTTTACCAGCATCTGCACTTATCTGAATGCCTGTGGCTAGTTGCTTACTGTAAAGATCCTGGATCACCTTAAAATCACGATGTCCCAGGCGGCGGTGCCAGATTTCCAGACTACATTTTTCATCATTCTTCCTTACTTGCGCCATATGTGAGGCTTCACCTGAAATGCTCAGTTTATAAACATCATTATGCATAAAAGCTTCAGCATACACTTCATCATTTTTAGAGATTGTGCACTTACTGTTTTCAAAATGAATCACAAATCCCTTCTTATCTAATGTAGATACACTAAGCATATTGCAAACTGCTTGGGGAATATACAAGACATCACTTACAGGAATTTCTTTAACTTCATTAGACACTTTGCATTTTAAGAATCCAATACCTTTTGCTTGGATCTTAGCAGTCCCTGCGTTTGCAGTTTTAAGAATACCTTCCTCTGGACACATTTCCTGAAAGAAATCCTTAGAATTGGTTAAATGGCATGTGCTCCCTGAATCCAAAATCCAAGTACTTTCATTTGAATTATTATTTACCATAGTCAAAGATTTTTCTGCCATTAGAAAACCCTTGTGTTTATCTTTGTCCTTCATACATTTCCTGGTTTGAAAATTCTTTAGTTCCATTGGCTTAGGTGAGCTAGAGGGAGTGTTTTGTGTTTCCTTACACCATTTAGATACATGTCCCTCCTTTCCACATGAGTAGCAAATCAGCTTGCCCTTGGGTGGAGTTTTCCCATAGCTCCGCCTTCCTCTGTTCTTTGCCAAGAAATTTGTTTCATTTCTCTCTGACTTGCTTTGAGAACACATCTCCTCAGAATCATTTATTATGCATTCCTGCCTTAGTTTTGATGTTGCCTGTTCAAAAGATTGCCCTTCAATGGCCTCATTTACAGACCTAAAAACATCAAACTTCTTTGATAGTGAGGTAAAAAGAAATGCTCTTTTCAATGCATCACACATGGGAATTCCAGAAAGTTCTAGCTTTTGAAATGAAGACATAAGATGCATAATGTGATCATTACATTTACTTTTATCTCTTAATTTGGTTTCATTCAACTCTGCCAGCCAAATTGGTTGCTGCTTTGCATATGTAGTTGCATACATAGTTCTCAGTTTATATAAAATGTCCTTTGGTGTATCTTTTCCCTCCACTAATATGGCTTGTTTCTCTGAGAGAGCTTCCAAAAGCATGCACTTCACATAATAGTTTGCATTGTCCCATTCAGCCATATTTTCAGCTGTTCTGTCTTGGTCTAAGCATATATCTAATCTTTTTGCTCGAAGGAAACATATGAATCTTAATTCCCACTGCTGATAATTAAACTCAGTTAATTTAGGCACCTTGAGAGAATAGAACAATGGTGAATTTCTTCCCTCAGCCATTTTCTTAGCCTTCTGTCTGCTGTGTGGGGGGAGAGAGAGACAGACTGAATCTTTCCTTTAAAACTTAAGAGAAAAATGTGGCCTTTTTTTCTGCCTGGTAATATTTCTCTTCTTTTTCAATTCCTGGCCCTGGGCCCATAACCCTTTTGTTGGATTATTTGTAGTAAATAATTAGCAGATTTTAGTACACACAGCTTCAGCTTTAGAAATGTTAATTTCTTTCTTCATCTCTCTCTCATTCACCCCTGAATAATTCACTGCTGAGTCACTTTAAAGTTGAAGTAACAAAACATCTGTTTACTCACAGTTTGTAGTTAGATTATAATCAGACAGGCTTATATATACATATTACTATACATTTGTATTATCAGCTCCTTCCATGTGCTTAGATGGTAATGGATGCTCACACCACCATAGATCCTCTCAGGTTAGGAGAGATCATGAGCTCCATGTGCTCCATCTGCTGCATCTGCTGTGTCTGAACCCCCACAGGAAGTTGCATAGCTGTGTGACCTCTCTAAGTAATTCACATCAGAGGTCACAGAGTAATCACAGAGAAATAATAGCTGACAGGCAATGCATGTAAAATACAATTACATTCCAACACAGCATGCCAAGGCCCTCGAGAACGCGACAGGCATGGATGGATATGGATGGATGGAAGGGTAGGGATCAGGGAGAGAGGGGGAATTGCTGGATAGGGATGAATGGAGGGGGCAGGGGACAGATGGGCATGGATGGATATGGATGGATGGGAAGGTAGGGCTCAGGGAGCGAGGGGAATTGCTGGATAGGGATGAATGGAGGGGGCAGGGGACAGATGGGCATGGATGGATATGGATGGATGGGAGGGTAGGGCTCAGGGAGAGAGGGGAATTGCTGGATAGGGATGAATGGAAGGGGCAGGGGACAGATGGGCATGGATTGATATGGATGGATGGGAGGGCAGGGCTCGGGGAGAGAGGGGACTTGCTGGATAGGGATGAATGGAGGGGGCAGGGGACAGATGGGCATGGATGGATATGGATGGGAGGGCAGGGCCCAGGGAGAGAGGAGAAATTGCTGGACATAGAGGGGAGGGGAGGGAAGAGAGATGAAGGAGATGAGATGAGGGAAAAGGAAGAGAGGAGAAAAACTGCACATGGATGCAGAAAATAGGCAGAAGCTGGATCCACTGGACAGTCAAGTCTACGGAGGACCCAGCTTTTACTTATGGATATAGAGCAAGAAATGAAGATGAAAGGAGGAAAGTAAAGAAATAAATGGAAAGGAAGCACTGGAAACGGAGTTAAGAGGACAGATAGCAGCAGAATCAGATACTGGGCCAGCATGATCAGAAAAAGAAAGTCACCAGACAACAAAGGTAGAAAAAAAATCATGTTATTTTCATTTTAGTGTTTGGAATATGTCCACTTTGAGAATTTACATCTGCTATCTTATTTTGCAATGTATAGCAATATAATGGAGCTGTAACAGCTTACAGAAATTATTTATAATGAAAACAAAAAAAAACCCACAAGTTATTTTTCTTCTATATTGGTGTAATATTTTCAATGATGCCATAGCTGGTAAAAGGGGTGTGACTACTGTAGGGGCGGAGCCATAGTGATCCTGCCCCTGGATGGGTAGGGGCGCCGACTAATAGGCTGCAGGAGGGCACCAGAAATCCTTGGCACGGCCCTGCTTCCATCTTCCATAAAGCAAAGAATTCACTCAACCTCCCTGAGTGCCCCTCTTGCTCCTTCATAATTTAACAGTCCCATAGATTCCCTTGCTGGCTTTCTGCTTCTGAAAAAGTTGTTACTGTGAGTTTTTGCTTCTGTGGCAAGTTTCTCTTTTAGCCTTCTTTGTCAGTGCTTTGCATCTAACTTGCCAGTGCTTAAGTTGCTTCTTATTTTCTTCATTCAAGTCCTTTTTCCATTCTCTGAAGGATGTTTTTTCATCTCTAATAGCCTCTTTCACTTCACCTTTTAACCATTCTGGCTACTGTTTGCACTTCTATCCACCTTTGTAAATACGTGCAATACATCTAGTCTGGGTTTCCAAGATGGTATTTTTAAACAACACCCATGTCTGATTTAAAGTCCTAACTTTTGCAGATGCTTCTTTCTTAACTGTTTTCTCATTTTGTCATAGTCGCTCTGTTAAAGATTAAATGCTCCGTTCTCTAGCGCCCTCTGGGTTTCTGCACTGTCTTCATCCAACTGTAGCAAAGCTACTAGTGTCACAAGGTGGTAAGAAAGCCTCCCCTGGATTAAGACACGCATTCACCCGTAACCGCTTCAGAAGTTAAAAAAAAACAGCGTTAGCACCGAAACATGTGATAACCCTTAAGAAAAATAAACACACATTTTTTTAAGAGAAACTTCTTTATTGCCCCATGGCAAAAGAAAAAAAAAACTCGTGAAGTTGCTTTTCTTTAAAAGTAGAGTCAAGCTCTCAAAATTATCTAGAATACCTCTAATATCCTCTCATGAAATCGCATTCTCTAAATGCAGTATTTTTTACAATTGTAACATTAACCTTAAAATACATTACAATGTTTATATCACTCAGTTACTAAAAACTATGTTATTATGTGTTACAGTTCATTTCTCCCTCTCTCTTAGAAAGTTGCTTTTCTTTTAATTAAAGGACCCGCCTTCTAGATAAGGAATTTCATAAAAGAATTCTTAAGAAAGTTCTGTTTCACAGTCTTTCCTTAAAAAAAAAAAAAAAACCCACTTTCAGTTAACTATTTAAGTAGTTCGAAAGCAATGTCTTTCAAAGGAACAGAGAAGAAAAAAAATGTATTGACCCAAAAAGAAAAAAAAAATATATATATATGTATATGTGCACACAAAAGGTTTATACTTGCAAGATTTTTCTCAAAAAGGCTGTTTGCTCTGCCTCCCTGTTAAAGCTCTGTTTCAGCAGTTCTGGTCTCACAGCTTTCTTTCTTTTAGTTGGAGTTCTGATTCTGCAGCTCTGTCTCTCTCTGCTGAGGTCCTGAATCTGCAGCTCTGTCTGTCTGTCTCTCTCTTCTCTCAGCTCTAATTCATCAACTCTGATTCTTCAGCTCTGTCTTGCTGGGCTGGGGTTTTGAACCTTCAGCTCTGTCTCTCTCTCTCTGCTGGAGATTTGAATCTGCAGCTCAGTCTCTCCTAGCTGTAGATTTAAACTTGTAGCTCTGTCTCTCCTTTGAAGCTCTGATTCAACAGCTCAGGATAAGCCCTTTTCCCTAATCTTTTCAGACATTGATACCTAATCTCTCTCTCCCTGTAAAATTCATAACAGCAATAACCCTTTTCGTTCTTTTTTCTACACTAAGAAACAAACTTCCTAGTCTTCCTTTAGCTGTAACCATAACAACCAGAACGCTCTGACATCATCTTTCCCTTACTATCCAATCAAAAAGTCTTTCAGGGAAGTCACAGTTTGTACTGATGAAGATGGAACTTTGAATCTTTAAATATCAGCTCCATTTTTGAAACTGAATTCCCATAGACTAATGGGATAAGACATTTTCTTCAATATGTTAACACCCGAATATGATACCTCTTCCCCACTTGCTGCACCCCTATAGCACACCTCTTAAGACCTCTTCACAAGTTTAGATTTTAAAAATCTGTCACACCCTGAAAATGCCACATTTTCCCCATTAAAAACAACCAAACCATTACTGAAATTCCCCATTAATCACTTAATAAGTTCCCATAAATTCCCTCTATCAAGTATTACCCTTAGAATATTAAAACAGGTGCTCAAAGATGCGCAGCCCCCTTGAAACTGCGCCTTTCTATAATCTAGCCTCAAACCAACTCCCCTTTCCGCCAGACCCCAAAGCTCACCTGCACTTATCCCCTTTTCATGCCCCAAGTGCTAAAAAACCAACATATACAGTATTCTCCTTCACTCACAGCCAGCCAGCCCAGCTTTTCACAGCTTATGCCAGCTCCTGTTCTGAACCCCCAGGTATTTATTAATTTCTTTTACTGAGCCTACACTTTGTTACTTCACTCCAGATTTTAGCTCAGATTTGATCGTTATGATCACTGTTTCCCAGCGGATCCAACACTGTTACTTCTCAGTCTTGCCAACTCTGAAAAACAATGTGTTATCAAAATTTCAGAATCTAACAAACAGATCCCTATTCAGACACTTGGCCTTGCAGTCACACATGTAGAACAGAGATAGCCCCTCTTCAAATTCTTCAAAAATTAACCTGAAATCCTAAGAAGTTAGACTCTGCATGCAGCACAATACCATCGAGCACAGCTTAGGATCTAGCTAGGACAGACTTAATCAGCATAAACTAACATATTCTACAATCTGAGTTGGATAGACTAACAGGAGTTACTGAAATGGGAATGAGAGATAGGTGATGGTTAGGAATTGAAATCAGGCATCTAGCCCTCCTGTCCTGTGAGTTGCTGTGTTGGGTGTGGGGGGGGGGGGGGGGGGTGGAAAAGGGTGGGTCAGGTGCAGCACTAAACAGCAGTCTCTTACAAAACAAGGGTCCAGGCTCTGCTGTGCTGTCTCTGTCTGAGCCCTCTCTGGGCAGAGGACAGAGGTTAGCTGAGCTCCCACAAGTTATTTCAGAGCCAGATTCAGTTGGAGCAGTGATGTTCTCTGACAAACACAAGGAGGATATTTCTCTGCTTGGGAGGGGGGAGGGGACGGGACAGAGAGCTGACAGCTTTGGAGCCAGACTGAGATGAGCAGCAGAAATTAGATAGCAGAGCTTGCAAAGTGACGCCCTTGAAGGCAGGCGCCCTCCTGCAGTGCTTACCCTGCTTACCGGGTTTGACCGGCTCTGAAGCATGGGAAAGTATGAGGAAGGAGGAATTTGAGACAGGATGAGAATTGTTGGGAGGGAAAGGGGACATGTAAGAGGCTGTAAATGCAGAGGAAGCTAGAATGAGGCAAAGGAAATGATTGAAGGTAAGAGAGATGCTGATGAGATGGCATGCTTCAGGAGAGGTGGATGGATAGATTACAATTTTCAGTTTCATGAAGAGTTTAGTTCTGTGATGCAAGAGTCTCACCTTGTTCAGTTTACTCCTATCCAGTCAGCCGAGATGTTCACTGCTTGCTGCCATCCTTTGAAATAATAGTTCCCCTGAGAAGCTCAGCCTTTTATAAGCCAGCTCACTGTCATTGTGACATAATAAACTGGTGGGAAAGACCACCTTGGGGTTGATTTTATGGAGGGAGGGTGTCAATGGATGACCCCATTACCTCAGTAGAGGGAATTTAATTATAATAATGAAATAACTAATCTATGAAATCTCCAGTTTAGGTTTTCCTGATCTCCCCTGTACTGTTTTTCCTTTGTTTTTCTTCTTTATTCAAACTCTCTCTCTCCCCTTGACTTATAGCTGCTTGTTTGCATGGCACAGACTTACTATTCACATCACAGTGAAGATTGTGTCATTGATTGCAAACCCTGAATGTATCTTGTTAGCTGGACCTGAAGTACCAGGCAGAACCCAGGGGACATTTAACCCCAAATTAAATTCACTTGTGAGAAAGTGAGATCTTAAACTGAAGAGGAATCTTTTCATCTTTTTTATTTTGAAGCCACTAACCCATAGCTATTGATGCTACTGTTGCTATTACTACTGGGGACCAGAATCTTTAGCCTTGTACGCACCTCCCCCCCCCCCAAAAAAAAAAAACAAAAAAAAAAAACCCTGAGTCTGCCAGAACAGGTTTTAGACATGGCTCGGGCTCCAGGAGAAAAATCTCCAGCATTCTCCAGCAATAGCAGTGGTAAATCTCCTTCTGTGGGATAAGCCACCATTGGCATCTCTGGAATATCCATGAGATAGATTTGCATAAAAAGAAGGCAGTACCTAAAAATCTATTTTATGCATATTCATTGTGAATATCCTGAAAACCAAAATGTCTACATGAGTTCTGAGGGCTGAATATAAGAATTAAGTTAAATGGTGCTGCTGGCATTTAACTTAAACCAGTGATTGTGCCAGCTGAAAATGTACCCCTGTTTATGCAGTAACTTTGTTTGAGTTTTTTCAGTATCCTAGCGTGCATGGCATCTGATCCATTTGATTTACTAGTCTTGAATTTGTCAATTTGGCTCAGTATGTTTTCCAGGTTCACTGAGATTTCTTTCAGTTCCTCTGCATACCAAGGTGTCTGGGGATGTTGTTTCTGCAGAGCTGTGGTTATCCAAATATAGGCTGTTTTTCTCTCTGTGATTCTGCAGGAGAAAAGATAGCTTTATTTCTTTCTTGCGGTTAGCCATGTGTTGTTTTTCTCTTTGGATGTTATGTAGGTCCTCTTTAAGTTGGTTCCTATGATGTGGATGGAGTTCCTACATGTTCCTCATGATTTCATCCCTTCGGGTTTGTATTATTCTCTTTTTCTTGTAGAGTTGATTTATGAGTTCATTTCTTAGTTTCTGACTAGTGCGTTTGCAGATTTTCTCTGCATAGTCAGAATTGTAAGTGGTAGCCAAAGGATTTTTGATCCTCAGTCCTTTGGGAATGATGTCATTCTTCTTGCAGATTGTCAGAAAGTAAAGATAGCTGTTCACTTTTGTTTCTTTTTCCAAAAGTTTGTTCATTTGCTTTTTCATGCGGCTGTATGCGGTATCTTCCATCTTAAGTAGAGAGGTGTGGTAGCTGTGTTAGTCCACTCTTAAAGGTTATCAATAGAAATCAAACAAAATAAAACATGGAAAAGAAACACTTGTTTTTCTGTCTACATCCATTCATTGATGGGCATAATCCACATGTTCTTAACTGGTCTCGTATGGATGCTAAGGAAAGGTTTGTTATCAATAGACAAGCTGAAGTTAAACACCAAAGACCACCAGCAAACAAGGCATTCAAAGCTCCCACATAAGACCTATCTGAGGACAGGGAAGTTCAGGGAGTTCCAAGGTACATGTATGAGCAGAAAGCCAATCAGCGTGAAGCTTCTACAAGGACCAATCAGTTCAGGTGGAACAACTGAGTAGTGCCACATCAGAGGGCTGAGGCAGATGTCAGGAAGAGGCCTGCACTCATTTCTTATTTATTTAAATAATTTCTGTTCTTCTCCATCACTTTCAAAGCACTTAGACATACAACGTTCCATTGGTTACTATGAAACTTTGTAAGTCTAAATGCTTTGAAAATATGCCTCCATGTGTAACATACCAACTCATTCAACATAAAACATTAAAGCAAAAATAGAAAACAATGGACTTCTAGTCCACTATGTTACCAGCAGGTTTAGTGCAGATTACAAAAGAATTGAATCAGGGAGACACAATAAAATCCCTGAAATTTAACAATAATAAAATTAACTCCTATGAAAAAAAACAAATAAAGAAAAATTGTTAAAATAAAAACATCTTCAGCAATCTCCTTAAATGAAGATAGGAAAATTCTGTTTGAATATAAGGAGGTAACAAATTCCAATGCTTCACTGCTTGAAAAGGAACCAGTATAATATCTTTGATATCGAACAGTAGTCCTTGCTGGAAACTTTCTTCATATGAGAAGTTCTTTTAGGGAGGAGAGGAAGAAGAGGTTTACACATGTAACTGGGACCTAATTAATGGAGAACTTTAAATATCATAGTACATATTTTTAAAAAGCAACATGCCCGTATTTGCAGCCAATGAAGTTTGATCAAATATGGAGCCACTCTTTTGTTTACTGTTTCCAAAAATACTAGGACTGGGGGGCATGCGATGAAGCTACAAAGTAGTAAATTTAAAACGAATCGGAGAAAACTTTTCTTCACTCGTGTAATTAAACTCTGGAATTTGTTGCCAGAGAACGTGGTAAAGGTGGTTAGCTTAGTGGGGTTTAAAAAAGGTTTGGACGGCTTGCTAAAGGAAAGGTCCATAGACCATTATTAAAATGACTTGGGGAAAATCCATTGCTCATTTCTGGGATAAGCAGTATAAAATGTATTAAACTTTTTCAGGATCTTGCCAGGTATTTGTGACCTGGATTGGCCACTGTTGGAAACAGGATGCTGGGCTTGATGGACCTTTGGTCTGTCCCAGTGTGGCAATACTTATGTACTTATTATGTAGCATGATGAACATTAGAAATCAATTTTGCTGCTGTATTTTGAAGGACTTGTAAACAAGTTAAGGATGCTTCAGTGCATCCTGCATACAAGGTTGCAGTAATTGAAAAGAGATAATATAGAGCCCTGTTTACTAAGCCACGCTGTAGGTACGCTAAAAATTAGCACATGCTAATGCTAGAGACACCCATATATTCCTATGTGTGTCTCTAGAGTTAGCGCGTGCTCATTTTTAGCACACGCTAAAATGTTAGCGTACCTACAGCACAGCTTAGTAAACAGGGCCCATAGTGGCTTGAGTTAATATATTGAGATGCTCTGTCAAAAAATACTTACCAATTCGCCTTAATAATTTTAGCTTATAGAAGACTCCTTGAGATACTTTTGAATATGTTCTTTCATTGTTAAGCGGGAATCTAAAATCACCCCTAATACACATGATGAAAAACAAGATCTTGAAATCCATGTTTCTGATCTTTATATGCTCATCCAGACTGGAGATAGATGGAGGTTCAAACCAAATAAATTGTGTCTTTTCCATATTTAGCTTAAGATGAACCAAAGCTGCCCAATTTTCTACAATAGACACTCTGCTATAAGAGGACAGATCCAATAAGGAAAAATCAAATGGAATTATAACAGAAATATCATCAGCATATAGGCTGCTAATAAATCGATTTGTTATACCATAACTTGACCCAGAGATAATTGCAATTTTCTCTCGTGACAAGTGGGCATAATATTCTCACGTCGGTGATGTCATCTACGGAGCCCGATGCGAACACTGCCATAATGCACTGTCACTTTAAATCTTTGAGGCAGTGTCCCCACCGTGCATGTGTGGGTGCCTTCCTGCCCAACGCTCGAGCGCAGGACTAGGAGTCTAACATTTTTTGTGGAGCAGACAGGTTGGGTTTCTAATCTCGCCTCAGCACGTCAAACGTTTCCTTTTTGGGATATTTTTCTCATATATTTTCTTTTTTACTCTTAATTGTAACCAATTTAATGATTTTTCAAATTCTTTTTCTTTTTTTTCGGCCTTTTTGTAGCACAGGAGCATCAACAGTTTTGGGGTACAAAATTACTTGAGCTCCCCGAGCCATTGAGCTCCCCATGTTATTGAGGGTGTCAAGCGACTTTAAAACGTGTACTCAGTGCAATAAGACCCCCCCCCCCCCCCCATAACTGTTGTGTTCAGTGTTTGGGTCTGGAGCACCGGGACATACAGTGTGATCTCTGTCTGCGAATGCAAATGAAGAAACTTAAAGTCTGCAGAGTCCAGCGTGAAAAACCTTTTGGTTCTGCATCGGCATCAGCACTGAGCATGGCAGGGGATTCAGCACTGGACATGGCACCTGCATTGGCGTCAGCATCGACACCGGGTCTGCCAACGCAGCGTCAAGAAGGTCCAGCATTGGACTTGGTACCGCGACCATGTAAGGACTCCATGTCCTTATTGTTGATGCTGTGCTCGTTGAGGGATCTGCAGCATAAAAAAACCTAAGAAACATCACCACTGCTCTCCCTCCAGGCACGGTGCCGACACCTCCCCTACATCTACATCCTTAATGCACGGAAAGCATCCTTCTCTACAACTTATTTCCCATCAAGAGGCATCGAGGTCCTCGAGATCTCCCACGCCTACACAGGCTGCAACACAGGCTGCCTCCACACTGATTTCCCAGTCAGTATCAATGCTTACTCTATAGGAGGAAATCTGAACTAAGCTCAAGGAGGAGTTCTGAGGGGTACTGCATACACAGTTTATTCAGGCTTACAGGGTGATTGCGCCAGCCTCAGCCCAGCCCGTGGATACACTGGACAGACAGTCACGGGAGAGTTCCCACACACCAGCTCGGCATCAATTGTTGGGGGCACCACAAACCTGACTAACCCATGCGTCAACATCGGCAGAGGAACTCTCTCCAGCTTGGGGACATATCAGCTGACGTCCTTCCATGCAGAGCTTACACTCTACTTGACACACTCTTCCACATACTTCCCAAGAGGAGTACTTTCAAGAGATGGAGCAAGACCCACAGGACCTCTCAGCTGAGGAGTCCTATGGCATCCCATCTGACCCTTCTCTGCCACCTGAAAGACGTAAGTCTCCTCCAGAAAGTATATCCTTTCCTGGATTTGTCCGTGAGATGGCTCAGGCCATACCTTTCAAATTAGAAATTGAAGAGGAGCCTCGTTCAGAACTCTTTGCTGTTCTTTGCCAACACAGCATCAAGAAGGTCCAGCACTGGACTTGGTACTGCGACTGCGTAAGGACTCCACACCCCACCATGCACTATTGCTGAGATGTGATACTCTCAGCAACGTGTGTCAATATCGCTATGCGTGCCTGTTATTTTTGCTAATGCACCTTAGTAAAAGGGCCTTGCTCCTTTGCACGAATGATTTTATTTGGAGCTTGTTGAGGCTTTTTCCACCTTTGTATATATATTCTTTGAACTCTATGTGTTTCATATATTCACTATTTGGGGTGAGGATTGATTTTTATTTTTGGTGTACCAATTAAATATCCTCTTAACCATCCATTGTTGTAGTTTATATTTGGTCATTTTACTATTGTTGTGCCAGACCTGCCAAGTCTCCCGCTTTGGCGGGTCATCTCCCGCACTCCTGACAAAGCAGGAAAGTCTTCTGCTGAAACATGTGGTGGCGCTAAGCTCCCTCCATTTCCGGCCACTGCTGCTTCTCCTGTTGAGCATCAGCGGCCGCAACAACAAAAAAAAGAGCTAACAAACAAAAAAAAATGTAAAAAAGCAAGCGGGGCACCGCTGGCAGCCTTCAGGCATTGGCTGTCTGCTCTGCAGTTGCTCCTCTCTCCTCTCATGTCACTGCCCCTGGAGCGCTGGAGCAGGAAGTTGAGATCAATCCAAACGGAACTACTATAATGAAAACTAGGTTCTGACTTCAAAGACATGAGAAAGTTATACAAGCTACTGGATAAATTACTAGACACAAAATCAGTGTCCTCAACAAAATCAGGAATCCCAACAGCAGACGATCTTGCTAACTACTTCAAAGGCAAAATTGTCGATCTACGCAAAAATATGTCACAGGACTACACCAACCTTGATACCTTCCTTAATGAGCTAGACCCACGCTCAGAAGAATACCCAGCCGACCGAACTTGGACAAATTTCGCCCAGATCACACAAGAAACATTAGCACTAGCAACCAATAAGATCTCTACAGCCTACTGTCAATTGGACACCTGCCCCAATTATCTAATGAATTCCCCCCCCCCCCCCGCTCGATTCATCACTGGTTTTTGTCTATGCACAGCAGTGTTGCCAGGTGGGCGGTTTTACCGCCCAATTGGGCGGTTTTCCGCGCCCCGCCGCGGAAAATTTTTGCCCGCGGCGGGTTGCGGTTTTTTGGGCGGTTTTTTAGGCTTCTGGGTGGCTTTTTGATTTTTTTCGGCCGCGGGGGGCGGGGTTAGTGACGTTTTTGGGCGGGGTTAGTGACGTTTTGGGCGGGGCCGATGACGTGGGAGGCGGGGCCGATGACGTGGGAGGCGGGGCCGATGACGGGGAGGCGGGGCTGATGACGGGGAGGCGGGCCCGATGACGTGGGAGGTGGGGCCGGTGACGGCGGGGGCGGGGCCGGTGACGCGGGGGTGGGGGTGTCAGGGGCGGGGTTTGTGTTTGGGCGGGTTTTGGGCTGGTTTCTGGCCCGGATTGGGCTGGAAAAAAAATTTCTACCTGGCAACCCTGATGCACAGAAGCTGGATGGATTTGGGAGCTCTCAGATAAGACTATTTTCTGATTACTCCTACCTTACAGTTGTGGCTCTGGGCAACTCTCTCCCCCCCCAATCCTAGTCTGTCACTGTATTTCTATTATACCAGGAAAAAAAAAGACCCTACTTTATCTGCTCAGCTAAACTTGTGATCTCATAATCTGTATTTCCTAACTAACTGCTTAGTGGCTATTTCTAATTTCTAATTGATATCTGTATTCTATGTAACAGATTTTAAAACTGCTTATTGGCTATTTGTATTTGATAGTTGATAATCTGAGAACTGGATTTAACAAGTGCTTTAAAATCGGTAGTAGTTTCTCTTGTGTTTTTTTTTCTTCTGCTTCCATAGTATGTGGAGCCCCTCCCCTCCCCCATCTGCTTTTGTTGTAAGGCAGTTGCATAGCACAGGTGGAGCTTCTCTCCACCTGGTTTTTGTCTCTGCACAGAAGCTGGACAGATTTGGGTGCTCTCAGATAAGACTATTTTCTGATTACCCCTACCTTACAGTTGTGGCTCTGGGCATTTCAATGCTGTTCTAGAGATAGGTTAAACACATTCCATAGGTCTTAAGCGTAAGCCCACCCACCCTGCCCCACAACCTACCCACCCCAAGACTGACACTTCCTATATAGCTTTCCCAAATATACTACGTATCATAAATTAACCCCCCCTAATTATAACCCCATCATAGTACACCTGTTCATACCCATTTCAACAAATCAGGATGACTTTTATTCTCTGTAATAATTGTGGTGCTTTAGTTTCAAGGCCAAGCTTGACCTATCTGTCTTCAGCTCGCTAGTTTAAAACAGGAGCTCAGCAAAGTAAAGCAAGAATTGAATGCACTTAAAGCAACTTCTAGGACTGCACAGAATCATACCAAATTCTCACCACTGCCTCAAAGGATAATACCACCTAAGAATAGATGATTCACAGTAGGCTCAGGCAGGCTTCGTTATGTGACACAGAAGCATCCCACCTCACAAGTGTTGCCCCTACAGAATTCTTTTGCTCCACTACAGCACTGTGATGTTCCTGAAAATAAAACTGAGGCGGAAGAAAAAGAAAAAGCAAGGAAGGTGGAACAAAAAGATATGAAGGTACCCAAAGAGAAAAGACACCCCCAAATCACTAAAACCGAAACACATACTAGGAAATGTAGATGGAAAGCGATGACCACAAATGCTCGCAGTCTAAGCAATAAAGTTCATGACCTTCAAGCCCTGATGTTGGAGGAAGGATAGAGAGGGGCGTAAAGGTGGAGGAGTAGCTCTGTATGTGAGAAATGATATCACAGCAACTGAAATGACAGGGAACTGGGGAAAGGAAGAAGCGATATGGATCACCTTAAAAAGAGAGGATAGAACCTCTGTCCATGTGGGTTTTGTCTACAGACCCCCCGACACAATTGGAGGAACTAGATAAAGATCTGATCACTGATATTCAAAAGTTGGGGAAGAAAAGAGAGGTGCTGTTGTTGGGAGATTTCAATCTGCCAGATGTAGATTGGAAGGTTCCATCTGCGGAATCGGAAAGAAGTAGAGAGATCGTGGATGCTTTTCAAAGTGCTTTACTCAGACAAATGGTGACGGAACCCACAAGGGAGGGAGCGACGCTAGATCTGGTACTCACAAATGGGGATAGTGTATCAAATGTCCGAGTGGGTGCCCACCTGGGCAGCAGTGACCATCAAACGGTTTGGTTTGATATGACGGCTGAAGAGGAGGGTGGCCACTCAAAACTGAAAGTCCTGGACTTCAAGTGTGCTGACTTTAGTAAAATGGGGGAATACCTGAGGAAGGAGCTGATGGGCTGGGAGGACGTACGAGAAGTGGAAGGGCAGTGGTCCAGGCTGACAGAAACTATAAATAGGGCCACAACCCTCTATGTAAGGAGAGTAAATAAAAGCAAGAGAAAAAGGAAACCGATATGGTTCTCCAAGTGGCTGAGAAAATAAAGGCTAAAGAGTTGGCATTCCAGAAATACAGAAAAACTCAAAAAGAGGAACATGGAGAGGAATACCGGATGAAACTGAAGGAAGCCAAGAGAGAGATACGTCTGGCGAAAGCGCATGAGGAAGAACAAATGGCTAGAAAGGTAAGGAGGGGTGACAAAAATTTCTTCAGGTATATTAGTGAAAGGAAAATGACTAAAAAGGGAATTGTGAGACTGAAAGATGCTGCGAACCGCTATGCAGATAATGATGAAGAAAAGGCAAATTTGCTAAATAGATACTTTTGTTCTGTTTTCACAGAAGAAAATCCTGGAGAAGGACCGAGATGGACTGACAAAAGTACATGTGAGAGTGGAGTGGATTTAGCACCATTCACGGAAGAGAGTGTGTATGAACAACTAGGAAACCTAAAGGTGGACAAAGCCATGGGACCAGACGGGATCCACCCCAGGATATTGAGGGAGCTCAGAGAGGTTCTGGTGGGTCCTCTTAAAGATTTGTTTAATAAATCCTTGGAGATGGGAGAGGTTCCGTGCGATTGGAGAACGGCGGAGGTGGTCCCTCTTCACAAAAGTGGTGATAGGGAAGAAGCTGGAAACTACAGGCCGGTAAGCCTCACTTCGGTTATTGGAAAAGTAATGGAAGCGATGCTAAAGGACAGGATAGTGAATTTCCTGGAAGCCAATAAGTTGCAAGATCCGAAACAACATGGTTTTACCAAAGGGAAATCGTGTCAAACGAATCTCATTGAATTCTTTGACTGGGTGACTGGAGAATTGAATCAAGGACGTGCTATGGACGTAATCTATTTAGATTTTAGCAAAGCTTTTGACACGGTTCCCCACAGGAGGCCCTTGAATAAACTGGACAGGCTGAAGATAGGACCTGAAGTGGTGAACTGGATTAGGAACTGGTTGATGGACAGATGCCAGAGGGTGGTGGTGAATGGAATTTGCTCGGAGGAGGGGAAGGTGAGTAGTCGAGTGCCTCAGGGATCGGTGCTGGGACCGATTCTGTTCAATATATTTGTGAGTGACATTGCCAAAGGGTTAGAAGGTAAAGTTTGCCTTTTTGCGGACGATACTAAGATTTGTAACAGAGTGGACACCGGAGAGGGAGTGAAAACATGAAAAAGGATCTGCGGAAACTAGAAGAATGGTCTAAGGTTTGGTAATTAAAATTCAATGCTAAGAAATGCAAAGTGATGCACTTAGGGAGTAGAAATCCATGTGAGAAGTATGTGTTAGGCGGGGAGAGTCTGATAGTTACGGACGGGGAGAGGGATCTTGGGGTGATGGTATCTGAGGATCTGAAGGCGACAAAACAGTGTGACAAGGTGGTGGCCGTAGCCAGAAGGTTGCTAGGCTGTATAGAGAGAGGTGTGACCAGCAGAAGAAAAGAGGTGTTGATGCCCCTGTATAAGTCGTTGGTGAGGCCCCACCTGGAGTATTGTGTTCAGTTCTGGAGGCCGTACTTTGCTAAGGATGTAAAAAAAATGGAAGCGGTGCAAAGAAAAGCTACGAGAATGGTATGGGATTTGCGTTACAAGACGTATGAGAGACTTGCGGACCTGAACATGTATACCCTGGAGGAAAGGAGAAACGGGGTGATATGATACAGACGTTCAAATATTTGAAAGGTATTAATCCGCAAATGAACCTTTTTCGGAGATGGGAGGGCGGTAGAATGAGAGGACATGATATGAGAGTGAAGGGGGGCAGACTCAAGAAAAATGTCAGGAAGTATTTTTTCACGGAGAGAGTGGTAGATACTTGGAATGCCCTCCCGCGGGAGGTGGTGGAGATGAAAACGGTAACGGAATTCAAGCATGCGTGGGATAAACACAAAGGAATCCTGTGCAGAAGGAATGGATCCTCAGAAGCTTAGCCGAGATTGGGAGGTGGGGCTGGTGTTTGGGTGGTGGGGCTAGTTCTGGGCAAGACTTCTACGGTCTGTGTCCTGAAAATGGCAGATACAAATCAAGGTAAGGTGTACACAAGAAGTAGCACTTATGAGTTTATCTTGTTGGGCAGACTGGATGGACCGTGCAGGTCTTTTTCTGCCGTCATCTACTATGTTACCTTCCACCTCAACTTCTTGTTCCAGCATGGCATATTCCCCAAAGACAAAGGTAATATATTACTCACACCATTACCAAAACACACCAAGACACCAAAAAGAAAACTAACGATATCACCAACTACCGACCTGTGGCATCCATCCCACTTACAATCAAACTGATGGAAAGCATTGTAGCTAAACAACTTACTGAATACATTGACAATTTCTCAATCTTTCATGAATCACAGTCGGGCTTCAGATCTCTCCACAGTACAGAAACCGTCCTGGTAACTCTCCTAGCCAAGTTCAAAAAGGAAATTGCATTAGGTAAAAACATGCTCCTCTTGCAATTCGACTTGTCAAGCGCATTTGATATGGTTGACCATTATATACTATTAAGAATACTCGACAAGATAGGCATAGGAGGGAATATACTCAATTGGATCAAGGGTTTCCTCACCACAAGATCTTACTACTACTTACTACTACTTAATATTTCTAGAGCACTACTAGGGTTACGCAGCGCTGTACAGTTTAACAAAAAAGGACAGACCCTGCTCAAAAGACCTTACAATCTAATAGGCGAAATGTCAAGTGTCAAGTGGGGGCAGTCTAGATTTCCTGAATAGAGGTATGGTGGTTAGGTGCCGAAGGCGACATTGAAGAGATGGGCTTTGAGCAAGGCTTTGAAGATGGGCAGGGAGGGGGCCTGGCGTATGGGCTCAGGGAGTTTATTCCAGGCATGGGGTGAGGCGAGGCAGAAAGGGCGGAGCCTGGAGTTGGTGGTGGTGGAGAAGGGTACTGAGAGGAGGGATTTGTCTTGAGAGCGGAGGTTACGGGTAGGAACGTAAGGGGAGATGAGGGTAGAGAGGTAAGGAGGGGCTGCAGATCGAGTGCATTTGTAGGTTAATAGGAGAAGCTTGAACTGGATGCGGTACCTGATCGGAAGCCAGTGAAGTGGCTTGAGGAGAGGGGTGATATGAGTATATCGGTCCAGGCGGAAGATAAGACATGCAGCAGAGTTCTGGACGAACTGAAGGGGGGATAGATGGCAAAGTGGGAGGCCAGTGAGGAGTAGGTTGCAGTAGTCAAGGCGAGAGGTAATGAGAGAGTGGATGAGAGTTCAGGTGGTGTGCTCAGAGAGGAAAGGGCAAATTTTGCTAATGTTATAGAGGAAGAAGCGACAGGTCTTGGCAAACTGCTGGATATGCGCAGAGAAGGAGAGGGAGGAGTCGAAGATGACTCTGAGGTTGCGGGCAGATAAGACTGGAATGATGAGGGTGTTATCAACTGAGACAGAGAGTGGAGGGAGAGGAGAAGTGGGTTTGGGAGGGAAGACAATAAGCTTGGTCTTGGCCATGTTCAGTTTCAAGTGGCGGTTGGACATCCAGGTAGCAATGTCGGATAAGCAGGCCGATACTTTGGTCTGGGTTTCTGCAGTGATGTCTGGTGTGGAGAGATAAAGCTGGGTGTCATCAGCATAAAGATGATATTGGAAACCATGAGAGGAGATTAGGGAGCCCAGGGAAGAGGTGTAGATTGAAAAAAAAAGGAGTCCAAGGACAGATCCCTGAGGAACTCCAACAGAGAGCTGGATGGGGGTGGAGGAAGAACCATGAGAATGTACTCTGTAGGTACGGTGGGAGAGATAGACGGAGAACCAGGAGAGGACAGAGCCCTGGAACCCAAATGAGGACAGTGTGGCGAGAAATAGGTTATGATTGACAGTGTCAAAAGCGGCGGATAGGTCGAGGAGGATGAGGATGGAGTAGTGACCTTTGGATTTGGCAAGGAACAAACCACTGCAGACTTTAGATAGTGCCGTTTCTGTCGAGTGTAGGGGGCGAAAGCCAGATTGAAGCGGATCGAGGATGGCATGAGAGGAGAGAAAATCAAGGCAGCAGCTGTGAACGGCGCGTTCAAGTATCTTGGAGAGGAAAGGTAGGAGGTAAATAGGGCAGTAGTTGGAGGGACAGGTAGGGTCAAGCGATGGTTTTTTGAGGAGTGGTGTGACTACAGCATGTTTGAAAGTGTCAGGGACAGTTGCAGTGGAGAGAGGTTGAGGATATGACAGATGGGGGGGGGGGGGGTGACAGTAGGAGTGATGGTGTTAAGTAAGTTGGTGGGGATGGGGTCTGAGGAACAGGTGGTGCATTTCGAGGAGGAGAGGAGATGGGCGGTTTCCTCTTCAGTGATATCAGGAAAAGAGGAGAAGGAGGCCTGGGTTGGTTGGTTGAGGGAGTGGGTTATAGGGTGAAGAGGAGGAGATGGTTTGGTGGTGAATTCGAGGTTGATCTTCTGCACCTTGTCGCGGAAGAAGTCAGCCAGTGATTGAGGAGAGAGGGGGGGGGGGGGAGCAGAGGGCACTTTGAGGAGGGAGTTAAGAGTGGCGAAGAGACGACGAGGGTTAGAGCTGAGGGAATTAGTCAGTTGGGTGTAATAGACCTGTTTGGCGAGGAATAGGGAGGACTGGAAGCAGGATAGCATGAATTTGAAATGAATGAAATCAGTATGGGTGCGAGATTTCCTCCAGAGGCGTTCAGCTGATCAGGCGCAGGAGCGAAGGTATCGGGTGCAAGGGGTCAGCCAGGGCTGGGGATTAGTACGCCTTGTGGGACGGGAGATGGACGGTGCAAGGGCATCCAGAGTAGAGAAAGTGGCATTGTATGTGGAGACAGCCTTGTCTACAGACTCAGAGGACATGATGGAAGGGAGGAGATCAGAGATACTAGAGGATAAGGTGGGAGGGTCAACAGCTTGGAGATTCCTGGAAGTAGTGGTTAGTGTTGGGCGGGACTGAGGGGGAGGGTAATGAAGTGTGAAGGTGATCAGGTGGTGGTCAGAGAGAGGAAGAGCTGAGGCGCAGAAATTAGAGGGTGAGCAGGTAGAAGAGAGGATGAGGTCAAGACAGTGGCCAGATTGGTGTGTAGGGGTGGTGGAGCTCAGTTGGAGGTTGAAGGAGGAGGTCAGAGTGAGGAACTGAGAAGCGTATGAGTCGGATGGGTTATCAGTGTGTATGTTAAATTCACCAAGAATGAGAGATGGGGATGAGGGCTCAAGAAAAACGGAGAGCCAGGCATCGAAGTTGGTAAGGAAGGAAGGGAGGGACTTATTAGGGGGGGGCGGTAAATGACTGCAACTCTGAGTGGCAGCGGGTGGAATAGACGGATGGAGTGGACTTCAAAGGATGAGAAGCAGTGAAACTGTGGTAGGAGGAGAGGTTGAAAACTGCAGAGGGCGAAAGTAGTAGCCCGACGCCACCAACTGGGTGGGGAGAATGGGAGAAAAGATAACCTCCGTGGCAAAGGGCCGTGACTGAGGCAGAGTCGTCAGGGGTGAGCCGGGTTTCAGTTAGGGCGAGCAGTTGAAGGGAATGGGAGATGAAGAGATCATGGGTGAAGGAAAGTTTGTTGCAGACCGAGCGTGCATTCCACAGGGCGCACGAGAAGGGGAGGGAGGAGGGGGGTAGGAGGGGAATAGAGATGAGATTGGAAATATCGCGGAAACGTTTGCAAGGATGAGACGAGGACAGGTGTGGGGGACCTGGGTTGGGATTGATGTCTCCCGCGGATAGCAGGAGAAGGAGCAAGAGAGTGCGGAGGAGGGTGGGGGAGGTAGGGCGACGAAGGCAGGATGCGCTTAGGAGGAATGGGGAAGGGTTCATGGCAGGAAGGAGGTGTTGAGAGCTAGGAAGGAGGAGGACAGTAGGGATGGTGAGGTGGTGGGGGACAGGGGTGGGTAGGGTATTGCAGTAATGAGCAGGACGGGAGAGGACATGGATGGGCAGTGAGTTTGTGTGGTACACAGCGGTGGGAGGGGGAAAAGATTAGGGAGGGACAGGGCAAGGAAGAGAATGTGTATGGGGGGCCGTAAGTATTGACTGAGGTAACTGGTGCCTATGTAGTGACTGAGGTGTTTAGCAACAGGTAGGGCAGGAAAGCCGGACTGGAGGCTTAAAACTGGAACAGCAGGCAACGATTTGGAATAGGAGGTGGGTAGGCAGGGTGAGCAGTCAGTCAGGAGGGTGATGGGCGGGGAGGCAGGTAGGTATTTGTGCAGGCTGGGAGGCAGGCAGGTTGTAAGCTCTTTGGGCAGGGACTGTCTTTCTTCTATGTTTGTGCAGTGCTGCGTACGCCTTGTAGCGCTATAGAAATGCTAAATAGTAATAGTAGTAGTAGTAGTTGTTGACGGGCAGACAAGCAGGCAAGTTGAGGGGCTGACAAGCAGGCAGGTTGGTTGATTGGCTAGCAGGAGCAGACGGACTAGAACGAGCTGGATCAGGCGGACTGGAAGAACCTGGAGCAGGGGGATTGGAACGAGCAGGATCAGGTGGCCTGGAGCAACCAGGGAGAAGCTGGATCAGACGGACTGGAACAAGCTGGAGCAGATGGACTGGAAAAGCAGGGAGAAGCTGGATCAGACGGACTGGAACAGGCTGGAGCAGAAGGACTGGAACAAGCAGGGAGAAGCTGGATCAGGCGGACTGGAACAAGCTGGAGCAGAAGGACTGGAACAAGCAGGGAGAAGCTGGATCAGGCGGACTGGAACAGGCTGGAGCAGAAGGACTGGAACAAGCAGGGAGAAGCTGGATCAGGAGGACTGGAACAAGCTGGAGCAGATGGACTGGAACAAGCAGGGAGAAGCTCAGGCGGAATGGAACAAGCTGGAGCAAATGGACTGGAAAACGGAGAGCCAGGTAAAAGCAAACTCAAACATATCACCATCATGGTGTACCGATTGCGGAGTACCCCAGGGTTCACTTTTCTTACCCATATTATTTAATCTGATGATGATCCCCCTTGCTCATGCCCTATACAAGCATAATCTTAATCCTGTATGCGGATGATGTCACCATTTACATACCATTCAACTCTAATTCAACAGAAATCACTGTTGCAATAAAGACTAGTTTAAACTTAATGGATGCCTGGGCATCGGCATTCAAACTCAAACTCAACAAGGAAAAAACTCACTGCCTTATTCTCTCTTCTCACCACAAAACAAACCTCCCCTCATTCATAAAAACCCCGGAACAGACTCTCCCAATATGAGATCCTTGGAATTACTATTGATACCAACCTAACCCTGGGGAACCAAGCCTCTGCCACCACGAAGAAAATGTTCCACGCAATGTGGAAACTCAAACGGATCAAACAATTCTTCCCAAGGGAAACTTTCCGTAACATAATTCAAACAATGGTATTATCACATGTTGACTACTGTAACGCCGTATATGCGGGATGCAAGGAACAACTCCAGACCGTGCAGAACACGGCAGCTAGACTCATTTTCGTAAAGACAAGATTCAAAAGTGCTAAACCCCTACGCAAAATACGAATAGCCTTCAAAATTTGCACTCTGGTCCACAAAACAATCCATGGTCTGGCCTCAACCTACATGACCGAACTTATCGACTTACCAACTAGAAACATCATCGAATCATGAAGAACGTTTCTAAACCTGCATTACCCAAACTGTAAGGGACTAAAGTATGAATTTATTTGCATTCTGCAGAGGGAAATAAGTATTTGATCCCCCACCAACCAGTAAGAGATCTGGCCCCTACAGACCAGGTAGATGCTCCAAATCAACTCGTTACCTGCATGACAGACAGCTGTCGGCAATGGTCACCTGTATGAAAGACACCTGTCCACAGACTCAGTGAATCAATCAGACTCTAACCTCTACAAAATGGCCAAGAGCAAGGAGCTGTCTAAGGATGTCAGGGACAAGATCATACACCTGCACAAGGCTGGAATGGGCTACAAAACCATCAGTAAGACGCTGGGCGAGAAGGAGACAACTGTTGGTACAAATCAACATATGCATCCAGCTTTTCCTACATTAGCACCCAAATTATTTTCTGAAATGGGTTTGAGGTCAGTGTTGCCATATAAAAAAAAAATTCCCACCCAAAACAGCCCAAAAACCGCCCAAAAACCGCACACCCCGCCCCTTCCGTCATCACCCCCACCCCCACCCCATCAACCCCGCCCCTTCCGTCATCACCCCGCCCCCACCGTCATCAGTCCCACCCCTTCTGTCATCACCCTGCCCCCGCCATCATCGCCCCGCCTCTGTCGCCGTTAGCCCCACCCCCCGCCGGCCAAAAAACCGCCCAAAACCCGCGCAAAAAAAAACAAGCCCAAAAAACTGCAACCCGCCGCGGGCAAAAGTTTCCCGCGGCGGGTTGCGGAAAACCGCCCATCTGGCAACCCTGTTTGAGGTGTGCCAGGGGGCGGAGCCATGTAGAGTGGGTGGAGCCAATGCAAGGTGGGTGGGGCTGTGGGCGTGTACTAAAAATCTCCCTCTCAAAAATTGGGACCCCCTTGGCAGCTCTCTCTCTGCTGTTAAAATTATAAGCTTTATCTTAAACTGTGCCTGCTGTACACTGCCTTGGGTGAACCTCTTCAAAATCCCAATAAATATTTTAACTTTGCTTTGCGTGGGAAAGCGCGGGGTACAAATGTAATAATAAATAAATAAATAAACTTTTATTGATCGTGGCTATGGCTAATCAGAACCAAGCCCCTAACAGCCTGTGTAGGCTGCACCAGGGTGAATGGAACATATAGCTGTCGGCTTCTTGTTTCTTCGGCGGGGACGTAGTAGATAGATGCCTGCAGGGCCGGCGCAGTTTGCCCATAGGAATTGCGATGGGCAACTGCTCTGAGGCAGGACTGGGGTAGGGGGTTCATAGAGAAATAGGCAGACGTCGGGTCATTAAAAAAACACTATGTATTTGGGTCCACCCAAAATGGCTGGTTTGGCTACGCCCCTAAAGACCCAAACTTTCAAAGAGGTTACACAGCTGCAGGACGCAAAACGTTCAGCACGATGATCACAAAACTGAGCGACAATGTTAAAGGCAAAACATGTAAAATCAAACTACTAACACGTTTTGCTGCTTCACCACGCCTTTTTTTCCGCTTCTCAGAAGGCAACGAGCATTCCTGGACTGGTCTTTAAAAATATTCTACTGTCAGCACAAAGTGTAGAACTACATTTCACAGAATGCTCAGAGAATACAGTTTCCGTTTCTTGCTATCTTCTAAATTCTCGCGAGATGAGTGCAGGCAGTGGTTTCCAAGGCGATTTTTTAATGTTTTTTTCCCCCCTGCCCTCGAGTCAGTGCCTATAGGCTTTTTAGACTTCACTCTGACCAATCCGTTCGCTGCTTGGCAGAAAAGCTCCTCATTTGTTTGCACTCAATTGGTCAGTCGACCTGTATCCACCTCCTATTTCCTGGCTTCTGCCAACCAATTGGGGCTGTTGTTTTTTTACAAACTGGGGGATTGTGCAGTGCTGTGTGTGAGACTTCTAGCACAGCACTGTACACACACGTGATGCTTGGTGGGAGACTGGGAGTGAGTAGTGGAGGCGGGGTTGGATGCTTGGAATTTTTATAGAGGTTGGTGATCTTGGAAAAGGACAAGGCTGGAAGCAGGGCTGGGGAAGCTGACCACAGGTACCCGACCCAGGCAGGGTTAATTATTATTATTTTTTTTTTTTTGGGGGGGGGGGGAGGGATAGGGTATTTTGTTATATGTTACTATTCGTAATGGGAGTGTTGCACTAGCTATACGGGGTGGTACAGCTCCTTGTGACTTTGGGCAAGTCACCTAACCCTCCATCGCCTCTGGTACAAAATAAGTACCTGAATATATGTAAACCGCTTTGAATGTAGTTGCAAAAAACGTCAGGCGGTATATTAAGTCCCATTTCCCTTTCCTCCAATATACTACTACTTATCATTTCTATACCGCTACTAGACGTACACAGCGCTGTACACTTTGAACATGAAGAAACAGGCCCTGCTTCACAGAGCTTACAATCTAATTAGGACAAACGAGATAAGGGAATACCCCTACATTACTTGAGCCCAGCACTCTGTAGACCTATGATTCTTCCTCCTCTTTTTGGTTGGTCCAGAAATAGGTATGACAGCAGCAGGGGGAAAAACATTGTAGGGCCTTGAGCTGGTGGTCTCTATGTGTCCCTCTTCAACAACTCTGTCTCTCACATGGGTTTTCTTGGCCACAGAAAGCTGTGCAGCAGGAGCTGCTGTAGGATATAAGAACATATGCAGGCTGGCTTTGGATCATGTACTGTTTTGTCTTTTTTTTTGTTTTATCAGTGAAGACTTCACCCATGGGGGGTAGCCCAGCTCTGCCCACAGGTGTAGATTTGAACATGCCTTTATAGCCAGAATGGGTGTTCCATGGCTTACGCGTTTCATCTATGGTTATGCCCCTTCTCTCACAACAGAATCAGCTTGTAGCCTGATGCTAGGAACCCTGCCAGCCCTTCTCTATACCCATGTAGTCTCATTGTGACCAGACCCTTATGACTTATGCTAACCCTTTTCACCTGCTAACGTAAAGAAGCACCCTGTGACCTGGGGGATTGTACCTTACTTTAACTCCTCATCCTCCAACTGCAGATTTGTTGGATGGCAAATGATCTCTGAAATAGTGTGACTTAGGGTCTTTGCTATCCTTTATACCTAGCTTTGCTTGTTAGGAACTTACTTTATCTCTTGACTGTATCTTATAAATGTTTCCTCTACATTGCTGTTTTGACTAGGTGACTTCTGACAAACAGCTAGGAAGCAATGCAGTCAGAAAGAGCAAGCCATCTGGGGCTGGTGAAAAATCAACTGGTTGGCAAGGAAAACATTCCTTGCACTGAAGATGGGTTAGATACTGCTTTCAAGAGCAAAATCCCTGTGCTGATAAAAGCCACACCAATGCCATACTTCAACAGTATTCACCAGAGCTTTCAAAACAAATTCCAGAAGGTAAATTATACTTTTTTGATTGTTGATATGTTGCCTTTCTGTGGTACACCAAAGCAGTTTACATATTAGATTCAGATACTTTTTTTTTTCTGTCCCTAGTGGGCTCATAATCTGTTTTGTACCTGGGGCAACGGAGGGTTAAGTGGTTTGCCCAGGGTCACAAGAACTGCAGTTGGACTCAAACCTGATTCTCTGGTTCTTAGCCCACTGCACTAACTATTAGGCTACTCCTCCACTCCTAGAAGTGTGAGATCTGCTGGACTGTAGCTTGTGCTGTTTTTGTTCCCTTTTATTCAACGGTAGCATTGTGCTATTACATCCTTAGTAGTATAACCCAAGCACTGAGAGTGAAGTTTGATCTGGGCCTTACCTTGAGGTCCTGTTGAGCATGAAGGGGGCTGGGTCCATAATTCAATGTGTAGTTCAGGGTGCAGGCCAGAATACAGGACTGAAATCAAATCTGTGGCTTGGTGTTGGCTGCAACCAAAGCCAAAACAAAAAATGTATTTTAAAATTTATATCCTGCTTTATCCAAAGTGGGTTACAAAAATACATACATAATTAAAAATGCCAGGATGGTGGGCGGACTCGTTTTTGTGTGTGTGTGGGAGGGTTGGTTGGTCAGGGGGAGGGGAATGGAGAGTTTGTTTTGGTTTCAGCCAAAAATGCACCATCATTTATGGCCAAAACCCAGATTTTGGTGGTGAAACTGAATTCCGGTCGGCCTCTAGGCTGGAGTAGTCTCCAGTGGGCTGGAGGGATTCTCACCCACCTGACAATATGCCAAATGATAGATAATTCACTCAACATCTGTAGTTTATGAAACAGTGAACTTTTACTGAACAGCTCAATGGATAATTCCACACTCACAAGGGTAATTTTATACAGTATTTACAATTTTAGTCACTGCAGTCATGGTTTTGACAGCTTTAAAGCTCCAATTGACTCTTCCCTCAACATGTTCTTTATTCCTCTTGTTTGCTTATCCCAGACCTTGGAGACCCGCTGTTCACAGATCAGGACCCTCCCAAAATTTGGGCTCTGGTCCCCTCCTGGTGGCGTCATCGTCATCCTCCTCCCTTGTGGCTTGGGCATCTTCCTCTCCCCCCCCCCCCCCTCCCCGGATACAGCACCTCTCTACTGAGGGTGGGGTGGGGACAGAAGAGGTTCAACTGACACAAGTCTTGTGGCACCCCAGTTGTGAATCGCTTGTTTACTCTTTCCAAGGTACAAGGACTAGAGCAATGCTTCTCATCTACCTGTTCACTTCAGCTCATGATTTTTATAAACATTTATTAGATCACCCCTCATCCATCTTTTCTCCAAGCTAAAGAGCTGTAGCTGCTTTAGCCTTTGCACACAAGGAAGTAATCCCGTCCCCTTTATCGTTTTGGTCACCCTTCTCTGTACCTTTTCTAATTCTGCTAGATCTCTTTTTGAGATGTGGTAGTCAGAAATGCATATATTTGAGGTGTGATCGCACCATGGGGCAACACAGAGGTATTATAACTTTTTATATACCGTTTGCAAGCCGAAAGCTATCAAAGCAGTGTACAATAGGTATTTTTCTGCCCCTGGAGGACTAGTTTGTACCTGAGGGGATGGAGGGTTAAAGGAGTTGCTTGAGATCACAAGACATTATGGCCATTCTTGGCCACTGCTGCACACTGAGCAGAGGATCTCAGCATATCATTGACAACACCCAGATGCTTTTTCTAGGTGTCGATTCTTAATGTAGAATCTTGCATCTTGTAAACTATAGTTTGGGTTGCTCTTCCCTATGTGAATCACTTTGCATTTGCTCATGTTAAATTTAATTAGCCATTTGGATAGCTCAGTCTTAGTTTCATAAGGTCCTCTTACAATTTCTCATAATCCTCATGTGGTTTAACAACTTTGAACTTTTGTCATCAGATTTTATCACTACACTTGTTCCTTTTCCAGGTCATTTATAAGTGTTAGCAGAAGTCCTGGCCCAGATTCTGGGGATCCCCCATTATTGACCCTTCTTGATGAGTATATTTAGCTTTACTCTATTTCTCTTAACCAGTTCTTAATCCACAATAGGACGCTGCCTCCTCTCCCATGACTTTTAATTTCCTCAGGAGGCATTCATGAGGTACTTTATGGATTTTTTTTTTAGAAGTAATTTGATATACACAATGGACTGAATTCTGTATATGCTGATAATTGGCTCAGATTTAAAAAAAAATTAGCGCTAAGCCCTATTCTATAAATGGCGCTCAGAGTTGGGTGTCGTTTTATAGAATAGCATTTGGTGCTGGGATCTGCGCTGAAGATTTACACTAACTAAAACCTGATGTAAATTCTCATTCATAAATTAGGCGTGGATCTCCCTTGTTCTGTAAAACTGTACGCTATTTCCAGGAACTGCCCGTTGGGAGGGTCATGAAAGGGTGAGGCTGCATCCAAGACCGCTATTGCCCATTGGGTGAAGGAGGCAGTGGCATCAGTCTGTTTACTTCAGAAATGGCCTATTCCCCACTCCTTGATGGGCCCATTCTACTCTGGCTTTGTGGATGGAGCATGTATTGGTTTTTCCAGTGAAAATTTGTAAGGCTGCAGCCTTGGCTTCTCTTCTTTTCTTTATGCACCACCATCCCTTTGATGTGTTTGCTTGTCAGGATTCGTGGTTTGGAGCCGGGGTGCTCACAGCAGGGCTCCGTGGGTCCCACCCATGATGATCAGTGCTCTGGTACTTTCCCACCTGTGCCGATCTAGAGGAATGCTATGGAATTTGTTTTCTTTTAGTCGCTCTAGACTGGCACAGAGCCCTCCCAGCGGACGGTAGTTTTGTTTTGTTTGTAGCTGGCGCTGTCATGACGCGTTTGTCGGTTCTTTTTCGGGACTGTAAAAAAAATACAGACACGGGGTAGTGTCGGGATTCAGCCCCATACCAGTCTCTTTGCAGGTGGTCAGGGCTAGTGTATCCTGTTCCTCCTCTTTGGCAGCAGCAGTGCAGACAGCCTCGGTCAGGGGATCGAGGTGGAAAAATTGGTTGGAGATTTCCTTTGAGTGTTTTGTTGTTTAGTCCTATGGGTCATCTGCTTTGCTAGGTGTAGACTGGTTTCCTGAGGACCTCACAGCCCACTTATAGGTTCACTAGAAGCTCAGTTTGTTCTCGGTCTCCATCTGCTGTTTGGAGTGCATAATCCATCTGTGCCGGTCTAGAGGGACTAAAGGAAAGCCAATTAGCAGGTAAGATCTAATTGACCCTTTTATTTTCCTTTAGTTCTAGCGTACTCTGGGGTGTGTACCAGACTCAAAATCAGACTTTCTTTGTCCACCTAGGTAGGAAAGGTGCCACATGATATTAAAGCAATAATGCTGCATGTTGCTGTTTTTCCTTTACAGGGTAAGGCAGTAAGAAAGAAGGCTTGCACCCGTCCCTGCCCCTTCAACCTGACAAAGAAAGGGGAGCGGTTCCAACTGCAGCCGGTCACAGATGTCAGCCACCAGCCTCTGCCAGAGTCTGATAGGACCCTATGTCCCTCAAAAAACAGGGGTCTGCAAGGACCTTTGCTGGAGAATCGGCAGCGCACAAAGTGCGGTAAGAGTATCTCACCTTCAGTGAGCTGTGGGCATGTTGGTGGCTGTGTAATTAAACTCTGGAATTCGTTGCCGGAGAATGTGGTGAAGGCGGTTAGCTTGGCAGAGTTTAAAAAGAGGTTAGACAGTTTCCTAAAGGAAAAGTCCATAAACCACTACTAAATGTACTTGGGAAAAATCCACAATTCCAGGAATAACATGTATAGAATGTTTGTACGTTTGGGAAGCTCGCCAGGTGCCCTTGGCCTGGATTGGCCGCTGTCGTGGACAGGATGCTGGGCTCGATAGACCCTTGGTCTTTTCCCAGTGTGGCATTACTTATGTACTTATGTGTTGTCCTGAACTGCGCATGTGGATTGACTTGCCATAGCCTTTACATTGCAAGGAGCTACCCCCTTCTGTTGGTGCTGGGAAGAGGCATTATGATTAGTGGTGGCAGTGGGAATCAGTCTGGTGATTGGAAACAGTCCAGTTATTATAGAAAGCAGCAGCTGAATAGTGTGTGAATAACTGCATAGCTCAGAACTGACCTAATGCTGAACTGAATCTTACAGATGCAACAGCCGAGGGTTTCAAGGCGGACCCTGCAGCTTTAGCAAGCATCCTCTCCAATAGCGGTCTCAGCAGCAAGGCCATGGGCATCAGCAGAGCAGCCAGCGTGGTGCAGAGAGTGCCATTGAGGGAGAGCAGGGTAAGTATACTGCAGGCTCGCAGGGAGGCAGAGTATATGGGGCAGGGGACCGCTTTGCATGCTGGCAGCAGCTTGTGTTGAAGAAATGGCAGTGGGGTATTACCTGCATAGGGAAGCAATGGAGGTGTTAGTGTTCACTATGCTTGTCTGTAGGCACTGAACCGCCCTCCACTGGAATTGTGGTCTTTGGGCCACTCATGACCCAGTGTGTCCACCTTTTGTGAAGCCTGCACCAGTCCAGTCAGACATGCAGGTCTAACTTAGCCAGCAGTGGTCAGTGTTTAAGGAAAAAAAAAAAGCTGACAATCAGTGACTGAATATTGACCAGAAAAATTTCTTCCAGAGTTACTCTAAAGGGGCCAGGTTGTGTCCTTTTGATACACCACAGCTGTATGCTGCAGCATGGGGTTGATCGTACTGCCTGTGTGGCCAGTGACATCAGAACTGTGCCTGATTTGATAAGAGGAACTGAAGAGGCCTATTCCTCCATGTTTCATAGCTCCTAGTATTGGCAGTGCCCCTCTCCCCCATCAGATCATATTGGAAGCATGAACAAGTTTGTGTGGGGGTTTTTCCCCCCCTCTTCCCCCCCCCCCCCCCCCCCCCCCCCACTTTTTTTTTTTTTTTTTAATTGGGTTTATTTTGAGTTTTTAAACTTTTGACATGATATATATTGAAGAGCTGGAAATAGTACCAGATTCCTAAAAGGAAAGTCGGCTCTGGAACTTCTTTTCCATCTGTGGATGGGGTGGGGGAGGGGTGTAATTCACTCGCTTTTGTCTGGTAATACTAAGGGAGAGGAAATGACCATGGCCCTGTGGGAATGGTCTGGAGAGAGAATTAGCAGGTAAGATCTAACTTTTTTTTTTCCCCTCATTGAGTCTCCCCAAATCATTTGCAAACCTGTCCAGATGTTATCAGTGGGATTTTGTGGGTCTTCGGTTCTGAAAGCCCTCAGTTGAGAGTGGTCCCTGATTTTATTTTCCAGACTGCTGGAAGGTTAAGTAAAAGAGAGAAAAAATTCTGCTTTATTTTGTTCTTCTCCTTGGTTGTTGGGATCTGTTCTTTTCTTTATACCATCTTGCTTGGCTATAGAAATACTGGCTAGCTCAGGGTTGCCCAGAACCTTATAGGACAAGGGTTGTCAATCCACTCCTTGGGACACACGTAGCCGTTTTTTTTCAGGATACTCTAATGAAATAATTTTTTATACAATGGAGACATTGCATGTAAATTTATTGCAATGCATATTCATTGATTATCTTGAAAACCAGACTGGCTTGGTGTGTCCTAAGGACTGGGTTGAGAACCCCTATTATAGGATGTAACTCGGTAGTTCTGTCTCATCAGGAACGGTTCGGAGAGACTCTAGGAAAGAAAATTAGCAGGTAAGATGTAATTTCTCCTTTCTGTCCTTCACCCGGTTTGAGATTTCTTGCACTGTTGATACGAGTTGAGTTGCCTTATTGAGTGGTTTCCAGTTTGGTATTAATGTGGTAGCTTACTGGCTGGCAGATCATTGTCTTAAAACAGAATCCTAAATCCACCACTGTCTATTTTATTTATTTATTTTATGGCATTTGTATCCCACATTATCCCACCTCTTTGCAGGCTCAATGTGGCTTACATTTCGTCATGGATACCAGGGGCGTATCTGCGTGGGGCCACAGGGGCCTGGGCCCCCGCAGATTTCGCCCTGGCCCCCTCCCTGCCGTCAACCCTCCCTCGCTGCTTACTTTTGCTGGCGGGGGGCCCCAACCCCCGGCAGCCGAGGTCCGACCCGCAGTCTTCATATTTCGTCTTCCTCCGACTCCTCCGTGGCCATGCTGTAAGTAATGCTGCTGATTCGTTGAATCCAGTTCGGAGTCTGACGTCGCAGCACGTTTGTGCTGCGACGTCAGACTCCGAACTGGATTCAACGAATCAGCAGTGTTACAGCATGGCCACAGAGGAGTCGGAGGAAGACGAAATATGAAGACTGCGGGTCGGACCTCGGCTGCCGGGGGTTGGGGCCCCCCGCCAGCAAAAGTAAGCAGCGGGGGGGGGGGGGGGGGGGGGGGGGGGGGGGGGGGAGGGAGGCAAAAATGTGCCCCCCCTCTCTGGCTCTGGCCCCCCTACCGCCGGATTCCAGATACGCCCCTGATGGATACTGGAAGTAGCATTGAATATACATTTGGTTTACAGAAGGTTTTGTGTTACATGGTAGTAAGATAGATGAGGGCGTTAGAGCAGAAAGACATTATAACGCATTATAAGACAGTCTAGAAGTTTTAAGACTATACAGTTACACATGTTGAATTATACAGTTACACATGCTGATCTTTGTGATATATCTTGTCAAAAAGATAGGTTTTCAATAGTTTGCGGAAATTGGTCAATTCATAGACCGTTTTTAGGTTGCGTGGCAGCGCGTTCCAAAGTTGCATGCTCGTATAGGAAAAGGTAGATGCATGCATTGATTTGTATTTCAGACCCTTGTATTTGGGAGGATGTAAATTAAGGAATGTGCGAGAGGATCTTTTTTGCGTTCCTGGGTGGTAGGTCTATCAGGTCTGACATATAGGCTGGGGCGTCACCTTGGATGATCTTGTGGACCAGGGTGCAAAGTTTGAACGTGATACGTTCCTTTAGTGGGAGCCAGTATAATTTTTCCCGCACGTGTTTTGCGCTTTCGTATTTTGGTGTGCTGAATATTAGTCTGGCTGCTGTATTCTGAGCTGTCTTGAGTTTAAGTATTTGTTCTTTACAGCCAGTGTAAAGTGAGTTGCAGTAATCCAGATGACTAAGTACCAATGATTGTACCAGGTTGCGAAAGACAGTTCTTGGAAAAAATGGTCTGACTCTTTTTAGTTTCCACATTGCATGAAACATCTTTTTAGTAGTGTTATTTGCGTGGTTCTCAAGTGTTAGGTGTCGATCAATTGTGACACCAAGGAGTTTTAGGGAATCCAAGACTGGTAAATTTAGTTTAGGTGTGTTAATGGTGGTAAATTTATTCTTGTTGTATTGCGAGGTTAGTACCAAACATTGGGTTTTCTCTGCATTGAGTTTCAACTGGAAAGCATCTGCCCAGGAATTCATAGTATGTAGGCTTTGATTTTATTGGAGATTTCCCTTAGATCTTGTTTGAATGGGATGAAGATCGTTACATCATCTGCGTATATGTGTGGGTTTAGGTTCTGATTCGATAGTAGTTTGGCCAAGGGTGTCATCATTAAGTTGAATATGGTCGGTGAAAGGGGGGATCCCTGTGGAACTCCGCATTCAGGTATCCATGTGGCTGATGTAGTCGACTTTGATGTCACTTGGTATGAGCGTGTAGTGAGGAACCCTTTAAACCAGTTAAGAACGTTGCCTCCAATTCCGAAGTATTCGAGGATATGTAATAGGATTCCATGGTTGACCATATCAAATGCACTTGACATGTCAAATTGTAACAATAGAATGTTGTTGCTGTTTGCTATTAGTTGTTTGAGTTTGGTCATAAGCGTGACTAATATGGTTTCAGTGCTGTGATTAAAGCGAAATCCTGACTGAGAATCGTGTAATATTGAGAACTTGTTTAGATAGTCTGTGAGTTGTTTGGTCACTATACCTTCTGTTATTTTGGTAATTAGTGGGATGGATGCTACTGGTCTATAGTTCGTTAGTTCATTAGCATTTTTCTTTGCATCCTTAGGTATAGGGGTGAGTAAGATGTTACCTTTTTCCCTTGGAAGAGTCCATTTTGTAGCATAAAGTTCACGTAGTTTGTTAGGTCCGTTATAAATTGTTGAGGGGCCAATTTCATGAGATTGTTTGGGCAAATATCTAGTTTGCAGTAGGATTTGGAGTATCTTTTGAGCGTTTGTGAGAAAAGATCTTCCGGTAGTGTTGTGAATTCAGTCCAAATCCTGTCTGCTGGGTAAATTCCAGGGTCTGGGTCCAGGCAGTCTAGGAGTGTGGTGTATTCGATGTGGCTAGCGGGTATTTTCAGTCGCAGTTGAATAATTTTCTCCTTGAAGTATTTCGCCAAGTCGTCAGCTCCTGGTGTGTCTTTGCAGTTGTTGGTGACTGGAGTGGTGTCTAGTAATTTATTCACAAGTTGGAAGAGTTTGTGTGTGTCTTTGTAATTTGGTCCATTTTCAGTTTTGTAGTATTGTCTTATGGTGTATTTATATTTCCTTCGAAGTTGTTTCCAATCGTTAAGTATGGGATCGTCTTTCTTTTTGTTCCACGCACGTTCCAGTTTCCTAACTTGTGTTTTGAGTTTTTTTAGTTCTTCGTTGAACCAAGGAGTTGATTTCTTTCTGTGCGAAGTTCTGGTTTGGATCGGGACGATGTTGTCCAGTGTTAGTTTACATCTATCATCCCAGTTTGAGAGGAATTGAGTTGTGTCTGTCTTTATTGTCCATCCGTCGTTGTAGATCTGTTGGCAAAATTTAACCGGATCAATTTTTCCTCTTGTGGTGTAGGTTTTTTGTATTTGTTTGTTAGGTAGGTTTTTCGTTCTCCATTGAAGGGTAATATGTGCTTTGTAGTGGTCGGACCATAGTATGGGTGACCATTCAGTGTATGTTAATGTAACGTTTGCGTCCTGGTCAAATTTGTGTGTTATGATGTCTAATGTGTGTCCTTTTTCATGTGTTGGTTGCATATTTGGTCCTTGTAGATCCAATAGTTGTAAGAATTCTCTGCAATCCTGGGTGCTTGTTGTAGTGAGGTCTTCCAGGTGTAGATTAATATCTCCTATTATGATGAGGTTAGAGGAAGAGACACAGGTGTTCGAGATGAAGTCCATGAAGTGCGTTTGGCAGTTGCGCCAGTTGCCTGGTGGTCTGTAGAATATAACTGCGTTAAGGTGTTCCCGCAGGTTTGGGTGACTGATTCTTATGGAAGCGATTTCAAGTTGTGGCAATATGGATTCGGCTGTGTTTGTGATGTTGAACTCATGTTTGTATATTATGGCTATTCCACCTCCTCTTTTTCCATTTCTAGTCCAGTGTGTGATTTTGTATCCTGGTGGGCATAGTTCTAAAATTATAGGATCTTGAAGGTTGTGGATCCAGGTTTCAGTGTTGAAGAGGAAGTCAAGGTTATCTGCGGTGATCCAGTCTGTTATATACTCCGTTTTGCTCACTACTGATCTGGCGTTTACGTAGCTGATCTGGATTGAGTGGTAAGGTTCGGTTAGGGGCGTTGAAGTCTTAATTTTTATTAGTTGTCTGTTTTCCTGATGTTTAGTTTTGTTGTGCCCTTTCTTCCCTTTATGTTGGTGGTTTCCATATGTATTTGTTTTCCCTTTTAGTTGATTGTTCTTTTGTTCTGGTGGGTTATAAATGAGTTGTCTGTAGGGTATATGTGTGGTGGTTAGATTGGTGTTTGTGTTAGGGATAGACCATTGGTGTTCATGTTGGCTATTGTTCTGGGATTAGTAATACGTGTTTAGAGTATATGGCAGGTCGCAAATCGTGTCTCCTTATGGTATTGTTGGAAGTATAATAAGTTGTTTGTAGGACAATTGTGGATGGGCATTTAAGGACTTTTAGGAGCAAAGCAATTTAAGGCTTTTAACATGTGGCATGCGTTGAAGTAACAAGGCAATTAAAACATATCAGTGAACATTTAAACATTTAAGTATAGCTAATTGTTGTAATGCAGGCAATTTAGAAGCGTTTAGAAGCAAGCTGCTAAAGCAAAGTATTTAAAGATCTTACAATGCATTTAAGAGTAAGAGTGCAATTGGAATAGCTATGCTGGCCATATTCTGAAGAGTTTCTTACTACAATATTTCAGCAAACAGAGTAGCAGTTCAATTAAAGCCATTCATTCTCAACCTTTCTTCTGTTGTGACACACCTGACAGACGGTGTTCATGTATGTGACACACTGAACACTAAGGAGCCCTTTTTACTAAGGTGTGCTAACAGATTTAGCATATGCTAACGATTAGCGCACCTAAATGCGAAGAAGCTCATTTTATTTCTATGGACTTTTCAGCATTTAGCCAAACAAAAAAAATACCTAATTCCTTGTCATCAAGCAGATGAAGCCATTACGTATGGGTTGTGTCCATCAACCAGCAGGGGGAGATAGAGAGCACTCAACTTTTCACAGTGCCTCATGGCCAGCCAGCACCACTGCCTCTTCAGTATTCTCTATCTCCCCAAGCTGGGTGGCTGCAGCTTCTTCGAGCTCCATCAAAAATCTGCCTGGGGGTGGCTCCTGGCTTTCCAGTTGTTAGCCGGGGTGTTAGAGGCTATAGCAGCTTCACTTTGAAGGCACATAGGTTAGCTCTTTCCCTGCCTTACCCATGCCCCCGTGGATGTGGACATATTAGCTTGCTTTTCCCTGTCCTTTCCCACTCAGTGGATGCAGGCACATTGGTTTGCCTTTCCCTGCCTTTCCCACTCATCTGACACTCCGGAGTTCTTACCTCTGCTTTCCTCACAGCGTTTAAAAAAAAAAAAAAAAAATGGAACAGAGGTTTTCCTTTGATTCTTCTATGGGACTGGAGCTGTGATACTCGGTCCAGTGAGGTAAGAGTGTTTTCTAACTCATCTGGAGTGGGCCCGCGATCGGGACGTTTTTGGCGTGAAACCGCCATTTTGAATTTTCCCGCCATTTTCAGCGATGGCTGCAGAGAATGTAAAGCGCTGTTCCCAGTGTGGCAAGCGCAAATCAGCGGCGGGGCACTGTAAATCGTGCTGTACAGGTGTAAGAGCCGGCCCGAGCATGGCGAGCGATGATTCTTCCCGCTCAGAGCTGGCAGCGGACGCCATTTTGAATTCTCCACATGGCGCGGCCTCCATAGAGACGGAGAGCCCTGAGCCGGGGGGGGGGGGGGGACCTCGAATTGAGGCTATTCAGGGAGCGGCTAGCCCCGGACGGGATCTGGGTGCCCAGGGCGAGTTTTTCTTCCCTGATTTTGTGTTGTTGCATAAAGCATACATGTTGAAAAGAGCTGTCCCTCAAGGGTCGTCTGAGGCCCCTTCTATTGTCGTCCCCCCCCCCCCCCCCGGTGGATTCTGGCCTGGGACTGCCCGCTGAGGCTATTTTCCCTGATAATTGGCATAAAGAAAAACGTAGAAGGGCTAATTCCCCTTCAGATTGTGGTGCACCTCCTTCCCCCCCCCCCCCCCCCATGGTCGGGCTGTGAGGATTCGGAGATTTCTGGCAGGCCTTCGTGGTCTGAGGAGCCAGAGTCTGGTGCAGAATTACCACAGGATCTGAATGATCCCTCCGCGGTGAGGATTTTCCACCGTGATGAGCTGCCAGCGCTTATTTCAGATGCCCTACAGGTCCTTTCTATTGAAGAGCCTGACAGTGGCACGGCCTCCTCTGTGAATCCTAGGATGGCTAGTACAAAAAAGCCTGCTCAAGCCTTTCCTTTGCATGACTCCATCCAAGAGCTTATTTCCGCTCAGTGGGCTGACCCCGAGGGACCTTTGAAAGTTTCCAGGGCTATGGGGCAATTATACCCTCTGCGTGAGGAGCATTTGGCTCGCTTTGCAATGCCTAAAGTTGATGCCCTAGTCACTGTGGTGACAAAGAGAACTACCCTCCCTGTGGAAGGAGGAGTTGCCCTGAAGGATATACAAGACCGTAGGCTGGAAGCAGCACTTAAACGGTCCTTTGAAATTGCAGGTCTTACTGTTCTGGCGTCTGCTTGCAGTTGTTATGCTGCTAGAGCCTTCCTGGCATGGTTGCAACAGGCAGTGGAACAGCCCGGAGATGGAGCGGAGCCCTTCTCGGATGTGGCTCCGCGGCTGGAGTCGGCCTTGTCCTTTTTGGCTGATGCCCTTTATGATATTGTCAGAGCTTCGGCTAAACAAATGGCAGTAGCAGTGGCGGCTCGCCGTCTTATTTGGCTACGACATTGGGCAGCGGACATGGCCTCTAAGGAAAGGTTGGTGAAGTTGCCCTTTCAAGGCCTTCTCCTATTTGGTGAGGAGTTGGAAAAAAAAATTGTTAAAGGCCTGGGAGATCCTAAACCCCAGCGCTTGCCCGAAGATAGGCCGAGGCCTTCCTCCAAGGGCCAGGCAGTCCACTCCTCTTACAGACCTCGCTTCCGTGAAGCTAGAAGGTACCGCCCGGGGCGTTCTGCTGGGTTCACTTCTCATGCCTGTTTTTCAGCAGAGGAACTCCTTTCGCTCGGACAAGCATTCCACAGCCACCGGCTCTAGGCCTGGAGTTCAGGGGTGACCCTCTCAATGATGGTGCGCCGGCCCCCTCCTCGCTTCCTGTCATCGGAGGACGTCTTTCCCTCTTTGCCGAGGAGTGGGCCAATATTTCCTCAGATTAGTGGGTTCTGGACCTGATCAGAGATGGCTACAGAATAGAATTTGACGCCCCAGTAAGAGACGTGTTTGTGGAGTCCCGATGCAGTTCTGCCGCCAAATGGGCGGCGGTAGAGGAGACTTTGCAAGGTCTGATTCAGTTAGGGGCCGTTTCCCCGGTACCTCCCGCCGAACACGTCTACGGCCGATACTCCATCTACTTTGTGGTGCCGCGAAAAGGTGGGTCTTTTCGCCCTATTCTGGACTTAAAAGAATTAAACAAGTCCCCGAGAGTGCGGCATTTCCACATGGAAACCCTGCGCTCCGTCATTGCTGCGGTACAGCCAGGAGAGTTTCTCACGTCTCTAGACCTGAAAGAAGCTTACTTGCATATACCAATTTCGCCCCGCACCAGAAGTTTCTGAGGTTTGCGGTGTTGGGAAAACATTTCAAGTTCAGGGCCTTGCATTTTGGCCTTGCCACAGCTCCCCGAACCTTTTCGAAGGTAATGGTGGTAGTAGCTGCTTTGCTCAGGTGAGAAGGTATCAGGGTTCACCCGTACCTAGACGACTGGCTCATCAGAGCAGACTCTGTAACAGAGAGCTATCAAGCTACAGCCAGAGTGGTCTCAGTACTTCAATCTCTAGGCTGGGTCGTCAATATGGCCAAAAGTCACCTGACCCCCTCGCAATCTCTAGAATATTTGGGGGCCAGGTTCGACACAGACTCGGGCTATGTATACCTACCCGAGCTAAGGCGGTGCAAGCTTCAGAATCAGGTCCGTCTGCTCCTGAGGATGCCCCGCCCGCGAGCTTGGGACATTGTCCAGCTGCTGGGATCGATGACAGCCACATTGGAAGTGGTGCCCTGGGCGAGAGCGCACCTGAGACCTCTACAGTATTCCCTACTTCAAAGATGGTCTCCAGTTTCTCAGGATTATCAATGCAGACTTTCTTGGCTCCCTGCGGCCCGACTCACCATGGAGTGGTGGCTCTCAGACAGCATGCTGCGGCGAGGAATGCCGCTGGCGCTCCCCGATTGGTGTCTAGTAGTGACAGATGCCGGCCTGAAGGGCGGGGGCGCACATTGCAAGGGGAAGCATGCCTAGGGTCTATGGACACCCGAGGAGTCGGAGTGGTCCATCAACCGCCTAGAGTTGAAAGCGGTGTTTCAGGCGCTTCTGGACTTTCAAGTGACCCTGGTGGAAGGATTGGCTGTCAGAGTGATGTCGGACAACACAACATCAGTGGCCTACATAAATCGACAAGGCGGCACTCAGTGCAGAGCACTGGCCGCGCAGGCTGAACAGATTTGCCACTGGGCCGAGCTGCATCTTCGTTTTCTGTCGGTCAGAGCAACGTGCAAGCTGATTATCTAAGCAGGCATCAGATCGATCCAGCAGAATGGGAACTAGCTGACGAAGTATTCCTGCAGATATGTGCCAAATGGGGCAAGCCTGTGATGGATCTTATGGCGACAAGTTCAAATGCCAAAGTCCCGTGCTTCTTCAGCTGATGGAGAGAGCCTCGCTCAGCAGGGTTGGATGCCTTGACTCATCTCTGGCCTCCGGGCCTACTATATGTGTTCCCTCCGTGGCCCTTGATAGGGCGCGTGATCCTGCGGATTCGGCTGCACCCAGGAGAAGTGGTCCTCATCGCCCCGGATTGGTCCCGGAGGCCTTGGTATGCGGACCTCCGACAGATGCTAGTGGAGGCTCCCCTTCCTTTACCTCTGGTACCCGAACCTGTTGTCACAGGGCTGGTAGCCATGGAGGACGCCTGCCGCTTTGGTCTTATGGCATGGCGATTGAGAGGGCGCAATTGAGGGACAAAGGCTATTCAAACACAGTCATTTCCACTCTCCTGCAGGCCCACAAGCATTCCACTTCTGTGGCTTATGCCAGGATTTGGCACCAGTTTGAGTCTTGGTGTGCTTCAAAGCGATCACACCCATGCGGGCTCCTGTCTCGCCGATTCTGGACTTTTTGCAGGATGGTGTACAAATAGGCTTGGCCTATAATTCCCTGCGGGTGCAAGTGGCAGCGTTGGCCTCCCTTCGTGGTAAGGTTGAAGGCGTGTCTTTAGCTGCTCATCCAGATGTGGCACGGTTTCTTAGTGGGGTGCTTCGGCTCCGGCCTTCCGTGCGAGCACCCTGTCCAGCTTGGAACCTGGGGCTAGTTTTGAAGGCCCTGCAGGCTTCTCCTTTTGAGCCGCTTCGGCGAGCATCGGAGAAAGATTTGACACTAAAGGCCGTTTTTCTTGTGGCCACTACTTTGGTGAGACGGGTGTCAGAGCTCCAGGCGCTGTCCTGTAGAGACCCTTTTTTGCAATTCTCAGAGTCCGGGGTCACGGTTCGGACCGTGCCTTCCTTCATGCCGAAGGTGGTTTCAGAGTTTCACCTAAACCAGCCTATTTTCTTGCCCTCCTTTGATAAGGAGGAGTTTCCAGAATCTTTTGGGCAGTTGAACCTGTTGGATGTGCGCAGGACTCTGCTGCAGTATCTGCGAGTTACTATCTCTTTCAGGATCTATGATCATCTGTTTGTTTTGCTATCAGGTCCTCGCAGAGGGTCTCCAGCGTCTAAAGCCACTATTACCCGCTGGCTCAAAGAAACTTTCTTTTCAGCTTATCTGCTTGCCGGCCGGTCTCCGCCTGTAGCCTTTAAGGCGCATTCTACCAGAGCGATTTCTTCCTCTTGGGCTGAAACTGGAGCACTCTCTCGTCAAGAGATATGCAGTGCAGCAACATGGGCTTCTAAGCTCTCTTTTGCCCGACATTACAGGCTGGATGTGGCTGCTAGGAGGGATGCGCGTTTTGGAGCTCAAGTGCTAGCGCGTGGTGTGACCTGTTCCCACCCTATATAGGGATTGCTTTGTTACATCCCATACGTAATGGCTTCATCTGCTTGATGACAAGGAAGGGAAAATTAGGTTCTTACCTTGGTAATTTTCTGTCCTTTATTCATAGCAGATGAAGCCATGAGCCCTCCCTGTATGATTGTTTCAGGTTCTGTTCTTGTTTCCTGAAGTTCCTTCCTTGGGAGAAAGTTGGAAAACAGTCTTCAGGATTCATGTTCACTTATAGGAGGATGAGTCCATTCCCTCCAGTTTGTTTTGGGAGGATGAGTTTATTCCCTTCAGGAGGTTGCGTGTATCCCCTCCAGTTATACAATAAGGAGGACGAGTTTATTCCCTCCAGGAGGATGTGTTCATTCCCTCCTTTTGAGTTCATGCCCTTGTTAAGGGGCCATCGTTCACTGTGAGGAAAGTTCATGTTATTCCCATTGCGGTTTGCCATACTGCTTTGGAAGCTTCAAATACTGAAGAGGCAGTGGAGCTGGCTGGCCATGAGGCACTGTGAAAAATTGAGTGCTCTCTATCTCCCCCTGCTGGTTGATGGACACAACCCATATTTAATGGCTTCATCTGCTATGACTAAAGGAAAGAAAATTACCAAGGTAAGAACCTAATTTTCCCATATTTAATTTAAAAAAAATGATGCAAAGGAAATATAAAATATTCTTAAACAGAATTTACTTTAATTATAACGGTTCATAAGAGTTAAAAAAAAATTTCAAAATTTTGATCTTTATAATCTATTAATGAGGAATCTGGGACTGAGTTGCAAGCAGTATTTCCATATTCGATTTGTATAATAGGCAAATTCATAATAATCTGTCAAATCAAGCTACTTTTTATCCATTCTAGAACCTATTCAGCATATCATGCAAAACAAATATATTTTCAAATTCTGTTATCACCTCGGTAACAGCAACACAAAATCTCTCTGCCAGATACCTTGAAGTTAAACAAAACCCTGCAAATACTCAAACCATATAGCAAACAGAACATATGGACAGCAGACCTGAACAATTTCTATTTGGAACTAATGGCAGTAGGGTAGTCAAGAAGCAGAAATAGGGACTAGTTATGAATATTTCAAGGGGCACACCCTGCCATCGCTTGGGGACATCAGTTTGTCCTAACACACTGGTTGAGAACCACTGGTCTAAGCCCTGATTTTGGGTTCATCAACTCTCTTCTTAACTGTGTTAAAATCTTGTGAATGATCACTGCAAATAAAGACTGTTTCAGCAATTATGTACATCGGAGCACAGAGAGAATTTTATGCACTTTGAGCCTTTCTTCAATTATTTGGTACCGCATACTGTGTTCTCACTTTAGTGATATTGAGATTGGAGTATTGAAATAATGCATTGTGGATACCAATGTATTAAATTACACTGTAGTGCTTGCAGGTCAAACTGCGTCATGCTAAATATCGTTGTCTTCCAGTAGCATATAGGATCAAATTCAAAATCTTAACCTTGGTCCATAAGACCCTTTACACTGGTATGCCTCATTTCTTAGCCTCTTCTGCATTCCTCATGCTCTCACACCTTTCGATGGTAACAAGGAAACTTCTCTGTCTTCTGTTTTCTAGGGCTCAGCTTGAAGATAAGATCTTTCTTTTTGTTTGTGTGTGTGTGCATCCTCCTTTTTTTGGAATTCCCTGCTATCTTTCTGCCATGAGACCACTTAAACTTAGGATGAGTGTGAAGAATTTGAAGCTGCCTGTCATGGGTGGACTGAGGACTATGCAGGCTGGCTGTGTAGTTTGCAGTAATTTTCTTTGTTTTTTTGTTATTGCTCCCTCCTGTTGGCTGAACTTTTTTTGCTGTTATGGAGTCACTTCTGTTTAATCTGATCTTTCTATTTATTTTTATTAATGCCCTTCTTACACTTTAAAAAAAAAAAATCCCTTTCATTATAAATGGCTCTGTTGCTCACTATGGAGGCTGGTATATCAGGTATTTTGAGCTTAAACTTCTCCAGGACACCTTTCTTAAAAATAGCATCTACCTTAGGGGTCCTTTTACTAAGCTGTGGCTAAAGGGGGCCTGCGTTTGCGTCTGCACATGTTTTTGACGCAAACTGAGGCCTCCTTTTACCGCAGCTGGTAAAAGGCGGCTTGCTGCGTGGCCATTTCAAGGGGGGGGGGGAGCACATACTGCCATCCATTGAGGGTGGTGATAAGGGCTCCCACACTAACCTGGCTGTAACTGGGCAGCTTGCGGCACTGCCCGATTACTGCCGAGTAAACAGTGATGACTACAAAAATGGCGTGCGCTGGGGGTGGGAACTACTACTGGGCTGTTTCGGTAGCCTGATTTAGCAATTGGTAAGCCTGTGTTGGGCTTACCACTGCTTACTAAAAGACCCCCTAAGTGATTCTTGGTGTCTTTTCTCCATCTTCAGAGATCAATAATAGGTTAAGCCCAAACTTTTATTTATGTTTAATTTCTTGCCAGTGCCTTGCACCTGGCTGCCAACTTAGCCAATAATTTCAGGGATGGTGTACTTACTGCTTTCTTTGGACCATCGTACAACAATGCTCTCCCTCCTCCCTCTTCCCTTTCCACAATCTCCATCACAGATAATTCAGCGTATCCCACAATGTCTTCCTACCCTAGCTTTTCTTCCCTCATGTTAAATGGTGGGCTCTTGATTTCCAGATATTCTTCTGTTTTGCAGAATGACGGAGCGTCTGCGTGCTTGAGCTGTGGCAGTTCTCTATCAAGGGTGGAGTCTATTTATTCATCCTGCACGTCTAGAAAGATGGCCAAAGGTACTGTGCAGAAACCAAGCTTGGTCAGAACTCTGAGCCAACCTTGGCAGATGTGGGAAGATGCTGCAGTCATGGACCTGATCTTTCTTACAGGTTGCTCTGAGTTGGAGGAGTAATGAGGATCCTGAGGTAGTAAGAGCCTGCACACTGCACTTTGTGTGTCCTCCTACAAAGTGCAGTTGGTGTTTGAGGCCTTGGAGGAATGAGGTGGGGGGAATCTCTGCTGCATTGCCTACCCAAGGTTTTGCCTGGTCTTTACCAGCTGTATGTAAGGCTGCATTTTCAAGAGTTCCTTTGTTTTCTGTTTACAGATCCAACATTGTTTTACAAGCCTAACAAATGTGATCTGTTCAGGTAGTATGTGTGGGAGTGACACTTCTGTGTACTAAGCAAAAGCCTTCAGAATTGCCAGTATCACCTGGGCTGTGCTTCTCTTGGGTAGGATTCATAACCTCTTGATGCCTGGCATAGTGTATTTTGGGCTCTGAGCCTTAGTTCCAATGTAGTGAGAAGGGGGATTGGATGAGAGGCAGAGTCTCCTGAGAGGAGAGGGGTGGTGCTTCACCTCTCTCTGGGATTTGATGCTGCTTTTTTTTTTTTTTTTCAAAGAGACTGGCAATAATTTGTGAATGACAGCCCCAGAAAAGATTTGTATTTAACTAAGATGTTTTAAAATGTTAAACTTCTTCTGTAAGCATTAGAAGAGACACCCCAGCAGACCCAAGACCTGAAGCCTGTGCTCCTCTCGAGACCTCTGCCATCCTTACTCATGGGGATGAGCTCAACTGCCCAGCCTAAGGTGAGTATCTCCTTCCCTCAGTGGATGCTACTGGGGCAGGGCCCAGAGTCAGATTGGGGATAGGGGTGAGAAAGAGGATTAAAAGCCACCAGTAGTTAAGTGGGTTCTTTCCAGTTTTCTTCTGACATGTATGAATAAATCACACAAATGCACACAGAACGACACTCAAAGGTAGAAGTGATTTATACCTTTATTGGTGTGCAAAAATTGGGTGTAGGCACTCTGCAGATCTTGGAAGTGGTACAACGGCAGGTTACAGCATACACAGGTCTTGCCAAGTCTGTTCTAGGGCAGCAGGACTCGATGCAGGGTGAGCACTGGAGGGACACAGAGGAAGTTACGGAACCCTCTCTGTCTCGTGGGTCGATCAAACACCTGTACCTAGCACAATTTTACCTTTTGCCCATGTAGAGGTCTTTAGCCAGAGTAGCCAATTAGAGTTACTGCATCTACAAACAAAAGGAAAGTTATCTATTACTAGGCATGAGAAAGAGTCCTTGAAGGGGAAGAGAAAAAAAAGTAATCCTGATATCAAAGGTTGATAGAAACCTGTGGTAGAGGGATTCAATATCAAAGCAGTGTAAACATAGGCATGTAAAAAATTAGTTTTAGATAAGAGAAACGACAAACTCTAAGGCTAAAGGTAGAAAAGGACTGAAGGAAGGCCTTGAATACCTAGGGATCCTTCTAGATCTCTCAAAATTCCAATCCCCAGCACAGCCTTGTGAGCAGGTTTAGTTTCCTTCTGCATCAGTTGTCGCTTCTGTGTTGGTGTGGTCAGAATAATCCCTAAGTGGGGTGATGGATTGGGGGTGGGTAGATACTGAAAGAGGTATCAGTCCTTGGCTTGTGCCATTTGCGGGGGGAGGGGCATGTTTGGAATTATGGTGAGCCCTTGATAAGATGTGCAGTGACAAATGGAATGGAGTAGGTTAGTCCTTAGCTGCTGGAATGAAGGGTAGTTGCCAGTCCTTTAGGTGTGACTGGAGAGTATAGGAGGTGGGGTGAATGAATGGGAGGAAGATGTTGGTCTCCTTTTCAAAAATGTATTCTCAGTGATCTGTTTAGCTGCTGTTCTTTAATTCATGGGTGCAGGGAGAATATTGAATGGTTTCTGCTTTATAGACTGATTCGCAGGCACAATCAACTGGAGTAATGCCAGGGACTGAGGAGTTATGCAGAGCTGGGCAAGGAGGAACTGGTGAGAGAAGAGCAGGCGTGGCTGGTGGGAAGGGAAACCTTGCTGAGGATAGGAAGCCTGTGATTCAGTAAGTACAAGGCCTGGAGACAAGGGGGTTCCTCTCCCTTACAGACAGCTGGATCATGCTGCACTCTTTCATTAACTGCTGTTGTCTTTGACCTGCAGAGATGCTCTTGCAGAGAGCCTCCTGTGTCCTGTGGTCCCCAAGAATGTGAGTTTGCTAGACCCAGTGGCTTCAGCTCCAGACACTTGTCCCTCTGTCCCTAACAGTTTAACTTGCTTGGGGACTGTTACTCCAAGCATCTGCTCGGTGGTCCCAGAGAATCTGGCTTGCCCAGCTGTGGCTGCAGTAGCTCCTGATGGAGTGCTCTCCAAAGCAGGTTAGAGGCCTCGCTAGAAGTTGGTAACATCCTACTAGTCCTAAGGGGAGGGAATGGCTGTGCCCTAGGGGAGATAACTTATGCTGGGTGGGAGATGCTGACACTTGCCCAGATGTACTGAGGTGTGTGTTTTGCTATCTGTGTACTGGGGTATACCCTCACTAAAATTCTTCCATTTGCTTTCCTTAAAGTTGAGGATTCCAAAGATTTTGTTCCTGACTTAGAAGCTTTGGCAAGTATCCTGTCCAATACGGGACTTACCAGCAGCAGAATGGCTTCCAGCAAGAAGTCTAGCATGGCCCAGAGAGTTCCAGTAAGGGGCAGGCCTATGACCTCTCTGTATAGTGCTGGTAGCAGCAGCAGCATGGTGAGAATCTAATACTGTGTGCTGGGGGAGTGGGAAGGGTATGCTCTGCTTCAGAGACTTTATTTCCCACTGCTTTTTTGTTTAGGCAAATAGAGGTTCCTTGTTTGGTCAGCGGATGAGTTTTGACCCCAAGATGAGCTCTGGTCACAAGTCCAGGCTGGAATTTAAAGGTATGATGTGTTAAACCCCTTGGACAGGGCCAGCTGAGGATCAGCGTGCACACTACATGCAGTAACAGTATGTATGATGTGGGAGGGAGGAGTATCTCTTTAGGCAGGATGGGTGAAGGGAAGTCCATCAACTGTGAACCTTCCTGCCAGTGCTCCATCTCTGGTTTCATTCCCCAACCTTCTTCTCCCCCCCCCCCCCCCCCCCAAAAAAAAAAAAAAAAAAAAAAAAATATATATATATATATATATATATATATATAAATAGCTAGGGAACATGTAGAATACTTTTGTACTAGACAACTGCTTTCTTTTTCTTGGATAGAGAGAGAAATGTGTGGCACACCCTTCCGAGTCCCAGAGCCCAGCACCAAGCCCTTGCCCCCATGTTCTGCCCAGCGAGTGGCCATCCAGCACCCTCTCTATCCGGTACGTACTTCTCAACAATAACTCCTTGTTAACATTACGATTCTGTGAGTGGGAGTTAATGGGTAGTTTTTACTGGCTTGATAGTGAAATCTTGGCTTTGATCATGTATTCCTGTTAAACCCATGCATCTGTGCTAGTCTCATGCTACCCTACTTCTACTACTACTTACTGTTTCTATAGCGCTACTAGACGTACACAGCGCTGTACACTAAACTTGTAAGACAGTCCCTGCTCGACAGAGCTTACAATCTAATCAAAACAGACAAATAAGGGCATTAAGTTGGGAATGATAAAACACATGGGTACAGAACAAGTGAATAGGTGTTAAAAGCACCCTTAAAATGGTGGGCTTTTAGCCTAGAATTGAAGACTGTCAGAGCTGGAGCTTGACTTATTGACTCGGGAAGTCTATTCCAGGTATATGATACAGCAAGATAAAGGAATGGTGTCTGGAGTTGGCAGTGGAAGAGAAAGGTACAGATAAGAGATTGAAGATGGCACGAAAATAGCCAATAGAGTGGATACACTGGAGGGAGTAGAAACGATGAGAAGGGATCTCTGAACCTTAGAAGAATGGTCAAGGGTCTGGCAGTTAAAATTTAATGCACTCCTTACAACATTAATTTCTTCAATTTATTTATTAATTGCACATATACCTATAATACCTATAATAGGTGTATGTGCAATTAATAAATAAATTGAAGAAATTAATGTTGTAAGGAGTACTCTATGTATGACTGTAATTGCTGGGTTTGTACTCTGGTAACAAACTTTGGACCCTTTTTGTTATAATAGTTAAAATTTAATGCCAAGAAGTGTAGAGTGATGCATTTGGGGTGCAGAAACGCTAAAGAGATACCAGATAGGAGGGGAGAGATTAGTAAGCTCGACTCAAGAGAGAGACCTTGGGGTGTTGGTGTCTGAGGATCTGAAGGTGAAGAGACAAGGCGACGGCTATGGCCAGAAGGATGCTAGGCTGCATAGAGAGGGGCATAACCAGCAGAAGAAAGGTGTGTCGTTGGTGAGGCCCCACTTGGAGTATTGTGTTCAGTTTGAGGCTGTATCTTGCTAAAGATGTAAAAAGATTGGAAGCGGTGCAAAGAAAGCTACAAAAATGGTATGGGATTTGCGTTGCAAACCGTATGAGGAGAGACTTGCTGACCTGAACATGTATACCTTGGAAGAAAGGAGAAACAGGGCTGACATGATACAGACGTTCAAATATTTGAAAGGTATTAATCTGCAAACGAACCTTTTCCAAAGACGGGAAGGCAGTAGAACTAGAGGACATGAATTGAGGTTGAAGGGGGCAGACTCAGGAGTAATGTTAGGAAGTATTTTTTTCACGGAGAGGGTGGTGGATATGTGGAATGCTCTCACGCGGGAGGTAGTGGAGATGAAAACGGTAATGGAATTCAAACATGCGTGGGATAAACATAAAGGAATCCTGCTTTGAAGGAATGGATCTGTGGAATCTTAGCGGAGATTAGGTGGCGATGCTGGTAATTGGGAAACAAAACCGGTGCTGAGCAGACTTCTACTGTCTACGCCCTGATCGTGACTGAATAGTTAGGGATGGGCTGGAGTGTAAATTTTAAGAGGCTTCAACGTTAGCTTCAGAACTTAGTACAAGAACGGTGCTGGGCAGACTTCTACGGTCTGTGCCTTGAGAATGGCAAGGACAAATTAAACAGGGGTGTATATATTAAGTATCACATACCATGTAAAATGAGTTTTATCTTGTTGGGCAGACTGGATGGACTGGATTAGATTGAATGTGGGTGTTGGGGGTGTAACTCAGTATGCAAGTACACAGGCTTCAGTTGTCTCTCAGTAGCTGGTCGCCTGGCTTGGAACAAATTATCGGGTTGTCTGTAATAGTGCAGGGAGGATTCAGTTTTAAAAAAACTTGGACAGCTCTTTTTTTTGCTGAAGCCTTTTCTTAGAGATTCCTGTATTATGTTAATTTTGTTATTATACCTTTTTTATTGTAATTTTGTCAGTTTTCTACTACTCATGTTATATTGTGAACCACTAAGGTTAGAAATTTTAAAATAAATGAGAGCTTGGAAAAGCTACCTGCGCTTGCCTTCCACCATCATTCTATCACACAAGGGACAGAACGAGCTGGTTATGCTACTAATGCTGTAGTTCTCACAGATCTTACATCACTAACTGCAGTCAGTCATGAGACCCTGTCCCCGACCCAGTTCTTACCACTTCTGACAGAGGTATGTTTCTCCCCCCCCCCCCCCCCCCCTCTCCAATGGCTGCTTCTGGAGTGTGGCTCAGAATCGAAGCTTCCTGTGTAAGATTTATTTATGTTGCTTTATTTAGACAAACTTTATTCCCACTGAGGAACAGCCACTACACATCTAGCCACATAGAGCCAGCACAAACAATGGGGAAGGGAGAAAAGGAGGGGAGGGGAAGACCCTATTGCCTTCATCAGCCTTCCAACTCACCATCCCCACAAGGCTGCAAAGGGAGAGCCACTGCCAGGGCCCATTTTATTAAGGAGAGACCTGCAGGCTACCTCTGGAAGCTGAGTATAGATCCATTAGCTTGGTCAGGATAAAGGTCTATAGACTTTGAAAGCACCGTAACACTGAGGACTGCTTTTAATATATAGGCCACAGATCATTACATCACAGAGAGGCAACTAGCTATTGTACTACACCAGTCCAAACTTCCACCTGTTAGAAACAGAATACTGGCAAGTTCCAGGGCTGCATTACTTCTTATACTGGTGATGTCATTGGAAGAATCTTATTCTATGTCTATCTGCTGGCTTGGCCTAAACCCATGCATCCCCGAGGGCCATAACCCAGCTTGGTTTTCAGAATTTCCAAATAAATATACGTGAGATCTATTTGCATACAATAGAGGCAGTCCATGCAAATAGATTTCGTGCATATTCATTGGAAAACCTGACTGGGTTGCAGCCCTCGAGGACTGAGGTTGCCCACCCCTGGTATAGTTAAATCACCTCTCCCGACAAACTAAATTTCGTTATGCTGAGACCCTGTTTGTATGGGGCTGGGGGAGACAGTTTCTCTTACATATCAGAGCGCTGTGCTTCAGATTTCATGTAAATTTCCCTATGCATTTTTTTTTGCCTTGCTAATTTTTTCTTTATAGCAGCTACACAGATCCTTACGACGTAGACCTGTCTTCCCCAAAACTCAAGACAAGGCAACAGTTGCAGAGACTCAGCAGGTAAAAGCGGGAATGACTGTAGAAGGGGGCTAGTAGGTGTGTTAAGAGATTGGGGAGCTTAGGCTTGCTTTTCTGAAGTAGGCTCTGAAAACTGTAAGGCTGTTTATAGCTATTCTGCGTGCTGTTTTTAGATTCTTTTTTTTTAAGTTGTAATTTTTCAATATGTATTTTGTATTATCTTTTCATTACTCTTTATTTAATTTCTTAGGGCTGCATTTTGATTAATTGTGCAATTACAATTAATCACAACGTTTTAAAGGTATGGTGTTTTTTTTTTTTTTTTTACCACTGCAGCTCCCTCTGACTCTGGGCAATGGAGGGTTAAGTGACTTGCCCAGAGTTGCAAGGAGCTGTAGTAGGGAATAAAATATACCTTTTTTAATTGTTCGATTTAAAAGTTTAATCAAAATGCAGCCCTACATTTTATAACATGGTCCTTTTTTTTTTTTTTTCCCCTCCTGTGTGAGACTGGCAAATTCTTTATGTGAAATATATTTTTATTGATAACAGCTTAAACAATAGCATTTAACATTTGTACATCTCAGCAGAAATACAGCAGATAACAAATCATCAACTAATGTTCTTACTATCCGTTGTCATATTTCTTCCCCCCTTTTTCCTCCCCCCCCCCCCCCCCCCCCCCCCCCCACCATCCCTCTGGCAAATTCTTTAAAAGGAAAGTGCTTCTGTTTTGAAAATGTACCCTGTTCTTCAGCAAACATTTTTCCAAGCTTTTGATTATGTACATATGGTAGAATTTTTCAAAAACATGCGCACAAATGCAAGTGGAGGAGTGGCCTAGTGATTAGGGTGGTGGACTTTGGTCCTGGGGAACTGAGGAACTGAGTTCGATTCCCGGCACAGGCAGCTCCTTGTGACTCTGGGCAAGTCACTTAACCCTCCATCGCCTGCCGCATTGAGCCTGCCATGAGTGGGAAAGCACGGGGTACAAATGTAACAAAAAAAAAAAAAAAGCCTGGTCTCCATAAACCGCTACTAAATGGACTTGGGAAAAATCCACAATTCCAGGAATAACATGTATAGAATGTTTGTACGTTTGGGAAGCTTGCCAGGTGCCCTTGGCCTGGATTGGCTGCTGTCGTGGACAGGATGCTGGGCTGTATGGACCCTTGGTCTTTTCCCAGTGTGGCATTACTTATATCTTCACAAGGTGTATGTATATGTTTAGCAGCATAATAATTTTAAAAGGCGCCACCTAGTTTAATGCTAAGAACATACATAACTGCCAGTATCCTAGCCATTTACACATGTAGGTATTTCCAGCTAATTGGTATTTTGTAAGCACAAACCTAATGACGCACATTTTGTGGGTGGGTGTTCACATAGGCAGAATGCGTAATTATTCGTTCATATAATGTCTGCTGTTTTGCAGTCTAGGTGCAAGCACTGTTTGTCTGGTGTAGGTGTTCCCACCTTAAATATAGACACATTTTTGCCAACTTACAAAATACTAGCAAAAAGAAAGGTAGGCACCTGTTTTCCTCATCTTCCCTCCAGACCAGTTAAGACACTTCAGTCTTCCTCTGCTGGCAGGACAGCAAATACTTAACTACTGGTTCAATGCCTTTCAATTCCTTTGTCTAGTAAAGGGTCCTGCCAGTACCTGTCGCTTTAATAAAACAAACAAACAAAAAAAGTCTCTTGAGCAGGGCTAGGACTGGCTGGGCTGGTACATTAGATCTGAGGGGTACAAAATCTGGTGGCCCAGGTTTCTTCCTGCCCCCTCCTCAATTGGACTTGTGGCTCTCTATGATGTGCCTTAGTACTCTGTCCTTGGGAGGGGTTCTTGAGAGCCTACCTGGGAGCAAGAAACGGAGCAATACAAATACATTTAAAAAAACAAAAAAGGAAAATCTTAAGTACAGTGTGCCTGTGGCAGCTGGAGGTCACAGTAAGACTGCCAGGTGGGGGTGGGAAAGAAGCAGACCAGACCCAACTCTGGAGTAGAGCAGATGCAGAAGCCAGCAGTTGCAAGCATATAACAATGCAGGTAGAAGGATGCTTGGGTGCCTAGAGAGGAATGGCCAGTAGTAAAAAGGAGATGATTGACCAGATCCTTATACAGGGGCATCGGACCTCATTTAGAATATTGTGTACAATTCTGGAGACCAAATTTTCAAAAAGATATATAAATGATGGAATTGGTCCAGAGGGTAGCTACTAAAGTGGTCAGTGGTCTTCATCATAAAGCATATAGGGACAGACTTCACGATCACAATATATATACTTTGGAAGAAATGCAAGAGAGGGGAGATAATGATGGAGACATTTAAATACTTATGCGGCATAAATGCACAGGAGGCGAGCCTGTCAATTGAAAGGAAGCTCTGGAATGAGAGGACATAGATGAAGGTGAAATAACCTAAGGAAATATTTCTTCACAGAACAGGTGGTGAATTTGTGGAATGGCCTCCTGGTGGAGATGAAAGCTATATGAATTCAAGAAAGCTTGGGACAAGTACATAGGATCTCTAAGGGATAGTAGATGGCATGGATGGTCAGACTGGATAGGCCAATATGATAAGCATATGTATAGTACTGTTTATTATTGTACACGCAGTATACAGTCTCGGTTAGCTGACGTTAGGTTTACTTGAAGTAATCAGTTATAGTCCTCTGTACACTATTGGGTCTGTGAGTTCCATAGACTACGTCTGACAGACGGTAAAAACTGTCATAGCACTGACATCCAGTGGCCTCCAGATAGGCCTGCACGGTGTTGAGACTCTCCAGCGCTCTTGCAAAAGTGAGAGGAGGAGGTTGTTGAATTTCGTCAGCATGTGCCTCACTACTCATTTCATCATCTGTTTCATCATCAGCCGTTGTTGCCTGCTTGTAGGCGCCATATCTCGACATCAGGTCTGTCGTCAGCTGTTTGTAAATCGTAATCAACAGCTATGTAGCGATGAAACTCCTCTTCAGTAACACCGGCTGGGATGTCAATAACCTGTTCATCTGACGCGTTTGCAACAGCTGCACCTGTTTCGTCCCTCTCCACATCCTTAACAAAGCTTGTAGCAGTTCACAATGGTTGCCTGTGTAACATGATTCCAGGCTTCTTTCTGCATATGTAAGAAATCCAATAGTGATAGATTATGAGCCAGTTCAACAGTTCGTTTATCCTTGCCAGTCTGGTCATCCATAACGCTTATCAGACGACGTAGCACAAGAGCCGATAATGTTGTTTGAAATTGGCTATTATGCCCTGATCCATAGGTTGGATCAGAGAGGTAGTGTTTGGTGGCAGGAAGACCACCTTGACGTTAGACAGCCTGACATCATCCCTGTGTGCAGCACAATTATCACAAAGCAACAAAATCTGACGCTTTTGTGCCCACATTCTAGTGTCTAACTTCTTTAGCCACTGCTGCCAAATTTCCCCAGTCATCCATGAATTTGCGTTAGCCTAGTATGACACAGGAAGTAACTTAACTTTCTTGAAGCAACAGGGCTGTTTGCTCTTTCCAATGATGAGGGGTTCCTACTTCTCACTCCCATCCATATTGCAGCAAAGGAGGATCTTCAGTCGGTCCTTCGACTTTTTACCTCCAGTAATTTCGGCATGTTTGAATGCAAGTGTTCCATCAGGAATCGCTCGCCAGTAGAGACTGTTTTCGTCAGCATTGAAAATATCACGAGGTGCAAACTCGTTCAAGATGGTAGGAAGAATTGAAACAACCCAATTTTCAGCACCAAAGTCATCAGCGTCTTGTTTCTCACCATGCTGTTTCTTGAATTTTATGTTGTTCCTCTCCTTCCATCTTTCCAACTATCCAACAGTGGCTTTGAATTCAGTTAGTCCAAGACTTTCAGCTAGCTGGTTAGCTTTCTCCATAAGTAGTGGACCACTGACAGGAAACTGTCTGCTCCTGACTTGAGAAAACCACCGAAGAAGAGCATTTTCTATCTCCTCAGCTTTTCCCGCCCTTTTACGTTTCCTGTGTGGATTTATATTGTTGTGCCAGTCTTCCAGAAGCTGATCATTCTGCTTCAAGACACGTGAAATGTGACTGGGATTGACATCATTTTCTTTAGCAATAGGTGCTTGACTTTGTTTGTTTTCTAATTTTTTAAGAACTTCTATTCGTTCAGCCAGTGTTAAGTCTTACAGTCTATAAAATAATGTGTAGTTAAACGGGTAGATGCGAAGCGTCTGTTCACACTTTCCAAAAATACTAGGACTAGGGGGCATGCAATGAAGCTACAATGTAGTAAATTTTAAAACAAATCAGAGAAAATGTTTCTTCACACAACATGTAATTAAACTCTGGAATTCGTTGCCAGAGAATGTGGTAAAGGCGGTTAGCTTAGCGGAGTTTAAAAAAGGTTTGGACAGTTTCCTAAAGGAAAAGTCCATAGACCGTTATTAAATGGAATTGGGGAAAATCCACTATTTCTGGGATAAGCAGTATAAAATGTTTTGTACATTTTTTGGATCTTGCCGGGTATTTGTGACCTGGATTGGCCACTGTTGGAAACAGGATGCTGGGCTCGATGGACCTTTGGTCTTTCCCAGTATGGCAATATTTATGTACTTAGGTACAGTTCTCCCGCGACGACGACTCCTCCAGTGTACACTCTAACATTCTTTCGCTTATTCTGCCTGTGGCAGCTAAAGGGGTGATTAAATTTGAAATCTCGTTGGTTGTCACGCGTCAATCGGCTTCCATATTCCATGCGCGTGCTTATGCAGAGTCTTCCCTGAAGAGGAGCAGTCTTAAACCATGCATATAAGCGAATCTTGCACTTATCAGTGGTGCGCTGAACCAAAGTTTGTCCCCATAGAAATTGGAAATTGATGGCACCAAAAACGGGACCGAAGTACGGCATGCAGTTAAACAGAGCATGCGCTTATCCGACGTGCACTTAAATGGAGTGCACTGTATATATATAGATACACAAATCCAGAAATGATCCCAATCAGTGAAGGTGGAAATAAAATCCTAAAAGTTTAGCTTCTTGCTGTTTCAGAAGAGTCACTATCAATAGTAGTAATAGATATTGAAACAAATCAGCAGTGCTCTAAAAGCTCCATATTAACTCGGTTACTGTTATTGTGGAAAGAAGGAGTGTGAGTGCATTCCTATCTGGATGACTAGTTGATTGGGCAAAGCCATGTAGTAATCTAGGAGGTCTTAGCTCGAGTTATCTGCAGCAGGGCCCATTTTATTTGGAGAAGGAAGGAAAACCATTTGGGTGCCCAGTCTTCCAATTTCCTAGGGTCTTCCTGCAATATTTCACAGTCTGCACATGTTTCAATATTTCACAGTCCGCACATGTTTTAACAGCCTTGAATAGTTTTGTGTCATCTACAAATTTAATCACCTCGCTCGTTGTTCAGATTTCCATATCATTTATAAATATGTTAAATAGCACCAGTCCCATTACAGATCCCTGCAGCACTCCTCATGAACAGTCTTTTGAGACTCTGTTCTGGTCTACCATACATCCATTCCCATTAGCATTTTTTTTTCCCCTGCAGTCCTACCCCCGGCTTTTCATCCGTGAACACAGAACAGAAATAATTGTTAAGCAGTTCAGCGTTATCCTTATCAGCTTCTACATATTCTTCCCCTTCAACCTTGAGCCTAACTATGCCATTTTTGGCATTTCCTGTTATTATTTACATATCTAAAACATTTCTTGTCCTCCAATTTTATCCCATTGGCTGTCTTCTTCCATTTGCATCTTTGCTTTCCTGACAGCTTTTCCAGCTTCTCTTACCTTTTATCTTTGTATAGGTATTTTTGCCTGTCTTCCTCTTTCTGCGATGTCTTTTAATTTTTGAAAGCTAACTTCTCCCCCTCCCACTTACCTTTTCAGCTACTACATTTGAGAACCAAAACGGCCTTTTTCCTCTTGTAAGTACTTTTCTAACATAAAGGTTTGTTGCCTTTAAAAATGGCTCCTTTCAGTTTTGCCCTCTGCTGTTCTACTTCCTTCAGCTGTTCCCATACAACTAACTCTTCCTTGAGATATTCCGCTCCCCCATCTTGACAAAGTTGTATGTGTGGTCAAGGAAGATTCCTAGGGTTCTACCTCTAGCATGGCTAATACTGGCCAGTAATGGGCTGCACAGTCTATTTATATGCTCACTTTGAGACTAGTGTTTTTTCTCAGTCTCCATCTGCTGGCAGGAGTGCATAACCTACTCATCTAAACTGGTCTGGGGGAACTAAAGGAAAGAAAATTAGCAGGTTAGATCTAATTTCTCCTTGCTAACATGTTCCGGAATTTGTTCTGATGGCAACTCCAGAGAGTGAAGTGTCGGCATTCCTGCTCATTCAGAAGTCTTTTGTACACATTTCCTCCCTGGTCTCCCAATTAGTGCCTGCAACTCATCCATATCTGATCATCCTAGTGACCCTGGATTGACTGAGATGTCCTTTCTACACAAATTTTAATCTGGATGGAGGGCAAGTCCCTTCAAGGGTCTGCTTTGCTCTGCCCTGCGATGGTAAAAGGAAACAAGTGCCTTTTTTTTTTTTTGTATACTGACGCACTTGCTTCCTTTTGTTTTTGCAGGGCAGTGCTGTGGCAAGATTTGGTCATTTATGGAAGATCTGGATTGCTTTTGGTTTACAGACCAGCCCTTGAGAGGTGGCACTTGGAGTGTAGGGGCTATCCAGAAGCTGAAGTGGAGACCCTGCTGAAAGCTGAGATGCTCTTATCTCTCTTCCTTGTATCAGGGTTTGGAAGACCTTGTGAGGCATGGTATGTGAGACAGGATAGCTTTCTGAGGTGAGGTGAACCTATCCTTTAGCCTTTTCTTTAGGAGTGGTTTTGATCAGGGTTTAGCCCTCAAATCTTTGAAGGTTCAGGTTACCACCCTCACTTGCTTTCAGGGCTAAGCTCAGGGTAAGTCTCTTTGGTGGCCCAGCCTAGCTGTGGTTAATTTTGAGAAGGGTTGAGCATTTCCAAACCCCACTTAGGATGGTGTTGCCTCAGTAGGATCTGAATTTGGTCTTGAAAGCCTTAGTAGGCCCTCCTTTTGAGCCCATCAAGCATACTTCTTTGAAGGATCTCTTCTTGAAAACTGCCTTTCTAGTGGCAATTTGTTCTGTCAACAGGATTTCTCAGTTGCAGGCTCTTGCAGGGATCTGTTCCATGGTTTTTTTGTTTATTTATTTCAAAACAACTTGGCATTGCACCATAGTCCCTCCTTTTTGTCAAAGGTGGTCTTGGCCTTCCATGTGAATCAAGTGGTTTCCTTACTGGCCTTCAGCCAATTGTTGGTCAGGTACTGGACATGGTTAAGATTTTGCTATGGCATCTCAGTCACGAATAAGTTCAGAAGATCAGATTGCCTATCTGTGCTGTTCCATGGGCAGCAAGAAGGGAGGGTAGCCTCTAAGACATCCATTTCTGAATGGAGCAAGGCAGCCATAGAGGTGGCCTATATACTGGCAAACAAGTGATCTCCTGGACATAGTCTCAGGTGGCTTCTCCAGAGGATATTTGCCATGTGGCTTCTTGGTCCTCCATTGCTTTGTAAAGCATTTTAAACTTGATGTATGGGCTAGAAGTGTAGGGAGCCTTGTATATTCTGGTACTTCCCACTGGTTTGGACTGATCTTGGTGGACAAAAGGTGAAATTTTAATCCTTGCTTGTTGGGTCCAACATCCTTCTCTGGAAGATTCCGAATTGGGATTGTCTCAGTGGCTGCTCTGGACTGTGGGCTTTGCCATCTTTTTTTTTTTTTTCTTACACTCTTGGCTTTCTAGTTCCTTTCACATTTGGGTTTGTATTTAGTTATTCGGGGGCTTTCTTGTGTCCCGTGGGTGGGTTTAATCATGTTTGGTAAAGTATATTGACTGGCTGTAGGCTGCACCCTTTCTTATACTGGTGATGTCACTGGAAGTTGCTCTCTTTATCTCTCAACTATCAGGACTTAAGTAAAGCATATTGACATGTAAGATTAATGAAAGCTTATGCTGATGTCCTGGGCTGAAATGAGAAAATAGCCTACAGCAAGAGGGAGAAGCTAATAGCTGAACTGTAGGAAGGAATTCCTTTTTAAACCTCTCCAACTGCTTAGATGTCCTATCCTCTCTGCATCTTTTTTTTTTCTCTGCAACTCTTCTTTCCACTTTCTGTTGATGTTATGTGCTGAGCTGTGGAAGCTGGTTGTCTTTGAATCCTTGGACCTCCTTAGGAGTGTGTACTTTTTCTAGATTTTAGGATAGTACTACAGAGCAAAGATGTTCTTCAGGCTAGAGACGTACAGTTTGTTTTTTTTCTGTGTTTTCGTATTGTGTGTGATGATTTTTGCCATGCTTAACACTGATTCAGCTGATCTGTTTCCTTAGTGAGGGCAGGGAGAGAGATTTTTAATGGGATGTAAAGTTTTGTATTACTGTGTGTGTGTGTGTGTGTATAATTTTTTGTTTTGAATTTGTATGTTTTAATGTGCTATAAGCAGCTTTGGGCAGTTTCAGGGAAGATGTAAATGAAAGATTGAGGTAAGATTAGGCATAACTTCAATTTGGAAACATGTAAGCTGATGAGGACTGATTGAGAAGAGTAGTGCTTGGTTTTTGGTTGTTTTGTGGGAGGGGAGCTTTTTATGCAAATATGTGGAAGGTATTGGGGGAAGGGGAGTGTTTTCATGGTTGGGTTATGGAGTAGATTGCTAGTTTCATCTTTCTGTTATCTAGACCCCTTCCCTGATGTGCAGACAGCGGACAAATGTTCCATCCCCACAGTCTCTGGATTCCGGTGGAGGAGCAGAGGAAGAAGATGCTGGATTGCCCATGGTAAGTGTCCAGCAAAGAAGGGTTTGTGAATTAGGACAATGACAGTAGCTGGTGGTGGTGTTAATTGGGAGTGGCACTGTGCTTATGCTTGTTCTTGTTCTGGAGACTTCCGGATTCTGCACATAAGGGTTTCTGGAATTACAGCTCATTCTGTATAATGCCTTTGCCTCCAAAGGATGGGAAATGTTCTTAATGCATCAGATTAGATATACAATAATGACTGTCTCTGTATATGGAGGAGGAGAGAGGGTGTCTGTAAGATAGATGTTTGTATGATGGGAATGAAAGACAGTAGGGTATATGTAAGAGGATAGGGATTGGGGTACATTCCATCTCTCTCTCTGCCTCTGCTTTTCTTTCTAGGAGAAGATAGCTGTGCAGCTGTTTTCTGATGTGGGAGCTGCAGCTGGGGATTTGGGTCCAGCGGTGGCGTTGCCCTCTGTGGAAGTTAACCAGGACATGAATAAACTAAAGGTGAAGAGCTTCACTTTTATGCTATGTGCCGTATGCTATAGTTCCTAGTCTGTAGTAAGGTCACTCGGTCCTGACCAATACTAGCCACCAGGAGACATGGATCTGGTGGGAGGTGTTCTGGTATGTCTGAAAATAATTTCCTCTACATCTTTATCAGACAAGTGGGTAATGTTTGTCTGCCAGCAGATGGAGGCAGAGGAAAAACATGCCAAAGGGACTCTCCTTCCCTTTGGAACTCTCTGGTACCAGTCTTAAAGCCAGCAAGAATTGCCATACTGGGTCACACCAAAGATGGGGCAGGCAGAGTGGTCGGGGGGAGGGGGGGTTGCTTTTGGTCGAAACTGAAGCATGACTAAAAACAAAGTTTGGGTTGGTTTCACTGCCAAAACTGAAACAAATTCAGTTGGCCTCTAATATGTGGAATTGGTTGTTGAAATATCCCTCAGTGTAGATGCTGGTAACTTAAGACTGATTCTGGTGGAAGAGAGCAGTTTTAAGGGATCCTCAGGATTACAAGGTAGAGGGGCAGGTACTGCATCTTCTGGAAGTCTTAGATTTAGCCCTCGGGTGTAGTGGGTTGATAGCTTTGAGTTGGGTGTGGTCTTTTTAGGCAGATTCTTCCTGACTTGGGCCCAGATGCACTAAACCTTAATGACCCTTTAACGAAGAAATTTTCAACCGTAGCATGCATTAAAGGCTATTTTACGACGACGCTAGCAGCAAATGAAAACGGAATGCAAACGAGTAACTACCATTGAAATGTGGACAATTCGGGATGCACTAACCATACCAACGATTGCACCGAATCATTTACCGTGATAAATTTAACGTGAGGTCAGAGCTGTCGTTAAGGCCTGAGCTGTCATCTCCCCGCTTCCCCCTGCAGCATAAAAATCCAAGCTGGCATATTTAAAAACAAAAGTGAGATAAACACAAACACGTCGCTCCCCGCTTCCCTCTGCATAAAATAGAAAATGAAAACAAAATCAAAAAAGATCAGGAGGGGGCAAAGGCGCTCTTCAGGAGCGTCCTGTATGGACGGCCTTGCTCCCCGCTTCCCCCTGTATTAAATAAAAAATCAAAGCAAAAATCAAAAGTTTAGCAGCCCCTGCCCCCCTCCCTTCCTCTCTCTCTCTTTCTCCTTCTCACACAGCTCCGCCTCCCGCCATCCTCCGCCCCATGCCCCGCCCCCTGAGGTCGTCACCACCGGACCCCCCCCCCCCCTCCGCCTTACCGGGCCCGCGCAGCGCCTCTCACCTCTGTGTGAAGGCGCTGCACGGGCAAGAAGACCATCTGATCGCCGCGAGTCTTCAGGATGTCTCTCCTTCCCTGACCTGGGCCCGCCCCGTCTGACGTAAGTAACCTACGTAGGTTACTTAAGTCAGATGGGGGCGGGCCCAGGTCAGGGAAGAAGGAGAGACGTCCTGAAGAAGACTTGCGGTGATCAGATGGTCTTGCCCGTGCTGTGCTTTCACACAGAGGTGAGAGGCGCTGTGCGAGCCCGGTAAGGCAGAGGGAGGGTCCGGTGGAGGGGGGTAGCGGCGGCGACGATCTCAGGGGGGCGGGGCACGGGGGCGGAGGATGGCTGTGGGACAAGGAGAAAGAGAGAGGAAGGGAGGGGGGGCTGGGATTGCTAAACTTTTGATTTTTGTTTTGATTTTTTATTTAATACAGGGGGAAGCAGGGAGCAGCGACGACCTCGGGCGGGGGGGGGGGGGGGCGGCAAGGCCGTCCATACAGGACGCTCCTGACGAGTGCCTTTGCCCCCTCCCGACCCTTTTTTGATTTTGTTTTCATTTTCTATTTTATGCAGAGGGAAGCAGGGAGCCACGTGTTTGTGTTTCGTTTTTTTTTTTGTTTGTTTTTGTTTTGACGTTTGTGGCATGCGCAGAGCAGCCAGCATAATGCTTGGCTGCTCTGCGCATGCTTTAGGGACTGATTACCGATGGGGATTACACCAGTTTAACGAATCTGTAATGCATTGTACTTTACAATACCGCACTGAACATGTGCGACTTGTTTTTTTGGTGCATTCTTCGTTTTTTCAAATTCGGTAAGCACTTTTACGTTTTAGATTTTTTTACGTATGGTTGATGCATCTGGGCCTTGGTCTGGGACTTTGGCTAAGTCAATGACAGCTGCAGTGTCAGTAAACTGGTCACTTTGGCTCTGATGTTGGGGCGGTGGACACAGTTTCCAATGTATGCCTTTTGTAAGCTGCCATTTATGGGTTTGCTTCAGGAAGGAACTTTAGACTTACTCCAGGTCTTTCTTAAATTTCAAGCCCCCTGGTTTCTGGAGGACAGGTCCCAAAATGTTTGCTTCTTGAGGACTTATCAAAACTGGAATCCAAAGCTGTTAAGAAAAAATGGAAAAAGAAAAAGAACTACAGAATAATTGATAGGACAGAAAGAGGGGGAGGAGAAGTGAACTGCAAGCTAAACATCTAGCACCAGCTTCAGAGCCCTTTATCAGGGCAGGAGTAGGGAGGCTAGGAGATGAGGTCCAGCAGAGTGACCTGGTCAAACTTTGGGCCGAACAACAAGCAGTTGCCCTGGAGTTTTCCCATTTGGGGGGACTAAGAAGGAGCAGGCCAGGGCGTGGAACTAGGCTCTGTTGGGGGTTTGTCTTTGTCCAGTGAACATCAAGAGGCCTACTCCAAAATTTATGCTGGTGAGGTCAACTAAGCTGGTGGTTTTGTGGGGGTTTTTTTTTTTTTGAGTGGTCCTGTGCTACATCTGAATACCGGGTCTTAGATATTTTAGAAGGCTGTGCTTTGGAACTCCAGTGGCCAGCTTAAGGCCTTTGTTGGAATCTCCTTCAAAGAAGAACACCGTAGTGCAGGAGATGCTGTGTAGTCTTGCTCTTTGAGGCAGTCAACCCAGTGCCAGATGGGGGAACAAGGGGGAGGAGGGATGGATTGTTATGGTCCCAAATAAAGGGAGGCACTTTCAGGCACCTCAATTTCAAGAAGGTTAACTGTTCCTCTTGGTTTCCCATTTTTGACTGGAGATGCTCTGTTCAGTTGATTCTGTGGTCAGATGTTCCTCACGGAAGCCTATTTGCATATTCTAATAAGAGGCCATTGGTGGTTTCTCTCTTTTGCATTGATGGGAGAGACTGCCAGTTTCAGACTTTCCTTTTGGCTTACTACAGCCCTGAGGACCTTTGAAAGTTGTATGGTCAGTGTGGCACCTTTCTTTCACATGGAGGGGGGGGGGGTTCCACCCCTATCTGGATGACCATCTTATCAGGTCAAAGTCCTATCAGGAGAGCTTGATAGCTTCAGCTCTGGTGACTCAGATCCTTTAGTCTTTAGAGTGGATTGTAAATACCAGTTGGTTCCATCAGTTTCTCAAGTATCTGGGACTTTTCTTCAGCGCCAACCTTGGCAGGGTGCAGTTGACCACAGAATGAGTCAGCAAGCTGCAGCATCAGATTCATGGACTGCTGTCAACTAAATGTACAACAGTCAGGCAGTATTCACAAGTGTTAGGGTTGATGGTAGTGATCCTTTCTAGGTGTTGGGCATCTCCACAAGCCATTAAACCAGTGCCACAATTTTGGAGTGACCCAGACCTCGGACATTCCCCCCCCACACACACACACGCTCCCCTTGGCTACACCCCTGGGCCATAATTCTTACACTTTAAAAGGGGTTTTGCTGCTTTATTAGCAAAATACTGAGATACTGGAGCTGCACAATATCCTTAAAATACAGCACATTTCTGTGTTTTCCATATCCATCTGCTGGCTGATGGACACAACACTCTCACAAGTTCTGAACTGATCTGGTGGGACTAAAGGGAAAAATTAGGAGGTAAGGTCTAATTTCTCCATGCTCGCAACCTAGCCCTTGAAAGAAGGAGGTTCAAGAAGGAATATTCCACAACTGTAATTGCTACACTCTGAGGGCTAGGAGGAGCTCACACCTTTAGCCTGTGGTGAGAGTATGGAAACCCTTTTATTTATTTATTTATTTTTTGCATTTCTACCCCACATTTTCCCACCTATTTGCAGGCTCAATGTGGCTTACATAGTACCGTCAAAGGCGTTTGCCCAGTCGGTGGATAACAAATACAAAGTTGTATAGTGATTGTATGAGGTATAAGTGGAGGGTCGGAATGGATGGTGTTGTCCTGTTCGATCATAGTCATGCTGTGTTGGTAGGTGAAGAGGGTTACGTGGGGTCGTTGGGGTTGGCCTTTTTGAAGAGGTTGGTTTTTAGTGATTTCCTGAAGTTCCAAGTGGTCGTGGATTGTTTTCACAGCTTTTGGGAGCCCATTCCATAGTTGTGCGCTTATGTAGGAGAAGCCGGCTGCGTAAGTTTTGTATTTCAGTCCTTTGAAATTTGTGTAGTGTAGGTTTAGGTGTAGGATCTTGATTTTGATGGCACAGGTTGGTCTCTACAGTCTGCTGGAGCTTTTGGCCTTTAGGAAGGCTTTGCAGGGAGTCTAGGGCTGATTTGGCTTACAGTGGAGATTGCAGCCCTTACCCTGAAAATTATACAAAAGGGGTCAAATGCCTGTCTGGGGGTAAAATAACTTTCTAGAAACTTAACAGAATGGGATAAATCTTTGGCACGTGGAGGATGTGGGAGGGTGGGGAAATAGTTAAGACACATGAAGTTAAAAAATGACCCAAACTGGATTTGGTTCCAGATAAATAAGCCCTGCCCCCCTCCCTCCTTAAAAAAACAAAAAAGGCCCAATGCATTTGTGAAGGGAATGGGAATTGATATTATACCGCCTTTCTATGGATTTTGCAACTACATTCAAAGCAGTTTACATATTATATATAGGTATTTATTTTGTTCCTGGGGCAATGGAGGGTTAAGTGACTTGCCCAGAGTCACAAGGAGCTGCAGTGGGAATCAAACCCAGTTCCCCTGGATCCAAGTCTGCTGTACTAACCACCAGGCTACTCCTCCACAGCCCCAGATTGTTCATCACAATTGTTCCCTGTCCCAGTAAATAAAGCTTATTCCATATATCCAGCTACTCTTGCAACAGTCACCTTGTTTACATGAAGAAAGAAATACTACTTTTGGCAAAAGGGGAATGTGACGAAACAGGGGATTTATGTCTATAACTTATGTGAATGTATGACATATTTGTTCCCTTGTTTGACCAGCAGATGGTGACTGACTTTCTTTTGTAAAGCTGTTACAGAACTGACAGTTTTTTCCCGCCTAATCTCTGAGGGGGAAAAAAAAAGTAGCCTGCACTTCTGTTGGCCGCCAGTGTTTATGCTCTGGGCTGTGATTGTATCTGCTGGAAATCTTTAGTCTCAGTATGGGGAGCACATAGGTGAACATCTCTGTCCTGAGACCTTGTTGAAGGCTTATTCTGGCTGTGGCAGTTAAAAGTGCGGTAAATTTGAAATCTTGTTGGTTGTCACACGCCAGTCAGCTTCCATATTCCGTGCGTTCGCTTATGCGGAGTCTTTCCTGCATAGGAGCGGTCTTAAACCATGCATATAAGCGAATCTTGCACTTATCAGTGGTGCGCTAAACCAAAGTTTGTCCCCATAGAAATTGATGGCGCAAAAAACGGGACCGAAGTACGGCATGCAGTTAAACAGAGCATGCGTTTATCCGACGTGCACTTAAATGGAGTGCACTATGTGTGTATATATGTGTGTGTGCACCCCAACACACATGCATATATGTGTATTTGTGTGTGTGTGTGTGTGTTGGGGTGCTCACACACACATATAGAGGTGTTAGAAGGAATTCATGAGCCATGCTTCACTTTATTTTCTCCAGGGAAGCGGTGACCACTCACTCTGTTCATCCCCCTTTTGCCAAAGGTAGTATTTCTGTTTTCATGTAAACAAGGTGACTGTTGCCAGCTTTCCACAGGCAAGAGTCGCTGGATACATGGAAGAAGCTTTATTGGATATGCATCAAGTCCTGTTCAGATATTTAAAGATCACTAACCTTCTGGAAGATTGATAGGCTGTTTGGGGGATATGAAGGATGTGCCTGTGCAGTGGATCAAGGAGGCAATAGCTTCTGCATGTATCATAAAAAGCTGACAGATTCCAGAGGGTTTGCAAGCCCATTCCACTAGGTCACATGTGGGCAGATTGTTGGGCAATTCTGGCAGCTGACATTTGCAGGGCAGTGATAATGGTATCTCTACATTTCTTCTTGAAGCATTACAGACTGACTGCAGGAGAAGGGTAGTGCATGTTGAAAGTGTTCAGAGCTGCACTTTTGCCCCCCTTTCTCAAGTAGTTCAGGAGCTTGGGTACATCCCGATCATCTAGACTGGTCTGGACATACATGAAGGTAAAGTTTGGATTTTCCCAGTCAGTGGCTCTGGGGCACATTCTGCTTCATTAAACATAGTTTTGTTTGCATGTTTAGGCTATATACAGCCTTATAACCAACCTGGGCATTACCCTTGGGGTGGGTTTGTTTATTAGTGCCTTGTTACACAGTTGTCTAAAAGCCCAAGTTACTTAGATGGCTTGTTGAGTTCATATTGGCTAGGGAGTTCTGTGGTACCAGCTTTATAAGGGAGGAGAGTTTGCTTGGCATGTTTTGTGGTTTTGTTATCCCCCCTCCCCCCAGTCACGCTCTGCTGGCAAGGAGACAAAGCACACTCATCTGAATTTGTCTGTTAAGACTCAGGAAAGAAAATCGATGGTGAAAGTTCACATTTACCTTTTCTTTCCCTTTGCCATCCTAAGCTTTCCTGTCTTAACCAGCACCATCCTATTCACCCAGTTGCTGCTTAGATTGATATCCTGTCCAAATATTGTATGGAATTTGCTCATGGAGTAGAGGTGTGGTGGTCTTTTGTTTTCTAGCGCATTGAGCTTTTGGCCAGATTGTTCATTCAGGAGATGGAAGGTATCGCACAGCCAAGTGCCAGCCGAGACCTGGGCACCTTTATGCCTGCAGACAAAATCCAAAGCAGCAGGAATTCACCAGCTTCATCACGGACCTTGTCCAAACCGGAAGATGGTATGATAAATAGCAAACGGTGTCCTGCTCCCTGTCAGCTGAATCAACCAACAGCAGAATCTGGACTTGGAACTTGTGTGTTACAGAACAGGGTTCCAAGTGGTGGTGGTCTTGCAGCTGGATTGTGGGACACCGGGGGCTCCAGCACTGACCAGAGTGGTAGTCCTCCTTGTTGCCCTGTGCCAGCTGTGGCTTCTGACACCTTTCTTGATGTGGACAAAACTCTTGGGCACCCATCTCAGAGACCTTTGTGTTCCAACCAAACATCTCAAGCTTGGGGGCCACCACTGGACTTGGGCCCTGGCCCCCAGTCCCTGACAGCTGTATCTCTAGGTAGGATGTGCACCTTTGTTTCATCTCTTGAGTTGTGCTCTGCTCATGTTTCAGTAATTGGGTGATAGCTTACACAAAGAAGGAGATTAAAAATTGTTTTTGTTTTTAGTGACAGGGGGTGTGGTCATATGCTCATATGCTGCCTTTTCATTGAGGCAAGCAAGTCTATCTCATACGCTGTCTCTTTATTATTATTATGGGAATGCAGATAGAGCTGTGCATAGCCCCAGGCTCCCTAGGATTCCCACCACGTCTCATGTAGTGAAGCAGAGGCTATATCGGCTGGCTACCTCATCACAACGTTTCAAAGAATCCTGCTTGGATGACGAGTGTGCGTTCTATACATCACGTATCGCCAGACAATCACAGGACAGCAGGCTAGACGCCCGGGAATACTTCCTGAACCCTGTCGCCGAGACGTTGGCCTGGCAAGAAGCTCTGGTAAGGATCATAATGCAGGAATGATTAGAGCTGTGTAAGACAAGGAGAGGAGTATTCTGAGGTGTGGAGGTAGGGGTGTGATTTATAAAAGGGGATGGTCTGAAGGAAGGAGTGGGAGTTTGATTTGTAATAGGGGTAAGGTGGTTCTTGTTGGGAGAGAATTGTGGAAAGATTATTTTCTTGTTAAGATAAATTGATTATTTCTGTTCACAGAGTTTTATCCCCATTAAACATGGAGAAGTCTGACCTGGGTTTGCACAAGGATTCACAAGCAACTACTCCTTACAGCATTGTTTTGCACAAGAGCTGGATTCCCTGCAATAGAGAAGCCAAATGCATAGACTGGGACATTGTCCTTCCCATACTTCTCTGGCTGTGGGAAAGGCAACTTTACTAGGACTGGTTTCTGGTGTTAAAAGCAACAGATGGGTCTGGGCTCCTCATTCGATCTGACTTTCACAACGTTGCCAAAGATCAGTTGCATTTTAGGAGTAAGAGAAATAGTGCTGTGGCATCTATAGCATGTAGTGTTCTATATATTTTCTAACTATCTCTGGATTGGGCTATAGGAGCATCCAAGGTCCGTGGCTGAGGATTGTCCCTGTGATGCTGGAGAAAGGTGTGAATGAATGAATGTTCATGGTACCAAACAGTGCTAGGTTCCAATTGAACTGGACTTCCAAATGGCCAGGCCGAAGAATCATAAGCTCTATGCTGCTCTTATATGCTACCTATGAGCATCTTAAATTTTCCTGGTTGACAATGATCTTCCATTTGTCAGGTGCCCTTTGTTTGTTCTTTTTTTTTTTAAGATGAGTGAATTGGTCTCAGGACCTGGTGCAGCTGAGATTGTAAACCCTGGCCAACAGGGAAGATTAAGAGTCCATCTTCCATGTTGGCCAGGGTTGACAAATCTCATCTCCACCAGGGGGCTGGGTAATTCAGGAGGGATTACTGTGTAATTCCAAAACCACTCTTCCAGAAATGTTGTTTTATTGGAGCTTTTCAAAGATCTTATCATCCTCAGTATTTAATGGCAGCACTCATTTCAATGTTAGATTGTGTCATCTCCTCTGTGCAAGTAGTATAAGTGATTGATTGGTTCCAACAGAGCAGCTTGTAATATGAGAGACAGCTATCACTTTACTTGCTGGCTGTGTGAAATAGTGTGCTGTATCCAAGGTCCTACTACCCTTAGGGTTTTTATTAGAATGGAGTCTCCAGTAGCAGACACAAATGTATAATCCAGGATCTAGCCATGTCCATCCTGTCTGACATGAACTGATGATCAGGTTTTTTCTTCTGTATGAGTATTTTTAGTTGGAAGTACTGAGTGAGATAGTGTGGCTGACACAGGTCACTCAAATATGTAGAAATAAAGTTTAGTGCAATAAGTAGTAAGGATACTCTATATTTTTAATTGCCAATAGAAGGATTTTATTTCTTAAAAAAAAAACCAACTTTATCCTGCCAACTGAATTTATCTGAATTCCTCATGCACTGTAGTGCTGCTTCCTTCCATGATTTTTAGGAGGAAGGGGGTATAGGAAGGCGTGTCTGATCTAGGTAGAGTCGTACCCAGAGCAAGCTGCATAAAATATGACTGGGGTATGCTCTTCCCAGTCCCAAAAAGCACAGGTCAGCACCTTCAAAGTGCAATACTTGGGATAACGCCCTGGTTGTCTCACTCTAGGTGCAGCCCTGTTTAGAGGATGTGCAATATCTGGAGGTTGATTCAAATGGCTCAAAACTCTTACGTCCAGGAACCCAAACAGCAAGGCTGCAGTTCCATAGCAAGGTCACCAGATGGCACTGACAATCTACTAGTTCAGGTGCTGCCTGTGCAAGTCAGTGTGTGTGGTTTTGATTCTTTCCTTTAGGAAAATGGTTAGTTTAAATGTAAAAGAACCCTTGCCAGCTTGGCGCAGCATGTCACATTCAGCACAACTAAGGTGCTTTTCTTTCCACTCATGCACTTTCACTTCAAACATCTGTATTTGTATTCTTGACCTGAAAGTTTTTGCTTTATACTTTCAGCTCAGTTAGAACTAGGGCTGGGATCAGGTCCATGAGTTTTTATTTACAACTGTTACTGGATTTCCGCGCCCCCCCCCCCCCCCCCCCCCATATCGCTTCCACACCCAACGTACATAGTATGGTCATTGCAGCGCAAGTCCTTAGCCAGGTATCACAGCTCCTTTCAAAACCCTGTAATCATGGATCCTGAATCTGGCCACCAGTTATCACTGTGGCATAACTGGGAGTTCTAGGCTTGGGGAATGGAAGACCTGAGAGGAATTGAACCCAGGTCTCAGTGAGCTGTTGGGCCTTGAACAGTTTGCATTGCTGACATCAGTGTAGCAGTGGAAAAATGTAATTATACTGCCCCAATCTTGGACATCCTAACAAATTGCATATACTGAATTCTGTATACAACTAACAGCAGTAACATTTTATCAATTGTTGCACTGTTTATAAGTTGTTTTTAAGTTATTGTATTTCGTGTTTTAAAACATGATCTGTGCAAAAATAAAATATGATTTTAATACTGAACTTTTGGTTAGTGGTGGTGTCACTGCTGTTCATCTTTTCTGTACCTCTTTCCCATTTATCGTCACTTCAGTGCTATCTCTTCCCTCCACCTCAAAACTAGTCTTCCTGTCTTTTTGTTTATGTCCATCCATTCACTTTTTTCATCTCCCTCCACTTCTGGCCTTTGTAAGCTCTTGCTGTTCCTCTTCCTGCTTCTACTCTACATGTGCTCAACCTCACTTTTCAGATGTGACCATAGCTGCATTTGACTTAAGTTGCTATCATGTGGACATGGCAGAGTTACACACATTATCCCAGCACTGTTCTTTCTTTGCACCCTTCCTCCTTTTGTTTTAGAGAATATGTACTCTGGGGGTAAAGCACAGCATAGATTGGGAGCAGGTTTATTGCATTTCTGGGTTACTTCTGCCACTGCCAACTTCACTTTGAATGCTGGCTGGGGGGGGGGGGGGGGGGGAGGAGTTGAAGAGAGACATACAGGCCTTACCCACATGCAACCCCATTTTTTGGGTAAGCCAGTAGTCTAGGATGTGCAAACCTGTGCACCCCAGGTCTAGTAGAAGTTAGTAAGGTATCTAGGAAGAGTTTAGGCAAATGATCCTGCGGGAAAAGTCATAAGTCATGTTGGAAAGCCAGGTTTGGCGGCAAGTGTCAGTTCTTCCTGCTTCTTGCCTAAGGGGTGACAACATATGGTTCTCTGGATTGTTCCCCACCCCAACTGGGTGCTATGGGATTCTTGTGCCTTAGCTTCTTTCCCTTTCCTGGGCCTGGAGGAAGAACCTTGAATGCCTAAGTGAGATATTTAGTGGCAAGCAGGGGACAGAAGAGTAAAACCTGAAAAAAGGATTTTAAGTTGTTCCCTGAACAAGGAAAGTAGCGTAGCTAACCTCTGGTTTTTGAGGTATGGAGGAGGAAGGGATTGGGAAAGAGGAGACAAGGTCCTAGTCCTGTGGGTTTGTGGTGGTTGCATAAGCCATCGGAGCCCTAGCATAGCAGAAGCCTGAAGCTGCGGCATTGCCGACTTCCTCCCACCACAGCTGGTAGCACCTTCAGGTTCTGTGATTCACAAGCGGGGAAGCAGAGCCATGGCACCTGGAGCAGTATCCAGGGAAGAAAGCTTGAACCTGGAGGCTCATGCACCTGAGGTGGGTCTACTGGCAGTAGTCCTGAGTTTGACGGGACCCACTGCCATTTTGAATACAGTGTGTGAGGCGGCAGGCCTGAGGCACATGGAACCCATAGAGCTGCAGGTGACTGCAGGACTGGGGCACAGTGGAGGACCCCTCAAAAGGGGGATCTCCACTCCCCGAGTTTATTCTCTGTGTACCAGTCTGGATAAGTGGTATTGTTTCCTTGCCTACCAGTAAATGAAGGTAGAGAGTTGAAACTTCCAGTGGATATAGTTTAGTCTCTGCTACAACTTTCTGGTATTTATCTCTAGCAGATGGTAAGGATGTTCAGGCTAGTGCTGTCTTAGGCCTAGTTCCCTGGTGCACAGATCCTTTGGCCTAGCACTGTGTTCAAGCCTAATGGTCTCACTCCTGTTCCCCAGCCCATTAGTTGAGGCCAATCAAGTATTGGGTGTTAGGCTTGGTCTCCACGGTGTCCTTGGCTGTAGGAGAATGGGTCTCTGGCCAAGGGTTGTTTTTGGCTCTGGGTAGTGTAGTTTTCAAAAAAAAAAATGTTGGAGGATCTGGGCTTCCCAGCTTTATTTTTATTTCCTTGCTATTCAGGGAAATATAGTTAGAGAAAAAACAAGCATGATTTATGGCTTTGAAGAAAAAATAAGAGATAAAGCATCTGCTTTGTGGGCCTGGGAAGGGAAAGGCTGATCCCTGGGCAGAGGAGTGCAGTACCTCAGACAGGTCAACCACATGGTTGGGCTTGTCAGCCAGCAAATGCTGCATGGTCTTAGAAAGCACAGCTGCTACTTCCCTTTTACTTGGCTTGCGATGGGACCATTTCCTTCAGTGGAAACACCCTTGGGGGGGGGGGGGGGTTTTGAAGAGGCTGAATTGGGGCTGCTGGCCCTGCCTTTTAACCTGAGGAATCTGTGGTCCTGATGGACAGTGGAAATGGCCATTTTCTCCTGCAGGTCCTCTCGGTGATGTATGAGAAGGTGCAGCAGCCCCCAAGGGACAGGGGGTAAATATGCCATCACAAGGTGGGGAGGAACCCCAGCCCAAGAGCTGTATAGATCAACCACCTGGATGTAGAGTTAGTCCCGCGGCCCACCCCTATGTTAGGGCAAAGACCCAGAACCCCTGTGTGGGAGGTAGTAGCTAGTTCAGGGTATGCTGTGGGGGTAGGGTATTCTTTCCAACAGGTCCATAGGGGATAGTTTGCTAGGTAGCTCCAATTCACCCTGACCAGAAAGGAGGATTCAGTTCATTCCCCAAGGCTGGTGAATGAGGAGTTGAAGATGGTTCTCTCCCCTTCATGAGGGTAAGAGGATTGTGGATTCAGGTGGAGGAACATGGACTAACCTTTGATTTGGATTTTTGTCAAGGGTTGGACTTACCTTTGTTTTGGGTTATTACCTTTGTCTTGGATTGTTACCTTTTTGTTTTGGACTATTCCCAAAAGGATCACTGACTTACTAATTTTATTGGATGATCCTTGTGGGACTGAGTTGAACCTGTGAGAGAGAAATCTTCAAGGATACTCCACTTACACCTTTGGGTGGGCAGCGACATAATAGGGGGCCCTAGGGGCACCGCTCAAGTCTGGATCCAGAGCATGGTACTCCTAGTTCAGAAACCCTCACACAGGACAATACCACTCCTGGGCCTTTTGACAGGGGCCCCAGAGCTGAAGAGCCCTTGGAGGCTGGGTCCGGCCAGGCAAAAAGGCTTGGCAAACTTGAGCAGGATGGAGGCCAATGTGGTACCTCAGTAGTTTTGGAAAGCCTAGATTCTTCCTTCCCACTGGAAGACTCTGTGTTGGACCCAGAACCTTCCCAGATAGTGGAGGAGGTACACTCCCCAGTCATTCAGCTATTTAGGAAGGAAGAGCTCCCTAGCCTCACTGATAGAAATATAGAAACAGAAGATGAAGACAGATAAGACATCTACCCGTCCACACTATCTATTATTCCTTCCTCTCCTTTAGAGCTCCTATGTACTTGTCCCAAGCTCTTCCCCCCCCCCCCCCCCCCCAAATTTTAGATAGTCTTGGTCTCCATCTGGAGCAGGTTCTATAAATTCACCACCCTTTCCATGAAGTGTTATTTCCTTAGTTTACTCCCAAGTCTGCTCCTTTTTACCTTCGTCCCATATCCCCTCATTCCAAAGCATCCTTTCACTGGCAAGAGACTTGCCTCCTGTGCGTGTATTCCATGGATGTATTTAAACATTTCCCTTCCTTTTCCCCCCCCCCCCCCCCAAAGTATACATATTGAGATCTTGAAGTCTGTTCCCATACACTTTATGATAATCACCACTTTAGCAGCAATCCTGTTTATCATTTTGAAGGTGCAGGCTTCAGAACTGTACACAGTACTCTAAATGAGGTCTCATTAGAGACTTATATGGATGCACTATCACCTCTTATTCCTGTTGGCCGTTTCTCTTCCACAGCTGTGTTTAGTGCTAGTTGCAACTGTAATTTGTGAAGTTGATGTGTGTGTGTGTGTGTGTGTTTGCAGATACCTGGGGTGAGGTTGTAGCGTCTCATTGGGGAGAAGATTTGTCTTCTGAAGATACAGCAGTCACATGACCGCCAAAAGTAAGCGCTGGGACCTTTAAAAGAAAGGGTGCTTGTGGCGTCTACTCTGGGGATGAGTGAATTCGAGAAAAAAAGAGAGGTATGTTAATTTTGCCATTTTATTTGTCTGAGGATCTGAAGGTGAAGAAACAATGTGACAAGGCGACGGCCGTGGCCAGGCTACATAGAGAAGGGTATAACCATCAGAAGAAAGGAGGTGTTGATGCCCCTTTACAAGTCATTGGTGAGACCCCACTTGGAGTATTGTGTTCAGTTTTGGAGGCTGTATCTTGCTAAAGATGTAAAAAGACGGGAAGCAGTTCAAAGAAAAGCTACAAAAATGGTATGGGATTTGCGTTGCAAACCGTACAAGGAGAGACTTGCCGACCTGAACATGTATACTTGGAGGAAAGGAGAAACAAGGGTGACATGATACAGACGTTCAGATATTTGAAAGGCATTAATTTGCATACAAACATTTTCTGGAGATGGGAAGGCAGTAGAACTAGAGGACATGAATTGAGGTTGAAGGGGGGCAGACTCGGGAGTATTGCGAGGAAGTATTCTTTTCACGGAAAGGATGGTGGATACATGGAATGCCTTCTTGCAGGAGGTAGTAGAGATGAAAGCGGTAATGGAATTCAAACATGCGTGCGATAAACACAAAGGAATCCTGTTTAGAAGGAATGGATCCATGGAATCTTAACGGAGATTGGGTGGCAACGCCGGTAATTGGGACGCAAAACCAGTCCTGGGCAGACTTCTACAGTCTATGCCCTGATCGTGACTGAATAGATATGGATGGGCTAGAGTGTAACTTTTAAGGGGCTTTGACGTTAGCTGCAGAACTTTTAGTACAAGAACAGTGCTGGGCAGATTTCTACGGTCTGTGCCCTGAGAATGGCATGGACATATCAAACTATGTAAAATGAATTTATCTTGTTGGGCAGACTGGATGGACCGTACAGGTCTTTATCTGCTGTCATTTACTATGTTACTATATATATATATATAATTTTTTTTTTAATTTCTGGGGCGTGAGGGGGTATGTGGTAAAGAGTGATTGTTTGGGAATGCTTTGGAAGTAGGCATGATGAGAGGTTTGGTTGGTTCGTTAGGAAGGTGGGGGGAGCATTGTTTGCTGCCGGTGAATCTTTAGGGAAAAAGCCTATGTTGCCAGTTGGGGGAACTGGGTCTGCAGGTTTTGTTGTTGAACTGTAGAGCACTTAATAAAACAGTTGTTGCATGATCTGGTAACATCTTTGTGGCCAGATTTGATATGGTTGACCGAAATTTGGTTGAAGGGTGGTGGTGATTTTTATTTGACTCGAGGGGTTCCTCCAATTTATTCAGTAATTTTGTGGGGTAGTAGATTAGCTATCTGTCGTCAAGCGAAATCTTCTTTCCTTAGCATCCCTCCGGACCGGCCCAGGATTGGACTGATGGGTTGTGCACGCCTTCCAGCAGGTTGGGAGACTGAGAAAATGGAATAGCGGCCTAGCCCGTACTCCGCAGGAGGAACTGGACAGATAGCCTGCTGGAAGGCGTGCACAACCCATCAGTCCAAACCTGGGCCGGTCCGGAGGGATTAAAGGAAAGCAAATTAGCAGGTAAGGTCTAATTTCTCCTTATCCCCTCTACCGTCCCCCTATACATGCCTGTCCCCAATGGCCCCCCCGGGCTTGTATTCTGATAGCCCGTGTAGGCCCCTACCCTCCCATTCTCAATTCACTCTGGGGTGAATGATCGTCCCTTGGGCCCTGGTCCCCCCTCCAAGGTTACAGCAGGTTTAAAAGCAAGCTGCGGCCTCGGGGGCTCAACCTCTGTAGGTATGGGTTCCAAATCAATAAGAATTGCTTTTTCCTTTTCGTGGCTCCTTTGGATGAGATTCACGGTAGGAGAGGACAGGATTTTGCTTCCTTTACAAATTATCTTGATTTGATTCAATGGATTCAGGACCCAACCCATGAGGGGGCCCATATTTTAGATTTGGTGTTTTCTAATCTTTTTTGTAAAATCATTATATATGAGTTGTCTTATCAGTGGTTATTGGTGGACAGACCATGTGATGGTGACAAGGTTATTGGTTCCTCTTACGTGGGTGTTCAACAGCAGCATGGGGAGGGAGAGATTTTCTCTCGCTATTTTGGAGGAATGGATCCACAAAGTTTGTTTCCATTGTCTCGGCATTTCCCGGAGGATTTTCAGACTCTATCTTTAGAGGACAGGGTTGAGGTCTGGCAGTCTATGCTGTGAGGTTTTGGAACCATTGGTTCTGTTGCACCAAGTGAATACTTTACTTTGGCAAAGGTTGTAGAGCGCATAGTGCTGACCTTTGATTTTGTTTATTACTGTGATGGATTGCATCCTAGACATATGGCTTTTCAGCAGCGTTAACAGTACTGAGACTGTGCTGGTAGAATTGCTTAATGAGTTGAAGGTGATTTTGAATGGCGATGATGTAGCCTTGGTAGTATCTTTAGATTTGGCCCCCGCCTTTGATGTGGTAGATCATAGTTGCCTTCTTCACTGTTTGAGGGAGCTTGGAATCCAGGGCACTGTATTCTCCTGGTTTGAGAATTTTTTGATGGGCCATTCTTTTTCAGTGTTTGAGGGGTTGAAAGTATCTGTGGCTAGTCAAGTTACAAGGGGGGGGGGGGGGGTACCCCAAAGCTCAGCTCAGTCACCGCTTTTGTTTAATCTGTTTTTGAGTCCATTGCTTGCTGTAATAATCATTTGGTTTAAGTCTGTATGTTTACACAGACATTTATTGGTTGTTTTGGTTTCTGATGTTGATAAGGTTTGAAGTGGGTACAGGATTGTTTGGAAGCCAATTGGTTATGAGATATCTGGTTGGTCTTAATAAAAACTGAGATTTGGGTGCCGGGGAATCGAGGTCATCCCTGTTTGTAGATTGCTCTATTGGTCGTGAATTCCGCTGGTAGAGAGTTTTAAGTATTCGGGTGCGACTTTGATTTTTCGATTGACCTTTGGAGTAGGTACAGATCTTAGTTCGGCAGGGTTATGCAATGCTTTTGTAAATTACAAGTTGTACGGAATTATGTGGATGAGCAGGCTTTTGGAATTTTCTTACATGGATTGTTTGTCTCAGCTCGATTTATGCAAATAGGATGTTAATTGGAATTGCACAATTTAATTTACAAAAGTTACAGACCCTGCAGAATACGGCTTTATGCCTGTTTGGGGGCAGGGTTCCAAAATTTAATCATGTTATGCCTCTATACATTCACTATCATTAGCTACCAGTGTCTTTTAGGGTATATTTTAAGTTGATGGTACTCGCCCATAGGGCTTACTATGCCACTATAAGTCTGATTCAACCTTGTATTCCAGTTAGGCTTTTGCAGTCACAAGATAGGCTTATTGGTAATTCCTCCAGTGATTTGACTCATCTTACAATAACCAGAAAGTGCCTATTTTTATCTGGCAGTGCCGCATGTATAGAATACGCTTCCTTCGGAAGTTTGTGGGGAGCAATCATTAAGGCGATTTAAGCGACTGGTATCTCCCTGGGGGCTGATGGGACTTAGCTTTGGATACCTGATTTTATGTGAGGTGTGTCTTTTTTTGTTGTTGTTGTTGTTTTTGTTTTGTTTTTGTATGAGTGGTTTGTGTGTATATATATTTTTTTTCCTTTCCTATTGGACCATTGTAGTTCTTTCTTGGTGTTTTTAAAAAAAAATGTTTTATGTGTTTAATATTGTACTCCACTGGGATCTTTTTTTTTTCTGTGGAAAAAGTTAAGCAGTATAGCAAGTTTAACTGTAACTATGCACTCAAGCATACTTCTGGCTTTTGCCATTGCCTTTTCAACCTTTTGGCCACCTTAAAGTTATCCCATATGATTACACTCAAGTCCTGCTCCTCTTTCACAACACAAGTATTTCTCCTCCTTTACTGCTCCCTTGGAGTTTTGCAGCCCGAATGTATGGCCTTGCATTCTTTAGCATTAAATCTTAGCAAAGCTTGAAAATTGTCTAGATTTTCACAGCTAAGCTCCTCATGTTATCCTTACCATTAGGGATGCCTACTCAAGGCAGACCTTAACAGACAGCCCTTCTGTAGTATCACCTTACAAAAATATCAAGAACCAGATCAAGAACTGATCTTTGTGGCATACCACTTGTAATGTCCCTTCCTTAGAGGGAGCACCCTTTACCCTTTGCCTTCTACTCAACCAGTTCCTAACCCAGTCAGTTAGGGCCCATGTTGAGGGCACTCTGCTTTTAGCAAAGCTTTTTGACACAGTTTTACATAGATAACTTTTAAATAAAGTGAGTACGCCACATCTAGTACTCTCCCTCGATCCAGCTTCTGGTCACCCAGTCAAAGAAATTAATCAGATTGGTCTGTTTCTAGTGAAACCATGCTGCCTCGGTCCTGCAATCCATTCGTTTTGAGAGAGCTCATTAATTTACTTATCGCACAAGTCAGACTAACTGGCCTATAGTTCCCAACCTCCTCCTCACTTCCGCTTTTATGGTGAGGGGATCACATCTGCCCTTATTTAGAGTCGAGTGTGGTCCCAGAGAACTGGAGAAAAATTGAAAAGGTCAGATAGTAGAGCTTTCAGAGCTTCCCTAGGTACTTTTACTACTCTCAGAATATATGCCATTCAGCCCCCATCGCTTTGTCTAGCTTTTAGTTTAGCCTACTCCTCACAAACAGTCATCTGAAAATTTGTTCAAGGTCTACCACACTTCCATTCCTATTGTTTATCTTCTGCGCTCCTGCTCCTGACCATCATCTGAGCACAGACTGGCCTTATCCGATTCTACATATTCCTCCCCTTCACCCTTGAGTCTCAGTACCACTTTTGTGCTTTCTCCTATCACTAACATAGCCAGTACAGTAAAATAGGGAGACAAGATTTTATAGATTTTTTTTTCTTCTTTCATTTTCATCTTTCCAACAATATTCCAAAGAAAAATTTTAATTATAGATAAAAAGGACCTCCGACAATGCTACATGATAAACAGCCACATTCAACGTACATCTGTCCCCCCCCCCCCCCCCCCCCCCACATGCACTGTGGCAACTTATGGTATATCATGAGCTCAAATATTCATCGGTTTAAAAACCTTCAAAATCTTTCTTTATTGAAATTTATATTTTATATTTTTCTTCTATTTCTTGTATGCCTACTTTATTTCAGTATTTTGAAACTGAACCTATTCTTATTGAACGCATCATGCTCTTGTGCAAATCCTTAAAACTTAGTCATTTCTTCATTGCTATCATTGAGCATAAAATTGTTCATCAAATCGCACTTATCTTTGGTGAAACGTTATTTTATTTTTATTTTTGTTACATTTGTACCCCGTGCTTTCCCACTCATGGCAGGCTCAATGCGGCTTACATATTGTATACAGGTACTTATTTGTACCTAAACTTCTGACAGGCACCTGTTTTACCTGACTGGCTTTGTGGGAGGATCTCGCATAAAGTGTGGAGTGGAGGAGTGGCCTAGTGGTTAGAGCACCGGTCTTGCAATCCCAAATCCCACTGCTGCTCCTTGTGGTCTTGAGCAAGTCACTTAACCCTCCATTGCCTCAGGTACAAACTGAGCCCTCCTGGGACAGAGAAATATCCAGAGTACCTGAATGTAACTCACCCTCAGCTACTACTGAAAAAGGTGTGAGCAAATTCTAAATAAAATGTGGAAACTCTGCCTGTTCTCACAGCATTTGTTAACTCCCTGTTATTACTATCTCTGACCCCCCCCCCCCCCCTTCCCCATTATTGTGGGCTAAATAAGCATAGAAGCATTTACTCTTCTAATACTACTTATTGTATTTGTTTTCTTTGCTCTGGCACAGACTGGATAGTGCTGGGCAGACTTATACGGTCTGTGCCAGAGCCAGTGGTGGGAGGCGGGACTGGAGGTTGGGAGGCAGGGATAGTGCTGGGCAGACTTATACGGTCTGTGCCCTGAAGAGCATAGGTACAAATCAAAGTAGGGTATACACAAAAAGTAGCACACATGAGTTGTCTTGTTGGGCAGACTGGATGGACCGTGCAGGTCTTTTCTGCCGTCATCTACTATGTTTTGCACATGAATTGTCTTGTATATTATATCAAAACATTATAAAAATAAATCAATACATAATTATTCACTTCTGTTACCTGTGAAGGGGGCCTGTATACCATACAGTATTTCCATTTTCTCTTTCCAGATTAACCAACGGTGCCTCTTCCTTACCCTGCAAGTCCTGCAATCCTCCTCCCTTTCTTCCTACCCCTGTACTTCTTGATTATAGCCTGGTAAAACTATATTGGTCATGGTTCTCTTATGATCCATATCTCTGTAGCAGGCACTAAATCCAAGGCCTCTAAATCCAGAACCTTCCCATCAGGTCTTCTGTTTCTGCAGTGGAGTCGGATAAAGGGAACCCATTCCTGGAGGGCTTAGCTGGGGCTCCAGTCTTTTTGCCTCTCTATGAAGCACTTAGTCATGATACTGGCAGAATGAGGAGTGGGGAGGGGGGGGGTGGAGGGGGGGGGAAGGTTCAGTCTACAAGATGGAAGCCCTTGTTACAGTCATGACCAAGGACTGCAATTTGTGGGGGAAGAAGAGGGGCTTGGCACTTAAGGAGATGCACAAGGTGGAGCATCCAGGCCTCTTTGATGGCAGCAGCGGTGCAGGCTGCCATCTGTTTCAAGTTCAATTTATTTTGATATACCACAAATCTTGGGCAAGATATCTAAGTGGTTTACAGATTGAGGAACAAATAAGACAAAGAAATAAAACAGAGGACACAGCAAACAAAAGGAGTGCAAAGATAAAGTAAAAAGATTTACAATCAAATCCAGGACGGCTGTTGCTGCCGCCTGATCGCACATGTTTGACTGCAAGGGATCTACTCTCAAATTTTTGTACCTTATTTTAGTTTCCACTGTAATGTTTTTTTTTCTTGAGATGGATCCTAAATGAAAGGGGGAAGTAGGAAGCTACCACCCTGATTCTCCTAAATCCCCCCACGAGAAGCAGGCACTTAATTTTACATTGATTCTCCCACAGTGGTATCTCCAGTTAATGAACTGCTTACAGAGGAGACCATGGAGACCTGGAAGTCTCATTGAGTCCTGACGCATAGAGCCCTTCTTCCCCACGGAGTTCAAGGTACAGTCATCCCTGGAGGTACAGTGGCTGGAGCCCCAGTGAAGAGTGGGGTTGAGATCAGCTGGGGCTGAATAGAGAACTGCTGCTGGTCGTATTTCTGTATTAATGGGAACCTTTTTGTGTCTTATTTGTTGTAAAAATAGGTCTAGCTCAAACCATTTAGATTTTCACCCTGGAAGTTTTTGTTTTGTTTCGTTATGGCTATAAAATGTCCAAGTGTTAGGCTTCCCTAAGCCTTCCTTAATCCCACTTCAAAATGCTCTCTACATGCCCCTTTGTGATTTGAACACACTGCAGACAAATTGCATAGATAGACATTCGTAAAACAGGTTTTTAAAATACTGTTTTGGACTTTTTGAGGAGAAATTTATCAAAATGGTGCTTTATGTCACGTTTTGGATGTTTTTCTCTTTTGAAAATGATCTTCTTAACTGTATCTGAATGTACACTGCTTTGATGGCTTGCAAGCAATGTAATTTTAAAATAAAATTCTAGTACCATGAACAGCAGTGTTTGGGGTATTGTCATAGAACCTGCTGTCTGTTGCTAGTTTCAATGGTTGGGGGAGGAGAGTAGCAGCCAGTGGGGGGGGGGGGGGGGGGGGGGAAGGGGTGGTGTCCCTTATTCCTTCCACTGGAATGTGGTCAATTGCAGCACCTTTCGGTTACCTGGGTCCACCAAGTACCCAACCTGAATCCCCCCTTCCATCTTTTTGGTCATACACTTCCCTTCCCCTTCTGAACTCAGAGCTGGAGGTGTATGTTTTAGCCCCCCCCCCCCCCCCCCCCCCCCCCACCATCCAAACCATGCTCAGAGCATGACCCTTGCTGTAAGGATGTACTACAGTTTTAGACATCTAGATCCCTGGCTTTATAAAATTTAGGATATGGATGTCTAAATGCCGGCTTTCAGATGTCTAAAACATGAATAGAACTGCTAAAATAAGGGCTGTTGATAGGAAGTGTCCTCTGGGTCAGTCTGTGCTTTGGCACTGAAAGTGATGGGGCTGAGGGTAACTCTGTGAGATGTGCTTGCTTCTCATTGTTATCAGGATTACAGAGCTGTGAGCTGCACTAATACCCATGTGTAATTTGCCGTACACTGTCTGCTGCTTGCTGATATGAAGGGAAAGGGAATGTAGATTGGATTTAATATACCACCTAAATAGTATATACAGTTATTTGCTTTGTACCTGGGCCAGTGGAGGATTAAGTGACTTGCCCAGACTCAGCAGGAGCTGCACTGGGAACTGATCCCAGTTCCCCTGGTTTTCAGGCCACTGCACTAAACTCTTAGGTTACTCCTCCACTTTTGGAGATTTCCATCCTTTCCTAAGGTGTGGGGGGCATTACCTTTTTAGATGGTAAAAGTACACAATGGATGCTCCAGCTTATGAGAGAGAAAGGGAGGGAGTAACTTTGTTCTGTTCCAAAAAGTCAACCGGAACCTACAGTGGTTCTAGTCTGACTTTCCAGCTATCCACCACTGAAAATGCATGACAAATTTGCATGCACTGCCTCTGATGTATGCAAATCTATCTCATACATATTCAGTATGGCTATCCTGAAAACCTGACGGGTATAGCTCTAGAGCAGGGGTTCTCAACCCAGTCCTTTCGACACACGAAACACAGTTGTGAAGAAGCTCCTGGCGCAGTAGGCTTGGAGCAGTATTTCCCGAGGCAATACTGGAGTATCCCCTTCCCAGTCAGGTTTTTAACATATCCACAATGAATATGCATGAATGATTGATTTGCATACGGTGCCTCCATTCTATGCAAATCTTTCATGCATATTTATGCTGGATATGCTGAAAACCTGACTGACACGGGGCTACTCTAGTATCGCCTTGGGAACACTGGTTGTCACTGGTCATGGCTGTAGTGGGGTAGCCTGGGAGGTCAGTACATTTCTGGTGTTTACTTTGTGCTGTTGCCATTTTTCTTTCAAGTAAAAAGAGCAACACTACAGCCTGTTTGTGTGGAGGAGGGCAGAGGAGTTTAACTTCAAACTTCCGGAAATCACTAAAAACTTACCTGTTCAAAAAGGCATATCCGAATGATCCAACTTAAATGCCCAAACCCTGCAACACAATGAATCTAATACTTGAAATGGACATAACATAACTCTTCCTCCTTTCCGATTCCACAATGTGTCTGTCACACATGATCTCTACCATGATATCACTATGTATTTGTCATACCGGAACTGGCGATCGCCAGCACGGTGCTATGTAAGCCACATTGAGCCTGCAAATAGGTGGGAAAATGTGGGATACAAATGCAACAAATAAAAATTAATACAGTCACTGAGCCTCAAGCTGCTGCTGCTGCTGCCACTTACAAGGGGAGGACATTATTCCCTGGATTCTATTTAGCATGACTTACATTGTGTGTGCAACTACAGTGGTATTCTGTATTTGTGTGTGCAATTAATTGATAACCAGTGGCATAGCCACGGGGGCCTGGGCCCCTGGTTTGACTGGTGGGGGTCCCCAGCCCCCGCCAGCCGAAGCCTTCAGTGAGGGTCTCCGGCGCAGCCACATTTGCTGCCCTGCTCTTCTTTCTTCTTGCTCCTCCTGTGCACACTGACAGCAAGGAGGTCGGGGGGGGGGGGGGGGGGGGGCGAGGAGGTGTGGCGGTGGTGAGGCGGCACTCAAAATGTGCCCCCAACCTCGGGCTCTGGCCCTCTCCCTCCGTGAGCTCTGGCTATGCCCCTGCTGATAACAAGCAATTATTGACACCAATTGGCATTAGAATTTACACACACAACTGTCTAAGCGTATTCTATAATGGGCTATGTGTAAATGTGAAGTTGCGTAGTTGAAAAGGGAGCAGGGCATTCCAAGTATCCACCACTCTCTCCGTGAAAAAATACTTCCTGGCAGACTCAAGAAAAATGTCAAGAATTATTTTTTCACAGAGAGAGTGGTGGATACTTGGAACGCCCTCCTGCAGGAGGTGGTGGAGACGAAAACAATAACGGAATTAAAAAAAGCGTGGGATAAACATAAAGGAATCCTGTTCAGAAGGAATGGATCCGCAGAAGCTTAGCAGAGATTGGATGGCAGAGCTGGTGGTGGGAGGCAGGGCTAGTGGTTGGGAGGAGGGGCTAGTGCTGGGCAGACGTCTACGGTCTGTGCCCTGAAAATGGCAAATACAAATCAAGGTCAGGTATACACATAAAAGTAACACATATGAGTTTATCTTGTTGGGCAGACTGGATGGACCGTACAGGTCTTTCTCTGCCGTCATCTACTATGTTAAAGAGTACACTCTGTGCATGCTTAATTTAGGAGTCTGCATTTACACTACGTTTTAGTTGGTTTAACTGCCTGTGATTAAACTTAGTCGTGTGGACTGGTGCTCAGCCTATTCTATGAACTATGGACATTTAGGCTTACTCTATAAACTACACTTAAATTAAGGTATAGAATATGTTTAGGTGAATTTCATTTTGGTGCTGATTTATTTTAGGCATAATATATTGAATCTAGTCCTGAGAAGCTCTTGCAGCTGCCCAACACAACCTTCAAGCCCACCGTTTTCATCCTGGACTTGCTGAATGATCATGCTGCTGTTTGCTGCTGTTGAGGTGGCTTCTTCCTTTAGAAGCAGGATCAATGTATAAGGATGATAACCTCTTCCAGGATCTGCTTTGTAGCTAAGGTTGATGAGCTGGAGCTATAGCAAGTAGATGTGGGCCTATTTTCCTGGAAAGGGTGATGAATGCTTGAACTGTCCTCTTAGAGAAAGTTGTGGAGGCAAAACTTTGAAAGGTGATGGAATTAAAAGTTTTTAAAGTTGTTTTGCTGGCAAAGCATCTGTCACTATCTCGCTACACATACCCCCTCCCCCCGTCCTGTGCTTCTTTCATTCCTCAGGCACATCACGGGGGTGGGGTGGGGCTTTTTCTTTATCAGCATGGGATTGTCTAAAACTGCACCTACGGTAACAGGTCATATTTATGTACTACCCTAGCTGAGATAATATTTAAGCACCTTTCTGACCTCATGTGCAACTTTCTTTAAATTAGTCCCCCCCCCTGCTGACGACCCTCTCGACCCCCCTCCCACCGCCAACCCGCCGTCGCTTACCTTTGCTGGCGGGGGACCCCAGCCCCCACCAGCTGAGGTCCTCTTCTTCCAGCGCAAGGCTTCGTTCTGCACTTGCAGGACGTCAGAAACAGAACGAAGCCTTGTGCCGGAAGAAGAGGACCTCGGCTGGCGGGGGCTGGGGTCCCCTGCCAGCAAAGGTAGGCGACGGCGGGGTTGGCAGTGGGAGGAGGGTCAAAAGGGGCAGGGGACTCCAGGCCCCACGTAGCTACGCCACTGGTCTAGCTCCAGCTCAGCTATAGGGATGGGCTGTTATTTGACATGAAAGGTTATCTACCTGTGTGTGTGTACTGTTAGCACACAGTGCATGCTCTCGGCTGATAGCCTGGGTGTGCAGTTTTTCATGTATGTGCATCTGTTGGGATAGAACACGCCTTATCTGTGTAAGTGTGTACTGCTACTGACATTTCTTTCCCAACAGAAAATGGAAACTTTCTAAACACCCTCTTCCTATCCTAGACAGCTTTAGTTTTTCACTTTTTTTTTTTTTTTTTTTTTACTGTTAGGTCCTCAACTGACCCTTGATGCTGCAGCATCCCTCTCCCCCTTTTTTTTTCTTGAAAAGGTTGGGGGGGGGGGATGGGCAGAGTTAGGGGAAAACCAGCCCTTTTTAATGTTATTAGAAGTTGGTAACTGTTTACCTTTCTTCCCTTCCCCTCACGCATCACATACTGTTCTGTTGCTGCTACTCTCACATCCTGGTAAGCTCTTCTGTATCCTGTCATACTGGCTCCTGAGCCCTGTGGTCCTGTCACAGAGGCAGTAATTTGGCGGGGAGGGGTAGCAGGGACCCAAGTGGCAGCAGTTACCTGATGGAGCTCTGAAGCAGGCTCTCCTCCACCTTCCCTCTTTCTCTCTCCCTTGCAAGAACTTAGAGCAGGGGAGGGGGTGAACCCTCTGGTCCCTGCCCTTGCCTGAAGCTGCAGCCTGCTTTGAGTTGGATGCGGGCAGTGAAAGAGCATCCTGGGGGGGGCGAGGGGTTTGCATAAAGATGAGACGCAGGAGCAGCTGGACCCTGGCCATGGGGAGGGGGGGGGGGGAGTTAGCCCTCCCACCTTAAAACGCCAAAATATTGTAGTCTCAGATGTATTATTTCTGCGTAAATTTGCCATACTGGTGTTGTGTGAGACCTAAGGAAGGCGTGTGAAGGTGTGGCTTGGTGCCAGGCTGGAGATGGTTAAGAGGAGGGTGTGGCTCACAGTCTTCACTGCTCTTTCATTTTGTGTTTTTTTTTTAAAGAAAATGTCCTTTCGATTGCTCTGTCTCTTCCTCTAATCCGTTTTTCCTGCCTTCCCTCACTCTCTATCCCCTCTGCTTCTGCCTTTAATCCTCCAGCACCCCTCTCTCTGTGATCTGAAGAAGGGGGGATCGATGCCACACACACACGCAGGGCTAATGCAGAGCTGTGGATTTATGGAGGGGATTGTAAACAAGTGACATTTCCCCGTAAGGGTGGCTCGTGTCGACTGATCTCAGATGACAAGGAGGGACATCGATCTCATTTTATCTGTCCTTGTTTATTTATCTCTCTTCGTGCTGCGAGCAGAGTAATTCCAGAAAGTTATTCCTTTCCCTTCCCCGTCTGGCTGCATTTTGTCGGGGGGTGGAGAGGTTTGTCATCAGTCAAACGTCGGAGGATGTATTGGAGAGCGTGTGTGTGATGTTTTAATAAGATCCCTGGATGGAAGCAGCTCGCAGCTTCTGCCTTCAACCTCGAATCAATCCCTGCGCTGGCAATGAGCTCCATACTGATGGGACAGACAGCCCTATGCATAACCCCCCTCCCCCCCCCCCCATAAGAGCAGTTATGCTATGAAGTTTGTACTAATTCCTTTTCAGCAGCAAGTTGTTACTGGAACCTGTGGGCAGTGGCGTAGCAAGGTCGGCTGCCACCCTGGGCGGATCACCGCTGCGCACCCCCCCCCCCCTGGTGCAGCGGCGTCTGTCCCACCAGGGTGCAGCACGACCCTCCCCCGTGCAATGACACCCCCCTCCCTGGTGCATCAAGCCCCCCTCCCCCGGTGCAATGACACCCCCCTCCCCTGGTGCATTCTTGGCTGTTGGAGGGTGCAGAGAGCAGCTGCGCGCCTGTCGGCTCCACTGGCTCCCTGCGCCCCGGAACAGGAAGTAACCTGTTCTGGGGCAGAGGGAGCAGGGAACCAGCGGAGCTGACAGGCGCACGGCTGCTCTCTGCACCCTCCAGCAGCGTGCACCCAGGGCAGACCACCGCCCCGTCCTTGCCACGCCACTGCCTGTGGGTAATAGATTTTTGATTTTTTTTTTTAACATCCCTACCTCATAGTGTAGTTTCTCAATATTAGCCCCAGGGTCAAGGAAGGGACTCGCCTGAGCTCATAGATTAGACAACTCGCATTGGATATTAACTAAAGGGGTCGTTTTACAAAGGCGCGCTGAAAAATGGCTTGCGGTAGTGTAGGTGTGGGTTTTGGACGGGCGCCAATCTGTTTTTCAGCATGCCTGGAAAAAAAGGCCTTTTTTTTTCTGAAAATGGGCGTGCAGCAAAATCAAAATTGCCGCGCGTCCATTTTGGGTCTGAGACCTTACTGCCAGCCATTGACCTAGCGGTAAAGAATCTGCACGGTAATGACCTACGCGTGTCAAATGCCACTTGGCGCGCATCTGAAAATAAAAAAAAATATTTTTTCAGAGGTGCATATTGGACACACACTAAAAATGAAATTACTGAAAGAGGCACACGGTAGTCGGGCAAGAACTTTATTTTGGCGCACGTAGACGCTTATGCGGCTTAGTAAAAGGGGTCCCAAATGTTTTTTTAAAAAAAAGCTTTCACCCCTTTCCCTCACCAAACCGAGTTTAGAAGTCTATATGCTGAGACTGACAGTTACAGGAGCTAGTACTGATGGATGAGAAAGACCCTGTAATGTCTTCTTTAAACATCTCCTGTAGGATTTTTTTTCATTACAAAACAGATGAATACTTGATTTTATATAACGATGCAAATGTCTCTGCTGCTCCAAGGGAAAGGGTGGGGTCAAGGGCAAACATTTCCGTGTGTAGATCTGTGATATCTGGCTGTACTTGGTAGGCATGTGTTTTTTTCCCCCATGGTCTGGGAGGGAGAATAGGGTGTGTGACCTATCTATTTGCCCTTTTTTTTAGAGAATGAATATCACTTCCTCAGGGGCCATAGAACTGTGTAACTTAAAAATAATTCAAATTGTCCAAGGGCACAGAAATGAGGAGGAAACCCCTGACTCTGGGTGAGGAGACACACGGGACTGGGGTTCCTTGTTCTGGATATAAGGAGCCAAACGACCACTGTATTTGTTAAAAAGCCAATGTAGGCTGTGACTATTTATAACTCAGCACAGACCCTCATCCCTCAATCCTGCTAGCATGAAAAGTTCTCCTCATTCTCTGTAAACTGATGCAGCTCTGGATTTGCATCACCGTATGGAAGGAGATGTTGTCCCTGTTTTCCTCTGCCTGCACTGGGGCCAAACCAGGACTGGGACTGACTGCTTGGAGTGATTTGGACAGGGTCAGACTGGAAGCACCTTCTGTGCTGAACCTGTTCCACGACAAACTCAGAAATGTATTTACAGGACACTGCTAGCAATGTGTTTTAATCACAAATAGCTGGAAATACTTTTGGTGTTCAGACATTTTTGGGGTTGGGGTGATCCCCATTGTGGGTTCTTGCGGCTGGACCAATGCCCCAGGGGCTCTGCGTCTTTGCACGATTTTCTTGCATACTGTCCACAGACACACCACCAAAGAGTAAAATGCACAAAACACAATGTTTGGTTACACTTTAGATTTTTAACACTGGGATCCCAGAGCTGGAGGCACCAAGGGCAAAGGGATCGGGTTTGGCTGGAGGTTTTAGAAATCTGTCTCTTTGCAAGCCCCTGGCTCCGTTCCTGCTTTCTCCTGGAGCTGGGCTAAAGTTTGAGGGTCTGCCTGCATGTAGCTCAGATGCCAAGTAACAACCATTGCCCCACAAAATTACTTTAATCCAGCAATAAACATAAAGAAAATTTGAAATTAAAGTAGAAGAGAAAGAAATGTGCAAAAACTCATTATACCTGCGGGCCATATTTAGGTACGTACAGCCGGACAGAAATGTAACCGAGGGTTGCTCAACAGGTGAGTGCGTGTAGCTATCTACATTAGCACAGGATTCCCAATAGGGCAAAGGAGCAGATAATTGGCCTTTTACTTCTCTGGTACCAGGAGGGGGGTTGGGGGGGGGGGGGGAGAGGAAGAGAGCTCTGACTCCACACCTGTCATGTAGGGGATACAGAGAGCTCTCCCCATACTTCTTAAGTAGGTAGATGTGAGAAGTGGCCCCATCCCTTTCTGGGAAGAGTAATGTTTTTTGTTTCAACATTTGGCACAGGCTGAGGTACAAGGAACTCTTAATGCTGGGTCTGTTTATTTATCGCCTACCCCTATTCTCTCCCTCCCCCCCCCCCAAAAAAAACCCCCAGACTTCAACAGAACAGCCCTGAAGTACAGCAACATTTGGAATAACATGTTTTGCCTTGTCTCACTACATCCATGAATGGAATACAATACAAGCCCCCCTCCCTCCCCCTGCACAAATCGGAGGTTTGGGTTTATGGTCTTCCAGTGTCACCTCCCTGGGTGCAGAGCCTGGGAAAGTGTCTCCTGTGAGCCCTTCAATAGATTAGCTGCTGTCCTCTACACCTCAGCCTGGCTTAGCAATAGGGTTAGGAGCAGGGCTTAGTGACTGCAGCAAAGGAAGGTGTGGAGCGAGGGCAGCTCAGTCCGGGTAAATGATGAAGCCTGAGAAGGTGCTGTACTTGTTAGTGTTGCCCCCGTGAACTTTGCCCCCATCCAGTTTGATGTAAATCTCGTCGCCCACCTCCAGGTGCAGAATGACGCTGTTGCTGGCGTAGTCATAGTTCTGGTCTGCATCCTGAGCGATGGCACTGGCTCGGACCTGCATGACAGAGAAGGGAGAAGCAGTCATGGGCACAGGCAGCCTGGTTATGGGGTAGAGAGGGGAGAAGGAGCAATAAGCAGAGGCAGCATCACCCTTGTTCTATGAAGAGAGGGAGAAGCAGTCATGGGCACAGGTAGCATCACCCTTGTTTTAGATAGAGAGGGGAGAAGCAGTCATGGGCACAGGCAGCATCACCCTTGTTTTAGATAGAGAGGGGAGAAGCAGTCATGGGCACAGGCAGCATCACCCTTGTTTTAGGTAGAGAGATGAGAAACAGTCATGGGCACAGGCAGCATCACTCTTGTTCTAGGTAGAGAGGGAGAAGCAGTCATGGGCACAGGCAGCATCACCCTTGTTCTAGGTAGAGAGGTGAGAAACAGTCATGGGCACAGGCAGCATCACTCTTGTTCTTGGTAGAGAGGGAGAAGCAGTCATGGGCACAGGCAGCATCACCCTTGTTCTAGGTAGAGAGGTAAGAAACAGTCATGGGCACAGGCAGCATCACCCTTGTTCTAGGTAGAGAGGTGAGAAACAGTCATGGGCACAGGCAGCATCACTCTTGTTCTTGGTAGAGAGGGAGAAGCAGTCATGGGCACAGGCAGCATCACCCTTGTTCTAGGTAGAGAGGTAAGAAACAGTCATGGGCACAGGCAGCATCACCCTTGTTCTAGGTAGATAGGTGAGAAACAGTCATGGGCACAGGCAGCATCACTCTTGTTCTTGGTAGAGAGGGAGAAGCAGTCATGGGCACAGGCAGCATCACCCTTGTTCTAGGTAGAGAGGTAAGAAACAGTCATGGGCACAGGCAGCATCACCCTTGTTCTAGGTAGAGAGGTGAGAAACAGTCATGGGCACAGGCAGCGTGGTTATGTGGTAGACAGGGGAGAAGGAGCAATAAGCAGAGGCAACATGACCCTTGTTCTAGGTACAGAGGTGAGAAACAGTCATGGGCACAGGCAGCATCACTCGTTCTAGGTAGAGAGGGGAGAGTCATGGGCACAGGTAGCATCACCCTTGTTCTAGTTAAGGGAATGGGATTTATTTGTTATACCTCCTTTCTGTAGTTACAATCAAAGCGGTTTACATATTGTTTACAGGTTCTTATTTTATACCTGAGGCAATGGACGGTTAAGTGACTTGCCCAGAGTCACGAGGAGCTGCAGTGGGAACTGAATGGAGTTCCTCAGGTTGTTAGACCATTGCACTAACCATTAGGCAATTCTGAGGGGAGAAGCAGTCATGGGCACAGGCAGCTTCACCCTTGTTCTAAGTAGAGAACTGCATGGGAATGGAGATTGCAGGAATCCAGAAAAAGGAGGACGGATTGAGCCAGCCGGGTTTTACTTCCATTGCTTTCAATGGAAGTAATTGCTTTCAATGGAAGTAATTGCCCATTGCTTTCAATGGAAAGCAATGGAAGTAAAACCCGGCTGGCTCAATCCGTCCTCCTTTTTCTGGAGCCATATGGTAACCCTACAGGAATCTCATAGAACCCATGGGATTCCTGCAGGTATGGAAGAAGTTGCCACAGGATTCCCACATGGAGGTAAGAAATTACCATGGGAATGGAAGAAGTTATCATGGGATTCCTGTGGGAGTGTAGTCAAAATCTCTGGTGACTCCAGAATGAGGCTTGGAATGCACTGAGAGAGACAACAGAAGCACCAGAATGAGGCTTGGAACACTCATTGGTTGAATAGTGAATTCCATCCAAAAGAAACAAACAAACAAACAAACAAAGGAGGCTGTTGGGGTTAGGAGGAAACAGAGGGCTGCGAGCAAGTAAATAATAGTGTGGGTGGGGATGGAGGAGATTAATTTAGGATTGCCAACTAGATCCAAATTTGCCCGACAGGGTTGATAAAGTCCTTGGCTTACCCCAGTGAATTCAGGGACTTCTAGACTTGCATTTCTTAGGGAATCCAATGGGGAAATCAGAACCACAAATCCCTGGATGCAATGGGGTAAGCCCAGGACTGGATCAACCCTGCCGGGCAAATCTGGGTCTAGATGGCAACCCTAGATTAATTGTTGTGGGGATGGAATGGATCTTAGCTGGTATGGGTTAGATTTCAATGGGGATGGGTGAAATTTTTGTCCTTGTGCAACTCTGTAGCTCTAAGCAGGGGTGTAGCTACGGGGGGGGCCACGGGGGCCCGGGCCCCTGCAAATTACATCCGGGCCCCTGGTTTGGCTGGCGGGGGTCCCCAACCCCCACCAGCCTAAGCCTTCTTCAGCGCCAGTCTCCGGCACAGCTGGGTTCGTTGCCTGCCCCCTACGAATGCAGCTGCGCCAGAGACTGGCGCTGATGAAGGCTTCGGCTGGCAGGTGTTGGGGACCCCCGCCAGCAAAGGTATTTGTGAGGGGAAGCAGCAAGGAGGTGAGGCATGGCGGTGGGGGGGGGGGGGGGGGAGGAGTGAGGAGGCGAGGCGTGGTGGTGGTGGGGGGCAGCGAGGCGGTATTCAAAATGTGCCCCCAACCTCGGGCTCTGGCCCCATCCCACCATGAGGTCTGGCTACGCCCCTGCCTCTAAGTAGAGAGGTCAGAAGCAGACTGCAGAATGAGGATTACTAACTGACCCCATGTCATAAGGAACAGGCAGTCTTGCACTGGCTTTACCCTACTGAATGTCTGAATTGGTAATTCTGCTTTCTTTGGTTGAACAGTGCTAGTCTTCGTGGGAGAAGTGAGACAAATCCATCCTCCACAAGTCTTGAGGTCACATCTTGAGTAAATGAGATCACTTCCTGATCCTCTCCTGCCAAGCATACGGCCTACCTCTACCTTTTACCTTTTCTTTTGGATTTTTAGTTTATTTAATCATATATAGCGTTATTCCTAAACACAGTTTTTAACTTAAGTTCCTGTGATCTATTCAGGGCCACAGCAAGAGTACTAAGCACGGTAGACATATCAGTCTCGTGCGGAGTCTGCCAAAGTATAATGGCAGTTAAAACCCCAATAAATAAATAAACCACACCTCATTGATCCCCAACTTACCTGCCACTCTTCCTTTTTAAGGCTGCAGGGCAAACCCCTGGGACTACCACATCCCAATGCTGATCTTATGCATGAGATCAGTATCAGGAAGTGCTGGCTCTGTGACCATGCATTTTGGATATGTTTGCAGTGTCGGAGGGGGGGGGGGGGGAGAGTGGTGGGGAGATGCAGCATGAGGTCTCACAGCTCCACTTAGGTAACCCAAGGTAATCCTTGGCTGGTTGAGCAAAGAGATTTCTCAACCATGCACTCCATCCAGCCAACTCCACTGCTGTTTTGCTAGCCAGCCCCCCCAGCGCCCTAGGCAGCTGCCTAGCTGTGCTGGTGGTAGGGCTGGCTTTTAAAAAAAATTTTGCTTTGGTTCTATTTGATTTCCCCTCTGTTTACAGGAGCTAATGTTTTGAGCAATCATTGGACTCAAGTCTAAACTAGGCCTGCTTTTCTAAGGTGGGCTGCGGGCAGACCTGTTGGATCTGCACCAGAAAACTGAGGCATATTGTACCTGCCATCAGTCTTGGAATCACACACCAGGTAAGTGGGAGTAATTCTAAACTCCCCTTGCCAGATATTTTATTATTATTTGTAGCACACATTTTCCCACCATTTTGCAGACTCAATGTAGCTTACATATTACCGTAAACGGCGTTAGCCGATTCCAGTCTGACCAAATACATGGTTTGGATTAATTCAAAGCGATATTGTGGTAGAATGAGGTACATGTATGGTAGGTACAGTTGGGGGGAACTTAGGGAGAGGGGAGGAAGAGTCATGTAATGTCCATTACGGTCTTTGGTTACATTGAGGGGCATAATCGACCAGAAACGCCTATCTCCATGGGCGTTTATCTCCGAGAACGGGTCCGTGAAGGGGCGGAGTGAACCGTATTTTCAAAAAAAATAGACGCCCATGTGTTATTCGCCAAGGTGTGAGCTGGGCGTTTTTGCTTTTCAGCGATAATGGAAAATGAAATCGCCCAGCTCAAAAACGAATAAATCCAAGGCATTTGTTCGTGGGAGGGGCCAGGATTCATAGTGCACTGGTCCCCCTCACATGCCAGGACACCAACCGGGCACCCTAGGGGGCACTTTTACAAAAACAAAAAAAAAGGTAAAAGAGCTCCCAGGTGCATAGCACCCTTCCCTTGGGTGTTGAGCCCCCCAAATCCCCCTCAAAACCTACTGCCCACAAGTTTACACCATTACTATAGCCCTAAGAGGTGAAGGGGGGCACCTACATGTGGGTACAGTGAGTTTGGGGGGGTTGGACGACTAAGCATTAAGCAGCACAATTGTAACAGGTAGGGGGGGGATGGGCCTGGGTCCACCTGCCTGACGTCCACTGCACCCCCTAACAACTGCTCCAGGGACCTGCATACTGCTGCTTGGGAGGAGGGTATGACATTTGAGGGTGAAAGTAAAAAGTTGTGAAACATCATTTTTTTGTGGTGGGAGGGGGTTAGTGACCACTGGGGGAGTCAGGGGAGGTCATCCCCGACTCCCTCTGGGGGTCATCTGGTCATTTAGGGCACTTTTTGGGGCCTTATTCGTGAAAAAACAGGGTCCAGGAAAAGTGCCCTAAATTCTAGCTACAAACGTATCCATTATCGGCGAAAGGCGCCCATCTCTGTTCGGGTGATAACCACGCCCCAGTTCCGCCTTCACCACGCCTCCGACACGCCCCCGTCAACTTTGTCCGCATCCGCGACGGAGTGCAGTTGAAAGCGTCCAAAGTTCGGCTTTCGATTATACCGCTTTATTTGTTTTTGTGAGAAAAACGCCCATCTCCCGATTTAGGTCGGAACTTGGGCGTTTTTCTCGTTCGATTATAAGCAGGATTGTGTCTCAGATGTCCAGTTATTTTATGTTGGGTTGGTGGGGTATGCTCTTTTGAACAGTTCTGTCTTTAGTGCTTTCCGGAAATTTAGGTGGTCGAGCGTAGTTTTTACTGCTTTTGGCAGTGCGTTCCACAGTTGTGCGCTTAAGTATGAAAAACTGGATGCATAGGTGGATTTGTATTTGAGTCCTTTGTTGCTCGGGTGGTGGAGATTTAGGTATGATCATGCAGATTTTGTGGTGTTTCTGGTTGGCAAGTCTATGAGGTCTGTCATGTATCCCGGTGCCTCACCGTATATAATTTTGTGAACAGTCGTGCAGATTTTGAAAGTGATGCGTTGTTTGATTGATGATTGGTAACCAATGCAGTTTTTCTCGGAGTGGTTTGGCCCTGTCAAAATGCGTTTTTCCAAATATAAGCCTCGCTGCTGTGTTTTGGGCGGTCTGAAGTTTCTTTATGATTTGGTCTTTGCATCCCGCATAGATTCCATTACAGTAGTCTGCGTGGCTTAGTACATTGACTATATCAGGTTACGAAATATTTCCCTCGGGAAGAATGGTTTCACGCGTTTGAGTTTAACTCCCTTTCCCCCCCCTTTAGATTTTGAGTACCGTAATTAGCCTGACATCTATCTGGATGTCATTGTCTGCATGTGTATCCCTTTTAATACGGGTCCTCAACTCCAGACCTCGAGGTCCATAACCCGGCCTGGTTTTCAGGATTTCCACAATAAATATGTATGAGATCCTGAAAACAGGCCGAGATGTGGACCACAAGGATTGGATTTGAGGACCCCTACCTTATCATTTGAAAACTTCTACAAGAAGTATTAAAGCAAGGACATGAATTTTATAGATCAAACAATATTGGAAGCCATTACTTGGAGAGCTCTGGAGCAATGAAATGCATGCTTGGGAGTGAGGGGGAGAGAAGAACAGATCAGATCCGAACTTTCCCTGCCCAGGTTTTAAGTCGCTACTAAAAAGTCATCTTTTCAAACTTGTGTTTAACCTACCAATGGCCTGATCGGCTCTGTGCGTAGTGCAACACTACAGGTTGCCCTTTGTTTCTGCATCCTGTCCGTGTTTGAATATTTTTTTGTTTATAGTATTTCATCCTCTTGTCATAATTGAATGCCTGTGCTCTTTCTTGTCCCTTATTTAATTGGAGTTCCTTTTTTGTCTTTTATACTGATTTTATGTAAACCGCTTTGACCTTGTTTAAGTAAAGGTGGTATATATCAAGCTTTGGAATAAACATGCAAGTGACTAGAATAATTCACACATAATATACTGTCAGACTGTGAATCCAGACCTTATTCCTTGCCTAGCTCCAAATGGGGAGACGCTAGGCTGCCTTGAATGTAGGAGATTCTACTTGCTTTTCACATGCAAACTTTAGCCTGATGCTCTGGGTTTACTCCTACCCGGTGTACCTGAATGCAACTCACTTTGAGCTACTGCTGAAAAAGGTGTGAGCAAATAAATAAAACAAAAATACGCTTGCTTTCATAGATGATCTGTTTTTTTGGATGTGTGAGTATTGATCAGTCCTCAGTTTATTTTCTCTTGAAAGATTCCTCCCTCTCTCTGTGCTGGGTCTCTGCCCCACTGCCCTCCCCCCTTTTTTTTGGCATGTATGAATACGGGGGATGCGAAAGAGGGAAAAGTAAAAAAAAAGTTAGGAGATAATTTTAAAAGCATCGTCACTGGAAATGGAGGCAGTTACATATACTCTCTTACCTATCTATAGGTTCCATCTTTGCTTATACCCTACACTATCAATTAAAATGTTCTATTACATATTTATTTATTTATTTATTTATTTTATGCCATTTGTATCCCACATTATCCCACCTCTTTGCAGGCTCGATGTGGCTTACATTTTGTCATGGATACTGGAAATAGCATTGAATATACATATTGTGTTGACATTGTAAGTAGTGTACTATGCCATACTTTGTATTGTTATTTTAATATTTTTCTGCTATACTTGTCTATTGCTCGTGTTTGATTTATCCCTACTGTACACTGCCTTGATTGAATTCCTTCAAAAAGGCAGTAAATAAATCCTAATAATAAATAAATAATATGTAAATCACAGACACGGGTAAATGGGGATTTCCGAAAGCCACTATTAACATGACGATCCCTGGAGCATAGAGATTTCAAGAAGGTACGGTATGCAGGGCTGGATTTACATATAAGCTAGACAAACCAGGGCTTAGGGCCTCACATTACAAGGGTCCTCACGCTTCGCTAGTATAAGAACATAAGCATAGCCATATCGGCTCAGACTATAAATCCATAGCCCAGTGTTCTGCTTCCAACAGTGGCCATTCTAGGTCACGAGTACCTGACAGAAACCCAAACAGTAGCAATATTCCATGCTACCAATCCCAGGGCAAGCAGTGGCATTCTCCATGTCTATCTCAATAGCAGACTAGGGACTTTTCCTCCAGGAACTTGTTCCAACCTTTTTTTTAAACCCAGATAAGCTAACCACTGTCAACCACATCCTCTGACAAAGAGCTCCAGAGCGTAACTATTTATTGAGTGAAAAAAATATTTTCTCCTGCTCGTGTTAAAAGTAGTACCGTGTAACTTACTTCAGTGTCTTTTAGTCTTTGTACTTTTTGAAAGAGTAAACAATTGATTTCACGTTTACCCATTCTACACCACTCAGGATTTTGTAGACCTTAATCATATCCTCCCCCCCCCCCCCCCTCAGCTGTCTCTTTTCCAAGCTGGAGTCCTAACCTTTTAAGCCTTTCTTCATATGAGAGGAGTCCCATCCCCTTAATTATTTTGGTCGCCTTTCTTTGAACCTTTTCTAATTCTGCTGAGATGCAGAGACCAAAATTGCACACAGTACTCAAAGTGAGGTCACAGCGATACAGAGACATTATAATATTCTCGATCTCATTTTCCATCCTTTTCCTAATAATTCCTAACGTTCTGTTTGCTTTTTTTGGCTGTTGCCACACATTGAGCAAAAAATTTCAATGTATTGTCCACAATGACATCTACATCTTTTTCTTGGGTGATGACTCTGTAACCTAGCGTGGAAAACTATTAAACCTAAAATTGACTTCCTACTTAACTGAGGGGGAGGGAGCTTTTAACTGCTACAGCTTAGGGGTCACAATATGCATTACTCCTGCCCTGGTGATACAGGCGTGGCTGTGAGTGGTGCAGGAGATATTCTGCATGCTGGGACACCTGTACATTTCTGCACTGTCTTGTTTCCCTGGTGTGATGCTCCACTGCCTGTGACCTTTCACCTTCTGCTTCTATATTCTCCTAGTTTGCTAATTGTTATGAGTCTTGTGCAAATTAACTAATCTGTACAATTTAAAGTTATCACAAAATGAACCATAAACTAGAAAATGCACAAATATATTACACCCAAAATGTTTTATGCACAAACAGTGAGATTGCAAAGGGTGTATAAATATTAGAACTATGTATACGCTCTTTGCTCTCTCAGTATTTGTGCATAGAAAACTTTGGGTATATCCATTTATAGTTATGACATCATCTGAATCCACAGCACTATACATTATAATGCTGAGATTTATGAATTTCTTGTCCTGAACTGCTTACAGCCTAACATTGGATCAGGGGCCTCAAGTGACTCTAGGAGAACAGAGCCAAGGGTTGCAGCTTCATTGATCAGCCTTCTAACATCTGAATTGTAACACTGAACCCAGGGATTAAGTGACCCCCCAAACCCTGTGGTCCTGCCCCCTTTGACGGTGACCCCATACCTGGACTTTTCTTTCCCTGCTTTTTCACAATCACTTTGATAAGATGAGATGAAGGATATTTCCCCTATACAGAAATAGGGGGGTCAGACTGTCAAGAGCCTTAGACAGCCACACTGGGACTTAAGTGTGCTTTGTTTTAGCTGGACACCCACCCCCTCCCCCAGTGCAAGCCCCTGTGAAAAGCAGCCTATACAAATGAAGGTCTGTGAAATCCCTTTTGTACCAATTTACTGGCTGTAGCCCCTTTGCACAACAACAGCTTCTGCGGCCCCTGCTCCCACCCTCCCCCTCTCTGCCAACACCCCTCTTTTTTCCTCTAACGAACATGAACATGGGCTGCTCCTACAACAAGGAATATAATTAGTACAATATCTCAGTTCAGTTTTATTCAGCAGCTGGTACCCAAATGGGCTGAACAATCTAGCACATCAGGGGTGTGTGTGCAGCCACCTCAGAGACGGATGATCTCGAACACTGATGATTTCTAACCCTTATTATGACAATCAGGGTTAGGCAAACCGTGGCAAAGCTAGAAAAGTGCAGGTGGGGTGGCTGGAAGGTTGGGCAGGTAGAGGTGATGGGGGATCTCGGGGTCTGAACTGAGAACCGGCCCTGGGGGGGGGGGGGGGGGGAATGATTGAACACTGTTCACCTTGTAAATCAGGTACAAACGGATTTGATTTCCTGATAAAACAGACACATGACAGCACATGCTGATAGTTGTTTAAGTTGCTGTGGCTCTCAGGGACTTCTTGTTTTGCTCTGACTGTGGCTGCTTTTTGCTCCCCTCTAAGAAGTTGGAGCCCTAGGCTACTGCCTAGTCCCCCATAAATAATCCATATCGGTGTCAGACAGCCGAGGGAGGTGAGACGAGAGAGTGTGGGGGAGGCCGTGACCCCAGGGGCTCAGGGGAGATGCACAGTTTGGAAGGATAAAATTAACCCTGACATATTAACACCACAGACATCCCTGTGGATCAATTCGCTGGTTTTGTTCCCTCCCTCCCTCCCCTCTCCTCGCCCTTCTCTGTTTGCCAGCCTGTAAACTAACCTGCTGCTCTTATTCCTCTGAATTAAGTCTGCTCTAAGGCAATGCATTTTGCGAACTGCTTTCTGTCTGTTCTATTATCCAGAATTGACACTAAAAGTCCAGCAAGGACAGAGAAAATGCCTCATATAAACTAACAATCATTTCTCACACTGCAGGGAAGGTTTCCTCATTTTTGCTCTCCAGCGGTACATGGAATGAATGCAAAACGAACACTTAAAATATGGATCACAATTTTTTCGAGGGTGGGGTGGTGGGGGGGGATAGAAAGCAGAGAAACGTGCAGCTTTCTAATCGCAGAGCCCACAGATGGAAGGGTATCTGTAGCCCCCACTAAACAGCACAAGCCTTTGCACTGATGACTTTCTAGCTCATATGTAAGAATTTAAACCAGGTTTTGCTTTAATAGGGTTTTCAGGAGGGTAGGGTAATTCATTGCCCTGCAGTGGTTGATCTTTCAGGGCTCTACAGGTTTTGTGTTTTAACCCCCTCTTGGAAATCTCTGGGTAAAGGGACGGGGGTGGGGAGGGGAATGTTACCCCCATTTCTCAGAAGTGCCCTTCTGCCTCTGTTTCTTCTGGGGCATCCAGAGGGATTTCTCGGGACTTTTTGGCCACTTTTGCTAAGACCTTCCAGCCAAATCCAGTACTTCTTAGCACCCGAGGCAAGCATTTTTCGGAGGAGAGGGCTCCGAACCACTTTTAAGGCTCAACTCTTACTTTGCTTTACCAGGCTCCCCCTTTGGAGGGTGAGGGGCAGAGGATTGCACGGCTTCGTTAAACTGGGGCTTTGCTTTTCCTTTGTGTGAATCCCAGTGGAGCTGCCCTTCTGCCCCCGGGGCTGAGACTGTAAAATGCGGTCGGAAAGCAGCTGGATTAGGAGAGAGGCAGCGGCTGGAGTTGCTTAATTACTCGAGTGTTGGGAAGAGTTGGCTTAGGTTGGGGGGGGGGGGGGGGGGACTGGGAGCGGACCGGGCTGCTCCTCTCCCCAAAATGCAGCGGGGTATTTGCACACTGGAATTTGACGGAAAATTCCAGCTTATGTAAGGTGGATGAAAAAGTAGCAACTCCCAGAGTGCTAGTATTTCTGTATAAATAACCATCATCATCATCATTAGGGAACACATATGCCCTCAGTGCCAGGAAAATCAGTTTTATTTATAGCTCTCTGCCTATTTCTTTCTTAACTGTCTGTGTCCTCTGCACATTATATTCTAAGGCAAAAAAAATAATCGTATTACCTCTGCCTTTTTGTGTGTTTTTGTAGAGTTGGTGCATTTTGTTAAATCGTCACTAACCAATTCCGTTCTGTGGGGTCCAGATTTGAACCCCCCCCCTCCCCCACCCCGCAATTACAGTCTTAACTAGAAGGACAAAATGATTCCTAAAATTATGTTTTCCCGCCGTCCTGACATATGTGTTTGAACTATTTCTTTTTATTTCTAGGTAATGATAGACTTTCCTTATCTTCACATGGGACGTTGTGCTCGCTATGAGGTAGAGGCTGTGCAGAGGAAAAAAAGGACACATTTATTTAAGAAGATAAAAGTTGTAAACGGATTTTTAGATATACTCTACGCCCCGGTGTAAATGCATAGCGAGCTACATATTGTATTGATGCAGTAGTATTAAAAAATACATTCTTGATATATATATTAAAAATAAAATCATACATAGAGAGATGCAACCCTAAAACCTATTCTTTTGGAAGCTCATATTCATTTTACATTCTTTACATTATGTCCCTGCTTCAATTTGGTCAAGATTAAAGTTCTTTTAAAAAGAAAATGCAGGTCCATAAGGAGAGGGAAAACGCTAGAAATTCTATTAAACTCTACAGAAATATTTCGAGAACTTGAAAGGGAGAGGAGAGGTGTGTTGCGGACTCGTAGGTTTAGCACATCAGGGTGTTCAAAATGCTGATTGATTTGCTAATGTGTATTTGTCTCGTTGCTAATAGAGCCCAGGTCTGCTACAGGACAGACTTGTCTCTGACCTAATGGTTTTCCTGTTTTGAAATAGACAGAAAACGTATATAACACATCCAAAGCAGAAAAATCCTGAAACAGACACGGACGGCTCAGTGAGCAACAATATAAATACACATTAGCAAACCAATCAGCAATCGAACAGCTTGGTGTGTTCAAATATAGTCGCCCACAACACACACACATTTCAAATGCGTCTATGTGTGATTGTGAACATCTATGTAGACATTCGATTAAAAAAAAGGGGGACGTTATATAGACTAAAACAACCAAAAACAGACAAAGACAAGGCTGAAGATTTCCTGTTCCAACTAGAAATGCCGAAAACTCTACTTTTCTTTTTCATTGAAGAAGGAATTGAAAAAATGAGTGGGCGCCGGCCAAAGAGTTTGTTCTTGATGGGGTTTTTTTTGTTTGTTTGTCGTTGTCCTTTCAGCCCCCCTCTTCTGCTTCTTTAAAGTTGGGAATCTCACCGACTTTGGAGCAGATGCTGCCCGGCCGGGTTCTGCTTTTTCTTTTCTGCTCGCTTTCGGCCACCCCCTGGACACCCTGGAAAGCCCAGACTTTCTGTCAGACTCCGCCTTCGGGCACCTCCCCAGGGACGGGCTGTGCCCCGGAGGAGAAATCGTGAAGCCCCCACCCCACCCCGGCCTGAACTTCAGCTCCCTGCGGGTTCAGCAGTTCATCTACGCCCCTGGTTTTGGAAACGTGCCCGTTATTAATTTTATAGGAATTTGCACTCGAGAGGTTAAGAACAGGTGCAAAACGTATCACAATCATAGTACGTGTTATAATCACATCATGTGCATATACGTATATCAGAAACATTCATTAACAGCACTAATGTGAGTCACAAAAGACAAAATATGAACACCGGTTGCTCCCTGAACTTTCTGACTGCGGGCTGATACCAAGAGTGGGTCTGTGAGTTGGAGAAGGACCAGGGTATAGGTTAAGGCGGAATTAGTAAGGGAGTGCCAGGTAACTTTGACTGCAATGTAGGGGAGGGAAGGATGATGGCAAAAGGCAGGTGGCTACGATATGGTGGGACAGGGCAAGTGAAATGGTGCTATATATTTTATTTGCTAAAGTTTTAGGTGTGTGACAAGGGCGAATCGTTTGTGGGAGGACAGACAGACGGACTTTTTCTTACCTGTGCGTTTTTCAGCAGATCCGCCCACATGCTGGTGCCGTCCCCGCCTCTCATCAGCACATGGTAGGTGAAGAAATACATCCCGGGCAGCGGGCAGGTGAATTTGCCGGTAGACGGTTCATAGGCATTTCCAACATTGGTGACAACATCGTCAAACTTAAGGACTTCGTTGCCCTCGTGGGGTTTCCGGAGCCCAGCGTAGAAGGCAATCTTGGGGTTGTAATAGGAAGGGACATAGCCCCCTGGACCTGGCCCCGGTGGCCCGGGAAGACCTGGCCTGCCTGGTTCGCCAGGGGGCCCCTTGGGGCCAGGGGCACCTGGAGGCCCCGGGGGTCCTTTGATCCCTGACTTGCCTCTTTTCCCATGGTCTCCCTTGCCCCCTTGCAAGTATGGGGGAGATGAGATGACAGCGAGCTCCTGGCTGGACTCGGCTGAAGCTGCTCCATGAGTCTGGGAGGTGTAGGGGTCACAGACCATCTTGCAGCTGCCCAACATCTCATAGTGGCTGTTGCTTTTGGAGCTGTGAACCAGCAGCGGGATGGCGATCAGTAGCACTAAGACCATGGCCACCCCGATGGCTGCCCCGATCACCCTCTTCTTGTGGGTTAGCCTGGACGCTGCCAGGGCTAGGAAGTCGTCTTCTCCTTTTGAAGTAATGGTGGAAGCTTCTCAAGAACTTACTCCAGAGAAGAAAGAAACAGCAATAGCAAGTCCCCCTACACCCAAGAAGACCCACCGTGGACTTGCTTCGGATGGATGGGCAAGCTCTTCCCCCTGGGAAAGTTGAGAAGCTCGGGGTCACTTGATGTCACTGGAAGAAGAGAGGAGATGCTGCGGTTTGGAGCATCTTCTTGAGAGCTCAGCTGGTAGACGTGCAGCTCGGCTCTACTTGTGCCATGCGGAGATGGGAGAGATAAGGAGAAGTGTGAGCAGGCGAAGTGGCTTTAAGAGAATGAGCGACCTCTGGTGCCTCAGGAAGGAGGCAGAGCTCAGGCTGCTGCGGGCTCCCGCTGTCTTTCCCCGTCCGCAGATGGACTAGGCAGGGGCCTGGAGCGGCGAGGAGGGCTCGCAGGAGTCATTTTGCAAATGGAACGCAACCGCACGTGCTGTTGGTTACACACATTTGCGCTGTTTTTAGGCTGCCACTTTGAGTTGGTGCGTTTAAGGCAGTTGCGTGTTTCTCATTTGCTAAGGCTCTGCTCTTGCACTCGCCAGTCCGGGAAGCCTGGAAGAACGTTTAAGGATGTGTTTTATATGCTGGGTTTGTATCGTCCCAGCGCAATTAACTACTCTCTCTCTCTCTCTCTCTCTCTCTCTCTCTCTCTCTCTCTCTGCAGAGATTGATTAACAGCTGAAAAATCCAACAAGAATCACCCAGGGGTGCTGGGAAAGATCACAGACACCATTTCATTCCGCACAATCGTTAATTAATCAATTAAATAGCCCTTGTCCAAAGAAAAGTGTTTTAGGTTCCATTTTATTTTGCAAGTTCTACTATTTGTCAGCCTGCATGTGTCCATCTGTCAGTCTGTGCATAACTAATCTAAATGTTGTACCTATGTATCTCATTAAAACATAGACTAAGTCCCTTATCTAATATCTATATCTGTATCTAGAAAAAAATGGGTTTGTTTGTCTGTATGGTATGTGTGTGCATAGATAGATAGATAGATAGATACACACACACATTGATGGGCAGATAATAAATGTATGTATTTTATATCTATAGATATATATATCAGGGAATATGTCATCTATTCTATACTGTAATGATAAGGTCATTGGCACTGATATGCTTTTAACTATTATGTGTATTTATCCCACTCAGAATTCCAGATCAGTCTTAACATGTTTGATTTTTGTAATTGGAGGTCTTTGGCTAAATTATCTCCTTTTCCAAATCTAAAGTCAACAGCAGCAGGGCAATTTCAAACTGCACTTCCCAGACCCTCCGTTTATCTGCTGTCCATGAGAGGTGGCCTCCCCTCTGCTCCCTGGGCCTCCTGGGGCTTCCCTTTTGTGTTGCTAACGCCAGGAATAATGTATTTAAATTGTTTTTACATTTGTAGAGCAGTCAGATACCTTGGAAAGGGCGATAATCAATCAGGGTTGTGTATCTGGCAGATTTATAACTGCTTTATGCACCGGATCAATGTAATTCCACACACACACACAAAAAAGAAACAATGTTTTTGCAAGAAATCCTTGTAGTCAACTCTCCCCTCCTCCCCCACTGCCAGGTGTCAACAGGCTCTTACAGTTGGAATTGCTTTCCCATCTTGGGCAATCAGAAGCCCAGTGTGGCTAGCACAGGTTCTCTGACTGCTGGGCTTCTTTGACAATCCAATGTGGCTGTCAGTGACATGAGGTCTAGGAGCCAGGCCAGAAAGGGCACTGGGGTCAAGACAATGGTGGATACTCAGGATAAAGAATGACCTTGACCCTGTGTCCTTGCCCTCAGTTCATAGCAGGTGAAGATGGAATCTCTGAATTGTAGAATAGATTTAGGAATTCATGTTGGTGTGTCCTGCAGGTCCCTGGACACATCCTCAAACAGTTCTCCTTCCCCTGGCTGATTTCAAAGGCCTGGCCAGACTGCTGAAGCTGTCCTCGGGCTGTGAACTAGATTCAAAGTGAGAGATGCCCTCAGAATTTCATACAGTCTGCGTCAGGGGATATATACAATTTTCTGAAGTATCAGAATTGCTCTCTGGCCTACCGTCTGGCCGGAGGTGGAAGGGGAGAGAGGAATGTGGGAAAGGAAGGGAGAGAGGAGGGAGAAGGGGGGAGAGAAGAAAAAACATGATCTTCATGCTGCATCTTATGCCAGGCACTTTGATTGCTCGTTTTTGCTCGATTCTCTACTCATATGAAGGGAGCAGGAAGAGCGATTATATGTCTCATTCTCTCACCCCCAGTGTGCAAACAGCATTGATGATTCTCATCCTTTCCACAACAGTCCTGTCTTTTTCTCTCCTACTCTTATTAAATGTTGGAGTGGAGGAGTAGGCTAATGGTTAGAGCAGAGAGGAGCCCTGTTTAATTCCTACTGCAGCTCCTTGTGATCCTGGGCAAGTCGCACAATCCTCCATTGCCTTAGGTACAAACTCCAATTGTAATCCCTCAAGGGACAGAAAAATACCTACTGTACTCCTATACTGTTTGGACTTGTAGATTTATTTTATTTTTATTTATTGCATTTGTATCCCACATTTTCCCACCTCTTTGCAGGCTCAATGTGGCTTACAATACATCATGAATAGTGGAGATATATAAGAAATAAACATTTAGTATTACAGAAGGATCTTGGGTAACATGATAATGAAAAAAAAATGTTATTAATATAACAAGCAGATTGTAAAGACAATTCTAGGTATGTGTGAAGGAGTTCATATTTGTTGGTCTTTGTGGTATGTCTTGTTAAAGAGATGGGTCTTCAATAGTTTGCAGAAGTTGGTTAGTTCATGGATCGATTTTAAGTTACGTGGTAGTGCGTTCCAAAAATGTGTGCTCAAGTAGGAAAAGGTTGACGCGTGCGTTAGTTTGTATTTTAGCCCTTTACAGTTGGGGAAATGAAGGTTAAGGAATGTGCGGGACGATGTCTTAGCATTCCTCAGTGGTAAGTCTATCAGGCCTGACATGTAGGCTGGGGCATCTCCATGAATGATTTTGTGGACCAGGGTACATATTTTGAACGTGATGAGTTCTTTAAGAGGGAGCCAATGCAGTTTTTCTCATAGGGGTTTATATATAAGAAATTAAAATAGCGTCACTCAGTGTTCACATAATTTTAATTTATTTTATTTTACTTGTTACATTTGTATCCCACATTTTCCCACCTATTTGTAGGCTCACTGTGGCTTACAGAGTACTGGAGAGGCGTTTGAAGACTCCGGTGTAAATAAATACAAAGTGATGTGGTGGTAAGATAAAGTTCATGAGGCGCAGCCACATTTGGGAATCGTACAACGGAAGAGTTGTGTTATGGCCATTACGTACTTTAGTTTTGTTGTGTTGCAGAGATCAGGCATTTATGGTGGATTGGTAGGGTATGCCTTTCTAAACAGGTTAGTTTTTAGTTTTTTTCCGGAAGTTTAGGTGGTCGTAGGTAGACTTCAAGGTTCTTGGTAATGCGTTCCACAGTTGTGTGCTTATGTAGGAGAAATTGGATGCGTAAGTTGATTTGTATTTGAGTCCTTTGCAGCTTGGGTAGTGCAGATTTAGGTACGTTCGTGTTGATTCGGATGTGTTTCTAGTTGGTAGGTCGATCAAGTCTATCATGTATCCCAGGGCTTCACCTTAGATAATTTTGTGGTCCAGAGTACAGATTTTGAAAGCAATGCGTTCTTTGATTGGGAGCCAGTGTAGTTTCTCGCAGAGGGGTTTTGAGCTTTCAAATCGTGTTTTTCCGAAGATAAGCCTAGCTGCCGTGTTTTGAGCGGTCTGAAGTTTCTTTAATGTTTGTTCTTTGCATCCCGCATAAATTCCATTGCAGTAGTCTACATTGCTTAGTACCATTGATTGTATCAGGTTGCAAAATGTTTCCCTCGGAAAGAATTGTTTCATGTGTTTGAGTTTCCACATTGAATGGAACATTTTCTTTGTTGTGGATGTCACTTGGCTCTCTAGTGTTAGGTTGTGGTCCAATGTAACGCCGAGGATTTTCAGGCTGTCTGAGATAGGGAGGGTGTAGCCTTGGGTGTTGATAATTGTGGGGTTGTCCGCGCTGTGTTGGGATGAGAGGATAAGACAGTGTGTTTTTTTCTTTGTTGAGTTTTAGTTGAAATGCATTTGCCCAAGAGTCCATGATGATCCTTCTCTTGTCCACTGTAATCCCACTTAGTCTCTTTTGTCTCTCACACTTTATGTGGAAGCTCAAGGCGCACACAGCATTGATGATCTTTGGATCCACTCTGGGTCATGTGACAGTGATAATCTGGGAATTGTGCACGGGGAGCTAAGATACAGATTCTGAATCCTCAGTAACCTGCAGATGTCATGGGGAAAGCAGGATGCCTATTATGGTAAGAAATACATATTTACCCTTTTCAGGGTAGACAAATTAGGCTGTCGTTCGTTCAGTGATTTGCAATGGTTAGTGCAGTGGGCTGAGAACCTGGAGAACTGGGTTCAATTCTCACTGTGGCTCCTTGTGACCCCGGGCAAGTCACTTAACCCTCCATTTCCCCAGGTACAAACAACCTAAATTGAGAGCCCCTAGGGACAGAGAAAGTACATGCATAGTTTTACCACAGAAAGGCACTAGATCAAATCCATGAGCAATTACCCTTTAAAGGCCTTGGGATGGTTTCATTGTTAGTAAAGTTAGCTGCAACTTAATACAGCTTTATGTTAACTGTTTATATGCTGGAACTAGCTATTGTTTTATCCAGCCTGGGGCTATAACAGATTACATACCAGCCCTTTCCTGGAGTTGTTTGCATCACCTATGAGATAAATCACTGCTCACAAAAAGGGACTGTGGTGGACAAAGGAGAAAGGTTAAAGAGCAGGGCAGGGAATTTGCTTCCATTGTAAATGTACCATTTACTCAGATCCTTGATCTTCCAGTGGAAAAGAGGGATTGTGAGGGTAGAACCAGTAATTCACTTCAGGTGTGGTAGGACAGAGCTGTGTATAAATAACTGTTTTGAACTCTGGAATAATATTTTACTATTGTTATGCTGTTAACAATATTGTAAGTTTTATGATAAACTGTATCTGCTGTACACTGCCTTGGGTGGATCTCTTCATAAAGGCGGTTAATAAATCACAATAAATAAGTAAATGATAAAAAAAAAACATGCCTTCTATTCAGCAGACCTTGTTCTCTAACCTCTCAAATATATACTTATAAGCTCCAAAAAAAAACATGTTACTGACAACAAAAGATTTATTTACAAGAATGGAATGTAAATGAGAATGAAAACAGAAACAATTAGAAGTCAAAAGTTATATAAAAGAAAAGCACCTTAAATGCAAGAATGAATACTTGTCAAGAATCAGTTGGAATAAACATACACTGCCTGCAGCACAAAAGCCTACTGTTTGTTCCCTGAAAGATTACAGATCTTGACCGTACAACCTGCAGAAGTGATACAAGTCTCTGTTGGGAATGGCTGGACAAGCAGGTGGTTTTACCACAGACAGTGCTCTGAAATGTTCCAATGATGATGAATTGATGAGATGAGTGATGAGTGTCTTTCTTGCCACAGCAGATCCATTTTATATCATTTTGATATTAGCAATGTCTCCGATGATTAGATCACTTCATGATAGGTGATTGGCTTATGCCCTGATGTTATGGCTTAAGAAACCACATGCATGTCTTCTGACATTATTCTGGAGGTTTTCCCCTGAATTCTGGGCTTCAAGCAGGCTGGGGTCAATATGACCAAGAGTCCTTCTCACAGTTGCCCATATTCCTTTGTCTTTCATCAGTCAGAGACACAGTTTTTTTTCTTCAGAGAATGTATGACTAGGGAAGTTTTAATTGTAGCAAAAGTTTTTCTGTATTGGGTCACAGAGCACTGCATATTCTGTGACCTGTATAAGCTGTATGACAAGTATGGCATAGTTAATCTCTGTAATACACTGGTTATATTGTGGAAGGGGCTTTTACCCCCCACAGGGTCACAAAGGGTAATGCCGGTTCCAGTGCTCCAGAGCCAGACAATAGATGAATTCAAAGCAGAGGTGATAAACTGCTTCTGATTTCATGCCCATATCCCAGTACTAACGGACAGAGGGCAAGTGATATGAAGTTAATAACAGGTCCCATTCCCCTGCAGCATATTCTTTAATTAGATACATAATGTCCTGTGCATGGCTTACTGGTCTGTTGCCATCTGAGAGCTCAGCCAAAAAAGAGTAAAGTAGAAGGTGTGTAAGGATGCCATATGCCACCTACCTGTACCTGGCACTGCAGGGCAGGGCAAACTGCCCCACTAGTTGATACTCTGCCGGAGATGAGGCACCAGCCAACATGCTCACTACCTGACTCCACAGAGCATGGGAGACTGCCCTACTGCCTGATTCTGCAGGGCAAAAGACACCAACCCCACTCTTACGACTGCCACAGAACTGAGGGCATCGTCCAACTGCCTGACCCTCACAAGCAGGTCAGTTTTTCCAAGGCTAGCTTAAGGTATGAGCCAAGTGATACATGGTTCAGAGCTCCAAAGATCAAGGGCACCAAAAAGCTGGCAATGAGAGCATGTTTCTTTTCTATCACAAAAGTTGTCTCAGGGTGCCACAATCCCTTGAGCTAGCCAAGTCTCAGGACAATATGGCAGCCTGGGCAAGAGTTATTTTTGATGCTCTATTTCTCTTTGGGCTTACGTGGCTTGATGACCAACTGAAAAGGATGGTGATATCCTCTAGCTTTCACCCTGGGCAGCTGCCCTTTTGGTCCACCCCTTGACCTGTCACAAGAGAAGAAGCATTGCTCTGCTGCCAAGCTTCATAGGTGATGGGAGACCCTGGGGCAACGTCTCCAAAGGGGCTGTCTTGCACATACCATGACAGAAATGAACCTCACTCCTAAGCCAGGTATGATCTCAGCCTCCCAAGTTTACTGGTAGAGCATGCCTTAATACTTACATTTTGCCAAAGAGAGCTTCCACCTGGAGTTCATAGGATGTGATATGTATAGAAAACTTATCCAGGGGTGCTCAGAAGATCTTTCCAATCAAGCTGATGGGGTGCCCAATACAATTAGGACCATTTCTGTATCTTTCTGCCACATTTTCTTGGGCTTTGAGTACATCTCTTGAGACTTGATTATCTTCTTTGTTTCCACACATAGTACAGAACAGTTACCATTAGTACTGGCATGTCTATTCTTTGAAGGATGTAATGTCCAAGCAGTGGTTCCTCCTATCATCAGACATGCCATTCTTGTGCCTTACCTCTTGAACTATTTTTTTTTCCACGTCTCTTTGCCAGTAGTATGCTTCCTCTCAGGCCCTTCCTCTGTCATCCATCTACTGGCAATCCCTTTCCTTCCCAGGCTGCTAGCACATTTGCTTATTTCCAATCTGAGGAAGAAGGGCAACCTTCGAAAGCTAATCAAGAAATGTATTAAGTTATGTCCAATAAAAAAGGTATCATCTTATTTTCTTTTCCATGTTTTATTTTGTTTGATTTCTATTGACTTCCCAGGCTGGAAAGTCTCCTACTATCTAAGGCTAGGGAGCAGTGCTTCTCAATCCAGTCCTCAGGGCACACCCAGCCAGACAGGATTTCAGGACATCCACAATAAATATGCAGGAGATAGATCTGCATGCTCTGTTTCCTTAGTATGCAAATCTCTCTCATGCAGGTTTATTGTGGATATCCTGAAAACCCAACTGGCTGGGTTAAGAAGCACTGCTTTAATTTAATATATTCCTTTTGGTATAGATCATTTCTAATTACCACAGTATGCTATGACATGGGGGAGTAGAGACCCTTCAATTACTTTTTTTTTTTATTTTTTTGCTCTTTTGTTACTTCTATCACTGTTTGGTGGATGTTATTCTGTTCTTGTATTATGTTTATAATAATTTTTGTATTCTGTATTTTGTTTTTTCTTACCGATTCAATTAATAGAATTTTGTGGAGTGGAGGAGTGGCCTAGTGATTAGGGTGGTGGACTTTGGTCCTGGGGAACTGAGGAACTGAGTTCGATTAACACTTCAGGCACAGGCAGCTCCTTGTGACTCTGGGCAAGTCACTTAACCCTCCATTGCCCCATGTAAGCCGCATTGAGCCTGTCATGAGTGGGAAAGCGTGGGGTACAAATGTAACAAAAATAAATAAAATAAATAAACTTTAACAATGTCTGGAACATTGCTTAACACAGCCTCATTGAGTCCCAACTTCGTGCTCCAAAAAAGCTAAATCAGAACAGATTAACAGGATTGGTTCTTACTTTAGGGCAGTGGGAAAAACACGCTTTCTTCCAAACACCCAAGTGAAAATAACATTTCCCTAGTTCAGATCAACAAACTAATAAAAAATCCCAGACTACCTCAGCTTCAGGATCCCATCCAACTACTTGCTGCCCAGACCCTACCCCCACCCCTTGTTCTTAAGAATCCCAGAATCAGGGCAACTACAACCCAGTTATGCAGGTGAAATCTTTGTACAGACAGCAGTAAAACTCAGAAAATGTTCAACTTCCCTAGTGAGGGTGTGAGTCATCAGCCCTCACCACAGCCTCTCAGCTTTCTTCCACATCTGGACAGGGATATGCCAGGCTGGGCTGAAGCTCTCTATCCCTGTTTCCACCCACGGAATGTGTCTAGTTGCCCAAGCTCTGACTGTCATAGAATCTGAGAGTACCTCTTCCTTTCCATCTGAGAGGCAAGACCAAAACAGCCTCCTGAATTTCCTCCTGGTTCCTATCCCCTGCCATTTCTGGGATTTGCAGTCAGTTCTCATCCATTGTAAGCTCTATTGAGCAGGGACTGTCTCTCCATGTTCAAGTGTGAAGCACTGCGTACGTCCGGTAGCGCTATAGAAATGATAAGTAGTAGTAGTAGTAGTAGATGCCAGCAAATGTCCTTTCTGCCCCTCAGCCTCTGTGCCAGCCAAGAGATAAAGCCTTGTAAACCCTAAGCCCTGAGGACTGTACGGCCAGACTGCGGCACAACCAGAACTATATAGGGAACTGGTAGAAAATCGCTTCTATCATTTGCAACCTGAAGTCTCCTGACAGCCAGTAGAGGCTTCCAGGAGGTGTGTGTGTGTGTGTGTGTGTGTGTGTGTGGTGGTGGTGGTGGGGGGGGGGGGGGGGGGGTTATTGTAATTGTTGAGTTTAATTATCAAAATTTGGTATAGGACAAGTCTATGGGCCTAAGCCCAGACTCATCGGATCACTATTACTATGTCAGCACCTCTGGGTTTCCTTGAAATAAACTCTTGTAAATGCCATCCCAGAACCAATCAGAGCACTGTAAGATTCCTAAGGACTTTGTGCTTTAGATTCATTTTGGTGTATCCTTTCCTGTGCTACAAATCAAACCTGCGTATCAAACCCTTTGGTACTACAAACCAGTCACACAGTTATCACCCACCCTGGGCCATAAATCAGTCGCACTGTATCCATCTCTCTGGGCTATAAATCAGTTGCAGGGTATCATCCAACCTATGCTATAAAACAACCACAGTGTGTCGCCTCCCTGTCCTTCAAATCAGCTGTACTGCCTCTCCCTCCCTGCGCTATGAATCACTCACTGCATCTAGCTTCTTGCTCTACAAATTGCTCCCAGCGTACCCTCTCCCCATATCGTAGATCAGTCACGAGGGGGGCTCTGTATACAAAGGGATCTAGCCGTGAAAAGAGCAGCTCTATCCCCCAAGATGTGATGTGTACCTCGTTTTAAATACATCTGTATTAAAGCACAAACTTGTAGTCACATTAAAAAGAGGAGATCCCAGTGTGTTTAGATTGGGACAGTAAATTATGTACTCAAAATGGCATTTTCAGATATATCTGCATGGTTGTGTCCTATTCCTCCACCCACCTAAGCAGCGGCTGTAAAATGAGTGAGCATGTTAGAGATGCACACATACATTAGAACACGTGTCGCCATACTGGGACAAACTGTAGGTCCATCAAGCCCAGTATCCTGTTTCCAATAGTGGCCAATCCAGGTCACAAGCACCTGGCAAGATCCCAGAACAGTAAAACAGATTTTATGCTGCTCATCCTAGAAACAAGCAGTGGCAAAACAGAGAAACTTTTTTATTTTTTTTGTAGCAGGCCCTATTATGTGGAACAGCCTACTATTAAGGCTTAGAAAAACTCCAGGAAGTAAAACAGTTTAATAAGACTTATGTTTTTAAACAAGTGTATGGGGTAGCAGAAGATCAAAATTGAGTTGGCAGAAATAATGTTATTTGAGTAATTAGAATGAAGCCTGAAAATTTTTTTTTTTAGAATTTTATGTTTTAATTTGTTTGAAATATTATGTTTGTAAGAACAGTTTTTGATTTTATGTATGTATGCTTTCTTAACCGATGAAATTTTGGGTTGTGCAGTATAGAAATGTTTAAATAAATGAATACATTTTTAGAATTTTCCAAACATTTTTCAATTTTAGGTCTTTTTTTTTGTTGTTGTTCACTTCACACCTTCAGACCAGTACAAATTTTTAAACACGCACTAGAACTTCTTAGTGCACACATCAATTGTACCTATGCGACTTTGGAGGTTAATGCAAGTAAACTCAATTTTCCATGCACTACATTTTAAAATTCATATCAACAAATGAACATTTTTTTTTTTTAGTTAAACCATCTGAGTATTTTGGCGTCAATTTTCAAAGCGATTTATCCAGTTACCAGAGACGCTCTTGCCCAGCTAAATCACCTGTTCAGGGCTATCCAGTAAATATCAACACAAAGGGGTCCTTTTACTAAGGCACGCTGAAAAATGGCCTGCACTGGTGTAGGCGCGTGTATTGGTGCTGGTGTATTGGCCGAAAATGGACATGCAGCAAAATAAAAATCAGCGCGTGTCCATTTTGTGCCTGAGACCTTACTGCCACCCATTGACTTAGCAGTAAAGCCTCACACATTAACTGACAGCGGGGGGCGTAGCTACGGGGGGGGGGGGGGGGCCCAGTCCTGGCAAATTTCATCCAGGCCCCTGGTTTGGCTGGCAGGGGACCCCCACCCCCGCCAGCCAAAGCCTTCTTCAGCACAGTCTCTGGCGCAGCTGCGTTTGCTGCCTGCCCCCTGCTCTTCTTTTGAGGAGCAGGAAGAAAGAAGAGCAGGGGGCAGGCTGCGAACGTGGCTGCGCCAGAGACTGCGCTGAAGAAGGCTTCGGCTGGCGGGGGTTGTGGACCCCCGCCAGCAAAGGTATTTGTTTGTGAGGGGGTGAGTTGAGGCGAGGTGGGGGGGCGAGGAGGCGAGGTGAGGCATGGCAGTGGGGGGGCTGCAGGGCGGCACTCAAAATGTGCCCCCAACCTTGGGCTCTGGCCCCCTCCCACTGTGAGGTCTGGTTATGCCCCTGACTGGCAGTAATTGTAAGTGCGCATACACTGCCAATTGCCGGCCGGTTAGCGCCACGTGGTAGAAAATAGAAATTGTTTTCTGCTGTGCACTTTGGATGCATATCAAAATTAGAATTATCCCCCGTGGCACATGGTAGCCGGGCGATAGTTCTAATTTGATGCACATTGTACGCATGTAGGCAACTATACGCCTTAGTAAAAGGGGCCCTATGCATCCACACCGAAACTGGGCAGTATGGGGCGGAGTCAGGTGGAATCAGGTGAAGCTGGCACTTTTTAAGTGCCGATATTCAGTCCCCTTAACCGGTTACATTAGCTGGCCAAACAGGACTGCATAAATAGCAGTTTTGGCACCTTAACTGGTTAATGCTGGTGGCCGAACATGGCCCAGCTTGAAGATCTGGGCATAGAGCTGGCAACGGTGAAAAAAATTACAAACACTGCCAGCTAAATATTTATCCCTTTATCTATGAAAATCTACTGAAAATTATGTGTGTACAAAAGTAGCCACCTACCTTGCACCCAGCTGGCTTCCTGACAGTTGCCCCCAGCGTATCCTCCACCCGCCCGATGCTATAACCACAGGAACTATACATCACTGACAGTGTATCTCCCTCTGAGACACAGTGTATACCCTTCCTCTGCAATAAATCAGTTGGTGTATCACTTTTCTGTTGTACCTTTCTTTGAGCTTTTAAAGGAAAGACAGGCAATAAATAAAAGTTGATTGGTTGTCAGCCACTGTGCATACCCCCTCCCTGTGTTATAATCTAGTCACAGCATATCTATCTCCTTGCACTAGACATCAACCACTGTGTATCGCTTACTCTGTGTTATGTCTGTTACAGTGCATCCCCTCCCTGTGTTATAATCTAGTCACAGCATATCTATCTCCTTGCACTAGACATCAACCACTGTGTATCCCTTACTCTGTGTTATGTCTGTTACAGTGCATCCCCCTCCCTGTGTTATAATTCAGTCACAGCACATCTACCTTCATGCACTAACTATAGCTGTTTATCGCTGCTGTAACCTGTATGTTCTTTGACACACGTTCCATAGATGATCTCACAGGGGCATTTTCGAAAGAGAAGGGCGCCCATCTTCCGACACAAATTGGGAGATGGGCGTCCTTCTCTCAGGGTCGCCCAAATCGGCATAATCAAAATCTGATTTTGGGCGTCCTCAACTGCTTCCCGTCGCGGGGACGACCAAAGTTCATGGGGGCATGTCAGCACCGTAGCAAAGGCGGGACTGGGGTGTGATTAAGAGATGGGCGTCCTCGGCCGATAATGGAAAAAAGAAGGGCATCCCTGACGAGCATTTGGTTGACTTTACTTGGTCCATATTTTTTCACGACCAAGCCTCAGAAAGGTGCCCAAACTGACCAGATGACCACCGGAGGAAATTGGGGATGACCTCCCCTTACTCCTCCAGTGGTCACCAACCCCCTACCACCCTAAAAATTTAATTTTTTTTTTTGCCAGCCTCTATGCCAGCCTCAAATGTCATACCCAGCTCCATGACAGCAGTATGCAGGTCCCTGGAGTAGTTTTAGTGGGTGCAGTGCACTTCAGCCAGGCGGACCCAGGCCCATCCCGTCCCCTACCTGTTACACTTGTGGTGGTAAATGTGAGCCCTTCAAAACCCACCCGAAACCCACTGTACCCACATGTAGGTGCCCCCCTTCACCCCTTAGGGCTATGGTAGTGGTGTACAGTTGTGGGTAGTAGGTTTTGGGGGGGGGGGGGTTGGGGGGCTAAGCACCAAAGGTAAGGGAGCTATGCACTTGGGAGCAATTTGTGAAGTCCACTGCAGTGCCCCCTAGGGTGCCTGGGTGGTGTCCTGGCATGTGAGGGGAACCAGTGCACTAGGAATGCTGGCTCCTTCCACGACCAAATGCCTTGGATTTGGTCATTTTTGAGATGGGCGTCCTCGGTTTCCATTATTGCCAAAAACTAGAGACGACCATCTCTAAGGTCAACCAACTCAACATTTAGGTCGACTATCTCTAAGGTCAACCTAAATGTTGAGATTTGGGCGTCCCTGACCGTATTATCGAAACAAAAGATGGACACCCATCTTGTTTCGATAATACGGGTTTCCCCGCCCCTTCGCCGGGACGTCCTTAGAGATGGGCACCCTCAGAGATGGGCGCCCCCGTTCGATTATGCCCCTCTTACTGTCTCTTCTAATTGATGCTAAACTGTGCCCCTTTGGCGCGGACAGGTGATGTCAGACGCCTTTACTTAAGCAATCTACTAGCGGTGTTCATTTTTTACTCTGCTATTAACTGTAGCTGTTTATCACTCCTGTAACTTGTGTGTGCTTTCTACTTTGACACTGCTGATCCTGGCCTACTGTCTCTCCCGATTGGTGCTAAACCCTGCCCCTTTGGGGCAGACAGGTGATGTCAGACACCTTTACAAGAACTCTACCAGTGACGTTCGCTCCGTGGGTGTGTGCCAAATTCGAGTGCACATGGAGCAGGTCATGCTCCTTAGGCAAGCTCCTTGGAACAAATCTTGGGTGAGTCCCCAATTAGGTATGTCCCTTGTTAAATCCAAACTACTGGGTTTTCTTGCCCACAGCATTTTCATTTCTATTCAATTTGCCATTATTGCCTCTCTTTTCTGGTTTAGGATGTCACTGATACCAATATTCTGGGGACATCGGCTTTTCCCGATCTCATAGTCCTATCTGCAGACTAAGCATCATTGCTTAACTCCATGTCTTCCTGCACTCAATGCTTCTCATCTACAATAGTCACTTTCTGCAAATTCTGTTCAAACCCCCAATGTCATCGGTCTTTCTTCCCTCTCATTCTTTTTACTTAAATGTCACTCTCTGCCTGCTAAAATGCACCATGTTCAAGACCTGGCTCATACTCGTTCACCAGCACTGATTTGTTGAACAGAGATTTGGTTGCAGCAGGGACAAGAGGCTCTTCTTTCTGAATGTCTTCCCTCAAACTATTCATGGTTCCTCACTTGCATCTTCTCTAAAAGGGGTGGGGGAGTTGCCCTTTTGACCCCAGCTTCTCTTCCTTTAACTGAACTTAACCCCTTTCTGTTCTTATATCTGGAATCTCTTTCTCCATCATAATCCCTCTTCCTCCTTTATACTTAAAGTATATTTTCCACCTGCCTACAACATGATTCTTTGACTCTTGTTCAGTCTCTCTCTGACCTTAGTACCCAATATTCTAATATCCTCATCCTAGAAGATTTTAATTTCCACCTTAATAATCCTACTTGCCCCCAGAATAAGCTATTCCAAGAAATCATATGGGATCTGGATTTCTCACAACATGTAAGGTTTCCTACTCATACCACTGGCAATACCTTGGATTTAGTTCTCTTTCGTTTCTCCAATTCTTTTACTCTCTCTAATTTTTCAGCCTCTGCTCTTCCTTTCTTCCTTCCCTTCCTGAGCCACTATCCCACTTTTCTTCTTTGGGATCATTTGTTCCTTCTTCTCACATTGACCCTGCTGCCTTGCCTCTTCTCTCTACCCCCCCCCCCCCTGGTTGCACCAACTCACCTCTAGAGGACCAGGTGACTATTTGGAATTCTACCCTGCGTGCTGCTGTTTCACAAACCCATTGCACCACTTCATGCACATTGGAACAATGGAGGAAACCATGGTATCAAAGGGACTTCCGTCTCCTTCGGTGACAGCTAAGGTGCGCTGAACAGATTTGGTGTAGGTCCCATTCTGCTGAAAATCTACAAGTTTTCTGACTTCACATTGCATATATCATTCATTTCTTAGAACTCAGAAGCATTGCTATTATTCTAATTTCATTGACATATCCTCAAATTGCCTGAAAGTGGGCTCTTTTTTTTAGGCTCCGTAGGCTTATGACTATTTCCTCTGATAATACCTCAGGATTAGCAGCCTTGGACTTGGCTACTCACTTTTCAAATAAGATTTCTCAACTTAGACTATCACTTGTGGATCCCTCTACAAATCCAAATGGTACACCTACTGTGTCCTCTCCCCCCTCACCCAAAGAATATCACCTCTTCCAGAAATCCTTCAACTTTGTGCAACACCAGGACTACCTTTAACTGTCCTTCTCTTACAGTCTTTACAAATCTTTTCACTGCAACCAAAAAGACAACTTGTCCCTTGGATCCTATTCCGTCATCTCGGATAGGTGTCTCTAGTCATGGACTCCTTCCTTTATTCCTGTGCATTATTAATACTAGCTTGATTACTGGTGTTGTTCTTTCTTATTTGAAGACAGCCATTATTAGACAAATTTTGAAAGATTCTTTAAACTCGACCCTCTCTCTCTCTCTAGCAAAATACAGACCAATATCAAACCTCTCATTTGTAGTAACAACTTTGGAAAAGGTGGTTTATACTCAACTCTTACAACATATCAAATCTTCTGATGTTTTGCACCCCTTTCAATCTGGGTTTCAGCCTGGACACAGTAATGAGACCCTTCTTACTTCACTTCTTAATGATTCTCATTCTGGTTTTGAGAGCAGCCCTACAGTCCTTGGTTCCCTGGACCTCATGGCAGCGTTTGATCTGGCTGATCGCAAACTATTACTATTCTGACTTGCAGGTATTATCTGGTACAGTATTTGACTAGTTTATGTCATTCCTCTCGGATCGTTCCTTTTCACCTACCCTCTTCACAATCAGTAGCTCACTCTCTTCCCTGCAATGTACCCCAAGGCTCTGTTCTAGCTCTACTGCTGTTTAACATCTTTCTTAGTCCCCTTGCTTCTTTAATACAAGAACACATATTGCTTGTCTCTTAACATGACCCAGACTCTCTGCATCTTTCTTTCTTTCTTTTTTTTTAAGTATATATTTACTGAGGTTAACAAAGATAAAATTTAGCATAACAGTATAATATCAAAACAGTGACCGAATCAGTAAAACACAAATAACAAGACCAAGCAGAATACAACGTCTTTTTCACTGCTCCCCCCACCCTCCCCACTCCAAGCCCCCACAGTCAGTGTTAAAGTGCTAACCATTTAAGATTCTATTATGAGCAAAAAGTGTAAGCGTGTCCCAAAATGGGGACCAAAACTGAAGATAGCGGTTCCCTTTAACAGAGGAGAGATCACCGATGTCCTTGTGCTCCAAAGCACTCAATGAGATCATAGTTGACCTCCAGTGTGAAACAGTAGGAGGAGCAGATGAAAGCCAACCACTAAGAATTATCTTTTTACCTGTAATGGATGCATGCTTTAAAAAAGCTTTCATACCAGCAGGCGGTGGACCCCGGAGCTGAAATATTTCAAATAATAAAGCAGGAGTAGGTTTCCAAGTAGTATGCCAAAACTTGGAAACATGAGCACAAAAGGGAATCCAAAAACAGCAGGACAAAACCAAAACATATGGCCCAAGTGAGCGCTGGAGCTAGAACATTTAGGACAATTGTCCATTGAATGCAGCGTGGCCCAGAAAGCTCGATGAGGAGACATGTAGAGTCGCACAATAAATTTAAATGGTAGTTTCCACATTGCAACATTCACTGCAAATTTGTAGACACTGAGTAGACAAGTCTTCACCTGTGAGCCCTACAAAGGGACAGACAGGTCCACCACCCACTTTTGCACTGACACTTCATAGTTATAAGTAGGAAGATTCTCTCGCAAATGACCATGGTAATACTTAATTGGTATTGACAATTGTGCATCCAGACCAAACATTTCCACCAAGATCTCCCACACCACAGATGACAAGGACGCCCTTGGAAGAAATGCAATATAATGGTGCAGCTGAATATAAGCAAATCAGTCAGTAATTGGAAGTTCATGGTTAGCCCGTAGGTCTACAAAAGACTTGGGAGTACCGTCATTGGAGAGGACATGAAAAAGATAAATAAGTCCAGCCTTTTTCCAATGACAAAAGGAAGGGGAAAAACTCCCCACAGGAAAAGCCAAATTCCCTGACATGGGCAACAAAGGGGACACACAGGGATTAAATTGTGGAATTTGATCAAGCCCTGCAAAGAGGCAGGTAAAGGGGTGCAAAACAAGAGGGTGTGACGACAAGAGTGGGGGGAGCATGAAGCCAAAAGCTGAAGTGGAGGGGAAGAAGAAGATTACATTTCAAGGCAGTACAAGAAAAGAATGAAGAAACACGGTACCAATTAGTTAGATGCCATATGCAACTAACTATTGAAAATAGTTTGACACTCAGTACCCAAAGAATTCCCAGACTGCGGTGCAAATATGTTGCGTTACAGAGATGTGAGAGCAGCAACCCCTCCCACAAAAATGGGTAATCATACAATGTAAGGTTATTTCCTCGTGGCGAAACAAAATTAATGAAAGAACTTGCAGAACGTATGTCCACTGAGGGACAATGATCATATTATATAGGCCACTTGAACCCAATAAAGATAAAGGAAGGGACTGCCACATTCGAAGTGTGGACCTTAAGATAGGGTATCCTGATAGTGAGGTTGCAAAAGAGACCAAGTTTGTTCGAGAATCCTGAATCCTGTTTGAGAATCCTGAATCCTGTTCCAGCCAAGCCTGTTTGAGAATCCTGAATCCTGTCCCTGCCTTGTTTATTGTCCTGCTTCTGTTATTCTTGTTGCCTAGCTCCTACCCTGTCTTGCCTGAAATGCTACCCGTTCCACGTGCAGGGCCCAAGAGACAGGCAGAGCTCCGGAGTCTCAATGCGTGGATGAGACGATGGTGCAGGGAGGAGGGTTTTAGATTTGTTAGGAACTGGGCAACATTCTGGGGAAGGGGGAGCCTATTCCGAAAGGATGGGCTCCACCTTAACCAGGGTGGGACCAGGCTGCTGGCATCGGCATTTAAAAAGGAGATAGAGCAGCTTTTAAACTAGAAATGGGGGGAAGGCCGACAGCCGCTCAAAAGCGCATGGTTCGGGATAAGGTATCTTTCAAAGATATCAGCAAAACAGGGAAGATAGGGTATCCTGATAGGTTGCAAAAGAGACCGTAGTAGATCAGGTGTCCTTAAATAAAAATAATAATCAGAAAAAAGATTGCAAATTAATACTGTCAAGTACTGAGCATGATGTAAATAGGAACAACAAAGTGATGCATGTGGGAAAGAGGAACCCTAATTATAGCTACGTCATGCAAGGTTCCACGTTAGGAGTCACGGACCAAGAAAGGGATCTAGGTGTCGTCGTTGATGATACCTTGAAACCTTCTGCTCAGTGTGCTGCTGCAGCTAAGAAAGCAAATAGAACGTTAAGTATTATTAGGACAGGAATGGAAAACAAAAGTGAGGATGTTATAATGCCTTTGTATCGCTCCATGGTGCAACTACACCTCGAATATTGTGTTCAATTCTGGTCGCCGTATCTCAAAGATTTAGTGGAATTAGAAAAGGTGCAGAGAAAGGCGAAGAAAATGATAAAGGGGATGGGACGACTTCCCTATGAGGAAAGGCTAAAGCGGCTAGGGCTCTTCAGCTTGGAGAAAAGGCGGCTGAGCGGAGATATGATAGAGGTCTACAAAATAATGAGTGGAGTTGAACGGGTAGATGTGAAGCGTCTGTTTATGCTTTCCAAAAATACTAGGACTAGGAGGCATGCGATGAAGCTACAATGTAGTACATTTAAAATGAATCGGAGAAAATATTTCTTCACTCAATGTGTAATTAAACTCTGGAATTCGTTGCCAGAGAATGTGGTAAAGGCGGTTAGCTTAGTGGAGTTTAAAAAAGGTTTGGACAGCTTCCTAAAGGAAAAGTCCATAGACCATTATTAACTACTACTACTACTACTTATCATTTCTAAAGCACCACTAGACGTACACAGCGCTGTACACTTGAACAAGAAGAGACAGTCCCTGCTTGACAGAGCTTATAATCTAATTAGGAAAGACAAACAGGACAAACAAGAGATAAGGGAATATTAAAGTGAGGTTGATATAATAAGGGTTCTGAACAAGTGAATAAGGGTTAGGAGTTAAAAGCTGCATCAAAAAGGTAGGCTTTTAGCTTAGATTTGAAGACTGCCAGAGATGGAACTTGATATACCGGCTCAGGAAGTCTATTCCAGGGATATGGTGCAGCAAGATAAAAAGGAATGGAGTCTGGAGTTAGCAGTGGAGGAGAAGGGTGCAGATAAGAGAGAGTTCCCTGGGAGGAATGTAGGGAGAGATGAGAGTGGAGAGGTACTGAGGAGCTGCAGAGTGAATGCACTTATAGGTCAATAAGAGGAGTTTGAACTGTATGCGGAAATGGATAGGAAGCCAGTGAAGTGACTTAAGGAGAGGGCTAATATGAGCATAACGACACTGGCGGAATATTAGTCATGCAGCAGAATTTTGAACAGATTGGACTAGGGGAAAATTCACTATCTCTGGGATAAGAAGTATAAAATGTTTTGTGCTTTTTGGGGATCTTGCCAGGTATTTGTGACCTGGATTGGCCACTGTTGGAAACAGGATGCTGGGCTTGATGGACCTTTGGTCTTTCCCAGTATAGCAATACTTATGTACTTATGTACTTAGCCTGCTTATTTTCGAAGGAGAAGACCGGCCATCTTCTGAAACAAATCGGTAAGGGCGCCCAAATCGGTATAATCGAAAGCCGATTTTGGCCGGCTTCAACTGCTTTCCGTCGCAGGGCCAGCCATTGTTAAAGGGGGTGTGTCGGAAGTGTACCGAAGACGGGATGTGGGTGTGGTTAAGGTAAAGGGGGTGTGGTTAAGAGATGGCTGGCCTCGGCCGATAATGGAAAAAAGAAGGCCGGCTCTGACGAGCATTTGGCTGACTTTTACTTGGTCCTTTTGTGTTCATGACCAAGCCTCGAAAATGTGCCCTAAATGACCAGATGACCACTGGAGGGAATCAGGGATGACCTCCCCTTACTCCCCCAGAGGTCACCAACCCCCTCCCACCAAAAAAATAATTAAATACATTTTTTTCCAGCCTCTATGCCAGCCTCTAATGTCATACCCAGCTCCATGCCAGCACTATGCAGGTCCCTGGAGCAGTTTTTAGTGGGGACTGCAGTGCACTTCAGGCAGGCGGATCCAGGCCCACCCCCCCCCCCCCCCCCCCCACCTGTTACACTTGTGGTGGTAAATGGGAGCCCTCCAAAACCCACCACAAACCCACTGTACCCACATCTAGATGCCCCTTTTCACCCGTAAGGGCTATGGTAGTGGTGTACAGTTGGGGGTAGTGGAGTTTGGGGGGGGGGGTTGGGGGGCTCAGCGCAGAAGGTAAGGGATCTATGTACCTGGGATCAATTTGTGAAGTCCACTGCAGTGACCTGTAGGGTGCCCAGTTGGTGTGCTGGCATGTGAGGGAGACCAATGCACTACAGATGCTGGCTCCTCCTACGACCAAATGCATTGGATTTGGCCGGGTTTGAGATGGCCGCCATTAGTTTCCATTATCGGCGAAAACCAATGGCAGCCATCTCTAACGCCGGCGATCTCTAAGGGCAGGCCAAATGTTGAGATTTGGCCGGCCCCGACCGTATTATCGAAATGAAAGATGGCCGGCCATCTTGTTTCGATAATACAGTCGGGTATGCCGCTTGACGGGGACGGCATTAGAGATGGCCGCCCTTATAGATGGCCGGGCCCATTTGATTATGTCCCTCTTTGTCTCCCACATTTTGAACACAGGGGGTCTGTGCAAAATACGATATTGGCATTCACAGATATCTGCATTTAGCGACAGTGTAGGTATTCCGCCTGACAACTGATCAAAATCTAGAACAAGCTCTGGCCTCCCCAAGTCCTGGGCCCAGCGGCTTCTAATACTATCCTTATTCTTACGAGGAGCTAACCCCGTCAGCGTCCTATATAATCCTGAGACCGAAATTAAACAGCAGGCAGACAAATTCAAATATCAAATACCCCGAAACCTGCAGAACCCCCCCCCCCCCGAAAATATCTAAACTACAAATCTACCAATTAATTTGTTTTCTCTTTCTCTAACAAAAAAATCATCCATGTGAATTGGATCTAAGAAGACATAAGAATTACTTCCCAATGTGACTAAACACAAGGAAATTTGAGGAAAAAAATAGCCCCCATTGCCAAAACACGAGGTCTAAGCTGCAGGAAAGCTTTCCATCACAGTTGAGTAGGTCTGGCCACATCGGGAAAAATTGTAACTTTTTGACCAAAGAACAACACATCCTTTTTAGAGAAATAAGTCCTCAAATGAAGCATTTTACGTTCTTCTTTACAGAAAGACAACAACAAAGTTGTTCTTTTAGAGATGGATTCCAAAAACTTATGGGGCCCTTTTACTAAGTGGCTGTAAAGCCCAACATGGGCTTATCATGTGCCAGTTCCACCCCCATCATGTGACATTTACGGCACTAGTGGTAATTGGGCAGGTTACCATTGGGTTACTGTGGGAACAGGGGCGTAGCCAGACCTCGAGGTAGGAGGGGGCCAGAGACTGAGGTGGAGGGGCAAATTTTTGTCTGCTGCCCTATCGCCGCCCCCCCCCCCCCAGCCGCCTTGCCGCTCCCCACCCACTGCCGCACCAAATACCTTGGCTGGCGACCAAATACCCTCACGTCCTGCACGCTCCTTTTAGTGAAATTGAGCATGCTCATTTTCAGTAAAAGGAGAGTGCCAGATGTGAGGGGAAGACAGAACAGGGCAGGCGACGTGGGGCGCCGGAGACTGGCGCTGGAGAAGGCTTCAACTGGCGAGGGTTGGTGACCCCTGCCAGCCAAACCAGGGGCCCAGAGGAAATTTGGGGGGCCCAGACCCCTCCACCCCGTGGCTCCACGTAGCCAGGGCCGCCGAGAGAGGGGGCAGGGGGGACAAAATTCCCTGGGCCCAGGCCTCTAAGGGGGGTCTGGCGCCACAGTCCCCTCCACCCGACCCTCTGTCCACCACCAGGCTGGGCCCCCCTGAATTCAAATCATAGCACCTCGACCTCGCTCCGTGTGAAAGAAGCGCAGCAGCGGCAGATCGCCTCCCTTCGGGCCTTCCCTCCCTGTGTCCCGCCCTCTTCTGATGTAACTTGCGCGAGGGCGGGACACAGGCCCGAAGGGAGAAAATCTACAGACTGCCGCTGCTGCGCTTCTTTCACACGGAGCGAGGTCGAGGTGAGGCGCTATGATTTGAATTCAGGGAGGCCCGGCCTGGTGGTGGATGGAAGTGGGGCGGCAACGACAATGACCTCGGGGGGGGGGGGGGGGCAGGGGCGCCCTTGCGCCGGGCCCGGCCTAGTCTCTTGGCGGCCCTGCACGTAGCTACGCCACTGCGCAGGAGCCCTTACTGCCACCTCAGTGAGTGGTGTTAAGTGCTCCCCCCTGCATGGCCATGCGGTAAGTTCAATCTTATCGCACGGCAATTTCTTTTTCCAGCCTTTTTACCCGCTGCAGTAACAAGGGCCTGAGTGCGTGGCAAAATTAGCCACTGCTGCTAACGCAGGGCCCTTTTTACCGCAGCTTAGTAAAAGGGCCCCTTAGACAAATCCAAACTGTCTGGAGATACATTTAAATCACAGGCTCATTTTTTATCATTAACCTTTCTCAATCCCAAGGGTAAATAATATAACTTAGAAACCATTGATTCTTCATATGAGAGCTGCAGGATATTTTTCAGACACATTTTAAAGATCTCTATTGGTGCAAGAAAATGAGTCACAGGAAACCTTATTTATAATTTCTTTCCAAAATCCATTGATTGTGAAAGAATAATGAGTAGAGAAAGTACCTGGAGCATGGCTTATGGAATTCTTCCCAGCCCCTCTCTCTCTCTCTCAAAACCTTCACTTTCTCTCTGTACTGTATTGTCTGTGTATGGAAGAAGAGTGGTTTGAATGGCGCAATATCCAAACATTCTATTGATATGGAAAAATTATAATAAAATGAAACCAAATATTTCTGTTGTGTGTTCATAGCTGAAGGGCCAGGAGCAGGACAACAGAAGACAAACACAAATAGGAATGTGGTAGATCCTGAATGATTTTCAGAGGACTGTGTTCATGATGACCTGGATAAACAAAAGGTGGACAAAGTGGTGGGGCCAGATGGCATACATCCGAGGGTACTGAAGGAACTTAGGGAAGTTCTTGCAGCTCCGCTGGCTGACCTTTTCAATGCTTCTCTAGAGTTGGAAGTGGTCCTGCAGGACTTGAGTAGGGCAGATGTGGTCTACAGAGCTGAACGGGTATGGGGATAGTGGGATTCCCACAGGTACCACAGGAATCCCATGGGGATCTCCAGATCTGCGGGGACCCCGTGGGGATGGACCCAGGTCCTGTGGGATCCCCGAGGAAGTGCCTTCCCTCCGCCGAGCCACAGGGTGCCCTCCCAGCACATACCTCAAGGTACCCTGGTGGTCTAGTGGATTCTTTGGGAAAGGAAAGATCCCCACTCTTTCCTGCCCGCTGCCGCTGATCCTCTCACTGTCTTCGCTTTTTTAAAATGGCTGCCGAGACTTCTAGTGGCGGCCTCACGAGACTTCCACAGAGGTCACTTCTGCGGAGGCCACTGCTTGAATTCTCAGCAGTCATTTTAAAAAAGTGGAGACAGTGAAAGGATCAGCAGCAGTGGGCAGGAAAGAGTGGGGATTTTTCCTGCCCTGAAGAAGCCACTAGACCACCAGGGTGCCTTGAGGTATGTGCCAGGAGGGCACCCAAGGCCGGAGGGAAGATGGATGGATGGAGTCGGGATGATGTGAAAAGTTGATGTCAATTAGGTGAATCTCTGTTTCCCCTTTCACACGCAGACATCATCATCATACACTCAATACAAAGCAAGCAAACATATGAGCTACTGCATCCATGTTGTCATTCTTTATTGTTGGTAGCATTTTTTTTTTTTACTGTTTAAATATTTTATTAGGTAACATCACAATACAAACATTGTAGACATGAACAGTTTTATCCCATACATTTCTCCCTTCCCTCCCTCCCCAACCACCCCCCCCCCCCTTATTCCAACTGTCCTGCTTGGGTTAAATGATGAAATCGAGACCACAGTTCAGAAGCTGGGTTGTACATGCCCACTCTTTTGTCCGTAAGCTGCTCAAATTCTCCAACTATGGAGAGTTTCAAAATCCAGTCCAGTTGTGATGGGGCCCTTTGCTTTTTCCAGTGCAAATCAATAACGCTCTTAGCCGCTGTTAAGCACATCCTCTTAAGGCGCCTTTGCCATTTGTTACCTCTCCTATTACCTAGTCCTAGCAGACACCATTGCGGCGTACACTTGAACTGCTTATTCGTGTTTTCAGAGATTTTTTTCATAACAAGTGTCCAAAATGGTCTCAGAAGTCGACAAGACCACCATATATGTAGAAAAGTCCCCTCCTCGTCACCGCATCTCCAGCAAAGTGAGGAGACCAGGGGAAACATGGCATGTAAACGCTGTGGAGTATAGTACCACCTTGTCAATACCTTAAAAGCATTTTCCTTTAACAATACACAGTTTGAAGCTTTTTTAACTTCTGTTACTATAGCTTTCCATTCATTTATCGTAAATTCCTGCTGGAGGTCATGTTCCCATTGTATCATGTAATTACATTTCTCAAAAGATCGACCTCTAATAAATTTGTACAACAGGGAGATAACTCGGCCCATTTTCCCCAAGGACCCCCACAAATTTTCTAATTCTTCATAATCTTCCGGATCCCTCCTCAACCACCCTTGTTGGCTCATGTAATGTTTGACTTGTAAATAGAAGAAACTATCCCCCACCCCACCCCCACATTGTTCCTGGATCTCATCTAGCGGCCTTAACTCCCCAGCATCTAGAAGATCCCTAAAGCATAACAACCCCTCCTCCGCCCACCAACCCGCAACCCGATGTCCCTTACCTGCTGGGAAAGCTGGTTCCCCCCCTATAAATGCTAATGTGGAGGTGTGTCTATTCTGCCAAAACCGTGTTCTAAAGGAGGCCCATAGAGACAACAAGTGTTTGACAAATGGGTTCGTTGTCATCGTTCCATATAGCCTCGACTCCATTGAGGCCCAGAGAACTGATTTCAGATTGTGTCCCCTTACCATCCCTTGGTCTAATATGGCCACCACCGATGGAGACTCTTGACTCCATGCCACTACAAACTTCACCTGCGCAGCCCAAAAATACCATTCCAAATTTGGCACACCCCTACCACCCAGGTCCACCGACCTCCACATCAATTTCTTATTTAATCTACAGTATGTGCTCTGCCCCCCCATATAAATTTCAAAATCTCTCTCTGTATCCTTTGTAGTTCTTTTTTAGGTATCTGTATGGGTAAGGTTTGAAACAGAAACAAGATTCTGGGCAAGATATTCATTTGTACTGAGGCTATTCTCCCCCACCAGGATAACCAAGTCCCTTTCCAACCCACCATGTCCCTACAAACCTGTTGAAATAAAGGATCATAATTAAGATGGTATAGTTGGCTCAGTTCCGAGGGTATCTGAACCCCTAGATACTTGATGCTCCTCTTATTAAGGCGTAACGAAAACCCCCTGATGACCTCGGAAAGTCGATCTTGTGATATAGACACCCCCAACACTTCAGATTTATCATAATTAATTTTATAACCCGAAATCTTACCAAATTGATTTAGCTCCTTTACTAAATTTGGAAGGGTCAGTAGAGGATTCATAACAAAAAAGAGGATGTCATCAGCAAATAGAGCCAACTTATGTTCTCTGCCAGCTACTGTAATTCCTTTTACATCTCTCATCTCCCATATCTTCTGCGCCAATGGTTCAATCGCCAATGCAAATAACAAGGGAGACAACGGGCAGCCTTGCCTTGTCCCCCTCTTTACTTGAAAAGCTTCCGAATAGCCCCCATTCACCTTAATCCGCGCTATGGGTCTCTCATATAGCCGTTGTAACCATCCTATCAAGCCCTCCCCAAATCCCAGATGTTTCATGACCTCCCAAAGATAAGACCACTCCACCCTGTCGAAGGCCTTTTCGGCATCTGTACTTAACAATACCAAAGGCCTCCCTCGCTGTTGGGCCTCCCAGGCAAGATGGAGTGTTCGGCGTATATTATCAGCCACCTGTCTCCCCTCCGCAAACCCTGATTGATCTGGGTGTATCAACTGGCAGTATCCCCCCCACCCTGTTTGCAAGGACTTTGGATAAAATCTTAACATCTAGATTGATTAATGAAATTGGTCTATATGACCCACAAACTGATGGATCTTTGCCTGGCTTCAGGATTAATGATATACCCGCTTCGTGCATACTGGTTGGGAGTGAGCAACCTCGAAAGCATGCATTACCCACTCTCATTAATAGGGGGCCCACCTCTCCAGCAAATATCTTATAAAACTTGGCAGAATACCCATCCACCCCCGGGGCTTTCCCCCCTTTAAGCCCTTTGATGACCTGTTTAATTTCTTCTATATGGAAGGGAGCCTCTAATTTTGCGCAATCAACCTCCGATAGCTTAGGCAGATGAAGATGACGCAGTACTCTTCTGATTTCGTCTTTTTCAACACCTAATTCACTAGTATACAATGTTTGATAAAATTGCAGAAATTGATCCCTAATATCCTTGTCTTTATACAACAGCTGATCACCCTGTCCCTTAATTTTTGTGATCAGAGAGTCTCGCTGTCTGTGGCGCAAACAATTAGCTAACATCTTCCTCGATTTATTCCCAAACTCAAAGAACTTTTGCTGGAGGTGCTTTCGCATAAACTCCACCCTTTCTACTTGTATTTGATCCAGGACCCCCCTCCACTTGCGAACCTCCCGCAGCTCCTCCTCCGTACCCCGCTCATGATGTCGGTGTTCCCAATATGCTAACCGCTCCCTGGCCTCCAGTTCCTTAGCCTCCCTTTCTCGCTTTTTCCTAGCCCCCCATTTAATTAGGTGCCCCCGTACTACTGCCTTTAAAGCATCCCATAATGTTCCCTCCGAGACTATCCCTACATCATTCATGTTACAGTAATCTATAATCACCTTACGGATGTCCTCACATACCTTTTTCTCTCCTAAAAGCCCCTCGTTGAGTCGCCAAAATCGCTGCCTATGCTCTACTCCCAACCCTTTCAGGTCTATTTCCACTGGGGCATGATCTGAGATGGAAATAGATCCCACAGCCGCATCCTTAATATGTTCCCAGAATGAACGGCTACACCAGATCATATCAATCCTCGTATAGGAGCATTGAGAATGCGAAAAGAATGTATAAGCCTTCTGAGTCGGATGCAAAAGTCTCCACACCTCCAGTAAATCCAGTGTCGAGGTAAGTGACTTCAGTCTCCGAGCATGGGACATATGTGGAGTGGTGGACCCCTTTGAATGATCACTAGAAGTATTCCAAATGTTAAAATCTCCCCCCATAATCATTCCCCCCCTTTGAAAGTGAAGGAGCTCTTCCTCAATATGTGCAAAGAACTCTCCCTGTCCTGAATTGGGTGCGTAAATATTTACTATGGTCACAGCTATTCCATGCAGTCGCCCTCTAATTGCTAAGCATCGTCCGAAATCATCTCTATAGATGTCTTCAATTTCAAATGCAACCCCTCGTCGAATATAGATGGCTAATCCACCTACTTTACCCCCTCGTTTATCAAAGTGCATTATACATTCACTATATGCCCTCTGGTTTAAAAGATGGGCTTCCCTGCGCCTAATATGTGTCTCCTGCAGCAGGGCTATATCCCAGCCACTTCTCCGTAGTTCCCGAAACACCAAATTTCTTTTCCTTTGTGAATTTAACCCATTCACGTTCCAAGACACCACCCTCAACCCTCCCCGTCCCTGTCCCACCCCCCCTTTGTTGCTGAGCGATGTTGCTGTCCGCCAGCTTAGAGACCTGAGGAAATAACCCCTCGCCAGAGCTGTTGCCTACAAACCTCCCTGTTTCTCCTTCCCCCCTCCCCTAAAACCTTTCGTTCCCCAGCCCCCAACATACAACAAAACTCTTTCACATATCAAAACAGTGCAGTGTGGTGAACAACTAACATTTCAACTCAAAACAGAGTATTTCAAATAAGAGCTTGCCTAGTGACCTTTCTGGGCCCCATGCAGCTTGAAACTTTATCAAACTAGAACCGGCAGTCTCACATACTTCCCTTCAGGGCACTCTGTCCTTTTCAGGCCTCTGAGGACCAGATTTTTTACTGGGTCCAGCCTTCTGCCAAGAAGTTCCTCTCCGTCCGTTAGCTGCGGTTCCTGGGTTCCCTGTCTCGTCCTCTGGAGGCATGTTAGTACATCCCAGCTCTTTCAAGCATCTCCACGCTTCCCTCAATGTAACCACTCTCCTCGTCTGGCCCTCCACTGTGAATTGGAGGCCGAAAGGGAACACCCAGCGGTATCTGTAATTTGACTGTTGAAGATATTTTGTCAGATCCCGAAACTCCCTTCTTCTTTGCAGCGTCCCCAGAGCCAGATCTTGGAACACTAGTACTTTTTGATTGTCCCACAGGATCTCTCCCAGCTTGCGTGCTTTGCGCCAAATCAGGTCTTTAATCCGATAGTCCTTAAAGCATGCCACTATATCTCTGGGCTGCTTATCTCTTCGGGGTCCCAGACTCCTGTGCACTCTGTCCAGCAATATCATGGTTTCATCACCGGGTATTGGTGCCCCCTCAGCCGCTGCCATAATAGTTGCACAGATTTCTTTAACAACTCTGGCACAGTCCATATTCTCATCCGTTTCGGGGACCCCCTTAAATCTTAAATTGTTCCTCCTGGACCTATTCTCCAAGTCCTCAAGGTCCAGTTGCATTTTTTCTTTTTCTGCATGCAGTGTTTTAATTTCAGATTGTAGTTCCACTATGTCCCCCTCCACGTGCTCCAGCACCTCCTCTGCCTGCTCCACCCTGGATCCGATGTCTCTCACCTCCTTTTGGATATCAGCCACTGCTTCTTTAATCGTTTTCCGCACTGCCGCCATCTCTGCTTTAAGCGCTTTAAATCATCGCGCTACCTCCTGCTTGGATAGCTCGGATTCACTTTCCTGCTGCTCCATCAGCCCCTCTGTCTCGGAGCCAGAGTCCGCATCTGCCATTTTGTATTTTGTTTTGCGCGGTGTGTGGCTCGAAGTCGCTGCTCCGTCCCGCTGATCCGCTACAAATTTAAATTTTTCCAGGCATTTGCGGGTCGCCATCGGTCCCTGATCTTCGCTGCTCGATTTTGCGGTTGCGATCGCGGTATTCGTGGGGGAATTCACTGTTTTCTCTACTGCTCCGACGGAGCTTAAAATTTAGGCAGCCATCTCTGCTGATGACGTCACTTCCTCTCCTTGTACATGTTGGTAGCATTTTTATTTAATCTCACTTATATTTTCAAACATGTCGGCTTGTGCAGCACATGGATGTACACAGAAGAAATATAATACTGGAATAACTTTTGATAGGTAGAGTAGTAATTTGTTATAAATCATAATGTGTGTGTCATTTGGAGGGGCTGGTTATAGGGACACTCAAGCACTGTTATATTCATGAAGAGATTTTTTTTTCTTCTGGTAAAGAGCCACTAAAATAGACATCATGTTATGAGAATCAGGTGCTCAACATTCAGAGTTTCTATCTATCTATTTACATTTAGTTTGAAACCTGGAAGCATTTAAAATCTTTTTTTTTCCTGTGCCTGCATCAAAAGAAAAAGATGGCATGTGGGAACTTGCTCCTTTTGTTTTGTGGATTGCAGTGGTATATTATAAAAATGCACTTTACTTTTTTTATTACTACTTTTTCACAGAGTATTGAATAACGAGGGAAGGGCTTCCTTCATGCAGGTTTTATCCTGCATCAGTCTAAATGTGCCAACATTGTCCAGTTCAGCACAATATTAGCTGCCAAGTTCATGAAAAGTTAATTATGTTCAGTAGGAAATAAATTTGTTGCCTCAGGCTAATTGCTAAGTGAATATTCCATCACTGTTTCGTTAGTGCTACCAAGTGTTATATATTAAGGGTATTTGCTTTAAACTTTCTTTTAATTCATTTTTCCAGTCCTTACATACACATGTTTTTGCTTTTTAAACCCAGAGGTGAATCCTAAGGGTGATTGAACAATTAGGTCTAAACTGTCTTGTTTCTAACTTTTCTTGTTTTGGAATTAGGATTGCCGTGGTTTCTGTGCTGATCTGTACATCTGCTGTCTTAGCAGCGTGCAGAAGAAAATGATTTATATTACTTTTACTAGTATTTTTACTGCTTATAGAATCTGGCTTTCTTGGGAGGGGGGTCAAGGTGACTGCAGCATGGCAAGGACTGGGTGGGCCGGGAGCTGGGATGGAGGAGATGACTTGCGGCAGGGATGGGCGGGGATGGGCTCGATCCCATGAGATGAGTGGGGATGGGTTAGATTCCCCATGGGGACAGACGAGGCTGGGTTACATTTCTGTCCCCATGCAACTCTCTAATGTGGTCCCTCTCCACAAAAGCAGAAGTAAGGAAAAAGTTGAGAAATACAGGTCAGTAAGTATGACTTCTGAGGTAACTAAAGTATTGGGAATTCTTTTAAAACAGAGAATGAATTTCTGGAATCCAATGGATTGCAGAACCCAAGGCAGCATGGTTTCCCTAGAGGCAGATCGTGTCAGACAAATCTGATTAATTTCTTTGACTGGGTGACCAGAGAGTTGAATCAAGGGAGAGCACTAGATGTAGTGTAATTAGACTTTAGCAAAGCCTTTCACATAGTTCCGCATAAACGACTAAAGTGAGTGACTAGGTTAGGAACTGGTTGACGAAGATGACAGAACGTAGTGGTAAATGGAGCTCATTCTGAGGAAAAAGATGTTAACAGTGGTGTGCTGCAAGATTTGGTTCTTGGGCCAGTTCTTTTTAACATTTTTGTAAGCGATATTCCTGAAGAGCTGTCTGGTAAGGTTGCCTCTTTGCAGATGATATCAAAATTTTCAATAGGGCAGATACCTCTCATGGTGAGGATAACATAAGGAAGGACTTAGTGACGCCTGAAGAATGCTCTAGAATTTGGCAGCTAAGATTTAATATTAAAAATTGCAGAATCATGCATTTGGGCTGGAAAAAAAAACCTAAGAGAACAGTACAGTTTAAGGCAGTGATGGGCAACCTTTTGAGCTTGGTGTGTCAAAATTCGCCAAAAAACCGAGCATAACTCGGGTGGTGTGTCACTTCGAGAAAAAAACCATAATTTCGCGATATTTATAGTTTAAATAACAAAAATGTATAATTGTAATATATAACTGTATTTAATAAACCAAAACCTATTTATTTAACTTACCTGCTTAGTGACTTCTTTGTTCATCTGTCAGTTGGTTTCTTTTGTTGGTCTTGATATTATTTAACTTGTGTGGGGTGCCGTGAACTAAGATAAGTGAGGGGGAGGGGGAATTCTTTAACTAATCTGCCTATTAGTGACTTTTTTGTTGCTGAATTTCATTGGCTAAATCTTCAATTGAAGGTTGGTATTTTGTACACTTCAAGCCCAAGCAAGCACTACTAACTTCATCTTTCAATCTGTTTCTTTTGTTGGTTTTGATATTATTTAACGCTGAGAATAAGGTTTCACAAAACTACGTAGAGGGAAAAATTGTGAGTAAAGCCATTGCTATATTTTTCAGGGTGCTAAAAGTGTCTGGTAATCGGATCCAGGCACTCCAAATTTCCTGGTAACTCAGATATTCTCTTAATAATTGCATCTTTATTCTGCATATCGTGAAATAGAACTGGTGCACATCTTAGGAGAGTTTCTTTAATAAATTCTCCCTCACTGAGTGCTTTTCCATGCTGAGCTATGGAGTGAGCAATGCTCAAACTTGCAGATGTTAAATTTGTAGAACCTTTTACAAATTTAAGGATGGACTTAGATTGGCTCTTATAAAAGTGTAGCTGCCTGGAAATGTATTCCTTCCTTTCATCCTCACTTTTTTTCAAGAGCTGGGAATGATTAGTTTCAAAATGTCTATTTATATTCCACGTTCTGCTTACTACCGTTTCAGTACATAGAACGCAAAATGATCTGCCATTTTTTTCTATAATGCCATACATCTCGGTCCATGTCTCTTGAAAGGGTCGGCTACTGCTACTACCACTTCCTTTACTTAACCTTGGTTTTTTATTTTTTGGGTTCTCCATCAGGGGGGCAGTGACAGAAGATAGAATTATAGATAGCCTGTTAGCCCTGCAGGCAATTAGGGGTTAACTAGCCTAACTGACCACCTTATGTAAATTAAGATGGCTGCCGCTATTTCTAATGGCGGGAAACGGCACCCATAGCACATGCCCTCGCCTCTCCCAGCCTCCCCCTCACCTATCTCAGCAATGATGGTCAATTAGAAATCCACGACACCCCAGAACAGTAGATTGGATGATGGTTGCTGTGGTTATGTGGTAATGGCGATCACAGGGCCCCCAGAGATGCGTCCCCCACGGCATTCCGCTGCTCTCTGCTCCGCCGGCCGGAAGTGAGGTCAAAGATCCCCTAACAGCCGTGCAGGAGCCGGGGCAGAGGGAGCAGCAGGGAGGGAATAAGCGGAGGACTCGGAGGGAGCCAATAGGAGCGCACACGGCACCCCCCCAGCGGGTAAACATGCACCGGGGGGGGGGGTCGCGCTGCACCTGGGGGGGGGACGCATCGGCGATCCGCCCCGGGGAACGCTGCTGCTTCTCTGTATGCGGCCACATGCGGCCGCGTGTCACCGAAAATGGCTAAGCGTGTCAGTACTGACACGCGTGTCATAGGTTCGCCATCATGGGTTTAAGGGGTGAAGAACTTTTGTGCATGAAAGAGGAGTGGGACTTGGGTATGATCATATGTGATCATCTTAAGGTGGCCAAACAAGTAAAAAAGGGAACTGCTAAAGCTAGAAGGAAGCTTGGGTGCATAGGGAGAGGAATGGCTAGTAAGAAAAAGGAGGTGATATGCCTCTGTGTAAAACTGTAATGGGACCTCATTTACAATATAATGTACAACTCTGGAGACTGCACCTTCATAAAGATATAAACAGGATGGAGTTGGTTCAGAGGGCGGCTACTAAAATGGTCAGTTATGGTCATGATAAAGCATGTGGGGACAGACATATTGTGACAAAACAGTGGGTTTTAAGCCTGTAAACTGTATTTTTTTCTTGAAGTGTATTTCTGTAGTCTGGCCAACAGATGTTGCATGCTTATGTTTAAAGCTGTTACAGAGAAATGACTGTTTCTTTTTTAGTTTAACACAGAAAGAGAAAGTAAACTGCAGTGATGTGGCCAGCTACTTTAAAAAAAATGTTGCTCTGGGATCTGATTGGCCCAGGAGCTCAAATTCAGTCTGGAAATACTAGATTTTAATCCAGTCTCAGATTGGGAGGGAAGAGAGAAAGATCTCTTCACTGAGACCCTGTGAGCTGTTATAGTCTATAACCTGTGAGCAGCTATATTTCCTGTACTCTCCAGGCACTATTCAGGTATTGAACAAATATTTAGATAGTTTTATACTTGATCCATAGTCAGTTACCTGTTATTGTTTGCTGATTGCACCTTTTCTGTTTCACTGTTCTAATTTTTCATGACAATAAACCATCTTTAGTTTATTGCCTTTGGTTGTCTAGACTGACTAAGAATCCTGATGGTTTGTGTGTTGGGTCTGTAAGTGCTTTCTCGGAACTGTGGGACCACTGGGAGTGTGGCCCCCAGTAACCTAGAAATCAATGGGAATACCTTGAGAGCAGGAGACTCGCCCAGAGGCGGTTGGGACCCAGTCGGTGGGAGGAGGGTGCTAGTGTAGAGCACATGCCCAAGTGCAGGCAGACCTGAGTTGTGCTGATGATAGACCCTAAGTGGCTGCAGGGTTAGCCTCAGGTGGGTGGCTAGGTGTTTCATGACACTTATATTTCAATATGCACATTTTGGAAGCAAGGTGTGAGATATGTTTAAATATCTCCATGGCATATATGCACAGGAGGTGAGTCTTTCTGTTGAAAGGAAGCTCTGGAATGAGGGGGCAAAGAATGAAGGTGTGTTTGGTAGTCAGTCTATTTGTATTGTTGGCATATGTGTGTTTCTGTGTTTTGTTTTTGTGTGGGACTTTGTACGTGTTTTGTTTTTGTGTGGGTGTTTGTACCTATTTTGGTGTTTTGTTTTTGTGTGGGTATTTGTGTTTCAGTGTTTTGTTTTTGTTTGGGTGTTTGTATGTGTCTGTGTTTTCTATGTTTGTGATTTTTTAAATGTGTGTCTGCATTTTGGATTAAATTCTATAAATGGTACTGAAAAAGAAATGGTGCCAAAAAAACAGCAATTGGCAATATTTTATAAATGGCGCTTACAGTTAGGTTCTGTTTATAGAATAGTGCTCAGCACTGGGAGTGACCATTTACACCAACAAAACCTTGGTGTAAATCCTCACCCCTAAATCAGGTACAGATCCCCTTTGTTCTATAACAATATGCATAGATTAACAGAATGTCCCTGATTCACCCATGACCCTCCCATGGCCGTGCCCTCTTTTTGGACCTGTGTGTAAAAATAATGCATGCAAATTTTAATGAAATCCAAGTAGCACCAAAAATTGCTTGCTAAAATCTCAATTATCGGTGCTAATTGGCTCATTATTCAATTAAATTGCATGTGTAATTTTTAATGACTTTTATAGAATTTGGGAGTTTATGTGTGAGTGTGTTTGTATGTCTGTTATACGTAAGAACATAAGTATTGCCATACTGGGAGAGACCAAAGGCCCATCAAGCCCAACATCCTGTTTCCAACAGTGGCCAATTCAGGTCACAAATACCTGGCAAGATCCCGAAAAAGTACAAAACATTCTAAACTGCTTATCCCAGAAATAATGGATTTTCCCCAAGTTCATTTAATAATGGTCTATGGACTTTTTCTTTAGGAAACCGTCCAAACCTTTTTTAAACTCCGCTAAGCTAACTGCCTTTACCACACTCTCTGGCAACGAATTCCAGAGTCCAGCTACACGTTGAGTGAAGAAAAATTTTCTCCAATTCGTTTTAAATTTACTATATTGTAGCTTCATTGCATGCCCCCTAGTCCTAGTATTTTTGGAAAGCGTAAACAGACGCTTCACATCTACCCATTCCACTCCACTCATTATAATATAGACCTCTATCATATATCTCCCTTCAGCTGCCTTTTCTCCAAGCTGAAGAGTCCCAGCCTCTTTAGCCTTTCGTCATAGAGAAGTCGTCCCATCCCCTTTATCATTTTCGTCGCCCTTCTCTGCAACTTTTCTAATTCCACTATATCTTTTTTGAGATACGGCGACCAGAATTGAACACAATATTCGAGTTATGTTCACTTCTGTCTTGCCTCTGCAACAGAAGTAACCTTCTGAAAGAGTAAATCTTTACTTTCCAGGCAAGAAAAACCCTGGCTGCTAAATAAATATTAGACATAATAAATGTTTATTCAGATTGTCAAAGAAGCCAATCAGTAATTATTGAAATACTAACAAATAAACTCCCAATATAGTATAATATGTAGCAAATAAAAATAGAGTTTTCCCTGGGAGCTGTCAATATGTCCACCTGCTAGTGTAGGCACGTTGAGGCTCCTCATCCTCAGTTCTGTTTCTTTTTAAATACTGTTTTCTTCCTTTCTTCATTATCTTAATTATAATTTCCCTTCCTACCTAATGAATATGCATCTTTCCAAAATATTCTGTTCCCGGTTATAACATCTCATGTTCCATCAAAGTCTATCATTTTATTCCCTTATTTTATATATATATATATATATATATATATAGTTACATTTGTACCCCGCGCTTTTCCACTCATGGCAGGCTCAATGCGGCTTACATATTGTATACAGGTACTTATTTGTACATGGGGCAATGGAGGGTTAAGTGACTTGCCCAGAGTCACAAGGAGCTGCCTGTGCCTGAAGTGGGAATCGAACTCAGTTAGGGCCTGTCATGCATATAAGCATAAGTTTTCATTAGATAATGGGTATGTTACCATGTTACTACCCCCGCCCTCGTGCTAGGGCTATAGTTTTGCCCACACCCACTTACTTCTCCTTCTGATTGTTTATCTGGATACAGCAGGTGTCCTTATTCATAGGAGTCTCCGGCTCTTAGCTTCTGACCAGCAACTTATCACAAGATAGTACAGGCCAAAATGTCAAACCACAAATTTCTACCAGAAAAAAGCACATTTATAATTCTCTTGCAACTCTTAAGTCTGCTTTCAGCTCAAGGAGAGCAAAACGGCTTATAATAAAAACTAGAAATATGTATGGTTTGCACCTTTTCATGGCCTTTATGATATACACTCCCCTCTTGTGGGCCTTAAACTAAGCGAGAAGGCCCACACTATGACTAGGTTCTTCAGGCTTTAGAGGCCTCATTAGACAGAGGACCCCAAAGCAAATTATAGTCTGTATCTACCCCTGAGATGGAACATGAAAGTAGGGAAGCTGGGCTGGAACATGGACTACCATTACCTTTGTAGCTTTAGTAGCCATAATTCAGCAGCATGCAGTCAAGGCACAGGAAACAGAAGACAGTACATAAGACATGCTATAATCAATATTACACAAGAAAATAAGCAAGGGGCTAATCAATGGTATGTTCTTCAGCAAAGAAGTGTGGGAGGGAGTGATAGTGTTAGCTAAGAATGAGAACCTCAGCTAAGCATGAACATACAGTTTGGCAAGATTATGAATGTCGTCCATTACAATATGTGTACAAATAACAATACGAGTGCAACAGTTAGGACTATTTAAAACACTACACAGTCCACAGTGGGATGCAAGAAGATAATCAAGTGTCATACAATTATAGGAAGTAATTAACATATTAACAAATCTGATCACAGGATACAAAATAATAAACTAATATCAGGGAAATAACAGAACAAGGGACTAGGAGAACGATAATACAAAAAATAGAAAACTAGGAAAAAGTCCATAAGATTTTGTAAATATAGACAGCAAGAAAGCTGGCAAGTCAGTGTCCTTTTAAAAACTTTGCTTCTGTTGGGCTGACAATTCAGAAGACGGATACATCATCAGGGATCAGCATTGGTTTTGGTATTGGAAATCAGCAGGCTGTACACAGTTGCAAGGGAGATCATGGCATACACAGGAGGGAGTTCACATGGGATGTATCATGCTGCTTCAGAAAAACTTCAACTAATAGTAAATAGAAGTAGGATTCAAAACAATACAGCAATTAAACAGAGTAGGGCCATATGCTTTACACAGTTCTAGTTATATTTAATACAGAATAAAATTAATTTTGTGCAATTTAGTGAAAATAAATTTCCTAAGAAAACTAATTAATAGCTTGCATGACAAATAAGATTAGGGCACCATGTGATCAAGGAAGTGCACTGTTTCTCCATTGATACAAAACAGGGCACAGAAAGGACACAGAGTGAGAGAAAAGTTTAATATTCTAGCTGTTTACAATTAACATCTGAACAGTAAATATGCTAGGTAGTAAATCTATCTTGTTGCTAAAATAATAAAGGACACAAGGAACTCTTCCTAAGTTAGGGGACAATTCATTTCAATTAACCTAAAACGAGAAAGGGGGGTGGTCATTCAGATAATGGTCCCAGATAGGAAATCTAATGACCTCTCTCATATATGGTGAAAGGGAAAACAATGTAAACAAATTAGGACAAACTAGGCAGTTGCCTAGAAAGGCACTCTCCTTTTTCTTGAGCAGCACAAAATACGTTCATGCAAGGTACAGAAAAAATCTTAACTTCTGAAGTTAAACATTCATCTAGATTCACTCTTCCTGGGATACAGAATACATATGTATATATTGTAAATGTGTGCAACATATAGACATAACAGAAGATACAGGCCTGAGCCTTTCAATAAATCTCACAATTAATATAAAAGTTATCTTTGTAGAAAACCTACTATATAGGATCAGAAAAGTTAATAACAAGCTTTGAACCCAATGTAATAAAATTGAGCTGTAAAAAAGTACCAATCCTAGTGAAACAGACAAAGGTGCATTCTTGACTGACCTTTACAAGATTCACATAGATCAGGCAAGAAATATAGCACACAGGTCTCTACAATCAAGTTGGAGCAAAGAGAGCATCCAGGTAAAAGTAATTTTTTGAAGGAAAAGTACAGCTTGGAGAAAGGGAGACCCTAATTCTGTACTGAATGTGGATAAAAGTACACTTTAGCTGTAGCTAATGTACTAAAAATGGTGATAAGAGACAGAATCTAAGTAGATAACATGCCTACTAGGGAATTCATAAAAGAAATATTTTGTTACATTGTACAGACAACTAATATGTATTCAGGAGAGAAACTACCTGTATGTACTGATTGTACTACCCACAAAATTAAGAAATTCAAAACTGGTCACCTATAGTGATTGTATATAAGGGGTAACACAAACACCCACAAAACAAAAGACAAAGACCTAAGAGGTGATAGACCAGATCAGTCTATTTGAATTTAGAACTGGACTTAACCTTATGTATGCTATCCAAGTGGATTACCAAAACAATGTCCTAGGGCAAGAAGTACTTATGTGCAGAAATGCACACCATTGCATAGCCATTCCAGAAGTAAAAAAGTCAAGAGGAATACTGTTTAAATGCTCCATGGAGATTTTTTTTTTATTATTTCTGCAGTTAATTAAAAAAAAGTCTCAGTGGATTGCATATAATAAAACATTAAAAGGATGGCCATGTATGAATAAAACCCTGATTCCATAAGAAGCCTAAATTTATAATTCAAATTCTGAAAAAGGAAAAAAGACAATAAAAATTTAATTAACAAAGATCACATAGCTCCACTATTCTGGCTATGTCAGTCTTAGGATACACATGCACATGTTTAAAACCACACCATTTCTTTCAACAATAGTATGTAAAATCCCTGTGAACAAGAATAAAACAACAAATCATTCAATTGTTTCCCCTTAGTCTTCCTAAAATACCTCTGTCTGTTTATAGTAGAATACCAGATACCTCTGAACAAACAGAGGAAGGTAAAACACAAATACATTTTAACAAGGTATAATTACCAGTTAAAAGGTACAAAACTGCCTGACAAAAAGGCAACAATAAATACAAAATGAGCTGAATGCAGCATGAACTTTTCTGGTTCCTTGTTCTGGTGGAATTAACACTTTGTTTTAACGTATAAGTGTCAGAGCTTCTTGTTATATGCTCAATTTTTTGGACACCACGGTCTCAATCAGTGATGGCTGTATACAAACATCTATATACAAGAAACCCACAGACAGATGCAGCTACCTCCACAACTCCAGCTTCCATCCTTCACATACAAAAAGATCCATCATTTACAGCCAAGCCACAAGATACCACCGTATCTGCTCTGACCCAGGAGACAGAGATAGACACCTTAAAAGCCTGACTGCATCCTTCAAACAGAAAGGCTACAACCCCAAAATAATCTCCAAGAATATTGCCTCCTCCCTCAAAACACCCAGGGAGAATCTGCTACAGTACAAGGAGAAAAAATCCACAGACAGAATCCCTCTTGTAGTGACATACAATCCAGAGCTGGAAAAACTGAGGAAAATCATAAGAGATCTATGACCTATACTCCAGGAGGATGAATTACTGAAAGAGATATTCCCATCCCCACCAGTACTGGCCTTCCGACAGCCACCCAACTTAAAACACAAGCTAATCAGAAGTAAACTTCCATCACAGACTGAAAAGGAACAGAAGGGCACACTTCCCTGTAATTTATCCAGTTGCAAACTATGCCAAAATATTTCACAGGACCCCAAAGTCATCCACAAAGGAAAGATATTCAACATAAAGGGATCTTTCACTTGCTCATCTTCCAATGTGGTATATATCATTCAGTGTAAAAAATGTAACGAAGGATGCTATATTGGAGAAACAGGCCAGATGCTTAAGACAAGATTCAATTTACATAGACATCACATGAACAATACTGGTGCCAGTAGGGTTCCCACGCCTGTTGGTCAACATTTTACAGGACCAGGACACTGTACCAGTGACTTCACAGTGAGAATCCTGAAAGGTAACTTTAAAACCATACAAGAACGTAAGACCTTTGAAGTCAGAATGATTGAATATTTTAACACCCAACAGAAAGGACTTAACAAGGATCTGGGGTTCCTAGCCCATTATAAACCATAAAGCTGTATTTCTCTGTTGATCACTCTACCCCTCAATTATCCACACCCATCCTGTTAGAATATCAATGATATGCTTTGATGTCCCCATGTATACCTCCTACCCACCCCATCCTCCCACCCTGTCATAGTAATGCTTGAATGTTTTCACTTATATACACTGTCAGCTAGCACATTTGCTTATTTCCGATCTGACGAAGAAGGGCAACCTTCAAAAGCTAATCAAGAAATGTATTAAGTTATGTCCAATAAAAAAAGGTATCATCTTATTTTCTTTTCCATGTTTTATTTTGTTTGATTTCTATTGTTATATGCAGAAATCTACAGAATTTAATTTGTTTTTAGGAAACTGCTTAGTGTATATTAATTCCTTTATCCCATTAGTCTAATTTTAAAACTAAAAGCTCCCTATAAAAGAGATGGTGGGGATCTACATGTGTTTCTATCAGTCTCGTAAAACAAGCTTATCAGGGAAACAAAATTGTTATCTAAAAAAAACAGATACACAAAGAAACAGTAACACAGAAGTATAGAGGAAAAGATAATTTAATCTTTTTCAGAAAGGCTGAAGTGCAGGTTTTAGCACAAGCTCAAATGGAGAAGGAGGTTTGGAGAGTAAAGACTAGTGTCCAAAAGCAACTTTTATTTTTATATGGGGCCATTGAACTCAGCCAAGGGGCAGCTGAAGCTGGAACAGAGCCCGTACTCCCCTTAGCAGGAGGTGAAGTGATCGGTCCCTGTTGCAGACTTCCTACTGGGCTAGCTGTGTCAGATAATTTTGGGGAAGCAGATGTATTGTCATCAAGCAAAATAGGCTTGTAACTTTCAGCAACATAGTACCTTTGTCCAGAGCTGGGCACAATCCTGGCATGGGCAGGTCAGGGGCATTCCAGAAGTTTGCACACAGGGTTATAGAATAAAGCCATTTATGCACCAAAATGCTATGAGTTTGGCACCCAAATATAATGTCCCAAACAAAAAAAGCTTTACCCATAGATTTTACAACCTCATAGATATTGTATAGAAATTCTAAGCAGGAGTAGCATACAATTCAACATGTGTCGTCTTCATCAACTTAGTAGAGTGTTCAATCTTTTTGTATGGGGATCATCGGATACTAATGCAACTCACACCATCAGAACTCAGCGTTCCTTGTTCTATTGAACAATGGTTGTGGTGCAAATCGTCATAAGATCACCCTTTGAAAATTTTCTAGTGTGCATTTCATTGTAAACATTTATCCAGAAAGGTGCATAGTATAACAACATTTCATTAGTATGTAATGAAACATCAGCAATTATCTCTTATCTCTTTTTGAAATAGCAGCAACGTTTTACCACAGAAGAACCTCCGCTGACTTGGCCAGGTTTCGAAAAAAACTTCCTCAGGGAAGAGGCTCTTGCTCCATGGTTCACACGCTCTTGCATAGAAAAAATGGCCATACAAAAAGATTGAACACTCTACTAAGTTGATGAAGACGACACAGGTTGAATTGTATGCTACTCCTGCTTAGAATTTCTATATAATATCTATGAGGTTGTAAAATCTATGGGTAAAGCTTTTATTGTTTGGGACATTATATTTGGTTATTCATATGTAAGTCCCCACAAATAATATATAATATATAAGGTCTTCTATTGGAATTTATGAGTTGGGCACCAGCATTTACACAAGGTTTCAGCTGTCGTAAATAGCGGTGATCAACTTCAGGCATGGGAATCAGCTTTAAGTGCTATTCTGGAATGAGCACTCATCCTGGACCAAATTTTGAGCACCATTTATAAAATCCCATCTAATTGTAATTCCACAGACCGTAATTGCACAGGGTCATAGTTACATAGGAGATGAAGGCAGATATAGACCTGTTCAGTCCATCCAGTCTGTCCAACAAGATAAACTCATACCTCCTGATATTCTGCGCTATTTAACCAGCCAGAATGGCTGCTGACCAGTTAATCAGTGCTTAACCAGCTATCCGCCGACATTCAACGGGGGCTGACCGGCTATCACCCGCTGGATTTCTCCAGTTAGCGGCTAGCTGATAGTCGGTTATATTGCCCGATAACCAGCTATCTGCTGTTTAAAGCCAGTTTAGCAGCCATATTTGGCCACGTGAAAACGTGGGATATCTGTGGCTGGTTTAAAGATAACCGACTAAGTCTGGATATTGACTTAGCTGGTTGGTTTAAAGATAACCGGCTAAGTCTGGATATTGACTTAGCTGGTTATCTTTAAACCGGCCAAAAATAAATCGAATATTCAATGCCAGTCACCGGAAATGGCCCAGCATTGAATATTCAATAGTGCTCAGCGCCAACCACAGGAGTTAGCTGGTCTAACTCCCACAGTCTGATTATTAGCCCCATAGTATAAGGTATGATGTGACACTACATACTTATAATTGATCTTGATTGCCTTTGCCATTTTCAGGGCATAGACCATAGAAGTTTGCCCAGCACTGGCTTTGCTTCCCAATTACTGGTGTTGACATCTAATCACTGCTAAGCTTGTTTGATTTCACACATTCCATACAGGATTCCTTTATGTTTATCCCACACATTTTTTGAATTCCATTACCATTGCATTTTTATCTCCCCCACCTTCTGCAGGACTGCATTCTAGGTATCTACCATCCTATCTGTGAAAAAGTACTTTTTGATATTATTCCTGAGTTGTCCCCTTGCAACTTCAATTCATGTCCTCTAGTTCTACCACTCTTTTACTTCCTTCCCTTCACACTCTCCACCCTAGGTCCATTATCTCCCTCTCCTTCTCTCTGAACCCAACATCTTTCCCTCTCCCTCCTCTCCCTCCATTTCTTTCCCTCCATTTCTTTCCCTCCATCATTCTCTCTCTCAATTCAGCTTTTCTCCTTATTCCGCCCCCCCCCCTGTCCAAAAACCTCTCTCTTTTTGTCATGATAAACTCAGTAGGTATATGGTGAGATCTAATTCTCAAGTCTAACATTTCCTTTACAACCTGGAGAGCTTCATCTTGTGGGATTGATGTGTATAAGAAGCACACATCTAAACAGATCTTATTCTGTTGATGGAGGATATTGACTTCATCTAACTTCAAAAGAAAATGTGTGGAATCCTTAAGATAAGAAGTTCCTTTGTGGACTTCAGGTTTTAGAAACGTGTCAACAAAGGCAGAAAGTGGTTCTAAAAGTGAACATTTTGCTGACAATATAGGTCTTCCTGGAGGTTGCGTTAAGTTCTTATGTATTTTGGGCAAAAAATACATAACTGGTATTATAGGATTAGGACAATAAAGAAACCTCTTGTCTCAAAGTAATAAATCCTTCTCTAACAGCAGAATTGGTAATCCTTAATATCCGAGTTTACAGTTTTTTTAGTAGGATTAAGTGCAAATTTTTTATATGCCCGAATATCCTTCAATTGTCATAGCCCTTCTATCAAATAATCTTCTCTGTTAAGAATGACAATGGCTCCTCCCTTGTCAGCCTTTTTAATCGTTATATTATCATCTTTTTGAAGTGACTATATTTCATCCCTTTCATCCTTAGTAAGATTCCACTTATGCCATGTTTTGGACAAATCACATTTAACCATGTTGTTGACGTCACTGATCAACATCTGTTTGAAAATAACAAGTGCAGGAACCAATGGACCCTGAGGTTTCCATGTTGATTTTGGTTTTTAAAATAGTCCTGTCTCTGTTTTCATCAGATAATCCAAAAAACATTTTAATTTGTAACTTTCTAATAAACTTCTCTAGGTCAATTAGAAAAGGAAACTCATCAAATTGTGAGGAAGGGACAAAGGAAAGACCCTTAGATAGAACCTGTTCTTCAGTCGGTGATAATATTCTATTAGATAAATTAATCACCACTGACATTCCCTTTGTGATCTTGTCCAAGGTCTGTTCCTCTGTACCTCTCTTCCCCTTCTGTTTCCTCTTCCCCTGCCTCTTGCTCTTGTTCCTAAAAAATTACGTCCTTCACCACTGGAAGAAGAATCATTGCTACTACTTGATGAAGAGGAATCACTAAAATGAGGGTGTTTTGTTGACATGCTTTCCTTGGGATTATCACCTTCATTCCCACAGGACCATATATAAACTGAATTGTTTAAATAGTCTATCATCTCGGGTAAATTTCTTTAATTTAGACTTCTTCACTGTATCTTAAAATTTGTCGATATTCTCTTTCAATGACTGATGTTGCTTCTCAAATTCTTCGAAGAGCTGCTGTTTTTAATTTTTATTAGATCATTATCTAATTCATCTTTTAATTTGTTGATCATAGATTGACTTTTTTCAATAATTGAAAGCATCAAGTCAAAGGAACATTTGTTCAAGATTGTATTCCATTTCTCCACAAAATCCTTATTGTCACGAAAATTTTGGGGGGCTTTGTTCATACGTAAGCCTCTGGGTATTCTCTCTTTTTTACAATATTCTGTGAGGATACCGCTATTCAGTTCCATTTTCGTGATATTCCTATTCTTAAAAATGATGTCATTCCACTCGTTTCTGGTATGTGTGCTTTGTTGTTCTAAACTGAATTCAGAAGGTACATTTAATAAATCACTCGCTTCTTGCATGGAGAAACTGAAGGCGGTGTTCCAGGGATTGATAGACATGCTGCTTGACGTGACCACTCACCATACGCTGGAAATGCAGCAAATGCTAATGCTAAGATCAGGTAATGCAATACTAAATGAAAACAATCATTAGCCTATACCGCTCACAATTGCTGAAAAGATGTTATTGTAGAAGAAAAGCCCTCAGAAACTAAAGGAATGTAGCCTTTAGAATAATATGGTTCAGTAGTATTACAAACCACTCTTTTGTTTCTATCATCGGGCAAAAACTCCATTTTCTTTGTTTGTTGTGTTTTTTCTTTGTTTGTCTTTTAATCTTTTACTATATTTGTACAACAAAATAAACTTTTCTAAGAAATGAGAAAAGCCAGCACTTAGCTTTCAAAGTCCCAAGGGGACCATTGTTTCACCCCAATTGAGGCTTCATCAGGAACCAGTGCTTACGATCAAGACGCCAAAAGAATGACATCTGAAAAGAGAAAAAAAGACACTTCAGTTTCTAAATATACTTAACTTTTCGATTTCAGCACATACAATCCTCTTGAACACCTACATTCTGTCTTCCCTCTTGTACTTGAAAATGGCGCTGATATGTCAGACGCCAGCTCTAGACATTTAAATACTATGACATGATTAGTCCATTTTCATAACCACACCCTTAATGAATTCAACTAAATGGAACTAGATAGAATGTGCTTTCAGAAAAATGAACCTTCAAAAAATTAAATTCATGATTACTAATAGAGCGGAGGAGTGGCCTAGTGGTTAGGGTGGTGGACTCTGGGCCTGGGGAACTGAGTTCAATTCCCACTTCAGGCACAGGCAGCTCCTTATGACTCTGGGCAAGTCACTTAACCCTCCATTGCCCCAGGTACAAATAAGTACCTGTATATAATATGTAAGCCACGTTGAGCCTGCCATGAGTGGGAAAGCATGGGGTACAAAAGTAACAAAAAAAAAAAATCCACTTAGCCTCACAGCATTGTAACATTAACTTTCTGACTCCTCCTCAGCTGAGAGGTTCAATCCTGTCCAATACACAACATTTCAGATCCTCAAAAACATGTTGTGACTTAATGCAGTGGTCCACTAAAGGTTCTTTAAGAACTGCTCTCCTGATATTTGAGCGATGCTCAAGCAGTCTCACTTTTAATTGTTGAGTTGTCATTCTCACGTAAATTTTTGACCAAGGACAAGTGATCGTATACACCACATGGTCAGATAAGCAATTGCTAAAATGTTTTAAAGCAAAAATTCTATGATTGACATCATTTTGAAAAACTTTGTCTGTTTTGTGATAGGGCAGATTTGACATGTCCCACATTTGAAATGTCCTTTGACTTGGTTGGCTTTCTTCCGATGTTTGATCGATATGTCCGCAGGGCACAACTTCTCTTTTAAATTCATTCCTCTTGCATATGCAATTCTCAAATTGTTATCTTTAACACAGGAATTGATTGTACAATATCCCACCGTTTTCTGATCATACTTGCAATCTTAGGACTTGCTTCTGTGTACTTCATCACCATAGTAAACACATCATAACTTTCATCCTTGATGCTAGTGTTTGATAACAAAAGTTCCCTATTATTATATTTTGCTCTTTTATATGCAGACTTCAAAATCTTACGTGAATAGTCTCTATCTTCTAATTTGTTCATCGTATTCTTGGATTGTTTTTTGAACGTGTCAAAATCTGAACATATTCTACGTGCCCTGAGCATCTGCGAGAAGAGAAGACTATTTTTTAGGTGTGCTGGGTGGCATTTTTTTTAACCAAAATGGACGTGTGGCAAAATCAAAATTAACACGCATCCATTTTGGATCTTACTGCCAGCTATTGACCTAGCAGTAAAGTCTCAGGTGATAACCAGGCGGTAATGACCTACGCACGCTAAATGCCACTTGGTGAGCATAGCTGATGCATGGCAAAAAATAAACACTTTTCAGGTGCATGTAGCAGACTGGCACCAAAAATGAAATTTATCACAAGGGCCAAGCGGTAGCCGTTCAGTAACTCCATTTTGGCATGCGTTGGGCATACGTAGACACTTACATGGCTTAGTAAAAGGGCCCCTTACTGCTGTAATTGTTGATTGCCTATGTCCAGCTTCTTCTTACTGTACATCACCTTGGGTACATTTCTTCAAAAAGGCAGTAAATCAATCCTAACACATAAATAAAATGTAAACAATGTATCATAATAGTGTTGTAAATGTTACTTTTAGTATTATTATTACATCAGCTACAATTTGTTTGTTGACCCCCCCCCCCCCCCATTGCCACATATCCAAGTGGACTAGCATGGCAGCAAGAAACTCAGGATTAAACATAAGACATAGTAAATACATATTAGGGCAAACAGAGAAATTAAATAATACATAATATACAAGATTGTACCAAATCATAGATAAACTCCTAAAGCAGGGGTTCTCAACCCGGGACACACCTTGCCAATCAGGTTTTCATGATATCTGTAATGAATATGCATGATACATACACTACCTCCATTGTATGCAAATTTATCTCATGCATATTCATCGAGGGTATCCTAAAAACCTGACTGGGAAAGTGTGTTCCAAGGACTGGCTTGATAACCCCTGTCCTTAGTGATAAAATGAACTGAGACTATCCAGCTCATTTTTGAAAGAGAAGGGCGCCCATCTTTTGGGAGATGGGCGCTCTTCTCTCAGGTACGCCAGAATCGGCATAATCGAAAGCCGATTTTGGGCGTCCCTACCTGCTTTCCGTCGCCGGGACGGCCGAAGTTCCTGGGGGCGTGTTGGAACAGTAGCGAAAGCGGGATAGGGGCTTGCCGGGGCGTGGTTATAGATGGATGCCCTCGGCCGATAATGGAAAAAAGAAGGGCGTCTGTGGCGAGAATTTGGCCCACTTTATTTGGTCCCTTTTTTTCAGGTCCAAGTCCCAAAAAAGTGCCCGAACTGACCAGATGACCACTGGAGGGAATCGGCAATGACCTCCCCTGACTCCCCCAGTGGTCACTAACCCCCTCCCACACTCAAAAAAACAACTTTCAAAATTTTTTTGCCAGCCTCAAATGTCATACTTAGGTCCATGACAGCAGTATACAGATCCCTGGAGTAGTTTTAGTGGGTGCAGTGGACTTCAGGCAGGCGGACCCAGGCCCATCCCCCCCCTACCTGTTCCACTTGTGGTGGAAAATGGGAGCCCTCCAAAAAGCCACCTGAAACCCACTGTACCTACATGTAGGTGCCCCCCTTCACACCTTAGGGCTATGGTAGTGGAGTATAGTTGTGGGGAGTGGGTTTTGTGGGGGGAGTTTCAGGGGGCTCAGCACCCAAGGTAAGGGAGATATGTACCTGGGAGCAATTTGCGAAGTCTACTGTAGTGCCCCCTAGGGTGCCCGGTTGGTGTCCTGGCATGTCAGGGGGACCAGCACACTACGAATTCTGGCCCCTCACACAACCAAAGGGCTTGGAGTTATTCGTTTTTGAGATGGGCGCCATCGGATTCCATTATGGCTGAAAACAGAGGGCACACATCTCTACAGCTGGCGATCTCAGCATTTGACCCAAATGTTGAGATTTGGCCACCCCAACCATATTTTCGAAAACCAAAGATGGACGCCCATCTCGTTTTGAAAATACATTTGGCCCCGCCCCTTCATGGCACCGTCCTCGGAGATGGGCGCCCTTAGAGATGGGCGTCCACGTTCGAAAATGCCCCTCCATATCTCTTCTTCATTTTTCCAGTGGGAGACACTTTGACAAAAACAAAAAAAAAAAGCCTTCAATGTGAGCGTAAAGATCATCGTCAGACAAAGTGGACAGCACATTGGGCATCCCCTCTCCCTTGATACATCTGGGCTGCTGGGTTCCTCCAGCCCAGATTTAGAGGTTGTTCTACTGAAGGGCATTAAGTACTTAATGTGCGGTTAGCGCGTTGAATGTTTCAGAATTGTTCTGTCAGGGGCATGGTGTGGGTGTGGAAGTGTTAGCCAACTAGTTTGTCATCCTAAATCCAAATAAATAAATAAATACTTACCACGTGCTAACTGGCTAACACATAGTTTAGTGGTTCCCAAACCTGGTCCTAGAGACACCCCAGCCAGTCGGGTTTTTGGTATACCCACAATGAATATTCATGAGAGAGATTTGCATACAGTGGAGGCAGTGCATGCAAATCTCTCTCACGAATATTCATTGTGGGTATCCTGAAAACCTGACTGGCTGGGGTGCCTCCAGGGCCAGGTTTGGGAACCACTGACATATTTAATGCAGGACCATTTACCATCTTCTAAATAGGAGGCACCGAGTACTTCTGGATTAACCAGGAGCAGGTACCACACTTTTAATCTAAATGTTAATGCATGACTTCCGATACAAAAATAGTGGGGATGCCTCTTGTGATGCAACATCAGTCTTGGGCTTCTTGCACTTTAAAATTCTGCATTACAACATGTTAAGCCCTAAACTTCATACATTTTAGTAGAAAGGCCTCTTGAAGTAACTTGGGTAATTAAAACAAAGTCTATTCTTCTGCACTCTTTCTTTCCCTAGGTCTATATTTCCTCCCCCACCCCTCCCCCCCCCCCACACACATTCTGTATCCATGTTCTCCAGCCCATCCCCCTCCCATGTTCGTCCCAGCCCCTCTCCACCACACATTCTTCTCCATCTGAAGCCCAACCAACCAGTCTGTTCCTATTCCTGCCACTCAACCTTTACCATCCTGTCTCTCTCCTCAACCTCTTCAACCTGGCCCTCACTCCAGTTTTCTAATCCCTGTATATTTTCTGCAGAGGTTGGTTGGGCTGTGGAACAGCCGTTCCATTTTCTTCCAGCACAGCATGACTCTTCAGTGAGTTTGAGCTGTAAGATGCCCTGATTTCTTCACTGCTCTTTTAGTCTTGTGAGAAAAGTGTGGGAATTTGGGAAGTACACAGCTCAAACTAACAGAGAGCAAAATGGCACAGATAGAAAACAGAAGAGCTGTTATGGATGTAGTGCCAGCAGCAAGTCTTAGGGCAAGGGGGAGGGGGGATGTGTATGGGGGAGGAGTCAGGGGACTACACCTAGGGTCAAAGTCTTGGGACAAGGGGAATGTGTCAGAGGGCCACACCTAGGAAGGGTTAAAGTCTCAGGACAAGGGGGAGGAGGGAATGTGTATGGCGGAGGAGTCAGGGGGCCACACCTAGGGTCAAAGTCTCAGGACAAGGGAAAGTTGGGGAACGTGTATGAGGAAGATTCGGGGGGAGGGGGGCACACTTAGGGCCAATGGCAGCTGCAGCTGGTCCAAAGGCCTTGCACTGAAAAACACTGATTCAGGCAGCTCTCTAACTGTGCATCATTAGCCTGTTTAAAGCGTTTGGTTAAAAAAACCCCCACATCTCAGTTTCTTCCTTATGGACATATATTAGACTAAAGTCTCTACTCTTCTCCCCCTGTTGCAGGGCTGTAATTCACAGTAGTGTAAACAGAAGTGCATCATCACTCCCGTTCCAGGAAAACTCACAGTGCCCGCTCCCTTTTATCCAGTGTATTCCATTCTAGACTGCCTCTATAGATTAGATGGCCTAACCAATGTATCCCTGTCCCTGTGCTCTAACTGAGCTACAGTGTGTACTTTGCTGGATACACCTTAGCCACACTGGATAAATCAGTCACACTGTATTCATTTCTGCTCCATGAATCAGCAACAGTGTATCTCCCTCTATTGTATCAAGCAACCACAATGTCTCTAAGCATCATAAATCATTCAAAGTGTATCTCTCTCTCCCTGTTATACATCAGTCACAGTGCTACCTTCTCCTGTGCTATAAATCAAGCAGAGCATATCTTCTCCTGTGCTTTAAAGCTGTCATAGTGTATCCCCCTCTTGCCCTATAAATCAGCCAAAGTGTATCCCTGTCCCTACGCTATTCATTAGCCATGGCATATCTGCTCCTGTGCCATGAATCAGTCATAGTGTATCCCCAGTCTGCCCTAGAGACAAGCCACAGTCCTTCCCAATGATGCAAGTTTTGCCCAAGCAGCTCCTGCAGCCATGGGAAAGGGGGAGAGGGACCCAAGGAAAAAAAAGGGGCCCACTGCAGCTGCTCCCTGATCTTTGGAAGTGGATCCTTCCCACTCCAGGACCCTTCCACAGGTTTATCCCCCTGCCGCTGCTACAGATCACCAGGTAGAAAACTTGGGGGTCCTTTTACTGAGCTGCAGTAAGCACTAATGCATGCTTACTGCAGCTTACATAAGTACATTACTACGCTTTATCATTAACATGTAACCCAAAATCCTCTGTAATACCAAATGTCTATTCTCTTCTTGTATCCACTACTCACGATGTATTGTAAGCCATATTGAGCCTGCAAAGAGGTGGGAAAATGTGGGATACAAATGCAACAAATAAATAAATAAATAAGTATTGCCACACTGGGACGGACCAAAGGTCCATCAAGCCTAGCATCCTGTTTCCAACAGTGGCCAATCCACGTCACAAATACCTGGCAAGATCCCAGAAAACTCAATACATTTTATGCTGCTTATCCCAGAAATAAGCAGTGGATTTTCCCCCAAGTCAATTTAATAATGGTCTATGGATTTTTCCTTTAGGAAGCTGTCCAGACCCTTTTTAAACCCCGCTAAGCTAACTGCCTTTACCACATTCACTGGCAACCCATAGTAATTTTGGCATTGGAGCATGCTTCCCATGCACTAAATGATAGATTTTATTTTTTTAGTGCTGGGGCAAGTCGGGGGCAGAAAGAAGGCATGGTCTGTGCTAACTGGTTAACACAGCTGCACTTCCGTGTGCTAACCGATTCGTTTGTGAGTAGTGTGAGCCCTTACCACCTACACAAGAGGCTGGCAGTAGGGGCTCGTGTGTGAATGGCCAGGCGCTAATTGGAAAATTATCCACTCCTACCCTAGCTGAGATAATATTTAAGCATCTCTGTGACCTCATGTGCAACTTCCTTGAAATCAGTCACCTTACTTTTTAATTCTTCCTACTTTCTTACTCATCTATATGTTACAAATTTGCCTTACCCTTCACTACCAATTATAATGTTCTAGTACATATTGTGTTGTCATTGCAAGTAGTAAACCATGCCATACTTTGTATTGTTGTTCGAATATTTTTACTGCTCTAATTGCCTACTGCTCATGTTTGATCTATTCTTACTGTACACCGCCTTGAGTGAATTCCTTCAAAAAGGCGGTAAATAAATCCTAATAAATAAATAGTGTATGGTGATTAACTCAAAAAATAGGAAAAAAGTACGATAAAAGCTTTCAAACAACTCCAAAATCTTGGCATCAGATGTAACTACGGAATCGTCGCTTGGGTCCTTGAGATATACTACCTTCGGTCTATTCCTTTTACCTCTCAACAAATTAGTCAGCATGCTGCCGATCCTATTGCTTCCAGAATAATATTTAGCTCTGAAAATGGCACTGGAAAGATAACTCTACAGTCAATGTCATTCTTTGGTGGAATTGGGTCTTATTGTACAAGAAATATTTTATTTTTGTTACATTTGTACCCCACACTTTCCCACTCATGGCAGGCTCAATGCAGTGGGCAATGGAGGGTTAAGTGACTTGCCCAGAGTCACAAGGAGCTGCCTGAAGTGGGAATTGAACTCAGTTCCTCAGGACCAAAGTCCACCACCCTAACCACTAGGCCACTAGGCCACTCCTCCACTCCAATCCACTATAAGCAACTTTCAGTGAATGATATCCCTGGGTCTCATTATGGTTCTCAGAAATGGAAAACTCTCGACCTCTTTCTGTCATCAGCTGTCTAATTGTATTGCCTAATGTTTGATCTCAGCTTAATGTATAACATTGTTTTGTATAGTATAAGTTGTTGGGGTTTTTTTTTTGTTGTTTTTTTCTTTTGTTTGCTATGTTTTTGAAAACCTCAATAAAAATATTAAAAAAAAAAAAAGAGGTAATTTTACCCATGCAGAAAAATGGCCTTAGTGCGCAGGAATGACCCATGTAGTTTGGTAAAAGGGCCCCTTAGATTGTGGATCCACTAAGGACAGAAAGAGTGCCGGCATATAATAAATGTAACTGCTTTGGTTCTACTATAGAAAGATGGATTATCAAATTCATGACCCTTTACCTTTACTTATAGCATATCCCTTGCCTGTGCTGTAAGTTCCTTTCTGTAGCCTATGGCTGAGTGTAATTCTAGAGAAAAGAGAAGACAGATGTCCACCATGTCCCTCATTAACATCTATGCATGAACATCCTGTGACCCTATTTATTGGTAGGAACTAGCCACTCCTTCATTTTAAGCTGTACTCAGATCTGGCAGTGATCACACCTTTTTGACCGAGTTCTTCATTACAGACTCCTGAGAAAACTAAGGTGTCATGGGATAGGAGGCAATGTCCTTCTGTGGATTAGAAAATGGTTATTGGACAGAAAACAGAGGATAGGGTTAAATGGTCATTTTTCTCAAAGAAGGAGGGTGAATAGTGGAGTGCCGCAGGGATCTGTACTGGGATTGGTGCTATTTAACATATTTATAAATTATCTGGAAATTGGAACGATAAGTGAGGTGATTAAATTTGCAGATGACACAAAGCTATTCAAAGTTGTCAAAACTCATGCGCATTGTGAAAAATTGCAGGACAATCTTAGGGAACTGGAAGACTGGGCATCCAAATGGCAGATGAAATTTAATGTGAGCAAATGCAAAGTGATGCACGTTGGGAAGAATAATCCGAATCATAGTTACCTGATGCTAAGGTCCACCTTGGGAATCAGCACACAAGAAAAAGATCTAGATGTTGTTGTAGATCATAGTTTGAAATCTTTTGTTCAGTGTGCAGCGGCGGCCAAAAAAGCAAACAGGATGCTAAGAATTATTGGGAAAGGGACGGTGAATAAGACCAAAAATTCTATAATGCCTCTGCATCGCTTCGTGTTGTGACTGCACCTTGAGTATTGCATTCAGTTCTGGTTGCCATATCTCAAAAAAGATATAGCAGAATTACAAGAAAGGTTCAAAAGAAGAGCGGCCAAAATGATAAAGGGGATGGAACTCCTCTCGTATGAGGAAAGGCTAAAGAGCCTAGGGCTCTTCAGCTTGGAAAAGAGATGGATGAGAGGAGATATGATTGAGGTCTACAAAATCCTGAATGGTGTACAACGAGTAGAAGTACATCACTTTTTTTACTCATTCCAAAAGTACAAAGGCTATGGGACACTTAAGAAAGTTACATGGAAATACTTTTAAAACAAATAGGAGGAAACATTTTTCACTCAAGAAATCAATAAGCTCTGGAACTCTTTGCTGGAGGATGTGGTAACGGTGGGTGAATAGTGGAGTGCCACAGGGATATGTACTGGGACCAGTGCTATTTGACATATTTATTAGTGATATGGAAATTGGAATGACAAGTGAGGTGATTCAATTTGCAGATGACACAAAACTATTCAATGTTGTTAAAACATGTGCAGACTGTGAAATATTGCAGGAAGACCTCAGAAAATTGGAAGACTGGGCATCCAAATGGCAAATGAAATTTAATGTGGACAAATGCAAAGTGATGCACATTGGAAAGAATAATCTGAATCACAGTTACCTGATGCTAAGGTCCACCTTGGGAATCAGCACACAAGATCTAGGTGTAATTGTAGACAATACGCTGAAATGTTTTGCCCAGTGTGTGGCGGCAGTGGCCAAAAAAGCAAACAGGATGCTAGGAATTATTAGGAAAGGCGTGGTAAATAAGACCATTATACTGCTTCTGTATTGCTTCATGGTGCAACCTCACCTTGAGTATTGCATTTAATTCTGGTCGCTGTATGTAAAAAAATATATAGTAGAATTAGAAAAAGGTTCGAAGAAGAACGAACAAAATAATAAAGGGGGTGGAACTCCTCCCATATGAGGAAAGGTTAAAGAGGTTAGGGCTCTTCAGATTGGAAAAGAAACGGCTGAGGGGGATATGATTGAGGTCTACAAAATCCTCAGTGGTGTAGAACGGTAAAAATGAATCAATTTTTCACACTTTCAAAAAGTACAAAGACCAGGGCACACTCAATGAAATTACATGGAAATACATTTAAAACAAATAGGAGGAAATATTTTTTCACTCAGTTAAGCTATGGAAATTGTTGCAGGAGGATGTGGTAACATCGGTTTGCATATCTGGGTTTGAAAAATGTTTGGACAGGTTCCTGGAGGAAAAGTCCATAGTCTGTTATTGAGATGGACATGGGAGAAGCCACTGCTTGCCCCAGGATTGGTAGAATGGAATGTTGCTTCTAACTGGGTTTCTGCCAGGTACTTGTGACCTGGGTTTGCCACTGTTGGAAGCAGGATACTGGGCTAGATGGACCATTGGTCTGACCCAGTATGGCTATTCTTATGTACAGGCATCTTTTTTCCAATGCTAGTGACCCATCTTGTGAGAAATTGCTTATTTAAGTTGTTTTCTTCTGAAGAGCTGCCACTGCACAGGATGCTGTGCTCTCTGGTTTAATTTTCTATTAACTTCATGTCCAGCTTGCCCCTCAGACTCATTTCCTTCATTATCAGATGAAACTGGAGATTTATTTTGCTAGTTGTGTCAATATTAGAAATGTCAGTGAGTCAAGATGAAACCCACACTAAGTAGCCATAGATATGCAGCGAGCCAGATGACAGAATGGCACTCTCAGCCAATCAGAAACCTCCCTCTGTCTCATCTCTTTTCTTAGCTATATATTTCAAATATGGAATCAGGGCTGGTTTTAGCAATTGCGGGGCCCTGTGCAGACATGTTCAGTGGGCCTTCCTGCCCCCCCCCCCCCCCCGCCTGCATGCCCATCCCCCACTCACTACCATAAGCCATAATTTATCAGAATCCCACCTCGCCCCATACCTTCATATGCATCAAACACGTTTCAGTAGAGAGCGGCAGACAGCAACAGCAATTTTCATATCCCGTCAGCTGCCTAGACCCTAGAGCCTCCTCGATGCTGCATCCTGCCCTTGCAGAAGCAGGAAGTGACATCAAAAGGGGGTGAGGAGGCTCTGGGCTCAGCAGCTGACAGGATATGAAAATCATACATTAATGTATGGAGCAGGGAGGTGTTCTGAGACAGGAGGACAGACATGCCAGAGATACGGGGCCCCTAGGAGCGTGAGGCCCTGTGCGACCGCCCCTGTCATCCATATCTAAGACCGCCCTGTATAGAATAACACCCATCTTCCATCAAGGTGCAACTTTCTTTAAATCAATCATCTTAGGAGTAGCCTAGTGGTTAGTGCAGTGGACTTTGATCCAGGGGAACTGAGTTTGATTCCCACTGCAGCTCCTTGTGACTCTGGGCAAGTCACTTAACCCTCCATTGCCCCTGGTACAAAATAAGTACCTGAATATATGTAAACTGCTTTGAATGTAGTTGCAGAAACCTCAGAAAGGCGGTATATCAAATCCGATTTCCCTTTCCCTATTTGAGATTCTGCATGGAATGTTGCTACTATTGGAGATTCTGTTGCTACTACTGGAGATTCTACATGGAATTTTGCTACTATTGGAGATTCTACATGGAATGTTGCTATTCCACTAGCAACATTCCATGTAGAAGCCTGCCCTTGCAGATCAGCAACGCGGCCACGCAGGCTTCTGTTTCTGCGAGTCTGATGTCCTGCTAGTGGAGGAGTAGCCTAGTGGTTAGTGCAGCGGACCCTGATTCTGGGGAACTGAGTTCAATTCCCACTGCTGGTCATCCCTCTCCTTATGCTCCCAAGCATTCTTCTGGCTTTGACCATCACCTTTTCTACCTACTTGGGCACCTTAAGGTCTTCAGACACAATCACCCACAAGTCCTGCTCTTTTTTCTTACACAGGAGCATGTCACCCCTATACTGTACTGTTCCCTTGGATTATTATAACTCAAGTGCATGACCCTATGCTTCTTAGCATTAAATCTTAAGTTGCCAATTTTCAGACCATTCTTCAAGCTTCACTAGATCCTTCTTCATGCCATCCACACCATCCGGGGTGTCCACCCCATTACAGAGTTTGGTATCATCCACAAAGAGACAAACCTTACCAGACAGTCCTTCCGCAATATCACTCACAAAGATGGTAAAAAGGGCCATCCTGAGGACCGATCCTTGTAGTACACCACTGATAACATCCATTTCCTCAGAGTAAACTCCGTTTACCACTAACCTCTGTCTCCTACCATTTAACCAGTTTTAACCCAGTCAGTCACTTTAGGTCCCATACTGAGGGCACTCAGTTTATTTATCAGTCACTTGTACGGAACTGTGTCAAAGGCGTTGCTAAAATCAAGTACACCACATCTAGCCCCCCTGCCATGTCCAACTGTTTGGTCACCCAGTCAAAGAAATGAATCAGATTCATCTGACACAACTTGCCTCTAGTGAAGCCATGCTGCCTTGGGTCCTGCACTCTGTTGAGAACCTCATGATCACCGCTTTAGAAGCATTCCCATTAGTTTACTTACCACAGAGGTCAGACTGACAGGTCTGTAATACCCAACCTCCTCCTTACTTCTGCTCTTGTGGAGAGGGACCACATCTGCCCTTTTCCAGTCCTCTGGGACCACTGCAGACTCTAAGGAGGAACTGAAGAGGTCAGACAGTGAAGCTGCCAGAACAAGTTCCTTGAGTACCCTCAGATGTATCCCTTCAGGTCCCATCGCTTTGTCTACGTTTAATTTAGCTAGCTCCTCACGAACACAGTCTTCTGACAATTGGTCCCAGTCTACCACACATCCATCCCCCTTAGCATTTGTTTTCTGAGGTCTTACCCCCAGCCTTTCATCCGTGAACACAGAACAGAAATAAGTGTTAAGCAGTTCAGCTTTATCCTTATCGGCTTCTACATATTTCTCTCTCTCAGCACTGAGCCTCACAATGCTATTCTGGCACTTTCTCCTGACACTTATATATCTGAAAACATCTTGTTCCCCAATTGTACTGTATCGGCTATCTTTTCTTCCATTTGTCTTTTCGCTTTCCTGACAGCTTTAACAGCTTCTCTTAGCTTTTCCGGGTATTTTTGCCCGTCTTCCTCTTTCCGAGTCCTCTTGTAACTTGTGAAAGCTAGTCTTCTTTCCTTTACCTTTTCAGCTACTGTGTTCAAGAACCAGAGTGGCCTTCTTTTCCTCATACTCTTATCTAATTTTCTAACATAAAGGTTAGTCAGGGTGATAGTAATAGATTTTTAAGGTATTATAGAAGCAAGACGCCGGTAAAAGAATCAGTTGGACTGCTAGATGACCAAGGAGTAAAAGGGGCACACAGGGAAGACAAGGCCACAGTGGAGAGATTAAATGAATTCTTTGCTGTGGTCTTCACTGAGGAAGATATGGAGAAGGTAGCAGTGCCAGCAATACCGAAAGTCAGAGAATATGAAACAAATATCTGTAAACCTGGAAGATGCAATAGGGCAATTGAAGAGTAGCAATCACCTGGACCAGATGGTATATATCCCAGAGTACTGATAGAACTGAAAAATGCAGAGTATTGTTAGTAATACGTAATTTATCTGTAAAATCAAGCATGGTAGTAGAAGATAGGAGGGTGGCCAATATAACACCAGTTTTTAAAAAGGGTTCCAGAGGTGATCTGGAAAATTATAGACCAGTGAGCCTGACGTCAGTGCCAGGCAAAATGGCAGAGACTATTATAAAGAACAAAATTACAGTACATACACAAAAGCATGGATTAATGAGGCAAAAACAACACAGATTTAGTTAAGGGAAATCTTGCTTTACCAATCTACTACATTTCTTTGAAGGGGTGAATAAACATGTGGATAACAGTGAACTGGTCAATATTGTGTATCTGGGACCGTTGCTTTTTAACATATTTATAAATGATTGAGAGATGGGAATAACTAGTGATGTAATTAAATTTGCTGATGACAAAAAGTTGTTAAATTGCAAGAGGTTTGTGAAAAATTGCAGGAGGACCTTATGAGACAGGGCATCCAAATGGCAGATGATGTTTAATGTGAGCAAGTGCAAAGTGATGCACATGGCTAAGAGGAACCCGAACTATGAAGCTACTAACTAGTAAATTTAAAACAAGTCAAAGAAAATATTTCTTCATTCAACATGTAATTAAACTCTGGAATTCATTGCCAAATAATGTGGTAAAAGCAGTTAGCTTAGCAGGGTTTAAAAATGTTTGGATAATTTCCTAAAAGAAAAATCCATAAGCCATTATTAAGATGGACTTGGGAAAAATTCACTGCTTATTTCTAGGATGTGCAGCATAAAATCTGTTTTGGGATCTTGCCAGGTATTTGTGACTTGGATTGGCCACTGTTGGGAACAGGATACTGGGCTTGATGGACCTTCAGTCTGTCCCAGTATGGCAACGCTTATGTTCTTATATGATGGCAGATAAAGACCTGTATGGTCCATCTAGTCTGTCCAATATGGTGGCCAAAGCCGTACCTGCCACTCCATGCAGGTTAAATTCCATCAAGATCAAATACTGGCATGACAAATGGGGCGGTTACACAATGATGGAAAAGTGGTTTTATAATTTTGGATATTCACATTTATTGTCAGAACTTGAATAAACCAGCAATCCAACAATATTGCAAACTGACATTTTACTCACTCTCAACTTTTAGGTGAATGTGACACCAAACAAAAAATGCACACTTGCTCTTGATCTGTCCCTGCTATTCTCAGGTCACAGACAGTAGAAGTCTGCCTGGCTCTGGTCCTACTTCCCAATCGCTGGCCCTTCTGCAGGAGACACATCTGTCTTAGGCAGAGCACCTTAAGCCATGTCAAGATTGGGTGGGATAGGTGTTCGATGAGCACAGAAGAAAGCAAACTTCCGCAATGGAAAATCCAAGAGAAGAACACAGCGAAGGTGACAAAGTAGATGAATGCCCAACAAACTTCTACTGGACTCAGAAAACGTTCACAGCAAGAGTTTATTATTAAAAAATGGACTCAACACGAGTCGTGTTTCGGCCACTCGGGCCTGCTTTTAGCGTGATTTTGCTCAAATCAGTATAAAGAAGCATGGATATACTCTTCCTTGAAGGATTCTTCTATTCAACATTCTCCAGGTTTTGTTTATAAAACTTTACATTCGGAGAAGACCTTTTCTTGGAGACCAATAGTATGTTGACATACAGGGACTCCTGAGGCAGGCCCGAGTGGCCGAAACACGACTCGTGTCGAGTCCATTTTTTAATAATAAACTCTTGCTGTGAACTTTTCTGAGTCCAGTAGATGTTTGTTGGGCATTCATCTACTTTGTCACCTTCGCTGTGTTCTTCTCTGGGACAGGTGTTCTCCATCTCTTATAATTTTAAAAGTCCGGGTGTTTGCATTCTAATTCAAGGCTGTACCTTTCTAAGTCTGAGGTAGATGGGGAGGGTCTTCTGTGTCAGCTGGGGGCCTCTGAATTTGTATTGGAAGCTATCAGTGGCCCAGAGGGGATCAAGATTTTTATAGTGGTGTTTATCAGAGACCGGAGCAATAGTCTGGTCTCCCTTTGTATTGAAGGAAGATTGGATTGCTTGATTGAATAACGGCCAGGATAGATCTGGGGCCCAGGGTAGGGTGGGGAGAGTCCCCATATTGACTGCCTTGGTGAAGTCAAAGACATGTGGAAGAGTTTGCACCCTAGATGCAGAAACCATATCTTCTATTTGCCTACACACAATACGTTTGTCAAATTGATCGTTTTTTATGTGCATTCCACCTCCGGAATTTCCCTCGCTTGGCAGTGACGTCTTGCCCAGCCGGCCGTCTGATCATCAACCAGCTGCTTTATTTCTGTCAAATCAGGGACCTTCCCCATGAACTGGCACCTGGAAATTAAATTGATTCTTGCTGGGGGCAGGAGCTTGTGGACACAGTTCAGGCTGCGATTCAGAAATTCCAGCAGATTCATAAGCCCAAAGACACTGATCCTGTACTACGTTGGAAGCCCTTAAAAGCTGTCTTACATGGGCATATTATTAGTTATTTAAATGTATGCTAGCACTTGCTGATAAACTCACGTTCAATAATTAAACTAGCAAGTATAACTCTATAATTTTTCTATGGAGGAAAAAGAGTTCAGATGCTCAACGATCTTTGCTCCTGAGATCAATAGACCATTGCATACATCTATCCGCTATTGGGGAATATTCCCTTGGGATAATAATTGAGCACCTCATTAGTCTTAAAAAAACCTCCTTATGTATGGACTGTAATTAAACGTATTTATCTGGGCTTTTAAAGACCACTGCGGCCGGGCACGCTCTACAGAAAATTTCCGTTTCGCTTCAGGCTTCTTAAGGAGCGAGTTCCCTGCCCATAATACAGCCCATATGGTCTCTTGCCCTCCTTTCTAAGGACGTCCTTAGAAAGGAGGGCAAGAGACCATAAGGGCACTGGACCTGATGACCATCTCCTGGAGTTCTATAAAAATCTGAAAAGGAGTTGTGTTCCTCTTATAGGCGTTTTTTGTATTTTTGGGTAAACACTCAGACACAGCAGTGGGATGCGGAGGAAGTGGCAGAATTCCAACCTATTTCATTAATATGGACATGAAGCTACTTGCCTACTTCCCTCATTTGTGCATCCTGAACTAACGGGTTTCATTCAGAGTTGAATTTCTACTAATAACACCTGCAGATTGTTTAATGTGCTGGCAGAATGGGGTTATGGTGGTGCTGGACACTGTAACAACAACAGAGCAAATCATCACCCCTTGCATTGATTTCCTTTGTAATAGGATGGTAATGCAACAGGAAGGGGTGTAAGGCCTTTGGGAGTCATCCAGATTACAGGTGATGTGATGACTTTATTGGTTTTTCAATATTGTTTATTCACAGACTTGATAATACCACATTTCAAATACAAGCCAATGCAGTTTACAACAGCCTGTTGTTGCCCTCGCGTTTGCCATTAAAGCTGGCCCAGGACTGGGATGTGTGTGTGTTTTTTTTTATTTCCCATGCAGGGATGTGGGTCTCCCCTTTGCTGTGGGGGATCCTAGTCAAATCTTGTTACTCAGCCCTGAAGATTTGAGAATTCAGATCACCGATGACTGTGATACTATTTATTCTTCTGACATAAGAATTATTCAAAGATGATGGTTTCCTAAGCAAAACTGGTCCATTACCATGAATTCAATCTGGAGTCACTTTCATCAATGTAAATAAATCTCGTCTATATTTGTGTTTCCTCAAAGGGCATATCTGAACAAATTATACACTTAACTAGTAAAAGAGAAAGCTTTTTAAAATTGTTTAGCCAACTGTATGGAAAACAAATATAGCTTAAAAGTATTTGAAACAATGGGCATGGGATTAATTGAAAGTTGCCCATCAGAGGACTCTGCAGAACAGATTAAACCACATGCCATTTAATATCTGAGCACTTACAAGATTCAGATGTGAGGCAGTGCTCAGAAACACTTACTTCTGAGCACTGCCTCACAGTTTGGAATCATAGGCCAGCCACAGCATTTCTGGATCTATACGTTTCATCTTTGCTTACACCCTGTGCTGTTTATTAAAATGTCTTATTGTGTATTGTGTTGACATTGTAATGTAGTATGCTATGCCATACTTTGTATTGTTGTTGAATATTTTTACTGCTATAATTGTCTTTAGCTTATGTTTGAGTTGTTCTTGCTGTACACCGCCTTGAGTGAATTCCTTCAAAAGATGGTAAATAAATCCTAATAAAATAAATAAAAATAAATAAGGGTTTGACCACTTGCAATGACCATATTTATTTGCAGTACTCCAATGCTGGAATTCTTGGGTTGGATTTCTGCCTTATATTCCTCTCCTAAGGCCTGACTGTTTATCAATGAGGTGTTATCAGTTCCTTTTTCCATCTGCTGTGGAATGTGGCAGGGATCCCCCTTCTTACCCAACTTTGTTTGATATCACTATGGAACCCCTGGCTCAGCTTATCCAAGACACTCATGTCTATAAAAGGGTTTCAGGTGGATGGCAGAAGCGAAGCCAGCTTAAAAGGTGCGGGGGGAGCGAGAGCGGACTTCTGCCGGTGCCGGCACGCATTTTAAATGCAACACATTGAGGAAAAAATAGGCACCGGCGCCAGCAGAAGTCCATTTGGGGAGTGGCCACGCCCTGCGTCCCTCTATCTACGCCACTGCTATGCAGATAGAAATATAGAAACATGACGGCAGATAAAGGCCAAAAGACCCATCCAGTCTGCCCATCTTCTGTAACCACCAATTTCATCTGTTCCTAAGCAATCCCACATGCATATCCCATGTCTTTTAAATTCTGGAACAGTCCTCGACTCCACCACCTTCCACCGGGAGGCCATTCCACGCCTCCACCACCCTTTGTGAAATACCACCACCCCTTTCTGTGAAATAATACTCCCTTAGGTTACTCCTAAGCCTATTCCCTCTTAACTTTGTCATATGCCCCCTCATTCCAGAACTTTCCTTTATTTGAAAAAGGCTCTCTTCCTGTACATAAATGCCCTTGAGATATTTAAACGTTTCTATCATGTCTCCTCTCGCCCTCCTCTCTACCAGCGTATACATGTTGAGGTTCATGAGCTTGTCCCTATAATTTTTGCATTCAAGACCGCTTTCGTAGCCGCCCTCTGGACCAACTCCATCCTGTTTATATCTTTTCGTAGGTGCGGTCTCCAGAACTGCACGCAGTACTCCAAATGGCGCCTCACTAAAGACTTATACAATGGCACTATCACCTTCTTTTTCCTGCTGGTTATGCCTCTCTTTATTCACCCAAGCATGATGTCCTTATGTTTCTAGCTCAAATTAATACTTCTGGAATGGCCTTGATAACATTTTCTTAGGATTTCAGTGGGTTGCAGGTTATAAGAAGTCTAAGCTTTTTGTGTTGGGGATATGATATACACTCGCCTCCTCCTTTCATCAAATTTGTCAGGTGTCATCCTTTATTTATTTGGGTCTAGTGATTCCAGCATGGCTGTGGGATCTTTATAGGGTTAACTATGCTCCTATGTTAATTTGGATTATGCATGGACCTGCACATTTCATGGGGAAGGCACATTAATCTAAATTAAGATGAATGTTTTATCTCGGTTACTGTACCTATTTCAACACTGTCCATGTTCTGTCCCTTGCTTGGTGTTTACAGCCCTAAATGGCAGACTGTTTAGTTTCAAATGGCATCAGAAGATCCCATGAATTAGTTTGATGACCTTCTGTTGAAATAAGGAGGTTGGTGGTATGGGTCTGCCCCCTACAAAGCTATATTATTGGGCATCTCGGTTAGCAGGGGCTATTAGATGGCTCCAGGAGACAGAAATTGTTGGGTAGAACCCGAGGCCCAGCTGGCAGGCTATTTGCTTCTACTGCTGGTCACTGCACTACAACAGCTGCAGGGGATCCGGTGATCTTGGGTCAATCCCCTGTAATTTCCCATACAGTGAGGATATGGCAGCTGGTATGTGGGGCATTTGGAATATATGATGATTATTCGGTTTTGCTATTCCAGCTTCTCTTACAGAAGGTCAAGGCAGTGTACAAGTAAAACTATAAAGACATAAAACCATAAGTACATAAGTAATGCCATACTGGGAAAAGACCAAAGGTCCATCGAGCCCAGCATCCTGTCCCCGACAGCGGCCAATCCAGGTCAAGGGCACCTGGCAAGCTACCCAATCGTACAAACATTTTATACAAGTTATTCCCGAAATTGTGGATTTTTCCCAAGTCCATTTAGTAGCGGTCTATGGACTTGTCCTTTAGGAAACCGTCCAACCCCTTTTTAAACTCTTGCCAAGCTAACTGCCTCACTACGTTCTCTGGCAACAAATTCCAGAGTTTAAATTATGCGTTGGGTGAAGAAACTTTTTCTCTTATTTGTTTTAAATTTACTACACTGTAGTTTCATCGCATGCCCCCTAGTCCTAGTATTTTTGGAAAGCGTGAACAGACGCTTCACACCCACCTGTTCCACTCCACTCATTATTTTATATACCTCTATCATGTCTCCCCTCAGCCGTCTCTTCTCCACGCTGAAAAGCCCTAGCCTCCTTAGTCCTTTCTTCATAGGGAAGTCGTCCCATCCCCGCTATCATTTAGTTTCCAATTCTACTATATCTTTCTTGAGATGCGGCGACCAGAATTGAACACAATACTCAAAGTGCAGTCGCACCATAGAGCGATACAACAGCATTATAACATCCTCACATCTGTTCTCCATACCTTTCCTAATAATACCCAACATTCTATTTGCTTTCCTAGCCACAGCAGCACACTGAGCAGAAGGTTTCAGTGTATTATCAACGATGACACTCAGATCCCTTTCTTGGTCTGTAACTCCTAACCAGTCCAAATATAGAAAGGAACTCCAAATAAAATAGTAAAGAGTAAAACCATTCATACTTAATTTAAAAAGGAAAAATAGCGAGGTAGAAGGGAAGGAAGAGGGGGATGGGAAAAAGTAAAACTACTGTGTCTTAGAGTTTTGACCTATAAACAGGGGAAAACCCACATTGTACGTTTTCTCCTGAAATGGAGGAATGGGAACAACTGGGGTTGTGGTTTCTTTGCAATGGCTGAGAGGGAACATCCTCCAGAATTTGGGTCCCTGACATGGAAATTCTTGTTAGATACTCACTCAGAGGACTTATACTGGGAAACCTGCTCTGCCTTGGATTGTCTATGCACAAGTGGATGGCGGGCATGGTGACCCACATCTATAGAGTTTTTTTTTCTGCTCTCCTAGCCTGCCTAAGAAGTAGACGTCTAGAATTTATTGCATTTTGCTTGATGCCATCACCTCTACTGCACCCTTTGTGGCAGGTGGTTGCCCAGTGGAACAAGGATCTCCATGAATTGCTGGATGATTCCAATTGGGAGATAATTTGACTCTCTGCCCACTTGGTTTCTATATGCTGCCGAGGATGGATCTAATGATCACTGGTATCTCAAACAGGGCTACTGGCAATTCACCACTATGCCAACTCCATAGTATATGATGTAATATTGGAATATAATAGTACAATACTATGCCAACAGCCCGAGAAGTGATTTTTATTATTATTAAGGCTGCAGCATAGTCAACGTGCATTATCAAGACATGATTAATCCAACAATATCGCTACTTACATTTTACCCACTAATTTCAACCTTTTTAAAAAAATGTTATTTATAACAACTTAATTTTACAAGCACTAAAATAATTGCCAGAAATACAGAGAAAATAAAACACAAGAATTATTTCAATCAGGTAATTCTATACTCTTCCTTAGACCACAAAATAGGGAGAGTGAAACAAGACAAGGAGATCAATTAAACAACAGTAAACAAAGAAAACGTGGTATTAACCTGATTATCCCCAGTTATTATTTATCTGAATCATTATTCCACATTGATCATCTAGTTGGCTTCTTCAACCCAAATCGGTGTATAATCAATTTATTGTGTTGGAAACATACTTATTGTCCAATATTAGTGGAAATAATACACCTGATTGCATTTTTTTCTCTTTCAAAACCAGAAATTATTTAACAATACAAACACTTGAGTCTCTAATCCAATTCCCACTGATTAAGGTAATCCCAGTTTCACAGGCTTCACTCCTTTTGAATTAATATACTAAGAGGAATCATTTCAGCACTAATTTCAACCTTAAGATGCATTCCCATCCCCCACTGCTAATTAAATACATTTTACTACCTAATATCAACCATAAGATGTCTTCCCTCCCCCACTGAGATACACGCCACTCACACTCATATAATATGGATGTGATGTGCAATACTCATACTTGATCCTGCTCTGTTTGCCATTCTCAGGACACAGACCGTACTAGTCTGCCCTGTAGTGGCCTTACTTCTCAACTGTTGAAGTACTTTGTGAAGCTCTGGTTTCCCCATTCCAAAAAGGAGAGTGAAACTAAGAAAGTTTCAGAGAAGAGTGACAAAAATCATAAAGGGACGGAGCACCTCCAGTGTGAAGAGAGGCTGAACAGGTTAGGGCTCTTTCTCTTGGAGAAAAGATGACTGGGAGAGGATAGAAGTTTACAAAATCATGACTGGGAGGGGGTGTGGAATAATTTATTTATTCTTATACGCTACTCGCACAACTGCTTAACTTTGACAGACCACAGGAGTTTACATTAAAACAATAATACAATAGAAAAACCTCCATTCAATATTTAGTAAAAGCCTAAAACAATAATCAAAGAATCTGGCGTACAAACATATAGTAATAAATTTTTCTTTTTTTTTTTTAAAGAAAATTGTGATCTGCAGAGTCACTAGTGTATTCCTCCCTCATCTACCATCTGAAGATTAAAAGCTTGCTTAAAAAATAAAATCTTCAATAAAATCTTAAACTTTTTAAAATTTGCCTTTGCATGTAATTCCTTTGGTAAAGTATTCCATAATGACGGAGCTATCAAAAAACAGGCCTTTTAGCGAGGGAATTCCCATCTAGCCCTTGGTGTAAAAGAATAGATTAGTAGATATCTTGAAAAGTTCTTCAGACTCCAGCAGGGATATTTGAGATTGCTAAAGCATGATAAGAAGGCTGATGCTCATAATATGCCCTATGTACCAGTGACAACATTTTCAATTTAATTCTAAAAGACATAGGTAAGCAATATTTAAAAACAAAGGGGTAATATGATCAAGTTTTCTTACATTACCTAATAATCTGAGGGTTGCATTTTGCATTTTCTATCATCTTTTGATATTCCTGCATAAGCAATCTATCCGAGAAACAAAATGTGCATGCTCCACTTGCCTCACGGTCATTTCCTGAAGAAAAGACCTACTTTTTACCTGCTCCGGTAAAAAAGGGCATCGCCGCATGTCAAAAACATGCACCAATGCCGCAGCTTGGTAAAAAGGAAGAGCCGCAGCTTCAGCTTCTGAAACATCTCCAAATTCCTTTCCTGTCTTAACTCGTCTGGTGAAGTGTTCCATAATGCAGGAATTGCACTAGAGAAAGCTCTAACTTGTAATTGTTTTACTGATGGAGCTCTAGAATAAGTTCCTTATCCAGATCTTAACTGCCTTCCTGGAACATACCAGCTCAACCTCTCTGCCAATGCCCTAAGTACAATGCAAAGCAATTTAAGATGTATTCTTGTTTGCCCTGGTAACTGGTGCAGCTCCCTTAACAATGAGGTCAGTGGGACTCACATTTTAATTTCTGTAAAATATATCTCACCATTGCATTGTGGGTCAGCTGCAAGTGATGAAACACCCCTATGCATATACTACAAAACCACAACCAACAGCACTGTCTCAGCGCTGTGACCATGTTGAAACTCTGCTTGAGTTTTGACTAATCATCAGATTCTTCTACTAAATCATTTAGTTCCCACGATACAGAGAAATAAACAGAGAAATACAGCTTTATGGTTTATAATGGGTTAGAAAACCCAGATCCTTATTAAGTCCTGTTTGTTGGGTGTCAAAATATTCAATCATTCTTATTTCAAAGGTCTTACGTCCCTATATTAACAATACAGGAACGTAAGACCTTTGAAATAAGAATGATTGAATATTTGACACCCAACAAACAGGACTTAATAAGGATCTGGGTTTTCTAACCCATTATAAACCATAAAGCTGTATTTCTCTGTTTATTACCCTCCTCTCACCTACCAACACCCATCCTGTTAGAATATCAGTGAAATGCTTTGATGTCCCCATGCATACTCCCACCCTCCTACTCTGTCAAAGTAATGCTTTGATGTTTCTCTCATATATACTATCTGCTACCACATTTGCTTATTTCCGATCTGAGGAAGAAGGGCAACCTACGAAAGCTAATCAAGAAATGTATTAAGTTATGTCCAATAAAAAAGGTATCATCTTATTTTCTTTTCCATGTTTTATTTTGTTTGATTTCTATTGATAACCTTTAAGAGTGGACTAACACACGGCTACCACACCTCTCTACACTCGTTATTATATACTATATATTGTCCTCATACCCTCTAGTTTCCCGTTGTTTTCCTTCCAATGTTTCAATGTTCTTTTCCATTGATATATTCCTTAACGATACTTTGATTTTGTCTCGTATAACTCTTCACAATGTAATCCATAACCGAATTGTAACAAACTGTATTTCCATCATTCATAATGTATTGTAAGCCACACTGAGCCCGCAAAAAGGTGGGAAAATGTGGGATACAAATGCAATAAATAAATAAATAAGAATAATTACATTGCATATGGTTTTACTCTTATTTCTTCAACAATGAACAAGCTAATCATAGAACTTTATCCATAGCTTCCATGCCCCTCTCCCAGCATTCATTCCCCTGAGTTCTCAGCAATTTATTTAGATTTTGCTCACACCTTTTTCAGTAGTAGTTCAAGGTGAGTTACATTCAGGTACTCTGGATATATTTCTGTCTCAGGAACACTCACAATCTAAATTTGTACCTGAGGCTATGGAGAGTTAAGTGACTTGCCCAAGATCACAAGGAGCAGCAGTGGGATTTGAACTGACCACCTCTGGATTGCAAGACTGGTGCTCTAACCACTAGGCCACTCCTCCACTCAGCAACAGTCCATGTAGAATCACCAATAATAGCAACGTTCCATGTAGAATCTCAAATATTTATTTAGATTTTGCTCACACCTTTTTCAGTAGTAGTTCAAGGTGAGTTACATTCAGGTACTCTGGATATATTTCTGTCTCAGGAACGCTCACAATCTAAATTTGTACCTGAGGCTATGGAGAGTTAAGTGACTTGCCCAAGATCACAAGGAGCAGCAGTGGGATTTGAACTGACCACCTCTGGATTGCAAGACTGGTGCTCTAACCACTAGGCCACTCCTCCACTCAGCAACAGTCCATGTAGAATCACCAATAATAGCAACGTTCCATGTAGAATCTCAAATATTTATTTAGATTTTGCTCACACCTTTTTCAGTAGTAGTTCAAGGTGAGTTACATTCAGGTACTCTGGATATATTTCTGTCTCAGGAACGCTCACAATCTAAATTTGTACCTGAGGCTATGGAGGGTTAAGTGACTTGCCCAAGATCACAAGGAGCAGCAGTGGGATTTAAACCGGCCACCTCTGGATTGCAAGACTGGTGCTCTAACCACTAGGCCACGCCTCCACTCAATGCAAGGAAAACATAGTAACATAGTAGATGACGGCAGAAAAAGACCTGCACGGTCCATCCAGTCTGCCCTTACTAAGGAAGAACCACTAAATTCCACCTTCCTAAGGCTTCCTTTTTTCCCCAGCCTAATAGCAAACTTCTAGAGGGTAGCTGACATCCCTTTCCAGCTTCCTTCACTCCTGTGCACCTTCTCAGAGTTAGATTCACACTAAGCACTCCTCTCACCATGCAAACAGAGCAGCACTAAGCCATTTCCCTCCCAGCCCTTTACCATTTATACCTTGTCTTTCCAGCTGTCTTTATCCTGTGCCTCTGAGCAGCCTTCCCAGGATAGCTTCACATCAAGCCTTTCTCCCTTACTGGAGACAGAGCACCTCTTAAAGAACACCTTAATTACCCCAGCCCTTACATGGCTGTCTGGGGCAGTACCTGGCTCTCCAGGGATAGTTTCTCTCCTTTCAAGTGGAGTTTGCTTCATCTCTCCTGGGCCCTCTCTTTCTATGCCTGCAGTGCCTGTTAATATGCTACTTGCCTAATGCAGCCAGAGAGCCTCACCCTCTTCCCGAGATGGAAGATGGCTAATGACTGATTGCTTCTCCTGCAGTGAACAGCTCAAAAAAAATATCTCAAAAAAGATATAGTGGAATTAGAAAAGGTACAGAGAAGGGTGATGATAAAGGGAATGGGACGACTTCCCTATGAGGAACAGTTGAGGCATCTAGGGCTCTTCAGCTTGGAGAAAAGATGGCTGAGAGGAGATATGATAGAGGTCTATAAAATAATGTGTGGAGTGGAGCAGGTAGACTTGAATTGTTTGTTTACTCTTTCCAAAAATACTAGGACTACAGGGCTTGCGATGAAGCTACAAAGTAGTAAATGTAATATGAATTGGAGAAAATTTTTCTTCACTCAACGTGTAATTAAACTGTGGAATTTGTTGCCAGAGAATGTGGTAAAGGCGGTTAGCTTAGCAGTGTTTAAAAAAGGTCTGGACGTCTTCCTAAAGGAGAAGTCCATAGACCATTATTAAATTGACTTGGAGAAAATCTACTGCTTATTTCTGAGATAAGCAGCATAAAATGTATTGAATTTTTTTGGGATCTTGCCAGGTATTTGTGACCTGGATTGGCCACTGTTGGAAACAGGATGTTGGGCTTGATGGACCTTTGATCTTTCCCATTGTGGCAATACTTATGTACTACAGCTCCCAGGCTGCCTGTCTGGCCTTCTCACGCTGCCTGCTGGGTAGTGAAGGAATCCTCTCCTCATTTGCAGGGAACTACAATTCCCATAGTCATCCTCTGTGTTCCCCAAGTCATGTGCTTGGCCAGCTTCCTGGTCTTTGTTTCCTACCTGTTCCTCCTCCCAAGACCTCTGACTGTTCCAACAACCAGGTTTTCCGGGAACCTGCCAGCCTACTTTCTCAGGTAAGGACAGTTTTCTCCCTTTTTTCTTCTTTATTGGAGAATAGGGAAAACTACAGTATTTTTCCTGCCTACCAACTTTTTCCTTCCTGGTCTCCTCAGCTTGTGATTGGACCTGTCAGCCACAATGCCCATGATCACCTTTCAAGGCTCAGCTAAGGTTTTATAGGAGCCTCTGACACAGCCAAATGATGTCACCACTTGAAATGCAACTTACGTCCACCTTGGCTATCCAAATTCTTCTGCTAGCTACCCTATTGGCTTTGATGGGGGAGGGAGATCGGATTCCAAGCCCAGAGACTCAATAATGTTTGGGAGGTTCAGGGGGTGAGTTATACATTTTTTAATCTATTGCTTTTTAATTGAAAATGACAGAGACAGAAACAGGCTTTTAATTACATAGATAATAAAAACTGAAGTTTAAAACACACACACACACACACAAATACGTAAATTGCCACAGAAGCATTTAAACTAGTGTATATATTATTGTTATTAGCATCATAACATGTATAGAACATAAGAGTAGCCATATTGCATCAGACCAATGGTCCATCTAGCCCAGTATCCTGTTTCCAACAGTGGCCAAGCCAGGTCACAAGTACCTGGCAGAAACCCAAATAGTAGCAACAGTCCATGCTACAAATCCCTGGGCAAGCAGATGCTTCACCATGTCTGTCTCAATAGAAGACTCTGGACTTTTCTACCAGGAACTTGTCCAAACCTTTTTTAAACCCAGATATGCTAACCGCTGTTACCACGTCCTCTGGCAAAGAGTTCCAGAGCTTAACTATTCACCGAGTGAAAACATATTTCCTCCTATTTGTTTAAAAAATATTTCCGTGTAATTTCCTGGAGTATCCCCTAGTCTTTGTACTTTTGGAACGAGGTAGATCTCAATCACATCTCCCCTCATCCTTCTGTTTTCCAAGCTGAAGAGCCCTAACCTCTTTAGCTTTTCCTCATATGAGAAGAGTTCCATCCCCTTTATCATTTTGGTCCCTCTTCTTTCAAGCTTTTCTAATTCCGCTATATTGTTTTTGAGATACAACTACCAGAACTGCACACAATGCTCAAGGTGTGGTCGCACCACGGAGCGATACAGAGGCATTATAGTATTTTCGGTCTTATTCATCATCCCTTTTCTAATAATTCCTAGCATTCTGTTTGCTTTTTTGGCCACCACCGCACCTTGAGCAGAAGATTTCAGCATTTCTTGAGTGCTGACCCCAAGGTGTACCCTAACATCAGGTAACTATGATTCGGATTATTCTTTCCAATGTGCATCACCTTGCATTTGTCCACATTAAATTTCATCTGCCATTTGGATGGCCAGTCTTCCAATTTGCTGAGGTCTTCCTGCAATATTTCACAGTCCGCACATGTTTTAACAAACGTGAATAGTTTTGTGTCATCTGCAAATTTAATCACCTCACTTGTCATTCCGATTTCCATATCACTTATAAATATGTTAAATAGCACCGGTTGCAGTACAAATCCCTGCGACACTTCACTGTTCACCCTCCTCCATTGAGAGAAATGACCATTTAACCCTACCCTCTGTTTTCTGTCCAATAACCAATTCCTAATCCACATCAGAACCTTGCCTCCTATCCCATGATTCTTTAATTTTCTCAGGAGCCTCTTATGAGGAACTTTATCAACAGCTTTCTGAAAATCTAGATACACTGGCTCACATTTATCTACATGTTTTTTCACACGTTCAAAGAAATGAAGGAAATTGGTGAGGCAAGACTTCCCTTAGCTGAACCCATACTGACTCTGTCCCGTTAAACCATATTTGTCTATGTGTTCTGTAGTTCTATTCTTTATAATAGTTTCCACTATTTTGCCCAGCACTAACATCAGGCTCACTGGTCTGTAATTTCCCAGAGTACCTCTGGAACCTTTTTAAAAATCGGTGTCACTTTGGCTACCCTCCAGTCTTCAGGTACTATGGATGATTTTTAACGACAGGTTACAATGACTAACAGCAGATCAGCAATTTTATGCTTGAGTTCTTTGAGTACCCTTGGACGTATACCATCCAGTCCAGGTGATTTACTACTCTTTAATTTGTCAATTTGGCTCAATATATCTTCCAGGTTCACTGAGATTTCTTTCAGTTCCTCTGCATCATCACCCTTGAAAACCATTTCCGGTACACACCAGATGCAGTACTGTAGAGACTGAGAGGCGTATTGGTTGGGGTGGGAGGGGTTAATTTTACAACAGTTTTGTGAGAAGCCTGGACTCACATGTGCTTGTATAAAATAGGTTTCTAGACCCTGCCTCAATAGCGCTTAAAGGCTGATTCACACATTAGAAGGTGTACATTTGTACATCCCCTCTATGGATAAAATGTGTATTTTATAAAATACACACAAACATTGCAACTCCAGCCTCTACTCTGCCCAAGGTTCACACCTGGCTGGAGGTGTCTATGCATGGATTACATAAGTAGATATATATGTGTGCATTTTTAATTCTGGAACGCATTGCCACGTAACCTAAAAGCGACCTATGAACTGACCAACTTCCGTAAACTACTAAAGACCCATCTCTTCGACAAGATATACCACAAAGATCAAAACATGTGAAACTCCCACATATATCCAAAAATGTTAAAAATGCCTTCTGTTATATTACTATCATGTATTCCATTACCATCAACCCAAAATCCTTCTGTAACACCAAATGTCTAGTCTCTTCTCATTTCCACTATCCATGATGCATTGTAAGCCACATTGAGCCTGCAAAGAGGTGGGAAAATGTGGGATACAAATGCAATAAATAAATAATGTCATTGCACGGTTTGATAAAAATCTTTGCTGCACGGACTGCAGGTTTTACATGTGGAATAAGCTTTATAAAATCCCTCCTATTATGGGCAGTCTCTGCTCCAGACAGACAGACAAACACACACCTCAGTTAAATCTCTTTTGTTAATTGGTGCTTAACAGCACTGATTTTGCAGGAGATACAGTCCATAATCACTGGACTCCTGGCCCCTTGGCTGCTCAGCGTCTTTATGTTCAACCTTGGCATATTTGACTCTGCTTTTCTTTTTTTTCTCTGCACGAGGTGGTGTTATTTTTTGGGAGGTTTCTATTTATTAAGGTTTTCCTTGGGAGCACAGAGGTCCCTGAGCTGTCAGGTCAGGGGCTCTTTCCATTCTTATCACGCTGCTCACAATGGGCTCAGCAGAAAGCAATTTAAAGAGTGTCAGGGCACGCTGCTCGCTCCCGTGGCAAGGGCCTGCCAGAGCTGGCTGCTTGATAAACGAGACCTAGCCTGCCATAGCTGGGTCGATAACGAGCAGAGAAGGGGAGCAGGGCTCAGCTCAGACCCACTCCCTTAACCCTTCCTAGACCAACATCTAGAAAATTGATTTTCAGCTAACTTTCACCAGATCTAGGCCTTCCAGTAGTTGTACACAGGATTCCCCCCCCCCCCCCCCCCAATCATTTCCTTTGCTAAATATGAGTAGAGAGGTGTGGTAGCCGTGTTAGTCCACTTTACTAAATATGGTAGTTCAACTAGTTCAAAAATCCTAATTAACCAAAGGAATACAACGTACAGAATCATGGAAATTTCCATATCCCTCCTTTTTCAAGGTGAGGAGTGTTTGCCAGGTTGCCTCAACTTAGAGCTTTAAGATCTTTCTATCCTACACAATTTAGCTTATTAGTACAGGCTATAATTTTGCTACACTTGTAACTCACTGTATGTTGGTATTAACCAGGTGGGTCTTCTAAAAAGACTCCAGTTGATTCAGAATTGTGCTGTGAAATTGATCTTTGATGGTAAGTAATTTCACCATCTGACTCCTTATTACTTAGGGGCCTTCACTGGTTACCTATTGCTGCACGAATGGACTTTAAGGTCATTGGAGCCGGTGCTGTGGGTGCTTGAGCACCCCCAATATTAAGAAAGTTCCTTGTATGTGTCCAGGGAGGGATTATTTTCATTGGGTTTAGCACCCCCAATAATTTTGAAAAGTTGGCTCCTATGTTTAAGGTAGCTTTGTCTAGTTCACAAGATTTTATATGGATGCTGTCCATCAGACCTTATTGACTTAATCCAGAATATATCATCACATCGGTCCACTGGTAGTCAGCATTCTCTAAACTTAGCCCTTTCTTCAGTGAAAAATGATTGCTATAAATGCTTTTTGGATAGCTCTTTCAGCTATGGAATTCTATTCCTAGTCAATTCTGGGACATTTCAGATTATTACTTGTTTAGAAAACCTTTAAAACTTTTCTTCTTGATATACATCTGGGTTTGATCATCTCTTGCTATTGTTTTGATTTACAACTGTAACCCACTTTGACTCCTTGAGGGAAACCAGCTGGATAGAAATAGAATAGAAGGGGACAAATGAAGACCCTTTTGGGCTCCTCTTTGTTTGGTTGATGGGGGAAGGCAGATAGTGGGCTGCTTCCTGCAGTGCTTCCACCAGGACATTACTTGTTGTCTTATATCCCTTCTGTAATGTATCTGCACTTCCACTGTTATTCATGTTCCCCATGCTGAAAACCTCTGATCTGAACATTTTATTTATTTAGATTTTGCTCACACCTTTTTCAGTAGTAGCTCAAGGTGAGTTACATTCAGGTACTCTGGATATTTCTCTGTCCCAGGAGGGCTCACAATCTAAGTTTGTACCTGAGGCAATGGAGGGTTAAGTGACTTGCCCAAGATCACAAGGAGCAGCAGTGGGATTTGAGCCAGCCATACAGGAACAAGGCAAGCCTTGCAGCTATGCCTGAATGAAGATGGGAGTGCTCCAATACAGCCGACACTCTTACCTACAGGGGAGCTGCTGCAGGGAAGTGCACTAGGCTATTTGCACCTCTTAGCTCAGCTTTAGCGCACTATTTTGAGGGTGGCCTATACAAAAATGGGTTTGTGCATGAGCTAAGCCTGGTGCACACCCCACAGCGCAGTACACATAAATCCATGCAACTGAGGCTGTTAGCTATTTGGTGCACATACAGAGAAGACCAAAAGGCTGAGCTCAACAGGGAGGCTTTAACACAAGGTCTAAGGAGGTGTCAAAGGTCCATTTCTTTGCCTGCTGGCTGCCTTAGTGGGATTTCATGCCCATTTCTTCTTTTTACTGTGAGCTTCTGATCTGCAACTCTTTTAGAGCATGTGGAAGAGGTGCTAAATATTGGACTGTGGGACACAGGTTATCAGAGATGCCAAGTTACCCAGTTCCATGATGGAGACTTTTTGACCAGGCCTGGTTTTGAACTTACATCCCAAAGCAGTATGGGATTTGTAATGCCTGATCCTGTCTATTGAAATCAGTGCTGCAAGTCCCATAAAGCACCAGGATGGAGTGGTCAAAACTGTGGCATAGCTATGTGGGGCCACAGGGGCCTGGGCCCCCATAGATTTGGCCCTGGACCCCCCTGCTGATGATCCTTTCGACCCCCCCTCCTGCCACCAACTCTCCCACACTGCCACCATCGGCTACCTTTGCTGGCGGGGGACCCCAACCCCCGCCAGCCGAGGTTCTCTTCTTCCGGCGCAAGGCTTCGTTCTGTTTCTGTGAGTCTGACATCCTGCACGTACAATGCGCAGGACGTCAGACTCACAGAAACAGAATGAAGCCTTGCACCGGAAGAAGAGGATCTTGGCTGGCAGGGGTTGGGTTCCCCTGCCAGCAAAGGTAGGCGGCGGCGGGGGGGGGGGGGGGGGGGTCAAAGTTGTTGGTGGTGGCAGCGGGGGGGGGGGGGGGGGGTAAAATGTGCCCCCTCTCCTCAGGCTCTGGACCCCCCTCCCGCCGAAGTCTGGCTACGCCCCTGGGTCAAAACCCAGGACCGTCCCAGAATCTCCAGCCTGAAACTGGGTAACGACAGCTCTGGTCTACACACAAAAAAAAATTATATTAGCACCTGACTTGCATTCACATAAATCTGCGTATGTCCTAGAATGTTATTCTGCAAATAAATATTAGAATTGGAAACATTTTTTGCACAGAATAGCATTCCAACACATGCACAGGTATGTTCACATGCAACTCTGTGTACCAATTTGTGCACCAAATATAGCTGCTGCTAGCACATAAGTGCATAAGTATTGCTATACTTGGACAGACCGAAGGTCCATCAAGCCCAGTATGCTGTTTCCAACAGTGGCCAATCCAGGTCACAAGTACCTGGCAAGATCCCCAGGTGCACTCTCTCCAATGTCATCACACATTTTGAGGCTCATTTTCAAAGCACTTAGCCTCCCAAAGTTCCATAGAAACCTATGGAACTTAGCCTCCCAAAGTGCTTTGAAAATATGCCTCTTTGTGTACTGAGCCAATAAAGGAGATGGAACTTCTCTCGTATGAGGAAAGGCTAAAGAGGTTAGGGATCTTCAGCTTGGAAAAAGAGACAGATGGAGGGGGGGGGGGGGGATATGATTGACGTCTACAAAATCCTTAGTGGTGTAGAACGAGTAGAAGTAAATCAATTTTTTACTCATTCCAAAAGTACAAAGACTAGGGGACACTCAAGGAAGTTACATGGAAATACTTTTAAAACAAATAGGAGGAAATATTTTTTCACTTGATGAATAGTTAAGCTCTGGAACGTGTTGCCAGAGGATGTGGTAACAGCAGTTAGCGTATCTGGGTTTTAAAAAGATTTGGACAAGTTCCTGGAGGAAAAGTTCATAGTCTGCTATTGAGATAGACATGGGGAAGCTACAGTTTGTCCTGGGATTGGTAGTGTGGAAATGTTGCCACTGCTTGAGTTTCTGCCAGCTACTTGTGACCTGGATTGGCAACAAGATACTGGGCTAGATGGACCATTGGTCTGACTCAGTATGGCTATTCTTTTGGCATTACTCTTGCATTAGGACCCTGTCACTAATTGTTAGCATACTGCTGTAGTGCAAGGTTTCTGCATTGGCTTCAGGGTGAGCACTACAGTGCTTCTGGGAGATACTGGCACTGCAGGAGTTGTGTGAACTCTTCATAACCAATGCTCCTCACTACTCTATAGCACCCTCTACTGGGAGAACCTAGGACTGCAGGAGCGGTAAGCTTCCCCTTGAGCCAGCACTAGCACCATTCCCTCTTGTTGACAACCTGTTTTGATTGTGTTCAGAGTTTAAGAATTCTGTACTGCAGTTCCCTCCCATATATCTGGCCCATTAGATGTTGATATTTCCTGAAATTTTGATCCGCGTAGCGATTCTGAGAAGATGACCGAGTGCCCGACAGCTACTGGCTGACCAGTAGAAGGTCATGGCATCACTATGTGCTCCTTAATTATAACAGTAATGTGGCAATTTCTTCTGTCACTCACCAAGACGACAGGGAGTGAGTCAGTGGGAGCAGACACTGAATTGAGGTGGGAACCTGCATAACAAGTTGTTTCCTTACCGGTATTCTGAGAGCTTTGATATTTCTGTCATCTTTCTGTGTGTTTCTCCTTCTTCCCTTACTCCGTATGTCCCTCTTTTTGTCTCTGTCTCTTCAATGTAATAATCCATTTCAAGACAACACTTGAGATAACAGGTTTGTTCATAATATTCATTTTATGAAATGTACATCAGAAGGGTAAGAGGAAGCACTCAAAGGTCTGCTTAACATAGAGTGTCTGTTCCACATCACAGGCTCACCTCTGCCTCCCTGGCTTGCACTTCCTCCTTTATTTATTTTTTTTTTTTGCTTATCTTTTTCTTTCTCTCACCTGTTCAGTGGTGTAGTAGATGTGTCTCTCTCTTACAGGCAGATGATCAAAAGCCCCGGGCAATTCCAAACAGTGCTCTAAAATAGCGCTGGAACAGCGTGGGGCGCTATTAGACCTATGATCAGAGATAATGCATGCAAATTTAAGCAGCGCAATTATCTCTGATTATGGGGTAGAAGTGCGGGAGAATTGAGCCTGAGCATGCGCTCAACACAATCCTCCTGCACTTGTTTGACAGGTCTGGGCTGGAGACCAATGAAAAGAGAAGGATGCCCATCTTTAAATCGGAAGATGGACGTCCTCAACTGCCCTGTTGCAGGGACGGCCAAATTTCAAGGGGGTGTCGGAGGTATAGTGACGGGGCAGTTGAGGAGGTCCAAAATTTGGACGTTTCTATGAGAAAGACATCTTTCTCATAGAAACATCAAATTTTGGATGTCCTTAACTGCCCATTGCAGAAACGTCCAAATTTTGGACGTCATCAACTGCCCTCGCTGGCAGGTTTGCTGTAGGGGGGAATGGGGGTTTGCCAGCATGCAAATGCATACTGGACAGGGCTCACCATTCCTCCCCAATGATCTGCAAACCCTAATGCCAGCTCGGAGCTAGCGTAAGGTTTGTCACGGCCAGGAACCCAATCTTTGGCGCGCTGGACGCTGATCATTGGGGATGAATGCGTTAAGCGTTGATTAGCATGTATTTGCATGCTACTTGCGCTAAGAGCCCTCAAGTGTGTTGTTTCACACGCTCGAGGGCTCTGATCATGGGGCGGTAGCAAACGCCGGCACTAGTATGGCGCTAACAGCCTCTAGCGCCGGCATTTGCTTTTGATCATCTGCCTGTTTGTTCCTCTGTCTGTCCCTTACCTTCACTGCTCCTGTGTTTGTCTGTTAAAGGGGTGGCTTTAACCATTGGATAGACATGGTGGGGCGGAAAGGGGGCAAAGAGTAGCTGCAGTCAAAGTAATTCTGTCAGCCACACCAACTGAAAGAACCATGAGTGTGCACTAAGACGGAGCGCTGAGAATATTCATTTACTTATTTCAAATTATTTACATTCCACATAGTCCACAGTTCTTAGTGGATTACAAGATCACATGCATAATAAAATCAAATACCAATACAACAAAATATACTAAAACAAACATATCACGTATAATTATACAACAGCTGAGAACTGGTCCTGGCCTTTAAATACCCTTATACAGATGTCACCTGATCAATATCTCACTTACAGATGCCTCATGAAATTAAAAAGCCTTAAGCTGTTTTCTAAAAGTAAGATAAGAATCAATTTTACATAAATCAAGAGGTAAAGCATTCCACAAAGTCGTTCCTATTACTTGAAAAGTAGAAGATCGAAGACCAAGCAAATTCACATATCAAAAACTAGGGATTTCCAATAATGATTTACTAGCAGACCTCAAAAGCCAAACAGGTTTATACATTTTCAAAGCCCCTCCACTCCCTTCAAACCTCCCCACCTCCACTTCCAGCTCCCACTCCTCACCGCCCCCCCCTTGTTCTTCAGTCCCTTTATCAGGAATACCAGTTATGCAGCCATAATAAAGACAATGAACAACAGGATATGGACAATTAACTGGTCAGCAGCTTCATTTACTGTAAACATAAGCAAGGGCTGTCAAGAGGGGGGCAGGGGGGCAGAATTCCCCAGCTCCGGGCCTCCAAGGGGGGCCTGGCGCCGGGTTCTCTCTCTCTCTCTCCTGCTCCTGATGGGACCTAAGAGATTGTGTCCTGACAGGAGCAGGAGAGAGAAAACTCCAGTGCCGGGCCCCCCTTGGAGGCTAGGGAAGACCAGGAGGAACAGACACAGCAGGCTGCTCTTCTTCGCAGTCTGTCGCATTGCCTTCCCTTGCAGGCTGCTTTTTCCCTTAGGCCGCCCATGCGCGACCTGAGAGAAAAAGCAGCCGCAGGGGAAGGCCACGCGGCACAAGGAAGAAGGGCAGCACTAAAGAACTCTTCTGCTGGTGGAGCCTTGGGATCCCTGCCAGCCAAGGTACCCAGGGCGGGCGGCAGCAGCGATCGGGGAGGTTGGGGTGGTCGATCTTGGAGGGGCCAGTGGCGGCGGCAAAACAGCCCATTTACCTAGATAAATAGCTTTTTCCCCTGATAAATAACTTGGGAACAGCCCTCATTATGTTTGTTATTGACATTATGTATGTAGGGATGACATTTTCCACTTTATTTACCTGGATGAATGGGTAAGAGTTGATGCAGAGGGCTCTTTGTGGCTGTCAGGTCCTCTGCTTTTGCTTTGACTGCAGCTGCCACCCTAGGGTTACTTCTGACTATTTGAAGACAGCAAAATTATTTGAGTTTTTGAAAGAGTATGAAGACCCACCTACTTATTAAATAAACTTTTTAACGGATGAAAAGGAGAGTATCAGTAATTAGGCGATTGGGGTTAAAATCCTCATTTTTATAGATATGAATCTTGTTTTATAATTATGTATGTACTATTGTAACTTACCTAGAAATTCAGTGAGAGGCAGGAAGTAAATCTGTAGGGCTAATAAGCTAATTAGCCAATGTAATCCCACATTATAATGGGGCTTACTAAAGAGCATGAGAGAACTCTCCAGGGTTACTGAGGGGAGGGCTCTGAGGTTGTGGGTGGTAAAAGATCTAGGCCGACGGGGTGGGTTCCTTGGTAAACTGCAGAGGGAAAATGTTTGTGGTTGTTGATTGAAAGTAGGAGAGGAGTTAGGAGGTAATAAAAGTTAATGTTGGAATTTGTACGAGATCGTTGGTAGCCTCTACCCCTGCCAGGACCCTTGAGAAGAGAGGGTGTCCTGGATGGGTTCAAGAAACCAAGGCTGACCAAAGAGGAAGGTCTCTGCCAGTAAAGCATTAACCCTGGAGAAGTGCTCCAGGTTGGAAGTAGGGGATCCCAACCTAAGAGCAGGAACAGGAAAGATCTGTTTGGAGCCAAAGGTAGTAGCCCGGAGAGGAGAGTGTGGACAGACAGGGAGGTATGGTCCAGAAGAAAGATCTGCTTGCTGCACAAGCCTTAGGTTGTTACACCCAGAAGGGATGGATATGGAGAGGAGGTTTAAAAGTAAAAAAAAAAACAGCAAGGCAGGCAGTCCACCAAATCCACAGTGTTTTCATGACAGACTGATCCCAAAATCCTGCTTGCTATGTTTTAAAAGCTGTACCAGCCAGGCTGGTTTTGGAATTTTACATCGACTGGTGACCTACTGCCCCTGACGCAGTCATTTGTACTGGCGAAACATGGCCATGTCGGGCATTTTAGTTTGAAATTCTGGGAGCTTTTAATCTATTAATAAAGACTCTGTTTATTATAAGGTCTGTGCCTTGTTGTTTTATCTTCCATACTGTAGGATTATAGATTGCACTGGAGAAGATACCCCATATCCCTAAGTTTGGTTCTGGATTTACAGTTTGCATTTCATATTGTTGGATTACAAATTGACTGTGTGTTCCAAAGAGGATTTGAACTGCCTGTTGCAGAATATTCAGGAAAGTTTTGGTTTGTTTCAATAAACTCTGGACTGGGGTCCTTTCCTTGAGTGAAATTTACTCCCAGACTGGTAAAAGAAAGAGAAGAGAGTAAAGAGAAATACAGCCCCAGCTCAAAACCCTATGGCCGTCTGGATTTTTATCCGGCCCTGGTCTGCGCTCAACTCAGTGTGTGTGACTAGAAAAGCTGCAGTGCTTTTAAGAAGGAAAAATAAATCTCTTTCTTTGTGACCCTGATCTCAGATACCCCTGTCCTGCAACGAGCTAGCTGACAGACTGTGTGTGGTGAGACCAGAGTTACACTAATAAATTACTCTGGTAGATTTTGTGCCTTATCTCGTCTGTTTGGAGTATGATATTGCCCAAAAGTGGTCCCAAAAACAAGGAAAAGGGCTCTCACGAAGGTTTTGCAATTTATTGGTGTGTGTGTACATATTGTAACCAGGGTACCTCTAAGTGCAGCCAAGGATAGAACAATCTCCTTCAGCCACAGGCTCCCGATACAGTCAAGAAGTAAATGTCCACCAGCAACTTCAATCTTAAGGACTTTATTCCATGCAGGTTTCTAGTAGACCTGATACACAGTTCCAACAGCAGCATTCACCTTCAATCTTAAGCACATATAAGCCACCTGAAAGTGTGTTGCAAATAGTCCCCTTTAAGCAATAGACTATCAGCACATACCAGGATTCAATACAGGCTCACAGACAGCTCCAGTCTGGGCTCTTTAGCCAGTGCACAATTCCAAATAGAAGCAGTTCTTTCAGTTCATCATCACAGTTAAATCACAAAGCAGCAGTTTCTACCTTCTACTCTCTTTACCTTCATAATAGGTTCCATACTTTAGGACTTCTCATACCTAAGGGATTCCACCCTGCATCTGCTTCACTGGTAGAGTCAATACTTTAGGGACCTCTCTTACCCAAGGGTTTTCAGCCTGCAACTGCTTCTCTCTCTTGAGGCTCCTTCCCACCTGCCTAATCAATTCCTGGCTTCTGCTCTCACAACCAATCGCTCTCCTTCCATTAGCTTCCCCCACACCCATACCAGCTGAGTTAAGCATTGGACTAATGATGAGCTCCTGCACACAGGGTTTCCTATCGCTCTTTCCCCCTAGTGGCAGCCAATCTACATGTCCTGCCAGCTTACACCCATTTCTTCCCCTATTGCAGCTAGGAGTCCAGTCCGGGTTCTTCATCTCACCCCCTGGCTCCTTGCCTGCAATGCCTTCTGGGACTTGTATTTCAGACTGAAACTAACTTAACCCAACTATCCTGGATGTGACTCTATCCAACCAGTTGATTCATTTCCATACTTGGGAATTACCCTTGATTCACACCTTTTTATTTGTTCCTCAGATTTCTTGTATGTGTAAAACCAGTTTTTATATTTTTAGTCAGCTTCTAGCTATTCGCCATTACTTTAGTCCCAATATATTTCATTCCTTTATTTTAGCATTGCTTGCCACTAGGTTAGACTATTGTAACATAGTCTGTCTACATTGCACTAAGGCTAACATCAAGAGACTTTAGTCTCTATAGAATGTAGCCATCTGACTGTTATGCCACGCCCAACATCGTGATCACATTTCTTCATTGTTACAGAAATTCCATTGGCTCCCTATCATCAACGCATACATTTTAAATTTAATTAATTAATTAATTAATTAGTGCTTGTACCCACAATTATCCAAAAATGAGTTTTGGTTCAATGTGGTTTACATTTAATAGTTATTAGAGATTACATTGATGAGTTTTTAATTACAAGGTTGTGTGGTACCATGTTATTCTAGCATGTTTAACGAGATATTGGTAGTGTGCATAGATTAATCATAGAATTCCTTGAAAAGGTAGGTCTTTAGTTCTTTTCTGAACTGGAGGTAGTTTGTGATGCTCCTTATGGCCTTGGGAATTGAGTTCCACCATTTGGTGCCCAGATAGCTAAAGCCCGCTGTGTAGATGGATTTGTAGCAAATGTTTTTACAGTTGGGCAGGTGAAGTAGTAAGTAACCCCTGGTTTCTGGGTTTGCATTTCTGGGTGATAGTGTTATCAGGTCTAGCATGTAATCTGGAGACATGCCTAATAGTATTTTGTAGATGATTCTGCTGGTTTTGAAGAATAGTCTGGCCTTGATGGGGAGCCAGTGTAGCATTATTTATTTTATTTATTTATTACATTTGTACCCTGTGCTTTCCCACACATGGCAGGCTCAATGCGGCTTACATAGTAACAATAAGAAGAATTACAAGTCATAAGAAGAATATACAATTTGTAGTAAACGTAATATTAAGGGTTAACGGATAAGTAAATTGAACAAAGGAGGAATTAGGTGTATAAGTAAATTGAACATAGGAGGAATGAGGTGTAGAAGGAAATGGGCGTTATGAGGTGAGCGTAGGAAGATGGAGAGGAAAAGATTAGGGATAGCAATATGGATAATGGGAAACAAGGTCCATATATAATCATCGTTGGTAAGGATCATGTGGGCATGCTTTGGTTAGTTATGAGTTATGGGGTTCCTCTATCATATTTTGATTTTTTGAATATCAATCCAACTGCTGTGTTTTGGTCAGTCGGCAGTGATTTTATTGCGTTTTCTTTATACCCTATGTATGCAGCATTACAATAGTCTAGCTGGGACAGTATCAGCGTCTGTACTATGAGACGGAGTGATTGTCTGGGGGAGTAGTCTCTAATTCTTCTCAGTTTTCACAGTGTTTTGAAGCTTCCATTCAAGGCTTCCAGATTTGGTTTCCCACAGTACCTTTCTCAGCACTTCTTTACTAAGGTTCAAGACCCATATTCACCGGTTCATCTCCATGGTTCCTTTAAACTATCACCGTTTATTCCTACCAGGTCCTAAACTCACTCAATTAGAATCAGCCAGGTATCGTGCCTTCTTTTTTACTGCACCATCCTTTTGGAATTCTCTCCTCTCTCATATCCGTGTGGAATTTTCATTCAAAACTTTTACAGCTGGGCTAAAGACCTAGCTTTTTGTACAAGCATTTGCCCTACCTTAAATAGTAATTGTTGGGTTGTCCGCTGTTGTCTTGTACCTTGCTGCCCCCTCCTCCTCCCAGTTTGCCTCTCTCTCCTCCACTATTTTTTTTTTTTACCCTGTTTCTGTCTTCTCTTCCCCCTATTCTTTGTGCATGAATGTGTGAATGATTCTCTTTCCTGTCAACTTTATTGTAGTTCCTTTTCCTTTTCTAGACATTTAGATTATTGTAAACTACTGAGATCTGCTAATTAGTCATAGCTGTGTATCAAATTCTAATAAACTATGGTAATTGTCATTAGCTGGGCACAGAGATACCTATGCATATGATATAATGAGGCCCCTGGCCTTGGTGATGGTTCTTCTTATTGGAGCTGGTACTGCTGGCACCTTACAAGAGATGGTCAGCAAAGATTATCACCTACCAGTGTGGGTGTAAATCTCACTCTGTAGGTTTCACACCAGAGAGAGAGAGAAAACAGATGTTCCTTGGAATGTCAAGCCATTGCTGTAGGAGGTCTTGTAACAACCATGACAGTATTGTTCTAAAAAGATGGCCTAGCCAGTTTGGTTCATCGGCCTCAGTTAGGCAATGCAGGCCTTATGCATACAAACAGGTATGGCCAGTATATCCCACTACAGTCCCCCTCCCTGGACAGTAGAAGGCCTTCAATTGAGGTCATGCAGTGTCCACTAACTAATAAGTGGACTGTTGGCTCATTTTTGAAAGAGAAGGACATCCAACTTTCGACATAAATCGGAAGGTGGACGTCCTTCTCCTAGAGACGTCCAAATCGGTATAATCAAAACCCGATTTAGGATGTCTCCAACTGCACTCTGTTGCAAGGACGGCCAAAGTTCAAGGGGGCATGTTGGAGACATAGCGAAGGCAGGACTTGGGCGTGCCTAACACTTGGACGTCCTTGACCCATAATCGAAGAAAACAAGGATGTCCCTGATGAGCACTTGGACGTTTTCACCCAGACATGTTTTTCTTATGACTAAGGCATTCCCCCAGTGGTCACTAACCCCATCCCACCCTCAAAAAACATCTTTCAAAATATGTCGTTCCAGCCTCTATGCCAGCCTCAGATGTCATACTCAGGTCCCTGGAGCAGTTTTAGTGGGTGCAGTGCACTTCAGACAGGCGGACCCAGCCCCATCCCCCCTACCTGTTATGTTTGTGGAGGAAACAGCAAGCCCTCCAAAACCCACTGCACCCACATCTAGATGCCCTCCTTCACCCATAAGGGCTATGGTAGTGGTGTACAGTTGCGGGTAGTGGGTTTGGGGGGGGGGTTCAGCATACAAGGTAAGGGAGCTACATTCCTGGGAGCATTTTGTGAAGTCCACTGCAGTGCCCCCTAGGTTGCCCGGTTGGTGTCCTGGCATGTCAGGGGGACCAGTGCACTACAAATGCTGGCTCCTCCCATGACCAAATGGATTGCATTTGGATGTTTTTGACATGGACGTCTTTTGTTTCGAAAATCGCTGAAAATCAGAAACGTCCATGTCTAGGGACAGCAAAATTTAAGGATTTGGACGTCCCTGACTGTATTTTCGAAACGAAAGATGGATGTCCATCTTGTTTTGAAAATACGGGTTTCCCTGCCCCTAGATTTCGCCATTTTGCAAGGATGTCCAAATCACAATTTGGACGTCCCTTTCAGAAATGCCCCTCTATGTAAATCAGAACCAACTGGCACATGGTCAGACAAAATGGCCATACAACTACTTAAAGCAACATATGGCAAGCAATAGAAAGGAAATCAATAAAACAATCACTAACACTACAAGTATATGATCACTCAATTAGCATGTGAGTAACTAATAAACAATAGCATAGAATAACATCATTGAACTAGTTAACAGCATTTTAAAGAAGTAACTCAAACCTAACTAAGAAGAAGTCACAAACGTGAAGCACTAAGCTAAGAAATGAATCTACAAAGAATAACTTCATGTGTGCACTAACTAAATAAAAAGTATAACATAGTAACATAGTAAATGACGGCAGAAAAAGACCTGCATGGTCCATCCAGTCTGCCCAACAAGATAAACTCATATGTGCTACTTTTTGTGTATACCCTACTTTGATTTGTACCTGTACTCTTCAGGGCACAGACCGTATAAGTCTGCCCAGCACTATCCCTGCCTCCCGCCACCGGCTCTGCCACCCAATCTCGGCTAAGCTCCTTAGGATCCATTCCTTCTGAACAGGATTCCTTTATGTTTATCCCACGCATGTTTGAATTCTGTTACCGTTTTCATTTCCACCACCTCCCGCGGGAGGGCATTCCAAGCATCCACTACTCTCTCCGTGAAAAAATACTTCCTGACATTTTTCTTGAGTCTGCCCCCCTTCAATCTCATTTCATGTCGTCTCGTTCTACCGCCTTCGCACCTCCGGAAAAGGTTCGTTTGCGGATTAATACTTTTCAAATATTTGAACGTCTGTATCATATCACCCCTGTTTCTCCTTTCTTCCAGAGTATACATGTCATCAAATCTCTCCTCATACGTCTTGTAACGCAAATCCCTTACCATTCTCGTAGCTTTTCTTTGCACCGCTTCAATTATTTTTACATTTAAATGTTCAAATATAGGCATAAGTATGCAACATTAAATATAAATAAAAATATCAATATATATATAAATGCATAACTGTGTGTTAGTGTAACTAAGTCCTAACCTTAAGAGAAATCATTAAACCAAAATACAATGCAGCATGTGACATAAGTAAAAATTAGTGATTTAAATAAAATCATGAGTATATAGAAATCATAAATGATAAGAACATAAGTGGACCTCCAACAGTTCATGAAGTCTCATGGACAACAGTTGGTCTGAAGAATGAGTGAGATGATTAAATTTGCAGATGACACAAAACTATTCAAGGTTGTTAAAACATGTGCAGACTGTGAAATATTGCAGGAAGACCTCAGAAAATTGGAAGACTGGGCATCCAAATGGCAAATGAAATTTAATGTGGACAAATGCAAAGTGATGCACATTGGAAAGAATAATCTGAATCATAGTTACCTGTTGTTAGGGTCCATCTTGGGAGACAGCAACCAAGAAAAAGATCTAGGTGTTGATGTAGATAATACACTGAAATCTTCTGCTCAATTTATGGCAGCGGCCAAAAAAAGCGAACAGGATGCTAGGAATTATTTGGAAACGGATGATGAATAAGACCGAAAATACTATAATGCCTCTGTATCGCTCCATGGTGCGACCACACCTTGAGTACTGCGTTCAGTTCTGGTCACCGTATCTCAAAAAAGATACAGCGGAATTAGAAAGGTTAAAGAAGAGCAACCAAAATGATAAAAGGGGTGGAATGCCTCTTATATGAGGAAAGGCTAAAGAGGTTAGGGCTCTTCAGCTTGGAAAAGAGACGGATGAGGTCTTCAAAATCCTGCGTGGTGTAGAGCAAGTAGAAGTAAATCATTTTTTTACTTGTTCCAAAAGTACAAAGACCAGGGGACACTTAAGAAAATTACATGGAAATACTTTAAAAACAAATAGGAGGAAATATTATTTCACTCAACAAATAGTTAAGATCTGGAATTCTTTGCTGGAGGATGTAGTGACAGCAGTTGGCGTATCTGGGTTTAAAAAAGGTTTGGACAAGTTCCTGGAGGAAAAGTCCATAGTCTGCTATTGAGACAGGCATAGAGAAGGAACTGCTTGCCCTGAGATTTGTAGCATGGAGTGTTGCCATGATTTGGGTTTCTGCCAGGTACTTGTGACCTGGCTTGGCCACTGTTGGAAACAGGATACTGGGCTAGAAGGACAATTGGTCTGACCCAGTATGGCTACTCTTATGTTCTTATGATGAAGGGTGACAAGATGACAAGGTTACCATTTCAATAATGTCCACATCACGGATACTTCAGGTGTATCTCTGTAGCACATCATAGTTCATAATGATAGTCAAATAGTGTGATTAAAGACTGGGAATCCATCATTGAGACAATAAAAGTCTTTATCGTGAGGTACTATTCACTTAATAGTTACAAAACCCAAATTCACAACAATAATTAAAACACAATAAATAAAACAATATTGAAATCATGGTTGTTTTGTCAAAATGGAACAGTGAGTTTTCTCAGTATTGTGTACTAACCTAATTTACTCACTACAGCTACATATGGTCAGAAAATATCACAGCATATATGTAACTCTTTTCTAAATTTTGCACAATAAGTAAAAAGTCCATGTGCAATTTATTCACTGTCAAGGAAGTACATGACTGTCCAGAATTTAATAGTGTGTGTGGGAATGCTGAAAATGTCACTAGCAAGTAAAATCTGGAACAGGAATATCAGAATGGCACTTCAGGTTTCTGCACTCCGTCTGTAAAATAAAACAAGCAGCTCCTCTTCTGGGTTAGTAATACTTTGTTTCACAATAAATGTAAATACAATACATGGCTTCACTAAATCTATAAAGACTACAAAGCCTTCAAAGACATTAGAGCACAAGGGATTAGTTACTAAAAATATTATTCTCTCTAGCAAGAAAGTAAAAAAATTGTAATCACAATTAATCTAACCTAATCCTGACAGAAAGTAAATCCTTCAATGTTTTATCTGTTCTACGTGTTTAAAAAAAACAGTTGTACTTAATTTACTATTGGGCTAATTTTCGAAAGAGAAGGACGTCCATCTTTCAACATAAATTGGAAGATTGACATCCTTCTCCCAGGGACGTCCAAATCGGTATAATCGAAGCTCGATTTAGGACGTCTTCAACTGCACTCCATCGCAAGGATGGCCAAAGTTCAAGGGGGCATGTCGGAAGCATAGCAAAGGCGGAACTTGGGCGTGCCTAACACTTGGACGTCCTTCACCCATAATCGAAAAAAACAAGGACGTCCTTGACGAACACTTGGATGTTTTGACCTAGTTGTGGTTTTCTTACGACTAAGGTACAGAAAGGTGCCTGAAATGACCAGATGACCACCGGAGGGAATTGGGGATGACCTCCCGTTACTCCCCCAGTGGTCACTAATCCCCTCCTACCCTCAAAAAACATCTTTCAAAATATTTTCTGCCAGTCTCTATGCCAGCCTCAGATGTCATACTCAGGTCCATGACAGCACATGCAGGTCCCTGGAGCAGTTTTAGTGGGTGCAGTGTACTTCAGACAGGCAGACCCAGCCCCATCCCCCCTACCTGTTACATTTGTGAAGGAAACAGCGAGCCCTCCAAAACCCACCACAAGCCCACTGTACCCATTTGTAGGTGCCCCCCTTCACCAGGAAAGGCTATGGTAGTGGTGTACAGTTGGAGTTGTGAATTTTGGAGGGCTCAGCACACAAGGTAAGGGAGCTATGTTCCTGGGAGCAATTTATGAAGTTCACTGCAGTGCCCTCTAGGGTGCCCGGTTGGTGTCCTAGCATGTCAGGGGGGGCCAGTGCACTATGAATGATGGCTCCTCCCATGACCAAATGGCTTGCATTTGGTCGTTTCTGACATGGACGTCTTTGGTTTTAAAAATCGCTGAAAATCAGAAACGTCCATGTCTAAGGATGTCCAAATCTAGGGATGACCAAATTTAAGGATTTGGACATCCCTGACTGTATTTCCGAAACAAAAGATGGAACTCCATCTTGTTTCGAAAATACGGGTTTTCCCGCCCCTGGATCAGGCCGTTTTGCAAGGACATCTCTTTCAAAAATACCCCTCCACATGAACTCCCCCTCTAATCACAAGTCAGCAACCTTGGAAAACAGCTCGATTCAATACTTAGGGCCCTGATTACTAAGCAGCGTTATAGGCGCGTTAGCATCTGTAACGTGTGTTAACCATGTACGCGCATTAACTGTGTATGCGCGTTAACTGTGTATGCGCCTACAATATCCCCATAGGCACCTACACAGGTAACGCACACTCTAATTGTAGGCATGTTAAAAATACTAACATGCCTTAGTAAACAGGGCTCTTACTCTGATCCCCCAAATCCAAGCAACCTTCAAGAGCAGCTTCAATCATTTGCAATAAGTATGCTGCCTCTCTCCTTATATTGAGAAGGCAAGCCTTGCCTGTTGTGCATGCCATGATAACACCAAGGCTGGGTTACTACAATGCTCTATACAACGGTCTGACTATAAAGGGTCTGCACCAGCTCCAATTGATTCAGAGTGCTGCAGTAAGACTAATAGAAGATTGTAAGCGACGTGACCACATCACACCATTTTTGCAAAACCTTCACTGGCTACCAGTACAATACAGGGCTAAATTTAAAACTGTCTGATCTTCAAGGCCCTTAAAGGAAATGGGCCAGAGTACCTGAAGGACAGGATCTTCCTTTACACACCTTCAAGGTGACTAAGGTCCTCCCAAGGAGTTTCCCTAACCACACCCTCTCCAAAGGACATCACAGGATGTGATACCCACAAGCCAGCCTTCTCCAGAGTAGCCCTCACGCTCTGGAATGCACTCCCTGAAAGACTTCACTTACTACTACTACTACTACTACTATTTAGCATTTCTATAGCGCTACAAGGCGTACGCAGCGCTGCACAAACATAGAAGAAAGACAGTCCCTGCTCAAAGAGCTTACAATCTAATAGACAAAAAATAAATAAAGTAAGCAAATCAAATCAATTAATGTGAACGGGAAGGAAGAGAGGAGGGTAGGTGGAGGCGAGTGGTTACGAGTCAAAAGCAATGTTAAAGAGGTGGGCTTTCAGTCTAGATTTAAAGGTGGCCAAGGATGGGGCAAGACGTAGGGGCTCAGGAAGTTTATTCCAGGCGTAGGGTGCAGCGAGACAGAAGTCGCGAAGTCTGGAGTTGGCAGTAGTGGAGAAGGGAACAGATAAGAAGGATTTATCCATGGAGCGGAGTGCAAGGGAAGGGGTGTAGGGAAGGACGAGTGTGGAGAGATACTGGGGAGCAGCAGAGTGAATACATTTATAGGTTAGTAGAAGAAGTTTGAACAGGATGCGAAAACGGATAGGGAGCCAGTGAAGGGTCTTGAGGAGAGGGGTAGTATGAGTAAAGCGACCCTGGCGGAAGATGAGACGGGCAGCAGAGTTTTGAACTGACTGGAGAGGGGAGAGGTGACTAAGTGGGAGGCCAGCAAGAAGCAGATTGCAGTAGTCTAAACGAGAGGTGACAAGGGTGTGGATGAGGGTTTTGGTAGAGTGCTCGGAAAGAAAGGGGCGGATTTTACGGATGTTGTAAAGAAAGAAACAACAGGTCTTGGCAATCTGCTGGATATGAGCAGAGAAGGAGAGAGAAGAGTCAAAGATGACCCCAAGGTTTCGAGCTGAGGAGACAGGGAGAAGGCAAGACTATCTCTATTTCAGGAAGCAGATGAAAACTTGGTTCTTCGACCAGGCCTTTAATGGAAGAAGTAAATGACATTGGCTGCACATACTATAGCAGGACATGTTTATCCACTCCTACCCTAGCTAAGATAATATTCAAGAAACTTTCTTTAAACTAGTCCCTTATTTTCTTATTCCTGTTTTCTTACCTGTCTATATGTTCTATCTTTGCTTACACCTATGCTGTCTATTAAAATGTTCTATTACGTATTGTGTTTACATTGTAAGTAGTATATTATGCCATACTTTGTATTTTTGCTTGAATATTTTTACTGCTGTAATTGTCTATTGCTTATGTTTGATTTATTCTTACTGTACACCGCCTTTAATGAATTCCTTCAAAAAGGCAGTAAATAAATCCTAATAAATAATAATTAAAAAAATAAAAAAAAATGTAACTGTACAGGTCCTCTCTCTTTGTTGTTGTTAAGACAAAACTGATTTAAACCAGACCACTTCCAGAGTCCATCAGCTCTGGGGAGACGTGAATTCTTCCAGTCTAGAGAAAAAAACAAAACAAAACATGTAAGCATATTTACAAGCTCCATAATCTTATCACTGTCTCCAGCAGATGTAGGTAGATGAGGCTTGCTTGAGGTAATACTTGGAAACAGCACACAACTGTTACTGAAATATATCAGAACGTCATTCACATATCACTCATGCTCTTGTATTATCAGGGCACTTAAGGGCCAATGTTCAGAACTCCTGCGGTAAGCCAACAGTGCAGAAACCATACTGCTGGAACAGCGCAGAAACCTAACTCACTAATGCTCAAAGGAAATGGTATTCAAATTATATGTGTGCTATAAAAATGAAAGCAAGGAGGGGGAACGTGCTTGGCACATATGTAGAAGAGTTTTGCGGTATCTCAGCTCCTGTGCACATGCGCCTGGCAAACCTAAAAGTGAAGCACACATTGGTGTCTCTTTCCTGCACCTTTAAATATAAGCTTTTCAATTTTTTTTTTACTTGGACGATTTATATTTAAATGCAGGAAACAGGCGCCATTGTGTGCTTTCACTTTTGGGCAGTGGTGTAGCCACAGGTGGGCCAGGGCCCACCCACTTAGGGTTCAGGCCCACCTAATAGTAGCACACGTTTAGTGGTAGCTGGTGGGGATCCCAAGCTCCACCAGCTGAAGACTTCCCTCTGATGGTAATAAAAACGCTACTCTCCACAATACTGGTACCTGCTCATGCTCAGTTTTCAGCGTATTCCTGCTGCACTGCCAAGGTGGAAAAAAACGTTTTCCCACCAGCTGAGATATTTTTTTGGTGGGGGGGGGGGGGAGAGAACACTTGGTGCCCACCCACTTCTTGCCTAACCCCACCCAAAATATGTTGTCTGGCTACACCCCTGCTTTTGGGTTTCCTCTGACTCACACACACATTGGTCTCGCACTACCAGGAACTTGCACAGGCTGCCTTCTGCTTCCAAATTATATAAAAACTGGCAGATTTTAAATAAAATATTGTGAGACATCCTCTCTTCAAACACCCTAATGCCTGCTCCAAGCTGGCATTATTTTTTCAGTGGTAAGCAGGGGCTTAGCCAGACTTTGGCAGAAGGGGAGTTCAGAGCCCGAGGTGAGGGGGCACATTTTAGCCCCCCCCCCAGCGCCGCCGACCCCCCCCCAGTGCCGCCAACACCACCATCAACAACTTTGACCCACCCCGTGCCGACGACCCTCTCAACCCTCCCCCGCCGTCGCTGTCGCCGTCGCCTACCTTTGCTGATGGGGGACCCCAACCCCCGCCAGCCGAGGTCCTCTTCTTCCTTCTTTCTGTTTCTGAGTCGAAACAGAACGAAGGAAGAAGAGGACCCCGGCTGACGGGGGTTGGGGTCCCCTGCCAGCAAAGGTAGCAGACGGCGACAGCGACGGCGGGGGAGGGTTGGCGGCGGGAGGGGGGTTGAGAGGGTCATTGGCAGGGGGTCCAGGGTCAAATCTATGGGGGCCCAGGCCCCCGTGGCCCCATGTAGCTACGCCCCTGGTGGTACCGTGTTTCCCCGAAAATAAGAGAGTGTCTTATATTAATTTTTGCTCCCAAAGATGCGCTAGGTCTTATTTTAAGGGGATGTCTTATTTGGGAGTAGTAGAGGGACTGTGGCGGTCGGGAACAGTATTGAAGTGGGGGGCGGTATCCTACAGGAGTAGACCGTGGCTCGCCTATCTGCCCACAGTGACCGCAGGACTCGAGCGGAGCAGAGCCGCCCTGGCTGGGCTGGGAATGGAGGAGGGCTATGAACTAGGGAAGGTAATGGAATGTGGGGCTGGGCTGCTCTGGCTGGGGGTCTCAGGAGGTTGTGAGAGGGCTTAGGGCACAGGATCATCCCTACCGTATTACAAATGTAAAAAAAAAATACGGTAGCGCCGTTTCCCGTTGGTGGTGCTTTATGCGCTCCTCCTGTACATTTGTAGTACTTTCCATCCTTCTAGTCTGACTTAGCCCTTGGGCGATGGAGCAGCGCCGAAAGGGCTCAGTTACTCATTTTCTTTTCTTATATTATTTCTGCAAGGGGGATGTTTCTTTTTTTTCCGGGCTCACTTACCGGTAGTTGATCTTCACAAAAGCGTGAAGGAGGATGGTAGGAGTCCGCTAGACGATAGATTTTCCACCTCAGTCTTGTTTCTTGCATTTCTTTTATGTTATTTCGTCTTTGGGTTGCAGCGAAAAAAATTAAGGTTTCTGTGTCCATGTCCCATCGGGGCCAAACAAAAACTTTGCTAGGTCTTACTTTCGGGGGAGGCCTTATATTTAGCAATTCAGCAAAACCTCTACTAGGTCTTATTTTCAGGGAATGTCTTATTTTCAGGGAAACAGGGTAAGGCAGCTTTGTTTGGTGCACTGTTCTCTCAGCATTGGGAGAGAATAGGAAATGACCTCATTAACACCCGTTTGACTATGTTAGCATGCCATTTGTGCTAATCTTTGGCTTGCACCTTGTGTCTCACATTACAGCCTCTGAGCAATCTGTGCTCACTAATATGGGCACTAGTCCGGCGCTAATTGCCTCTAGTGCCTGCGTTTGGTTCTGATCATCGGCCCCTTAGTGTTTTAGGAAGCTGCACAGTTATATTACTGTAAGAAACAGAGCCTGTTGATTACCAGTCACTCTCACCAATCATTCTACCAAATTTAAACCTCTTATATAGAGTAACAAGTGAATCAATTCCGAGATACATCTGTGCATTCACGGGGGAGTACCCAGACTGTACTTACGGAATTCAATACTGTCAATTTCCTATGAGAACTAACCAAACTTATTTGTTTGTTCGGGCTATTTCAGCATTGCTTAAAATCAACAAAATGTTCATATTCTCTCTGTGTGTGCACGTTCCTGGAGGAAAGGCTTCACAGTTCTTACTTCTTGCCTGTAACAAAAACATGAAAAAGCACTCATCATTAATTCCATGATAGGTTATGTTGGAACTCTTCGAAGGTGTGAGTCTCTATGCTGTAACACAAAGTTGAGGAAAGAAACACATTCAGATCATGATGAATTGGTTGTCTGTGTAACTTTGGCCTGGACAGTACGAAGACTTTCATGCTTTGCAAGATATGAACTCCTCTCCAGGAATCCAGACCCCATGCTTTGAGACATTGGCTTTGCTGGATGTGGTGCTTTGCTCTGGTAAATTTGCCTGTGTTATCTAACTTTGGATAGCTATTTGCACACAACAAGCAGCTCTGTTTAACAGTACCTGCTTGTTCATTAAACTGTTCCTGAATGTTAACTAGGAAAGGGATTTCTCTTGTAACAAAATCTTTCAGCTTGGTTTCAAAATAATAATAATAATAAAAACAAGTTGGGCAGGGCACTAACTAGTTATAAGTAACAGATTCTGTACAGCATTTACAGTAAATTCAAAGAAAGGTAATAAGCTATCCTGAAGTTGTTTAAAAATCCTGTTTCTTTGTCCTACCCTGGAATTAAATGCAAAAGTTAAACCACTGAGGAATGGGTGGACTCCCCCCCCCCCACCCCCATGCATCATCTGGTGCTCATTAGTGAGAAGCAAGATAAGATAATGTCAGAGATGAGATCCCTCCTACCTTGAGCACTACATCCTACCACCCCCTTCCCTCTTTTGCCCTTTTTCCTTCAAATAAAGAGCCAGTATAACTGTGTGGGTTAACAAAAGGCCACAGCTTCCTTATTGCCAGTTTACAGCAACTTGGCATAACCAGTAACTAAAACCCCGAGCTACAAAGCAGTGAAAAACAGTCAACAATTTTGCACTCCCACAACTGCTCTCCCCCCTCATCAAAGTGATGATTAATTAGCATAGACCCACCTCAGCCGAGCAAGGGCCCTTGGTGCCGGCATGGCCCTCCATGCCTGCCTTTTGCTGGGCCAACTGACCCTTTAATTACAAACCAGCTCAGACCTCTGAGCCTGAGACCCTGTAACTCAGGTTACTGTCCACTGCAACAAATGGCCTCTAAGTTTACTGTCCTGGCCAGGACTTTCCACAGACAAAGGGAGGGAGGATGAGAAAGCTGCCTCTGAGGAGCAGGAAAAGCCCTGTACCCCAGAATGCACTGGGCAGGGCCTGGGTGCAGCCATTCTGTTCTGGGTGGGCCTGAGGCAGGAGAGTGGAGCTGTCACTCCTGCCCTCTTGCTTCCACCTTGTAAAAGTACAGGGAAGGGTGCGGGGGGGGGGGGGGGGGGGGGCGGGACCGGGAGAGGGTGTGAGGGCAGCGTGGGAGGAGGGGTCCAGTATACTTGACCACCAGGGAAAATTAGAAAAAAAAAAGATTCAGGGGGTTGGGGGAGAGCCATGGGGGTGTCAGAAAATTGAAAATAAAGGATCAGGGAGGGTGGGGTCGGGGTCCGGTGTATGTATTTGACAGCTCGGACTTGCAAACAGCGAGTGACGCACAAAGGGCAATCTATGTAGCTCATTTGCATGCGATCACCTTTGTGCATTGCTCACTGTTTGCGAGTCACTAAATTTTACCAAGGCAGCCATATTTTGTGTATCAGGCCCCAAGTCAGTTGTTTAAGCCAACTGTTGCTACAAGAAATCTCATTTTTATTGTGCTCCAGAAGCTTAATCTTCTGAATAGAAAAGTTCCAGTTTTATCTTGGTATTTCTATGCAACAATGATTTACAGCCTCCTGTAACCTCTGAATGGTCAGAGACAGAGTTACGATTTTACAAGCAACTAAAGTCTTAGATCTGCCTGCTATAGAAATATTTACTATGCCATACAATATACAAATCACAAAAGGTGACAAATTATCTCTTATCAGCAAGCTATCAATCGTGGCTACCAGCTTTTATTATTGTAGTGCTAATAAAGTGATTAAGCTAATTAACTAATAATTACCCTAAAGTGGTCCCAAAACAAGGAAAAGGGTTGTTACAAAGGTTTTGCTGGCAATATGAAAGAAGAATGCCACACTCTTAGTCTCCATCTGCTAGTAGGAGTGCATAACCCCCTTGATGGTCTAGTGTGACTAAATGAAAGCAAATTTGTAGGAAAGACCTAATTTCTCATTTTGCACAATATCTATTGTCAAACCAAGAGTTATGTCTATTCAGCAATGGATTGCTCTTGCATTCTTTGTTTATGGCAAAAGCTTCTGCCTTAAGGTTAGAATATTGACCAGGTTCTATATGCTGAACATTTTGAGTCCTCTAGTATGCAGTGGAGGTGTTGTGTTGACAATGTTGAGTATTTGTGACATGAACATGGATAGGCAGCTGAGAAAGGTCAAAGTTGTGGTCCTCTGTATGGATATTAATGTTTGTTCGTAATATTGAGAGACATCCATGGAAGTGAAAAGACAGCTACAATTTTCTGTAGCAGTCCCTCTGTATAACTACAGTGCATTGCCAAGTAACCTAGCTGAGTCCACAAATCAAAGCCCTGGACTAGTTTGGAGCCTAAAAAGCAGGAGTGTAAAAGTTGGTTTCAGTGACCCAAGTTCATACTCTGCAGTAATAAAACTTATGTTCTTTTCATAGAAAACCAGGCTTGAGCTTACACTTCTTGGTAATATATCTGAAGCCAACGACGAGGGTTAGAACAGCTGGACTAGATTTTTATCTCATTACTTGACACAGAATGCATGAAAGCAATTCCTACATTTTCAACCTGATTTCTATTGAAACAGAGGCCTAATTTTATCAGTGTGCGCTTAGGTATTACTTTATAAAATAAACCCCCAGAACCCCAAAAGCACATATTCACTCCTGCTGTACTGTAAATTTGTGCACATATTCTAAAAATTAGGTATATATATCATATCTCTGCCTCTGTGCAGATCCAACATTAAAACAAAATGAAATACATGTGAACTTTTGATGCATGTACACATCTGGCCTTAAGCTCCACACACAGAAAAGTATTATAAAATTATCCCTTAGAAGCAGTTTTTGCTAGCTGCAAAGAAGATGGTTCACAGCATAAATGGCAGGTCAATGTTTCTTTGCCCATTGCCAATGTAGATGTGGCCATAGTGTGGAGTCATGGGCATGTGGAAGAATGTCAGTCCTGGCCACAGCAAGCTCCTCAGCACCAAGACGGTGTTTCCCCCCTCAAACTGGAGGCTCCAGGACCCTGCAGAACAGACAGATGCAGGTCAGAGATAACCATCCAAAGTTTGAATGCAAAAATCATTCTGACAGACCAGAAAGGCAATTGTGATTATTTCTGTGTGCCATCAGCCTAATTATGAAAAAAAAAAAAGCGAGAACTTCCAGGTTATTCTGATACATTGCCTTTATGTATAAACATATATGTATTACACATTACTAGTTCCAGAAGGCCGTTCTCTCTGGCATAATGCAAATATTACAGTGTGTACTGGCAGAAAATTTGAGACTGAGATCATACCCAATAAAGCTTGCCTTAAAAGCAAAGATCAGTCCTGTTCTGGGTTGTGCACAAAAAAGCCCATCTGGAAACACTAACTCTGGGAAATTGTAGAAAAACATCTGTAAGAATTAAATCCAAAAAATACACTTTGGAAATATATTACAATGTATTAATGATATATAATATTGAAGAATAAATATATTAGTATAGCACGGGCAAGAATAGCTGATCGGCGATCAGTACTGCCTTCTCCGATGTCCCTCTGTTCTTCCTGGGCCCGCCCTCCTCTGACGTGGGTAACTTAGGTCAGAGGAGGGTGGGCCCAGGAAGAACAGAGGGACATCGGAGAAGGCAGTACTGATAGCCAATCAGCTCTTCTTGCCCGTGCAGCGCCTTCACACAGAGGTGAGAGGCGCTGCACGGATCGGTAAAGCGGAGGGGGGGTCCGGTAGAGGGGGGAACGGCGGCGATGAGCTAAGGGGGCGGGGCATGGGGCGAAACATGGTGGGAGGCGGAGCTTGGGAGAAGAAGAAAAACAGAGACAGGAAGGGGGTGGGGGGAACCGGGGCTGCTAAACTTTGTTTTTTTGTTTTAACTTTTTATTTAACACATGCTGAAGCGGGGAGCAGCGCCGACCTGGGGGGGGGGAGGGGCAAGGGCGTCCATACAGGACGCTCCTGACGAGCGCCCTTGCCCCCTCCCGGTCCTTTTTTTATTTTGTTTTCGTTTCATTTTTAGTGTGTGCAGAGGGAAGCGGGGAGCCACATGTTGTTTATTTTGTTTTTCAACATGTCAGTTTGGAATTTTAAGGTGCAGGGGGAAGCGGGGAGATGACAGCTCAGGCCTTTATGGCTGCTCTGACCACACGTTTAATATGTTGCGGTAAATGATTCGGTGTATCGTCGGTATTGTTAGTGCATCCCGAATCGTCCACATTACAATGGTGGTTACTGTTTTGTATTCCGTTTTCGTTAGCTGCTTGCTTCGTTGGAAAAAGGCCTTTAATGCATGCAACGGTTAGGAATTTCGTTCGTTAAAGGGTTGTTAGAGGGTCGTTAAGGTTTAGTGCATCTGGCCCTGTGTTCGTTGTGGAAGGCTATCAGCAAGGAAGCTGGATACACACAGCTCTTCTCTGGAACTATCTTAGCTGAAGCTAAGATGGTACCCAGTACTCATATTTGTAGTTTAGTTCCTTTATGAGCACAGAGGGCTTCAGCCCCTCAGTGATATTCAGAGGGACTACATGTTGACTAATGAAATAACACCCATCAGAGAAAGGTGTTTGTCTCTCAGGCTAACTGCCTATGTTGCTCTTAAGTCTAACTTCTTGAGTAGACGCCTCCTGTCAGTCAGTGTCACCGCCAACTCCAGGCTCCGCTCATTCTGCCTCGCCTCACCCTATGCTTGGAACAACCTTCCTGAGCCCTTACGACAAGCCCCCTCCCTGCCCGTCTTCAAGTCTTTGCTTAAAGCCCGCCTCTTCAATGCTGCGTTCGGCACCTAACCCTTACCGTTCAGTGAATCCAGACTGGCCCAATTTGACTGCCCCTATTGGACCGACCGTTCACTTGTCTATTAGATTGTAAGCTCTTTGAGCAGGGACTGTCTCTCTTTGTTAAATTGTACAGCGCTGCGTAACCCTAGTAGCGCTCTAGAAATGTTAAGTAGTAGTAGTAGTAGTAGTGTCCCTCACAGAGTGCACATCGTATCACGTGTGTAACAGTTCTCTGATTAGATGAGCTGGGCAGACAAAGACTGCTGGCATGAAGTGTGCATGTGGACAGTGGATAGTAAAGCTTTGGTCTACTAGGATCACTGAGCTAACCAGATGGTAATTGTCATTCCTTGGAATGTCAGTCCATTGCTGTAGGAAGTCTTGTAACAACTATGACCGTATTGTCCTAAAAAGAAGATTCCTGGCCTAGTCAGAGTTTGGTTCATAGGCTTCAGTTAGGCAATACAGGCCTTATGCATACAAACAGGTATGGGCAGTATATCCCACTACAAATCATTGCATAATAATAATGATAATAATAATAATAATAATAGATTCAGTTCAATTCAGTTCAAATCAATTCTTGTATACCGCCAATATTCCCTTTCCAGGGTTCAATGCGGTTTACATTCTAGGTGAGACAAAGGCAAATAGTGTTAGTGTGAGATTTGAGAATCATTAGAGACCATTGGTGTAATGCATGAGATTCAAACATTAAGGAAAGGATAATGGATGATACTAGGAGGTAGAAGTCATGATGGATTGTAATGAAGCAGTCTTTGGGAAGAAAAAGGTTTTTAGCCTCTTACTGACCATCTAGTCTGCCTAATGGTTGAACCAGCCCTGTAAGAGATAAGAGGCAAGAGCAGTAATGATAAGGAACAAACAGGAACAGGAATGTATCTGTATCTCTGTACAGAACTGTAACACAGGCTGATATTTAAAGGTACAATGTCCAATTAAGTGTTTTACAGGATTATTGTGGGAGGGGTGCTTTTGGGGTGATCATGAAGGTTGAGTTTAAATATCAAAACCTCAGGGGGCTCCAGGGGCCTGCAAGGCTGAACGTTAGCTTGGACACTCAATTCCCTTCCTCCGGCCTTGATTATTTATCTATTTGTATTGTTCTTGTGCTTGTTTCTTAACTTCACTTCTCTTCTACCTGTTTCTTACTTGTCTGTACAGTTCAGTGGTGTGCTGGTAAATTTTTAACATCAGGCTCTCTCCCCAGTCCACCTCTGTGCCCCCCCAATCCACCTCTGCGCCCCTCACCCCTGTCCACCTCTGCACGCCCCCCCCCCCCAAATTGCAGAGCTGGCTATACCCAGGGAGAGAGCCTTGGGGGGCGGGGGCAATGCATTACTCTCTCCGGGAAAATTTTTTTAAAAAATGCTCTCAGGTTCCAATGTAATTCATGTTTAATGTGGGATAAAATGCCACATTGCGCCTGCAAAAAGGTGGGAAAATGTGGGATACAAATGTAACAAATAAATAAGTAAATAGATAGAAACTCTGAACGTTGAGCACCTGATTCCCATAACATGATGTCTGTTTTAGAAGCCAGTTACCAGGAGAAAAAAAAATCTCTGCACCAATAACAGGGTTAGGTGTCCCTATAACCAGCCCCTCCAAATGACACACTGATTACGATTTAATACAAATTACCACTCTACCTATGAAAAGTTATTCCCTTATTTTACTTCCTCTGTGTACATCCCTATGCACAAGTCGGCAGCATTTTAAAAAATTTAACTTTTTTTTTCCCGGTATCTTCCTCACCCCTATTACAGACCTCCTCCCCGCTCCCCCGAGCTGAAGGGTCCCACTCCCAGCGCATACATGAAAGCAGTGCCCCTGGTGGTCTAGTGGATTCTTCGGGGCAGAAAAGATCCCCAGTATTTCCTGCCCGCTGCTGACGAAGACATTCCTCCTGCCAAATCTTCTTTAAAATGGCTGCTGAGACTTATAAGGGTGGCCTCGCAAGACATCTCCTTCCTCTTTCTTCCCTCCCCTCCATCCATATCCAGCATTTCAACTCTCTTCCCTCCTCTCCATCCATGTGCATCTCCTTCCTCTGTCTGCCCTCCCCTCCATCCATGTCCAGAATTTCTCCTCTCTTCCCTAAATCCATGTGCATCTCCTACTCTCTTCCCTCCCCACCATTCATGTCCAGCCTTCCTACTTCCTGTCGTCTCTCCCCTCCATCCATGTCCAGCATTTCTCCTCTGTCCCTTCCCCTCCATCTGTGTACATCTCCTTCCTCTGTCTTTTCTTCCCTCCAACATTTCTCCTCTTTTCCCTTCCCTCCACTCCATCCAGGTCCGGCATTTCTCCTCTCTCCCCTCCATTCATCCATGTGTATCTCCTTCCTGTCTTCCCTCTCCTCCATCCAGATCCAGCATTTCTCCTGCCCTCCCCTCCATCCATCCATCTATGTCCAGCAACTCTCCTCTCTCCCCTGTCCTCCCCTCCCATCCATGTCCAACGATTCTCCTCTGCCCTCCCCTCCGTCCAGCGATTCTCCTTTGCCCCTATCCTCCCCTCCCATCCATGTCCAGCGATTCTCCTTTGCCCCTATCCTCCCCTCCCATCCATATCCAGCGATTCTCCTCTCTCCCCTGCCCTCTTTTCCCACCCATGTCTAGTGATTCTCCTCTGCCCTCCCCTCCCCTCCATGTCCAGCGATTCTGCTTTGCCCCCTATCCTCCCCTCCCATCCATGCGCAGTGATTCGCCCCTGCCTCCACATGCCCCCCTTTTCAGCCCCCTGTGACGAATTCCAGTATCAACCCCCAGCACTGGCTCACCTGCCCACCATCAGCTCCCCGATAGCCTTCTTTCCTTCCTGCCACTGCCCTGACTTTAAATATTTTATTTTAGCTCAATTGTGCGGTGGCACCGAAAGCAGCAGGCTCGGCTCGCCTCCAGCCTTCCCTTCCTTCTCAGTGTCCCGCCCTCGCGGAAACAAGAAATACATCAGAATGAAGAAGGCAGGACACTGAGAGGGAAGGGAAGACTGGAGGCGAGCCGAGCCTGCTGCTTTCGGTGCCGCCGCGCGTCTTGAACTAAAATAAAATATTTAAAGGCAGGGCTGCAGCAGGAAGGAAAGGAAGGCTATCGGGGAGCTGAGGGCAGGCAGGTGAGCCGGCCCTGGGAGTCTGTGACCCTGTAGCTCATGGGGTGGGGGGAGGAGAGGTAAGCCGGCTCGCACTTGGAGAACAATTGGCTCGCAAGATGCCAAAACATTTAACAACCGGCTCTTGTGAGCCGGCTCCAGCACACCACTGGTACAGTTCTTATGCCTATCTCTTATCTTCACTCCGCTTGGACCTGCTTCACACCTGTCTGTATTCTTCTTATGTATTTCTTTTATCTTCTCCACTTCTGGTCTTGCCTCTTTCCTGTCTGTACTATTCTTGTGCTTGCTAGAGAGTGACATGGGGACAAAAATTGATCCCTATTCACTTCCTGCAACAAAAGATTTTTTTCCCATTCCCACCCCATCCCCACAGTCAAGCAGACTTTGTAACCCCATCTCCTCATGGTCCCTGCATTCTCCACCCCAGTCCCCTCACCGTCCTTACAGTCTTAATTTTCTTCCCTGCATCTCCCTGCTCGAAGCAGAAAACATTTTAGATTTATAGTTTAAAATACAAATAACAATATTTAATATTGAAAGTATTTAATACAGATATTGGAACACTAATAATAATAATAATAATAATAATAATAATAAAATAGTTATTTTTTTTTCAATCCAAGAAGAAACAGTAAATCATCCACTTTCTCCGTGTTTAACTGAATCCACCGGTCCTTAATTTTATGACCAGATAATCAGAACACACATTCAGAAGATGTTTCTGTGGCTGGAATTGCCAAGCTAATTTGGGCAACAGATGAAAGCTTTGGCCAGACATCAGATTTCAGACACCAAACGTTTAACAAGTCATCTGAAGAATCGATGGAAGCCAAATACGTATCCAACTCATCAGATTCAGGTTCCACAGACGTAACAAAGAAGTCGCCAAGAAAATTATCAGCATTTAGCTTCAGTTTTTTGGAAGGAGGTGATTTGACTTGTTCACCAGCAGTTGAGGAGTCATCCATCAAATCAGTCACAGGACGATCTGGAATGTTTGAGACCAGGGGCGTAGCCAGACAATAGATTTTGGGTGGGCCTGAGCCCTAAGTGGGTGGGCCCTGGCCCACCCAGGCCCACCTGTGGCTACGCCACTGTTTGAGACCACCTTACGGATGACCTCAATGGCAGCCTGTTATTTCTCAGATTCCATGAGGTTAGTATTATGCTTTAGGTGGGAATCTAGAAGGACAGCCATATAGTGGAGTTCATGCAAAGGGAAATGGCTGTCAAGAAAATACCTCAGTTTCGTTTTAAGATGCCAAATTGGTTCAACTTCATCACCAAACACTGAAAGACTTTTTGCCAGTTTCACACAAACAGCGACTACTAGATGCAGCATCGGTGTCTGTTCAGATAAAATTAGTCTTCTTGCAGTATCAAACAGTGCAAGCGCCTTAATTACATCTGAAAGAAGGTCCTCTTTAACATCCAAGAGATGTTAGTAAGTATTTGGTCTTTCACACTGTCAGTGAGTAACTTCAATTGTTCCAGATTTTCTGAGACAGGTTTTAGCATTGTCAGTATGCTGTTCCATCTAGCAGAAACAACCTCCTTTAATGATGTTTCTAAATTGTGTTGTAGACTGGTGTGCTTAACCATAGTGACAATTTCTTTGCAAGTTGTAATCAGCTCAATAGCTGGTCAAAATGGTGAGCTAACCACAATAGTCTTAGGGTCCAATGCATGAGACACAACAAAATTGATATTGTGCCCAGTACATGGGAGCCAGACCTGGTTGTGAAATGCAGCATTTACATTTGCGAACAAAGTAAAGATCACATACCAAATACCAAAACAAGTGAAGTGGTTTATTAAACAGTTACCCGACGTGGCCACGATTTGCCCTCAGGCTGCGTCAGGGGTAAAAGAACTACAAAATAAAAAATCAGAACATATATATAGTAAGCTTCATATAAAATATACAATATTCCTTAAAACTTAAAAACATGAATAAATAATGGGTAACATTTTAATTATTCAAGTCAGTTATGAATAGTTAAGTTCTTACTAAAATTGAGACTGTTATGTGGTAGATAACTTTGTCTGTAGAGCATTTTTGTCCTCTATCGGTGTTGTAATGTTTTGCCCCCTTGGACATTTTTAAAGTTTAAGTTTACAATTAAACAGCTTTGTTTTTTAAGGACACCTTTGCACAGGGCTTTTTTTGAGGGGGTACTTGGGGGTACTGAGTACCGGCACCTTTTCCATTGTCTGCTAAAATTGACCCATGGTTCCCGAGTTTTAATGAAAGAGCTCAAGTTCTACCTACCAATTCTGCCTTGTCAAAGATTCTGTGGTTGGTTGCAGGGGGCCTGGCTATTGTGGGGTGGGTCCCTTAGTGATCACCCCACCCCCTGAAGGGTGGCCTGGCATTTGAGTACCGGCACCTTTTTCGCTAGAAAATATGCACTGCCTTTGCATAAAACAAATATGAAATGTTGTAGCCCAATCAATGACATATATTGACATCTTACCTTGAATTTTACTTTTCAGGTGGTTTGATTTTTACAATTTGGTGTATACTGTGTTTTTACCCCTCTTAGGTATGTAGAAGTCTATCTTTCAATGTGAGCACACTAACATCTACGTTATATGAAATAATATTTGACACACCAGCACACCGAATTGTCTGCTTTTGCTTTCACGTATGTTTTCACCTTGTGCCCTCCTGTTATCAGTTTGTTATGTACGTGGTTTTTAATTTCTGTTTTTATTAATTTATGATTACTGTTTTTATTAAAGTGATGAATTGATTAAGATTTGTAATAATTTTATGGTTTTAGGAGCCAAATGAATTAGTTTTAATGTTACCCATTATTTATTCATGTTTTTAAGTTTTAAAGAATATTGTATATTTTATATGAAACTTACTATATATATGTTCTGACTTTTTATTTTGTAGTTCTTTTACCCCTGACGCAGCCTGAGGGCGAAACGTGGCCTCGTCGGGTAACTGTTTAATAAACCGCTTCTTTTTATTCACTTGTTTTGGTATTTTGTATGTGATCTGCTTTTACTTTTTTCGTATCTCACTAGGCAGATCAGTGCCTCTTGTTTTTGGCCTTTACATTTGCTCCATTATCTGTAACCTAAAAATTGTTTTGACGGTCTGCATCAAAATCAATCAGAATTTTATTTACAACTGACCTGATGTCAGCCATCTTCACTTCCTCCATGTACTTTGTAGCCAAGACATTTGCCGAAAGTTCCCAGTTTGAATTAACGTAATGTACAGTTACAGTAATGTAGCTGGAGTTAGTTGATTCATGGGTTCAAATATCAGTTGTCACTGCCAATCTGCAAAGCCCAAACACTTGCTCCTTTAGCTTAATTTTCTCAATGTCAATCATGATGGATAAATGTCGAGACACAGTTTGAATGCTGGGAAGAGTGTCATCAATTGGCATGTTTCCATATTTCACTCCCAACAAGATGAACTTTGATGCCAGGCCTTTAAAACCTGTGCCTTCGATAATGGTGAATGGCATTGACAATAGCTTTCTTATTATTAAAATTGCAGGCTTCGGTCAATTTAGCATATTTTGAAAGGCTGGCATTGAAGTTATGGTCTTTGTCCCTTCGATCTTGTTCTTTTGTACACGGCACAACTTCAGAAGAGCTTTCAGACCATTGGTACTGTCTCGTGTCTTCCACTTCAGCACACCATGGCACTGCACACGGACCTCGTGACAACAAAATTTGCTGTCGATGTTGATCTTTTCATAATGAGGTCACACGTCACTTTGGCCTTCACATTTTGTAAATGAGACGCATTCGCTTTTTGAATTTAGGTTTTTGACATTAATTTTTTTTTTTTTAATGTCATCACCTGTGTCAGGGGTCTGTTAAAACAGCATAAATAGTACATTTATAAATACTGAAAACTTCAAAGTAGTTAATACGTAAATAATATACCAATGAATTATAAAGCAATCTATAATCAAATACATAAATCAAAGAGACAAGACAATATCATAAAATATTAGAATTCTTGAAAGAGGAAAGTATTCATATTGGTGAAACCTTTAATCAAAACTTTAATTTTTTTTTTTTTTTACCTGATCCACAGAAGCCCTGATCAGTGTGCATGTGGTGCTGGAGAGGAGGCCTAAGCTGGCTGTTGCAGTGCCCGTTGGCCACAGAGGATGGGAGAACAGAGGGGGCAGCCAGCTCAATCAAACGCAGCACTAGACCGGTACACATGGGTCATGGGGGCAGGCGTGAGCGAGGTTGAGCAGAGACTGCAGAGATAAGCCAAAAGCTTAGCAGTGGAGGGTCTCTGGTGCCAACTCTTGACTAGCAATCACAAGAGGCACTTCCTGTCCATGCAGCTGAGGTGCTAATGTGAGAGCTGTGCAGGCTAACCTGATTGGTGCTCACCCAAGTCTGGGTGGGCCTGAGCCAAGACTGGGTTTGGTCACCCACCTGTAGCTATGCCGCCCACTGCCTGCAGCCACCCCCATTAATGCTGAATTACCGTTATTTTGCTCCCTGTTCCTGCAGCACCACTGCATTACCCTTAACTATTACCGTGGTATTACCATATAATTTTAAAAATTGTTCCCCAATACCGCAGTAGCCGTTATCGTGTCACTCTCTAGCGCTTGTCTCTTACCTGTAGCATTCCTGGACCTGCTTCTTACTTGTCTGTTCTGTTTCCAAGTCTGCCACTTGCTTTCACTTGCCCCATGCCTGTCCGTTGATTCTCTGCATTGATTCTGTGCTGGGAAAGATGTAACCTAGTTATTTTTTCATATCTTTGGGGTTCAAATACACTGATGCTGGTCCTGATGGACTTTGGTATCCGTAGGCTAAATGGGTTAAATTAGCACAAGTTTGAAATATTTGGACATTCATAATTCAGACCTGTTTAAATTTTAATTACTCTATTCTTTCACCTCATACTTATCAGAGAGATTTGGATTTGGAGAAGAGGTAGCACTAGGTCTATGGTTTTAAAGACTAGAGTAAAAAAAAATCAATAGGGGAGGGGAGGTAGCAGGAGAAGGGGATAGTCTGGGGGAACAGCATGATGTAGTTGGAGGAACAGGGTAATCCCCCTCCCTCCCGAAAGATAGATAGATAAACAGACAGACACACACACACACAAATATTTTTTGAACAGCAAGGAAGCCAACGGGGAGTTGAGCCTAATATTGCACAAATATAGCAAGAATCCTACACTGCTGCTGACTCCTGCATTACCACCTTAATTAAAAATAAAAGTTACTTTGTGGGGGACCTTCTGGAAATGCACTTTTTACTAAACTGGAAATCTAAAATGCTAAAACAAATTATGAAATTAAGAACTTTCTAGAAAAGGAGGATCAATGGCAGTGTAGTTTTGCTCTGTTTTTGTGTTTTCAGCCTCAGTCCCCAAGCTAGCTTCCTAGCTGCGTGAAATGTGTATTTTTTTTTTCCTGTTCCTCCAAGCTGCATTACCCTCTTCCCCTGGATTAGCATGTTCTCCAGAAATCTCCCCCTGCTCATTGATTTTTAAACTCCCTATTGTAGTCTTTAAAACTCTAGGCCTGGTGCTATCTGATCTCTTTCACAGACACAAACCTCTCTTGTAAGTGTAAGGTGAATGTATACAGTATTAAAAATTTCAGCGATTGATTCATGAGTGTGTGTGAAAGCAGTGCAGATGGACAGCAGCCAAGATGAAGCCTTGATGCTACGGATCTCAAGTTGCTAATTCTGCTTCTCGGTATGTATGTTACCATGGGCTCAATGGATGTGCATGTATGATTGTGTGCCCAGTGTGTGATGCCCTCTGACACGCTTCCATGAGGAGGTCAGTTGGAAAACCACAGAACAGAAAAGGAAGAGGGAGCCTGTGCTTGGGACATCTTGCACTGTGGGGATGTGAAGAGTTTTCTGCATAGCTTCTTTGCCTGGCTGAACTCTTCTCAGGGGTGGACTGACAGTGCTCTGGGCCTGTGGGTAGTAAAGGTAATTGGGCCCCCCTGGGCGCTGCCCCCACCATCCACACACCAACGCCCCATTCCCCAGCACACTAGTGCACCATCTGTGTCCAGTCCTACCTTGAATGGCTTCTTCAGGGGCAGGAAAGAAACCTACTCTTTCCTGTCCACTGCCCCTTCTCTACCCGGCATTACCATGTTTTCAAAATGGCTGCTGAGACTTCCTATGGTAGTCTCGTGAGTCTTGGTAGTCTTGTAAGACTGCTGCAGGGAAGTCTCACAAGACTAACTTTGTGTCGTTGGCAAGTTTAATTACCTCACTAGTTATTCCCATATCTAGATCATTTATAAATATGTTAAAAAGCATCAGTCCCAACATAGACCCCTGCAGAACCCCACCATCTGCCTTTCTCCATTGAGAATACTGACCATTTAACGCCAACTCTCTGTTTTCTATCCTTTAACCAGTTTTTAATCCACAATAGAACACTACCTCCTATCCTATGACTTTCCAATTTCCTCTGGAGTCTTTTATGAGGTACTTTGTCAAATGCCTTTTGAAAATCATGATACAAAATATCGAGCAGCTTCAAAGAAATGTAGTAGAATGGTGAGACAAGATTTCCCCTCACTAAATCCATGTTGGCTTTGTTTCATTAATCCATGCTTCTGAATATGATCTGTAACTTTGTTCTCCATAATAGTCTCTACCATTTTGCCCAGTATCAATGTTAGGCTCACCAGTCTGTAATTTCCTGGATCACCTCTGGAACCCTTTTATAAAATCGGTGTTACATTGGCCACCCTCCAATTTTCCGATACCATGTTTGATTTTAAAGATAAATTACATATTACTAACAATAGTTCTGTTATTTTTTTGGAGTTAAATCTTAGCTGAAAAATTTTAGACTATTCTTCAAGCTTCGTTAGATATGGTATCCACCCCATTTAGAGTGTCTACCCTATTGCGGATTTTAGTGTCATCCACAACAGGCAACCTTACGAGACAGTCCTTCTGCAATATCATTTACAAAAATGTATTTATCTATTTTTTTAGGATTTTAGCCCCCCCCCGCCGCCGCTGCTGACCCCCCCGCCACCGCCACCACCACCACCACCATCAACTTTGACCCCCCCTGCCGACGACCCTCTTGATCCCCCTCCCACCGCCAATCCTGCCCCGCTGCTGCCTACCTTTGCTGGCGGGGGACCCCAATCCCCACCAGCCATCGTCTTCTTCCGGTACAAGGTTTTGTTCTGTTTCTGAGTCTGACGTCCAGGACATCAGACTCAGAAACAGAACGAAGCCTTGCGCCGGAAGAAGAGGACCTTGGCTGGCTGGGGTTGGGGTCCCCCGCCAGCAAAGGTAGCCCATGGTGACGGCGGCGGCGGGGGAGGGTTGGCGGTGGGAGGGGGGTCGAGAGGGTCGTCGGCAGGGGGATCCATGGCCAAATCTATGGGGACACAGGCACCCGTGGCCCCACGTAGCTACGCCACTGGCCTGCAGTAAAAATGAAACCAGCGAAAGCCCAAAACCGGCCTGAGCCCTTAATGCCACCCATTGATCTAGCAGTAAAGGCTCACAAGCTACATAAGCGGTGATCGGTCGGTGCGCGCCAAGTGCCGATTACCTTTGGAACTGGCGTGCGTAGGAGGAAATAAATAAATAATTCATCCATGCATTATGGGCACGCGCCAAATCTGAAATTACCACTAAGAGAGAACACTGGCCTGGTGGTAGTCTCATTTGGGCATGTGCTGAACGCATGTAGAGCCTACCGCAACTTAGTAAAAGGACCCCTAAGTTTGGCAGCCATATCAGTAGCAGGTCTGTCTGTGGCCACCATAAACTTAGCCACCCAGCACTAACTATCGGCTTGGCCAGCTATGTTCCTAGCAGCTAAAATTTAACCGAATGTTCAATGCTGATCAAATGAAATGGCCTGGCATTGAATATCTGGGCTCAGAGCTGACTACCTCCCACATTCTGAACATTGGGCTCTAGTTGCCTATCCTCAAACACATGGAGGCTTGCTTCAGCAGCAAGTCACCTATGGGCTCGAACAAAGTCTACCTTTAGGTAGGCTCTATAGGACGGGTGCTTAGGGTCTAAAACTGAACTCGTTACACTTGAATGATAACCTTTGCTGCTACTAATGAATGTTATGCAATACGCACTACCACTTTAATTCTCATGTCGGAAATGAACTTTCTATAGTTGATTATCTAACTTATGTTATATTTTACTCTATCACTCAGTAACTTCAATGCAATACCACTTTGTACTCTACTGTGCCATGTATGCGCCTTAATGCAATACCATTTGTAATTCTCTATCCGGAAATGGCGATCGCCATTACGGCATAATGTAAGCCACATTGAGCCTGCAAATTGGTGGGAAAATGTGGGATACAAATGCTACAAATAATAATAATAAAATGACTTTTACATACAGACAAAATATGGAACTCTGCTTAGACTTCCTACCTCCTTAAAGAAAGGAAGCTGTCTGCAGTGGGATTTCATCCCAGCACCATGCGTAGAATAAGCCATTCTGGTTCACTTAATCTGAAATGTCACAACATTTCCAGAGCATTCTAGTTTTTTTCTTATACAGAGTAATTTTATAAGTTTTTAAAACAAATTTTGCCCATAAAAGGGTATTTATAAAATTACGTAAAGGGATATGTGCATAAGCGTATATGATGACAAATGTGTGTGTGAGCATATTCTTGGGTGGAGTCTGAGTAAGATGCAGGAGGAGTCAGAAAGTACATGTATTCCTTATAAAATACACAGTCCCATGGGGGTCCTTTTACAAAGCGGTGGTAAGTCCAACACGGGCTTACCGCTCGCTGAAATGGAAGTACTACCGGGCTACCACAGCAGCCCAACTGTAGTTCCCACCCCCAGCGCTCACCGTTTCCGCTGCTACAAAAATATTTAAATTTTTGCAGCGCTGGTGTCTACCAGGTGATAATTGGGCAGTGCCGTGGGCTGCCCGATTACCGCCAGGTTAGCGCGGAAGCACTTGCTGCCACCTCAATGGGTGGCAGTAAGTGGTCCCCCCCCCCTGAAATGGTCACGCAGCAAGTACTTCACTTGCCACACAGTCATTTCTTTAAAAAAGAAAGACTTCTTTTGCAGGGTGGCTTCCAGGGGAGGAGCAAGATGGCGTCCTAGCTGTGCTCACAGACGCTCTCAAACTGTTTGCTGCTAAATCGAAGTTTTTCCCCGGATTTTGAAATGCCTCATACTAAAAGAAAGGGGATTACAAAAGTGATACCGCCAGTGGCACTAACGTCATCCCCTATACAGCAAACACTTGATCGTTTTGTGAGAAGCTTACCATTTGAATCCGGATTGGCGACACCCGCTGAGATCGGCGCAGAAGGAGCTGCGTCGATCAGGGATTTAGAGACCACGCTTTCGCCTCCGTTGCTGAAACCGCCTCCTTGTCCCGCTGGAGCCAGAGTGGAGTCAAGAGTACAAGCAGATACCGACGTAGTTTCTGACTTGTCTCTTTCTGGCGGTTTCTCCCCTGATGCACCGGTGGAGAATACTCTGGAGCAGGAAATGCCCCAGGAGGTGACTATGGCAGCTATATGGATGGCGCTTCAGAGACTAACTATTGAGGTGGCTAAATCCACTAAAGAAGTTTCTTCACTAACAAGTAAGTTGAATCTAATGTCAGAATCATATGATGAAATAAAAAGAGAATCCTCAATTCAAATTTCAGCTATTAAAGAAGAGACCACTAAAGTTAAAACAACGGTAGAAGCTCTTGTTAAAGACAAAATTTTTACTGCTCGTAAAATAGAGCAGATAGAAAACTACAACCGACGTCTCACTCTTAGAATGTTAAATTTTCCAATGTCTCCTGCTTTGACGCCTCGAGATTTTCTTAAGAAATATTTTCAAGAGATTTTGAAGTTAACTCCCGCAGAATGCCCTCCTTGTAATAAGGTGTACTATTTACGTAGTCTTCAAAAATCGGGAGAGATACCTGAATCTCCTGTTGTAGATATGCAAAACTTAACTGCATTACTTGAGGAATCGAAGATAGAAATAACATCTAGACGGACTCTTATTGTATCTATGGTGTTTGAACAGGACTTGAATTTAATAATGAAACTTTACTTTAAATATTCTGCAACACTGTTCTACGGACAAAAAATTTGGGTTTATCCCGATGTTACGAAAACAACACAGCAAAGGTGAAAACAATTTCTTGCGCTAAGAGATGAAGTGAGAACACTCGGAGCAATTTTTACTTTGGTATATCCTTGTAAATGTATAATTCGAATGTCTGGCATTAAATACGTCTTTTTTGAACCACCTCAATTAAAGTCTTTTCTGGACGCTAAAATTCCATCTACCTGAATAAGAAAATTGATTCAGCAATCAAAGATGAATGAACAAACAGGACTATGCCAATTTGAAGCATTTTTCTTTTTCTTTGGATTATGTTGCTCCTTAAATTTGTTTAGATTCCTCCCCCCACCTTTTGGTGGTCTAAGGAAGAGTGAAAAGATTGCTTTGTTTAATATATGCTAGATTTAGCATTTATTTTTCCTTGAAATATTTCTCTGTTTTACTTTGCAAACTGGATATGTTTGTAATTTTGTGAAAATTATAAATAAATAAATTAAAAAAAAAAAAAAGAAAGACTTGCCTTTTACCTGCTGCGGTAAAAGGGGGGCTCGGCACACATCAAAAACACGCACTGATACCGAAGAGACCAGGTATAAAGGAGGGAGAAGCTCAGGGTGGAGAACAATTTAACATTGATGTGAACAATATATCTGCTATCTTAGAACAATCGCTGGAAATTGTATCTGAAAGAGCCAACTTAGTAGTTATGTGTGTTTTTCAACAAGATTTAGATGTAGTCTTGAAACTATATTTTAAACTGCCAAAGACTCCCTTTTGTGGGGGGAAAAATTTGGATTTATCCGGATGCAACCAGACAGACTCAGGATCGGAGAAAAGATTTCCTAAAAATGAAACAAGAAGTTTTGAAAATGGGAGGGGCTTTTTTTCTTGCTTACCCATGCAAATGCTTAATCCGTTTTGCAGAGATTAAATATTCCTTTTTTTGTTCCTGAACAATTAAAAAGTTTTCTAGATTCTAAACAACTGAGATCATGTTGGTTTATAAGATAATTAGAAGTCCACATGCATAGCCTTTATGTAACTTTGTATATTATATTCCTCTGATAATCTTCTATAAATGTGATCATGTCCCCCATGTATAGTGGTCATGTATAAATTACAAAAAAAAAACAAAAACAAGCGCTGATGACAGTGTAGGCCCCCTTTTGCTGCAGCTTCATAAAGGGACCCCACAGATTCTTTATGTGTACATTTACACTAGCTCCTGAGCTGATATAAATGTCTGCAGCTTCAATTTAGTCGTGATTTCTGTCATTTTATTCTTAGTATTTTATAAAGACACAGAGGGATATGCTAAAAATAGGTGCCCTCCCGCCCTATTAACCTAAGTGCTTGTTATAAAATGGCCTCCACAATGTATATATTTGTTACAGTTAGAAAGTGGAGGGGGGGGGGGGCAGAGACAGAGAGATGCAGCAGAGTAAGAAGCCAGGCACAGTTGGCCTGTGGGCCAACACTTTACAGGACCAGGACACTGCACCAGAGATTTCACAGTAAGAATCCTGAAGGGTAACTTTAAAACAATACAGGAACTAAGACCTTTGAAGTCAGAATGATTGAATATTTTGACACCCAACAGACAGGACTTAACAAGGATCTGGGTTTTCTAGCCCATTATAAACCATAAAGTTGTATTTCTCTCACCTATCCACACCCATCCTGTTAGACTATCAATGAAATGAAATGCTTTGATGTACCCATGCATACCTCTTACCCACCCCCACCTTGCTAGACTGTCATTGAAATGCTTTGAAGCTTCACTTATATATACTATCAACTAACACATTTGCTTATTTCCGATCTGATGAAGAAGGGCAACCTTCGAAAGCTAATCAAGAAATGTATTTTATTTATTTATTTATTTTATGGCATTTGTATCCCACATTATCCCACCTCTTTGCAGGCTCAATGTGGCTTACAATTCATCATGGATACTGGAAATAGCAGTGAATATACATTTGGTTTACAGAGGGTTTTGTGTTACATGGTGGTGAAATACATGAAGGCGTTAAAGCAGAAAGACATTATAAGACATTATAAAACAGTCTGGAAGTTTTAAGATTATACAGTTACACATGTTAGATTATACAGTTACACATGTTGATCTTTGTGATATATCTTATCGAAGAGATAGGTTTTCAGTAGTTTGCGGAAATTGGTCAATTCATAGACCGTTTTCAGGTTGCGTGGCAGCGCGTTCCAGAGTTGCGTGCTCATATAGGAAAAGGTAGATGCATGCATTGATTTGTATTTCAGACCCTTGCACTTGGGAGGATAAAGATTAAGGAATGTGCGAGAGGATCTTTTTGAGTTCCTGGGTGGTAGATCAATCAGGTCTGACATGTAGGCTAGGGCGTTACCATGGATGATTTTATGGACTTGGAGAAGTCAGAAATAGCAAGCACTCTCTTTTTTTTTTTTAATCATTTATTTATCATTTTCATTTTACAAGGGTCACTTGCAAACTGTAATACAGAGATGACTGCACATTAATACAAGATAAGAAGAAAACAATCCCAACTAGATATATGGATTATATACAATCTTTCTCTTTCTTAGACCACAAAATGAAGAAAAATAGGGAGAGTGAGATAAGACAAGGAGATCAATTAAACAGTAAACAGAAAAAAGAAAACATGGTATTAACCTGATTATCCCCAGATATTACTCATCTAATTCATTATTCCACATTGATCATCTGGTTGGCTTCTTCAAGACCAAATATGGTGTATAGTCAATTCATTTCATTGAGAACATACTTATTGTCCAGATTTTAGTTAGAAATAATACATCTGATTGCATTTTCTCTCTTTTAAAAACCAGAAATTATTTAACAATACATATACTTAAGTCTCTAATTCAAATCCCACTGATTAAAGCAATCCCAGTTTTCATCGGCTTCACTCCTTTCGAAGTAATAATTAAGGAAATATTTCTGAGGAAAACTTTAGGAGTCATACCTGGAACTCTGGGAAAAACAATAATCTAAGCACTCTCTTTTTAAGCAACATATTTTAACAGGGGGGTAGAGAAGATGAAAGAACTCAAATATGAAATTACTGATCTGTTGTTAGCGATCTGTAACCTGTTGCTAAACTCATCCGTAGTCTTTGAAGATTGGAAGGTGGCCAATGTAATGCCGATTTTTAAAAAGGGTTCCAGGAGTGATCCGGGAAATTACAGACCAGTAAGCCTGACTTCAGTGCCAGAGAAAATAGTGGAAACTATTATAAAGAATAAAATTAAGGAACACATAGACAAACAAGGTTTAATAGAAGAGTCAGCATGGGTTCAGCCAAGGGAAGTCTTACCTCACCAGTTTGCTTAATTTCTTTGAAAGCATAAATAAACTTGCAGATAAAGGTGAGCTGGTTGATGTAGTGTATCTAGATTTTCAGAATGCTTTTGACAGAGTTCCTCATGAGAGACTCCTGAGAAAATTAAAAAGACATGGGATAGGAGGCAATGTTCTTCTGTGTATTAAGAATTGGTTATTGGACAGAAAACAGGGGGTAGAGTTAAATGGCCATTTTTCTCAATGGAGGAGGGTGAACAGTGGAGTGCCACAGGGATCTGTACTGGGATCGGTGCTATTTAACATATTTATAAATGATCTGGAAATCAGAATGATGAGTGAGGTGACTAAATTTGCAGAGGTCACAAAACTATTCAAGGTTGTTAAAACACATGCGGACTGTGAAAAATTGCAGGAAGACCTTAGGAAATTGGAAGACTAGGCATCCAAATGGTAGAAGAATTTAATGTGGACAAATACAAAGTGATGCACATTGTGAAGAATAATCTGAATCATAGTTACCTGATGTTAGGGTCCACCCTAGGGGTCAGCACTCAAGAAAAAGAACCAGGTGTCATTGTAGACAATACACTAAAATCTACTGCCCAGTGTGCAGCTGTGGCCAAAAATGCAAACAGGATGCTAAGAATTATTAGGAAAGGGATGCAAAATAAGACCAAGAATATTATAATGTCTCTGTATTGGTCCATGGTGCGACCTCACCTTGAGTATTATGTTCAGTTCTGGTCACAATATCTCAAAAAGGATATAGTGAAATTAGAAAAGGTTCAAAGAAGAGTGACCAAAATGATTAAGAGGCTGGAACTCCTCCCATATGACAAAAGGCTAAAGATGTTAGGACTGTTCAGCTTAGAAAAGAGATGGTTGAGGGGGGATATTATTGAGGTCTATAAAACCCTCAGTGGTGTAGAACAGGTAAAAGTGAATTGATTTTTCACTTTTTCAAAAAGTACAAAAGACCAGGGGACACTCAATGAAATTACATGGAAATACTTTTAATACAAGTAGGAGGAAATATTTTTTTTCTCTCAAAGAATAGTTAAACTCTGGAACTTGCTGCTGGAGGATGTAGTAACAGCATTTTTCATATCTGAGTTTAAAAAAGGTTTGGACAAGTTCCTGGAGGAAACCCACAGTCTGTTATGAGATAGACATGGGGGAAGTCACTGCTTGCCCTGGGATTGGTAGCATGGAATGTTGTTACTAATTGGGTTTGTGCCAGGTACTTGTGACCTGGATTGGTCACTGCTGGGTGACTTGTACAGCAAGTAATTTGCAGTTTAAGAGAGTGAATCATCATAGCCTTCCCCTATGTAAGAACCTGAAGAGAAGCTGCTGCAGTACAGCTTGTTTATAAGCCCACATTTTGCTATCCATGGTGCTGAACCTTTTACAAACTAATACTTAGGAGGCAGATAGGATACTTTCTAATAAGGTGGAAGACCTGAGTCCATGCAGCCAACCTTAACATGGCACTGTGCACTCATGTACCCATGCCCTGGCTGTGGGGGACAGTCAACTGCAAATGGTGGCTAGAAGAGAGCTTTTGCACTGAAGCTGGGTTCCCTGCTGGGAAGAGAGGTGCCAGAGTCGTGGGTTTAAAGTCCACAAGTTTGCCGAAGGAGCCCTCTTTGTCCCTTGGACATGAATGGGAGCAGCTGGGAAAGAGGGCACTTGAAAGAGATTGCAGCGCTACTGCCGTTTTAGAGCAGTGATTTATGCTGCTCCCCTCAGCCCCTACAAACATTGAGACATGACTCTTCATTCTCGGGCAAGAGGGGAGATTGCTGCATCTCCTGCTCTTCTCCTTAACACCTCAATTTGTCCCCCAGGTCACCAACAGACAACTCTTGGGGCTGGGTCTGCTGCAAAATCAATGCAATTTACACTAAGGTGAGGACAGGGAAAGGGAGCATGACTCCCAGGGGGATGGGGACAGGGACCTACGGAGAAGGTTTTGGGGTTGGTACTTGTAACTGGAGTCACTCACCTCTTCTCTCCCTGATGAATGGAGTCTGCTCTGTATGATTGATGTTGGCAACCTGAGTTGCCCACTGATTCTCTACCTGGTGAGTCTGCTATATTTGGCCTCAGGTTCTAACCTCTATCTGAGCTACATCGGGCTGGCAAACTTGGTGAGCTGATCAGAGAGTGCAGGGGACAGGCATAATGATCAGTGAGACCTTTATCCAAAAAAAAAAGCAAAGAAAGAAGTTGAAGAGCTTAGATCACCCCTTGTCTCTCCTCCCTTCTCTCTGAATCAGGCACATCAGAGGCTTCTGATTACCTGACTATGAGAACATAGGACAGCCCTGTGGGAATCCGCACTAGCAGGCAAAGCACAGGGCACTACAGGTGGGCTTGCTGCACTGTGGTTTACAGCCCTTCCCTCCAGTTAGAGGGGCCTTGCAGATTTTCTCCCAGAACTTTGTTTATGTTTAAGTCATATTTATTGAAACAGTGGCACAAGAAAAGCAATACAACCAGCCACTGGAGGGAATCAGGTGGTCACTAACCCCCTCTGACCACCAGAGAATGTGATTAAAAGCATTACTTGCCAACCTATATGCCAGCCTCAGATGTTATACTCAGGTCCATTAGAACAGCATGCAGGTCCCTGGAATAATCTAGTGTTGTGTGCAGTCCACTGCAGACAGGTGGACCCATGCCCATACCTCCCCCTACCTGTTACATTTGTGGAGGAAACTGTGAGCCCTCCAAATCTCACCAAAAACCCACTGTACCCACATATAGGTGCCCCCTTCACCCATAAGGGCTATGGTAGTGGTGTACAGTTGGGGGTAGTGGGTTTTTTTTTTTGGGGGGGGGGCTCAGCAGACAAGATAAGGGAGCAATGGTGAGATATGCACCTGGGTGCATTTAATGAAGTTTACTGCAGTGTCCCCTAGGGTGCCCTACTGCTTTCCTGGGATGTCTGAGGGACCAGTCTACTAAAAATGCTGGCTGCTCCTACATCCCAATGGCTCGATTTTGTGCATTTTGCACTTGGACATTTTTTGTTTGACAAAGAACCAAGAAACAAAACGTCCAAAGCACAAAACCTTGTTAGAAACAGTATTTTCGAAAACAAAAGGTAGACGTTTTTCTTTTTTGAAAATGAACTTCTTTCCTATTGAGATTTTGGACGTTTTTTGCAAAACGTCTAAAGTCAGACTTAGGCGTCATATTGAAAATGCCCCTCCCTGTATGTTACATCCCTTCACTTGGTAGGAACCAAAAAAACCAAGGACCACTGTGGAGCCAATGTGCAGTCTCATAGAAAATCTTTAATTGATAAGGATTAGCATATATACACTTGAAGAGGTACAAAATCTCAATGTCGACTCAATACAGGCCTTGTTTCAGCTAGAGTGCTTGTATCCGTAGTCCACAGTACATAATTCCTAACATGCATACATCAAATGCATAAAGTAGTGTATGAGCTCACAAAGCTTTGTGGAGGAGAAATGCTGTTGGACCGACCCCATTGAAGGTTGTGACTGGTAGGTTGGTACTTGCCTTTTATCACCCAGGGGAAAATGCTTTTTAATCTTCCCTGTAGGTTCAATGCTACACTTTGTATGCTAACCTTTTTCAATTAAAGATTTTCTAAAAGACTGTTTTGGCTCCGCACTGATCCTTTATCATCTCTGCTGTTTTTTGGTTCCTGCTTCCTGACCCATTGAGATCGGTCCTTCTTTTGCTTCTCTTCGCTCTCTTCACTTGGTGACAACCACCTCAGACCATACTCACTCCACATTCTTTAGACTAGGTCACGCCCTGGAAACCACCAGATCCCCTTTCTCTCGTATCCCCCCCCCCCCCCCCCCCCCCCAGCTTTTCTATTATTTTTATTGTATTTCCTCCTCTTATCAACACGGTATTGTTGTCAATTCACTCCCTTCCTTTCCTTAATACTTTATTGTAAGCCGCTCAGATAATATTTGATGTGTGGAGTATAAGCCCCCTAATAAACTTGAAACTTAAATTTGATGTGTGCATTTAGATAAAGTGACACGCATACCTCAACAAGTATGAGTATATTCCCTAGTTCCAATGCTACCCACTACCATGTTGCAAGCTAAAGTGTCCAATGGTATGTCTGAATGCTTTGCGGATTATTAGGCCCTCTGGGGAACATAATTCCTCACTGCTGAGCAGTGGGAGAATATCTTGTCCTGATATGGCCTTTGACCCCTTTGTAGATAGTTTTTAAGGTAAGAACAGTTAGGTTCAGACAAGTTAGTCCATAAGCCATTATTACAAAAGAACATAAGCGTTGCCATTCTGGGATAGACCAAATGTCCATCATGCCCAACATCCTGTTTCCAATAGTGGCCAATCCAGATTACAAGTGCCTGGCAAGATCCCAAAATAGTACAATACATTTTATGCTGCTTATCCTATTAAGATGGACTTGGGAAAATCCACTGCTTATTCCTGGGATAAGCAGCATAAAATCCATTTTACTCTTTTGGGATCTTGCCAGATCCTTGTGATCTGGATTGGCCACTGTTGGAAACAGGATACTGAGTTTGATGGACCTCAGCCTGTCCCAGTATGGCAAGGCTTATGTTCTTAAATCTGGCACCCACACCATACTCTTTCTGCTTTTTCCATAGATTCTACCCTGGGCCCTGATATCATTACTGCAATGGATGGATTCTCATGGTTTACTTCACATGGGCTATGCAATCATTGCAGGACTGCAAGTGTTTCAAAGTCTGGTGGGTACAATATGTGTGGTCATAACTTTCCTAAGGAATACTGACATGCTTTTGTGCTATTGGCTTCTTTTTGTTAGTTTTCTTGAAGCCAGTCGTGGGATTTGGGAGGCTTGGTGCTGCAGATCCAACATGCAGCCAACACTCTGTTTTTGCTATGTGTTTTACCTTGATTGTTGTCCTATCCCTGGTGTTCTGTTCATTATACATTGATTGGTGACATGTGGGCAGGCTTGGAAAATCCTTGGCTTGATTCTTCACTAATGAGAGGTCATTGCCTCAAGTCACAGATGCCAAGCTATAACTCTGTGCCATCACATTTGAATTTCAGACATCAGACAAGGTATCTGGATTGCATTATTGGGCCACCTCTTCACTGCTCTTCTTTCCTTCAGTTAAATCTCTAGTTGCTCTGTTAGTTTGCTTTGGACTTTAGCATTTTGGTTTTCATTAGATGCTTGCTTTTCCTATTAAGGAATGGCAATAGCAGTGCTCTGCTGTGTCATTCAGGAGTTTTGCTTTCCTTCCAAGGTATTCATAATTTATCATTATCACTCCTGCCTGGATTATGAATCCACCAATTTCACCTGTGTGTCTATTTGAATTGAGCATCACAAGGCTTAATTGCTGGTAAATCTTGCCCTGTTCTGTTGGCCATGCAGCCAGTGTTTGACAAATAACTGGAAAAGCTGTAGCATCGCTCTACTTGATCAGGTTAGATGGTGCGCAGCACATCATTCTGCCTGCTTTGATTTCTGGTCTCTGGTAGCTCTGCTGCTCATCATATTTTAAATCCCTGGTCTTGAGTGTTAATGCTGTCCTCTACCTCCTTGCCATTGCTGTCAAGCTTTGACTGTTGGCTGCATGTGTCTTATTTAGGTTCACCTCTCTGACCTTCCCTTTTTTGTGAGGCTTATGTTCTCTTTCTAAAAGGTGAATCCACCAGCCAGCCTTGTCTCCCGCACATGCATCTTCAGTCTTCAGATAGTCTACAGTACTTATGGTTCTTTCAGTCGCATCAAAAAACAAAGATGGTTGCAGTTCAGCCTTAAGATCGCAGTTTCATGGCGAGCTTGTGCATTAACATGCACACAGAAACAAAAATCCATGAAATTTAAGGACATTGGAAAGAATCCTTTCATTTTCCATGTTTAATGGTCAGCTTTGGGAATGGAGAGGCTGGTAGTGTGTGTGTCTGTGTCATAATCAGGTCTGTACCTAAGATTGTACTCTTCCAAAAATTGATACTTCGTGACCTGGATGCCTTGGAGAAGGATCCATCTTTTTGTCGTACTTGGTTCAATATGACAAAAACCCAAAGACAAGATTTATTTACTCCGCGAGATAATAGGGATCGGGTGATTTTGACAGCTGATAAAGTAGGGGCTACCACCATTCAGTCTAAGACAACATATTTGACAGAGGTGCTGCCCCAACTACAGGATTCAGATGTATATTACCGGTTGGATGCTGATCTAGTAACCTTACTAAAAGATAAAATAAAAACATGTGTGTTCCAAGCATTTTTTCAGACAATATTAACAACCAAAGAAATGTCTTACCTGTGTCTTCAATATCCACGCATGCCAAGGATTTATTTTGTTCCTACAATTCATAAAGATTCCCATTTGCCACCAGGATGTCCTATTGTATCACTCAACAATACTGTCCTTGAACCATTAAGTAAATTTGTAGATATATTTTTTAAGCTGGCTGCAAGTAAGGTGACATCTTATATTCAAGATACTACTCAGTTTTTGAGAGAAGTGGAAAAGATCCAGTTAAATCAGAGGCTTTATTTATAATGTTGGACATTAAGTCCTTATATATTAAGCTTCCCCAACGAGATGCACTAGAAACTATCTGTAAAGTATTAGATAAGAGAGAAGGAAATCAGAGGATTCCAACCTCATTTTTGATGCAACTGGCATATTTAGTTATCACTGAAAATTACTTCTGGTTTCAAGGGATATTTTATCAACAACGTCAAGGTGTAGCATGGGGGCTTCTTTAGCACCTTCCGTTGCAACATTGTTTGTGACAGACTTTGAAGAAGAACTTATTTATTTATCTATTTTTACATTTGTATCCCACATTTTCCCACCTATTTGCAGGCTCAATGTGGCTTACATACAGTGGTTTGCTGGAGCAGGCTCTCACAGGCTCTCGAGAGCTGTTTGTTAAGTTTTTAAGAATTTTGGGAGCCGGTTCTCCATTGCTACTTTAACAAATGGATCCCAAAATGTGGGCTTGGGCCTCTCCTGAATTCTCTTTCACTTTGCTGGCGAGAGAGAGCCCCCTGTTAACAATTTACCAGCACACCCCTGCTTACATAGTACCGTAAAGGCGTTCGCCTAGTCTGGTAGATAAACAATTACAGGTGATGTTGTGGTCGGATACAGGTGCATGTGTTTTGGGTACAGTGGGGATCAAAGGGAAGAAGGTTATATAGTGTCCGTTACAAGATTTGGTTTTGTTGTGTTGCAGAGTGTAGGCATTTATGTTGGGTCGGTAGGGTATGCCTTTTTGAACAGGTTGGTTTTTAGTGATTTCCTGAAGTTTAGGTGATCGTAGGTTGTTTTCACAGTTTTTGGCAGTGCATTCCATAGTTGTGTACTTATATAAGAGAAGCTGGATGCATAGGTTGTTGTGTTCCTGTTAGGTAGGTCAATGAGGTTTGTCATATATCCTGGGGCTTCGCAGTGGATAATTTTGTGGACCAGGGTGCAGATTTTGAAGGAGATGCATTCTTTGATTGGAAGCCAGTGTAGTTTTTCTTGGAGGGGTCTGGAACTTTTGAATCGAGTTTTGCCAAATATCAGCCTAGCTGCTGTGTTTTGAGCGGTCTGGAGTTTCTTTGTGAGTTGTTCTTTACATCCCGCATAGATTCCGTTGTAGTAGTCTGCATGGCTTAGTACCATTGATTGTATTAGGTTACAAAATATTTCCCTAGGGAAGAAAGGTTTTACATGTTTAAGTTTCCACATAGAGTGGAACATTTTCTTTGTTGTGGAGTTCACTTGGCTCTCGAGTGTGAGGTTGCGGTCGATTGTAATGCTGAGTATTTTCAGGTTATCTGAGATAGGGAGGGTGTGGTCTGGAGTGTTTATGGTTGTGGGTTTATACATATTGTGTCGAGATGAGAGGATGAGGCAATGTGTCTTTTCAGTGTTTAGTTTCAGTTGAAAAGAGTTAGCCCAGGAATCTATGGTGTTCATACCGATCTTTATTTCATTGGTAATTTCTGTCAGTTTGTGTCTGAAGGGAATGTATATTGTGATGTCATCGGCGTAGATGAATGGGTTGAGGCCTTGATTGGATAGGGACTTGGCCAGTGGAATCATCATTATGTTAAAAAGTATTGGTGATAGTGGTGATCCTTGAGGTACTCCGCAGTCTGCTTTCCGCGGTGGTGATATGTTTGAGCTGGATTTCACTTGGTATGTTCTGGTGGTTAGGAAACCCTTGATCCAATTAAGTATATTTCCACCAATCCCGAAGTACTCCAGGAGTCTTAGTAGTATATTGTAGTTTACCATGTCAAATGCGCTCAACATGTCTAATTGCTTTTACCTATGGCTATTTCCTGCTTGAATTTGGCCAGGAGAGTGACCAGCACTGTTTCAGTACTATGGAGGGGGCAAAATCCTGATTGTGATTCATGTAGTATTGAGAACTTGTCCATGTAGTCAGTGAGCTGTTTGGTCACCATGCTCTCCATTAGTTTGACTGCTAGCGAGATAGATGCAACTGGGCGGTAGTTAGCAAGTTTGTTTGTTTTTTTCTTGGTATCTTTAGGGATTGAGGTGAGTAGGATGTTGCCATATGCCTCAGGGAAAAGACCTTGATGGAGCTTGTAGTTTAGGTGGGATGTAAGGTCTGTTATGAAGCGGTCAGGGGCAGATTTTAGTAGGTAGCTGGGGCAGGTGTCCAGTTTGCAGTGGATTCTAGAGAACTACTACTACTACTTATCATTTCTAAAGCGCTACTAGACGTACGCAGCACTGCACACTTCAACATGAAGAGACAGTCCCTGCTCGACAGAGCTTACAATCTAATTAGGGCAGACAAACAGGACAAACAAGAGATAAGGGAATATTAAAGTGAGGATGATAAAATAAGGGTTATGAACTAGTGAATAAGGGTTAAGAGTTAAAAGCTGCATCAAAAAGGTGAACCTTTTGATCACCTAGGCTACTGTTTCGACGGTGAGGAGCGTGAAGTTTGACCAGGTTCGATCAGCTGGGTATATTCTAGGGGTTGGATCCAAACTATCGATAAAGTTGTCGATGTCGGTATTGTCCTGAGGTATCGTGTTGCATAGGTTTGTAATTTTTTCATTGAAGTATTTGGTGAGTTTGTCTGCAGATGGGATGGCTGTGCTGGTTGAGTGACCGCTGTGGTGTCTAGTAGTTTATTCACAAGTTGGTATAGTTTCTTTGTGTCTTTATAGTCAGGCCCTATTTTAATTTTATAGTATGTCCTTTTGGCTTGTCTTATTACGTATTTGTATTTGTATTTTCTTTGTGTTAGTTTCCATGTGTTGCATGTGTGTTCAGCTTTTATTTTTTTTTCCATGCTCATTCGAGTCTCCTGGATTGTGTTTTTAATTTTTTCAGTTCATCGTTGAACCATGATATAGATTTATGCCTATGTGAGGTTCTTGTTCATATGGGCGCTATTTCGTCAAGTGTACTTCTGCATCTATTGTCCCATTCTGTGAGGTAGTGTGTGGAGTCCGTTTGTGCTGTCCATTCGTTATTGTATATTTGTAACCAGAACTTTCCGGGTCTATTTGGCATCTGGTGTTACAGGTTGTGTGTTCTTGCATGCGGTATGATCCCTTCTTTCGCCATTTCAGTGATAGGTTTAGTTTATAGTGATCGGTGATTCTGTCCATTTAGTATCTGTTATTATTAGATTCTGGTCTGTTGACAGTTTATGTGAGATAAGGTCAAGTGTGTGTCCTTTGACATGGGTTGCTTGCATTTGTGGCCAATTAAGATCCCATGAATGGAGGAATTCCTTACATTCACGTGCATTGGAGGAGTTTGGGTCTAGGTGAAGGTTTATGTCTCCTAGTATTAGTATATTGGTGTTGGTCGCACATGTGTTTGAAATGAAATCAGTGAAGATTGTCTGGCTTTCGTTCCAATTGCCTGGTGGTCCCTGCCCATCTTCAAGTCTTTGCTTAAAGCCTACCTCTTCAATGCTGCGTTCGGCACCTAACTCTTACCGTTCAGTAAATCCAGACTGCCCCAATTTGACTGCCCCTATCGGACTGACTGTTCCCTTGTCTTTTAGATTGTAAGCTCCTTGAGCAGGGACTGTCCTTCTATGTTAAATTGTACAGCGCTGCGTAACCCTAGTAGCGCTTTAGAAATGTTAAGTAGTAGTATAGAACAGGACACAGTTCAAGTGATCGAGCATGGTTTTGTTGTGGATTCTGATTGAGGCAATTTCGAGTTGAGGCGTTATGGACTCGGCAGTGATTTCGATGGTGAACTGGGATTGATGGATTAATGCAATGCCTCCGCCTCTCTTTTCCTTACTGATCCAGTAGGTGATCACATATCCTGGGAGGCAGAGATCTAGGATTATAGGGTCCTTTTGGTCATGGATCCAGGTTTCACTGATGAAAAGTAAATCAAGGTTTTCTGATGTGATCCAGTCTGTTACTAGTGTTGTTTTGTTTACTACGGATCTGGCGTTAATGTAACCCATTTGGACTTTGTGGTATGGGTCAGCTAAGTTTGGTGTTATGTGGACTTTTAGTTGTCGTTTCTTTTTTACTATCTTTCCTTTTGGTTCCAAAAAGTACGATCTTGGAAACAATTTCTTGTTGATATATTTTTCCTGTGGTTGGGTTCTGAGCAAGAATTGAGAGGATTTTTGGATTGGATAAACTCTCGAACCAATCATCTCCAATTTATGATGCCTTTTCACAAAAATGTTATAGACTTTTTGGATGTACAGATTTATAGAACTAACAGAGGTATGCCACCACCTTATTTAGGAAGGACATTGCTCGTAACACCTTCCCCCACTTTGACAGTTTTCATTCATATCAATTGAGGAAGAATCTCCCGATAAGTCAATTTTAAAGGATTTGGAGGATATGTTCTACAGATACTTTGAAACTAAGGCACTGAAATGCTTTCCAGTTGTTTAGATCGTGGCTATCTGAGATCTATAATCAAACAAGCATAACTCTGTGCAAAATTTGCTCAACGGAACTCTCTTTTACAATATCATAACACCACAGCGTTTGATAAATTAGTGGCAATGTTCCCCCATATGCTTCACATTCATACTGTAGTGTCCCTTATATTTAAATACTGGGATATTTTGACTTTACATGCTTGCTTTAGGGAGCATCTCCTTATAGCATACCAAAAAGGAAAAACTATTGGAGAAATACCTACAAACGCATAGATTACAAAACTGACACGGGTCAGGTGGGTCATACCAACTGTGGAGCATGCCAGTGGTGTGAACACACTATAGAGGGCTTGCTACGGAGACTTCCTAATTCTCAACAGACTGTAACATCCCATTCTGCCACATCTTGTACCTCCACTGCTGTTGCGTATGTGATATTGTGTCCCTCCTTGTGATCTCAAATATGTAGGTCAAACAAATAGAGCAGTTAAAGACCGTAACAGAACATAAGTCTCGCATAAAAAAATAAAATGCTAACTGTGCCATTGGTAGCTCACTGGTGGGAAAAGGATCGCACTACTGCTGACATAAGATTGAGAGTTATTGACAAAATTCAGATTGGGTAGGAGGGAGGTGATACTGCAAGTCTCCTTAACACTAAGGGACAGAGGTGGATATACCATCTGAACACCATATATCCCAATGGGCTAAACTTGGAGTTGGATTAGGGGTCTATTTTAGTGGTATTGCCCTTTAAAAGGCTGTCATTATGGAGAATGTATGATGGTGCATCTATATACAGTGGGGGAAATAAGTATTTGATCCCTTGCTGATTTTGTAAATTTGCCCACTGACAAAGACATGAGCAGCCCATAATTGAAGGGTAGGTTATTGGTAACAGTGAGAGATAGCACATCACAAATTAAATCCGGAAAATCACATTGTGGAAAGTATATGAATTTATTTGCATTCTGCAGAGGGAAATAAGTATTTAATCCCTCTGGCAAACAAGACCTAATACTTGGTGGCAAAACCCTTGTTGGCAAGCACAGCGGTCAGACGTCTTCTGTAGTTGATGATGAGGTTTGCACACATGTCAGGAGGAATTTTGGTCCACTCCTCTTTGCAGATCATCTCTAAATCATTAAGAGTTCTGGGCTGTCGCTTGGCAACTCGCAGCTTCAGCTCCCTCCATAAGTTTTCAATGGGATTAAGGTCTGGTGACTGGCTAGGCCACTCCATGACCCTAATGTGCTTCTTCCTGAGCCACTCCTTTGTTGCCTTGGCTGTATGTTTTGGGTCATTGTCGTGCTGGAAGACCCAGCCACGACCCATTTTTAAGGCCCTGGCGGAGGGAAGGAGGTTGTCACTCAGAATTGTACGGTACATGGCCCCATCCATTCTCCCATTGATGCGGTGAAGTAGTCCTGTGCCCTTAGCAGAGAAACACCCCCAAAACATAACATTTCCACCTCCATGCTTGACAGTGGGAACGGTGTTCTTTGGGTCATAGGCAGCATTTCTCTTCCTCCAAACACGGCGAGTTGAGTTCATGCCAAAGAGCTCAATTTTTGTCTCATCTGACCACAGCACCTTCTCCCAATCACTCTCGGCATCATCCAGGTGTTCACTGGCAAACTTCAGACGGGCCGTCACATGTGCCTTCCGGAGCAGGGGGACCTTGCGGGCACTGCAGGATTGCAATCCGTTATGTCGTAATGTGTTACCAATGGTTTTCGTGGTGACAGTGGTCCCAGCTGCCTTGAGATCATTGACAAGTTCCCCCCTTGTAGTTGTAGGCTGATTTCTAACCTTCCTCATGATCAAGGATACCCCACAAGGTGAGATTTTGCGTGGAGCCCCAGATCTTTGTCGATTGACAGTCATTTTGTACTTCTTCCATTTTCTTACTATGGCACCAACAGTTGTCTCCTTCTCGCCCAGCGTCTTACTGATGGTTTTGTAGCCCATTCCAGCCTTGTGCAGGTGTATGATCTTGTCCCTGACATCCTTAGACAGCTCCTTGCTCTTGGCCATTTTGTAGAGGTTAGAGTCTGACTGATTCACTGAGTCTGTGGACAGGTGTCTTTCATACAGGTGACCATTGCCGACAGCTGTCTGTCATGCAGGTAACGAGTTGATTTGGAGCATCTACCTGGTCTGTAGGGGCCAGATCTCTTACTGGTTGGTGGGGGATCAAATACTTATTTCCCTCTGCAGAATGCAAATAAATTCATATACTTTCCACAATGTGATTTTCCGGATTTAATTTGTGATGTGCTATCTCTCACTGTTACCAATAACCTACCCTTCAATTATGGGCTGCTCATGTCTTTGTCAGTGGGCAAACTTACAAAATCAGCAAGGGATCAAATACTTATTTCCCCCACTGTAAATAGTGGGCATCTATCGCCCAGTCGCCATTTTGTAAACCATGCAAACTAAATGAGAGCTGCGGCAATTAAGGTGACAGCTTATCAGTTGCAAAGCTAAAATGTAGTTTTAAGATTGATAAATGCAATTTTTGATTCTACTTTTTGTTTTTTAGGACCAAACCCTGAGGCAGGTTCTCAAAACATAGAACATGTCAGTGTGGGTCTGCTTATGCTTCACTGAATTGCAAACAAAGCTAAGTAACATTTTATTCAAAATTGAAAATCATAAAAAGCTTATAAAAAGTTTCTAAACATTAATTAAAGTTGAAAAGACCGTTAATGACTTAGTAAGTCATTGGTCAGTGATCCCAGTGTGAAACGAGTCACTGCTGAGGTCTGTTGAGTAAGCTCTACAACTTTAATATTCATGGGTTTTATCAGTATTAAGATTCACCGCCCCCACTGTTCTAAAGTTTGACTATTGAATTTGATCTGTGTCTAGTATGGAGCAGCTCATCTGCTCATAGAGTGTCCTCTGTTTCCCAACCTGTCTTTGCAGCAGCCAAGATAATGGGGCATCCCATTAACCTGTGTCTGTTTGTGAAAGTTCTCCGCAAGGTTCTTTTATGATATGTAAGTTATGAGCGTATGCATTTTGTTGAGGTCAAGGACAATAGTGTAGGAAGGAATTTGTTTACAGGGGATGTGTTTCCCTTGTGCCCACACCCATCTCCTCCCCCCCCCCACACCTTAAAATAATCTCTGCTGCTGTCTTTCTGTTTTTGCCTGGGAAGTGGCAGCAATAGTCATAGGCTGCCTGTGGCCTGCACTGGGACTTCCTCTCTGAGCCATCCCACCCTTCAAAAAACAGGAAATTGCCTCAGAAAAGGCAGGATGATTCAGAGAGGGAGACCCTGTGCAGGCCACAGGCAGCTTATGAGTGCTGCTGCTGCTACCTCTGCCCAGGTGAAGACTGCAGCAAAGATGATTTTAAGGTACTGGGGAGGCAGGTCTGACAGGGGGTTGTATGCAACACATGCACCTAATATAAATATGTCACTGATCAAGGCCTGGTAAAGCAAGATTTGTTTCTTGTGGTCTCTTTTAGGCCCCAATTCATGCAGCTACTGATTTACAGTTGGGGGCTTAGCACCGCAGTAATCTTAAGTATTTTCTTCATCAAGAATAAACAGGAGAATATCTGCTGTGGGTTGCTGGGATGGGGATGGTTTATTTCCTTCAGTAGATCAAAACTCTTTACAGACCGCTGGTTGTGTCAGGACCAGTGCGTAGTACATGGTTCCATGATTTGACTTGACTGTATATGGTGGGTGTTAAACACCCAAAGTATGGAAATACCAACTTCCTCTGTCCAACGAGACAGTTCGGGTACCCTCAGGTCTCCAAAGTCAAACTAGGATAGGACAGACTCATATTGATTCGAAGTGTCTATGCATGCATATATCTGTATGGTGATACAGCTGGCCCTAGCCACCGAGAGCATCTCCTTTTGGGATAGGCCTTGGGTGCTTTTTAGGATGTTTTCAAGATGTGATAAGAAATCCGCCAAAAGACGGAGAACTCAAGACGCCCCACGGTAAAAGTAACAGCACAACAAAAAAAAGTGGGAGAGCGACCAAGGATACCAAAGACTGGAAGATGTATGTTGGTAAAAAAGTCTTCGTACTTCAATAAACTTTTTTTTACCAACATACATCTTCCAGTCTTTGGTATCCTTGGTCGCTCTCCCACTTTTTTTGTTGTTGTACTCTTAGGATGTTTTCTTCACAATTGCGCATTAATAAAGCTGTGGCCATTTATTCTCACATCTACCTCAGATCCAATCATTGAGTGTCCTGTGTGTGAGACGGGGAGAGAGTGTGTTCAGCCTGCCTATGTTATGAATATACATGAGACAGATTTGCATGCACTGCCTTCTTGGTATATAAATCTATCTCATCCATATTCATTGTGGATCTCATGCATATTCATCGTGGATATCCTGAAAACCTAACTGGGTGTCCTGGAGCAGTGATTCTCAAACTTGTTCTAGGGCAGGGGTAGGCAACTCCGGTCCTCGAGAGCCACAGGCAGGTCAGGTTTTCAGGATATCCACAATGAATATGCAGGAGATAGATTTGCAAGCACTGCCTCCATAGTATGCAAATCTATCTCCTGCATATTCATTGTGGATATCCTGAAAACCTGACCTGCCTGCGGCTCTCGAGGACCGGAGTTGCCTACCCCTGTTCTAGGGGATCACCAACCAGTTGGGTTTTCAGTTTATCCCTAATGAGAATGCATGAGACAGATTTGCATGCCTGTCACCGCAAGTACATGCAAATCTCCCTCATGCATATTCATTAGGGGTGTTCTGAAAACCTGACTTGCTAGTGGTCCCTCAGAGCAGGCTTGAGATCCAGTGTTCTAGAGGATTGCAGTTTGAAACCCATGTTTCCATTCTAGGTGCTTTTCTTTTTTTCTCTTTTTTTTTCTGAGATATCTCAAGACCTAGCGGCCAAGTCCTGGCATTAGTGTTCTGGTATGCATGTATTTGCACGAATCTACAGGTGCTTTTAGAGGTGCATTATTTTTTCTTCAACAGTGATTTCTCACCCAGTTTCATTGTCTTGCTGAAAAATATCCTTCTCTCATTTGCCTCCTTTAGAGGTTCTGCAGTGATTGTAGAAATTTTTAACTGAAACTGCAGCAGGTGGATCTCCAAAATGATTCCCCCTGCAAGCAATAACAGCAAAATCAAAAGGCTCAGTTCAATGTCTGAGACTGGAAGACTCACTACACTTGTGTCCTAAGATGCTTGACTGTCTGCAGACAGGATGCTTGTTTTTCTTTGGTGTCTGGAGATTAAGATGTTGCTGTCAAGCTGAGAACAGCATGTCATGGGGAGACAGAGTCCAGCATTCTCCCTGTGCCTGTCACTGTCCCCAGATATCATACCTGTCACCTGGCAGCAAAGTAATATCAAGCACAAATGAAGATGGAGTGAGACAGGAACAGCACAAAGGCCTTTGGTATGCTGGGGACAGGAAAGTGCTGCACTTCCCTTCATAGAGAGGGAACAAGCTCCCCGCTTCTTGCATGAGATAATGAAACGTGGTGAAATATTGGACTGTGCTTTGTGTGATGGACAGTTCCTGCGCTTGCCGCCTCGGGGAAAGTGTAAAGAGAAGATATTAGATCCTGAGCTGTAAAGACAGTTGGGGGGGAGGGGAGGGAAGTGCTTGAGAGAAGGTGGAGAGGAAGGGGATAGAAGAGGTGAGATGAGAAAAAGATGGATAAATAGGGAAAGGCAAACAGAAAGAGTGGGGGAGTTTACAATAGAATCCAAAAAGACGAGAATGTATAGAGAGGCCAGAAAAAAAAAAGGAATCCTGTAGGGAACAGAACATAGCCTCAGGCTCACATTTGTTCATGTAGTTAACAAGGGGTAGGTTGCTACTTCCCTCATGATTTAAATTGTGAGATATTTATTTATTTAGATTTTGCTCACACCTTTTTCAGTAGTAGCTCAAGGTGAGTTACATTCAGGTACACTGGATTTTTCTCTGTCCCAGGAGGGCTCACAATCTAAGTTTGTACCTGAGGCAATGGAGGGTTAAGTGACTTGCCCAAGATCACAAGGAGCAGCAGTGGGATTTGAACCAGCCACCTCTAGGATTGCAAGACCGGTGCTCTAGCCACTAGGCCACTCCTCCATGAAACGTGGAGGTCAAGGCTCCAATTCCACTTCCCCTGAAAGGCCCAGCGTGATACACTATAAATCCTTTGGGACCATTTGGGAGTAAAAATTCAAGAAAGAGTCATTATATAATAGCAGCATAACTTCACAGTTTCATGCCCTTCATGTCAAAGGCTGGTGCTTAACTGCTAGCCCTAGTTAGGAGCATAACCTGTGCATCTAGGTCCACCCCTGAACCCCATGTCTGCGCCCCCTACAAGTTGCTTGTGAGGGAATCAGAAAGCACGACTTCTAGAATAGTGGCTAGGGATGGTTGCATACACCAATGTTAATTAGTGCCAATTAACATCAATTTAAGCCAATAACTGGCAAGTATTAAATTAAGTTGGGTGTGCATCTGGCCTTATTTTATCATTTGCATGTGCAAATTTGGGCACTAGGGCATAAAGTTGTGGTGTCTGTAGGGAAACAGCTTAGGGGGCCTTTACAAAGCCAAGGTAGCGTTTTTAGTTCACCGCTGATTTGTACCGCGAGCTAAAAACGCTAGCGCGGCTTTGTAAAAGGACCCAGGCCCTGATAATGGCATCATGGCCACAGGAAGCTTGATAATCACTGTCTTAGTGTATAGTTTCCTCCATCTCCTATAGTAAAGATTCAAGACTATAATCTCTTCAGCATTGGGGCTTTTATGGAGGGGGAAATAACTCGTGTACACTTTTAAGTTCAGGTTTGGAAGAAGGAAGTGATTAAATCTAAAAATTCAGGGGCCCTTTTACAAAGGCGTGCCAAAAAATGGCCTGCGGTATTGGATGCATGCTGGACCATTTCGCCACCGTGTCTGGAAAAAAGGAGGGTTTTGGCAGGGAAATGGACGTGCGGCAAAATTTAAACCAGCATGCAACTATTTAAGGCCTGAGTCCTTAATGCCACCCATTGACTTAGCAGTAAGGGCTTACGCATAACCTACACAGTAACCGTCCAGCATACACCAACTGATGATTACCACTGGGAACACCCATGCAGTAGAAAATTATTTTCTACTGTGGGTTTTTGGCATGTGCCAAATTCAGAATTGCTGCCAGCTGCATGCACTAGTCAGGTGGTAATGCCAATTTGATGCATGCTGCATGCACATAGGCCCTTACCCATCTTTATTTATTTAGATTTTGCTCACACCTTTTTCAGTAGTAACTCAAGGTGAGTTACATTCAGGTACACTGGATATTTCTCTGTCCCAGGAGGGCTCACAATCTAAGTTTGTACTTGAGGCAATGCCCAAGATCACAAGGAGTAGCAGCAGTGGGATTTGAACCAGCCACATCTGGATTGCAAGACTGGTGCTCTAACCACTAGGCCACTCCTTGTACCCTTGAGTGCCTATATGCCTGGTGTCATGCACTCAAACAGTACCTTGATCCTAACTAATTCAAGGAAAGTACTATGGGGAGCTGAGACTCCTGGTCTGTTACTAAGAGGTGCAGTCGGTTACTTCAGATTTCCTGGGAGATTGTGCCATGTTTAGCCAACTCATAGTTGACAGGATAAAGACAGATATCCTGATTTTCATCTTCTCCCAGGTACTTGGAACAAGATTTGCATGGGATATTCTTCCTCAGTGCAGTGGACATCTCTCCCGCCTGGGAACAGCACTGCCAGCCTTCCATTTGATTTACAATGGCTACAAAAACAAAAATCAAGAAAGAAAAACCTGGCTTTTTAGAAGTAAAATTCAGTGCACTGGGTGGAGTGAATAAGAAATGGATTTGGACGGATTTATGGGTGGGATGTACCATCATCTGAAATTAGAGCCCAGGCCCTGCCTGGGATAATGAATGGCCAGGAGCTGAGATATTAGCCACTGCAGACTTCTAACGAGATGTGTGAACAGACAACCCGAATCCATCCTCTAGACCAGCGGCATTTATTAGGGATTCAGCGGCAGTCAGCAAGAGATCTATCCTCTCCTACAGCAATTAGGCAAGCTGTAGAAGAAGGAGAGAAGGGAGGGGAGCTCCTCAAAAAGCAGGGGAGGAGGAACAGAGGAAAAGTTTTGCTAGAAATGGAAAGATGAGGGGAAAAGGGACTTAGCGAAATTGCAAACACAAAAGGTCAACTGTTACCCTTTTTCTGTTTTGGAAGCTGAAACTTTGCCAATGTTTGTTTTCCAAAAAAAATTAAATATATTGCTGTGCACAGAGAGCACTGTTTCACACGTCCATACAGATCCCTCAACAGTCAGAATAATTGCTCCTTCCACAGCTGCTGTTCAGCCTCTGTTCCTACCCCATCATTCCTTTCCAGTCCCCTCTCCTCTACCACCTTTAAACAGGAACCCCTCCTCCACCATCCCCTACACCCATGCCCCAAGCCAGCCCTCCTCCCCATTGGCTATAGTCCCCTCTCCAAGTCAGAGCTCCTCTAGCTTCTACAGTGTCCCCTACAGCCAAAGTCCTTCCACCATTCCCTTCTCTCCCATTCCCCCAAATGCCCCCTCTCCCAAGCCAGCAATCCTCCATCATCCTCATAGGGTTACCATATGGCTCCAGAAAAAGGAGGACGGATTGAGCCACCTGGGTTTTACTTCCATTGCTAAAGAGCTCCTCACTGCAGCTTTCTCCACAAAACCCACACAGCGGGCCCTACTCTATCATTCCCTCTAGATTCCCCCCCCCCCCCCCCCCACCGTGAGATTTCCCCTTCACCCCTCGCTAATGCCCGAAGAAGACCAGGGCTGTGCTGGTTGCAGATTCGCTTCATGCTCACCTGAGCAACAAGCTGACAAATAGACATTTAAATCAGACAATTATCTGGCTGGCGTGCTGACATTTTTAATGTATTAATGTGCATCAGCCACTAATATATATAAAATTCCCCTAATAACAGCGGCTGGGTGAGAAGGTGGCAGCAGAGCCCGGGATCTGGCATTGATATATGATTCCGCAGGGGGCTCCGGACCCTGAGTTCGCATTAATTACCGGCAAAGTGACAGACTGACCTGACATTAAATATTACACACGCTCTCTGCACAACTGCTCCCTTTAGAAATTTTTAGCTACATTTTTCTTGCACGGTATGCCTAATTGATTTGATTTAACTCTATACCTTGGTATCTAACGTCTAACATCTGGGAAAGCTTTGCAAGAAGCGCTTTATTTAAATCGAGTTAATTAATTCAGCCAGTCTCTCCCTTTTGCCTCTCTGCTCTGTATGTGGCTGGAGCTTTTCCTGTCTGTCTTCCCCTCATTTCCATGTGTGCTGTACAATGTGCTTCCTCGGTGGCCTGGGCGGCTGTCACCTGCCTGTCACTGTCACCAACTGGCTGCCTGGTGCTGGGACTCCGCTGGGGCGGCTGTAGCCCGGTTCCCTCTCTAAGCACAGCATTGCGCTGCAGACAGAGGCATGAAAGGGCAATGACTGGCAGCGCCTCATCTGCTGGGAGAGAAGGGCCAGTGGGTGAAATCAAAATGTAGCAAACAAATGGAAGATATGTGTGTGTGGGTGTGTGTGGGGGAGGGGGAATCAAAGTTAAGAACAGTGCTAATCTCTATAAGTATCGGCCTGCTTACCGGACATTGCTGCCTGGATGTCCAACCGCCACCTGAAACTGAACATGTCCAAGACAGAGCTTATCTTTCCACCCAAACCCACATCTCCTCTCCCCCCACTCTCTATCTCAGTCGATGGCACTCTCATCTTCCCCGTCTCATCTGCCCGCAACCTCGGAGTCATCTTCGACTCCTCCCTCTCCTTCTCCACGCATAACCAGCAGATAGCCAAGACCTGTCGCTTCTTTCTCTACATCAGCAAAATTCGCCCTTTCCTCTCTGAGCACACCACCCGAACTCTCATCCACTCTCTTATTACCTCTCGCCTTGACTATTGCAACCTACTCCTCACTGGCCTCCCACTTAGCCATCTATCCCCCCTTCAATCCGTTCAGAACTCTGCTGCACGTCTTATCTTCCGCCTGGACCGATATGCTCATATCACCCCTCTCCTCAAGTCACTTCACTGGCTTCCAATCAGGTACCGCATACAGTTCAAACTTCTCCTACTAACCTACAAATGCACTCAATCTGCAGCCCCTCATTCCCTCTCTACCCTTATCTTCCCTTACGCTCCTACCCGAAACCTCCGCTCACAGGACAAATCCCTCCTCTCTGCTCCCTTCTCCACCATCGCCAACTCCAGGCTCCGCCCTTTCTGCCTTGCCTCTCCCTATGCTTGGAACAAACTCCCTGAGCCCATACGCAGAGCCCCCTCCCTACCCATCTTCAAATCCTTACTCAAAGCCCATCTCTTCTATGTCACCTTCGACACCTAATCATTTTACCTCTATCCAGGAAATCTAGACTGCCCCAATTGACTGTCTGCACATGTTGTCCATTAGATTGTAAGCTGACTGCACATGTTGTCCTTTTGATTGTAAACTCCTTTGAGCAGGGACTGTCCTTCTTTGTTAAACTGTACAGCGCTGCGTAACCCTAGTAGCGCTTTAGAAATGTTAAGTAGTAGTAGTAGAATAAGGGAGGGGCAGAGCATATGTTGATGCAAAATTGCTGGCATTTTGTTCCTGCAGGGCATCGACTCCCCCACCCCACAGCCCTTGACATTATTACCCCTTAGTCCTATAACTTCAACAATCGATAATACAAACTCCATTCTCCTTTAGTACTAATGCACAAACAAGATATCAATTAACAGCATAAAGAAATAAGAAACATACACACTAAGTGGAAGTTAACAAGCTGCAGCGCTGTTTATTGTCCGTACTATCCATCTTAAAGAATTAGTAATCAATTTAACAGAACTTGAACCAACCAAAAAGTGCTACCCGCCTTGTCGGCTAGGTAGCTCGCCCTTCGCCTCGTGGCTGCTGCTTGTCATCCTGCCATGCCCAGCTAAGGCTTCAAGAATTCAGCAAGGTCCTCTTTTCTAAGATGTCGGGTCAGATGACTCCAGGGTTATCCCCTAATTCTCACTGCCAGGTGAAAATTACAGAGTGCAACTGGTTAACACACAAAATAGTCCAAATTAGCTCAACATGGTTCAACCAAATGGCATAGAAGGAATTGGGATCAAGTTGTACATTACCCACCTGCCGAGCCGGAACAAAAGGAGAGGGAGGGAGGGAGGGAAAGCCGCCTTCAAGGAATGAGGGAATGAGCCTTGGGGTGCACCTATATTTAGAACTGCCCACTCTTGCTTCCACTCTGGCAGGTCACCCACTCAGGACCTGGGGAATTGGCGGCAAGACAACTTTGAAAACTAACATCCTGCAGGAGAACCCCAAAGGACCACCCCTTCTTTTCAGCCCTCCTCTTCACCCAGACTAATCAGGACATCCCTGCTGGAGCAGGTGCAGTGCCACCCCCTGTTAAAGGGAAGGGGCTCAGGACTGAGTCCTCCCCTTAATTCTTCTGTCCCTCAGGATTTTGTATAGGAACTAGTAGAGGGGTTTTAGGGCTGCAGGACCTGAATGCACATCTGTGGACATGTGTCTTGCATGGTGGAGATGTGGGGAGTAGCAGTGGGTCATGGGGATGGGGCATTTGGGTGTTCTGCACTGCTGCCACCTCTTTGGATAGTGGGGGCCTGAGCCCACTTCTCAGTTCTGCCTATCCCCTAGTCCGAGATGCCAGTGTCACAGATGACACAACTGAAAATATAAGCACGTTTTTAGATTGGAAAAGACCCTATAAATACTTTTCAGAGCACATTTTAAAGAAGTGATTGCAAGGGTGATTGATAGTACATGGCACATTATTTCTAGCTTCAAATTTTTCTTATTATACTGGTGCAGCAGGGATTGGTGGGTATTTAAATTTATAATCCTCACTTTAAAGGAAATATCTGGAAAAGGCAAAGTACAACATATTGGAAGGATATATATCATTATCATAGTGCAGTCATTATAAAACCCTTATGAAGAAGAACCACAACACTCCCCCACCCCATTTTTTGTTGTTACGTTTGTACCCTGCGCTTTCCCACTCATGGCAGGCTCAATGTGGCTTACATATTGTATACAGGTACTTATTTGTACCTGGGGCAACGGAGGGTTAAGTGACTTGCCCAGAGTCACAAGGAGTTGCCTGTGCCTGAAGTGGGAATTGAACTCAGTTCCTCAGGACCAAAGTCCACCACCCTAACCACTAGGCCACTCCTCCACCCATTAGTATATTAGATAAAAAATAAACCCCATCTATGTTTTACTGTCAAGTAATATCCTTTAGGAATTCAGCTCTTGTGAAATAGCCATGTTCGCTTATGGCCTTCAAGTGCTAAGCCTCCTCTCCTCCTTCCTGTACACATTAATTGATTTGATTTGCTTACTTTATTTTTTGTCTATTAGATTGTAAGCTCTTTGAGCAGGGACTGTCTTTCTTCTATGTTTGTGCAGCGCTGCGTAAGCCTTGTAGTGCTATAGAAATGCTAAATAGTAATAGTAGTAGTAGTAGATTGTACAGTCGAGCTGCTGTATAAAAATATATATAAGTTAGGGGGGAAGTTATCAAAGTGAGCTATGGTTAAGACAGGTTATTTTACCACAACTTGTGCTATTTTAGCCCCGGTCTGAATTTATACAATGAGACCTAGTTACTTATAACCCGTGTTAACAGCAAAATAACCTATCTTAATGGTAGCCCATATTGGTAACCTTCTTTGTAGTGTCAAGGTCTTTTACCTCATAACATAAGAACATAAGAGTAGCCATACTGGGTCAGACCAATGGTCCATGTAGCCCAATATCCTGTTTCCAACAGTGGCCAATCCAGGTCACAAGTACCTGGCAGAAACCTAAACTGTGGCAACATTCCATGCTACAAATCCCAGGGCAAACAGTCGCTTCCCATGTCTGTCTCAATAGCAAACTATGGACTTTTCCTCCAGGAAGTTGTCTATGTATTTTGAAGTTCACATATGGTGTAAGGCTGTAGCAGGCTAATGTGATATATTTGGAATCTTCCAGTTCTAAGTAATTGAGCTCCGGATCATCTCATGAGTTCTCCTGAGGACGCTTTCAGAGCGAAACACACGTTGTGTCGGGAATGAACAATGTCATATTCAGGAAATGAACTGATTAGGATATGATTTGAGGCGGGAAGAATTTTATCAACACACTAACACGAGCACGAATACGAGCACGGAACATGCCAGTGAAAGCTGTGGCACTATTGAAGAGCACAGTATTCACTCGAGTTCTACTTCATCCAAACCTAAGCTAAGTGACAACCATCTATATATCTTAAAGAACTGACTTGATATATGTTCTAGTGTTAAGATCCAGTGAGTACCTCCTTACATTGGTGGGTGGTAGGGCAAGAGTGCAATGATGTTCTGATTATTTCATGTTTGCTTTCTAGTAGCCCAGCCGTGGCAGCATGTTTTCACTGAGCACTCTTAATAACATTAGCTGTTTGCTATTACCTTTTGTAGCTTCACTAAAAATTGTCTTTTGATGCATGCTTCACAAGCAAATAAAAAAAAACAAAAAAATAAGAGATTGAAGTAGAATACAATGGCTTCTTTTTTGTATATGGAAACCTTTTTTAAACCCAGATATGTTGACTGCTGTTACCTCATCCTCCAGCAAAGAGTTCCAGAGCTTAACTATGCTTTGAGTGAAAAATATTTCCTCCTATTTGTTTTAAAAGTATTTCCATGTAACTTCCTTAAGTGTCCCCTAGTCTTCTTACTTTTGGAAAAAGAAAAAAATCAATTTACTTTTACTCGTTCTACACCAATCAGGATTTTGTAGACCTCAATCATATCTCCCCTCATCTATCTCTTTTCCAAGCTGAAGATCCCTAACCTTTTTAGCTTTCCTCATATGAAAGGTGTTCTGCCCCCTTTGGAGGAGTGACCTAGTGGTTAGGGTGGTGGACTTTGGTCCTGAGGAACTGAGTTCAATTCCTGGCACAGGCTGCTCCTTGTGACTCGGGGCAAGTCACTTAACCCTCTATTGCCTGCCACATTGAGCCTGCCATGAGTGGGAAAGCGTGGGGTACAAATGTAACTAAATAATATCATTGTGGTAGCTCTGCTTTGAACCTTTTCTAATTCCACTATATCTTTTTTGAGATACAGCAACCAGAACGGAACCCAATACTCAGGATGCGGATGCACCATGGAGGCATTATAGCATTTTCAGTCTTATTCACCATCCCTTTCCTAATAATTCCTAGCATCCTGTTTGCTTTTGTGGCTGCAGCCGCACATTGAGCAGAAGATTTCAGCATATTATCTACAATGACACCTAGATCTTTTTCTTGAGTGCTGACCGCCAAGGTAGACCCTAGCATCAGGTAAGTATGATTCAAATTATTCTTTCCAATGTGCATCACCTTTTATTTGCCCACATTAAATTTCATCTGCCATTTGGATGCCCAGTTTCCTAAGGTCTTCCTGAAATATTTCTCAGTCCGCACGTGTTTTGACAACCTTGAATAGTTTTGTGTCATCTACACATTTACTCATCTTACTCATCGTTCCAACTTCATATCATTTATAAATATGTTAAATAGCACCAGTCCCAGTACTGATCCCTATGGCACTCCACTGTTCACCCTCCTCCATTGAGAGAAATGACCATTGAACCCTACCCTCTGTTTTCTGTCCAATAACCAATTCCTAATCCACACTAGAACACTGCCTCCTATCCCATGCCTCTTTTTCTCAGAAGCCTCTCATGAGGAACTTTATCAAAAGGTTTCTGAAAATCTAGATATACTACATCAACCGGCTCACTTTTATCCACATATTTATTCATGCCTTCAAAAAAATGAAGCAAATTGGTGAGGCAAGACTTCCCTTGACTGAACTCATGCTGACTCTGTCCCATTAAACCATGTTTGTCTATGTGTTCCATAATTTTATTCTTTATAATAGTTTCCACTAATTTGCCCTGCACTGACATCAGGCTTACCAGTCTGTAATTTCCCAGATCACCCCTGGAACCCTATTTAAAAATCTGTGTCACATTGGCCACCCTCCAATCTTCAGGTACTACGGATGATTTTAATGATAGGTTTCATATTACTAACAGCAGATCAACAATTTCATGCTTGAGTTCTTTGAGTACCCTTGGATGTATGCCATCTGGTCCAGGTGATATACTATTCTTTAATTTGTCAGTTTGGCTCAGTACGTCTTCCAGATTCACCGAGATTTCTTTCAGTTCCTCCACATCATCACCCTTGAAAACCATTTCCAGTACAGGCAGATCTCCATAAAGACCGAAGCACAGAATTCCTTCAATTTCTCCACTATGCCTTTGTCCTCCCTGAGCACCCCTTTTGCTCCTTCGTGATCTAACAGTCCCATGCATTCCCTCACTGGCTTTCTGCATCTGATGTACTTGAAAAAGTTGTTACTGTGAGTTTTAGCCTCTGCGTCAAGTTTCTCTTCATATTCTCTTTTAGCCTTCTTTATTAATGCTTTGTGGAGAACACATGATGCACTGAGAGGCTGAGACACGTTTTCATGCTCTCTGAGGCTCCCGTGCCCCCTTAAATACGCAAACAGCTTATATTATAGCTTTCTTGGCTCCGTTTTTGTCTGTCAGGTTGTCATTCCAATGGACAAATACTTAGCGGCATTGCAGGGTGGCATGGTAGACAAGGGATCTAGGCAGGAGAAGGACAAGCCCCAAACAGCGGATAGTAATGGAGGCACCACAACTGCAGGGCGGGCCATTCTTCTCAACAGAGCAACTATCGCAGCTGACAGTGGCTGTGGAAGGAGTGAATGAACCCTTTTGGCTGACAAGAGTAGACACACAGGTGATTTGGAGCAAAGGATTTCAGCACGAGAAGATGCTCCTCCCTCATCCATGGAGGCCCTGCCCATGCTAAAAACCACAGTGCGGGAGCTGACTGCAAAGGTGGACGATTTGGAAAATCATTTGCGTCGTGCCAATTTATGGATTATCGGCTTACTGGAATCAGTGGAGGAGCAAGAATGTGCTAGAATGCTGGTTAGCCACTGAACTTGCACTATCAGATCATGCAGGACCTTTATGTCTGAAGTGAGCCCACCACGTGGGTCGAGTGCAAGATGGCCGATGGTCTCCACGTGCAGTTCTTGTTAAAGACCATAATTACATCCATAAAGTGTTCAGGAAGAAAAGAGACATGGTATAGTATGAAGGCCACTCTATAAGAATTTTTCAAGATTACTGTGCCTCTCTACAGGAGTGCTGGAGACAGCTTACTCCGCTCTGCACCCAGCTGCATGAGAAAAGCATCTGATTTATGCTGTGGTTCTTAAGGTGTAGTTTAATGGTCAGTGGCAATTCTTTGATACCCTTGCAGCTGCCCAGGATTTTGTTTCACAAATTATCAACCTGCGGCAAAGAGACACCTGAGCTCTGGGTGGCCACTCATTATTATGTTTAGATTTAGATTTTTGCTCACACCTTTTTCAGTAGTAGCTCAAGGTGAGTTACATTCAGGTATACTGGGTATTTCTCTGTCCCAGGAGGGCTCACAATCTAAGTTTGTACCTGAGGCAATGGAGGGTTAAGTGACTTGCCCAAGATCACAAGGAACAATGGTGGGATTTGAACCAGCCATGTCTGGATGTCAAGCCCTGTGTTCTAACCACTAGGCCACTCCTCCACTCCAATCATGTAATTGTTCTACGAGTCAAATGGCTGTCATAAGAAATGATGAATTTGTTTATTGAAGTTGTTAATTCTGTAAACTGTTTACATTAACACATTTTCTTTTGCACCATCAGGAGGAATGGGGCCTCAAGCATTAAGAATGGTTTCAGTATCCATCTTGAAATATGGGGTGGATTTCTACATGGTTTTTCATGGGAAGGGATGGGAAGGGGGTCTGGGTGGGGGATGCTGGGAGGGGGGATGGGAGATATTGGTGGGTATCTTTGATATCACTGAGAGGGGATGTTGTAGATGTTTTTGGGGGTTTTAGCTGATTATTCTTTTGTGTGGCAGAGATGTGCAGATGTCAGTGTGGTCACCACAATAGACAGCTACTACAACGGGAAACCTATTGGATTTATCATTTAAATATGCTGGAACCAAGTGGTCTAAATACGTATATCCAGTGGACCTGCTTTATGTGAAACACAACTGTTTAGATCAGCTGTTTCCGGTAAGATAGGACTTTAAAAAGACGCCGCCGCCATTTTATAATCATTGATAGATGGCAGACAAGAACGATCTGATAGCCTGGTGAGTCTTGAACTTAGATGAACACTATAAGCTATATAGGGGAGCAATATGAAGACAAGGTCTGATATATTTGTATGCTATATTTTCTTACAGAAACAGCACGAAGAGTTCCCCTTGAGAAAGCCAGGAGGGCGAAACAGAATCCTGTTGGGGTGTGCTGATGTATAGGCAAACAGATAAGTGACAGATTCTTTAAGCCATCTGCTATAAATACAACATAGGAGCTAAATGGCATGCTTTATAAAAACATAAGAAAAAAAGTAAAAAAGAGCAAAAAAGTTGGTTAATAAGCGTGCTAGGTAGCTCAGTCAATGGTAGGAGGGTGGGTACAAGTCTATGATTATAACAAAGCAGCATAAGAGATACTTAACGATAATTGCTGCTTGTTTATGAGACTTTACCTATAAACTCCACCATATAATTCTCCCTTAGCACTCTGCTTATTTTTTTGTTGGTACCCTAGAAATAAGCAGTGGATTTTCCCAAGCCAATTTTAATAATGGCTTGTGGACTTCTCTTTTAGCAAACTATCTAAACCTTTTTTAAACCCTGCTAAACTAACTGCCTTTACCATATTCTCTGATTCATTTTAAATTTACTACTTTGTAGCTTCATTATTTTGGAAAGAGTAAACAAGTAATTCATGTCTATCCGTTCCACTCCACTCATTATTTTACATACCTCTATCATATCTCCCCTCAGCTGTCTTTTCTCAGGCTGAAAAGCCCTAACCAATTCAGCCTTTCCTCATAGGGAAGTTGTCCCATCCCCTTTATCATTTTTGTCACCCTTCTCTGTACCTTTTCTAATTCCACTATATCTTTTTTGAGATGTGGTGACCAGAATTGCACACAATAATTGAGGTGCGGTTGCACCATGGAGTGATACAAAGGCATTATAACATCCTCATTTTTATTTTCTATTCCTTTCCTAATAATACCTAACATTCTATTTGCTTTTTTGCCACCGCAACACACTGAGCAGAGGGTTTCAAAGTATCGCCAACGATGACTCTTAGATCCTTTTCCTGGTTGGTGACTCCTAACGCGGAACCTTGCATCACGTAGCTATAGTTCGGGTTCCTCTTTCCCACATGCATCACTTTGCACTTGCTCACATTAAACATCATCTGCCATTTGAATGTCGAGTCTCCAAGGTCCTCTTGCAATTTTTCACAATCCTCTTGTGATTTAGCAACTTTGAATAACTTTGTGTCGTCAGCAAATTTAATTACCTCAGTAGTTATTCCCATATCTAGATCATTTATAAAGCAGCAGTCCCAACACAGACTTCTGCAGAACCCCACCATCTACACTTCTCCACTGAGAATAGTGACCGTTTAACCCTACTCTCTGTTTTCTATATTTTAACCAGTTTTTAATCCACAATAGAACACCACCTCCTATCCCACGACTTTCCAATTTCCTCTGGAGTCTTTCATGAGGTACTTTGTCAATTGCCTTTTGAAAATCCAGATACACAATATTGACCGACTTACTGCTATCCACACGTTTGTTCATCCCTTCAAAGAAATGTAGTAGATAGGTGAGTCATGATTTCCCTACACTAAATCCATGTTGGCTTTGTCTCATTGACCCATGCTTTTGAATATGTTCAATAATTTTGTTCTTTATACTGGTCTCTACCATTTTGCCCAACACCAACGTCAGGTTCACTGGTCTATAATTTCCTGGATCACTTCTGCAACCCTTTTTAAAAATCGGCGTTACATTGGCCACTCTTCTATCTTCTGGTACCATGCTTAATTTTAAAGGTAAATTATATATTACTAACAATAGTTCTGCAAGTTCATGTTTCAATTCTATCAATACCCTGGGATGTATACCATCCGGTCCTGGTGATTTGCTACTCTTCAATTTGTCAAATTGCCCCATTACATCTACCATGTTCACAGACATTTAATTCAGTTTCTTTGACTCATCAGCATTGAATACCATTTCTGGCACCGTTATCTCTCCCACATCTTCCTTGGTGAACACCTAAGCAAAGGATTCATTTACTCTCTCCGCTATGGCCTTGTCTTCCCTTTTTACCCCTCAGTTACCTAGTGGATCAACCAATTCTTTTGTCAGCTTCTTGCTTTTAATATACCTAAAAAAGGTTTTACTATGCGTTTTTGCCTCCAATGCAATCTTCTTTTCAAAGTCTCTCTTTGCCTTTCTTATCAGTGCTTTACGTTTGACTTGCCATTCTTTATGTAGTTTCCTATTATTTTCAGTCAGATCCTTCTTCCATGTTCTAGCTCACTTTTTAACCATGCCAGCTGTTATTTGGTCTTCCTTCCTTCTTTTTCAATACACGGAATATATTTGGCCTGGGCTTCCAGGATGGTATTTTTGAACAGCATCCACACCTGATGTAAATTTTTGACCTTCGCAGCTACTCCTCTAAGTTTTTTTCCCCCACTGTTGTCATTTTATCATAGTCTCCTTTTTGAAAGTTAAATGTTAACGTATTGGATTTCCTGTGTTTACTTACTTACTCCAGAGCTTATAACAAATCTGATCATGCTATGAACAGTGTTATCAAGAGGTCCCAGCACCATTATCTCCTGCACCAGATAATTCGCTCCACTAAGAACTAAGTCTAGAATTTTTCCTCCTCTTGTTGGCTCCTGAACCAGCTGCTCCATAAAACAGTCCTTGATTCCATCAAGGAATTTCACCTCTCTAGCATGCACTGATGTTACATTTATCCAGTCAATATCGGGGTAATTGAAATCACCTATTATTATTGTGTTTTCCAGTTTGTTAGACTCCCTAATTTCTGATTACATTTCTTCATCTGTCTCTTTATCCTGGCCAGGTGGACGGTAGTACATTCCTATCACTATCCTTTTCCCCTTTACACGTGGAATTTCAATCCATAGGGATTCCAAGATGTATTTCATGTCCTGTAGAATTTTTAGTCTATTTGATTCAAGTCCCTCCTTAACATACAATGCTACCCCTCCACCAATTCGATCAACCCTATCACTGTGATATAATTTGTATCCTGGTATGCCAGTGTCACACTGGTTATCCTCCTTCCACCAGGTCTCAGAAATGCCTATTATATCTATTTTGTCATTTAGTACAATATATTCTAACTCTCCCATTTTATTTCTTGGGCTTCTGTTCACATGTAGACATTTCAAACTATGTTTGATGTTCCTATTTACATCTTGCTCAGCAGTTGACAGTGATAATGTGCAATCTTGAAAATCTTTCTGCTTTTTATTTAAAGACACCTGATCTACTATGCTCTCGCTATCGGGATGCTCTATCTTTCCCTGTTTTGGTGATATCTTTGAAAGATACCTTGTTCCGAACCATGGACTTTTGAGTGACTGTCGGTCTTCCCCTAGTTTCTAGTTTAAAAGCTGTTCTATCTCCTTTTTAAATGCCAATGCCAGCAGCCTGGTCCCACCCGGAATAAAGTGGAGCCCATCCTTTCGGAATAGGCTCCCCCCTGCATCATCATTTCATCCATGCATTGGGACTTTGGAGCTCTGCCTGTCTCTTGGGCCCTCGCACATGGAAAGGGAAGCACTTCTGAAAATGCCACCCTAGAGGATCTGGATTTGAGCTTTCTACCTAAGAGCCTAAATTTGGCTTCCAGAACCTCTTTTCCATATTTTCCTATGTCATTGGTGCCTACATGTACCAAGATAGCCAGCTCCTCCCCATCATTATCTAAAATCCTATCTAGGTGACACGTGAGGTCCACCACTTTCGCACCAAGCAAGCAAGTCACCAGACGATCCTCACGTCCACCAGCCATCCAGCTATCTACATGCCTAATAATTGAATCACCAACTACAACAGCTGTCCTAACCCTTCCCTCCTGGGCAGAAGTTTCTAGAGACACATCCTCAGTGCGAGAGGATATTGAATCCCCTGGTGGGCTGGTCCTGATACAGGATTATTTCCAACTTCACCGGGGTGATGCTCTCCATTTAGGAGGCCTCCTTCCTCCAATGCAGCACACTGAGCTATTATTTTGTTCCGCCTCCTTCTGAATTTTGGCTAAGTCCTTAGGATGCCCGATTCGCATTGTCTCACGGAACTTATGTTAAGAGAGCCAAAATACTATCAGCTTTGAAAAGACATAAAGCAGATGTGGTGTATCTGCAGGAAACCAGGCTCTCAACAGGGATGCATCTTAAATTACAGAGCCAGTTGGTGTGTGGGAAGTTCACTGATCACCAACAACAGGGCGTGGGGGGGGGGGGGGGGGGGGGGGGGGGGGGGGGGGCAGTACTGCTGTAAAGATCTTTGGCCTGCCAGACCAAATTATTATTTAAAGATTGTGAGGATCGGTATGTGGGGCTCAGCATCAATCTGCAGGGCCAGGACATTGTGTTGGTTGCGGTTTAAGCTCTGGTTACTCCAGATCATGCCTTTTCCCCACGTTTATTTTGTCAGCAGTATTCAAGCATGCCAGTGATAGTGGCTGGTGATATGAAAGTGGTCTATGACCCAGGACTAGATCGATCCAATCCCCCTAGGACTCCTGCATGCCCCTCTGTCTTAGAGACGTTTGTTCAGCACTTAGCTTATTACATCCTGATGATAGAGATTTCACACATACTTCTTGTGCTCACCAGACTCTTTTGTGCTTTGATTACATCTTCACGTCGGAATGTATATTTTCTCAGATAATTTTTGCTAATATAGGACCAGAAGAAATCTCTGATCATGCTTTAATCTGGGCTGACCTGGAAGTCGTGCCTTATATTCAGCAGGCACCAGGTTGGCGCTTCCCTGCTTACTTATATTCTTCTACTGAGTTTTCCACGTATTTGCAGACTAAATGGCAAGATTTTGTCACTTTGAATCAGCAGCATATGGATGACCCGGTGCTTTTTTGATCCACTGCCAAAGCAGTGCTTACAGGAGACATAATTGTGTATGTCAGCGCGAGAAACCAGCGTATTAGCCAAGGAATAGTGGATCTCGAATGTAAACTGTGGATGCTCCCCATGGGCTCTGTCCCCATCCCTGTGGTTACTGTGGGCCCCTGTCCCCGTGTCATTCTCTACTGCACACCTGTACATCCTGCATCAGGACAGCAGGCTTCCCCATGCCATGTTGATGTCAGCTGAGATGGGTGTGGCCTTCTCAGTCTCTTAATTCTAGCCTAATACAAGAAAAATGTGTTGGTGGTTTTCTAGTCTGTATTTTATTTGCTCCATTTCCCACTTGTTCCTGCCCCCTCTGCTCTTCCAGCAGTGTCCAGCAGTCTCTCTTGGCTTTCCTCATGGACAGATCTGCCAGGACTGTTGGCATTTCAGTGATACACTAACCTTCCAAATTTTCTGCTAAATACATTCTCATAGAGGGCCCCAAACATGTAAAGAGACAGACAAGCTGACAGAGGCAAGCAGTAGGTGTTTGGCAGTAGTGAAATGTGCCTAAAATTTACAAAAGGATCAAAAAAATGCTTTAACTCTCTGCAGAAAGCAGATTTGATAACCAGGACATATGGATATGGTGTGATTGAAAAGTTCCTCTTCAAATCCTTCAAATACCCTGGAAAGCCGTCCCATCCTTGCCGGTAATGACTCATGCAATTTTTGCCCCTCAGTGACCCCCCTCGTCTTACCCCCCTTCCCTTTTTATAGTTGAAATAAATGGTCCTCACTGCTTATATTTCATTAGTGCAGCGATTTTCAAGCCAGTCCTGGGGATAAAGCCACCCAGCCTGCTTTTCTTGATATTCATAAGGAATACCCATGACATAATGTGACGGCCATGCGTGCACTACTTCTACTGCTTCCATATTCATTGTGCACAGCACTGGAACAGGGTCCAGGGTAGCGTAAAAGGTTTTACAGAGGTTTCTTGTCAATCTTTCAATTTTTAAGTGCTAGTTTTGTCTGCTTATGCAAGCCAAAGGAAGCCTGTGCAAGTTTTAAAGGGAGATAGGGAATAACAAACATGGGCGTATGTCCAAACAAAAGTGAAAGTGAAAGCACTTATCCGTGTCTGTTCTTATATGAGCCTCTCAAAACTTTCAAGTGTGGATATATTTTGAAAGGATCATATTTATGAGCTGAAGAACAGGTGTTGATGTGTATTGACACTTTCAGTTTTGGTTCAGACATGCGCACAGGGTTTCTCAGTTTAAGGGTCTTTTACTAAGCCATGGTAGCAGGGACGGACTGACCATTCAGACAAACAGGCAGTGTCCAAGGGCCCAGACACTCTAGGGGGCCCAGAGGCTCTACCCGGATGCCCACCGCACACTACAGCCCTCCCCAGTCCTACCTTTAAAGGTGCACCACTGGGCCTCTTTGGGGTGGGGGTGGGGGACGACATGTTCTTTCCTGCCTGTTGTGCTTAGGGTTACCATATGTCCGGATTTACCCGGACATGTCCTCTTTTTGAAGACATGTCCGGGCGTACGGACGGGTTTTGCCAGTCCGCCCGTTTGTCCGGATTTCTGGACAAACGGGTAGGCGGGCCTATCCTAGCCTCCCCTTCCCTTACTTACTATCTACTGCCCTGGTGGTCTAGTGACCTCTTCGGGGCAGGATAGAGCCCCCTCTTTTCTGCCTGGAGCGCTGCCCTTGCCCTGCATCCTGTTGCTATGATGGTCTCGGGATTCAAAATGGCCGCCGAGAGTTGAAGCGGCCTTGAGAGACTTCAATTCTCGGCGGCCATTTTGAATCCCGAGACTGTCACAGCAACAGGATGCAGGGCAAGGACAGAGCTCCAGGCAGAAAAGAGGGGGCTCTATCCTGCCCCGAAGAGGTCACTAGACCACCAGGGCAGTAGATAGTAAGTAAGGGGAGGGGAGGGGAGGTGACGGGGGGCAGGGGAAGGGAATATGTGACAGGGGGCGGGGCGAGGATGCAAAAGGGATGAGGTGGAGGTGGGCAGTGGCGGGATGTGGGCGGGGCTGGGGCGGGGCATGTGTCCTCTTTTTGAGAGGACAAAATATGGTAACCCTAGTTGTGCTGCCGCTATTCCTCCTGCCTGTCACCACCATATTTTAAAAATGGCTGCCAAGACTCCCTGGACCCATGAAACTATTACAGGAAGTCTCGGCTGCCATTTTGAAAACACAGCGGTGCCAGCAGGTGGGGGAATAACAGCAGCGCAGCAGGCAGGAACAAAGATGCTCCCCCCCTGCAGAGACCACGAGGGCCCTTCAGGTAGGACCAAGGCAGTGGGGCCATTGGCTGTGGCAGTAGGGGGGGCAGCAGCATGGCAGTAGGGAGGATGTCGGGCAGCGGCTGGGCAGGGGGCCCAGACCAACATCAGTGCCCGAGGGCCCAGACCACTTTCAGTCTGCCTCTGTGCGGTAGTGTTTTTAGCTCACCGTAGAAATCAGTTAGCGGTAAACACCACCAGCTGATTTCTACCATGAGCTAAAAACACTACCACAGCTTAGTAAGAGACCCCCTTACCGTGAAACCTTGTGTGCATGCGTCCAGCATACTCCCCTCCCATTTTTGCTGGATTTGCTGCACAAAGGGGATATTAGTGGTGTACACAAATCGAATTGAATGTTCATATTTTTCCATTTAGCTGAATACATGGAAAAGCCTCTCAGGTGAGGTGATGAGATGAAACAGCAACAGAATTACGGAAAGCCTAGGACAAGCACAGAGGATCCTTAATGAGGAATAAGAAAGATGGAGACCAGGTACGATCTGCAAGAAATCAATACATCCTTATTCACAATATGGACTGCATAAGGAAGCACCAACATCAGTGGCTCGTGGAGGAAGCAGAAAGCAAACTGATAAAAGATCCAAGTTATGCCGATGTGACGAAGAACCACTCCGTGTTTCAACAAACAGTGGAAATCCGAGTGTGGGAAATGAAAAAAGGTAGAAATATACATAAACGTCATCTAATCTTTACATCAAGCAGAAAGAATTCAAGGAAAAGATTTAAGTATTGTAAATAGTTGAAATAAAACTTTAATGAACGAGGTGACCTGCCTGCTTATTTTCGAACGAGAAGGCCGGCCATCTTCTGACACAAATCGGGAGATGGCCGGCCATCTCCTAAACCCGGCTAAATCAGTATAATCGAAAGCCGATTTTGGCCGCCTTCAACTGCTTTCCGTCGCAAGGCTGGTCAAAGTTAAAGGGGGCGTTTCGACAGGGTACGGAAGGCGGGACGGGGGCATGGTTATGAGATGGCCGGCTTCGGCCAATAATGGAAAAATGAAGGCCGGCTTCACTTGGCCCATTTATTTTTAGGACCAAGCCTAAAAAAAAGTGCCCCAACTGACCAGATGACCACCGGAGGGAATCGGGGAATCACCTCCCCTTACTCCTCCAGTGGTCACCAACCCCCTCCCACCCCAAAAAAAAATGTTTTTAACATTTTTGTGCCAGCCTCAAATGTCATACCCAGCTCCATGACTGCAGTATGCAGGTCCCTGGAGCAGTTTTAGTGGGTGCTGCAATGGACTTCAGGCAGGCAGACCCAGGCCCATCCCCCGCCTACCTGTTAAACACCTGGTGATAAATGTGAGCCCTCCAAAACCCACCACAAACCCACTGTACCCACATGTAGGTGCTCCCTTCACCCATAAGGGCTATGGTAGTGGTGTACAGTTGTGGGGAGTGGGTTTGGGGGATTTGGGGGGGCTCAGCACACAAGGTAAGGGAACTATGGATCTAGGAGAAATTTATGAAGTCCACTGCAGTGCCCCCTAGGGTGCCCGGTTGGTATCCTGGCATGTGAGGCGGACCACTGCACTATAAATGCTGACTCTTCCCATGACCAAATGCCTTGGATTTGGCCGGGTTTGAGATGGCCGCCATTAGTTTCCATTATCGGCGGGAAACTAATGGCGGCTATCTCTAACGCCAGCCCAAATGTTGAGATTTGGCCGGCCCCGACCGTATTATCGAAACGAAAGATGGCCGGCCATCTTGTTTCGATAATACGGTCGGGTATGCCGCTTGCCGGGGCCGGCCTTGGAGATGGCCGCCCATATAGATGGCCGGCCCCGTTCCATTATGCCCCTCTTGGTCAGCCAAGAGGTCTACAAGACTGGAAGAATTAGGGAAATAGATTAAGGATTTTGATTCATATACAGAAGTTAAAAAAGCTTAAAAAACACAAAACAATATTCCAACTAATTGGCTTATGTACTAACTGAGCATTACAACCCAGTTTTATTTTGCAGGGTGCTTCTGGGTGGCCTGGTCAGGATGGCACTGCCTTGCTTGTAACTGTAATTCTTTATTACTTTTATAGTAGGAATTGTACCGTGTTCTGTGATTCCCTATTTGGATCCCTTCTGAAAGCCTTCTTGTGATCTGCCAGGGAGATGTGTTCCTAATCCTGGACACATTCTAGGAGAGAAATAAGGAGAAGATTACTATGTTTATTGTTTATCTTTATTGGCGCTTTATTTATTGCCTTTCAATATGAAAAATCAGAGGGGTCTACATTCTAAAACTCGAATTAGGAAAAGAACTACACATATTGAAGCAGGACATGTTTATCTACTCCTACCCTAGCTGAGATATTTAACCATCTCTCTGACCTCATTTTCTAACCCTTCTTACTCTCTTACCTATCTACATGTTCCATCTTTGCTTATACCCTATGCTGTCAATTAAAATGTTATATTATGTATTGTGTTGACATTGTAAATAGTGTACTGTTGAATATTTTTACTGCTTTAATTGCCTATTGCTCGTGTTTGATCTATTCTTACTGTACACCGCCTTGAGTGAATTCCTTCAAAAAGGCAGTAAAGAAATCCTAATAAATAAATAAAATTTGCATACATAGTAACCTAGTAACATAGTAGGTGACGGCAGAAAAAGACCGGCACGGTCCATCTAGTCTGCCCAACAAGATAAACTCATATGTGCTACTTCTTGTGTATACCTTACCTTGATTTGTATCTGCCATTTTCAGGGAGCAGACCGTAGAAGTCTTGCCCAGCACTAGCCCCGCCTCCCAAACACCAGCCCCGCCTCCCAATCTCAGCTAAGCTTCTGAGGATCCATTCCTTCTGAACAGGATTCTTTTATGTTTATCCCACGCATGCTTGAATTCCGCTACTGTTTTCATCGCCACCACCTCCCGTGGGAGGGCATTCCAAGCATCCACCACTCTCTCCGTGAAAAAATACTTCCTGACATTTTTCTTGAGTCTGCCCCCCTTCAATCTCATATCATGTCTTCTAGTTCTACCGCCTTCCCATCTACGGAAAAGGTTCGTTTGCGGATTAATACCTTTCAAATATTTGAACGTTTGTATCATATCACCCTTGTTTCTCCTTTCCTCCCGATTAACTTGCTGCATTCCGTGCTATTATACTTGCGGTAGAAGCCATGCGCTCAAACATCCACGCGCGGCTCTACCACAAGCCTTTCTGTTTCTCCCCCCACCCCCACCAGAATCCCAAGCCACACAACAAAGCAGTGTCAGAAGCGCCCTTACAATATGGTGCCAGTGCAAAGCCCTTGTTCTGGCCCTGATTGTTGACATCCTGAGAGCCAGTCTGGCTGCACATGTGACTGTCCAAGGACTGGGTCCAGAACCACTGCATTAATGTATTTTAGTGCACAGGGACTGTTCGATCTCCCTGCAATTCCAGAGGCTTTGCTGCCTTGTGCCTTATCTGCCTCAGGAAAGGTGCTGTTCACACCCCTGTGCTCTGCCCCACTGGCATATTCAGGACAAGTTGCCACCTGCAATATTTCCCAAGCAATCACCCAATTACACTAACTTGCTTTACCGACATTTAATTTGGAGACAAAAAAACAAGTGACAACATTTAATTCATCAAAGGTACCAATAGAAAAAAGGTTGTGGCCAAAGGTTGACAATTAGCTCCAATACAGAAAAAAAAGAAAGATAACCACCTTTATGAAGAGATTCCTCAAGGCGGTGTACAGCAGATACAGCTTGACATAAAACTTACAATTCTGTTCACAGCATAACAATACTACAATGACCAAATATAAACATAAATACAATCAATGAAGTAAACTTGAAACAGGCAAACTGAATCCTAATAATAAGCATAGGATGATAAAGAGGGGCATAATCGAAAGGGACGCCCAAGTTTTGCTGAGGACATCCTCGCACAATGTCCCGGTGGAGGGGGCAGGGAAACCCGTATTATCGAAACAAGATGGACATCCATCTTTCGCTTCAATAATACGGTCAGGGATGCCCAAATCTTGAAATTTAGGTCATCCCTAGGTTTGGTAGTTTCTGATTTTCGGTGATAATGGAAACCAAGGACGCCCATCTCAGAAATGACCAAATGCAAGCCCTTTGGTCTTGGGAGGAGCCAGCATTCATAGTGCACTGGTCCCCCTGACATGCCAGGACACCAACCGGGCACCCTAGGGGGCATTGCAGTGGACTTCATAAATTGCTCCCAGGTACATAGCTCCCTTACTTTGTGTGCTGAGCCCCCCAACCCCCCCAACCCCCCCAACCCCCCCCAAAACCCACTACCCACAACTGTACACCGCTACCATAGCCCTTACGGGTGAAGGGGGGCACCTAGATGTGGATACAGTGGGTTTATGGTGGGTTTTGGAGGGCTCACATTTACCACCACACGTGTAACAGGTGGAGGGGATGGGCCTGGGTCCGCCTGCCTGAAGTGCACTGCACCCACTGAAACTGCTCCAGGGACCTGCTTACTGCTGTGATGGACCTGAGTATGACATTTGAGGCTGGCATAGAGGCTGGCACAAAATATTTTGAAAGATGTTTTTTGAGGGTGGGAGGGGGTTAGTGACTACTAGGGGAGTAAGGGGAGTGATTCCCCGATTCTCTCTGGTGGTCATCTGGTCAGTTAGGGCACCTTTTTGTGCCTTGGTTGTAAGAAAAACAGGACCAGGTAAAGTCATCCAAATGCTCGTCAGGGACGCCCTTTTGTTTTCCACTATGGGTCGAGGACGTCCATGTGTTTGGCACGCCCAAGTCCTGCCTTCGCTACGCCTCCAACACGCCCCGTGAACTTTGGTTGTCCCTGCGACGGAAAGCAGTTAGGAACACTCAAAATCGGCTTTTGATTATGCCAATTTGGGCGACCCTATGAGAAGGACACCCATCTTCCGATTTGTGTCGAAAGATGGGAGTCCTTCTCTTTCGAAAATGAGCATGAAAGTGTCAGGAATATGCACATCAAAACTGTACAGTAGAATAATCTTATAACAGAAATATAATAAATGTCAGCAGGATCCAAATGATACATCATAACAGGCAGCACAAAGGAAGAGTCATATAATACACATATGATACTTACAAGAGTGGAGGAGCAGCAGCTTAGTGGTTAGAGCACTGGTCTTGACATCCAGAGTTGGCCAGTTCAAATCCCACTGCTGCTTCTTGTGATCTTGGGCAAGTCACTTAACCCTCCATTGCCTTAGGTGCAGACTTAGATTGTGAGCCCTCCTGGGACAGAGAAATATCCATGGTACCTGAATGTAACTCACCTTGAGCTACTACTGAAAAAGGTGTGAGCAAAATAAAAAAATTAATGCAGTAAAATACAAATGAAAACCTTAAACACTCATATAACAGATACAATAAATGTGACATTGGCACAATTCCAATGGCAACATTAATAGGCATGCATTAGAGCATTCAAATAACATATGATATGATGTTTTGAACTGATATTATGCCCATCTTAATAGGCAGCCAAGAGGGCAAGTGCAGTTGAGACGTAGAACAAAATTGTTGGGTGGTTAAATTGAAGGCAAATTATATGTTCAGTTGACTAAAATATGGGGATGTAGTTTAAGTTACAGGGTGTGTGGCAAGCTAGTGCAGATGTAGATAGTCATGTACTTATTAGTTTATTAAAATCTGATATACCAAACTTCATAGGCTGACTCCTTATAGCCCTGTTCGTGCGCTCGGATCCTTTTCTCAAAACCTGCTTACCGCCCCTAACTACCGTCAAATCACCCATGAACATATGAGAAACTCCATCTTTTCACTACAAGGCCCTCGTCCTTGGAATGCCCTGCCCAATTTTTATGCTCTCAAGCTTATCTTAATACCATTAAAACCAAGCTTAAAACATATCTTTTTGCAGATGCCTATGATTAATGAGGTCTGTGGTTCTACTGAGCCCTGATTTTCTACAGAGTTTTTCCCTTCCTCATGTTTTGCTCTACCCATTTTTCTATCTCATTTTTGTAATTCATCCCTCCTCTCCTGTTCCTTTTTCTCTCTTCTCCTTATTGTTTTTTTTAGCATTTTCCCTCTTATTTCTGTTAGATTGTAAGCTGCCCTGATGGTCCTCCAGAGGGCGGGGTAGGAAATTTCAAATAAACTTGGAAACTTGGCTATCATAGCGGTGTACAGTATAAATTAAAATGAATAAGAAAAGAACTACAAAATGTGATATGGAGAAAGGAAAAGGGAATGGGACTTGAAATACCCAGTGGCGTAGCTAGGTGGGGCCACAGGGGCCTGGGCCCCCCAAATGTGCTCTGGGCCCCTGGTCGGCTGGCGGGGGTCCCCAACCCCCGCCAGCTGAAGACTTCATCCAGCGCTGGTCTGTGACATGCTCAGTTTCACTAAAAGGAGCGTACTGGATGTGAGGGGAAGAGAGAGCAGGGCAGGCAATGCGGCAGCGCTGGACACCAGCGCTGGGCGAAGTACGCGGGGGTTAGGGACCCCCGCCAGCCAAGATGTTACAGCGGCGGCAGAGGGGGGCAGCGGTGGGGTAGCGACCAAAATGTGCCCCCCCCCCACCTTGGGCTCTGGCCCCCTCCCACCTTGAGGTCTGGCTACACCCCTGGATATACCTCCTTTCTGTGGTTTTTGCAACTACGTTCAAAGCTGTTTACATAGTATATACAGGTACTTATTTGTACGGGGGCAATGGAGGGTTAAGCGACTTGCCCAGAGTCACAAGGAGCTGCAGTGGGAATCGAACCCAGTTCCTCAGGATCAAAGAAAAGAAGATAGAGACAGTAAAACTAAAAAAATAAAAAATATTTTTAAAAATATTTTTAAAAAATCAGGTAGGCAGCAATTCTGGTCCAGGGCCATCAGAAAGAGTAACAAAAGGAATGGCTAAGTTGAAAAAAATGGTTCTTCAGCAGGGATTTAAAGTGGAGAAAAGACTGTTTGGAATGAAGGGCTATCGGGAGGGCATTCCACAGAGAAGGGACAAGGTAGATTCCAAACATGAGAGGTGAACAGGGGGAATGGAAAGAGGTGAGGCAGAGAGAGAACTAAACAAACATGAGGGGATGTAGAGAGAGATGAGAGTAGAAAGATAGGAAGGAGAGCCGCCATGAAGTGCCTTAAAAGCCAAGATAAGAAGCTTAAAGTGGATTAAAGGCTTGGGAGAAGAGTCAGACTTTCACCTGCTTCCTGAAGTAGATGAAGTCTTGAGTTAGATGTAGCCCCTCTGGGAGATAATTCCAGAGTGTGGGGGCTACTCCTGAGAAGGCTCGCTGGCGGGTACCACATCGTGTGATTTCTGTTGATGAACGCACAGATAGTGATACTCCTTAACTGACCTTAGAGGCTTCAGAGGCATGTAGAGCAGACAGAGTTTTAAATTTAGCCCTGTAAGGTACTGGTAGCCAGTATAGTTTTTGCAGGAAGAGTGTGATGTGGTCACACCACTTGCATCCTTCAATCAATCATGCTGCAGCATTCTCAATTAGTTGAAGCTGGTGCAAATCTTTTGGGTTTAACTAACATACAGTGCATTACAGTAATCTAGTCATGACATCATCATAGACCACTGTGGTCAGACTCATCTTTTCAATATATGGAGAGAGATTTTGAAGTTCTCAGAGGTGATAGAAGCCGTTTTTAAAGGTTGCTTGAATTTGCGGGATCAGGGTGAGTGATGAGTCCAGCAGTATCCCAAGATTCCTGACCTGTGATTTTAGGAGTTCATACTTCCAAAATAGTATTTTTCTGTTAGGAACCCACAGAATCTCCGTTTTGCTTGGGTTCAGGCAGAGTTTGCTGTTGTTTGCCCATTCCTGACAAGGCAGTCAGGTTACTGAAAGCTGTGGGTAGATCTGGTTCAATGGGTTTGAGTAGCTGCACATCATCAGCATAGATATAAAATTTTGTATCCATCAGCCAAAGCAGCTCAGCTAAAGGCTTACGGTAGATATTTTTAAAAAATAGGTTACAGTATGGATCCCACAGTTCAGTGAACAAGGTTGTGCAGTTCTTGAACAGAACTGCTTGTTGTCTGACAAATAGGATTTGAATCCTGCAAATACCGTTTCCATTAGCTGTGTATATTATGGTCTATAGTGTTGAAGGCTACTGAGAAGTCCAGCAACACTAGAATCAAGGTGGTTCCCCTGTCACAGTTTCTGTGGAGATTGATAAGCATGGATACAAGAACTTTCTCCATTCTGCACCCAGGTCTGAAGCTAGACTGACATGGATTTGGCCAGTTTCTTTCACTTAATCAGTCTTTGAGTCATATTACCCCATTTTAATTTCTCCCTATCTATTATAGAATTATTTATTTTTGTTACATTTGTACCCCACACTTTCCCACTCATGGCAGGCTCAATGCGGCTTACATATTGTGTACAGGTACTTATTTGTACCTGGGGCAATGGAGGGTTAAGTGACTTGCCCAGAGTCACAAGGAGCTGCCTATGCCTGAAGTGGGAATTGAACTCGGTTCCTCAGTTCCCCAGGACCAAAGTCCACCACCCTAACCACTAGGCCACTCCTCCACTCTCTGTTTAAGATTCTATTATTGTTTTTTAACGCTCTTAATCAATATGTTTCTCTCACTCTCTGGGCCTCACTAAGATTCTATCAAACCAGCACGTGCACTGAGATCTTTCCAGAAGATGATGCTCGATGTACCCTCTTACCACATAGTGCGGTTAGGTGAGTACAGGGCATCTATTTTTTCACTTATTGGTCCTAAATTGTGCAATCCTCTGCCTCTTGAACTCTGCTCAGTACAAAGTGTTACTCAATTTAAGAAGGAGCTAAAAACTTATTTTTTCCATCAAGCTTATGTGATGCAGAAGTGATGAAACTGATATGTTGCTCTGTATTTGGCTGAACCAGGACATTTAATGGTTTTGTTAGTTGGTGTATTATGATTGTTTGATTATCTGTTTTTTTGTTGTTTTAATATGTATATGAAGGTATACTCCGCTTAGAATTGCAAGATAATGCAGATTATAAATACACTAGTAAAAGAGGCCCGTTTCTGGAGCAAATGAAACGGGTGCTAGCAAGGTTTTCCTCCCCAACACCCCCCCCCCTTCTCCCTCCCTCCCTATCTACCTACCAACCCCTTCGTTGTTCTGACGCCATAGCTCCGCCCTCAACGTCATCACGTTTGACGCGAGGGCGGGGCCCCGAGACTTGGCGATTTCGGTGGCTTCACCACCACGAACCCTTCGAACCCGTCTTGATGGAAGTGACGGAAGTGACGTCAGTGTCTTCAGAACGTTGAGGGTGAGTTTTATTATATAAGATTTTATTAATATTATTAACAATAATGCAAATTGTCTATTCTATAAGTTTTTCCAGGAAGGGGGTGTTAGAAACTGGTCAGCAGTTTTTGAGTTTGTCCTGGTCAAGGCAGTTCTTTTTCAGTAGGGGGTGCACTGCAGCCCTTTTTAGTGTCATTGGCAGCTGTACATCCACAAGAAAGGAGTTAACAATTTTAGGGCTAGGTTTACTAAGCAGTTCCTATGGGCGTGTTAGCGTTTTTAACACGCGTAAATGGTGTACACGCGTTAAACGCTAACACGCCCATAGAAATGTATAGGCGCATTAGCGTTTAATGCGCCTTAAATTTACAGGCAAGTTAAAAACGCTAACACACCTTAGTAAACATACCCCTTAGTGGCCCCTTCAATTAGGCCTCTGCTTGCTAGCTGTACTATCTTTGCTGGGCAGAGATCAAGTTGACCGCAGGCTTTTCAAGATTTTTCAAGAGCCTCTTCTGTTGACTGGGTGAATGAGTCCCAGCTGGTGAGGGGGAGGGAGAAGGGAGTGTTCCCCTGATTAGCTGTTGTGATGCTCCTTTGGACTGTCTGTAGATCTTTTTTTTTTTTAATTTCAATCTTTTAATTGAAAATTGTCAATATAAACATTACAATAAGGAATATATAAAAAATGAGATAAGGGAAACATAAAACAAACAACAATTAATGATAACTTTCAAGGAAGAGAGAATGCTAAAATGTTATAATAATAAAAGTCCGATGTTCAGCTATTTAGTTAGATATATAATAACATAAGACCTGAATTGAAAGGATTTATTGCCAAAATGAACCTGAATATTAAGACAAATATTAATCGAGGGGTCCTTTTACTAAGGTGCACTGAAAAATGGCCTGTGGTAGTGTAGACGCATGTTTTGGGCTCGTGCAGAATCATTTTTCAGCGCACCTGCAAAAAAAATGACTTTTTAAATTTTTGCCAAAAATAGACTTGCGGCAAAATAAAAATTGCCACGTGTCCATTTTGGGTCTGAGAGCGTACCGCCAGCCATTGACCTAGCAGTAAAGTTTCACGTGGCAACTGGGCGGTAATGACCTATGCACGCCAAATGCCACTTGACACGCGCAGCTGACGCATGCCAGAAAATAAAAAAACATTTTTTTGGGTGCGCGTAGCGGACATGCGCCAAAAATGAAAATACCAGAAGGGCAACACGGTAGCCATGCGGTAACTCCATTTTGGCGCACTTTGGGAGCGCATAGATGCTTATTTGGCTTAGTAAAAGGTCCCCCTAGTATTTTTAAAATATTGGTCAACTAGTTTTCAGATACATGATACAGATTTATGTCCGTCGGTTTTTTTCAGCTGCTTTGTTTTCAAGTTTACAGACTTGGCATGCCATGTTCCACCAAAAGGTACTATTTAAGGAATTGAAATTTTTCAAATTACCCAAAATTGTTTGTATACCAATGGAAATCAGTATATCTGTCTCCAGTGGCGTTCTGTGGTTCACTGCCACCCGGGGTAGGTCATTGCTGCGCCCTCCCCCCTCCCCAGCTGCAGGGCAACATGGCACCCCCCCCCCCCCGAACCAGTCCCCACCTGTCTACCAGCTCCGTCCACCTGGCGCCTTGCACAACTCTGCACTGCTGTAAAAGAAGAAAATCACCTCGTCGGCCCTTCCCTCACTGTGTCCCGCCCTCTGATGTAACGTCCTATTTCCTCAAGGGCGGGACAGAGTGAGGGAAGGGCCAACGAGGTGATTTTCTTCTCTTACAGCAGCGCAGATGTGAGGTGCCGCACCACACAGCTGCCGGGTGGATGGAGCTGGTAGGGACTCGCCAGCAGAGCACCCCCCCCCCCACCCGTTGACACCCGGGGTGGACCGCCCCCACCGCCCCGCCCTTGGTACGCCACTGTATGTGTCTCGAGGTTTTGATGGAGACCTTTAATTTTGGTAGGAAACTATGTGGTAAAATCACTCTGGTCATTAGTGACTGGGACGGCTGGATCTTTTGTGGGGGTTGCAGTACAATGTTTACTATTTTGAGTAGCTGCTTGGTTTGATATGATAGAAATGTTTAAATACCTCCATGGCATAAAAGCACAGTACGCAAGTTTCTTTCCATTGAAAGGAAGCTCTGGAACGAGAGGGCATAAGATGAAGGTAAAAGGGGACAGAGGTAACCTTAGGAAATATTTCTTTCATGGAAAGGGTGGTGAATTCATGGAATGGCCTCCCGGTGGAAGCAGTGGAGATGAAAACTGTAACTGAATTCAAGAAAGCTTGGGGCAGATACGTAGGGTCTCTAGGGGAGAAGAAGGGATAGTAGATGGAATGGATGGACAGACTGGATAGGCCATATGGTCATTATCTGCCTTCATTTTTCTCTGTTTCTATGTTGAATTTGCAGCCTATTCAACGTGTTGAGAGAAATATTGCTTTTGAGCTACTTTTAAGGCCTGGTGGTACATTTGCTATGTATTTCCTACAATGGAGCATGTCTTCATCTAGGTGAAATTTCCACCATTTATCTTCCAGTTTATGTCCTTGATGCTTAAGGATCCATAGTTCTGGGGAGAACCATGGGAAGTGTTTGTGTGTAGAGAAGTGATTCCCAAATCTGTCCTGGGGGGAACCCCAGCCAGATTTTCAGGATATTCACAATGAAAATTCATGAGATTGGTTTGCATACACTGCCTCGTTGGTATGCAAATCTATCTCATGCATAAGACTTGCTTTTATGGGGCGGTTGATCCAGGACAGGTGGATCCAGTCCTGGTTTTACTCCATGGCAACTCTGTAAATACGTAGGCCCAGAACAAGGACTGGAACAGTCCATCGTGGAAAATGAGGAGCCGGTAGAGCTCTTTGCCCCTAGTGGAGAAAGGCTCTGAAGGAGGGGGAGGAGAAATGCCTATGATATCAACCTGTGCAATGCCTCTGCTGCCTGGTTCTTATCTAATAGAGGGCTTTACTGCTGAAGTACTGCACAGGAAGGATCCGTTCCCTCCTGCAATGTCACAGACCAACTTCTGGAATATCATTACAGCTTGCCAAAAAGAAAATTAAAGCAGGCATCTTCCCGAAGTGGCAAAAATTCTCCTGGAAGTCAGCTTTAATGAATTCTCTGCATTTCTTTGCCCCCTTCCCGCTGGCTTCTGTTTCCTACTGTCAATCCGCAGAAACAAGAAGATGACAAATGCTTCAATTAGCTGTGAGAATTCTGAAAATCGATGGTTTAAATGCTGGTGGTGCGGAGTCCCAGCTGATCAATGCCAGCAATTATATATATGATAACAGCATTTTAATCCTGAGCAGGCTCTGCTGTTCCCTCTTTGGCACCTCTGAGTGTGTGATGGGGGGGGGGGGGGGGGGATGTCTGGCTTTGCAGTTGGACCACCACAAATCCAAGGATGCACTGGGATGGAAGTTTCCTTTAAAAACAAAATCCGTTGCAAGAAATATTTTAGATCTGCCCACTTTTTTTTGCAATTGCTATAGTTTGGGGGTGGGTAAGGAGAGAATATATACACCCTAGCTTCCATGGGATAACACTGAGAGTGAGAGAATTTGCCTACACTTTTCTAAAGGGGATAATAACCAACATTAACAATTCCTGCAACTCAATCCCCTCTCTCCCTCTCAGGGGCGTAGCCAGACAACAGATTTTAGGTGGGCCTAGGCAAGAATTGGGTGGGCACCAAGTGTTCTCTCCCCTCCCCCCCCCAAAAAAAAAAATTATCTCAGCTGGTGGGAAAACGCTTCTTTCCACCTTGGCAGCAGGCATGCACTGAAAATTGAGCATGCGCAGGTGCCGGTGTCATGGAGAGTAGCGTTTTCGTTAGCATCAGGGGAAAATCTTCAGCTGCCAGAGCTTGGGATTCCCACCAGTTACCACTAAACATGTGCTACTGTTGGGTGGGCCTGAGTCATAAATGGGTGGGCCCTGGCCCACCCAAGCCCACCTGTGGCTACGCCACTGCTCCCTCCCTCCCTGCATAGAACAAGCATTGACACAGAAAGAATCCCTGTACCCATTCCAAAGATTTAAGACTGTCAAAAGTATGCAACATAGTAACGTGATAAGATGACGGCAGAAAAAGACCTGCACGGTCCATCCAGTCTGCCCAACAAGTTAAACTCATATGTGCTACTTTTTGTGTATACCTGACCTGGATTAGTATCTGCCATCCTCACGGCACAGACTGTAGAAGTCTGCCCAGCACTAGCCCCGCCTCCCAACCACCAGCCCTGTCCCCCACCACTGGCTTTGCCACCCAATCTCCGCTAAACTTCTGAGGATCCCTTCCTTCTGAACAGGATTCCTTTATGTTTATCCCACGCATGCTTGAATTCTGTTACTGTTTTCATCTCCACCACCTCCCGCGGGAGGGCATTCCAAGTATCACCACTCTCTCTGTGAAAGAATACTTCCTGACATTTTTCTTGAGTCTGCCCCCCTTCAATCTCATTTCATGTCCTCTAGTTCTACCGCCTTCCCATCTCCGGAAAAGGTTCGTTTGCGGATTAATACCTTTCAAATATTTGAAGGTCTGTCATATCCAGTGGCGTACTAAGGGGGGGCGGTGGGGGCGGTCCGCCCCGGGTGCACGCCGCTGGGGGTGCCGCGGCGCGTGCCTGCTGCGAGTGTTCACTAACTTCTCTCCAGGGCAGAGGGAGCTGTAGCGAACGAGCAAAGTTAGTAAACTCGCAGCAGGCGTGCGCTGCGGCACCCCCCCCCCCCCCAGCAGCATGCACCCGGGGGGGGTTCTTTCGCAGGAGGGGTCTTTCGCCGGGGGGGGTCCGCGCTGCATCGGGGGGGCGCTGCACCCAGGGGGGGCGGGGCATCGCCCTGGGTGTCCGCCCCCCTAGGAACGCCACTGGTCATATCACCCCTATTTCTCCTTTCCTCCAGGGTATACATGTTCAAGTCAGCAAGTCTCTCCTCATACGTCTTGTAACACAAATCCCATACCATTTTTGTAGCTTTTCTTTACACCGCTTCAATTCTTTTTACATCCTTAGCAAGATACGGCCTCCAAAACTGAACACAATACTCCAGGTGGGGCTACTTTCTTTTCAGTGGTGGCACCAAGATTTGAGATGTGAAGGCGGGAGTACATCTAAAGCTGAGGGGGTGCTAAAGAAGAGTAGTAAATGTTGAAATTAATAGTAATGTCGATCTGTTGGGTGGTGGGACCCTCCTGGTGCAGGTGACTTCCTCACATGCTCTTGTTTACAGTTACAGTTGAAGGGTGTCCTTGGGAGTGGGAAGAGGGCTTAGCTGATATTACTACACTCTTTCCACTATTTCTATTTAGATGCAAAAACAGGTTTTTTTTCTTGCCGCCCCCTTCCTCTGGGAATTCAGACAGAAAACTATTTACAGCTGCTGTCTTTGGCCATTAGGGGTTTAGTCTGATTCAAGCAGCATTAATCCTGAGGTCACTGCATGCAAGACCTCATTGTGCCAATGTTTTTTTTCCCTTCCATGACAGTTTTTGGGGCTCACAAAACTCCACTAGACATCCTCAACTCATACTGTGCCAGCTTTCACCTCTTCCCCACTGACTTAGAACCCAGGCGATGCAATCTCTCCCTTCCTCCCCTCTGACCTAGAACCAAGCTAGCGCAAACTCACCCCTTTTCCCCACTGACCTAAAACCTAGTCAGTGTAAACTCTCCCCTCTTTCCCACTGATCTAGAACCCAGGCAATGCCAACTTTCCCCTCCTCCCCACTGACCAGGAACACAAGCTGTGCCAGCTCTCCTCACTACTGACCTAGAACCTAGAGATCACCTGCTCTTTTGCTTCCCCCAACAATTCCATACCTCCCCCAACCTCTGCAGGGGACTCAGCCTATCAAGCTAAAAGATGCAAGTTGAGTATGTATGCTCTCCCAGCCTAATTCAGGAACAGAACAGCTAGTGCAGAACTTCAATCTGGTGCACTGAGTCCACAACTCACTATCCACATCAGAGCACAGGGCAGCATGGAAAACCTGACTGAGACATAATCTTTGATGTGTGTCTTCCAGGGCTGCGAGGCACATCCCATGTGTTCAAATTTAGGTCTTGGGCACCTGCAGCCCACCTGCACAAAAGCAGTCTAGTGGCTGTAAAAATGGTCTGTAAACCTGGGTTCAAATCCTGTTTCTTCTACTGACAAGTCAGGTAGCCTAGTGGTTAGTGCAGTGAACTTTGATCCTGGGGAATTGAGTTCAATTCCCACTACAGCTCCTTGTGACTCTGGGCAAAGTTACTTAACCCTCCATTGCCCCTGGTACAAAAGAAGTACCTGAATATATGTAAACTGCTTTGAATGTACTTGCAAAAAACCTCAGAAAGGCAGTATATCAAGTCCCATTTCCCCCCCTTCCCCCTCCTATTGCCTTAATTGTACACTTAGATTAGAAGCTCTCTGGGTCAGTAACTTATCATACCTGAAAAAATGTGGTAAACTACCATGAGTTAAAAATTGGAAAGGTGGTCTACAAATATATTTAATAATAATAAATGAGTGAGAGATTAATGCCCCCACATCTCAGCTCTCTCACCCACTCTACAACCCACCCCTCTGAATACAAAAGAGCTGTGATTCCAGCTGGAAACCTTATTCTCTTCACTACCAGCAGTTTCTAGAACCTTCTCTCATAAACCTTTCCTCTTCTCAGCTGTTCCATGACCTTTTTCTGGTGTGTCTATGTGTCTGGGAATGGGGGATATGTTAGGTTTGACAGAGTTTTGTCTCATCAGCTGAGCTTAAAGCAGAGGAAAGAATGTCACTTCAGTCAGTGACTGATTGCTGGGGGGGGGGGGGGGGGGGGGGTAGGGAGGCTGTGAGAGGCAGAGGCCAGAGGACTGTTGCTGTGAGTGATCAGAGCTGAGAGAGTGAGGGCTGTGTGTGGCAGAACAAGGGTAGGAAGAGGGGCCTGTGAGTGACCAGTTGGGTGAGGGGAATTTGAACACCAGAGGTCACAGGCTGACTGCTGTTGGTTTATCAGATGTAAGTTCTCTCTCTCTCTCTCTCTCTCTCTCTCTCTCTCTCTCTCTCTCTCTCTCTCTTGCTGTCATGTTTAATTTCTTTCATCAGCCAATAAGTTCTCTGTACAAGAGCCCAAGAAAACGACCCCTTTGTGACAGCTCCAAGCGTGTGTACTTGGTGTTTCTATTTTTGTTATTTATTTATTTTTCCAGGGGAAAAATATGAAGTAGGCAGATAACTAAACAACATGCACAACCTCTCTTTCTGCACTGTCACTCAGATAGTCCACCAGAGCTTCCAGTGAGGTTGGTATCTGGGAGCTTGCAGCACATGGAGAGAGAGGGAAGGTACAGTGTCTATGTATGTGTGTGACTGGTAGGGATGGGGAGCATAGGAGCCAACTTTTCAAAATTATTGGGGGTGCTAAGCCCAATGGAAATGACCCCTCCCTGGACACATACAAGGAATCTTCTCAATATTGGGGGTGCTCAAGCACCCACAGCACCCACAGAGTCGGCTCCAATGATGGGGAGAGCATTAGACATGAAGGGGATAAAGGATTAAACGAAGAGAACATGAACAAGAACCCCTACGTGTAGTCCAAGCACAAAAGAAGTAGGGGTGGACCAAAGACTCCCAGAACACAGTTATGGATATACTAGTAAAAAAGGCCCGTTTCTGCATGTGATGAAACGGGCGCTAGCGGGCACGGAGTCCCTTCCCCTCCCCTTACGCTAGTCTCCCTGGTGGTCTAGAGGTACCTGTTTGGTCGGGGCAGGAAAGAAAGAGCCCCCTCTTTCCTGCCCGTAGTGGTGCTGCTAGCTGCCTTGCTGCATCGTGTGGGAGTGTGGCTCTCGGCGTTTCAAAATGGCCACCGTGAGTTGAAGTCTCACGAGGCAGCTTCAACTCTCGGCGGCCATTTTGAATCAGACATGATGCAGCCGGGCAGCTAGCAGCAGCGCTCCGGGCAGGAAAGCGGGGGTTCCTTCGTTCCTGCCCGAGCGAACAGGTACTGCTAGACCACCAGGGATAGTGGCGTAAGGGGAGGGGAGGTGATGGGGGGAGGGAAGGTGATGAGGGGAAGAGTGTGCTACCGGAGGCTGGGCGGTACCTTGAAAGGGGCGGGGCGATGGGGCGAAAGGGGCCGGGGTGATAGGCACGTCGGCGGCGGCTGGGATTTCTTGGAAGGGGAGGAGTAGGGAAACACACGGAGCGTGTTTCCCTACTGCTCCCCGTGCGTTCATTTGCCTTGTTTTCTTGTTCCGCCCTCGACGTCATCACGTGTGACGCGAGGACGGGGCATGAAGACATGGTGAGTGTTGTGGCTTCACCACCATGAACTTACAAACTGGTGTGTGAGTGCCTGCAGTGACGTCAGTGTCCTCAGAACATTGAGGGTGCGTTTTATTATAGTAGATAAATATTTATTGAACAAAGCACCTCATGGAACAAGATCCGATATGTCTTCACCAAAAAGTTTTTGGTTTATCGTGCTGTGCTGCCTGAATTGCGATTCGGAGTCTCCCCACCAAAAACTGTTTTTGGTGAAGACTTGCTATCATCATGTTTTTTTTTTTTTTGGTGAAGACCTGTTGTCACATCTGATTACCACATACATAGCACCTTGTCCTTACATACCTCATTGTGTCCCACAGCACATGTGACCCCTGAAGCAGGTGGTTTCCCGCCGAAGCACGGTCTGTTATCGGGTCTTGCTCCGTGAGGTGCTTTGTTCAATAAATACTTATACATCCATAACTGTGTTCTGGAAGTCTTTGGTCCACCCCTACTTCTTTGTGCTTGGGGGATAAAGGATTTGCCATGTGTGAAACCTTTTCTAAAAGAGCACAGCTGTTTACATGGTGACAAGCAGTAGCGTACCAAGGGCGGGGTGGTGGAGGCGGTCCATCCCGGGTGCAGGTAGCAAGGTAGTGCATGGAGCAGTTGCACAGCTATTGGCTCCGCCAGTCCTCTCCTTCTTCTGATGTTCTGGGGCAGGGGACTGATGGAGCCAAAATCCACACGATTGCTCCATGCACCCCCTTGCTAGTAGGAAGAGTGGTGGGGGTGATGCACTTTGGGGGGGGTGATGTGCTTGGGGGGGGTGATGTGCCTGGGGGGGGCGCAATGGCAACCTGCCCCGAGTGGCAAACAAGCTAGGTATGCCACTGCTGACAAGAAATCAGGGGTGTAGCCAGACTTCGGCGGAAGGGGTTCCAGTCCGAGGTGAGGGGGCACATTTTAGCCCCCCCTGGTGCCACCGACCCCCCCCCCCCCACCACCATTTTTGACCTCCCCGTCACCACCACCATCTTTGACCCCCCCCCCGCGCCAACCCTTTTGACCCCCTCTTCCCGCTGCTGCCAACCCTCCCCTGCCGTTGGGTACCTTTGCAGGCGGGGGTCCCCAACCCCTGCCAGCTGAAGTCCTCTTCTCCAGCGCGGCCGCGTTGCTGATCTGCAAGGGCAGGCTTATGTTTTTGTGAGTCTGACGTCCTGCACGTTGTAGCACGGCTGCGTTGCTGATCTGCAAGGGCAGGCTTCTGTTTCTGTGAGTCTGACATCCTGCACGCTGTACGTGCAGGACGTCAGACTCACAGAAACAGAATCCTGCCCTTGCAGATCAGAAACGCGGCCGTGCTGCAGAAGAGGACTTCGGCTGGCGGGGGTTGGGGACCCCCACCAGCAAAGCTACTCGAGGGTGGCGGGGGAGGGTTGGCGGCGGGAGGGGGGTCAAAGGGGTTGACGAGGGGGGGAGCCAGGGCCAAATCTATGGGGACCCATGCCCCCATAGCCCCACATGGCTACGCCCCTGATTGGTGCATACTTAGACTCAATGGAGGTAATCACCTGACGTCAGGTACCAGGATGATGCAGTAAGCATGGATTCTATGATGGCAGTTGAATGCACAACTGCCAACATAGAACACTAGAATCAGTCCGCATTTACGCACCTAACTTTAGGTGTGAGCACTCATGCCAGCTAAAGGGCTGGTACAGATGCTTGTACATAAATGCTACCATTACTATCATACAAATCTCAGCAAACCAATCAAATTTTTCAATCACTTTCCTCAGTGAGTCACTAACTGCACATACACAGTATTAAAAAAATGTTTTGACTGTCAAAATATGGCAGACTTAAATCATTCCATTTTCTTTATGCAATAACTGTCGAATCGTCATTGATCTTAATTTCTTCAAATAACTTTTTATAATTTCTCCATATAGTGATTTTTCTATAACCCACGCGTGTAACCGCCAGACATTTCCCTCCCATGTCCATGCCTGCACATTCTGGAATTTGAGCAGGGAGGATGCAACTTACATGTTTATGTTTATTTAAGAAACTTCATAAACTGCTTACCTTTTCCAGACCAAGGGGGTCTTTTACTAAAGCTTAGCTTGAGTTATCTGCAGCAGGGCCCATTTTATTCCTATGTAAAAGACACCCCCAAAGCAGTTAGAGAGTACTGGCAAAGGGCAGGTGTGCATATAACTGCCAATTGGGTGCTAAACCAAATTAGCATCTAATTAATCTATTACATTATGTGCTTAACTGACCTTATTCTATAAGTTCCATGGACAAAGTTCCATGCTAGTTGGAAATTTGGGTGTGCAACTTTCTAGAATTAAGGGAAGGGGAAACTGTGTGTAGCATTACCAGGGTCATAGCTTTGGCAGCGTGGGATACAGTTGCAATGTACGCAAGCATTTTACAAAGTACACAGGCACGCATATTTTCAAAGCACTTTGGGAGGCTAAGTTCCATAGGTTTCTATGGAACTTTGGGAGGCTAAGTGCTTTGAAAATGAGCCCCTATAGTAACTTAGTAAATGTTGGCTGATAAAGGCCTGCACGGTCCATCCAGTCTACCCAACAAGGTGGCCAGAGTTGAATCTGGCAGGTCTTCATGTTTAAACACTGGTAAAATCGCAAACAGCTGAAGCGGGATTTAAACCTGCACCACCTAAGTCTTAGGCTACATGTGGAGCATACACACCCATTTACGACTTTGGAGAAGGCATAACTGTGTGTGTTGGCATTTGCATTGTGCAGGGACTAGTTCTGGTTGCCTATTATATATTTTATAAAAATAGGCTTGAAGAAGGCATCTTTGAGGACTTCAGGTATGAGCTTCCTGTTATTTTATTTTATTTATTTATTGGGATTTATTAACCGCCTTTATGAAGAGACTCACCCAAGGTGTTGATAAAATTAGGCCTAATGAGACCTAGGGCAGAAGCTGACCAATGGACCTCCACTGCATTTCTCTTTCCCTGTAGCCCCGTCCCAATGATCTCTGGAGGAGAGCAGCCTTCATGCCTCTATTGGCTGGTTTCAGGCTCATGGTTTGAACATGTGGAGTCAGCATGTTCTGCAGTCCTGTGAGGGACGCAATCAGGCTGAACGTGTCCATCAGAATGGGTAGAGTGGAGTGAATGGTGGTGGCACTGGGAAGGAGGGATAGTGAATGAAAGATGGAGAAGAGTGATGATATCTTCAGAGAACGGTGGGTGGGAGACAAAGCAGACTTAGCAGAGCAATGGCAAATCCCAGGCATTGCAATATCTTTTCAAGGATCTATGGCAACTTAGTGCCTGGGATTTGTCTAGCCCTACATTTACATATGGTGATTTTGACGATATGAATCTGGGTCCCTTGGTTTAAAGTCCACTGCATTAACCACTAGACTACTCCCCTTGGATTTTGAAGATATAGCATAACATGGGTTGAAAGGTCCCCTTTTGGCATTCAGGTCCCCAGCAATTGTTTCACTTATTATCCCCTGTCACCAGCCCAGGACAGGGATTTTGTATATTTTGGGGGTATCTGTCAATGCATGCATTTGTATGTATGCATGTATGCTTATGTTCTTGTGTGTTACAATGTGTGTGATGAGTGCAGGTGCATAAGAACATAAGCGTTGCCATACTAGGACAGACTGAAGGTCCATCAAGCCCAGTATCCTGTTTCCAACAGGGGTCAATCCAAGTCACAAATACCTGACAAGATCCCAAAAGAGTAAAACAGATTTTATGCTGCTTATCCTAGAATTAAGCAGTAGATTTTCCATGTTCATCTTAATAATGGCTTATGGACTTTTAGGAAATTATTCAAACCTTTTTTTAAACCCTGCTAAGCGAACTGCTTTTACCACATTCTCGGGCAATGAATTCCAGAGTTTAATTACATGTTGAGTGAAGAAATATTTTCTTCAGTTTGTTTTAAATTTACTACTTAGCAGCTTCATTGCGTGCCCTACTAGTCTTAGTATTTTTGGAAAGAGTAAACAAGCGATTTCTCTATACCCATTCCATTCCACTCAGTATTTTATAGACTTACATCATAGCCATCTCTTCTCCAAGTTGAAGAGCCCTAGCCACTTTTGCCTTTTTCCATAGGGAAGTCGTCCCATCCCCTTTATCATTTTTGTCGCCCATCTCTGTACCTTTTCTAATTCTGCTATATCTTTTTTGAGATGTGGTGACCAAAACTGCACACAGTATTTGAGGTGCGGTTGCACCGTGGAGCAGACCCGTAAGTAGTCTAAGATCAACAGTGTCCCTTACCCTCAGTTTCCCTCAACTCAGAACTCGGCTGGCTTCCAATGGTACAGAGTGCTGTCACCTTGCCTAAAAGAAATCTTCCAGCCACTTGTACTGAAACTTCTCCTGAAATCCTACTAGTCTAGGAGGAAACTGGATTCTTTATTAAGCTGTGGCAACTTTTACTGGAACAGCATGGGAATTATCCAAATGTGAGACAATATGAGAGTGTGTGAGACCATTCAAGAACCATCTTCAGATCTGAAAAACTTCTCTATCATTACAACTTCACTAGACACACACAGCACTATATTGATACACAGATAAGAAACATACCCTACTCCATAGGGCTTGTAATCTAATCAGATCACACAGACAAAACAAATAGGAAGCTGTTAAAAAAAGTATTTATTATAGAAAATATTAGGGATATGCACAGGACAAAAAATTGATTCAGTTGTTTTCAGATCAATCACCCATTGTCTTTGGATTCCGAAACATTCATTTCACTTATTTCCATCAATGTCAATGGGGCAAGAAAATTTGCACTCTAACAGTGAAGTTTTGCTTAAACTTGCTGGCAGGCATCTACTAGAGAGGCAACAGCATTAGAAGACATTAAGAGTGGCATGATGAAGGCTCCATGGGCATCAATGCTCAATAGTACACAGAATTATCTACGACCTTGCACCAGACTACATGACCACACTAATTGTTCTACCAATAAGAAATTTGATAAAAACAACAAGATCATACCTAACCCTCCATTACCCCAGATGCAAAGGCCTGAAATACAAATCGTCATATGCCTCTAGCTTCTCCTTCATAGGCACCCAACTTTGGAACTCATTGCCAAAAGACCTGAAACTCATGGACAACTACCTAAACTTCCGGAAAAAACCTAAAAACACACCTTTTCAGAAAGTTCCTTCCTTCTACGTCGCCATAACCTCTTAACCTCAAAATATTACACGAAACAACCTCATAAATGAAAAACTACAATGCATTCCTCACTCCTGCAAATATCACCTATTTATCCATATCCGTTATGTAAACGCAGTCTACGCTACTACTGATCATTTCTATTAAGTGATGGACATCATCAAACTGAAATTCTGTAATCATCTCTCTTGTACTATGTAAGCAGGGCTTTTTTTGAGGGGGTACTTGGGGGTACTGAGTACCGGCACCTTTTCCGATGTCTGCTAAAATTGACCCATGGACCCCAAGTTTTAATGAAACAGCTGAGGCCCTACACACCAATTCTGCCTTGTCATAGATTCTGTGACTGGTTGCAGGGGGCCTGGCTATTGTGGGGTGGGTCCCTCAGTAATCACCCCACCTCTGAAGGGTGGCCTGGCATTTGAGTACCGGCACCTTTCTTGCTAGAAAAAACACACTGTATGTAAGCCACATTGAACCTACCGAAAGGTGGGAAAATGTGGGATATAAATGCAGTAAATAAATAAGTGACAAAAGGCAGGAAGACTCTGAGCCACTGTGAGAAAAGCAAAGAGGTACAGACTGTGAAATGAAGACCCCCAGGTACTGGGAGACAAACAAAGCAGCACCCATATTGGCAGGAAGACCCTCAGGGTGCTGGGAGAGGGATAAAGTAACAGAAACATTTGCATAAAGGCCTCAAGACACCAGGAGGGAGACAAAACAGTACCAGTATTGGCAAGAACACCCCAAGGTACCAGCAGAGTGGCAAAGCAGCACCAACATTGGCATAAAGACGCCAAAGCATCAGAAGAGTGGTAAAGAAGGACCAATATTGATATAAAGACCCTACATTTTGGGGGAAAGGAGCAAAGAAACAGGGATAGGCTAGAGTCAGACTTTTGTGAGGAAATGAGTTTGTTTGAAGGATGCATGAAGAAGAATTTAAGGGATTCCACAGAGAGATTTGACTGGGAGAACTTGAAGCAAGAGCCTACTTTCTGTATCACTGGCAGAAAGATCCCGGAAAGGACTTAGGGCTCAAAACAATTGGAACGCAGCTTATTCATCTGTACTGTTTCCCCCTCCTCCCCACCCCCCCCAATACAAAAGAGCCAGTATTAACAGACCTACATACAGCTTCTGGGTCAATAGGATTGTAACACATGAAAGAGATGGACTGCTGAAATCCCCAGCCTAGTATCAACACCTTCCCCTGAAACTAGCTGTAAAATCAGACTGGCAAAAGTCACACTCTGCCCTCTGCCACCTCCTCCAGGTAAGGAGTGGTCAGAAGTAGCCATTGAGACACTTGAGTGAGGAACAATGTCAAGTGGGTAGGGGGCTAAGGCCAGGAATATAGGGACTGACTAGCTTTTAAATGCCCAAGGCCCTTGTGGCTCGGTCGCTGTTTGTGACCCATGAATGTCATTGTGTTGTTGTGTTTGAGATTCTGTTTAACCTCTCCGCTCCTTTAAAGATTTTGTAAACCACTTATATAGGTAGTACATTACATAAACATAAACATAAACTTGAACTTAAGGATAAAGAGAGAGAGGAAGAGACAGGAAAGAGAGAATAAAAGATAAGACACAGTGGCTGATGCAGAAAGCCACACGTTAGAGCTGTATGCCGATGATTGAGCACCTGGCTTCTAATGCGAAAGTAACACTACTGATTTGCTCATATACAAATTTGAAGCATAAGATTAGCTTACTGCAAGCCACGGACAAACAGGAGAAACCTCCACGTCGAAAGTCCAGTCAAAGAAGGAGCAGAGGATGGAAAATGGACACTCCAGCACAGGAACTGGTGCTTAACAGATGCTTTATTCAGTATAATAGGACCCGACACAGTCGTCACACAAATTTTCGAACAAAGGTCAACACAGGTCAATATGTATAACTGTGCTGTTGGTTTATACACTTTGAGAACGGAGGTCTTTTTGACAGTTATACATATCGACCTTTGTTCGAAAATTTGTGTGACCCCCGATGTAGGTGTTTCATCACGCCAAAACACGGACCGTGTCGGATCCTATTATACTAAATAAAGCATATGTTAAGCACTAGTTCCTGTGCTGGAGTATCCATTTTCCATCCTCTGCTCCTAGCTTACTGCAAGCACACTAAACACATTTGCACAGTTCTGCTCCAAAGACAGCTCATACAGCGTGCATGACCGAGGACAATGTAAGTACGCTGTGTATCTACGCATGTGCTGGAATGTTATTCTGTGGGTAAATGGCAGCAAGACAAAAGGTTTTGTGTGCATAACATTTTCTAAATGCTGATATTTATGTACAGAATAACATTCCAGCACATGCAGAGATAACATTTTTTTTTGGGGGGGGGGGGGGGTTGCTCGGATCGGTGCACAAAATCGTTACCTCCCATTCTGTGTTAAAAAGTTGTGAGTACAGCAAAAAGAAGAAAACAGCATTAAATCCTCACAGATGATACTGCAAAAGGACCAAACAAATGCTTCTACGCTTCCTCTGTCATGGCGTAAAAACCCCTGCCTTGTGCTCAGCCTTAAAGTCTTCCTTGCACCTCTGCATCGGGACCAGATAGCTAACGGATGCATTCATGTGCACCGGTGTCCTATGTGGAGATTCATGCAGAGAAACCCTTCTCTGTATCACAGCCATAAAATTGTGCATAGATGTTAAGTGAACCTGCATCAATATCCGCACAAACGTTTTACAGTGGACCCTTAGAGGGTGAGATCATTTGTTTGAAGGAGAAAATAACAGAGAAGGAAAACAGGACAGTGAAGAAGAGCCCCCCTCCCCCGAGGAGCCTATTAGGTAGTGAAGGATGTGTCCTTGATTAAAGACATATGCTGGTCCAATGGACTCCTCCATGGGTGTGGTAGGTTTTCTGCTGCTCAGAGGATAATTATTCACTGGCCTTTATCATAACTGGGCAGCTCCTGTAGCTTCATTAGATACTAGTAAAAAAGCCCCGTTTCTGATGCAAATGAAACGGGGGCTAGCAAGGTTTTCTTCAGAGTGTGCATGTGGGAGTGTCCCTGCCCTCTGCCCTCTCTCCCTCCCCCTCCCCCCTCCGAGTCCAGTCCTTCAGTGTTGTTTCCTGCTGTGCTGTGTTTGTGTTACAGAGAGAGTGAGGGCATCTCTCTCCTCCCCCCCTCTGAGTCCTTCACTGTTACAGAGAGAGGGATTTCGTGCTGTGCTGTTTTCCTTCACTCATGGGGAAACCGGATATCTCTGGCGCTTCACACTTCCGGCTGGAGGCTTCATAGAACGTTGGGGTTGCCTTTTATATATATAGATTATGAGCAGTGGAGTCCCTCGCTTGGCTGCCACCCAGGGCAGATCGCCGCTGCGCACCCCCCAGCACATCACCTCTCCCCCCCCCCCCCCCCCGGCACATTTTTCTTACCTCCTGGGGGTGCTGAGAGCAGTTGCACGGCTATCGGTTCCTCCAGTTTCCTGCCCCAGAATAGGAAGAAACATCAGAGGGAGCAGGGAACCAGCGGAACCGATAGTCATGGGGCTGCTCCCTGCACCCCCCCCCCCCCGCAGCGTGCACCCGGGGTGGACTTCCCCCACCGCCCACACCCTCGGTATGCCACCAGGGCCACCGAGAGACTGGGCCAGGCCCGGGGCAAGGCCGCCCCCACCGCCCCCTCCCCCGAGGTCATCGTCGTTGCCGCTCCCCTCCATCCACCACTGGGCCGGGCCCCTCTGAATTCAAATCACAGTGCCTCACCTCGACCTCGCTCCATATTAAAGAAGCGCGGCAGTGGCAGTCTGCAGATCGCCTCCCTTCTGGCCTTCCCTCCCTGTGGAAAATATACAAAGCAGATCGTTGATGGATAAAAATGATTTTAATAATAAATTAGAATATGCATACAATAGCCTGACACAGGCCGTGTTTCGCCCTACTGGGCTGCTTCAGGGGCTACAAAACAAAATAATATATAATAAATAATCAAATATAAATTTAAAATTGAAATTAGAATTAAAAAATTCAATCTAAATCCCACAGAATTTACATGTATATAAAAGAACAGATAAATCAAAACATACATATATATATATATAGTAAAATATCACATAAATCAAAATATACATATATATACAGTAAAATATCACATTAAAAAATCAATGTTCTAAATAGTATTATCATGATTATGTTATGCTTGTAAATACAAACAAAAATTGAATGAAATGCATAAGACACCCACCTCTTCAATGTTTCTCCACTACCAAAGGAGGAGTAAAATGATAAAAGCAACTGTGATATACTAAAAAATGAAAAACAATTATGTTAAAAATAGAATGATCATAAGCTCATGGAATAAAAAATTGATTTTACTATATATATATGTATGTTTTGATTTATCTGTTCTTTTATATACATGTAAATTCTGTGGGATTTAGATTGAATTTTTTAATTCTAATTTCAATTTTAACTTTATATTTGATTATTTATTATATATTATTTTGTTTTGTAGCCCCTGAAGCAGCCCAGTAGGGCGAAACACGGCCTGTGTCGGGCTATTGTATGCATATTCTAATTTATTATTAAAATCATTTTTATCCATCAACGATCTGCTTTGTATATTTTCCATCTTGGAGCTTGCAGATCGTCTGCCCCTTTGTTTCCTTGGACCTTCCCTCCCTGTGTCCTGCCCTTGTCTGATGTAACTTGCGCGAGGGCGGGACACAGGGAGGGAAGGCCCGAAGGGAGGCAATCTGCAGACTGCCGCTGCTGCGCTTCTTTCACACGGAGCGAGGTTGAGGTGAGGCGCTGTAATTTGAATTCAGGGGGGCCCGGCCCGGTGATGGACGGAGGGGGGTCGGGTGGAGGGGACTGCAGCGCTGGGCCCCCCTTGAAGGCCCGGGGAATTTTGTCCCCCCTGCCCCCCCCCCCCCTCAGTGGCCCTGTATGCCACTGTTCATGAGATATATTTGCATGAGGTGGAGATAGAGCATGCAGATCTCTCTCATGACTATTCACTGTGGATATCCTGAAAGCCTGACTGGCTGGAGTGCCTCCAGGACCAAGTTTGGGAACCACTGGACTAAGCGCTATTCTATAAAGAGTGCTGAAAGTTAGGCCCTGTTTATGGAATATGCTTAGCACCAGGACTGGTGCCTAAGTTTAGATGTGAGGATTTACACCAAGTAAACCCTGGTGTAAATCCTGATGTCTAAATGAGGTGCGGATCCCCCTTGTTCAGTGCACATAAACTGTAGGAATGCCACGACCCTCCCGTGTCTGCACCCCCGTTTTGGAGCCACGTGTAAAATTTACGACTGGATCCCCACGACTAATAATGCACATGTAAATTTCCGGTGCTAATTGGCTCGTTAATCAAATTGCATGTGCAAATTCGGTGCACACCCAAATATGCGTGTGTAATTTTAAGCACCATTTATAGAATTTCACGGATAATGTGCTTATTTCTTACACCTGTTACTCTATCGTATCTATATGTTCCATCTTTGCTTACACCCTATGCTGTCTATTAAAATGTTCTATTACGTATTGTGTTGACACTGTAAGTAGCATACTGTGCCATACTTTGTTATTTGAATATTTTTATTTATATATATGCAGTGAAAACAATACATGACCACCTAAACTTCAGGAAATCATTAAAAACCCACCTCTTCAAAAAAGCTTATCCCACTGATCCAACATAAACCCTCACACTCAGCAACACAACATAATCAATGTTCGTACTGGTCAATTTACTTTCCTCTTTCCCCTCAACCCCATGACGCCTGATTCACTTCTACCTCATCTGACCTCAACACAATCTTGTATTTGTTATCAACCGAAATGGCAAACACCTTTACGGTACTTTGTAAGCCACATTGAGCCTGCAAATAGGTGGGAAAATGTGGGATATAAATGTATCAAATAAATAAATAAATAAATGTAATTGTCTATTGCTTATGTTTGACTTATTCTTGCTGTACACCGCCTTGAGTGAATTCCTTCAAAAAGGTGGTAAATAAATTCTAATTAATAAATAAATAAAGATGCATTAAAAACAGATCCTCAGAAGTTGGAAGTGCTTTGAATTATCAGGAAGAAAGTGCCCATCTTCCTCCACTCCGTCTACTGCTGGCATTCCAGTTCCTCTCAAAAATTCTGCTAACACATTTGGCTTCCACCTTGATAACCAATTATCCTTTGATACTCAGATTTCTCTCCTTGTACAGGCTCGTTTCTTGGCCTCCATAAAATTAGCTTTATTCGATCAGTACTTGACATTAACGATATATGAACTCTCATTTTGCAGTTGAACTAAATGATCTTGATTATTGGAGTTCCCTCTTGCCCACACTAAAACTGTCTTCCATCAGCGCTTTCAGCTCATTCAGCACACCACAGTACGGCTGCTGGGTGGTACTCACAAGCTCAACCGCGTCTCCGCTTTATTGAGGGAGCAGCACTGTCTGTTCATCCAGTTCAGAATTTAAAAAAAGACTCTCCCTTTAACTGATCATGCACAGCACTTGGGTCATCTTCTGTAACTCGCAAGCCGGCTGAGATCTATTAAACAAAAAACCTGCTTCTTATTCCTCTCCTGATCAGACTGGAAATCACACAACCTACTTCATTTAGCTACTTCACACCTGCCTTATGGACTTCCCTACTCTAGATTCGATATAGGTTGCCCAAAATTGAGCGTGCTATTTTGGGTGCAGATCACAGAACTCAGCAAAAACTAATTAGCTAATTAGGTAATGACAATCAATTACTGGGATTAACAGGCACTTGGCAATAATTAGGAGTTATGCATGGATCTGACCTGTAACCTACAGTTAACATGCACACTTAAATTTCATAGCGCACAACTCCAAAGGGGGTGTGGTCACAGGAGGGCCATGGGCAGGTCAGAGGTGTTCCCAAAAATTAAGCCCAATGTTATAGAATACCTGCATTTGCACCCCTGCACCCAAAGTTAGGTGTGAAATGCACTCTAAGCAAGTATTCTGTAAAGGTCATTCAACACAACGAGTCCTTTACAGAATACTAGTTTAGAATGGATCATCCTGACGCCTAACTTTGGGTGCCATTTGCTGAATTTTCTCCAATGTTCTGAAGAGGCAGAAATCCCTCATGTAGTTGAAATCAGTGGCATAGCCATAGGGGGCCTGGGTCCCCCCCCCCCAACTTTGAGCTTGGGCCACCTCCAAACCTGAAGCACCCCCTTAATGGGTTGGGTGGGGGATGCTGAAGCTCCACCAACCAAAGAAATGCAGTGCCCGAGCCGTTCCCTCATCTCCTTTCACTGCTTCTGTAATGCAGAACTCCGCGGCGTGCCACCAACGCCAAGACTTCTCATGCATGCTCAGTTTGCGCAAGAACTGAGCATGCTCAGGGAGTCCTGGAGTCAGCAGCTGGAGAAGCAGCGCAAAGAGGAGGGGAGCAGCTTGGGTCCTGCATTTCTTTGACTGGTGGGGCTTTGACATCCCTGCCAGCAAAGGTACATTTAACGCACACGGGAGGGGAAGAGAGGAGCAATGTGTTGCTCTCCCAGTCCACCCCAGATCCCCCCCCCCCCAAATCGGAGGGCTGACTACACCTCTGGTTGAAATAAGGATTTAAAAACATGCCCCCAATATTTAAATACTATAGTCAGTGTTGAATTGAAATGCTGATGTGATATTTATACTCTGATATTCTGCACCTGCTAATCCCTGGACACGGCAATGAACATCTGGATATAGACTGACTGCTGGATGTTATCCAGGTACCACCCATAGTTAATTATCTGGGTAAGCTGGAGAACTATTCTGCTTTCTTAATTTACTCAGATAACTTCCAGTTCCTCTTAACTCTGCCCCTGGACCGCTCCAGCCCTACCAGGATCGTCCCAAGGCAGTTAGAGCAGTATTATCTGGTTATCAGTGCTGAGAAGCACCACTGACTGGCCCCAGTGAGTGCTGCCAGCATAACTACAGCAGCTTTGAATATTGGGCCAGATAGATCACTACTCACTATATCAGCTCAACCTTCTGCCCCTCCATCCCCTGCTTGACTTCTTCAAATGCACCCCTTGAAGTCATGTCCAGTTTATAACCCTTAACCCTTCCCTATCTTACTATTGGCTGTTATATTGTAAACTGCTTTGCCATGCTTTAACTGAAGGGTGGGATATCAAGCTAATAAAGTGAGGGAAAATCTAAGTGAGAGGCGATGAGATATTTTGGTAGCATCATAAAGAAAGAGAAACATCAAACTGTATGCAGAAGAGAAAAGGAGTCAAAACTGAGCCCGGGATAATTGGCTGAGGAAACTGAGAGGAAGAACATGGAGATAAAAAGGAAGAACAACAAAAAAAAAAAAAGCAAGTTGGTGGGGAAGAGGGAGATAAAAAGTCCAATTTTGGCCATGGTAAGTTTAAAGTGGTGGTGGGACATTCAGGTGGCAACGTCACACACGAAGGCTGAGATTCTGGGCCTGGATTCTTGTTGAAATTTTTGGAGCAGAGAGAAAGATCTGGAAGTCAGAGGGTACCTCACACTACAAAAGAACATCAGAGCACCAAGGGAGAATAAAAGAGGGCCTGGGACTGGGTTCACCAACTGATAATGAGCGTTCTGGATGAGGATTCCCCAGGTAAGAGAAGAACCAACATAGAACAAGTCCCAAAATGTAAGTGAGGACAGAGGACCAAGTAGTACATTGTAATCTGTTCAAGATGGTAATAGAGCCAGAAGGCTATGGACTGAGAAAAAGCCCCTGACCTCAACCATGAAGAGGTCACTGGAAACCAGACTGGAGTGTATCCACAGTGTCTTAAGATGAGAGAAATTCAAAGCAGTGGAACTGAATGCTACATTCTATTGAATTAAAAAGGAATGAGGGAGCTGGGAGGCTAGAAGGGTCTCGTGAAGGTGTCTTGAGGAGTGGGGTGATCACAGCACATTTGATGATGGCAGGAACAGTTGTAGTGGAATGTGATAAACAGAGGATGTGACAGATGGAGAGGATGACTGGGGGGGAGATAAAACTCAGATACTGCATGGGCATGAGGTCAGAGGAACAAGTGGTGAGGTTGGAGGTGGAGAAAAGATGCCAGTCCACTTAAACACGTGAGGAGGGGGGCTTGCAAACAGCCCACTCTGTGTAAAACCACTGAGCTAAGAGTAGGGAGTCCCACAACCAACACTAGAGACTGGTGAAACATCTCATAGTGCCAGCTCTTTTTCTTACCCATCCTCTCTGCTTCTCTTGTTTCCTTCTCACTTTCTCTCTCTTTCCTCCTTTACCTCCTCTCTATATATCTGTCCTTCAGCTGCAGTGGGGGATATATGATGGTTAGGGGTTCAATTTTATTTTTTATTTTATTTTGTTATTTGATCTTCAAGGCCCTTAAAAGAAATGGCCCTGAGTACCGGAAGAACAGGATCAACCTCTACACACCTCCAAGGACACTAAGATCCTCCCAAGGAGTATCCCTAACTATACCCTCTCCAAAAGACATTACACGATGTGATACCCACAAGCGAGCCTTCTCCAGAGTAGCCCCCACGCTGGAATGGACTCCCTGAAAGGCTTTGCTTAACACAAGACTATCTCTACTCACATACATACACACACATACATACAAGGAGTGACCAGGCCTGGACATACTGCAGCAAGCCATGTTTATCCACTCCTTCCCTAGCTGAGATAATATTTAATCACCTTTCTGACCTCCTGTGCATCTCCCTTTAAATTAGTCACCTTATTTTCTAGCTCCTCCTACTCTCTTACCTATCTATATGTTCCAGCTTTGCTTATTTTCTATATTGGAAGTTAATAGGTATGTTCCTTTATGTATGTATATTTATATTACTTTTATGGATAAATGTTTTTGATACATATATATGCTTTTATTTATGTGTGTTACACATGAGATTTACACGTTTTTACTGATTTTATATTTATGTTTATTTATAGACCCCTGACGCAGGCCTTTACGGCCGAAACACGATTCGTGTCGGGTCGTTGTTTTATTGATTTGAAATAAAGACCTTGTTTAAGGAGACACCACTTGTGAGAGGACTTTTTTGGATCCACTGTTTCCTTTGCTTTCCAGCTTTGCTTATACCCTACTCTGTCTGTTAAAATGTTCTATTACGTATTGTGTTGACTTTGTAAGTAGTATACTATGCCATACTTTGTATTGTTATTTGATTATTCTTACTGCTGTAATTGTCTATTCCTTATGTTTGATTTATTCCTAGTGTGCACCGCCTTGAGTGAATTCCTTCAAAAAGGTGGTAAATAAATTCTAATAAATAAGCAATAATTTTAATTGTATTGATTGTTTGTATTATTATTTTAACACACTTCAGGCTATTGGTGTGGCATGGTGTGATATCAAGTTATGCAAAATACCTGTATCTGACATCTCTCCATCACTTTCTTGCTGCCCTCATAGAATGGCACCCATATCCACCCCCCCCCCCCGTTCCCCACCAACCAGCTCACTATAGCCTTCCTGCTGCCAGCAGCTTTGACAGAGGCAGACTCTGCAATGACGGACAGCCCCAATTCCCCCCCCCCCCCAGCAAGAAATCAATAATTCTGACCTTTAAGTGGCTCCAGAGCTTCGAGGCAGAATGTGAGAAAGAAAATGCTGCTCCGTGGTTAATTCAGAAAAGCTTTGACAAGGCGGCTGTTGGAGGACCCAAATAAAATGGATCCAGGCCGTGAATTATCTCTTGGAATAAATATTCCCTAGAACAATTATTCCCATGTCCCTGGAATACATATCGCCTGGTGCTTGGGAAAAATATAATCTGAAATAAATATCCCCTCGTCCCTCTAGAAAAAGTATCCCCCACTGCTCAATAAAAGCAGGGCACATCTCTCTTTCTTTTTCCTCTCCCTTTGTCTGTCTACCTCTGTCTGTCTGTCTGTCTGTCTGTCTCTCATTCCTGACAGTTGAAAAGTTGATCAGCTGTCAGATACTTTTCTCTAGACAGCAAACAACTAGCAGAAAATGTCAGCATCATTTTTCTGTAATAACTGAAGTGGGAGCTTTGGAAAGGGCTCTGTCTTTCTTGCCCAAACTCTTGTTTTAAGGAAGGATAATTTAACCCCCTGCATTCTTCTCTCATCACAACGCTGAGTCTTTCATTTCTCTGGCAGCAAATACATTGCAACATGTTTTCTTTGATTTAAAAGTTACTTTACCTGTCCAATTCCATGGTAAGGCCTCACCTGGTTTAGTGTTTTCAGTCCTGGAGACCATATCTCAGGAAGGCCAGATACAGAATAGAGATGGTCCGGAGAAAGGGAACAAAAGTGAGGTGGGGGAGGGGGAAGGCACTGCAAGCATGTGAGAGGAGACTGCAGGACCTATATATGAATACCCTAGAGGAAAGGAGAAGAGGTGAACAAGAGGGGTGGCTACTCAAGGTACCAGGCCTGACAAAAGCGGTAGAATGTGGCTCCTGTGTGACTACGTTTGAGGTGACGAGACTGGGAGACTGGGCGTCTAAATGGCAGATGACGTTTAATGTGAGCAAGTGCAAAGTGATGCATGTGGGAAAGAGGAACCAGAATTATAGGTACATCATGCAAGGTTCCACATAAGGAGTCACAGACCAAGAAAGGGATATAGGTGTCGTCATTGATGATACTTTGAAACCCTCTGCTCAGTGTGCTGTGGCAGCTAACAAAGCAAATAGAGTGTTAGCTATTATTAGAAAAGGAATGGAAAACAAAAGTGAGGACGTTATAATGCCTTTGTATCAGTCCATGGTACGACCGCAAATATTGTGTTCAATTCTGGTCACCGCATCTCAAAAAAGATATAGTGGAATTAGAAAAGGTACACAGAAGGGCGGCGAAAATGATAAAGGGGATGGGACGACTTTCCTATGAGGAAAGGCTGAAGTGGCAAGGCTTCTTCAGCTTGAGAAAAGATGGCTACGATAGAGGTCTATAAAATAATGAGTGGAGTGGAACGGGTAGACGTGAATCGTTTGTTTACTCTTTCCAAAAGTACTAGGACTTGGGGGCATGGAATGAAGCTACAAAGTAATAAATTTAAAACAAATCAGAGAAAATGTTTCTTCAATCAACATGTAATTAAACTCTGGAATTCGTTGCCAGAGAATATGGTAAAGGCGGTTAGCTTAGCGTGGTTCAAAAAAGGTTTGGACGGCATTCTAAAGGAAAAGTACATAGACCATTATTAAAATAGACCTGGGGAAAATTCACTGCTTATTTCTGGGATAAGCATCATAAAACGTACTTTTTTGGGATCTTGCCAGATATTTGTGACCTGGTTTGGCCACTGTTGGAAACAGGATGCTGGGCTTGATGGACCTTTGGTCTGTCCCAGTATGACCCAAAGGACATCAGGCAGCCTCTCCATCAGCAGAGGACCCCTCCCCCTGATGCTTCATTAGAGGGGGCAATCCCTCCACAGCCCCACAATATCCCTGGCAAGGGATATGATGGAGACAATTGAATACCTGGAAGTATTAATAGTACTCAAAAAGCAAACTTTTTTCAAAGGAAAGGAAATTCTAGAACTAGGGGCCACAATATGGAGCTCCAAGGGGGTAAACTCAGGAACAACATCAGGAAATATTGTTTCACAGAAGATGGTGGACAAGTTTCAAGTTTATGTTTATTTAATATACTGCGCCAACGGTGCACGCCATGTGGACGGTACACAAATTTACAATATTAATAAAGCAATGAAAGCAACTAAAAAGACAGTAGGAAACAAAAATAAGAAAGCAGAAACAGAGTAGGATCAGACAAGGTAAACAGGAGAGAGGTCAGAGATCCACAGCGGAGTGTCTGTATATAAATATATGCGCCAACTCAAACATCTTGAAAAAGGAATTACTTTAAGCCTGATTTAAACTTGTCGAGACTATATTCTAGTCGGAGATAAAGTGGCAATGAATTCCAAAGTTTAGGTCCATTGATACTGAATAGTTTTGAATGAATGGTGTCAAAATGGACCTGTTTGAATGAGGGGACAAAGAGTACATTTTGGACTGAGGAACGAAGACTTCTAGCTGGGGAGTATGGTATTACCGCCCTTGATACTGCAGTACTTAAAAATCAGAAGTAGAAGCTTATAGATGATATGGTGGGTGATTGGTGATTGGTAACCAGTGCTTACTTTTGAGATGGGGTGTAATATGGTCATATTTACATGAATTTGTCAGCAATCTTACTGCAGAATTTTGTACAAGTTGAAGGCGATGAAGATTATGGGCTGTTATGCCTTTGAGAAGGGTGTAACAGTAATCTAGCCTTGAGATAACCAGGGAGTGAATGATAATCAAGTGCCGAAATAGAGAAAAGTTGATGGACAGATCTCTTCAGATCTCAGCTCCCTATAGAAAACCCTGTTAGTCTTTGAACCAAGACTCTCTTTTGTAATTCTGCTGCTCTCTGGACCTTAATTCCCTGCCGTGGTCTTACTCTGGTCTCTAAAGTGTGTGTGTGTGTGTCTTCAGGTCAATGTTCTTGCTGTGTCTCCCTTGGAAGAGAATGCATCCATGTGTCTAGACTTGTGCATTCAGGGCCTGCTGGTCACCTGAGAGCTCAATGCGAGGGGGAAGGTGGCTACTTCAGGCAGAAGTCTTCATCTTCCTTCTTCTAGTGCTGAGATGCCCCATCCTATGATTCTTCCTGTCTCATCCTGATATCCCTTTTACTGACAAGAATCATCCCATAACCTATCCCTGTAACACATTTTGAGCATACATGGGATAGATATGGGAATGGGACTTAATATACCGCCTTTCTGTGTTTTTTCCAACTACATTCAAAGCGGTTTACATATTATATACAGGTATTTATTTGTACCTGGGACAATGGAGGGTTAAGTGACTTGCCCAGAGTCACAAGGAGCTGCAGTGGGAATTGAACCCAGTTCCCCAGGATCAAAGTCCGCTGCACTAACCACTAGGCTACTTCTCCAGAAAGGGGAAAGGGGTTAAAAGGTGAGATAAAAGGCACATGGAAGGATAGAGTTGTTATTGGGCTGCATAAGCTTATTAGACTATTTGCAATCTGGTTTTCAGAAATTCTATAGTACCAAAACTTTTTTATTATCTGTTGTCACCAAACTTAGGTTACTGATTGATCAAGGCTGATGTGATATTTTAATGCAGTTAGACCTTTCAGGACTTTCAATCTAGTTGACCTTGTTTTACTATTAGCAAAGTTGGATTTGATCAGAATTTCTAGCCCAGTAATGTCTTGGTTTTCAGGTTTTTTTTAATAAACAGAGGTTTTAAAGTTAACAGAAATGGGGAATGTTCATCTACTTGGAATCCCAGTTGTAGAGTACCTCAGGGATCCCATTTATAAACCTTGGAAGAGAACTTAAAGCTTTGCTCTAGAAATGTTAAATAGTAGTAAATAGTAGTAGTAGGTTTGTCTTCTTACTTCATATATGCTGATGATGTTTGGATAATTTTCCCTCACATGAGCACTATTCAAAAACTTTGAAGATATGAATTACTGTTTTTTGAAAATTTCTACTTGGATAATAAATTACCATCTTAAACTGAACTCTGACAACATTTATTTATTTATATTTTGCTCACACCTTTTTCAGTAGTAGCTCAAAGTGAGCTATATTCAGGTACACTGGATATTTCTCTGTCCCAGGAGGGCTCACAATCTAAGTTTGTACCTGAGGCAATGGAGGGTTAAGTGACTTGCCCAAGATCACAAGGAGCAGCAGCAGTGGGATTTGAACTGGCCACCTCTGGATTGCAAGACCGGTGCTCTAACCACTAGGCCACTTAGCAACATTCCATGTAGAATCACCAATAATAGCAACATTCCATGTAGAATCTCAAATATTTATTTAGATTTTGCTCACACCTTTTTCAGTATTAGCTCAAGGTGAGTTACATTCAGGTACACTGGATATGTCTCTGTCCCAGGAGGGCTCACAATCTAAGCTTGTACCTGAGGCAATGGAGGGTTAAGTGACTTGCCCAAGATCACAAGGAGCAGCAATGGGATTTGAACAGGCCACCGCTGGATTGCAAGACTGATGCTCTAACCACTAGGCCACTACTCCACATATTCATTAAGGATATCCTAAAAACCCAACTGGCTATGTGTGTCCACTGTTTTAATGAGATAGGTATTCTGGATAGCCACACTAATATGTATGAGAGAAATTTGTATGCAGTGGAAACAGTACATGCAAATAAATCTCATCAATATTCATTGACCATTACTCAGCAACTACATCATATGCAAAAACTTTATTACACCAACTTGAAATTACAAAACTCTTATTAAAACATACCATTCAAATCACAAACGTTTGCTGACCTCACTACTATCTCATAAAATACCATTCATACCCCTCATACATCCAAAACCACCCAACAATCCCCTGCAACCAGTCCACTGTTAATAATTAATAGTTGTGAACTCAATGCTTATCTTGATGGCAGCACCAATGACACCATTTGTCATTGTTATGGGTGAATGGAAAATCCTCCTCTTTTCCAACTATAAATCCCATACTAGATGGAAATAGTACTGCCTTACAATCAGTGGCTCATAGTTTAGGGGTTTGGTTAGACACAGAATTGAAATGTGATTATTAAATACAATTTTTCTCTTCAGTATTTCTTCAGCTTCGTTGGGTGCGTGAGATCTGAGCTTATTTTTCTCTGGATGACTTGCAAAAAATAGTCCGTGCTTTGATTTTCTCTAAAATTGATTACTGCAATCTGTTATTTTTAGGTCCATCCAAGAATTCGATTCTCAGGATCCAATTATTACAAAATACAGCAGCAAGGATTCTATTCTATAAATCCAAATTGACAGTGTAACCCTTTTACTAAAAAGTCTGCATTGGCTTCTGGTTGCTGCCAGGATTTAATTTAAATCTTTATGGTTAGTTTTTTAAATATTGCATGAAGGATGTCCTAAGTATTTAGTCTCACTTGTTTCTTTAAGGACAGGCTGAGACTCATGTAGATTATTTCTATGAACCAAACTTGTGGTTCCTTTACCATCTTCTTTGAGGTTAAAAATCGCCTTCCAAGAAGCTATTTTCGTTTTCAGCTGTTCCTTCTTGGAATTCTTTGTCTGTAGAACTCAGATTAGAGCAAGATTATTTGAAGTTCCGAAAGATGAAATTCTAGCTTTTTCAGAAATACTATAATTCTGGATCTATAGATTGATATTTTGTTTAGCTAGATTACAAGTAGTGTAAAAATAATTACAATAATGTTATAATGATTTGTTTTACTTTGCAAACCATCCTGAGCTATTGGTTGAGGTGGTTTATAAAGCTTTTATGTTATGTTATGCTGTGTTATGTTATGTTATCTCCCCCGGTAGACAAATCTCAGCTTGGCAGACTGGATGCTCCATTTTTGTCTTTACCTACTCTAATTTATTTATTTAGATTTATTTGCCACCTTTTTGAAGAAATTCACTCAAAGCGGTGTACAGCAAAAATAAGTCAGACATAGGCAATAGACAATTACAGCAGGAAAAACATTCAAATAACATTACACATTATGGCATGGTGTGCTACTTACAATATCAACACAATACACATCAAAACATAATAATAGATAACATAGGGTATAAGTGGAGGTGAAGATAAAATAGGAGTTAGATAGAAAATAAAAAAGACAAACAAGGCATGTGGGATCAGAAAAGCTGCATGAAAATGAGCTGAGCAAGAGTAGGAGTGAATACGCAAGTCCTGCTTTAAGTGCAACCGATGTTAGTCCTTGTGTGTTTGACTAGCAAGTTAGTTGCTTCTTCTACTAAAGGCTTGGGAGAGGAGTCAAGTTTTCACCTGATTCCTGAAGTAGAGATTGTCTTGCGCTGGGCGAAGCCTTTCTGGGAGTGCATTCCAGAGTAGGCTAGTTTGGCAGGTATCAACATCCCATTATTTTCCTTGGAGATATTGTTCATATTAGCCCTCTCCTCAAGTCATTTCACTGGCTTCCTATCCATTTCCACATACAGTTCAAACTCCTCTTATTGACCTATAAGTGCATTCACTCTGCAGCTCCTCAGTACCTCTCCACTCTCATCTCTCCCTACATTCCTCCCCGGGAACTCCGTTCACTGGGTAAATCTCTCTTATCTGTACCCTTCTCCTCCACTGCTAACTCCAGACTCCGTTCCTTTTATCTTGCTGCACCATATGCCTGGAATAGACTTCCTGAGCCGGTATGTCAAGCTCCATCTCTGGCCGTCTTCAAATCTAAGCTAAAAGCCCACCTTTTAGATGCTGCTTTTAAATCCTAACCTTTATTCACTTGTTCAGAACCCTTATTTTATCATCCTCACTTTAATATTCCCTTATCTCTTGTTTGTCCTGTTTGTCTGTCCTAATTAGATTGTAAGCTCTGTTGAGCAGGGACTGTCTCTTCATGTTCAAGTATACAGCGCTGCGTACGTCTAGTAGCGCTATAGAAATAATAAGTAGTACTAGTAGTAATATTATGGTTATGGATACCTCTGGGGAAGACCTTAGCGATCTTGGAGGTGTATAGATGGAGATCCTCTTCTTCAGGTACTCTGGCCCTTGACGATTAAGGGCCTTGAAGATCAGATATATGCAGCAATTCTGTAAATCAGCACCTACTCTTTGGCACCCCAATGCAGCAGGAGAGTGCAAATTCTATAACAGCATTGGGGTGTCCTGATGCCATTACAGACTACTAGTACAAACCCACATTGGTACACCAAAAAAAGGCACCACTGCTTATGCCAAATCAATGACAGGTATAGGAGGGTGTGCCTAGATCCCTCAATTAACATGTGCACCTGATAGCATTCTATAAGATGAACATATTGATGGGTGACACTCCCATCACCCACCCGGTGGTGTAGATATGGGGGGCCTTGGGGACCTGGCCCTCCCCCCAAATTGGATTTGGAGCCCCTGGTTTGGCTGGCAGCTGAAGCCTTTTCCAGCGCTGTTCTCTGCACATTGCCTGCCCTGCTTCCCTTCACGTCACGTGCATGCTCGGTTTTAGTGAAACTGAGCGTACTCAACTTTGCGACTCCACCAGGCAACATAACTACCTTGTATCTTCCTTGAATTCCCACTGTTCCAGTTTGAATGTCTATGTTGGGCAGTGCTTGACCCTAACTTCCCATTGGGAAGTTTTTATATATTATATAAAACAGGCTTCTAGAATAACTCCAGCACCAAATTGAAGGGAAGTAGAAGGGTTGAGACCCAGGGAAACTCAGTTCAAATCACACTGTAGCTCCTTGTGATCTTGGGTAAGTCACTTTACTCTTCGTTGAATTACCTCAGGTACAAACTTACTTTGTGAGCCCTCTGGGGAAATATCAGGGTCGATATTTAAGACAATTTAACTGGTCAGATACAGCTCATGGATTGTTAAATCACCTGTTTGGGGCTAGCCACTCATTTTCAGTGGCATTTCACCGGTTAGTGCTGCTGAAAATAACCGTTTAGCATTGAACAGAAAACCAGCTATTTTGTGGACATTCCGAGGGCAGAGTCAGTAAATGGTTGGTTAAGTGCTGATAGTCAGCATTTAACTGGCCAGGTTAACTGCATAAATAGGACCACATAAAAGATAGTCCTATCTTTATGCGGTAACCCAAAACTGGTTAAGTGCTGAATATCAGACTTCACAAGCTATGCCTTAGCTGGCTCCGCAAACCTGGAAGTTCCGTGCTGGTGCCCGGACATGGCCTGGCATTGAATTTCTGAATTAGTTCTGGCAGTGGTTAGCAACATGCTGGGTGCAGCCAGGTGAATATTGACCTCACATACTGTAACTGAAATGTAACTCACCTTGAGTATTGCGTTCAGTTCTGGTCGCCGTATGTCAAAAAAGATATAGCGGAATTAGAAAAGGTTCAAAGAAGAGCGACCAAAATAATAAAGGGGATAGGACTCCTCTCGTATGAGGAAAGGCTAAAGAGGTTAGGGCTCTTCAGTTTGGAAAAGAGATGGATGAGGGGAGATATGATTGAGGTCTACAAAATCCTGAGTGGTGTAGAACAAGTAGAAGTAAATCAATTTTTCACTCGTTCCAAATGTACAAAGACTAGGGGACACTCGAGGAAGTTACATGGAAATACTTTTAAAACAAATAGGAGGAAATATTTTTTCGCTCAATGAATAGTTAAGCTCTGGAACTCTTTGCCAGAGGAGGTGGTAACAGCGGTTAGCGTATCTGGGTTTAAAAAAGGTTTGGACAAGTTCCTGGAGGAAAAGTCCATAGCCTGCTATTGAGGCAGAGATGGGAAGCAACTGCTTGTCCTGGGATTTGCCACAATTTGGGTTTCTGCCAGGTACTTGTGACCTGGCTTGGCCACTGTTTGGTAAACAGGATTCTGGGCTAGATGGACCATTGGTCTGACCAGTACAGCTATTCACTTTCACACATTTACACCTGCTCTGAGTCAGGCAGAATCATTTGTGTGCACTCTGGGCCCAATATTCAGCTGCCACTGAGTAGCTCTTTTGCTGTGCACCGCAGGTGTTAAACCCCGAAACTCAGGGCTGGGCCATTTCCAGCAACTAGCATTGAATATCTGGGTTTTATTTAAACCACTAAAAAGTTAACTGGTTAAGCCTATATTCAGTACTAACCGGTTAACTTTTTTAACGGTTAAAGATAGGCCTGCTATTTATACGGCCTATTTTAACTGCTTAACATAGCCGGTTAAGCGTTGAATATCCACACCTAACCGGCTATGTCATGCACTGTCTCTTGCTGAATATCCGAACTCAGTTGCTGATATGCTATTTAACAGGTCTGCGGCCATGTCTGGCCAGTTAATTAGCTTTAAATATCGAGGGGGAGGGGGGTCTATGTATACAGTACAGTCTCGATTATCCGACGTAAACGGGACCAACCCATTGCCGGATAAGTAAAAAGTCAAATAATATGGAAAACACTGCAGAAACCCCTCAAACAATGCTTAAATAAGGGCATAGGGTTCCCGACAGGAGCATAGCCAGACTTCGGTGGGAGGGGGGGTCCAGAGCCCGAGGTGAGGGGGCACATTTTAGCCCCCCCCGGGTGCCGCTGCCACCAACAGCTTTGACCCCCCCCCCCACCGATGACCCTCTTGACCACCCCTCCCGCCGCCAACCCCCCCCCCCCCCCCGCTGTTGTCTACCTTTGATAGCGGGGGACCCCAACCCCTGCCAGCTGAGGTCCTCTTCTTCTGGCACAAGGCTTCGTTCTGTTTCTGTGAGTCTGATGTCCTGCATGTTGTATGTGCGAGAAGTTCATCGGCAGGGGGTCCAGGGCCAAATCTTCGGGGGCCCAGGCCCCCGTGGCCACTGGTTCCCAATTTTCAAAAATTGTTCTAAAACAAAGATTTTTAATAGAAATAAATGCAATGATGTAACCGGGGGTCTGTTGGATATGCCGGATGGTCAGATTAGCAAAGATCGGATAATCAAGACTGTACTGTATATGCTCAAACATTATAAAACAACTCGCATTAAAATATTATGTTTGCTCCCACAGTCCCTCAGTTCTTAAATTCTGAGGGACTGTGGGAGCAAACATAATATTTTAATGCGAGTTGAAGCTCCACAGTGATTATACAGAGAAGGAAGCCATTGTGATTGTTTCAAACATTATAAAATTCATGTATACATAAATACTGCACCCCCTGGCAAATGCCTTCACACCATTGTGTATTTGTACATGAGTTATTACACACACACAATTTTATACAATCTATCTTCCATGTGTAAGTATACTTTATGTAGAAAATGCTTTATCCGACTGTCCTTACACAAGCACACACGGCCACAACCACATGGACCTGGGAACACCTTATGTTGCCTGTTAGCATGCGTGAAGAGGAAATCAAACTGGAAGGGAGCATTGCAGGGAGGAGGAGGGCCAGATTCTTTTCAGCTGCAGGCAGGCCAAGTGGTCTCATTCCTGGCTCCAGCATTGATTGCACGATTTGTATTTCACTCCAAAGCCGCCATATCCAGCCCCTGAATGAAAAAGGCAAATCTGACATTTTTAAATCCAGATACTTAAAACAAAAATCAATAGGACCCAAGAGAGGCCCAGGATCGATGGCTGTGATTGTGAAGTTATCAGGTCTTGGAATAGCTTGTAAATCATTAGAGGAGGAAGGGGAAGGCCAGGACCAGCCCTCAGGGTTACAGAAGTGCTGGAAAGGATATAGTCCTAGCTTCATGGTCACCCTGTTGCAGAAGCACACTGGTAGGCCAAATGGAACTTGAATAATCTCTGTGTAATGGGAACTGTAAAATGTAAACCAGAATGTAATTTGTAACCCACTTTGAACCCAAACTTGTTTTTGGATAACAGTGGGATACAAGAATGCAGAAATAAATAAATAAAAACTCTGATGGGCTGAGGCAGTCAGGGGATGCTGAACACAGAAGTCCAACAGAGAAACAAAAGGACATCTAGGAAAGCATAGCTGCAGAGAAGAGAAAAGGGATGTTCCTTGTGGCAATGTCTTTTATGGCACCAGGATATCTGGCTGCAGCCTTGGCCAGGGTGGAGCAGCAGCAGGGTGCCTTTCTGGGCCTCAAGGGCAAGGTTGGTCATGAACCAGGCCTTGCTTCTACTTGCATCACACCTACACAAGATGGGCCCTCCCAAGGCTTGGATGTTAGAGCCTTCTACATAGGCCTGAGAAATGTGTGGGAATGTGATTACAAAACTGATATCAGCTGCAGCCTAGAAATGGAGAAACAGAAAATGCTAGGAGATGAGGTCCAGCTTGTCTATTGTGCTGCCACAGTCTCACTCACTTCTCCTGCCCCTCCACCACTAAAATCCCGTTTGGTATGGGTTTTCTAAAGGTTTAACCAGGTAGCTGGTCCAGCCTCTGCTTTTAAAAGTTTGCTTCCACCAACTGACTAAATTTAAGCCCTTAAATTCACAAGGCACTCAACAAAGAGGCAGTTTTAGAGCCAGGCTTATGATGTAGTCAGTTAACACTGATTTTCAGTTTAGTTAGGCAATACTAGCCTGCATAAATAACTAGCTGATTTTGGTTGGCTATATTTAGGAAATGTATAAGCTGAAAGTGTTGCTGGTTTGGTTTTGGCTGACATTTTCCTACGGGTAAGTGACTAAAATGAATTGCAGGCTTATTTTCGAAAGGGATCACCGGCGATCTTCCGACACAAATCGGGAGATGGCCAGCGATCTCTCAAAAGGGTATAATCGAAACCCCCTTTGACACCATCGCTGCTTTCCCGTCGCCGAGCCGGCGAAAGTTCAAGGGAGCATGTCGGCGGCGTAGCGAAGGCGGGACATGGGCGGGCATGGGCGTGGCTAACAGATGGCCGGCTTCAGCGCATAATGGAAAAAAACAAAAGCAGCATTACTGAGTATTTCGCTGGTTTTACTTGGCCCTTTTATTTTCACGACCAAGCCTCAAAAAGGTGCCCCAACTCACCAGATGACCACCGGAGGGAATGGAGGATGACCTCCCGGTACTCCCCCCAGTAGTCACCAACCCCCTTCCACACTAAAAAATAAAAATAAAAACCTTTTTTGCCAGCCTGTATGCCAGCCTCAAATGTCATACCCAGCTCCCTGACAGCAGTATGCAGGTCCCTGGAACAGTTTTTGTTGGTTGCAGTGGACTTCAGGCAGGCAGACCCAGGCCCACCCCCCCCTACCTGTTATACTTGTGGTGATAAGTGTTGAGCCCTCCTAACCCCCCCCCAAAACCCACTCTACCCACATGTAGGTGCCCCCCTTCACCCATAAGGGCTATGGTAATGGTGTAGAGTTGTGGGGAGTGGGTTTTGGGGGGATTTGGGGGGCTCAGCACCCAAGGTAAGGGAGCTATGCACCTGGGAGCTATTTGTATATATTTTTTTAATTTTTAGAAGTGCCCCCTAGGGTGCCCGGTTGGTGTCCTGGCATGTCAGGGGGATCAGTGCACTACAAATGCTGGCTCCTCCCACGACCAAATGCCTTGGATTTAGCCGGGGGTTGAGATGGCCGCTTTTAGTTTCCATTATTGCTGAAAAACAAAAGCGGCCATCTCAAACCCGGCGAACTCTGGCATTTGGCCGGTCCAAACCGTATTATCGAAAGAAAAGATGGCCAGCCATCTTTTTCGATAATACAGTTCCGGCCAGCTGTTTGCGGCGCCACCAAAATAGATCGCCGGCAATCTATTTCGCCGGTGCCGTTTGATTATGCCCCTCTTGGTCATCTTATTTGTTCAGTGCCCCTAAAAACTGACCTCTTTGCGTGCATGCTTGAATTCTGCTACTGATCTGGCTCCTCTATCCTCTGCCGAAAGTCTGTCCCCTCTCTTCATATGATAAACCTTTGTGCCTGAGCTTCTCAATCTGTACAAAATATTTCCAAGTTCTGGTATGTTGTTATCTAGTTGAATGTTTGTATCAGGTCCATTTTTACCCTTCTTTCTTTTAGAGCAGGGAACACACCCAGCCAGTCAGGTTTTCAGGATACACTCAATGAATACACATGAGATAGATTTGCATACAATGGAGGTAGTGCATGAAAATTGATCTTGTGCATATTCATTGTGGATATCCTGAAAACCTGACTGGTTACATGTGCTCCAAGGACTGGGTTAAAAAAAAACCCTGTTTTAGAAAAATCATCTTTAGCATCCTGACGGTGCATGGCTGACACTACACTTTTTTGGTGACCCTCTTCTAAACTGCCTCTGTAGAGAAGGTAATGCCATATAAATCCTTGCAAAGCAGAATCCTAGCCCTTAAATATACCTGTTCTACCCCACTCCCTCCACAATCTGCTTATAAAATCATATTTTAACTCTGCAAGTGATCAAAGGGTCAAATCCTCCTGGGGAGGCACTGTTTGAAGGCTGGACAGCCAGAAGAGCAGACTGAGCAGTGATGCCACATCCCCACTGACAGCTCGTTAGGGTGTAATAGAGTGATCACTCCATTATGTTCCTAAGGAAAGTCCAGCTGGATGGGAAGGAGGGAGGATGGGCTCCACCACTCTTCCAGCCCTTGGCCATTTAGCCAAGCTCATTTATAACAATTCCCACTTACAAGACAGAGAAAACGCTTTCAATAGAATCCATTTGTAGAAAACATGCTGTTGAACATGAGACCGCAGGCACCCAGGGGAGCAGCTTCAGGGGCATTTTAGGGAAAATTTGGGAAAACAGTCTCTCTAGACTTCCTTTACGCACTGATACACTCCCAGCAACATTTTCTGCTAGCACCCTTTAAAGAAATTTAATTTGAAGAGACTTTCTGTTAGAAAGTACTGTATTTCCCTGCAAACTTAGGGACCCTTTTACAAAGGTGTGAGCAGCACGTGCCAAAATGAGACAATGGCCAGGCTACCGCGCGCCCCAGCGCTAATTTCAGATTTGGCATGTGCCCATTCCGCCTGGATGATTTATTTACTTCCTCCCATGCGTGTCATTTCCAGCGGTAATCGGTACTTGGCGCATGTAGTGTGTCAGCCCTTCCCGCTAGATCAATGGGCGGAGTTAAGGGCTCAGGCCGGTTTTGGGCACACACTGGTTTCAGTTTTACCGCAGGCCCTTTTCCCATTCCCATTAAAAAAAGCCCTTTTTTTAAAGACACGGTAAAAACTAGCCTGGCGCACCCAATACACACGCCTATACTACCGCAGGCCACTTTTAACCGCAGCTTTGTAAAAGGACCCCTTAGTTCTCCCTCTGTGATGTTCCATGCCAGCATCTTGCATGCTCTCTGTGGCATGGTATATAGTTAGCATCCTGTGGAGGTCCATAGTCTGGAGAAGAGACGGCTGAGGGGAGACATGATAGAGGTATATAAAATAATGAGTGGAGTAGAAGAGGTGGATGTGAAGCGTCTGTTCACGCTTTCCAAAAATACTAGGACTAGGCGGCATGCGATGAAATTACAGTGCAGTAAATTTAAAACAAATCTGAGAAAAATTTTCTTCACCCAACGCATAATGAAACTCTGGAATTCGTTGCCGGAGAACGTGGTGATGGCGGTTAGCTTGGCAGAGTTTAAAAGGGGGTTAGATGGTTTCCTAAAGGACAAGTCCATAAACCACTACTAAATGGACTTGGGAAAAATCCACAATTCCAGGAATAACATGTATAGAATATTTGCACGTTTGGGAAGCTTGCCAGGTGCCCTTGGCCTGGATTGGCCGCTGTCATGGACAGGATGCTGGGCTCGATGGACCCTTGGTCTTTTCCCAGTGTGGCATTACTTATATACTTATGTCTTTTAGCTGATTATAGAAGCAGAACATAAAAGGTTAACAAATAAAGCAAACTATATATATAGCGATATCTTTTCCTCGACTACAAATGCATATTCACTACTGAAAACTGCCCTTATGCAAGTCGCCCTTCTAAAGAATGGCAGGTGCTACACCATAGTTTAGTGAATCTGTGCCCTCACCTCTCTCTGCCCCCATTTCCTAGCCTGCTCTTCTCTCTAATGCTCCCCGTGAGCCAGGAGGGCTGCAGTTCTGCATCGGAAGCAGCCAAGCGTTGGGTCTCTGCACTGGAAGGGCTTCTAGAGCTGGCTCTGATGGGATTAACTGAGCTGCCGGTCCTGTCATGGAACAAGACAAGCCTGTGATGGGCGGCTTTAAATGCATTTACTCATCGCCAGGGGCTCTGAGGGAAAGAAGAAGAGTAGGAAGGGACTTAGAAAAGAACAGAGACAAAGGGGGTTAGAGCCATTTGGAAGGGCAAAGAAAGGACAGAGGGTGCGACAAGGGACCGACAGATTGAGGACCAAGGGGCAGAGCTATAGAACCCTACTCTACCATATCTTGCATTGGAATTTCAGAGCGCATCCCCTGATCCAGCAAGTATTAATTACCACTGGCTGTCAATTAGTATTAGTAGTTAATTACTTCCGAAGCTTAATTAACTAGTTCCCCAGATTCCAAAGCTGGAGCCTCCGAAGAAAGCGAATCTGCTTCATTGATATGGTGGTTGTGACGTCGGATGTGATGTCACAATCACTAGTGGCCAATCGGGTCCTGAGAGTATGAGGTTATATGCTGCTCCTTGCTGGCAGCAGGATCTTCTTCCCAGGAGTTCCTTGAAAGTTTGCACAGGGAAGTTTGTAATTGATGGGGGCAGGGACTAGGGTTGTGGGTCTGCTCCATTCCTAAAAGTTCAGCTTTATGTTCTGCTACCCAGGTGCAAGGCTTATATTAGGCACCTTTCTTCCCTCTTCCTCCCCAACACATCTACCCCCCTGTCGTGATCCCCCGGTATGCGGTGGGGGCTGGCACCCTGCGGAATGCTCCTCCTGTAATGCCCTCTCTGACTCCCGGCGCTGTCTCGGATAATAGCTCAGAGTTATTCAGGCCTGGCAGCCGAGTGCCTGGCAAACGGCATGCATAATTTATAGCAATGTATGAGGGATGGAAGCTGCCGTTTAATATTAATCCGCCTTTTTACATTCAAATTCCCTCTCCTCCCCCTCCAGGGGCAGAGGATCTGGACCAGGCATTGAGCGGGGGGGGGGGGGGGGGGGGGGGGGAGAGAAGGGGGTCGGATGCAGATTCCTCGGGGGAAGCTATTAATGAGACGGGGAGGGGGGGAAGAGGGGAAGCGGATGGGGATTAACTGGCTGCTTCCAGCCTGAGCGCGGTGCGTGAGTGAAAGGAATCGGGGGGGGGGGGGGGGGGGGGGGCGTGTGCTGAATCTTAGTCCGAGAGCAAAGAACAAAACAAACCCTAGACTGTAAATGAGGAGAAAGATCCACAGAGATCGGGCGGGGGCAGGGAAGGATTGAGCGGCTGAAGGATGGAGAGTGTATGAAACAATAAATGATAGCAGGTGGAGAAGAAGAGACTAGGAAACAGGCTTGTGTGTTTTTCAGGGGTGGGGGGGTGGATAAAGGGGAGAGAAGTTACACACAGTGTTGGGACTGGGGGAGGGAACAGAGACAGCAGGAGGTACACACAAGAGCAGATACAGAGTAAAGGCCAAGAGATTTGGGGTTATAAGACTGCCCCCATTCTATCGCATCCACTATTTGAAGCGTTGAGTTACTATCCCTTCCCCTCCCCCCAAAATAATACAAAAAAAAAACAGAGCTGGAAAATAATTCCACACGTGTGACGGCAGAATAATTGTGATAAAGTGAGTAAGGGTCAAGCAGGGCATTGCTGTCTCATACGCGCAGTGTGTGAAGATGTGTCTCTCCCTCTCTCCCCTCCCCCCTCCTCCTCTCTCTCTCTTCAGCGCATTCTGCTTATCAATGTCCTTTCTCCCTTCACCTGTGCAGATAGTGAAGCTGATGTAGCTCTGCTGGTCCCGAAGAAAACTGAAGTGTTAGATTTTGAGACCTTTAAAAAGTATCAAAGCCTATTAAGACTTCAGTCTTCCCTGTGTACCAGATACATTTAACTATCAGTCTTCCTCAATTGTCTTCTATCTTTCTGTCCCATTAATTTCACTAAGCATTTTCTGTCCTTTTTGTCTCTTATCTACCACTTTCTATTTTTTCAGCTTTTTTATTTTCGGTGTTCTCTTTGTTCCTGCTAATTTCTGCTGTTTTTGTCACCTAAGAGCATAAGAACAGCTATACTGGGTCAGACTGATGGTTCATCTAACCCAGTATCCTGCTTCTAACAGTGGCCGATTCAGGTCACAAGTACCTGGCAAGCAGTGGCTTCCCCCATGTCCATCTCAATAACAGACTATGGACTTTTCCTCCAGGAACCTGCCCAAATATTTTTTTAAATCCAGATATTCTAATGGCTAAAACCAGATCCTCCAGTTCCAGAGCGTAACTATTCATTAAGTGAAAAAAAATATTGTCCTCCTATTTTATTATTATTTATTGCATTTGTACCCCACATTTTCCCACCTATTTGCAGGCTCAATGTGGCTTACAGAGTGTTGTTATGACAAAGTCATGACAGGATATTGGATACAATCAATAGTATGCAGAAGATGGATGAGGAATTAGAGAAGATGGTGTTAGATAGGACAGTTTAGGAGGTGATTTGTGTCTTTAAGGGTTCTTTTTGTAGGCTCTATTGAAGAGATGTGTCTTCAGAGATTTGTGAAAGTTGCTTAGATTGTCCATAGTTTTTAGGGCTGGGGGTAACCCATTCCATATCTGTGTACTTCTGTAGGAGAAGGAAGTGGCGTGTGCCTGCTTATATTTAAGTCCTTTACAAATGGGGAAGTTCAGATTGAGGAATTTGCAGGCTGATCTCTTGGCATTTCTGGGCGGTAGGTCCACAAGGTTAAACATGTACAGTGGGGCATCTGCGTGAATGATCTTGTGTACGATTGTGCAGATCTTGAATTCGATACGTTCCTTGAGTGGAAGCCAGTGAAGTTTCTCTCTTAAGGGTTTCGCACTTTCGTATTTAGTCTTTCCAATTATGAGTCTGGCTGCGGTATTTTGGGCTGTTTGGAGTTTCTTAATAGTCTTAAAAGTATTACCATCTAACTCCATGGAGTGTCCCCTGGTGTCTTTCTTGTTTTCTCTTTATTCTTCCTTCTCTCTCTCAGCTCTCACTTTCCTTCCTTCTCTTTTTCCTGTGTCTTTTTAAACTACCTCAAAAGATTGGAAACTCTGGTTGTCGAGTCTGGCTATTCCATTTTCCTTGCTGAATAGTCATGAGATGTAGCTGAGGCAAGATCTGGTTTATTGGCAGAGTTCATCTATCCTGGAAAGCAGACCTGCTTGCAGCACTGGAGAGCTGGATTTTGCCATCAATGACCTAGGAAATGACTAGGGAGAGGGGGGCTCCTAGTGTTTATCCAAAAAAAACCTTATGAAATGATACCTTAATATGATCAGATTTCTCACCAAACAGAGAATACAGAAAGACCCATTATTTCCTCCAGAACAAGAGAAATAAGGGACAGACTTTCCTGGGGAACAATAGAGTCCTCAGTTGTCTTCCAGAGAGGTTTTATAAAGATTCATCAACAGTGAGAAATCTAGGTCACACATATGTATCAGGATCCAAAAAAAATGAATAGATTCCATGCTGCCTACTCCCAGGAATAAGCGGTGCCTTTCCCTAAGCCTACTTTGTTAATCGCCATTTTTTGATTTTTCCTCTAAGTACATGTCCAAACCTTTTTTAAACTCATCTTTGCTAACTGCTTTTACCACATCCTCCAGCAATGAATTCCAGAGCTTAGTTGCTCATTGAAAGAAAATATGTTTTCTCTGATTTATTTTAAACATACCGTATTTTTCGGACTATAAGACGCACTTTTTTCCCCCAAAATTTGGGAGGAAAATGGGGGGTGCGTCTTATAGTCCGAAGGTAGACTTCTCCCTACTCACGTGATCTTCCCTGGTGGTCTAGTGACGTCGGGGCAGGAAAGAGCCTCCTCTTTCCTGCCCAGCGCGCTGCTCTCTATCCTCCTGTATGCAGCCTGACGGTCTCGGCGAGATTCAAAATGGCCGCCGAGACTTCAATTCTCGGCGGCCATTTTGAATCTCGCCGAGACCGTCAGGCAGCAATGCATACAGGAGGATGGAGAGCAGTGCGCTGGGCAGGAAAGAGGGGGCTCTTTCCTGCCCCGACGTCACTAGACCACCAGGGAAGATCGCGTGAGTAGGGAGAAGTAGTGACAGGGCCGGGGGGAGGGCGATCCCGAACTCGGAGGGAGGGAGGGATTCGGACAAGATGCACCGGAGCACCTAGGTTTTAGAGTTGGGAAAAAGGAAAATTTTTTTTTCCTATTTCCCTCCTCTAAAACCTAGGTGCGTCTTATGGTCCGGTGCGTCTTATAGTCCGAAAAATACGGTACTACTTAATAACCTCATGGCATGACCCCTAAACTTTGTACTTTTTGAAAGAGTAAACAACCAATTTGCTTTTCCCTGTTCCACTCTGCTCAGGATTTTATAGACCTTCATAGGTTATGTCTGCTCCAAGCTGAAGGACCCTAACCTCTTTCTTCCTATGAGAGGAGTACCATCCCCTTTATCACTTCAGGAACCCTTCTCTTTACCTTTTCTAATTCTGCTATATCTTTTTTGAGATGTGGTGACTAGAATTGCATACAATACATAAGGTTTAGTCACACCATGGAGCAATACAGAAGCATTTGACATTCTCTGTTTTAGTCTTCATTTTTTACAATTCCTAACCATAGGAGCCAGCTCTGTGGCTGCTGATCACCTCTGATATTGAGCAAGTGCCTTCATCATGTCCAGGGAGGGGTGCTTTGTATTGTGTTGGGCCCCACCAATCATTGTGAGATGTTGGTGTCTATGTACAGTGCATGACTCCCTTCTTCATATGAAGAAATGGATAGATTTGATTGAAGACGTTCACTGAACTGCTAAGACACGGGGGTGGGATGGGGGGATGCTATTGCCAGGTGATTTCAATCTGCCAGATGTTGATTGGGATATCCCAGTTCTTGATTTGCCGCAGGGAGAGCTGTTCTGGCAACTCGCTCATGCATAGACATTGGGAACTGGATGGGCCACCTGAGTCAGTTACCATGGTGGGAAATGGTTCCTTCGCTCCTCACCTCTTCATTCTCTTCCTGAGCTCAGCTGCCGCCAGCACCTCGGGGGCATGTTTGAAACAGGAGAGCAGAAACTTGTCTGCCCTTGTGTTTCAAATGTGTTCCTTGGTGCTGGTGGCAACTGAGCTGAGGTGCACCAGTCTTTCCATGGCAAGTCAAAGCCTGGAAACTCTTTAGTTGGCTCAGTAAAGAGATTCATGTTTGGAACTATTGAGTTCTTTTTCAAGCTCCATGCCATTGGCTTTCACCTACTTCAAGTCCAAAGAAGTTTCCTTCATTTGTTTTAGGCAGGCTCTTCAAATACTGATGCAAGGCAGTTATGATGGTCTAATTCAACTTGGAGAGGAGATTGAATGTTCACAAGTTCTTACATAATTGTGTGGATGAATGACAGAAAGACCCAGAAGTCAGTCTTGGAGTTGACAATTAATGCACCTGAGATTATCCAAATTCTAGTATTTAATTGTGAGTCCCAGAAGCTTAGTGTGAGTACTGTGGACCCATATTGCTACCCAGTACATGGCTGTAATGTCCCATTACTTATCAGTATGTATGTAATGCTCTTCTTGTTTCTGGATTATCTGGGGTAGGTCACATGACTAATTCCACTCTTCAGCTACTAATATTGCAAATATCTTTAATTCTTTCCATAGTAAAAGGTGTAAGTGTAAGGAGATGGAATTGAAGGTCTGAAATTCACCCTTCTAACCTCTGATCTAGTCACTTGTCACATTCACTGGACATCTTCAATGAGTAATATAAAATCAGCCCCACAGAATAAATGAACACAAGTCAGGGACAGCTAAGTCAACAGCGTTGAGCCTGGCAAGATTACTCTGATTAATAATGAATCAGGACAAATTGCTGGTGGCAGAGTCGCTTCGCAGTAATCCATGCAAATGAGGGAGGGAATGCTGGGACACTCTTCCCTCTCTAGGAGATACGAGCAGCGTGGATACCAGGACAGAGGCAGCTTTCAGGCTGTCACTCGGCATCAGGCTTATGTCCATTTCAAAATGCTATCACTTGACAAAAACTAGCCAGAAGTGTGATGCTTCAGGATCCCTGAGGAGCTAGAGGTACGAGGATAAAGGGTCCTCTTAGAGGTGTTACTAGGGAGAAGAGGAGCAATTATGGGCCAGGGGCTCTCTCCTGGACCAGTCACATTCCATTGCTGTTTAGAACATTCCAGAACCTTTCTCAGTGCCTCCCCCTCATACATAGATACCGAGAGGACAACTTTGTATCAGAGCACCTGGGCAGAAAAGGTTCATAGGAACATATGCTGGGCTCGATGGACCTTTGGTCTTTTCCTAGTATGGCATTACTTATGTACTTATTTTATACAGACAACATGTGCACCTATGTGGTTTTACAAACCAGGGCTGCCGAGAGACAAAGCCAAGCCTAGGGCAAACAATCTTCAGGGCCCCACTGCTACCCCTCCCCACTGCTGCCACCCCTGTCCCAGCAGCAGTGATCGAGAGAGACTGCTCTGTCAGCCATGGGTCTTTCTTCCTGCCATGTCCTGTCTCCTGTGAAGTAAGTTCCTGTTTCCGCATGGGCAGGATGTTATAGGAAGAAGGACCTGTGGCTGGTTGAGCAGTCTCACCTATGCTGGGCCTGGGGAATCTTGCCCCTCCCCCCCCCTCGGCAGCCCTGTTATAAAATAGCCTCCCTGAAAGATCCCACTCAGAGTAACATGTTTCCAGGCAGGAGGGACTTTATGCATGTCTGTGACAGAAGAAATCTGCACCCGTGTGTGTTTTACAAAATATGCACACAATCTCAGCCCTGTTCTACCCATCTCAGTCCATTCTCTTTCCCTGGGAATACCAATATGTACTGTGTTTCTCAATGCTAGGCATTGTGGGCTGAATTCAGTAAATAGTGCTGGGAAAAATTAAAGGGCACTCTGGGAAGAGTATTCTTCATAGAATTGCACAGATTCCTGTGCCTAACTTTGGTCATGAGGACTTCCCCTGGCATAAATCCATGTTTATTTATTTAGATTTTGCTCACACCTTTTTGCAGTAGTAGCTCAAGGTGAGTTACATTCAGGTACACAGGGTATTTCTCTGTCCCAGGAGGGCTCACAATCTAAGACCTGCTACAGTGGTGACTTTAACTGGGTCCTACAGAGTCACAGTAGCTCCTGTTGGACTTGGGATATTATCAAAGTCTTTAAGTTTAGGGACCTGGAATCTGTGAATCAGTAACCATTAATAAATATCTCTCTATATAAAACGCACCTCCAACGTTCTAATGAAGCCTCCAAAAGTCCCAACGTTCTAAGTCCGTGGTGGTGTACATCGAAGTTTGCCCATGAGTGTTTGCCCCGCCCTCGCGTCAAACGTGATGACATTGAGGGCGGAGCAATAACACTCAACGAATCGCATCACTACCAGCAGATGACAAGGGATCACCAAACCGCTGCTACGCAACGAAACCTGACGTCAAACGCTTCGCAAAACAGAACAAGCACGAACAACTGCATGGGGACAAGGGAGGAGAATGAGCAGCACAAGCGGTACATCGCTGGAAGGAGATTACAATTTTCAGGCCCATGCTCCAGCTCCCAGTATGAGCAGCATCCTTACAAAACGCCCTACAAGAAACAACTACCCACAGTCCCGACGTCTCCGGCACCTCAAACAAGTCGCCTACCACTTCAAACCCCCCCCCCCCCCCACACACACACACAAACACACACAAAATCAAAACGCAGCCTTCCACACAAACGGGGGGAGAGGCGGACTGGCAAGGGGAGAGGACGGATGGGAAGAGGTGGCGGGGAGGGGGGGGTCCAGGAACTCAAATGGGAAGAAGTGGGAGGGGTTTCTGGAACTCAGACGGGTGGAAGGGAGAAAGGAAGAGGGGGGGAAGGAATGAGAGGGGGGAGAGGGGAGGAGGAGGGGTTTCTGGAACTCAGACGGGTGGAAGGGGGAAAGGAGGGGGGGAGGAAGGAGGGGGAGGGGGAGAAAGAGGAGGGGGGGCAAAGGGGAAGGGAAGAATAGGAAGGGAGAAGGGGGAAACCACCCTCTCTCTCTGTCACACACACTATATCTGTGTGAACACTCTCTCTCTCTCTCTCTCTCTCTCTCTCTCTCTCTCTCTCTCTCTCTCTCTCTCACTCACTGTGTCCAACATATGCACTCGCACACAGTCATTCTGAAACACTCACTCACAGATACACAAGCACCCAGTCTCAATCTCTTTCTGACACACAATCGCACAGTCACTCTCACACACACACTCTCTCAAACATACACACTATGAGGAAAACCTGGCTAGCGCCCGTTTCATTTGTTTCGGAAACGGGCCTTTTATACTAGTTATGAATAATACAGCCTTTAGAAGTGATATGCTGCCAGTAATATTGAAAGAAAGCTTCTGAAAAGTTTTGGTTAAGCACTAATCTCTAAGAACACAGGAAAAACCAGGCTGAGTCAGACTAAGGTGCTGGGTCCAATGCCTTTTGGTCTGACTCAGCATGACAATGTTATGTTCCCAGAAACGGGAAGGTGGTAGAACTAGAGGACATGAATTGAGGCTGAAGAGGGGCAGACTCAGGAGTAATGTCAGGAAGTATTTTTTCACGGAAAGGGTGGTAGATACACGGAATGCCCTCCTGCGGGAGGTGGTGGAGATGAAAACGGTAATGGAATTCAGACACACATGGGATAAACACAAAGGAATCCTGTTTAGAAGGAATGGATCTTCGGAATCTTAGCGGAGTTTGGGTTGCGACGCTGGTAACTGGAGAGTAAAACCAATGCTGGGCAGATTTCTATGGTCTGTGCCCTGATCGTGGCTGAATAGATATGGAGGGTTAAGGGACTTCGACGTTAGCATCAGAACTTTTAGTACAGGAACAGTGTTGGGCAGATTTCTATGGTCTGTGCACTGAGAATGGCAAGGACAAATTAAAACTCAGGTATACATATAAAAAATGAGTTTATCTTGTTGGGCAGACTGGATAGACCGTTCAGGTATTTATCTGCCATCATTTACTATGTTACACAAAAAAAACACGCTCAAGGAATAAATATTAGTTAATAAATCCTGCAATGTATCTGTGGGAATTAGGTGACACTAAGCATATTTACCATGTGATATCAGGAAGCTGTGAATCTCCTTGATGACTTTCTTGTACAGCTCCTTCTGCCATTCTCCCAGAATGTCTCACTCTGCTTACAAGAAATAAGCAGCGACATCACTGAACGCCACTGATGCCTGTGTAAAGATAACACAGTTAGGGTCCTTAGAAGAGATTAAGCCCATTTGTATAATGTTTTTCTTCCTGCATTTCAATTTCTGTCTCTTCACTGGCTGAAGATAGAAGATCTGAGTGCAAATTGTTTCACACCATTTAGACAGAAGTCAATAAACTTAAAATACAGTAGAAAAAGCTGCAAACTGCAGAGGCCTATAAACCACAACTTTAGAACAAAGTTATTAAGAAAAACTACCAGCCACTGACCATGCACTGCAAAGCTGATTCTGCTCTCTGACAAGACAAGCCCAGGCAGTTACAGACTATCACTGGGTCAGTGAAACTGGACAAGTAAAGCCAGATCAGCTGAACAACTGGAAGGTGATTGCCTAGAACAGGATTATACCTGGCCCTTTATTTTCAACTCTAGGAGGCCAAAGGAAAGAAATCCACACATATACAACTAAAAAAAATAAAATATATAGATCAAAGGCCTTCGAGAGAGAGTGTGGGTCCCACTTAATGACAGTGAGTTCACCTAAAACTGTCTCAAAATCCCTCAGGTCCTCTGCTCTTTTATTAAGAATAAATCAAGTCATAAATTAACTGGTTACATCAGAAATCATAGGAGACAAACTTTAAAAAATCATTGGCTAGATTATATTCTGCTTAAATCTGTAAATTCAAGGGATTCAGGGTACTTTCCAAAAGTGCTAGTGGTTCCAGTAAAAATCTAACATTTATAGGAATGTGGAACTATCATACGTTATTCCATACATCATCTGTATGCTCAGACATCTGCATTCACTTCCCTATTCTCTTCCAAACATGTTTATGCCTAATAAACATTTCCTGCATCTGGTAAAGACGGCATTTAGTCATTCCTCATCTTATTTACGATACTAACAACCTCTAATATTCCTGTCTATGAATAGGGGGGACCATTATTTTCAAATATAACCTTAATATCATCAAAAGCACACCATATATGAAAGGAAATACTATAAATTCAGGACTTCTATTATTATTCTTGTGATGATGTTGTTTATTCCCTAGCATATGGCTTTCCAGGAAGTCCTCTCCACGGAGCTTTGGCCAATCTCCAATTTTTCATCAATAAGGGACCTATAAGGTATGCATTCCAATTCCCACCTTCTTAAAGAAAAATATTTTTGCCCAAAAAATAAAAGATTAACAATGTATTAGTGACTGACATCTGTAATAAATATAATTAAATGTAAACAGACCATCCTTAGTGCCTTCCCTTCACCTTTGTTACAATATCTCCTGCATTCTAATTATGATGCATAATTTGAGTAATGAACTAATTAGTGCTGATAATTTACCGCTTATCTTGCTATGCGCTATTCTAGAAAGATGTGTGTGTAGATTCTTGTGCGTGGATCCAAAAAGGGGTGTGGCCATGGGAGAGGCATGGGCGGGTCATGGGTGTTCCAAGAATTCATGCCCCTAATTTAAGTACAGGAATTTATACCAGGTTTCAGCTGGTTTAAATCCTCGAGTCCAAACAGGCGCAGATCCTGGCACTATCTGCTATTCTACAAACAGCGCCCAACTCAGAGCACTGTTTACAGAATACTAGCGCTTAGTTGGCCATTTTTGGCAGTGCCATAGATAGAATTTGGTGCTATATGTGCCATAAGATTTATTATCTGGCCTCTGTCAGTCAGATCAGCTCTCCAGTACACTATGACACGAAGAGAGCCGAGTATTTTTTATAGACTGCCTGGTTTCTTTTTACCTGTCCAATTTCGATTGTAAGCTCTTTGTGCAGGAACTGTCTTTTCGTGTATGGTGTACAGTGCTGTGTATGCCTTATAGCGCTATAGAAGTGATAAGTAGTAGTAGAAACACTGGAAGCCCTGGGTGCTGCTGATCCAGTGGTCAGTAGGAGGAGGAGGAAGCATCAGCACACAAGAGGGATGTTGGGGTGATAGTATCTGAGGATCTGAAGGTGACGAAACAGTGTGACAAGGCGGTGGCCGTAGCTAGAAGGTTGCTAGGCTGTATAGAGAGAGGTGTGACCAGCAGAAGAAAAGAGGTTTTAATGCCCCTGTATAAGTCGTTGTTGAGGCCCCACCTGGAGTATTGTGTTCAGTTTTGGAAGCCGTATCTTGATAAGGATGTAAAAAGAATTGAAGCGGTGCAAAGAAAAGCTACAAAAATGGTATGGGATTTGCGTTACAAGACGTATGAGGAGAGACTTACTGACCTGAACATGTATACCCTGGAGGAAAGGAGAAACAGGGGTGATATGATACAGACGTTCAAATATTTGAAAGGTATTAATCCGCAAACGAACCTTTTCCGGAGATGGGAAGACGGTAGAACTAGAGGACATGAAATGAGATTGAAGGGGGGCAGACTCAAGAAAAATGTCAGGAAGTATTTTTTCACGGAGAGAGTGGTGGATACTTGGAATGCCCTCCCGCGGGAGGTGGTGGAGATGAAAACAGTAACGGAATTCAAAAATGCATGGGATAAACATAAAGGAATCCTGTTCAGAAGGAATGGATCCTCAGAAGCTTAGCCAAGATTGGGTGGCAGAGCAGGTGGTGGGAGGTGTGCAATGAGTTGCATGCGCAAATCTCAGTTCATGCCAAGTAATGCCAATAAGCGATTGCTAGCATCCAATTCTAGACTGTTAATTGCTTGTTAACCAATTTGTGGGTGCAACTCAGGATTGCACCTGATTTATGGCGCACAGCTTTTGGCAACTATAGAATCCAGGGGTATGTTATCTAAGCAGCAGCGTGGCTGCTCCCAGCAGCTAAAAAAGCACCCGGGGGGGGGGGGTTTGATGCGCCGGGGGGTGTCATTGTGCCGGGGGGGGGGGGGTCGTGCTGCACCCAGGGGGGGGGGGGTGCACATCAGCAATCCGCCCCGGGTGGCAGCCAACCTAGGATCGTCACTGAAGCTACTTATACAATTATGTCCCTTGCTCTCACCTCTATCCCCATGTCCTGACAGTCCCAACACTCACTTTTGATCTTCTTACTTGACACGAGCAGGAAAATAGTGGTGGAGTCAGTCTGGCTGCTGCTTAGATAACATACCCCTGGATTCTATGGTCGCCAAAAGCTGTGCACCATAAATCAGGTGCAATCCTGAGTTGCACCCACAAATTGGTTAACAAGCAATTAACAGTCTAGAATTGGATGCTAGCAATCGCTTATTGGCGTTACTTGGCATGAACTGAGATTTGCGCATGCAACTCATTGCACACTGTTCTATAACACAACTCATGCAAATCCCATAGTGCCCCTCCCAAAAGGAGGTGTGGCCATGGGGCATTCTGAAAGCTGCACACAGTTATGGAATTGGGCAGAAGTACACCCAACTGGAGAAGTGGCCTAGTGGTTAGAGCACTGGTCTTGCAATCCAGAGATTGCTGGGCCCCCCCAAAACCCACTACCCCCAACTGTACACCACTACCATAGCCCTTACAGGTGAAGGGAGCAGCTATAGGTGGGTACAGTGGGATTCTGGTGAGTTTTGCAGGACTCATAGTTTCCTCCACAAGTGTAACAGGTAGGGAGCGGTAAGAGCCTGGGTCCACCTGTCTGTAGTGCACTGCACCCACCACTAGACTACTCCAGGGACCTGCATGCTGTTCTAATGGATCTGAATATAACATCTGAGGCTGGCAAGTAATGTTTTTCATCACATTTTGGGGGTGGGGGGTGGGAGGGGGTTAGTGGCCACTCGGTGAAAAAGGGGAGGTCATCCCTGATTCCCTCCAGTGGTCATCTGGCTATTTAGGGCACTTTTTTGTGCTTTATTTGTTATAAAAACAGGTGTAGCTCAAAACGTCTTAGTTTTAGTCTTGGGCAGTTTTGTTTTGTTTCATTATGGCTGAAAAATGTCTAAGTCTTAGGACAAAAGTGGGAGTTTGACCACGGATGCCAAAGACTGGAAAGACATGTACAATATGAAAATACTCCGGGGCCTTTCAAGAGAAAGACTCCAACCATTAGTTCCTTCATCTTTGAAGAGATAGTGCTACAGAACCCACCTATGAACCCTTAAAGGCATGTTCGCATTTAAGAAGGACGATTGTGTTACTTTCTTTTTTGTTCTTTCTCCTGATGAAGTTGCAAAACGGCGGGAGTCCTGAGTCTGTTGAGAAATGAGAAATATATAGTTCGGATGATGAACCAGATTTTAGTCGAATGGAAACGTTCATTCTGACTGAATTGATTGCGATTTCGAAACCGACGGATGAACTGATGGAGGAACTTTACGAAACAAGACGATAAAATTGTGGTTGGTACCACTGAGTCAAGTTAAGTACCCTCTAATCCGTGGTCTGATTTTTTGTAACATTGGAATTTTTTGACTTCTTATCGTTTTTTTTTACCAGCTTTAGAGTTTCAGCTGTTTCAGTTGGACTTTATTTATACACTTGATTCAAAAACATTTAACCCTATCGACCCTTTCACTAACAGACTTTTCTCTCAGTTAGATTGTTAGTTTGAGAGTTTTTCTCTGTAGTTTTTCTGGCCGGTGGTGGAGCCAATGATGATAGCCATCACAGTTGGTGTCCTAATTCTAAGAGGTACCCTGGGCTTATGAGGCTAATTATTAATAATGAGATAACATTTGTGTTTAAAGTGTGTAATAAGGATCTAACAATTTGAGCAAATAATTTAACTTCAAGTTTCTGATTTTGATTTGCTCTAAGCAGTTAAAACATTTATGGTATACTACTTGCAATGACAACACAATATGTACTAGAACATTATAATTGGTAGTGAAGGGTAAGGCAATGTTGTAACATATAGATGGGTAAGAAAGTAGGAAGAATTAGAAAGTAAGGTGACTGATTTGAAGAAAGTTGGACATGGAGGAGTGGATAAACATGTCCCGCTGCAGTATGTGCAGCCCGAGTCACTCCTTGTGTGTGTGAGTGAGACTAACAAGTTAGTTACTTGTTCCATTAAAGGCTTGGTTGAAGAGCCAAGCTTTCACCTGCTTCCTGAGTATGGCATAAATTCTAATTATTGCCAATTAGTGCTCCTTATTGCTTGTTAAATGCTGTTAAAAACACTGATTGGCTTATTAAGCCAATTAAGGGAAAGGGAAATGGGACTTGATATACCACTGTTTTGTAACTACATTCAAAGCAGTTTACATAATATATACAGGTACTACTTAGTTGTACCTGGGGGCAATGGAGGGTGAAGGGACTTGCCCAGAGTCACAAGGTGCTGTATGGGGGAACCAACCCCAGTTCCTCAGGATCAAAGGCCACTAGGCTACTCCTCCACTAGCAACATTCCATGTAGAAGCCTGCCCTTGCAGATCAGCAATGCGGCCTTCTGTGAGTCTGACGTCACGTCAGACTCACAGAAACAGAAGCCTGTGCGGCCACGTTGCTGATCTGCAAGGGCAGGCTTCTACATGGAATGTTGCTAGTGGAACAGCAACATTAACATTCCATGTAGAATCTCAAATAGTAGCAACAGAATCTCAATAGTAGCAACATTCCATCTAAAATCTCCAATAGTAGCAGCATTCCATCTAGAATCTCCAATTGTAGCAACATTCCATGTAGAATCTCAAATAGGGAAAGGGAAATGGGACTTGATATACCACCTTTCTGAGGTTTTTGCAACTACATTCAAAGCGGTTTACATATATTCAGGTACTTATTTTGTACCAGGGGCAATGGAGGGTTAAGTGACTTGCCCAGAGTCACAAGGAGCTGCCGTGGGAATTGAACTCAGTTCCCCAGGATCAAAGTCCACTGCACTAACCACTAGGCTACTCCTCCTGTGTGTGTTATTATAGAATATGTATGGATTTTGATGCAGAACGCTAGGCGTGATATATAGAGTCCGGGGGAGCGTGTCTTCTTTCAAAAGGATGTGCACTCAATGATTTGCTCCCATGACAAAAAAAAAAAAAAAGGTCAAACAAAAACGAATATAATGAGCATTCCTGGAAATGACATGTGAAAAGTTTCTGGATGCCCATTCCCTAATTCTAATGCCTCTGCATTGCTTCCTGGTGAGACTGCACTTGGTGTGTTGTGCGTAATTGTTATCGCTGCGTTCAAAAAAGATATATAAAACTACAAAATCTCTGACAACTATTGCTCAATCTCTTATTTATTGTAAATTATATATTAACAATAATACTCTGTTACACCCATAAACCACTCATACCTCATACATACCACTACCACCACTCATACTCCCCCAACACAACACATGCATTCAATCAACAATTATCCACACACATCTCTACATTTGCCCCAGTGGTGTAGCCACAGGTGGGCCTAGGTGGGCCAGGGCCCACCCACTTAGGGCTCAGGCCCACCTAACAGTAGCACATGTTTAGCAGTAGCTGGTGGAGATCCCAAGCTCTGCCAACTGAAGACTTTCCCCTGATAGTAACAAAATTCTACTCTCCACAATACTGGCACCTGTGCATGCTCAGTTTTCACCGCATGCCTGCTGCAGACTGCCAAGGTGGAAAGAAGCATTTTCCTGCCAGCTGAGATACTTTTTTGGTGGTGGGAGGGGGGGGGGGAGGAGAACATTTGGTGCCCACCCACTTCTTACCTAGGCCCACCCAAAATCTGTTGTCTGGCTACGCCCCTGATTTGCCCCCTTAATTCAAACTTTAAGATACTGAATGGCACAAATGGCAAAAACAGGGAGATCACATATCTCCAACCAGCACGATTACAGAATTCTTGCACCATGTTAACAAATCAGCAGGCTGAATCATTCTTTTGACAGAGTTCCCACATATATATAGACCAAGTCCTTGAAACAGACTGTCCCGTAGATTTTCTCACATGTACATCGGATACGTTAGACCTGTTGTTAAGCATTCCAGTATGATGAAACAGTCCTCCCTGGTTTTGTGAATCACTTCCAACAGTTCCAAAACTCTGCTTGTCCTCCACTGATGTCAAACAACAAATATATTCAAATCAATGTAATTCTCCCACCGTAATTGCTTGATACCGTGTCTCAGTATTGCTTAAGTTTCATCTTCAGCTATAATGCCTTCCAGATAATGATCACAGTTAACTGCATGTATTTGGCCCATCAGACCCTACACAGTGTGTGTTTCGCTACCGAAAGCGTCATCAGGGGTCACCACCTACAGCATAACAATAAAACAACACAATCCCCTATAACCACTCATATTCCCATACGTCACAAAACACAAATTACTAAAGATACAAACAACCAAACTTTACCGGCCACTCTGGATCGCCTGGGATGCCTCTCACACCATACAAGATGCGGGGTTCCAAAACGGACAAACACACATGACCATGGGGTGCCTCAGGAAATCACTCCTTAAATACATCAATCCCTAAACACTGATCCAATCAATTTCCCTGTTAAGCCCCATAGGGGCCACAGTATTCCAATTGAAAATCATGCGCTGTTCTCTGCGCAATAACATTAAAGATATAGTACCACCTCTGGGGGCCATTACCTGTTGCCGGACAATAAACCTTAACTCATGCACCTCATGTTGTGCTTCCAACCAATGTGCAACCAAGGGAGCCTCTACCCATTGCAATCGTAGGTTGCTGAAATGTTGTGCAATCCTTAGTTTAATTTTACGTAAGGCTTGGCCCAAGTACCATAACTCACAACCATATATTGGGCAATTCTATAAATTGGTACCTCAGTTTAGGCGTCCCAACGCTGTGCGCTTAGGGGTAAATTCTATGAATGGTGCCTAAAAATAGGCACCATCAACTATGCCTGCTAAACAGATATAAACACTGGCACCTAAATTAGGTACGGTTTGGCCAAATTCTGTATTTACATATGTAAAATTTTAGAACGATCCCAAAATGCCCCTAGCTACGCCCCCCCCCCCCCAATTTATTTTACATGTGTTAGGATATACGTGTGATCGTTATAGAATACAATCTGTGCATAAATCCTAATTAAGGCCAATTCATGCCAGTAATTGGTTTTATGCAGCCAATTATTGGTGCTGATTGACCTGAAGTTGCACGTGTAAATTGGATACACACACACTGTTTGGCATGCGCAACTTTAGTCGCTGTTTATAGAATCCAGGGGTTGGTGCCAATTCTGTAACGGCATCTTGGTGCCCAGATTACGTTATAGAAAACTAGTGTAATTCGGCATTGGTGTGCCCATGCTTAGGTGCACCCTCTTACACCATGTCAATGGCAGGTGGAAGTTGTCACCCAGGAGTGCCAAGTGACCCACATAATTTATAGTATTCTATAAACCACGCATGTAACTGGGGGACACACATGGGAAGACTCAAAGGACTCGACACAGCCATGTTTCGGCAACCTGTGCCTGCATCAGGAGTCCTGCGCTGCTTAAATGCATCACCAACCACTTTAATGATGACCATATATTAAATCAAATAGCAATAGAAAGAGTCCAAAAGTACACAAGCAAAAGCAGCAAAAGAAACAGCACAAATGAGCCTTCAAGAATGGAACAATGGAGAAATCTTTTTATCCAACTGACCCAACATGGACTGTGTTTCGGTGCACACTGTGCCTGCCTCAGGGGTCAAACTGATAATCTCAGCAATAGCATAAAAGACCCCAAAAGGTCCTTCAAAACAGCACTGCGTAATTAATTAGCAGCGAAACGTGCCAAACATATCCATACGCAGGGCTGCCGACAGAGCCAGGCCAGGCACCTGCCACCCCCCCCCCCCCAATCGCTACCACTGTTGCCTCCCTCTCCTGCTCTCAGGCCACCGGCGCCGCAGTCCCCGGTCTCTACCCGCTCACCCCCAGCCCCATCAACAGTCCCCCTCCGTCCACCCCCGGGCCCCCTGCATTCAAATCGGCAGCGTCTCAACTCCGTGTGAAAGCGGCAGATTGCCTTCCTTCAGCCTTCCCTCACTGTGTCCTGCCCTCGCGGAAACAGGAAGTTACATCAGACGAGGGCAGGACACAGTGAGGGAAGGCCCGAAGGGAGGTGATCTGCCGCTTTCACACGGAGGTGAGGCGCTGCCGATTTGAATGCAGGGGGCCCGGTGGCGGATGGAGGGGAGCAGTCGATGGAACAGAGGGCGGGCGGGTGAGACCAGGGACTGCAGCGCCGGCGGCCTGGGAGCAGGAGAAGGAGAAAGAACCCGGCACCAGGCCCCCCTTGGAGGCCCGGGCCCAGGGAATTTTGTCCCCCCTGCCCCTGTCCGTACGCAGTATTGGCTTCAAACAAACTGCCAGATGTGACTGTAATTCACAAACAAGTATCGAAGATTTGTGACAAGGCCAACGTCTTTCCATGCGTGCCACATTTATGGATTGATGGACTGAACCTTAATCAATTTCTTCTGATGCTTTCATTGGCTCAGTTCTTATGTTGTTGTTTTTTTTTTTTTTTGCCCTGCTGTTCCATTTCAGTTGTTGTGCCTTGGGGGCTTTATCCTTCTGTATACTACTGGGGGACACGCCCATGGCCTGCCCATGTTCTGTCCAGATGTACACCCCCCTTGCAGTTAGACACTATGGCATTTAGGAACTACCTTATAGAATAGGTACCTATCAATTAATGGCACCTTTGATGTACCAGCGTATAGAATTGCCCCGAGAGTTGAATTAGAAAGGGAAGGACGACCAAAATGATAAAGTGAATAGAACAACTTCCTTATGAGGAAAGGCTAACGAAAGAGAGATTAGGGCTCTTCAGCTTGGAGAAGAGATGGCTGAAGCGTCTGTGCCCTTTCTTTTAGGAATGTTTGAAAGCTTGGCCTGTTTAACAGCAGATACAGTAGCTGGTCCGTGCAAATTTCAGAGGCTTAAAACATTCAGGGTCTCAGGCAGCAAAGAAGACATTAGCTCTTCCTTTTCTCTGATCTGCAGAGGTTTATCTGGAAAGTGATACTCACCAGTCCTGGGATTACTGGAGGTCTAGGCTTCAGTGCGTCAACTGAGAGGCAGCAGCACCATCTGCTGTCCATGCGGAGGAATGGCTTTGAGGAGCCATGCAGAGAAAGGGCTTACTGTACCTTCAATCACAGACAGATGCATCCTGCCACCAGGTTGGAGGCAGTATTGACCATCACTGGAACCTGGGAATTGTCTCATATTGTGGCTTCTGCACTGTGTAATAATTCTTTCCTGTTGCAATATTATTTAGTACATTAGAAAGTATCAAGCCAATGAAGTTTCCTGACTGAATCAGACAAGCTCAGCACACTCCAGTCCAGCAGAGCAGTTTGAGGCCACTCTAGCTTTCCAGCTCTTTTTCCTAAGCATTCTTCAATTGTCCATCATGCTGTATCAAAACACAAAACCACAAATTCCAGCACACCTTGTGACAAAGGTTTTAAAATCAGCACTATCCCAAAATAAAGTTAGAGGCAGGGCCCCAACTATTAGGAAAAACTAGGTGGTCACCTAGGGTGGCAACTTCTGGGGGGGGGGGGGGGGGGTGCTGCAAAAAGCAGTTTTTGTTGTCTTGACAGGCACACAAACTCAAAGAACCATCAGCACCTACTTTTGCCTTCCAAATTTAATGTTTAAAAGCATAATGACAAATTATGTGTGTTTATAGATTTTTGTAGGGGGATCATGATTGTAGAGTTTACTTACCATAATCTTGGAGGAAGGAGCCAACGGGCTTTGGATCTGAACATTTATTTGGGGGGGGGGGGGGAGGATAAAGCTGAAGGTTTGCCTAGGATGCCCAATATTCTTGCACCGGCCAGGTTAAAGGAGACCTGAGGTGAGATGGGTGTTCTGCAGTGCAATTTCTGATGGAACATTTTTTGGTCTATCCTGAGCTGTAAATCTGCATCCCAGTGCATGGTGGAATTTGAAGTCTCTGATTCTTCTATTTGGCATCATCACTACAGACACCAGATAAGTGCTTTTGAAAATAAGGTCGTGTTTTCTGAGTCCCTGTTTTTATGTACCTTTACCCAGGTACTTTTAAAAATGTCAACTTGAGCATTTAAAACACTGTTCTACACACATTGCTTATAAAATTACACTCTGAAAGGCACCTTTTGCCTGGAAAACTTCAGCTAAAAAAAAAAAAGGAAACATTTTCTTAGGAATGTAATCTGATACAGTATGAAAAGATAGACATGAAAGAAGTCAGTAGCATGAAATCTTGCTTCTCTTTGGGATTCTGCCAGGTACTTGTAACCTGGATTGGCTACTGTCAGAAGCACTTCCCGATTGTGGATCTTATGTAGAACACCAGATGTACTTGCCCACCAGATTTAAAAATGTTTGCAGAGGCAGCTCTGGGCTGCTGGTGGAACAGAACCTACTGGTGGTTGAAGATTGCAAGAAACCACGAGGCTGCAGGTGGAATCCATCCTGGAGATGACCCAGCTACAGGGATAAAGGGAGGGGGATGCTAGGCAAAGGTTGAGGGAAGAGAATGAAGAGGATGTTGATGGAGGGAATGCTATACTGCAGCTGCCACCACTAGATAAGTTTGGGGGGAGGGGGTTTGAAGGCTTTAGGCTAAAGTTTCACCTAGGGCAGTGGTTCCAAGACCTGTCCTGGGGGAATCTCAGTTAGTCAGGTTTTCAGGATATCTGCAATGAATATTCATGAGATTGATTTGCATGCACTGATTCCACTGCATGCACATTTCTGTCATGCATATTCAGTGTGGATATCCAGTATACCTGACTGGTTGGGATTCTCCCAGGATAGGTTTGGAAACCACTGACCTAGGACACCTAACACTTTTGCATTGGGTCCAAGGAAGCACTAGTAAGGGGGATGGTCAAAATTCAGGACTAGCCTAAAGTCTTCTTGTGAAGACCAGTTTCACACCACATTTATTCATGCTTGGCTGATTGCACACAGTCTTTCTCGCAGTTTGTTGGGTTTGTGTTGTTACAAAGCAAAGTCTTTTATTGACCCATAACACAAACTTAAATTCTGTGCCACAATAACATTGGATTCTTCATATAGGAGTCCAAATAAAATATAGCCAAGCCTCAAAAGGATCTAGTTTTTTCTGTATTAAAATAAGGAAAAGACAGAGGCAAGGATGGAGTGCCAGGGTGGGAATTGCAGCATAGAAGAGACAGGCTGAGAAGTTGAACCATAATGTGCAAAAGACTGCATCTCCCAGTCAGTACAGGGCAGATTCCACAGCTCCACTGGCCAATCACCGCCTGATCTGTGGCAACAGGAAATATTCAAAGACATGGGCAAAGTCCACTGAGATAAACTAAGCACAGCCATTCCAGATCAATGTGAAGTGGAAGGCAGGGAGGCGGACGAGCCCCTTGGGCTCAGGATATAAACCCTGTCCTACGGTGTTTTCCACCTGCACCAGGTATGTGCCAAGTTCAGTGAATTGTTTGCAAATCAATCCCTGACCCTAGTTGCTGAGTGTAGGTAAAGAAGAGAACATTCTGAGAAATATGAGGTGGGGTTACGGTGGCCCATGCACAATTTCAAGGCAAGGGGGAATGTCAGTGCATTCTGGGATTTGTAGTTTGTGCTTAAATGACACTATAGAACTCCCAGATCTGAGCATTGTGAAAAGTATTGAGAGCACTGAAGGCCGTCATTAGATTTGGCTGTTTAAAAGTGCTTATTTTTCTGTTGAGTTTTATTTTTATTTTTAAAGAGACATTAAACATGCTTTATATTAGGTTCTGCTGTTGATTTTCAGTATTAAGGTTGATATGTTTTTAAAAGCCTGGATTTAGAATATAAGAAAGGTCATGTTGAATCAGATCAAGGTCCTTTGAGCCCAGCATCCTCTCTCTGACCGTAAAGTTAGGACAGCAAAATGGCTGACTATCACCAGGACCTAAATAGGTGCTGTTGGCAGCACCAGTCCCTGAATTTTCAGTGCCAGTATCCAGGACGTCAGACTCACAGAAACAGAAGCCTGTGCGGCTGCGTTGCTGATCTGCAAGGGCAGGCTTCTACATGGAATGTTGCTAGTGGAATAGCAACATTAACATTCCATGTAGAATCTCAAATAGTAGCAACAGAATCTCAATAGTAGCAACATTCCATGTAGAATCTCCAATAGTAGCAACATTCCATCTAGAATCTCAAATAGGGAAAGGGAAATGGGATTTGATATACCATCTTTCTGAGGTTTTTGCAACTACATTCAAAGCAGATTACATATATTCAGGTACTTATTTTGGACCAGGAGCAATGGAGGGTTAAGTGACTTGCCCAGAGTCACAAGGAGCTGCAGTGGGAATCGAACTCAGTTCCCCAGGATCAAAGTCCACTGCACTAACCACTAGGCTACTCCTCCACTCCACAAGGGTGGGCTGCAGCAGAAAGAAGTTCTGGCATCAGTGGCAGACGGCCATGTAGCTGCCTGTGCCATTGTATAGAGGAAAGGAGGTTTTAGAGGCTAAGTTGTACTTGCAGCAGCCGGACTACGCTATACAGGAAAAGGTCAGTGGCAGCTTAAAGACAGGGGAAGAGGGAGATATGAGGACCCAGGGTGATGCAGAACCAATGATCTGGATGGGATGGGGGTTGGGGGGCCCAATTATCATTATTGCCCAGTGGCCCAAATCACTGTCAGTCTGCCCCTGTTTTATACTTTGTGGATTGAAAGTGAATCACAGATAAATTTGGTACAATCAATTGAATTTCAGATCCTGAGCATAAACTTAATCCCGAAATGGAAACCCTACTAAAATGACATACAATTTGGTGCCATCACATATAAAAACAAATATTAAAACTTTGAACTCTATTCTAGCCTTTACAGGCAGCCAGGGGGGCCTTGATTAAATATGGCATAACATGCTCCACCGCACTCCATCCTCATGACATTTTTACTGTCACATTCTGCAAAATTTGTAATCTGTATAGCCGCTTATCAGGCAAGCTCAGGAGCATAATATTCATATAATCCAAATGGGTTAATACCAGGGCTTGCATAATCAATAATAAGCGACTTTGGTTTCAAAAATTTGCAAATTCTTCTGATTAACTTCAAGTGAAAAAAAGTATTTCATACAACCATAGTCACATGAGTTTCCATAGATAACCTGGTGTCGATCCACCCACTATTTTTATCTTCAATGAAATGGGTATGCTCACTCCTTCTAAGCTAATATCTTTCTGAGCAAGTTCAGCATGCTGACCTCCCACTACTGTTCCCTCTAAGTTGAGCAAGAGTCCTCCAACTGCATTGCTGCCAGTAGGGGGCAGTGTTTCAAAATCATGTTTGAAATTGCTAGGGACAGGCAGGTTCCCTGGAGTCCTGCAGAACTTGCTTGTCCCTCACTGTTGAAAATGTGATAGTGAAACAGCACCTCCCACTGGCAGGACTGTAGGTGGAGGACTCCTGCTCAGCTTAGAAGGAAAAGTGCCTCTCACCCATTTACACACACAGGTGGGCTTCTCCATAAATGACCCTGCATAAATGTACGAACTTTGCATGGTGTGCGCTTTTCCTGTGGACACATACATGGACAGAGTTTGGGCAGAAAACAGGTGCAGCGCACATGTATATTATAAAATAGTATAATTTATGCACATTCTTGCTACCATCTAGATGCGGGAATTTACAAGGCTGTTGTAAGCGATCGCACCTTAAATCAAGGTGACTTTGCAACCATTGATGCTGGTGTTTTACAAAGAAAAGTAAGCAACTATCTTGATTTATAAAATAGGCTTAAGAAAAACACCTTAATGTTCTTATTAGATGCCATGTTATAAAATTATTCTCCATACCATGTGCTACATCATGTTAGTATAATGCAACTGATACTGTCTTATCGGCATGCTTCTCCCCAGGGCAGTGACTCATGAGTTCTCTTGTTCTGTTTTTAATCAGGATTTTGGGTAGAGAAGCCTCCCAGCACTGACTGAATGGGTCTTTGAGAGTCTCCGGTGCAGGCCACTTTCCAACAGCTCAGAGCGCACCTGAGCAAGTGCACAGTGTGGACTTCTGCAGGCAAGCAGGGGCAAGAACCTTTGCAGGGAAGTGAGGGAGAGAGCTTTGCAAAAGAGTGCTGGTGCAGGGGATCTGCTTGAGATTGGACCTCCTGGACACTGAGAGCAGCAGGATTGGGAATTCCAAGGCCACAAGCATGGGTAAAAGTCTCCTCATGACCTATGTGCTCTGGGCAATAGGGGGGCCCTTCGGCCTCCATCACCTATACCTGGGCCGGGACAGCCACGCACTGTTGTGGATGCTCACCTTTGGAGGCTTTGGCATTAGCTGGACCTGGGAGTTCTGGTACATTCCAGGCTTTGTAGCCCAAGCAAACCACTGCCAGGGTGGCAAGGTGCAGCCACGAGACTCTGAACCACCCATGAGTGCCGTACGCGTCTTTGGCCAGATGGCAGTGGGAATCTATTTTGGGATTGTGGCAGTCATTGGCCTCTCTTTCCTTAGCTCCTTCTACATTTTAGCCCTGCCCCTAGCCATTGGGCTTGGAGTTCATTTAGTGGCCAACGTGGGCGAGCAGACCTCAGACCTGAAGAACACCCTAATGGCAGCTTTCTTAACTGCACCTATCTTCTATGGGCGTGCTATTGCCATGTTACCCATCAGTATCACCACCAGCATGACCTCACAACAAAATCGGCGCTACAAACCCCCCTCTCAGGACTATGAGCCCCTGAGCCTTCGACTGTACCGTCTGGGGCTGGCATACCTGACCTTCAGTGCTCCTGTGGCGTACAGCATCATCTACAACACCACAGCCACCATCACGTACATGGCTGAGGGCATTGGAGCCCTCTTGGACTGGTTTAGCATCTTTCCCAGTATCAGCCACCTCCTGGAATCCATCCTGCTCCTGCCATATCACACCTGGAGGCTGGTGACAGGTGGGGGTGGCTTAGGTGCTGCCTACTTCAGTGAATGGGAGAAAATCTATGAATTCGTCAATAGCTTCCAGAGTGAGAAACAAGCCATGGCATATAAAGTAAGGTCTTCCTCTGTCCCTCCGTCCTCACTCTTCCCCCTTCTCCCTCCATCTCTAGTCTCCATCTTGTCCTTTTTCTTGCACAGTGTTTTTCAACGCTGTTCCAGAGGCACACCAAGCCGTTCGATTACCACGTGAATATGCTGGAGAGAGATTTGCGTGTCATGGAGGCACTGCATGCAAATCTATCTCATATATATTCATCGTGATACTTCCAAATACAATTACCACTTCTCACATATAATACATGCTAAATATTTATTGAATTCGCGTAGTTTAAAAACAACACACAAACATCTCTTCAAAAAAACCTGATACCCAACCCCAGTTGGCTTCTAATAAAACAGCGACAGCCAAAGCATTCACCAGATGAAGTCCAGACAAGTTCTTCTCTGCACACATGTAACAAAAACAGGAACTGTATTCCAAAAGTTGCTCTCAGCCAACAGATGGTCAAGAAATGTCCTCAGTCGCCCATTGCAGCTCCAAAGGCGCACAGCATCCAATGTATTGCTCAAGCGGTTCACGTCAAACACTGAACTTAGCGGCGTGTGACTTGAGCCACTCACTGGTTTACTCCACCATGTTGTGGTTTGAGAATATTTGAATTTTTTGTTTGAGCCCTGGCTCCTGCTGACACCTTATGGTGAAATATGATATCGTGTAGAGCAGTGATTTTCCACCAGTGTGCCGTGGCAGGTGTGCCGTGGGACTCTCAGTGGATGTGGTGGCTGGCAGGGATCCCCAAGTCCCACCAGGCGTCCCTGAAGATGTCCCTGAAGGCGTCCAGAAGCTCTTAAGAACAGCTCAGCAGTCAGCAGCTGCTGCCGATGTCAGTAGTCTGCGCATGCTTGGTTTTCGCATATGTACAGAGTATCAGTGTTGGAGACATTCAAAAATTGTTGGTAAATGAAGTGCAAATCAAAGCTATTGTTGAAGCCTCTTTCTGGATTTTTTTTTCAATTCTTAGGAGCTCTTACATTTTTATCTTGCCTTTATGAAACAATATTATAGACTAGTGGGTTTTTTTTAAGTTAAGTGTGGGGGGGGGAGTAACTTTGGGGGGCAGGGCAAGAAGGGGGTGTCGAGGACATATGTCCTTAAAAAATTTGTGGTGTTCCTTGACAATTTTAGCGCCTTATCAGTGTTCCGTGCTGTGCATTTTTTTCTAGCAAAAAGGGTGCCAGTACTCAATTGTTGGTAAATGAAGTGCAAATCAAAGCTATTGTTGAAGCCTCTTTCTGGATTTTTTTTTCAATTCTTAGGAGCTCTTACATTTTTATCTTGCCTTTATGAAACAATATTATAGACTAGTGGGTTTTTTTTAAGTTAAGTGTGGGGGGGGGGAGTAACTTTGGGGGGCAGGGCAAGAAGGGGGTGTCGAGGACATATGTCCTTAAAAAATTTGTGGTGTTCCTTGACAATTTTAGCGCCTTATCAGTGTTCCGTGCTGTGCATTTTTTTCTAGCAAAAAGGGTGCCAGTACTCAAATGCTTGGCCACCCTTGAAGGGATCACTGAGGGACCCTCCCCACAACAGCCATGACCCTGCAACCAGCCACAGAATCTATGACAAGGCAGAATTGGTGTGTAGAGCCTGAGCACTTTCATTAAAACTTGGGGTCCATGGGTCAATTTTAGCAGACAATGGAAAAGGTGCCAGTACTCAGTACCCCCAAGTACCCCCTCAAAAAAAGCCCTGGTTCCATTAGATGAAAAAGGTTGAAAATCTCTGTGTAGAGGCTGGGCTAAGTTTATTTTAAGAGCACTGCTACCTGGTCCACCCTCATGGTGAGGATCCATTGTTGAGCTGCTTCTTCTATCCTACGTTCAAAGTGTTTGAAGTGAACCGCTTGAGAAATACATTGGATGCTGTGCGCCGTTGGAGTTGCATGGGCACTGCAGGGACTGCAGTGGGCAACTGAGGACATTTCTCGATCATCTGTTGGCCAAGAGCAACTTCTGGAATTCAGTCCTGCTTTTGCTGATGTGTGCATTAAAGAATTTGTCTGGTATTTTGGACTTCATCTAGTGAATGCTTTGGCTGTCGCTGTTTTCTTAGAAGCCAAGTGGGGTTGGGCATCAGGGTTTTTTGAAGAAATGTTGGTGTGTTGTTTTTAAACAATGTGAATTTGATAAATATTTAGTATGTATTATATGTAAGCGACAAGTAGTATTTGTATTTGGAAGTATTATTGTGAATTTCCACTTTTATTTATTTATTTATTTATTTATTTATTTATTGCATTTGTATCCCACATTTTCCCATCTATTTGCAGGCTCAATGTGGCTTACAGAGTTTTGTTATGACAAGTTCATTCCAGGATTTCATATATAAGAAGTGATTTCATATATTAGATTGTGAAGCCAGTTTTGTTGATATGCATATTCATTGGAGATATCCTGAAAACCTGACTTGCTAGATGTGCCTCTAGGACAGGATTGGGTACAATGCTCTAGTATCCTCTCCCCACCCCTTCTTCATCTGTCCCTCTTTTGTACATGAAGAGGACAGGCCTATACATGAGCACCTCCTTTTAGATACCCCAATGCCGCATGGTAGGAGCTATTGTATTACAGCATCCGGGCACTCAGATTCCTTTATAGAATACTACTGTAATCCAACATTGGCGACATGCCTAACGTTTAGATGTCCCCGGTTACATCCAACCCTCTAAGCTGAATGAGAGTCCTGTTGGGGGGGGGGGGGCTGTTTCACTATCACATTTTCAATAGTTACATTACATTATATTTAATCTTATAAAGTTGAAGTTCTATGCGGATTACAAGCTAAAGAAGTCCAATACAAATCTTGAAAAATTACAATAACATAATTAAGTTGCTTAGCAGCTCTTTAACATACTTAAACTTTCTTAAACAAGAAAGTTTAAAAACATTTTCCTGAATAAATGAGGGCCAGGGTCATTCACAGACAAGCTCTTCTTCACTCCAGGGAACCTGTCTGTCCCTAGCGATTGAAAACACAATGTTGAAGCATCACCCCCCTCCCCCCCACCCCACTAGCAGGAATGTGGTTGGAGGACTTCCACACAGCTTAGAGGGAACATTGTTATATCAGTCATAGACTTAGCATAACTGCGGTCCCCTAAATGTGGCAAGGGTGCAAGAAGTTGCATGTGTAAGTGGCATCCCCATTGTGCCCCTCCCATGTGAATGTCCCCTTTTGTTTAGGCACTACGCCTTTTGTGTCTGACCTCACAGAATAGCGCTTCATCACCAGGGATGGTCCAAGACAATCTGCTGCCTGAGGCGAGGAATGATCTGCCGCTGCTGCCCCCGCCCCCGAGGCGAGGAATGAGCCATTGCCCCCTCTCCCGAGGAATGAGCTGCCACCACAGCCACCCCTGCCACAGTCTGCCATCCCCCCCTTCCTTCCACAGCCCCCTTCCACTAATTTACCGTTTCTTTCTCATTTTTCCAAAGGTGGTGGCAGCAATTTCCAGAGGCTGCCCTGCCGCCGGTCAAAGTCCCTTCTTTCTACTGCGGCCCGTCTCTCTGATGTAACTTCCTGTTTCCCCGGAGGCAGGCTGCAGAAGACAGAATGGGCCAGGACCGGTGGCAGGGCAGCCTCTGGGAATTGCTGCCACCACCTGTGGAAAAACGAGAGTTAAAAGGTAAATTGGTGGACAGGGGGTTGGGGAAGAGTGGGTGAAAGGCGAAGCCGCCTCAAAAGAGTGCCGCCTGAGGCCCCCACCTCAGCTGGCCTAATGGTAGGGCCACCACTGTTAGTCACCTTCCTGCCACCTACACATGACAGTGTACCCTTACCCTCTAAAGTGCTAGTATCTACAGAAGCATGAAATGTGGGTGCCCAATTTCAGAATTGCCCCCTTCGTGTGTCCTGTGCAGGGTGAATGAATCTTCCATGTTTGTGCTAGTGGGGGATATTATGGCAACATCATTCTATACAGCCCTTGGTGAAGCTAAATCTGGAATGCCAGCAGATTCCATATGGAACAGGGCAGGCTCATGTTTCCCTACTACACATATAGAGATTTGGTCTGTGTTTTCTGTAAAAATGAAAACTATGTGGTCGTAATTCAAAGCGATTTAATGGCTCCTGGCTGGTTAAATCACTTGTGCAGGGCTATTCACTGATATTCAGCACTAACTGCTAAAATTGTAGCTGGCTATTTTGTGAGTGGTCGGAGGGCACAGTCAGCACTTACATGGTTAAAACCGATATTCAGCACTTAAACACCTAGGTTAACCGGACAAATTGGACCCATACAACACAGTCCTATCTTTACCTGGTTTTCCTTAGGTAGTTAAGTGCTGAATATGGCTGATAAAGGATATCCGGCTACACAAAGCCAGATATTCAATGCCAGCAGCACCCGGACATAATATCGGAGCATAAAGCCAGCGGCATCTTAAAAAATACTCACTGCCGCTGGTTAAATGTTTAGTCCTATTAAAGTAAATGATATCTTCCTGCTTGCGATAGGGTAAAGCCAGCATCAACTCAGTCTGTCCCTTTTGACACGTGGAGGGGCATTTTCAAATGGCGCCAGCCATCTACATGGCTGGCCATCTCCAAGGACGGTGCCACGAAAGGGCAGAGCCAACCGTATTTTCGAAAAAGATGGCCGGCCATCTTTTTTTTCGATAATACGGTTGGGGCTGCCCAAATGTCAGAGATGGCCGGGTTTGAGATGGCCAGCCTCGGTTTTTGCCCATAATGGAAACCGAATCAGGCCATCACAAACCCAGCCAAATCCAAGGCATTTGGTCGTGGGAGGGGCCAGGATTCGTAGTGCACTGGTCCCCCTCACCTGCCAGGACACCAACGGGCACCCTAGGGGGCACTTCTAAAAAGTTAAAAAAAAAAAATTAAAATAGCTCCTAGGTGTATAGCTCTCTTACCTTGGGTGCTGAGCCCCCCAACCCACCCCAAAACCCACTACCCACAACTATACACCACTACCATAGCCCTAAGGGGTGAAGGGGGGCACCTACATGTGAGTACAGTGGGTTTCGGGTGGGTTTTGAAGGGCTCCCATTTTCCACAAGTGTAACAGGTAGGGGGGGATGGGTCTGGGTCCGCCTGCCTGAAGTCCACTGCACCCACTAAAACTGCTCCAGGGACCTGTATATTGCTGCGATGGACCTGAGTATGACATTTGAGGCTGGCATAGAAGCTGGCAAAAAAAGTTTTTAAAGTTGTTTTTTGAGGGTGGGAGGGGGTTAGTGACCACTGGGGGAGTCAGGGAAGGTCATCCCCGGTTCCCTCTGGTGGTCATCTGGTCAGTTGGGGCACTTTTTTGGGACTTGGGCCTGAAAAAAAAGGGACCAAGTGAAGCCAGCAAAATGCTCCTCAAGGCCGGCTTTCTTTTTTCCATTATCGGGTGAAGCCGGCCATCTCAAGGCACGCCCCCGTCCTGCCTTCGCTACCATGCTGACACGCCCCCTTGAACTTCCCCCGGCCCCGCGACGGAACGCAGTTGAAGCCGGCCAAAATCGGCTTTTGATTATACCGATTTGGCCGGCTTCAGGAGATAGCTGGCCATCTCCCGATTTGTGTCGGAAGATGGTCGGCCATCTCCTTCGAAAATAAGCTGGTTAGTCACACAACCACCCAAGGCTGTAGACATCACCTTTCCAGGGAAGAATAGAGATAGGGGTGCGGCACAAAGTGGTGGAGGACAGCACTGAGGGGTGATACAATCAAGTGCACCAGGCTCTGCACACAACTTAGCTTGGCTTCTGCGCTCAATTTTGTGCGCTACCTTGGGTGTCCTATGTTTAAAGGGTTTTGAAAACTTGCTCTGACATCAGCGTGCAACTCATTTATATCCCATAGTAATGAAGGTATTAACCATTCAATATAGATGCAGAGACGTGCGCAGAAGACTAGAAGGCTGAGCGCAAGGATTTTTAATGCTGGGGTTTTGACGCAAGGTCTGAGGAGGACTAACAGGTTACCTTGTTCTTTTGCAGTCAGGCATGCCGTCCCACTTTAGCCCACGTTTTCTGTGTACAGCCTGTTTGCTTACTGCGTTGGCACATTTTTTTAAGCATGCATTAGGAAACCCTGCGCTGAGATTTAGCACAGAGCTCTAATGCATGGTTTTTTTTTTATCAGTCCATGAGAGGGCGCAGAAGTAAGCTTATTCTGTAGCTGACTTCACTAGTCTCTGTTCTGTAAGACAGACATCCAGAGCTTCAGATTCCATGTTCACTCTGCAGTACCCAAGTACAAGAACAGTCATCTCAACAAAATTCAGAGGCTTTGGCACTGGCAGAGGAGGGCGCAGAAGCTCTAGATAACTTTGTAACTTCTGCTACTTGTTCCTCTGTTCAGGTTCTAGATCTTCATCATGGAGCTACCCTCGATGAAATTAATAGGAGTTACCGGGAGCTGGTGAAGGTTTGGCACCCAGACCACAACCGTCATCGAGCAAAGGAAGCTGAACAGCACTTCATCGAAATTCAGGCAGCATATGAGACCCTCGCCCAGCCACGCAAGCCCAAAAACTTCTGAAAGCTTAGAGTTATTCACAAGCTTTCCAGAGAAGGACACAACTTTGCTTAATAAATTGCTCAAACATCTCAGAAAATGAACCCTCTTTGGTTCTGAACTCTACCTAATTCCATGGCAGAGACCCCTGAGCTCCTTTGTGATGGGAACAGACAAATGTATGCTGTTTTATATGTAGAAGACTTTCACAGCACTAGTCAGGATTAACCTGCCAAGACCCCAGGATTACTGAACCTACAATTAAAATTAGAAAAATAAAATAGCAGCTCTAGCAAACACCTTCCCGATAATACAGCTAGCAATTACAACACAAAAATCATTAAGATCCCTTTGCTGTGTTTTGACTTCTTCGCTAGGAAAATATTAATGTTTAAGTTTTCGAAAGCTTGGCCTACATAACCACTCTCACTGCAGCCTCCCAAGCAATGAGAAGCACAGAGGGAAGGTGAGGGTGGAGGGTGAGGAGAGAAAGAGGACAGAGAGAAGGGAAAGGAAAGGAACCTGATAGAGGAAGAAGCAGAAGAGGAAGCAGGTGGAAGGAGGGGGCAAATAGAAAGGAACCCTTGGGGTAGCAATGGAAAAGGAGCCAGGACTGGAAAAAAGTGGAGGGTGGATAGTCCTGAAAGGAGGGAGATAGAAGAGGAACCTGAGGGAGAGGACATGTAATGAGATTGGAGGAGGGACACTGGGAGGAGAAAGGATGGTATAGAGCTGAGAGGAAAGTAAAAGAGAGAAATGGAAAGAAAAGAAGGGGAGAGAGAAAGATGAAGGGAGTAGATGAAGAATAGGTGAAAGAGCGGAGATCAGCTTATAGGAAGGGTGATGGAGAAGGAGGAAAGGAGTTCAGAGAATGGGTGGGTGGAAAGAAAGGAGAGGACCCCATATTGTTCCACTTTGATCCTATCGAGTGGCGATGCAAGATGTTATTTCATCCCTTTGGACTGCTGATAGTGGAGTACCCAGGGTTCACCAATCTCTCCAATCCTGTTTAACATACTGTACAGATGATCTCTCTGAGGAAGAAATTGGGAGAGCTGGGTTTTAACCCATTTATTTACGCAGATGATGTGATGATTTATGTACCTTTTAAGGATGACATTTGTGAAATTTTGGACATCATAAAATTGGGATTAGATATTATGGAATCCTGGGCTAACTCATTAAATTGAAGTTAAACTGTGAAAAGACTGTGGGAGGAAGCCTGACTAACTCCCTCGGTCAGCAGTCAGCCCAGATATTCAATGCTGGGCCATTTCCAGTGACCGGCATTGAATATCTGGTTTATTTTTAGCCGGTTTAAAGTTAACCGGCTAAGTCGACAGTAGAAGATAGTCAGTTAACTTTAAACTGGCTAAAGATATGCCAGATATTTTAGCGGCCTGCTTACAATAGCCAGATATGAACTGAATATTTGGGGATAGCTGGTTATATCATGTGACATAGCCAGTTATCTCCTAGGCACTAACCAGGTATATTCAGCAAGGGATAACTGGCTATCCCCTCTGAATACTGCTGGATAGCCGGTTAAGTGCCATTTAACCAGCCAGTAAAATGGTTTTGAATATTGAGGGGGGGAGTTTTTAATGATAACCAGTTCTATTTATCACTCTTCATATAACAGTTTTGTAATAGATCAAGTGACATATCCCATAGAATCTAAACTGAAGATTTTAGGAGTGATAACTTTTGAACATCAAGTTTCAGTTGTAATTCAGAAGATATTTTGCACATTGTGGAAATTGAGGAGGATTGGATCTTTCTTTTCATCTAAGCCTTATAGGGTATTACTGCAAACATTGGTTTTAGCTCAGCTAGATTATTGTAATGTGATTTATATTGGCAGCAAACAGTTGATTTTAAAGACACTGCAGACTGTCCAGAATACGGCAGCCCAACGTATTCCAATATGATAGAGCTTCTCCCTTGTTATGCAAATTGCATTGACTTCTTATTAAAGCACATCTGGCATTCAGATTAAGAACGTTAGAGCATAAGAGTAGCCATACTAGGCCATACCTATGGTCCATCTAGCCCAGTATCCTGTTGCCCAAACAGTGGCCAAGCCAGGTCACAAGTACCTGGTAGAAACCCAAATTGTGGTAACACTCCATACTACAAATCCCAGGGCATGCAGTTGCTTCCTATGTCTGTCTCAATAGCAGACTATGGTCTTCTCCTCCAGGAATTTGTCCAAACCTTTTTTAAGCCTAGATACGCTAACCGTTCCAGAGCTTAACTATTCGTTGAATGAAAAAATATTTCCTCCTATTTGTTTTAAAAGTATTTCCATGTAACTTCCTCAAGTGTCCCCCTAGTCTTTGTACTTTTGGAATGAGTAAAAAAATCGATTTACTTCTACTCGTTCAACACCACTCAGGATTTTGTAAACCTCAATCATATCTCCCCTCATCCGTCTCTTTTACAAGCTGAAGATCCCTAACCTCTTTAGCCTTTCCTCTTATGAGATGAGTTCCATCCCCTTTATCATTTTGGTCGCTCTTCTTTGAACCTTTTCTAATTCCGTTACATCTTTTTTGAGATATGGTGACCAGAACTGAACGTAATACTCAAGGTGCAGATGCACCATGGAGCGATACAAAGGCATTATAATATTTTTGATCTTATAAACCATCCCTTTCCTAATAATTCCAAGCATCCTGTTTGCTTTTTTGACAGCCACCGCATACTGAGCAAAATATTTCAGCGTATTATCTACAATGACACCCAGATCTTTTTCTTGAGTGCTGACCCCCAAGGTGGACTCTAGCATCAGGTAACTATGAATCAGATTATTTTTTCCAATGTGCATCACCTTGCATTTGTCCATATTAAATTTCATCTGCCATTTGGACGCCCAGTTTCCTAAGGTCTTCTTGCAATATTTCACAGTCTGAACGTGTTTTAATAACCTTGAATAATTTTGTATCATTTGCAAATTTGATCACCTCACTAGTCGTTCTGATTTCCATAGCATTTATAAATATGTTAAATAGCAGCAGTCCCGGTACAGATCCCTGCGGCACTCCACTGTTCACCCTTCTCCATTGAGAGAAATGACCATTTAACCCTACCCTCTGTTTTCTGTCCAATAACCAATTCCTAATACACACCAGACCCTTGCCTCCTATCCCATGACTCTTTAATTTTCTCAGGAGACTCTCTTGAGGAACTTTATCAAAAACTTTCTGAAAATCTAGATACATTACATCAACGGACTCACCTTTCTATTTATTCACGCCTTCAAAGAAATGAAGCAAATTGGTGAGGCAAGGCTTCACTTGGCTGAACCTATGCTGACTCTGTCCAATTAAACCATGTTTGTCTCTGTGTTCTGTAATTTTATTCTTTATAATAGTTTCCACTATTTTGCCCGGCACCGACGTCAGGCTTACTGGTATATAATTTCCCGGATCACTCCTAGAACCCTTTTTGAAAATCAGCATCACATTGGCCACCCTCCAATCTTCAGGTACAATGGATGATTTTAACAACAGGTTACATATTACTAACATTTGATCAGAAATTTAGTGCTTGAGTTCTTTGAGTACCCTTGGATGTATGCCATCCGGTCCAGGTGATTTACTACTCTTTAATTTGTCAGTTTAGCTCAGTACATCTTAGAGATTCACCAAGATTTCTTTCAGTTCCTCCGCATCATAACCCTTGAAAATTATTTCCAGTACAGGTAGATCTCTTACATCTTCTTCTGTAAAGACAGAAGCAAAGAATTCATTCAGTTTCTCCGCTATCGCCTTGTCCTCCCTAAGTGCCCCTTTTTCTCCTTCATGATCTAACAGACCCACAGATTCCCTCAACAGCTTTCTGCTTCTGATGTATTGGAAAAAAATGTTACTGGGAGTTTTAGCCTCTGCGGCAAGTTTCTCTTCATATTCTCTTTTAGCCTTCTTTGTTAATGATTTGCATCTGACTTGCCAGTACTTATGTTGCTTCTTATTTTCTTCATTTGGGTCCTTTTTCCATTCTTTGAAGGACAATCTTTTGGCTGTAATGGCCTCTTTTACTTCACCTTTTAACCATGCTGACTAACGTTTTCTCTTCACCTTTGCAAATACATGGAATGCATCTGGACTGGGCTTCCAAGATGGTATTTTTGAATTATGTCCATGCCTGATTTAGTGTTCTAACCTTTGCAGATGATCCTTTTAATTTCTTTTTAACCATTTTCCTCATTTTATTATAGTCACTTTTCAAAAATTAAATGCAGCTACAGTAGATTTCCTTTGCAAGTTCATCCAAGATAGTAGCTCAAACTTGATCATGTTGTGATCACTGTTTCCTAGGGGACCCAACACTGCCACCTCTTGTGCTATGCTCTGCACACCACCAAAGATCAGATCCAAAATGGCTCCCCCTTTTGTTGGTTCCTGGACCAGCTGCTCCAAGATGCAGTCATTTATTACATCTAGAAATTTTTATCTCCCTGGCACTCCATGATGTAACATTTATCCAGTCAATATTGAAATAATTGAAATCACCCATTATTATAGCGTTGCCTAATTTGCTAGCTTTCTTAATCTCTGTAAACATTTCTTCATCCATCTGTTCATTCTGTCCTGGCGGACAGTAGTACAGCCCTACAAGAATACTCCTTCCCGTCACACATGGAATTTCTATCCATAATGATTCCACGCTGCTATCTGTGTCATATGGAATGTTTATTTTATTTGACTCAATTCCCTCTTTAACATATAGTGCAACCCCCCCTTGTGATACAATTTGTACCCTATTAACACAGTGTCCCATTGATTGTCCTCTTTCCACCAAGTCTCTGAGATGCCTATTATGAAGACTAAACTAGGTACTGCTGTGCCTGCTAGAGGCCATCTGTTAATGCTATAGTACAAATTTCAAGGTTTAAAACTAGGGGGGAAGGAGTATGGAGATTAGCTGATAAAGTTTGCTTTTTTATATTTTTATTCTGCCTATCACTAACCTACAATTCCTCCTTTAAACCCCAATCTTAAATTCCCAAAGCACAAAGCAAAATAATGTTCACTTAAAGAATGTTCAGAAAGAAAGTTAAGTGGGACCTTTCCTCTTTATATAGTTTTGAATCTAAGGGGACTGCTTCAAACAGACCCTTTCAAGCTAACTCAGTAATCAGATTGCCCTTAATAACCTTTGCAAATATTCTACTTCCTCACACCTTGATTAACACCTAATTCAGGTCAGTAGCAGTGCTACCTCTCCAGCAATCAAAGAACAGAAAATAACGGTCTTTTAGAACAAGATTTGAGCCATCCTACTCTCCTTTTTAAATTTCTTTGGCTGTTAAGTTTCTACCTTTAGAAATAGTTTCAGTTTAAAACTATGGGAAAAGTGTCTACTTCTAGAGAAAATTTCAGTTTAAAACTATGGGAAAAGGGTTGTACACTATGGAAACTAATTAATAATGCTTATTTTTCTCTCTCTCTCTCTCTCTCTCTTTTCCCCTCTAAGTCTAAAATAGGTCTGTTGTGCCTGCTAGAGGCTATCTGTTAATGCTGTGGTACAAAGTTGAAGGTTTAAAACTAGGGGGAAAGAGTATGGAGATTAGTTGATAGAGTTTGCTTTTTTATATTTGTATTCTGCCTATCACTAACCTACAATTCATACTTTAAACCCCAATCTTTAAGTTTCCAAAGCACAAAGCAAAATAATGTTCACTTACCAGAGAAATGTCCTCTTCTCTCAGTTCTTCTCAGAAAGATTCTGCACAATGGTTTACCAAATTCCATTTGGAATGGACTTGAGCTATATTTATTTATTAGGATTTAGTTACCACCTTTTTGAAGGAGTTCACTCAAGGCGGTGTACAGTAAGAATAGATCAAGCATGAGCAATAGGCAATTACAGCAGTAAAAATATTTGAAAATAATACAAAGTATGGCATGGTATAGTAGCAATGTCAACACATTACGTAATAGAACATTATAACTGGTAGTGAAGGGTAAGGCAAAGTTGTAACATATAGATGGGTAAGAAAATAGGAAGAATTAGAAAGTAAGGTGACTGATTTGAAGAAAGTTGGACATGGAGGAGTGGATAAACATTCCGGCTGCAGTATGTGCAGCCCGAGTCACTCCTTGTGTGTGTGAGTGAGACTAACAAGTTAGTTACTTCTTCCATTAAAGGCTTGGTTGAAGAGCCAAGCTTTCACTCGCTTCCTGAAGTAGAGATAGTCTTGTGTTAAGCGCAGCCTTTCAGGCAATGCATTCCAGAGTGTGGGGGCTACTCCGGAGAAGACTCGCTTGCGGGTTTCACATCGTGTAATGTCTTTTGGAGAGGGTGTGGTTAGTGATAGTCCTTGAGAGGACCTTAGTGTCCTTGGCGGTGTGTGGAGGATCATCCTATTCTTCAGGTACTCAGGGCCATTTCCTTTCAGGGCCTTGAAGATCAGACATAGAATTTTAAATGTAGCCCTGTATTGTACTGGTAGCCAATGAAGTTTTTGCAAAAATGGTGTGATGTGGTCACGTCACTTGCAACCTTCTATGAGTCTTGCTGCTGCATTCTGAATCAACTGGAGCTGGTGCAAGCCCTTTATAGTGAGTCCATTGTATAGTGCATTGCAGTAATCCAGTCTTGATGTTACCATGGCATGCACAACTGGGATAAGATTTACCTTCTCGATGTAAGGAGAGAGGCAGCATAGCTGTCGCAAATAGTAGAAGCAGCTCCTGAAGGTTGCTTTGATTTGGGGAGTCAGAGTAAGTGTTGAATCTATCTGTATTCCAAGGTTCCTGACTTGTGATTTGAGGGGGAGTTCATACTTCCCAAAAGGGATTTTGATGTCAGTTATGTATCCACTTGTGTTAGGGACCCAGAGAAGCTCAGTTTTACTTGGGTTCAGGCAAAGTTTGCTGGGTTTAGCTCATTCTTGAATTGATGTTAGACAAGTAATCAGTTTATTCAAGGCTGTAGGTAAGTCAGGTTCAATGGGTATGAGTAGCTGAACATCATCCGCATAGATTTAAAACTGAGTGTCCATTGACCGAATCTGCTCAGCTAGTGGCTTGAGGTAGATATTGAACAGAATAGGTGACAGTATCAATCCTTGTGGTACCCCGGAGGTCAGTGTCCATGGTGGTGATGAGTTGTTGCCAAGCATTATTGATTGTTGTTGCCTGTCTGATAGCTAGGATCTGAACCAGGCAAATACTGTTCCATTGATACCTGTTTCTGTCAGTCGTGCTAGCAAGATATCATGATCCACAGTGTCAAAAACTGCTGAGGAGTGTGGTAGCCGTGTTAGTCCACTCTTAAGGTTATCAATAGAAATCAAACAAAATAAAACATGGAAAAGAAAATAAGAGGATACCTTTTTTATTGGACATAACTTAATACATTTCTTGATTAGCTTTCGAAGGTTGCCCTTCTTCCTCAGATCAGAAATAAGCAAATGTGCTAGCTGACAGTGTATATAAGTGAAAACATTCAAGTATTACTATGACAGTCTGACAGGGTGGGAGGAGGGGGGTGGGTAGGAAGTATGCATGGGGACATCAAAGCATATCATTGATATTCTAACAGGATGGGTGTGGATAGGTGAGGGGAGGGTGATCAACAGAGACATACAGCTTTATGCTGAGAAATCTAGCAGTACTAACATCGAGGCAAATCCCTTGTCTCAGTTTCTGTGAAGATTATCTAGCAGGGATACGAGGACCGTTTCTGTTCCATAACTGGGTCTGAATCCAGATTGATATGGATCTAGCCAGTTACTCTTTTCTAGCCATTCATTAAGTTGAACACAGACTGTTTGTTCTATGAGTTTTCCTAGAAATGGGATGTTAGATACTGGCCGTGTAACTTTCAAGTTTGTCCTGGTCAAGGTTGTTTTTCTTCAGCAGAGGGTGAACCACTGCCTTTTTAAAGCTGTTGGTAGTTGCCCATTAGAAAGAAAGGTGTTCACAATTTTTGTGGTGCCTTCTATAAGGCCCATACTTGCCTGCTGCACTATCTTTGATGGGCAGGGATCAAGGGAGCAGGTAGTTGGTCGAAGGTCTCTTAAGATTTTGTCAAGGCTCTCCTCTGTCATTAGGTTAAAAGTGTTCCATCTGTCTCTGTTTGGAGTGGGCGAGTTTGTGCACCCCTGGTTGACTGGTTGGGCACTGGGTGGGACTGCCTGTAAATCCTGGTGGAGACTTTTAATTTTGTTGGCAAAGTATGCAGCAAAATCATTGCAGTTCAGTTTAGACTGGACAGGCTGACTCTGTTGTGGGGGTTGCAGTAGGCTGTTTACTATACTGAACAGCTGCTTGGTTGAATTGGCAGCCTGTGCAATGCATTGAGAGAAACACTGATTTTTGGTTGCTGTTAAGGCATGGTGGTACTTTTCCATGTGCTTACTGCAGTTTAGCCTGTCTTCAATCTGGTGAGATTTGCGCCATCTCCTTTCCAGTTTTCGTCCTTCGCGTTTAAGGATCCGAAGTTCTGGAGAAAACCAAGGTGAGCGTTTGTGAGTGGGGCATAAGACCTTTTTTAGTGGTGCTGTTTTCTTTAAGGTCTTGGCTAAGTGTGTATTCCAGATGTCAACTTGTTCTAACAGTGTTGTCTTTCCTTCTACATGTGGATAGTCCAAGGCCTCTAGGAAATTCTCAGCGGTCAGCTTTTTTTGTCTCTGATCTCCTTCCAAACTCTGGGAGGTGCCATTTGTTTCAGGTGGTCACTTAGGGAGAATTTAATTAGAAAATGGTCTGATCATGATAGGGGTGTTATTTCAATACTGTTATCCCAGAATTCTGGGATAGCCACCCCTTTGTAGAATGCCAGGTCTAGTATGTGACCCTTTTCGTGAGTTGGAGAATTGATCACCTGTTTTAATCCCAGTGCTGTCATCGTGTCCAGAAAGGCAGCTGTGGTGGTATCTGGGGTTTTGATGTGTAAATTGAAGTCTCCCATGATCACTAGCCTAGGGTAATTCAGGGTCACTTGAGTAATCAGGTCTAGTAGTTCTTGCACAGATAATGTGTTGTTACGAGGTGCTCTGTAAACCATGAGCAGCCAGATTGGTTTCTCCTCTTCAAGTTGGATTAAAAGAGATACTGATCCATGTAGCTGGGGGACAGATATTCTGCGCAGTTTGATTTTGTCCCGAATCAAGACTGCTACCCCTCCACCCTGTCTTCCAGGTCTTGGTTGATGTTCAATATTGAAACCTGTTGGACATAGTTCAGCCAGTGGTAAACCCCCACTTTCATCTAACCAGGTTTCACTTATTCCTAGTATGTCAAGATGCTGTTCATGTATGGCATCATGGATCACCAAGGATTTCTTTGCAGCTGATCTGGCATTCGCCAGTCCTATAGTTCCCAAGGGTGGTCTGGAGGTGCTGTGGGTAGCTTTAGTGTGACAATGAGGTAATCTTTTAAGTACTGTTATGTAGGTGTTTGACCTCTTGCACTTTTGCCTTCTCTTTGGATGGTTGGGGTTATGGTTTCCTCACCCACACACCACTGGGATGATTGCATGATACATTTTTGTGTCAGAAGTTAGGTAAAAATTCACTGGGTGGCGCTGCAATCCACTCTTTGGAGTACACCCTGTAGATCAGCAGTCTTCCTAGTTGGCAATGCAGGGTTAAGGCTTTAATAGCTGGAAGAACAGACCTTTTTAAAGTTGTAATTTCAGATCAGGCCTGTGAGATCAAAGTCTTCCATTAAATAGAGAAACAAATGGCTGCACTTACCACTTCTATGTGACATTCTTAGAGACAGTGCATAGGTTTCCTTTAGTTTTAAAGAATCTAAAAGATTCAGAGTTATGGAAGTAGATTATATAGTTAAAATAATTTTTTTAACTCACGGATTGCAGGTATGAACTTTAGAGTTTCTGGTTCTAATATCCTTGGATGGTCCAATTGATGCAGGTTGCTGTAGGCTTTTTCTTTATTGTCCCAGAGGAAGAATAGATGTAAATAAGGATCCAGCTCCAATCTCAGAGCATGAGGAGAGTTATTTAGGGGAAATAAAATTTCCTTTCTCCAGCCAAAAATAAATGGAAGAAGTTCCGAGTAAAATTGAGAACTGGTGCCTCAACACAGACTGAGCAGTCAGTAAAAGTTTGGGTTGTAAATATGCAGAAATAAGCAGAAAATGTAGTTATTTAATCTAAGTTGCAGAGCCTGATGTGAACCCAGCCAGCCCAGCCGGCCATTATGTTGGACCTAATTAAACTCTCACCTGGTAATGCTGTACTGGTCTCTAGAGACTATTTGTTGCTTCATTTCCCGAGTTATAAAAACATGATTTATAAATTAGTTCTTTTTGCGAGTTTCTCTTTTCAAGGAACAAGCTGGTGGAAATCTCTCCCCAAGGATTCATATATATTCCGAATTATTTGAAGTTTTGAAAATCATTGAGATCATTTTTATTTAGGAGTTTTTTTTTATCACCAGATGGTTCATAAACCTGTTTTAACATATATTGTTTTGTAAATGATAAGTGTAATAATATCTGCTTAATTGTAAGCTTCATTGAACTGAAAATTTAATTTAGGATAATGTGGGATATAAATGTTATTAAATGATATGAAATAAAAATAAGGGTCCCTTTTACTAAGCTGCGCTAAAAGGTGGCCTGTGGTATCAGTAACATGGGGCTTTCCTATGTGCTGTAAAGCCACTTTTAGCATGGCTGCAAAATGGCCACACTTTCTATTTTAACAGTCAGGAGTGAGGAAGTCAAAAAGAGGAAACCAAAGCTAATCCAATAAATCAGGTCTTTATTGCCTCAAAAATGATATAAGCCAATTGTCGAAAGGCTCAACATGGCCATGTTTTGACCAGGGGCGTATCTGCGTGGGGCCACAGGGGCCTGGGCCCCCGCAGATTTTGCCCTGGACCCCCCTACCATCGACCCTCTCCCCCTCCCTCCCGCCCGCCACCAACCCGTCGCCGATCTTTGCTGGCGGGGGACCCCAAGCCCCCGCCAGCTGAAGTCCTCTCTTCCGTGCAGGATGCAAGTTGTAACGCTTTGCTTCCTGTTCTTCTGAGTCTGACGTACTGCACGTACAACGTGCAGGACGTCAGAGTCAGAATTTGGAACTCAGTCTGACGTCCTGCGCATTGTACGTGCAGGACGTCAGACTCAGAAGAACAGGAAGCATTGCAACTTGCAGCCTGCATGGAAGAGAGGACCTCGGCTGGCGGGGGGTTGGGGTCCCCCGCCAGCAAAGGTAAGTGACAGCAGCGGGGGAGGGATGGCAGCGGCGGGAGGGGGTGGAGAGTGTCATTGGTGGTGAGGGGGGGTCTGGCAGTGGCAGGGGGTCTGGAAATGGCGGGGGGGGGGATCGGTGGCGCCGGGGGGGGGGGCTAAAATGTGCCCCCTCCCTCTGGCTCTGGCCCCCCCTACCGCCAGAGTCCAGATACGCCCCTGGTTTTGACAGACGTGCCTTCGTCAGGAGCCTTATCTTATTGACCACATTAACAAAAGTCTAAGAATGATGACTAGTTCAAATATAATACACATTAGACTTGTTGCATCTTAGTCTAATGTGTATTATATTTGTACCAGTCATCATTTTTAGACTCCAGTTGATTTATCTCAGAGCCTGGACCACTTTAGGTTTATCCCAGAAAAGAAGGGCTGAGGAATGGGGTGACTGGTCGTGTGAAAGAGGTGCTAGGGGGTACCTCAGATGGGGAGAGGAAATGAGAGAAAGAGGACCAGGGTGAGGAAACAAAAAGTGGGGGAATGTGAAATGTGTGGGGGTTGGGGGGGGAGGATGCAAGGGGAAGCTGACCAACTTCCGCAAACTACTAAAGACCCATCTCTTCGACAAGACATACCACAAAGATCAAAACACGTGAAACATATATCCAGAAATGTTAATAATGCCTTCTGTTATATTACTATTATGTATTCCATTACCATGCAACCCCAAATCCTTCTGTAATACCAAATGTTTACTCCCCTCTCATTTCCACTATCCATGATGTATTGTAAGCCACTTTGAGCCTGCAAAAAGGTGGGAAAATGTGGGATACAAATGCAATAAATAAAGCAAGACTGGAACCAGGAAGGAACACCTTTCTCTCCCCTCACCAGATTCTCTTCCTCCCTAAGATCCCAGAACCAGCTCTCATATCTCTGCAGTTGTCAGGTTATGCTTTTTCTCTTTACAGTTACAGTTAGCTCATTTATAGCCCGCTAATACCAACGATATGTTCATAGCGGATTACAACAAAGAAGCTAGATTAGGAAAAATCTAGGATGTAACAAATAAAGAAAATTTATCAAAGATAAATTATCCTGTCAGTCATAATCCTAACAAAACAAAATTTACACTGCACTGTATTACTTTCTAAATACAAACAACATCTTTAAACCCTCCTTAAAAGTAACATAACTAGGGATGCGCCTTAACTTAAGTGGCAACATATTCCAAAAAAGTAGCTGCCTGATGTGAAAACAATCATAGAAACAAGTAGCTCAACATCCTATCAGCTACTTGGACAACAATGCCTGTGCCGAGCTATAGAAGTCACAGAATAAGGTCAGTTGCACGTATAACTTAATATGTTAATTAGATGTTAATTGGTACAGTAGATGCTAATTGGCATTAATTAGCAGTTACATAACTGCCATTAGTCAGTATTCTATAAATCTTTTGTGTGCAACTTCAAGGGGGCGTGGACCTGAGAGCGGCATGGGAGTGTCTCAGGCATTGAATAGAATAGCCATACTGAGCCAGATCAAATGTCCATCTAGCTCACTCTTCCAACAGTGGCCAGTCTAGGTCACAAGTGCCTGGCAGAATCCCAAGGAGCAGCAACATTCTATGCTGCTGACCCACAGGGATAAGCAGTGACTTTCCCCAGGTCTACCTCGGGGCTTAGCCAGACATGGTTTTTTGGGTGGGCTGAACCCAGGTTGGATGGGCACTGCCACATTGCCCTCCATGCATGTGCAAAAACTGAGCATATGGAGAAGGAGGATCAGCATGGTGGTGGCACAATGGCATACTTTTGGATTTATAGTCCGCCACACCTTTCGGTTCCTAGCAGAGTACAATCACAAGAAGCTGGACATTACCGGAAAATACAAAAACAGTATAGCCATAAAACTAACACTAACATCACTATTCTATGCTAATCCATTGTTGTCAATTTTTGTTACCCAATACATATTTTTGAAAGAGTGACATTTTAAGGTGCCATCTAAACATTTTATAGGTCAATGAAATGGTTAAAAGAAAGGCAATCTCCTTGCTAAAGTTTGGTGCTTGATATGCCAGAAGTCTCTCAAACAGCTAAGAATCTCCTTACACCTCTAGAAGTAGGAAAAAGGAAAAAAAAAAAGGGTTGCCTATAAGACTTAAGTGAGTTAGTAAATAAAAAATGGTCATACCAGTAATGAGCTAATCCATTTAGAATCTTAAATAAAAATCATGCCAATTTAAATAAAATCCTTGCTTCTACTGGGAGCCACTGTAACTTAATGTAAAAATGAGAGACACTGTCATATCTTTTTAATGAGAAGATGAGTCTTATAGCTGTGCTTTGAATGGATTGAAGCTTTTTCAGTATCAATTTAGCACAGCCCAAATAGATTATATTATAATAATCTAATTGACGTAATAAAAGAGCTTGTACTAATAAATAAAACTGCTTTAAAAAAGAACTTACAAATTACACAGTTTTCTCAATAATAAGAAAGATTACTTAATTTACCCCTCTGTTTACTTAGTCGCGTGGCAATGCCGACACAGCCCATTCAAAGTGAATAGACTGTGTCGGCATTAGCACACGGCAGACACTAGCGCAGTTTACTAAACAGGGGAGTAAAAGATTAACCTGATAAAGCACAGTCCAAATAGATTCCCAGTATTCTAATAACCACTTCAAGATTAAAATCAGTTTCGTCAACAGTTACAGAAGAGACATTGGGGTCCTTTTACTAAGGTGTGCTGAAAAATGGCCTGCGGTAGTGTAGACACATGTTGTGGATGCGTGCAGAATTATTTTTTAGCACACCTACAAAAAATGTCTTTTTTTTGCCAAAAACGGATGTGTGGCAAAATGAAAATTACCGCGCGTCCATTTTGGATCTGAGAACTTACCGCAAGCCATTGACCTAGCAGTAAGGTCTCATGCAGTACATGAGCGGTAATGGTCTACGCACGCGAAATGCCACTTGACGCGCATAGCTGCCACTCGCCAGAAAATAAAAAATATTTTTCAGGCGTATGTAGCGGACGCAAGCCAAAACTGAAATTACAGCAAGGGCCACATGGTAACTGGAGGGTAACTCCAATTTGACACGCGTTATGTACACGTAGGCGTGTACGTGGCTAAGTAAAAGGGCCCCATTAGGATTCGGATGATAATCAAGATATAAGAATTTAGTTTTCTCGGTATCCAATTTCAGTTTATGTACAGACATCCAATCTTCCACCCAATTGATGCCTTTTTGATATTCAAAGTCTCTGACTGAATGGAATGCGTAAAAGGAATCAGAATGATGATGTCATCTGCATAGCTGTAGGATTAAAAACCACGCTCCTAATACATTAAACCCAAAGAGTACAGAAATACATTAAACAGTATGGGGGACAAAGGTGAGCCCTGAGGACACTGCACAGATTACACCGTTGTGCTGAAAGACAGCCAGACATCTTGGGGCCCATATTGCCTAGTGGTTAGGGTGGTGGACTTTGGTCCTGAGGAACTGAGTTCAATTCCCACTTCAGGCACAGGCAGCTCCTTGTGACTCTGGGCAAGTCACTTAACCCTCCATTGCCCCATGTAAGCCACATTGAGCCTGCCATGAGTGGGAAAGCAAGGGGTACAAATGTAACAAAAAAAAAAAAACAGCAGGAGGGAGCCAGCTAACTCCCACAGTCAGCAGCAAACCCAGAAATTCAATGCCGGGGCAATATCCAGTGATCAGCATTGAATTCCCAGGGGTTTTTTTAGCCTTTAAAAACATAGGGCCCCTTTTACCAAGCTGCAGCAAAAGGGGACCGGCACTGGCGTCGGTGTGTGATTTACATGTGTGCCAAGGTACCCTTTTATCACAGCTGGTAAAAGGGAAGTCTCGACTTCCTGCAGGAAATAGTTCTGTGGCAAGTAAAGCACTTGCCGCGCAGCCATTTCAGGGGGATCCCTTACCGCCACCCATTGAGGTATACTCTGGCGCTACAAAAATACATTTTTGTAACGCCGGAAATGACAGCATGCTGCGGGAGGAAGTACCACTGGGCCGCTGTGGTAGCCCGGCGGTACTTCTTGTGTAGCAAGCGGTAAGCCTGCATTGGGCTTACCGCTGCTTAGTAAAAGGAGCCCATGGCCAGTTAAGCCAATATTCACCGACTGACCGAACTAAGTTATAGTGGTCAAAAATAGACCTGCTATTTACGTAGGTCTATCTGGCCACTAAACTTAGCCAGTCAGCCAATGAATATTGGCACTAACCAGCTATGTTGTGCAACATAGCCAGTGACTGGGCTAGCCACTAAGCAGTAATATTCACCCGAGATAACTGGCTATCTCACACTGAATATTAGCACTTAGCCGGCTTATGGCTATTTAACTGGCCAGGAGCCAGATGAAATCACTTTCATAAAGACCAGAGGACAACTGTCCAATTGACAGTGTATTTGACAATTAATGTGTTAAATGTATCCCATTTCAAACTGGAGAAGGTCAACCAAAGCCTATCTACAGGGATGGACTCTTGCTTATATGATACATTTTCAGACATATAATAAGTATCAAATTGTGAATGAATAGATGTTATTTTAGTTTGAAAATAATCAGCTAATTGATGGGAGATAGGTTTTTTATTACATGAACCACCCAAGTACGATCGGGTGTCTGTTAAAATCATTAAGTAATATTTGGTATTTAAAACATCAATACCTACCAATATAGAATAGTATTCTCTCTGTTTTGAGTTACACAAAATCTTACATTCGTGAATAGCACTTCTCCAATCAGTTTTATTAGTCCAGGTCTTATTTTTATACCAAACTCATTTCAATTTTCTACAATTTCATTTAGCTACTGCTAATTCAGCATCAAACCATTTATTGTTAGGTCGATCGTATTTAACTTTAACCCTTAATGGGACAATAGCCTCTAAAGTGCCATTGCAAAGTAAATCCCAATATGTTATAAAGTTATAAGGGTCATCAAAGGACCAATTAGCATCAACACATTCCCAAAAATGAGAAGTCACTTTTTCCCCTAGTACTATAGTTAATCTTCACTGGGTTGGAAGGAACACAAAGGGATTTCCAATTTAAATTAAATTGGAGTAAAAAAATAATCTGACCATAATGATTCAGTCCAATGAATGTCTGAAACCAAAGACATCAATATTATCAAATATAGGTTTGGAAAATCACAAAGAATCTAATTGGTGTTCCTTACAATGCGTAACAAATGGGCCAAGAACATAACAATTCAGTGCTGCTAGAAAATAATATAAATCTTTTATAATAGAGTTAGCTTCCTGCTCTAAGTGCAAGTTAATATCCCCCACAATCAAATTATAAGAAGAATAAATAAAATTTCTAAAAAAATAAAAATAAACCATAAAAATGATTCTTAGCTTCCAACCATTTACCAGAAGAATAAAACAAAATATATGTTTATTTATTGTCTTTGTTTGTTACATTTGTATCCCACATTTTCCCACCTATTTTCAGGCTCAATGAGGCTTACGTGGAGGGGCATAATCGAATGCAAACGCCTATCTCCATGGGTGTCTATGTCTGAAAACGGGTACGTGAAGAGGCGGGACAGACCGTATTTTCGAAAAAATGGACGTTTTTGAGCTGGGCGTTTGTTTTTTTAGCAATAATGGAAACTAAAAACGCCCAGCTCAAAAACGTCCTAATCCAAGCCATTTGGTCATGGGAGGGGCCACGATTCGTAGTACACTGGCCCCCCTGATATGCCAGGACACCAACTGGGCACCCTAGAGGTCAGTGCAGTGGACTTCAGAAAAAGCTCCCACATGCATAGGTCCCTTACCACGGGTACAGAGCCCCCACCCCCCTCCCCCAAAACCCACTACCCACAAATGTACAACACTACCATAGCTCTTAGGGGTGAAGGGGCACCTACATGTGGGTACAGTGGGTTTTGGAGACCTGATTTACCAGCACAAGTGTTACAGGTAGGGGGGGGATGGGCCTGGGTCCACCTGGCTGAAGTGCACTGCGGTACCCACTAAAAGTGCTCCAGGGACCTGCATACACGCAGGTCTCTAGGACTTGTTGCTGCTGTATAACATTGGCACACCAGTTGACACCTGAAGACTAATCGCTCCGAAAACGTCCTTTATTGGAATAAGCACGCTTACTCACAGTTAACTGCAGATCACAGGTTGTGCCCCACTGGCAAAGAGTCTCCCTGGTACTGAGATTAGCAGTAGGTCACAGCTGGCAGAATGCTGTACAATGCCCTCTTTCAGCCACATTCAAGGTAAGAACTAAGTTCTGTAACGTGGCTAACACATGAAAGGGATCTAAAACTGGCTTACAAAAATGGCCACTACCTCATGGACTACCGGAAACAAAACTGGACACCCTCTGACCCAGTTAGCAGGGGGGAAAGCACCATGGGAGTACAGCCTACCAACTACCAACATCATGAGCATTTGCCACAAGCTAGTGGAATTACGGAGCCCAATACCCTACACCCACCACAATGCATTGCTGATGTGACTCTGCAGTGCGCATAACAGAAAAGGTGTCACACTTACCTGAGAGCCACATCAGAACCAGGGAAAGGCTGTCAGAGGATAGAACACATTCTGCTGTCATGGAGGTGGGTACGGCATTTGAGGCTGGCATAGAGGCTGGAAAAAAAGTTTTTAAAGTGGTTTTTTTTTGGTGGGAGGGGGTTAGTGACCACTGGGGGAGTCCGGGGAGGTCATCCCCAATTCCCTCCAGTGGTCATCTGGGCAGTTGGGGCACCTTTTTGGGACTTGTTCGTGAAAAAAAAACGGTCCAAAAAAAGTGATCCAAAATCGCAGTAAAAACGCCTTTTTTTTTCGATTATCAGCTAAAGACGCCCATCTCTCCTCGGCTGATAACCATGCCCCAGTCCCGCCTTCACCACACCCCTGACACCCCCCCCCCCCATCAACTTTACCCGTTTCCGCGACGGATTGCAGTTGGAAACGTCCAAAATCGGCTTTCGATTATACCGATTTGGGCGCCCATAGGAGAAAGACGCCTATCTCCCGATTTGGGTCGCAATATAGGCGTTTTTCTCTTTTGATTATAAGCAGGATAGTGACTTCATGGCGATCGCCAGTTTCGGTATGAACAAATACAAAGTGATATAGTAGTAGAGTAAAAGTTCATGTGTGACAGACACATTGGGGAATCAAGTTATGTCCAGTACGAGCTTTGGTTTTGTTATGTTGCAGGGTTCAAGCGTTGTTGTGTTCCTGGCTGGTAGGTCTATAATGTCTGTCATGTAACTCGGGGCTTCGCCGTTTATAATTTTATGAACCAAGGTGCAGATTTTGAACGCAATAAGTTAATGAATCCTTTAGAGTACCATCTTTAAATCACAGAGCTGAAATCTCAAGATAGGGGTAGAGGATGAGTCTATAACTTCTATCTTAAAAAAAACATTCATAAATTAAGGTGAGACCACCTCCCCTTTTCTTTTCTCTACATAAAACAACAATTTTATATCCTAAAGGGCAAATCTCATTAATATGGGGATCTTCATCTGATGTTAACCAGGTCTCAGTTAAAAAGAAGCATATTATCTTCAATCCATTCCCTAATGACCTTAGTTCCCTAATGATCAAATATTTGTATAAGTGCAGGGAATAGGAATTAACAGGAGCATCGACAACCGTGTTCTGAGGAACTGCTTTTAAATTACATCTGATAGTCGCATTCGCAAAGACAAAAAAAAAACATTTTTCTTGTAAGTCACTGGTCTATGGCCAATTGAAGTTTCAATCCTATTTAAACACTGTTCTGAGCAATCCACAATAATACCCCCATAGGCGGTCGGTGGCCCAACTGTTTGGGGAGGCTAAAGGGGGTGGGGTTAGGGGTGGGGCCAGGGGTGGAGCTTAAATCCATAATTGTCTGATCACACACAGAAAAAAAAATAAATAAATAAAAATAAAAGTCACAATTAATACCTTTTATTAAATTTAGATATTAGATATGTATCATATGTCAAAGAATAAAGTGGTTGCTCAAAGCATATTCTAAGCACAATCGCTCAACTGCAAAACACTATGCACAACTTTGTCAACTTTGTGCAAAAACACACTCAGAACCTTACTGTACCATAAATATTACACTGGGCAGAACCTAATACACCAATATACCACCCATATGGAAAATGCAGACCGTCAACAATATGAAACAAGGGATCATATCATCACAATTCTCATGCAGAGCCACAAAACACCCTAATTCATGTTTAATGTGGGCTAAAATGCCATAAATAAGTAAATAAATATAAACTTTTAATGTTGAGCACCTGATTCTCAAAGTGGACATATTCCAAACACTATAATGAAAATAAAATGATCTTTTCTACCTTTGTTGTCTGGTTGTCCGATTCTGCTGCTATCTGTTCTCAATGCAGGTCAGGAAGTCATCCTGGTTAAATATCTCCCTGGCAACCCAGCCAATCCCCTCCCTCCTCCTGCTCTCCCAGCAGTAAGGTAAACAAACCATAACCAATTTCTACAATTGGTTACACAAGGCTAGAGGGCTTTCACTGCAGCTCCTGCTGTGAGGATGGAGGTAAATCAACAATTTAAACCTCTCAGAGCACAGCAGGGGAGGCTTAGCCTGTCCAAGCCTCTTATACCGGGCGCCTATGAATACCCCTTATATATAAATTTAGAATATTTAAAATTTGATTGAATTACAGGAATCTGATTAAGACAAACTACTTGATAAGAATTAATACCCCATCTATTCAAACACATAAACATGTATATCCTGGTATGCAAGTTGGGCACATAATCCTGGTATTCTGTATCACTGTCCCTACATTATGGGAATTCTCCTGACCCGCCCATGCCCCTTTCGTGGCCACACCCCCTTTTGAGTTGCGTGCCAGACAATTTAGACATGTGATGATAAGTAGTAGTAGTAGTAGTAATGTTATAGGATAGCGTGCAGGCAGATTAGCGCTCAAATCCAAATTAGTGCCAATTAACATCAATAATAGATTGTTAATGCAATAGTCCTTCTATAAACAAGATTTATTATTTACCAGTTACCTTCAAGAAAACCCAGGAGGAGCTGGATTTGAATGTAGCTCCGGAAGCTTCTTTTGATCTTAGAAATATATCTGCAATCTTAGAGGAATCCACCACGGATGTGACTTGCAGGGCAACCTTATTGGTGTCTTACATTTTTGAGCAAGATCTAAATGCAACTTTAAGACTTTATGTCAGACATGCGCAGGATAAATTTTGTGGGCAAAAAATTTGGATCTTTTCTGAAGCGGCTAAATTAACACAGGATAGGAGAAAAAGATTTTTGGCAATGAGACAGGAAGTGAAGGAATTGGGAGCTACATTTCTACTGTCCTATCCGTGTAAATGTCTTGTGCGACTTGGAAGAATGAAATATGTATTTTTGCTTCCTGAGCAATTATGTTCATTCCTAGATATGAAGAAGGTCATTCAAAATTAATATTTATTTAGATTTTGCTCACACCTTTTTCAGTAGTAGCTCAAGGTGAGTTACATTCAGGTACACTGGATATTTCTCTGTCCCAGGAGGGCTCAGAATCTAAGTTTGTACCTGAGGCAATGGAGTGTTAAGTGACTTGCCCAAGATCACAAGGAGCAACAGCAGGATTTGAACCAGCCACCTCTGGATTGCAAGACCGGTGCTCTAACCACTAGGCCACTCCTTCATATATGTGGTATAATTACAGAATGGTGGCAATTTCCTGTTATTGCCTTTTCCTCATTAAGAATTGTATTTTGTGCTTTCCCTTTATTTCTGTGTTACTCCTCCTCTATACTTTTTTGGTGGTCTAAGAAAGAAAATATGGGGCCCTTTTACTAAGCCGAGTAAGCATCTATGTGCACCCAACGTGCGCCAAAATGAAGTTACTGCACGATTACCACGTGGCCCTGGTGGTAATTTCATTTTTGGCACACGTCCGCTACGCGCACCCAGAAAATATTTTTTTATTTTCTGGTGCAAAGTGGCATTTGGCGCGCATAGGTCATTACCGCCCGATTACCACATGAGACTTTACCGCTAGGTCAATGGCTGGCGGTAAGGTCTGAGACCCAAAATGGACGTATGGCAATTTTGATTTTGACGCACATCCATTTTTGGCAAAAATTTTAAAAGGGGCTTTTTTTATAGGCACGCTGAAAAATGGATTGTCATGCGCCCAAAGCCCACGCCTACACTACCGCAAATCATTTTTCAGCGCACCTTAGTAAAAGGACCCCTATATGTTACTTTCAATTCTGAATTATCTTATGAAGCTTTGCAGCGTTGTTACTTTCTGTGTTTCTTCTTCAAGAGTTAATCTTGTAAACATTTTTGAAATGAAGAAATAAAAAGTTTTAAAAAATAATTGATTGTTAACAGCTTGTTAACTAATTAGTTTGCATGTGAATCTGAGATCCAGGCCCACATCTGAACGACCTTTATAAAATCCGGGGGCAAATACTCAAGTTATGTCAGGAGGGACATTAGCACTGACAAGGGTTGGATTTTTTGGATTCATGCATACATGCAGAGTGCACACACAGGAAGTGCACACCCTAGGAAGTAGGCTCCCTTTGTTCTGGGCAGAACTACTTATTTAAAGTAGAAAGCGTGGTCCTACTACAAATTTATTGTATTTATTTAGGCTTTTTTATAGCAGTGTCTTGCAAGGGCACTGTATAACAGATTTCATAAGGGTTCGACAAGATTTACACCTTTTATACACAAAAGCATCAATAGCAGAAGTAAAATACACTGGGACATTAAAAACTGAAACCTATGAATAAACCCAGTGCAAGAAGCAATGAGGAAAGAGATAGGCAAGTTGATTGTTTGAGGACTTGAGCTAATAATGTCTGTAGTACTACAGATGTACACAGCGCTGCACATATTAGGTACTTTCTCTGTCCCTAAAGGGCTCACAATCTTGTACCTGGGGCAATGGAGGGTTAAGTGACTTGCCCAATGTCACAAGGAGCTGCAGTGGGAATCGAACCCCAGGTTGCCTGCTGCAATAACCATTAAGCCATTCCTCCACTCATTTTAGAACAGTAACTTCCTGACCTCCCTCGGGAGACAGAACATGTTGTAATTCCAAGCACAGAAAAGGAGGGGAAAAAAGGATTTCTTTCACTATACAGAGATAGGAAGCAAATGGTCTCTGTAAAGGACAAAACTTTTAAACCTGGGTCCTGGCACGCAGGCAGGACAGAAGGACCTCTGTACCTCTGAATGAAAGAGGGTAGGGGATGGGGTAGGGAAGATGGGGGGGGGGGGATCCTGCCAGGGCAAGAATAATCCTCTGGTGAGCCCTAGGCAAAGAAGCATATTGGGCCCTCCACACAGTAATACACATTTTTAAAGCCTTGTAATGAACGTGTATGCAGCACACACATCATGTCTGTCACCACACACATAACCTCCAGCTAAAGATTACAATAAAGAAATTCAGCTCTGGTTGTGGACAAAACAATTCCCTGGAGCACTCAAGTCACAGCCCTCCAACATGCAGAGCTCTGCCCCACCATCAGCCAGCCAGGGTGTGTCATCCTTTGTGGAGGCAGAATGATCCACCATCCTGGCATCCAGCTGGGTCATGTGTTGGGGGTGTCTCCTAATATGTGGCTCAGTCCACGACTGCCTTACGCTCCAGCTAGGCAATTCCAATCAGCAGCAGGCCCATCATCAATTTAATTTGCTCCACAATACTGTCCTTCACCAACTGGTCTCTTGTAGAAGCTTTATTGGTTCAGGTGCGGTGCTCCCTTTCTCCTGACATGGCCCTGAGCAGAAAAGTCTGTCTCCTCCTCCCATCCTCCCCCCCCCCCCCCCAGGAGGAGTACATTAAACAGCATCTAGCTATGTGTCGCCTGACTTCGCAAAGTACATTAGAAGGGCCTCTTGAAAGTCATTGAGGAGCAGATCCTGGGTCCTAGAGGCAGGACAATGCTTATCCAAATATGGGACAGCCATGTCCCAGCCCAGTTTGGTCTGCCTGGCCCAGCTATTCAAAACCTTAGCAGATGTAAATCCAAAGCTTATTTCAACTACATCCGTCCACCAACCAGCAACCTGCCTCTTCCTCACTAATTTACCTTCTTGTTCTTGCAGGGTTGGCACAGAGGCCTTGTACAGTTTGGATCATGGGTCACTCCTATGTTCTTCACACAGCCAAGAGAGCCAAATCTAGGCTGAAAAGAGCTATAAATATGGCTACCAAGCTTTATGCAAGGAGAGTAAATAAAAGAAGAGTTTGACAGAAGACAAGCCGTGTGGGCTTGCAGAAAAGAAGATATTAGAAGGTTGACTATAGTAGTCATTCTCTCTCTGACTTTTCTGCCTGTGTCTTTGCTTGAGGCCTGAGGAAGGCATTCAGGCTGATGGTATGGTCTCTCTGCTAATAGACAGTCCCAGTATTTAACCTCTTTATTTGCTACTTTCTAAACCTTACGGTCTTTCTCTCACCTTAGAGTTGTTGTAACTGCAGGATATGAGAAATGGTCTTTAGTGGCGTTCAAAACAGGAAAGATTAATTGCGATGAGCGTCAAGATGAAAAAGGAAGACTTCTATACTGCTGACTTTCAAACATTACAAATTTGCATTCCCCTCCTCCTTTCCCCTTGTAAAATACTGCACTCTGATAGGTCCCATGTATTTCATTCTCCTATTTACATCTGGTGTTGTCATGCCCCCTATCTCAATGCAAGTGGCGTCCTCGGACTGCGCGGGGTCCGGTCGACAGGCAACCTTGACTGGCTTAGCCCTGAGCCATGTGTGTGTAGTTCTTCTCTGGCTCCTTGATTGTTTTGCTTCCATGCACCCGTATCTGCTGTCTCTCTGCCTGGCTTCCAGGCTCCTTGATTGCTTTGCTTCCACGTACCTTTGTATGCTCTCTCTCTCTCTCTCTCTCTGCCTGGCTTCCCTTCCTTCTTTCCTATTGGTATTCCGGTTCCTTCTTCCCCTGCTCTTGTCCTATGGCTATGCTCCTTCTCCCTGCTGCTGCCTGCTGATGTAGACGCCAGCACTTTATCAGCTGAGCTCTTCCTGGACTCCATGCTTCGGCTTCTACTTTGGTAGTTGTTACTTGCTCCGTAGTGTGCTTCTTCTCTACTTTGTCCCTCGTTACTGACTTTTTCTGTACCTGGATTAATCTCTTGACCTTTTGCCTGCCTATTGACTTTACCTGTGCCTGGATTACTCTTTTGCCTGCTGCCTGCCTACTGACTTTGCCTGTACCTGGATTAATCTCTTGACCTGCTGCTGCCTACTGGCTGTCTGGCTGTTACGTTCACCACCCCGCTTCCTGCTCTGTCTCGTAAGTCCTGCAGGCCGCCGCACCTAGGGGCTCAGCCTCTGGGGAACGGCAGTCAGCGCAGGTGAAACCCAGGGTTATCCGGCCGCCAAGCAGAACCTGGTCCGAAGAACCACAATAGGATAGTATTTTTTTTTTTTTGCAGTCCTATTTATGTGGTTATCTTAGCCAGTGCTGAAAATCAGCATTTAACTGGCTAAGCTCCAACTCCGCTGCCGGAATGCCCCCCCCCCAAATAGCTGGTTTCAGCTTGGATGCTAACTGGACATTTTCAGCAGCACTATCCTGCTAAGTGTCCTTGAAAATGCCCAGTTATCCCCAGACAGGTGATTGAAACAGCAAGAAGCCTATCCTGGCCATTTCAATCATTTTGAATATCGGGAACTTAGATGTTTTCTTGGGTCTTTACATAATTTAAGGTCCCTGGGGTGCATTAGCTGGTCCTCTTTCTACCTCTTCCCAGTCCTTATTTGTTTTATTGTCTATGGCCATTCAATGTTGCGCTATTCTGGCTTCTCCTATTATTTCCAGTCTTTGTAAGACATAGTTCAGTGTTTGCTTCTGATTTTCTACTGTCACTTTGGAGCCTGTAACCCACCTTGATGTTCTTACAAGCGGCGATATATCAAATGTTGAATAAATACATAAAAATAAATACATAAGACACAAGGCCTTGAGCATGACAGTGTATGTATCTTGTATCCTTTACAACTTCTTCCAGTTGATAGATTAATGGCTACATTTGGAGTCACTGAAAATATATGTACTTCCAAATGGTTACCAAGACTACCTTGCCTTTGAAATTTTTGTGCGCTTGCTGTATTGGTGCATGAAGTCTTGGTAGAGCCAGTTTAACCTATGGATAAAAGGGGCAGCTGCCCCAGGCACTGCATAACAGGGATTCCATAAGTAAAAGCGACCATAAGGTGGTAAGAACCCTGTCACCCCAAAAAATGTTTGCAACCCCATCAGATCAGGCCCAGAGTAACCCAAATCCCTGCATGATTCAGTCTGGTGGAGTGCAATCCACCTGTCCTCCTCTCCTACAGGTGGTAGCAGGAAATGCACTTAACTACATTACATCTCTGGATGCCGTGCTGCCGGTCTTCCAATGATCTATGATATTTCACTGCTTCTCCTTTGAATCTAACCGTGCAGCAGTAGATGAAGATGTTAATTAGGCACTGCTAATGTTGTCTTGGAGGAAAGGTAGGCTGAAAGTAGGGGAGAGAATAGCTTTAAGAAGGGGAAAAGCTTGGTGAGGAGGAGACGCAATGGAGAAGGAAGGGACATAGGCATTAAGAAAGTGGGAAGGGGTGTGACTGACAGCCTCTGAAGTTAGAGTGGAAGGAAAGAGAGAGAAAAGTGGCAAGGATTCAGAGTAGATGGAGGTAAGAGGGAGATAAAGCAATCAGATTGGAGGGAGGGTGCAAGAAGAGAGAGAGGACAAGAGGGAAGGGAAAAGAAGGAGTCAGACAGTGGATGAGAAAGGGAACAAGTATAAGAATGAAGGGAACAGAAGGGGGAAGAATGGAAGGTGAGAGGAAGCGTAAGAATAGGTCAGAGTGGAAGGAAGGAGAGAGGAAAGTAGTGAGAAAGGAATACAGGGAAGTTTTGAGAGGGTCAGTTTGTCTGAAGGGAGTGGTCTGAGTGGAGAAAGAGGGCAAGAAAGGGTCAAAGTCGAGAGAGTGAGGAGGGAATGAGTGAAAAGGTGGTTTGAAGAGAGATGTGAGAAGAGTGGAAGGAGAAGCGCTATAGAAATGATAAGTAGTAGTAGTAGTAGAGTGGGAGGGAGATAAAGGTGGTTAAAGTGTCTGAAGGGAGATATAAGAAGTGAGGAAAGAGGGAGGGGGAAGAATGGAGGATGGGATGGGATAAGAGGAGGGGTTGGAAGAAGGAATGGACTGAGAAATGGAAGAGTGGAGGGAGGGATACAGTGAGAGGGGAAAGAGTAGAAGGAGGGAGGGGGTGTGAGAAATAGGAAGACTTTCTGGAGGCAGGGATAGAGAGATGGTGTGAAGTATTTAGAGGGGCTGGAAATGGGTTAAAAGGCAGTGGTATAACCAAAAATTACTCTTTTGGGGGAGCCTCAAAGTTAACATGGGTGGGCACTAAGCATACAGGGCTGAGCCATGCTGGGTATACTCTCATCCCTCACTCTATAACAGAGCGCTTACAGTTATACACTGATCGCGGATTAATTTATAGAATATCGCCATCCACATGGGTAAATGTATACTTATGTGCATACATGGTAGTAGAGCACCTAAACGCTATTCTAGAGTTATATACTAACTCTATAGAGAAGCTTTCACATTTGCGGTCCATGTAAGTTATGCCGCATTTAGGTGATAACATTTACACCAGCCATAGACTTTGCATAAATGTTGGCATTTGCATTTAGGGGTGCTTCTGTCAACTTATGCTACTATTCTACACTGTTCCTGGCCAGATTCAAAGGTCTCTATTCTATCCTCATCCGTCTCAATCTATCTGCTGCTTTTGACACTGTTGATCACAGCCTACTCCTTGATACACTATCCTCACTTGGATTTCAGGGCTCTGTTCTTTCCTGGTTTTCTTCTTATCTCTCCCAGCGTACCTTTAGTGTATACTCTAGTGGATCCTCCTCTACTTCTATCCCACTGTCAGTTGGTGTACCTCAGGGATCTGTCCTGGGACCTCTTCTTTTCTCCATCTATACTTCTTCCCTTGGTACTCTGATCTCATTCCATGGTTTTCAGTATCATCTTTACGCTGATGACTCCCAGATCTACCTCTCCACACCAGAAATCTAAGCTGAAATCCAGGCCAAAGTATCAGCCTGCCTGTCTGACATTGCTGCCTGGATGTCTCAGCGCCATCTGAAACTAAACATGACCAAGACTGAGCTTCTTATCTTTCCCCCTAAACCAACCTCTCCTCCTCCTCCATTCTCTATTTCTGTGGATAACACTCTCATCCTTCCTGTCTCATCAGCTCGTAACCTTGGGGTCATCTTCGACTCCTCCCTCTCCTTCTCTGCACATATTCAGCAGACTGCTAAAACCTGTCGTTTCTTTCTCTATAATATCACCAAAATTCGCCCTTTCCTTTCTAAGCACAATACCAGAACCCTCATCCACAATCTTATCACCTCTCGCTTAGACTATTGCAACTTGCTTCTCACAGGTCTCATACTTAGCCATCTCTCTCCCCTTCAATCTGTTCAAAATTCTGCTGCACGACTAATATTCCGCCAGTGTCATTATGCTCATATTAGCCCTCTCCTCAAGTCACTTCACTGGCTTCCTATCCATTTCCACATACAGTTCAAACTCCTCTTATTGACCTATAAGTGCATTCACTCTGCAGCTCCTCAGTACCTCTCCACTCTCATCTCTCCCTACATTCCTCCCCGGGAACTCCGTTCACTGGGTAAATCTCTCTTATCTGCACCCTTCTCTTCCACTGCTAACTCCAGACTCCGTTCCTTTTATCTTGCTGCACCTTATGCCTGGAATAGACTTCCTGAGCCGGTATGTCAAGCTCCATCTCTGGCCGTCTTCAAATCTAAGCTAAAAGCCCACCTTTTTGAAGCTGCTTTTAACTCCTAGCCCTTATTCACTTGTTCAGAACCCTTATTTTATCATCCTCACTTTAATATTCCCTTATCTCTTGTTTGTCTTGTTTGTCTGTCCTAATTAGATTATAAGCTCTGTCGAGCAGGGACTGTCTCTTCATGTTCAAGTGTACAGTGCTGCATATGTCTAGTAGCATTTTAGAAATGATAAGTAGTAGTAGTAGTAGAAGAGGTGCACTCCCCATGGAAATATGTCACCTAAATTGTAGTGCCCACTTATAGAATTGCCCTCCTGTGTTAACATGAACAACCCTTTTTCGGGTTTTTAACCTTTTTGCTATAGAGAATAAATCCTCAATCGGAGTCAGCGCTTTTCAGCGCTTTCCGGCGCAATAACACAAGATCAATTACAATACAGGAGAAAGTACTTCTGTTGAAGCTAGCGCTATCAGCGTTTTTTTCGCCATTGCAAAGATCGCAGATAACCTCTCAGTGCCTTAAGGCAATCGTGTTTTGTCATCTGCACGTCATTGCATCAGCACATCGACCCCTGAAGCAGGCGCCTTTGTTGGCGCCGAAACACGGCCCGTGTCGGGTCATTGATCAATAAAGTACTCCTGTTGTCCTAGTTCTGAAGGCCCAGTGTTGCTTTTTTCTTCTGATTTGTCTAATTGTATACTGTAGTGCCCTCTCTGTCTGTATTTAACATGAACAAGGGCAGGCTCGGAGTCCAAGTAAGACAGAACCACATAGTGGTTGCAGACAATGAAAAATAACATTTATTAAAGCTGTAGGTCAAGGCCCTGGTCCATTCACAGGTAGGAGAAAAAAAAACACATAAACTATCCATAATGCCACCAAGTCCTCGAGTGGCCTGCTCCTGCAGGGCCACTGTATACCTTCCTGTCTCTTAGCACAGTAGCACACATTACTTGTCCTTGGCCTGGTTCCTCAAGTACTGTAGAATCATGAGTACAGGTCAGCACCCCAGCATAGGTCAAAAAGGGCAGAGGCTAACAAGCCAGTGCAACTCTGGAATCTGTCAGAGATTGAGAAGCCTGTAATTTATTAAAGAACATGAGCCTGAGTAAACTCAGGAATTTATGATCTATTATACGTGAAGGGGCATAATCGAACGGAAACGTCTATCTCCATGGGCGTTTATCTCCGAGAACGGGTCCGTGAATGGGCAGACCGAAGCATATTTTCAAAAAACATGGACGTTTATCTTTTTTTGAGCTGGGCGTTTTTGTTTTTCAGCGATAATGGAAACCGAAAGCGCCCAGCTCAAAAACGAATAACTCCAAGACATTTATTCGTGGGAGGGGCCAGGATTCGTAGTGCACTGGTCCCCCTCACATGCCAGGACACCAACCGGGCACCCTAGGGGGCACTTTTACAAAAAAAAAAAAAACAAGGTAAAACAGCTCCCAGGTGCATAGCACCCTTCCCTTGGGTGTTGAGCCCCCCAAATCCCCCTCAAAACCCACTGCCCACAAGTCTACACCATTACTATAGCCCTAAGGGGTGAAGGGGGGCACCTACATGTGGGTACAGTGGGTTTGGGGGGCGGTTTGGAGGGCTCCCATTTACCAGCACAAGTGTAACAGGTGGGGGGGGGGATGGGCCTGGGTCCACCTGCCTAAAGACCACTGCACCCCCTAATAACTGCTCCAGTGACCTGCATACTGCTGCCAGGGAGGTGGGTATGACATTTGAGGGTGAAAATAAAAAGTTGTGAAACGGCATATTTTGTGGTGGGAGGGGGTTTGTGACCACTGCGGGAGTCAGGGGAGGTCATCCCCGATTCCCTCCAGTGGTCATCTGGTCATTTAGGGCACTTTTGGTGCCCTAAATTCTCGCTAAAAACACATATTTTATTTCCATTATCGGCGAAAGGCACCCATCTCTGATCGCTCGATAACCACGCCCCAGTTCCGCCTTCACCACGCCTTCGACACGCCCCCATCAACTTTGTCCGCATCCGCGACGGAGTGCAGTTGAAAACGTCCAAATTCGGCTTTCGATTATACCGCTTTATTCGTTTTTGCGAGATAAACGTCTATCTCCCGATTTGGGTCACAATATAGGCGTTTTTCTATTTCGATTATAAGCAGGATAGTAAACATAGTAGATGACGGCAGAAAAAGACCTGCACGGTCCATCCAGTCTGCCCAAGAAGATAAATTCATATGTGCTACTTTTTTATTTGTACTGTCCTCTTCAGTGCACAGACCGTATAAGTCTGGCCAGCCCTATCCCTGCCTCCCAACCACCAACCCCGCCTCCCAACCACCAGCTCTGGCACAGACCCTATAAGTTTGCCCAGCACTATCCCCGCCTCCCAACTACCAGTCCCGCCTCCCACCACCAGCTCTGGCACAGACCGTATAAGTCTGCCCAGCACTATCCCTGCCTCCCACCACCGGCTCTGGCACAGACCGTATAAGTCTGCCCAGCACTATCCCCACCGCCCAACCACCAGCCCCGGCACAGACCGTATAAGTCTGCCCAGCACTAGTCCCGCCTCCCAACCACCAGCCCCAGCACAGACCGTATAAGTCTGCCCAGCACTAGCCCCGCCTCCCAACCACCAGCTCTGCCACCCATTCTAGGCTAAGCTCCTGAGGATCCCTTCCTTCTGCACAGGATTCCTTTATGTTTATCCCACGCATGTTTGAATTCCGTTACCGTTTTCATTTCCACCACCTCCCGCGGTAGGGCATTCCAAGCATCCACCACCCTCTCCGTGAAAAATACTTCCTGACATTCTTCTTGAGTCTGCCCCCCTTCAATCTCATTTCATGTCCTCTCGTTCTACCGCCTTCCCATCTCCGGAAAAGGTTTGTTTGCGGATTAATACCTTTCAAATATTTGAACGTCTGTATCATATCACCCCTGTTTCTTCTTTCCTCCAGGCTATACATGTTCAGGTCCGCAAGTCTCTTCTCATACGTCTTGTAACGCAATCCCATACCATCCTCGTAGCTTTTCTTTGCACCGCTTCAATTCTTTTTACATCCTTAGCAAGATCCGGCCTCCAAAACTGAACACAATACTCCAGGTGGGGCCTCACCAACAACTTGTACAGGGGCATCAACACCTCTTTTCTTCTGCTGGTCACACCTCTCTCTATACAGCCTAGTAACCTTCTAGCTACGGCCACCGCCTTGTCACACTGTTTCATCGCCTTCAGATCCTCAGATACTATCACCCCAAGATCCCTCTCCCCATCCGTACCTAGCAGACTCTCACCACCTAACACATACGCCTCTCTTGGATTTCTTCTCCCTAAGTGCATCACTTTGCATTTCTTCGCATTGAATTTTAATTGCCAAACCTTAGACCATTCTTCTAGCTTTTTCAGACCCTTTTTCATGTTTTCCACTCCCTCCGGGGTGTCCACTGTGTTACAAATCTTAGTATCATCCGCAAATAGGCAATCTTTACCTTCTAACCCTTCGGCAATGTCACTCACAAATATATTGAACAGAATCGGCCCCAGCACCGATCCCTGAGGCACTCCACTACTCACCTTTCCCTCCTCCGAGCGAACTCCATTCACCACCCCCCTCTGGCACCTGTCCGTCAACCAGTTCCTAATTCAGTTCACCACTTTGGGTCCTATCTTCAGCCCATCCAGTTTATTTAAGAGCCTCCTGTGGGGAACCGTGTCAAAAGCCTTGCTGAAATCTAAGTAGATTACGTCTATAGCACATCCACGGTTCAATTCTCCGGTCACCCAATCAAAGAATTCAATGAGATTCGTTTGGCACGATTTCCCTTTGGTAAAACCATGTTGTCTCAGATCTTGCAACTCATTTTCTTCCAGGAAATTCACTATCCTTTCCTTCAGCATCGCTTCCATTACTTTTCCAATAATCGAAGTGAGGCTTACCGGCCTGTAGTTTCCAGCTTCTTCCCTATCACCACTTTTGTGAAGAGGGACCACCTCCGCCATTCTCCAATCCCTCAGAACCTCTCCCATTTCTAAGGATTTATTAAACAAATCTTTAAGAGGTCCCGCCAGAACCTCTCTGAGCTCCCTCAATATCCTGGGGTGGATCCCATCCAGTCCTATGGCTTTGTCCACCTTTAGTTTTTCTAGTTGTTGATACACATTCTCTTCCGTGAACGGTGCTATATCCACTCCATTCTCAAATGAACTTTTGCCAGTCCATCGTGGTCCTTCTCCCGGATTTTCTTCAGTAAAAACAGAACAAAAGTATCTATTTAGCAAATTTGCCTTTTCTTCATCATTATCTACATAGTGGTTTGCAGTATCTTTTAGTCTCACAATTCCCTTTTTAGTCATTCTCCTTTCACTAATATACCTGAAGAAATTTTTGTCACCCCTCCTTACCTTTCTAGCCATTTGTTCTTCCACTTGCGCTTTTGCCAGACATACCTCTCTCTTGGCTTCTTTCAGTTTCCTCTGGTATTCCTCCCCGTGTTCCTCGTCTTGAGTTTTTTTGTATTTCTGTAAGTAGAGGAGTGTGGTAGCCGTGTTAGTCCACTCTTAAGGTTATCAATAGAAATCAAACAAAATAAAACATGGAAAAGACCCCAAAGTCATCCACAAAGGAAAGATATTCAACATAAAGGGATCTTTCACTTGCTCATCTTCCAATGTGGTATATATCATTCAGTGTAAAAAATGTAACGGAGGATGCTATATTGGAGAAACAGGCCAGATGCTTAAGACAAGATTCAATTTACATAGACATCACATGAACAATGCTGGTGCCAGTAGGGTTCCCACACCTGTTGGTCAACATTTTACAGGACCAGGACACTGTACCAGTGACTTCACAGTGAGAATCCTGAAAGGTAACTTTAAAACCATACAAGAACGTAAGACCTTTGAAGTCAGAATGATTGAATATTTTAACACCCAACAGAAAGGACTTAACAAGGATCTGGGGTTCCTAGCCCATTATAAACCATAAAGCTGTATGTCTCTGTTGATCACCCCACCCCTCACCTATCCACACCCATCCTGTTAGAATATCAATGATATGCTTTGATGTCCCCATGCATACCTCCTACCCATCCCCATCCTCCCACCCTGTCAGACTGTCATAGTAATGCTTGAATGTTTTCACTTATATACACTGTCAGCTAGCACATTTGCTTATTTCCGATCTGATGAAGAAGGGCAACCTTCGAAAGCTAATCAAGAAATGTATTAAGTTATGTCCAATAAAAAAGGTATCATCTTATTTTCTTTTCCATGTTTTATTTTGTTTGATTTCTATTGATAACCTTTTGTATTTCTGGAATGCGAACTCTTTAGCCTTTATTTTCTCAGCCACTTGCTTGGAGAACCATAGCGGTTTCCTTTTTCTCTTGCTTTTATTTACTTTCCTCACAAAAAGGTTTGTGGCCCTATTTATAGCTTCTTTCAGCCTGGACCACTGTCCTTCCACTTCTCGTACGTCCTCCCAGCCCATCAGCTTACGGGCAAGCAAGCTTGGGAAAGAAACTAGTATAAACAACAAGAGAATGTGATTTAGCAACTTAAGGGAAAATAGATGATGAGAACAAAGAACAGAATGATCTCTGAGGAAGATAAGTGCTAAAGTAATGTGAAGCATTGCTTAATACAAAAGGTATAAAAACAGCTGTACCAGAGCAGTATGTTGGAAGAGACAGTCACAGATTACATTTCTATGTAACAGTGCTGCTTTCCCATATGAGAAAATACTAATTTGTATCTGTATCTTGGTAAGTAATAAAAGAATTGCTTTTTTCATACGCGTGGCCTTCCTAGTCTTTTATCTCTCTAAATTAGAGTGGAGGAGTGGCCTACTGGTTAGGGTGATGGACTTTGGTCCTGGGGAACTGAGGAACTGAGTTCAATTCCCGGCACAGGCAGCTCCTTGTGACTCTGGGCAAGTCACTTAACCCTCTATTGCCTGCCGCATTGAGCCTGCCATGAGTGGGAAAACGCGGGGTACAAATGTAACAAAAATAAATTGCAGGTGGCTGATGAGTACTAATTTGGGGAGGTGCTAAAAAGACTAGTGATTTAAAACATTGGTAACTCCCGACATTGATAGGAGGGATATTTGACTCCCCTGAGAGGTCAAAGCACCTACATATATTTAAAAAAAAACAATAAAGACCATGAAAAGTAAAAAAAAAAAAAAATAGGAAAAAGACAATAAAAAGTGGATCCAAGTTATTAGTTTTATACTTGGATAGAGTTGGAAAGAACCTCGATCTGGGACGCTGGACGAGGTCATCCGACTAGCTGACTACGTGATGAGTAAAAATAGTCTTCAATTTTCAAGATGCAGGGCTTCTGGAATCCTGATAGCCCATGTTAGGATGAAGAGTGGTAAGTAGAACATTTATTTTTATTATATTTTGTTCAAAGTATTGAGTATAAGATGGCCATGTCTTGTGAGATAGCAATTAAATAGTTTCCAGTGGCGTACCAAGGGGGGGGCGGTGGGGGCGGTCCGCCCCGGGTGTCAGTGGGTGGGGGGTGCTCCGTTGCTGACTGCAGTCAGCCCTCGTCTCCTCTCCATCCTGTGCCTTTAAAAAAAATCTGAAAAGCAGCATGGCAGGCAGAGCTTCGTGTCTGCCCTGCCTGCTTGTAAAAGAAAGCGCCGGCAAACCTCGTCGATGTCACGACGTCGCATTGGGTCTTCCCTCACTGGGTCCCGCCCTCGCGGGGGTGGGACCCAGTAAGGGAATACCCGACGTCGCGACGTCGACGAGGAGATTTGCCGCTTTCTTTTACAAGCAGGCAGGGCAGACACGAAGCGCTGCCTGCCATGCTGCTTTTCAGATTTTTTTTTAAAGCCCCGGATGGAGGCAGGAGACGAGGGCTTTCGTCAAAGGTGGTAGGTGGGTCGAGTTGGGGGGGGGGGCTTAGATGGGCGAGGAGGGTTTCAGATGGGAGAAGGGGACTGGAGAGGGGGGCCTCAGATGGGAGAAGGGGACGTGGGGAGGGGGTCTCAGATGGGAGAAGAGGGGAGAAGGGGACGTGGGAGGGGGTCTCAGATGGGAGAAGAGGGGAGAAGGGGACTGGGCTGGGGAGAAGGGGGGTGGGGGTCTCAGATGAGAGAAGAGGATGTGGGGAGAGGGGTCTCAGATGGGAGAAGCGGGGAGAAGGGGACTGGGCTGGGGAGAAGGGGGTGGGGGTCTCGGGAGAAGGGGACATGGGGAGGGGGGTCTCAGATGGGAGAAGGGGACATGGGGAGGGGGGTCTCGATGGGAGAAGGGGGTAGGGAGGGGGTCTCAGATGGGAGAAGAGGGGAGAAGGGGACTGGGGTGGGGAGGGGAGGGGGATCTCAGATGGGAGAAGGGGACGGGTGGGGAGAAGGGGGGTGGTGAAGGGGCCATGCGAGAAAATGGGAACCATGCCTGGGGCTGGTGGGAAAATGGGTCTGGGGCTGAAAAGGGGTCCCTATTGCAAGGCATGTGGATGAAGGGGGCTGGAACTGGGGGCTGAAAAGGAGGGTAGGTGGGATAAGGGGGCTAGTACTGGAACTGGGGGCTGAAAAGGGGCAGAGGCTGAAGCTGGGGGGACTGGGGGCTGAAAAGGGGACAGGGAGAAGTGGCTGGGGCTGAAGCTCGGGACTGGTGAGAGAAAAGGGCTGGGGCTGAAACTGCGGACTGGTGGGATAGTGGGGCTGAAAAGGGGTAGCAAGTGGGAGATGTGGGCTAGGGCTAGAACTAGGGGCAGGTGGGATAAGAGGGCTAGAACTGGGGACTGAAAAAAGGGGCAGAGAGAGAGAGGGGACAGACGGATGGATGGATGGATGGGGGGGGAGAGGGAGGGCAGACCCTGGATGGATGGGGGGAGAGGGGAGGGCAGACCCTTAATGGATGGGGGGTTGAGGGAGGGCAGACCTTGGATGGATGGGGGGAGGGAGGGCAGAAAGTGAATGGAAGGGGGAGAGAGAGGGCAGACAGTGAATGCAAGGGGCAGGGAGAGAGGGCAGACATTGGATGGAGGGGACAGCAGAGAGGGCAGACACTGGATGGCAGAGAAAGAACGAAGACAGATGCTGGATGGAAGGAAGACAGTGAAAAGAAGATGAGGAAAGCAGAAACCAGAGACAACAAACTGTAAATAAAATATATATTTTGTTTTTTTTTGCTTTAGGATAAAGTAGTATTGTAGCTGTGTTAATAAATGTTTATAATAGAACATGTAAATAAGGTAATCTTTTTATTGGACTAATTTTAATACATTTTGACTAACTTTCGGAGAACAAAACCCCCTTCCTCAGGTCAGGTTAGGGCACTGTAACACACTATACTGTATTGACCTGAGGAAGAAGGTTTTGGCCTCTGACAGCTAAATGTATTAGTCCAATAAAATGGTATTTTATTTTCTACTAGTAAAAAAGGCCCGTTTCTGACACAAATGAAACGGGCGCTAGCAAGCTTTTCCTCGGAGTGTGTATGTTTGGGAGAGTGTATGTGAGAGAGACTGTTTGAGAGTCAGAGTGAAAGTGTGAGTGTGTGTGTGTGAGAGAGAGAGTGAGTCTGGGTGTGAGTGTGTTTGTGAGAGAGTGTGTGTGTGAGAATGAGAGTGTGTGCAAGTGTGTATGTGAGACACAGTGTGAGAGAGAGTGTGTGTGTGTGGGCGAGAGAGAGAGTATGTGTGAGACACAGTTTCTCTGTGAGAGTGAGTGTATGAGACCAAGCGAGTGTGTAAGTGACTGTGTGGCACATAGAGAGTGAATGTGATACAGTGTGAGACAGAGTGTGTGAGAGTGAGAGTCAGAAAGACATTGTATATGAGAGAGAGAGTGTGAGCCCTGCCCTCCCAATCCATGCCCATCTGTCCCCTGCCCCCTCCATTCATCCTTTTCCAGCAATTCCCCTCTCTCCCTGAGCCCTGTCCTCCCAATCCATGCCCATCCATGCTCCTCTGTCACCTGTCCCCTCCATTCATCCCTATCCAGCAATTCCCCTCTCTCCCTTACATAAGTACATAAGTACATAAGTAGTGCCATACTGGGAAAGACCAAAGGTCCATCTAGCCCAGCATCCTGTCACCGACAGTGGCCAATCCAGGTCAAGGGCACCTGGCACGCTCCCCAAACGTAAAAACATTCCAGACAAGTTATACCTAAAAATGCGGAATTTTTCCAAGTCCATTTAATAGCGGTCTATGGACTTGTCCTTTAGGAATCTATCTAACCCCTTTTTAAACGCCGTCAAGCTAACCGCCCGTACCACGTTCTCCGGCAACGAATTCCAGAGTCTAATTACACGTTGGGTGAAGAAAAATTTTCTCCGATTCGTTTTAAATTTACCACACTGTAGCTTCAACTCATGCCCTCTAGTTCTAGTATTTTTGGATAGCGTGAACAGTCGCTTCACATCCACCCGATCCATTCCACTCATTATTTTATACACTTCTATCATATCTCCCCTCAGCCGTCTCTTCTCCAAGCTGAAAAGCCCTAGCCTTCTCAGCCTCTCTTCATAGGAAAGTCGTCCCATCCCCACTATCATTTTCGTCGCCCTTCGCTGTACCTTTTCCAATTCTACTATATCTTTTTGAGATACGGATACCAGTACTGAACACAATACTCCAGGTGCGGTCGCACCATGGAGCGATACAATGGCATTATAACATCCGCACACCTGGACTCCATACCCTTCCTAATAACACCCAACATTCTATTCGCTTTCCTAGCCGCAGCAGCACACTGAGCAGAAGGTTTCAGCGTATCATCGACGACGACACCCAGATCCCTTTCTTGATCCGTAACTCCTAACGCGGAACCTTGCAAGACGTAGCTATAATTCGGGTTCCTCTTACCCACATGCATCACTTTGCACTTGTCAACATTGAACTTCATCTGCCACTTGCACGCCCATTCTCCCAGTCTCGCAAGGTCCTCCTGTAATCGTTCACATTCCTCCTGCGACTTGACGACCCTGAATAATTTTGTGTCATCGGCGAATTTAATTACCTCACTAGTTATTCCCATCTCTAGGTCATTTATAAATACATTAAAAAGCAACGGACCCAGCACAGACCCCTGCGGGACCCCACTAACTACCCTCCTCCACTGAGAATACTGGCCACGCAATCCTACTCTCTGCTTCCTATCTTTCAACCAGTTCTTAATCCATAATAATACCCTACCTCCGATTCCATGACTCTGCAATTTCTTCAGGAGTCTTTCGTGCGGCACTTTGTCAAACGCCTTCTGAAAATCCAGATATACAATATCAACCGGCTCCCCATTGTCCACATGTTTGCTTACCCCCTCAAAAAAATGCATTAGATTGGTGAGGCAAGACTTCCCTTCACTAAATCCGTGCTGACTTTGTCTCATCAGTCCATGTTTTTGTATATGCTCTGCAATTTTATTCTTAATAATAGCCTCCACCATCTTGCCCGGCACCGACGTCAGACTCACCGGTCTATAATTTCCCGGATCTCCTCTGGAACCCTTCTTAAAAATCGGAGTAACATTGGCTACCCTCCAGTCTTCCGGTACTACACTCAATTTTAGGGACAGATTGCATATTTCTAACAGTAGCTCCGCAAGTTCATTTTTTAGTTCTATTAATACTCTGGGATGAATACCATCAGGTCCCGGTGATTTACTACTCTTCAGCTTGCTGAACTGACCCATTACATCCTCCAAGGTTACAGAGAATTTGTTTAGTTTCTCCGACTCCCCCGCTTCAAATATTCTTTCCGGCACCGGTGTCCCCCCCAAATCCTCCTCGGTGAAGACCGAAGCAAAGAATTCATTTAATTTCTCCGCTACGGCTTTGTCCTCCTTGATCGCCCCTTTAACACCATTTTCGTCCAGCGGCCCAACCGACTCTTTGGCCGGTTTCCTGCTTTTAATGTATCTAAAAAAATTTTTACTATGTATTTTTGCTTCCAACGCTAATTTCTTCTCAAAGTCCTTTTTTGCCCTCCTTATCTCCGCTTTGCATTTGGCTTGGCATTCCTTATGATCTATCCTGTTACTTTCAGTTGGTTCTCTTCTCCACTTTCTGAAGGATTGTTTTTTGGCTCTAATGATTTCCTTTATCTTACTGTTTAGCCACGCCGGCTGACGTTTAGTCTTTTTTCCCTTTTTTCTAATACGTGGAATATATTTGTCCTGAACCTCCAGGATGGTGTTTTTAAACAGCATCCACGCCTGATGCAAGTTTTTTACTCTGCGAGCTGCTCCTTTCAGTCTTTTTTTCACCATTTTTCTCATTTTGTCGTAATCACCTTTTCTATAGTTAAACGCTAGCGTACTTGATTTCCTAGTTTCACTTCCTTCAATGCCAATATCAAAACCGATCATATTATGATCACTGTTATCAAGCGGCCCTCGTATCGTTACCCCCTGCACTAGATCATGAGCACCACTAAGGACTAAGTCTAGTATTTTTCCTTCTCTTGTCGGCTCCTGAACTAGCTGTTCCATGAAGCTGTCCTTGATTTCATCAAGAAATCCTATGTCCCTTGCGTGTACAGATGTTACATTAACCCAGTCTATATGCGGGTAATTGAAATCCCCCATTATTATTGTGTTGCCCAGTTTGTTTGCGTCCCTGATTTCCTTTAACATTTCCGCATCCGTCTGTTCGTCCTGGCCAGGCGGACGGTAGTACACTCCTATCACTATCCTTTTCCCCTTAGCCCTGCCCTGCAATCCATATCCATCCATGCCCATCTGTTCCCTCCATTCATCCCTATCCAGCAATTCCCCTCTCCCCTCTCCCTGCCCTCCCAATCCATGCCCATCCATGCTCCTCTGTCACCTGGCCCCTCCATTCATCCCTATCCAGCAATTCCCCTCTCTCCCTGAGCCCTGCCCTGCAATCCATATCCATCCATGCCCATCTGTCCCCTCCATTCATCCCTATCCAGCAATTCCCCTCTCTCCCTGAGCCCTGCCCTCCCAATCCATGCCCATCCATGCTCCTCTGTCCCCTGCCCCCTCCATTCATCCCTTTCCAGCAATTCCCCTCTCTCCCTGAGCCCTGCCTTTCCAATCCATGCCCATCCATGCTCCTCTGTCCCCTGCCACCTCCATTCTTCCTTTTCCAGCAAGTCCCCTCTCTCCCTTCCATGACCCCCCTCGCATACATGCTCCTCTCTCTCCCATGTCCCAGCCTGTCCCGACCTCTTCTCCCCCCCCCCCCACCCTTCGCATCCATGCCCCCCCTTTCGCATCCATGCTGTCGTTTCTCCCCTGGCCTCCTGCTCCCATTGTTCTACTTTACTGGCCACCCTCTTCTCACCCCCCAACCTTCCTTTTTTTTTTTCTTCTTCTTTTTAAATTTACCTCCGTGGCGGTTCCGGCAGCGAAGCGTCAGGGAAGGAGGCGGCGCTCCCGATGTCTAGCCTTCCCTTCGCTGTGTTCCGCCTTCTTCTGACGTCATCCTTGTCGTCAGAAGAAGGCGGAACACAGCAAAGGGAAGGCTAGAGACTCGGGAGCGCCATCTCCTTCCCTGATGCTGCGCTGCCGGAATTGTTTGGTTTTTTTCCGCCCTCGACATCATGACGTTTGACGCGAGGGCGGGGCAGAGACGACTGGCTGGCTTGAAGGCTTCACACCATGAATCCACGAACCCTTCAGCCTGGGAGTGACGTCAGATGGCTTCAGAACGTTGTCCTCAGAACGTTGAGGGTGCGTTTTATTATATTAGATATTTGTTTTATTTTTATTTGTTAATTTGTAAAGTGGTGATTGGTATTTGTTAGTTTTTTTTCCAAATTTACATCTGCTGTCTTTATATTTTGCACAGTACTAGGGGACATTTTCTGTTTCTGTGGTGTTGCATTGTATGCAGAGTCTGGCATCTTGGGGGTTCAGTTTAATTTTTGCCTAAATAGAAAGTTTATGATTACTTGTTCTATAGTGGATTAGGGTGTATCTGTGTTTGTGAAAAAGACATGACTTTCAGTTGGCATTGACTGTGCAGGATTGACGATCTGTACTATCTGTCTGGTTTCGTTTTACAATAGGTGAATTGATGTTCTAGTGCTCACTGTAGTGTTTAAGATTTCTTTTTCCATGTGTGACTCATAGAAATGACTGCTTATGGTATGGTAGAATTGCTCTATAGGTCCTGAGTGTTTTGTATTCTCGGTATGCCTAGTACTGGATTTTGGAGGGGGTGTTAAAAAATGACCGGCCCTGGGTGTCAAGTACCCTAGGTACGCCACTGATAGTTTCCACTAGATAAAAAAGATTTTACTAAGACCCGTACTAAATTGCATAAATTGAACCAAAAACAAACTGATTTTTGTTGGCCAGTGCACGGACCTTTTGATCCGCCCACTTTAAAAGCATTAATTGATTATAATGAAAAACATAAGAAGGGCAAATCTCATGTCAAACACCACCAAGATCAAAATTGTTCTCATCTTGACGAGGGCGAAAAAGACCACAATTTTGTTTTTTATTTGAATGGCAGAGATGGACCTAGTCTGTCCCGCCACCATAATATTCAGTGCTGGCAATGTAACAACTTTGGACATTATGCCTCTGAATGCAGAGATATATGGGTTTTGGTCGGTAAATTCCCACCTCCTCCACCTGAAGCTACGGCTTTGCCAGCACCTCCATCATGTGATAGCCCACCTAAGGGTAATTTTCATGGTTTCTTTGGCCATGGCAGAGCTGGACAACCTCGCTGACCCAATATTCAATGTTGGCAGTGCAATAATATTGGTCATTATGCTTCGGACTGTAGAAGCGGCCCCCAGACACGAGGAAGTACCCATAATAATTATTTTCAGCCCCATTTAGTTTTAGCCAATGCCCCTATGAAATTACTAAAAAGAATTAAAGTTATCCAATGAACATGTTACCAAAATGGCTTTTAATGGGGTCCCTACTTATATACCTTTACTTGAGGTTGTTAAAATGCATTTCTCATAGCTCTTTTATTGTCTGCCCTACTGTGCCCTGTAAATTTACTAGGCAGAGACTTATTGACACAATTTAACTTTTAAATTCATTTTGACATCCCAGAGCCAACTCAGAATAACTGTTTGATATTTGCTATAATAACTCTTATTAAAAATATTTTTATGTAACTTGAATTCTGTTCAAATCTCATTCTTTGAATTTTCTTCTTTGTTCCTAACCATGCTTTCTTTTTTCTGTTCTGACTCCTTGGATTACCAAAGCTACAGTGCTTTATAAAAAAGAAAAAAAAATGACACGGGATTCTAGAGGAAATTCTTTGTGGCCACAGGAAGTTTCTCTACCTTCTTGGTTTTTTTAAATGTTTGAATTCATGGCTCTAAAGCACTGTAACTAGGGATATATTTAATTTTAGTTGTAGGGCAGCTTCTTTTTTTAAACACATTTTTTCTTTTCCTGCTTAGAGGGAATATTTCTGAGAGTATAGATGAATTGTTTCTTTTGTCTGGGATGAATGGTTTTTGTCTCTGTCATGTTTACTTAGCAACATTCCTTTGTAAATAACTTTGTCTTCAGTTAAATGATAAACTGGTTTTCCTAGTCTGGCTATCTCTTTGTGTGAACTTTGAAATCCAGCACTACTGATAAGGATTAAATTATCTTTTGTTCTTAGCCCAAAGTAATTAACTGCTGCCCTGGCATTTCCTAAGTTTGTCTTACAGCTTTATTTCTCTTGGCTTAAACCTAATATTTATTAGATACAATGTTATTTCAATGTTTTCTTTTTAATACAGTTCTATTTCACTGTTTTATTTTGTGTATTCTAGATAACAATTTTGTTTTTCTGCTACGAATTTTACAATTTTATTTTCAGGATATTTGACCTATTAGAACTATTTGGTCTACATTTTATTATAAAACTTTATGGTATTTTTACCCTGCTCCTTTTTATGAAACATGTACATGTGAAAAATGACATAGCTAGACCAGTGGAATATAAAAAAATATTATTTGTAATATACTCCACCGAGACTTTCTTTATTACCTGCAGAAACAAAGAAACTCCATGGATCATTTAAACAGTACTGTTGTACTTTTTTTTCCTTCCTTCTGGAGTAGCTATTTCATATTAATTCGTGCACATAAGAAGTCCTTCCAGCCCTAGGACACTGTTATAAAATGTTTGAGGCATTACAAGAATGCCATAGGAAACAGTTATATACAGCCATTAAATGGATTAAAGCCCACCAAGAAACTGTGTTCTCTTATTAAATTAATGGTAATCATATAGCTGATGAGTTAGCTACAGAAGTAACTGCAATTCTCACTGGTCTGATTGATGGTACTGATGTAGCACTGTCCATGTTCGCTGATTCTCCCAGACCCTATATTTCTGAATCATTCATCGAACGGTGAGTATTTACAAGCCTAAATATCTCTATCTTGCCTATCCCAGGAAAATGCCAGACAGAAAGGGGGGATGGTAGCAAAGCATTGTAAATAGGAGACCTAGTCCTGTTAACTACTTATATTATGTCTCTTATCAACATTTTTAATCATGTTTAATGCTTTAGTTACAATACACTTTTCCTCAAAGATAACTTTTATTTTGAAGATATTTTTGCCCCATCTTGATGATGTGAATCTTTGTAAAGGTCAGTCAAGGATACAGCCTTTTGTCTGCCTCATCAGGACTTTTCTTAAAGCTGATTTTTCTTGTTTTTGTTACATTTGTACCCTGCACTTTCCCACTCATGGCAGGCTCAATGCAGCTTACATGGGACAATGGAGGGTTAAGTGACTTGCCCAGAGTCACCGGGAGCTGCCTGTGCCTGAAGTGGGAATTGAACTCAGTTCCTCAGGACCAAAGTCCACCACCCTAACCACTAGGCCACTCCTCCTCCTTCAAAACTTAACACTCACTTTTGGATTTTGATTTACAAGGATAATTTTTACATTAATTGTGAGATTTAACGCAACACCATTTGTAATTCTGTTACCCAGAAATGGCAACCGCCATTACGACAAATGTAAGCCACATTGAGCCTGCAAATTGGTGGGAAAATGTGGGATACAAATGCTACAAATACTACTACTACTAATAATAATAAGGTTCCTGCCTGAATTTTTCTGTTGTGTCCACCTGCTACATGCTTTTAAACTTTGTGATGCAGTTGCAAATTTTATTGTTCCCCTATGGTTGCTATTCCTCTCTACGATCAGCTGTATTTTGCAAGTGAGATTCATCAACATAGGATTTACAACAGTCCTGCTGAAACTTTTGTTTTTGCTAATAATGCAAGGTAACATTTGTATCCTGTTTTACTTAATGTGTTTAGTTCATTAATATCTGTGTTACTTTACCTCAGCTAACTGAGATTCTAGAGAAACTGCCCCACAGGAAAAGTTAATTTAGATGAATGTTTAGATTAAGAAGAAGTTAAGATATTTTGTGTACCTTGAAAGAAAATGTTTTATACTGCCCCAGAACAAAGACAGTGTCTTTCTAAGTGATTGCCTAGTTTGCCCCTAATTGGTTTAAATTACTTTCTCTTTCACCATATTATTTCAGAAACGAGGGATGCTTTAAAATAACATATAAACAATTTTTGATAGTAATTGTAAACAGCTGTCATGTTAAACTATTGAAACGTGAATATATATGGAAGTCTTTGAACAGGGATATGTATATGAATTATGATATATTCTTTTAGTTAAGACCAGAATAGCAATTGATTTTATTCTAAATTAACTATAACCAGAATTGCATAAAGTATAAAACCTGAAAACAGCATTGAGCTAATGGGATTTTGTTAAGGAACTGGGCAGACATTAAGTACATTGCTCTGTTTAATTGTTTTATTGTTTTCATTCAAAGTCCCCTTATTTACTCTATAGTTGACACCTTTCAGAAGCATCATGTTATCCTGTTTACAAATATCAGCCTGACCAGCTGGTATAAAAGAAGAATTTCACCCATAAAACATGGCAAGACCCAATCTATACGGGACTGTATAGTATCCAAACAGTGACACCTACAGCTGTATTGCTGGAAGGAAACTTTTAGTTGGACTCATTTGTGTGATTTAAAGACCTACTCCATTTATTGGGTGAATTGTTAAACTCCAGCATTTAAACTGTTAGTTTGATTTGACGGAATATTACTCTTTTTTTTATAATCTTTAATTAATTAAGTTACATTTTGAGTTATGATGATTTCTTTCTTTGGTTCTCTTCTACTGACCCTAATGTCGGATTCTCAAGGCAGAACTGGAATTCGTGAGCCCTTGGACCACTGCCGAGGAGCGGCAGCGGCAGGCAAGACCACCCTGGAACTGGATACACCGAAGAGCAGGACTGGAACTCTGGACTGGAGTAGTAACTGAGGCAGGCAACTAGAACAGGCAGAACAGGAACAGCTTCACCTGCACTTGACCACCGTTCCTCTGGAGTTGAGCTCCGGAGTGCGGATGGCCGGCAGGACTTGCAGGATAAGGCAGGAACTGAAGATCCAGAGGACCCACCCTGGGTCTGGGATACACGAGGGAGACTGGGCATGGAACTAGACTAGGATTAAAAGCTGCATGCAGCCACTGAGCCAGAAACACAAGACAGACTAAGGAGACAAGATGTACACAAGGCTAGGCAGAGACAGGATTCAGGATATACACTCAGGATATACACACTAGCTAGGCAGAGAAAGGATTCAGGATATACATATTAGCTAGGCAGAAGCAGGACTCAGGATATACAAGCAAGCTTGGCAAGCAGACAGAAGAAGCAACCAGGAACTAGCAGAGTCTTTGGGCAGGCAGCGGACAATAGAATAAACCAGGAGCTAACAGAGTCTTTGGGCAGGCAGCGGACAATAGAATAAACCAGGAGCTAACAGAGTCTTTGGGCAGGCAGCGGATAACAGAATAAACCAGGAGCAAACAGAATCTTTGTGCAGGCAGCAGACAAAAGAATAAACCAGGAGCTAACAGAGTTTTTGGGCAGGCAGCAGGCAGAGGAAAAAACCAGGGATAACAGAGTCAGGGCTGAAGATTCAGCATCTCCAAACACAGACAGAGGGAAAATGGCTGAAGCTTCAGACTCCAAACGCAGAGCAAGGCAAAGGAAGGACAAGCAGTCCACAGACACAAAACAGAAAGGCAAAAGCCAACACGGAAGGACTAGCAGTCCACAGACACAAAGCAGAAGGGCAGCACCCACACAGAAGGACTGGCAGTCAACAGACACAAATAGCAGATAGGCAAGAGCCCCAGAGAAAGGCTAAGTAGCAGAACAACAGTGCACTCACTAACCTCACGACCTTTTGGCATAACACTCTTACTATGCAAAGGCCCTGAATGCAAGCACAGCACTTCCTTAGGAAGGCTCTCACTGATCAGCACACAGAGACAGAAACAAAGCTAACACAGAAACAGACAGGAGCCAGCACAGATGCTGACCCCCAGAAATAAGGTAAGTCTGAGGGTGGTCACGACCACAGACGTGACACCTAAGTCCTATCTGCTCACTAGGTGTAAATTCATATGTTAATCCCTTTATTCAGTTAACACAATCAGCTTTAATATTACTAAAGCAACTGATTGTTTCACGTTTGATAATGCTTCTGTTCACATAATAAGATTTTTATTTTATTCTACATATACCTTGAACTGTGCAAAAAATGAAATCTGAGAACACCCTTAAGTTAATGACGTTACTAATGAATTGGACAACTATTATATGGACTATTTAATTTGCTGGAAATCATGAGATGCTCTAAGTAGACGTCTTCTGGATGCAACATGATGCCTGTCTGTGTAAGCCTCCCAACAGTATACAGACTGCTGTTTCACAATACCAGAACCTACACTGACTTATAAACTTCTCTGATGCCAAGATTGTCTACTTATCAGATCAACAAAATTTTAAGTGACTTTGAATTACCTGATTTCTAACTGCTTTCATTTTAAAACCACACATTATGGACTTTACCAAAGATTCTATTTTTCTTACTGAATTATCTCCTTACATCACAAGCTGTTTTATGCACTGCTAATGTTAATTGCTTATACAATGTTCACCATGATATGGAAAACCTTTATTTTATCTGGTTTCACCACATTGATAATCATTATTGCTGTATTTGTACTTCTTGGCTGCTGTATAACACCCTATATTAGAAGCTTAGTGCAACAGTTGATTGAAACTGCTTTAAGTAAAAGAGAACCTATAGAATATGCATATGTACTGTATGAAAAACTACGCATTAGTGCAGAAATTGAAAATGTTGAAGATAATGTTTAATTTCTTTGTGATACTCTTAGTTTTGCATTATTATCTTCCTCTCGGATCATTTAGATGGTAAGGTACTACTACTACTACTATTTAGCATTTCTATAGCACTACAAGGCATACGCAGCGCTGCACAAACATAGAAGAAGGACAGTCCCTGCTCAAAGAGCTTACAATCTAATAGACAAAAAATAAATAAAGTAAGCAAATCAAATCAATTAATGTGAACGGGAAGGAAGAGAGGAGGGTAGGTGGAGGCGAGTGGTTACAAGTGATTACGAGTCAAAAGCAATGTTAAAGAGGTGGGCTTTCAGCCTAGATTTAAAGGTGGCCAAGGATGGGGCAAGACTTAGGGGCTCAGGAAGTTTATTCCAGGCGTAGGGTGCAGCGAGACAGAAGGCGCGAAGTCTGGAGTTGGCAGTAGTGGAGAAGGGAACAGATAAGAAGGATTTATCCATGGAGCGGAGTGCACGGGAAGGGGTGTAGGGAAGGACGAGTGTAGAGAGATACTGGGGAACAGCAGAGTGAGTACTTTTATAGGTTAGTAGAAGAAGTTTGAACAGGATGCGAAAACGGATAGGGAGCCAGTGAAGGGTCTTGAGGAGAGGGGTAGTATGAGTAAAGCGACCCTGGCGGAAGATGAGACGGGCAGCAGTTTTGAACCGACTGGAGAGGGGAGAGGTGACTAAGTGGGAGGCCAGCAAGAAGCAGATTGCAGTAGTCTAAACGAGAGGTGACAAGGGTGTGGATGAGGGTTTTGGTAGAGTGCTCGGAAAGAAAGGGGCGAATTTTAAGGATGTTGTAAAGAAAGAAACGACAGGTCTTGGCAATCTGCTGGATATGAGCAGAGAAGGAGAGAGAAGAGTCAAAGATGACCCCAAGGTTTCGAGCTGAGGAGACAGGGAGAATGAGAGAGCCATCAACAGAAATAGAAAACGGGGGGAGCGGGGAGGTGGGTTTGGGGGGGAAAATGAGAAGCTCAGTTTTGGTCATATTTAATTTCAGGTGGCGTTGAGACATCCAGACAGCAATGTCAGACAAGCACGCTGAAACTTTGGTTTGGATGCAAGGTGAGATATCAGGGGTAGAAAGGTAGATTTGGGAGTCATCAGCATAGAGATGGTAGGAAAAGCCATGGGATGAGATTAATGAACCAAGGGAAGAAGTGTAGATAGAAAAGAGGAGGGGACCAAGAACAGAACCCTGAGGTACGCCGACAGGCAGAGGGATAGAAGTAGAAGAGGATCCACCAGAGTGAACACTAAAGGTGCGGAGGGAGAGGTAGGAAGAGAACCAGGAAAGGACAGAGCCCTGGAATCCAAGTGAGGACAGGGTATCGAGAAGTATGCTGTGATCGACAGTGTCAAAAGCAGCGGAAAGATCAAGAAGAATGAGGATGGAATATTGACCTCTGGATTTAGCCAGTAATAGGTCATTGGAGACTTTAGTAAGCGCAGTTTCGGTTGAGTGGAGAGGGCGAAAACCAGATTGTAGTGGGTCAAGAATAGCATGTGAGGAAAGAAAATCAAGGCAGTGGCGGTGAACAGCACGCTCAAGTAATTTGGAGAGAAAAGGAAGGAGGGAGATGGGTCGGTAATTAGAGGGACAAGTAGGGTCGAGTGAAGGCTTCTTAAGGAGAGGTGTGACTACAGCATGTTTAAAGGCAGCAGGGACAGTCGCAGTGGAAAGTGAGAGGTTGAGAATGTGACAGATAAAAGGAATAAGAGCAGGAGAGATGGCATTAAGAAGGTGGGTGGGAATGGGATCAGAGGAACAGGTGGTACATTTTGAGGAAGAAAGGAGAAGTGTAGTTTCCTCAATAGTAACTTCAGGAAAGGAGGAAAGGGAATGAGGGGAAGGAGAGAGAGGGGAACGGACTAGTGGAGGGAGAGGTGGTGAGGTAGAGAAAGCAAGGTTTATCTTTTGAACCTTGTTGTGAAAGAATTCAGCAAGGGTCTGAGGAGATAATGAAGGGGGAGTTGGGGGAGGGGGCACCTTGAGGAGAGAGTTCAATGTGGTGAAGAGAAGTCAAGGATTAGCGCCAAGAGAGTTGGTCAGTTGGATATAATAATCCTGTTTGGCACATAAAAGAGCAGATTGGAAGGAGGTCAGCATGAACTTAAAGTGTAAGAAATCAGCAAAGGCCCGAGATTTCCACCAGAGGCGTTCAGCGGAGCGGGTACAGGAATGTGGGTAGTGGATATTAGAAGTCAGCCAAGGTTGGGGTTTTGTACGCCTTACAGGGCGGGTCATCAAAGGTGCAAAGAGTGTCTAAGGCAGAGGATAGAGTATTGTTGTAAGAAGAAACAGCCTCATTGACAGACGTGGATGGTGCCACAGTAGAGAGGAGGTTTGAAACATGGGAGGATAGAGATGAAGGGTCAATATCGTGAAGATTCCTAGATAAATTAGATAAGATAGGACGGGACTGGGAGGGAGGAGATTTAAGTGTGAAAGTTATAAGATGGTGATCAAAGGAGGGAAGATCAGAGGCAAGGAAACTAGAAGGTGAACAGTTGGAGGAGAAGATGAGATCAAGACAGTGACCATTTTGATGAGTGGGGGAGGTGGAGCATAGTTGGAGATTAAAGGAGGACGTTACATAAGTAAGTAACATAAGGCCCAGGGAACATAAGGCCCAGGGAAGATTAAAGAGGGGTAACTTACATCTCACTATAACCACATTCTTTTGTCACCTATAGCCCGATACCTGTAAAAAGGAGTTGACATTGTGACTCATACCTACAATCTCCCTAAATTTAACATGCATCTGAAAAAGAACTTATTGCTCCCTCTGAAATGGATGGGACTACAGCAAAGGTTCAAAGCAGTGAAGCCCTTATTCTCAAGGCCTTCAAGGGGGAGATGTAGAATCATGAGCACAGGTCAGAACCCCAGTACAGGTCAAAAAGTGCAGAGACTCTGGAATCTATCAGAAATTGAGAAGCCTGTAACTTATTAAAGAACATGAGCCTATGTAAACTCAGGAATTTATGATCTATTATGATACCCTTACAGGCAAGCAGGCTTGGGAAAGAAACTAGAATAAACAACAAGAGAATGTGATTTAGCAACTTAAGGGAAAATAGATTATGAGAGCAGAGAACAGAATGATCTCTGAGGAAGATAAGTTCTAAAGTAATGTGAACCATTGCTTAACACAAAAGGTATAAAAACAGCTGTACCAGAGCAGTACGTTGGAAGAGACAGTCACAGATTACATTTCTATGTAACAGTGCTCCTTTCCCATATGAGAAAATACTAATTTGTATCTGTATCTTGGTAAGTAATAAAAGAATTGCTTTTCTCATACTCATGGCCTTCCTAGTCTTTTATCTCTCTAAATTGTGGGTGGCTGGTGAGTACTAATTTGGGGAGGTGGTAAAAAGACTAGTGATTTAATACAATACTCAGGTCAAAATAAAAAAAACTGCAAAATTCCAAATGAGGCTTGGCCTACCTGACAGTAGCAGTGGCAATTCACACACAGATGGTAAAGACATATGCCCTGGTGCGTCGCTGCTTCCTTCTGGACCTCCTTAACCTAGCTGTGCCCAAGGAGGTTGGAGAAAGAACAAGAGATGGCAGGAGCATGCTTGGCCCATTCTGTGGGCTGAAGCAAGTAGGTAGAGCTTGCCGCCATATAGAGTCACGCAAAACAATAGCAAATGCCTATTAAAACAATAGGAAATGCTTATTAAAAATAACAGACTGCCTATGAGTGGGTCATCTGTAAAATGTCTAACGGTGTTCCAGTTAGATAGGCAGTGCCTTAAAAGGTAAAAAATAAAGGATGTTATTATTTATTTTATATTTATATCCCACATTATTCCAAGCAAACTCAGCTGATGGGTTGTTGTTACAACTCCCGAGATGCCAAATTTTGCCAAAATTAACTAAAAATGATCTTGGCTTACTTTAAAGGCATCTTAAGAATTTTCACTGGGGTATCTCTCTCTCTTCTTGTTTCAATGTTATGGTGAATATTTTATTTAAGAAACCATTGTCCTATATGTATGTTTTCTATTTTTATTAGTTTTTTTAATATGCTGCGACTTCTGTGTATTTTGTTAATTTGTGTAGCTCATTTTTGTGAGTGCTCAGTAAAACCTGTTGCTGAGGCTGGACTCTTTGAAAGCAACATATCATGCAAACATCATTGTACTCACAGCCCTCCCTTCCTCCTTCAAAGCTATTGGAGCTAATGTGCTGTGGTTTATATTGAGTTCTTAAAAACTACTAAGTACTACCTGTGCTATTACACAAAACCTCCAAACACTTAGCTTTGGGCTTGATCTTTTCTTCTTTGTTGTTCCATTCAGCCTCAGTCAGCAGTCTGTGCTCCTGTGATCAAAGTGATTTAAAACAATGCTGAATCAGCAGCTCAGTGTGTGTCATGATTCTCTCTTTCTTAAACTTGTTGTTGTTCTCAACACATTATGTGTTTCGCACTGTGGGCGTCTTCAGGAGAACTTAGTCCTATCGCACCTGAGTGCCGCTATTACAGAACGATCCTCTCTGTAAAACATAAGTAATGCATAATGCAGGTATTACTTGCTCTCGTATTTTGTTCTCATTACAAAATCTATCCTCCCACTGCTGTAATGCCACAAATCCTTACAACTCCATCGTAACCTCCAAACTTCTTTATTATATATTCAGGGCTTACCTAATGAGTGGACCATCAAACTCTTCCGAGGATTACCAGCCAAAAAATGCTGGCGCCTGCGCATAATTTAAACCCTACTCCCAATGACGTATATATCTCGTCATCCATGCAACCACTCTATTTCTCTGTTTAAGCCACTGGGGGCAACCATATTCCATTGAAATATAAGGCGCCGTTCTTTGTGTTTTAATTTGCTTGCTATATCGCCTTCATTGGTCTGTCAAATGAGAGAATAACAGAAATTATGAGTGGGGAGCGGCTATTCAATGAAGGAGAAACCGATAACATAGTAGATTGGAATGATCTACTGAGGATCAGCAAGACATGGGTTCGCACACAGTATCACATAAAAGCATTGACAGAGTATTGTCATGCCCAAAGAGTCCCACGGGGATTACGATGGAATAAAGAACCTCGTTTTCTGGACGATAAGGATTTTGTCACGCAATGGAACAGTGTAATATCTAGGTGTTCATTGGATTTAATGTTACTAACTATAGATAAACTCAAAAAAGAAATGGCAACACAGCAAATGGAAATGGACATGAAGATCAGTCAATTAAAGAACCGGGATCCATCTAATTATGAAACACGATATCAACAACATGTACAGACACTAGAGAAATACACTGGAGTGATAAGAGGACAGAAGATAGCAAAATATAAGAGAGACGAGTTTGACTATACTAAAAGATACATTTATCCATGGATGGACACCTGAAAACGGTCTAGAAGGTATCGGAGAATGAAAAAAGTGGGATTTACTAATACATCCAGCGAATCATCGGGAGATGAGATGCGAACTGATCCCTTAATGAGAAAACAGAGAGCTGAATATCCTGCAGAAACCCCAAATGGAATGGCCCCACAAAATGGGGGGTCTTTTTTAGAGAGCGACAGCAACAGATCAAATACAGATGTCACCAGAATCAAGCTCAACAGAGGCAGACCAGGAGCAGGCGACAAGCCAGGACCAACAAAGAGTAGTATATAACCTGTCATCCAAGTCGTTAACAACCACTCAAGAACAGGTTCTCCAACTTGGTTTGTCCTATGTTCCCACTAACAATATGATGCGTTTGCTATGAGATGCAGTTTACATCGATTTTTCAGAAAGTTGAAACTACGAGCCTATTTTGACAATCAGAAAGACACCATGACCCCGACCCTATTATTGAGGAGGAATCATATAAAACTTTCATGTCTACTCATAAGCTTCCATCCACCTGGTTGCCCCCAGGTCCTCCGGATGCAGTAGTAGAAACGTTCTCCCAATTAGTTCTTCAGGATTTAGATCAAATGGAAAAGAAAAAAAATGTATTAAAAAAAACTTGAATCGAGAACAAATGCAAGCACTGGAGGAATTAAGTCAAGATGAAACTATTATCATACAGAGAGCAGACAAGGGAGGGGGGGGGGTAGTGGTGCAAGACATGGTCCTCTATCGTGAAGAGGCATTGAGACCTTCCTAGTCTTTTATCTCTCTAAATTGCGGGTGGCTGGTGAGTACTAATTTTGGGAGGTGGTAAAAAGACTAGTGATTTAAAACAGTACTCAGGTCAAAATAAAAAAAACTGCAAAATTCCAAATGAGGCTTGGCCTACCTGACAGTAGCAGTGGCAATTCACACACAGATGGTAGAGAAATATGCCCTGGTGCGTCGCTGCTTCCTTCTGGACCTCCTTAACCTAACTGTGCCCAAGGAGGTTGGAGAAAGAACGAGATGGCAGGAGCATGCTTGGCCCATTCGGTGGGCTGAAGCAAGTAGGTGGAGCTTGCCACCATATAGAGTCACCCAAAACAATAGCAAATGCCTATTAAAACAATAGGAAATGCTTATTAAAAATAGCAGACTGCCTATGCGTGGTCCATCTGTAAAAAGTCTAACGGTGTTCCAGTTAGATAGGCAGTGCCTTAAAAGGTAAAAAATAAAGGATTTTATTATTTATTTATTTTATATTTATATTCCACATTATCCCAAGCAAACTCAGCCGATGGGTTGTTGTTACAGCCCCCGAGACGCCAAATTTTGCCAAAATTAACTAAAAATTATCTTTAAAGGCACACAAGAATCTTATTTAATATTCAGGAAGTCATACAGCATCAGCAAACTGTCAATGCAAACTGTAAACCCCTGAAATCCAGTTTTCCGAACTGAGTCTAACATAGACTTGCCTTACCAGACTCCTTCAAAGATGTTATATAAGACTGTACAGTTTGTAAAATGGACTTCCTATCAGCTATGTTTGCTGTTTGCAATGGAGCCTTTGAAACTTTACATTTCAAATTTTGCAATGTCAGCACATCAAAAAGAAAATTAAACATGCAAATAAATTTAACAGGACTCATCTATTTACAATCACATGGCTGGGAGACAAAGTTTATTAAAAAAAAAAAAGAATGCCATGTACATCCAAACAGACTTTAAGAAGAAATAAATATATACAACAGAACTGAAAAATGTTGGCACATTTGGACTCATTCTGGACAGAACCTCTGCATGAAGGTAGCTTGTCCCTCATTATTGGATACATCTCTTTTAAACAGTATTAATGCAAAATATCAAGTGTATTTTTATAATACACCACTGCATTCCACAAAACAAAAGGAGCACGTTCCCACATACTATCTTTCTCGTTTGATCTAGAAAAAAACAATTATAAATGCTTCCAGGTTTCAACCTAATTAAGGTTTTAAAAACCTTTTCATACTTAAAAATAAAAAATCTGAATGTTGAGCACCTGATTCTCATAACATGATGTCTGTTTTGGTGACCCTTTACTAGGTGAAAAAAATCTCAGAACCAATAAAATGCCTGCTGCTAGGGTGCTAGGATGTCCCTATAATCAGCCCCTTGAAATGACATAATGATTACAATTTAGAACTAAATACTACTCTAACTGATGAAAGGTTATTCCGTTGTGATAGTTCCTTTGTGTACATCTGTATGCTGCACAAGCCGGCATGAGATAAAATAACAACGAACAATGACAATGTGGATACAGCAGCTCATATTTGTTTGCTTTGTTTTGGGTGTACCAACATGGTGGCAGCAGGGGGGGACGGGGAAGACAGCTTCAGCCTTGTGACATCAGGCTGTCTCCAGTTCTCCAACCTCCTTGGCTGTACCCAGTGTTGCCAGGTGGGCGGTTTTACCGCCCAATTGGGCGGTTTTCCGCGCCCCGCCGCGGGAAATTTTTGCCCGCGGCAGGTTGCGGTTTTTTGGGCGGTTTTTTAGGCTTCCGGGCGGCTTTTTGGGCGGCTTTTTGATTTTTTTCGGCCGCGGGGGGCGGGGTTAGTGACGTTTTTGGGCGGGGTTAGTGACGTTTTGGGCGGGGCCGATGACGTGGGAGGCGGGGCCGATGACGTGGGAGGCGGGGCCGATGACGGGGAGGCGGGGCTGATGACGGGGAGGCGGGCCCGATGACGTGGGAGGCGGGGCTGATGACGGGGAGGCGGGCCCGATGACGTGGGAGGCGGGGCCGGTGACGCGGGGGTGGGGGTGTCAGGGGCGGGGTTTGTGTTTGGGCGGGTTTTGGGCTGGTTTCTGGCCCGGATTGGGCTGGAAAAAAAATTTCTACCTGGCAACCCTGGCTGTACCCCTAACTTTTATACTTTCTAGCTCAGCTCCACCCCTCCTGTGTCACTTCTCCCTTGAGTGGGACTATAGATTTTAAGGTGGTTCTGACACTGTGAGAGAGTATCATTAAGGAGAAGGGCAACATCCTTCACACCCCCTTATTGACATATAACACCTTGGAGTGTATGTTACAATGGATTTCTAAACAGCTTGCAACAGCTGTTATGTATCATGAGTGACACTTTACATATTTTAAACCTATTTCAAGTACTTAACACTAAAACACATAGGGTAGATATTAAGTCATCGGTGGTGAGTGTTCTTTTAGCTTCTGGTGGCGTTATTCCTGGATATTCTCATACTAGTAAAAAAGGCCCGTTTCTGACACAAATGAAACGGGCGCTAGCAAGGTTTTCCTCGGAGTGTGTATGTTTGGGAGAGTGTATGTGAGAGAGACTGTTTGAGAGTCAGAGTGAAAGTGTGAGTGTGTGTGAGAGAGAGTGAGTCTGGGTGTGAGTGTGTTTGTGAGAGAGTGTGTGTGTGAGAATGAGAGTGTGCAAGTGTGTATGTGAGACACAGTGTGAGAGAGAGTGTGTGTGTGTGGGCGAGAGAGAGAGTGTGTGTGAGACACAGATTCTCTGTTTGAGTGAGTGTATGAGACCAAGCGAGTGTGTGAGTGACTGTGTGGCACATAGAGAGTGAATGTGATACAGTGTGAGACAGAGTGTGTGAGAGTGAGAGTCAGAAAGACATTGTATATCAGAGAGAGAGAGTGAGCCGTGCCCTCCCAATCCATGGCCATCTGTCCCCTGGCCCCTCCATTCATCCTTTTCCAGCAATTCCCCTCTCTCCCTGAGCCCTGCCCTCCCAATCAATGCCCATCCATGCTCCTCTGTCCCCTGCCCCCTCCATTCATCCCTTTCCAGCAATTCCCCTCTCTCCCTGAGCCCTGCCCTCCCAATCCATGGCCATCCATGTTTCTCTGTCACCTGCCCCCTCCATTCATCCCTATCCAGCATTTTCCCTCTCTGCCTGAGGCCTGCCCTGCAATCCATATCCATCCATGCCCATCTGTTCCCTCCATTCATCCCTATCCAGCATTTCCCCTCTCCCTGAGTCCTGCCCTTCCAATCCATGCCCATCCATGCTCCTTTGTCACCTGGCCCCTCCATTCATCCCTATCCAGCAATTGCCCTCTCTCCCTGAGGCCTGCCCTGCAATCCATATCCATCCATGCCCATCTGTCTCCTCTATTCATCCCTATCCAGCAATTCCCCTCTCCCTGAGTCCTGCCCTTCCAATCCATGCCCATCCATGCTCCTCTGTCCCCTGCCCCCTCCATTCATCCCTTTCCAGTAATTCCCCTCTCTGCCTGAGGCCTGCCCTGCAATCCATATCCATCCATGCCCATCTGTCCCCTCCATTCATCCCTATCCAGCAATTCCCCTCTCCCTGAGTCCTGCCCTTCCAATCCATGCCCATCCATGCTCCTTTGTCACCTGGCCCCTCCATTCATCCCTATCCAGCAATTGCCCTCTCTCCCTGAGGCCTGCCCTGCAATCCATATCCATCCATGCCCATCTGTCTCCTCTATTCATCCCTATCCAGCAATTCCCCTCTCCCTGAGTCCTGCCCTTCCAATCCATGCCCATCCATGCTCCTCTGTCCCCTGCCCCCTCCATTCATCCCTTTCCAGTAATTCCCCTCTCTGCCTGAGGCCTGCCCTGCAATCCATATCCATCCATGCCCATCTGTCCCCTCCATTCATCCCTATCCAGCAATTCCCCTCTCCCTGAGCCTGCCCTTCCAATCCATGCCCATCCATGCTCCTCTGTCACCTGGCCCCTCCATTCATCCCTATCCAGCAATTCCCCTCTCTCCCTGAGGCCTGCCCTGCAATCCATATCCATCCATGCCCATCTGTCCCCTCCATTCATCCCTATCCAGCAATTCCCCTCTCCCTGAGTCCTGCCCTTCCAATCCATGCCCATCCATGCTCCTCTGTCCCCTGCCCCCTCCATTCATCCCTTTCCAGCAATTCCCCTCTCTCCCTGAGCCCTGCCCTCCCAATCCATGCCCATCCATGCTCCTCTGTCCCCTGCCGCCTCCATTCATCCTTTTCCAGCAAGTCCCCTCTCTCCCTTCCATGACCCCCCCCCTCGCATCCATGCTCCTCTCTATCCCATGTCCCAGCCTGGCCCGCCCTCTTCTCCTCCCCCCCTTCGCATCCATGTCCCCCCCCCCCCCCCCCTTCGCATCCATGCATCGTTTTGGTTTTTTTTTTCTTCTTTTTCAATTTACCTCCGTGGCGTTTCCGGCAGCGAAGCGTCAGGGAAGGAGGCGGCGCTCCCGACGTGTAGCTTTCCCTTCGCTGTGTTCCGCCTTATTTTGAAGGCGGAACACAGCGAAGGGAAGGCTAGACGTCGAGAGCGCCGCCTCCTTCCCTGACGTTTCGCTTCCGGATTTGTTTGTTTTGTCGCGAGGGCGGGGCAGAGACGGCTGGCTGGCTGGCTTGAAGGGAGGCTTCACACCACGAATCCACGAACCCTACAGCTTCAGTGACGTCAGATGGCTTCACAGAACGTTGTCCTCATTAGAACGTTCACGGTGCGTTTTATTATATTAGATGTTGCTCCTAAACTATGGACACTCTACCGATTAGTATTAAATCACAACCCACACTCTCCTCCTTCAAAAAGTTGCTCAAAACCCAACTATTTACTCATGCTTTCTCTGCTTAAACTTTTTTCTCTATCTCTTTTCTTACTTTCCACCTGTCTGAATTTTTCTTGTTAACCACTTCGATGTCTGTTTGCAATTAGCAGTATATCAAATGCCTGTAAATAAATAAATAAATAAAATATTCAATGCCTGGCAATGAATGTCGGGGTTTATGCAGCTGGCTATCTCTTATGTGGTTAAGTGCGATATTCAGCACTTAACTGCCTCAGCAACACCGCAAGAAGATAGGACTACGTTTTATGCAGTCCTATTAGGAAGCTTAATGTAGACAGTTAAGTGCTGAATATCGACACTTTAACTGCATAAGTGCCAACTCTGCCCCCGGACTGCCCACAAAATAGCCAGCTCTCAACTTAATGGTCTGTGGTGATATTCAGTGGCACAAACCCTTAAGTTCTGTTGAATATGATTGGATAGTATTGCTAAAGGAATTTAATAGTAGGGGGTAGACCAAAAGAATTCCCAAACCGTAGGATTATTCACAAAACTCAATAAATGTATTCAAAAGACTCGACACAGCTCTGCGTTTCGGTGCTAACCATGCCTGCCTCAGGAGCCAAACAAGATGTCTCAGCCAGTGATGATAAATAAACAGATAGGCTAAAGAATCCAATCAGCATACAAATGTTGAGCAACAGAGTATCACTAGGAGAACTCATTCCGAGCAAAAAGCGTGTCTACTAGAAACAGACATATGACACGCTTTTTGCTCGGAATGAATTCTCCTAGTGATTCACTGTTGCTCAACATTTCTATGCTGTACCATTGGATTCTTTAGCCTATCTGTTTACTTATCATCAGTGGCAGAACTGCATTGAGTCTTTTAAATACATTTATTGAGTTTTTTTTGTATAAACCTACTGTTTGGGAATTCTTTTGGTCTACTCCCTACTTTTTCTTTCTTTACATTTTTATGGTTTGTTGTTAGGGGATACTTCTGCTTGTTGTGTGTAGTAAAAGATTTAACAGGCCAGGAGCTGTTTCTGGCCAGTTAAATCACTTTGAATATCGACCCCATACATGATTTTGAAAAACATTCAGTACTAAATATGGTAGACCTAATTTGTCTTATAAAGCCCAACTGAGCCAATAAATGTAAACCCCCTGATATTCAGCCGGTGACTGCCCGACGCCAGTGCTCAGACCAGATATTCAATGCAGGCCTGTATCCAGTGACTGGCACTGAATATACGTTTTCACTTTTCATCATGACAACTTAACCAAGCCCAAGTAAGACAGAACCACTGAGCCCAAGTAAGACAGAACCATATTCAGCACTAAACAGTTAAGGGACCCTTTTACAGAGTGGCGTGGTAAGCCCAGCGCGGGCTTACTGCTTTCTCTTCTGGGACAACCACCGGCTCAACGCGGCCGCCGGTGGTAGTCCCGCCCCAAGCGCACGCCATTTCTGGGGGAATTATTATATAGGATTATTTGCGATCAAATATTTCGCAAGAAAGGCTTGTAAGGCTTGTAAGCCTTGCCATGATTGCTATTGAGAATGATATATGTGCCCAGTTAGATATCAAAGATTTAATTACTAATTTCGTGAACATGAAAGCATGAAAAGCTAAGTGGTTGTAAACCCTCTATTTGTTCAGCAATCCCACAAAGATGCACTCCATCTTTCAGCTCCTATTTCCTTTGCATCTTGTGCCACACGGGGTGGGAGGGAGGGGGGGTCAACTGATAGTCTGCAGGGGGGCACCAGAGACCCTAGGCACGGCCCTAGGGGAGGGGGGCATGGTACGAGATGGCCTGCTTCGCCCAATAATGGAAAAAAGAAAGCCGGCCTTGACGAGCATTTCGCCAGCTTCACTTGGTCCAGGGCCGGTCCAACCCAGTAAGCGAGGTAAGCATGGCAGGAGGGCGCCGACCTCTGGAGGGCGCCGCCGCACCATGCTTACCCTCGCTGGTTACCTCAGCTCCCGGACCCCGACAGCAGCCCTGCCTTCAGTTTCCTGCTCCAGTATTTAAATGAAGGTCTCACAGGTGATTAATGGGTAAACATTAGCGAGTGGGCGGGGGGTGGAACCGATCGTTGGAGGCGGGGATTGATATGTGTGCGCTCCTATGGGGCACGGAGTTCAGAGATTGATGTGTCCGCAACCCTATAGAATACGGCAGCTGAAGAGGTGTTGGATCAGGTGCTTGAGGGCTACAGTGGTCACGCTATGGGCACTGCGAGCTTGAGTGCGGTTCTTCTGTTCTTGGCGGGAGTCGGGGCATTCGCGCTCAGGGACCCGAGGGATTCGGAGTCATTACTGGTGGAGGGCTGCGCCCCGTGGCAGACTTACAAGGCGAGTCTGGATAACAACACTCACAAGGTGAGAAGGGGGGAGAGGAATCTTCTGATATTTGGAGTTCAGGAATCGGGTGCTGCTGGAACTGGGGGGAGCAAGAACAGGGTGTTGGCATTGGGGTTCAGGAATTGGGTGCTGCTGGGACTGGGGGGAGCAGGTGGATGGAGGGGAGGGGATAGGAGATGCTGGACATTGATGGAGGGGAGGGCAGGGAGAGAATTGTTGGACATGGATGGAGGGGAGGGGAGGGAAGGGAAGACAGGAAGGAGATGCACATGGATGGAGGGGGGAGAGAAGAAATTCTGGACATGGATGGAGGGGAGGGAAGACAGAGGAAGGAGATGCACATGGATGGAGGGGAAGGAAGAAATGCTGGTCATGGATGGATGGAGGGGAGGGCAGGGGCAAGAGGATGGTTGCTGGACATGGGTGGATGGAGGGGAGGGCAGGGGAGAGGAGGGCTGCTGGACATGGGTGGATGGAGGAGAGGGAAGGGAGAGAGAAGAAATGCTGGACATGGATGGATGGAGGGGAGGGCAGGGGCAAGAGGATGGTTGCTGGACATGGGTGGATGGAGGAGAGGGAAGGGAGAGAGAAGAAATGCTGGACATGGATGGATGGATGGAGGGCAGGGGCAAGAGGATGGTTGCTGGACATGGGTGGATGGAGGGGAGGGCAGGGGAGAGGAGGGCTGCTGGACATGGGTGGATGGAGGAGAGGGAAGGGAGAGAGAAGAAATGCTGGACATGGATGGATGGAGGGGAGGGCAGGGGAGAGGAGGGCTGCTGGACATGGGTGGATGGAGGAGAGGGAAGGGAGAGAGAAGAAATGCTGGACATGGATGGAGGGGAGGGAAGAGTGAGGAAGGAGATGAGATGAGGGAAAAGGAAGAGAGGAGAAAAACTGCACATGGATGAAGAAAATAGGCAGAAGCTGGATCCACTGGACAGTCAAGTCTGCAGAGGACCCAGCTTTTACTTACTGATGTAGGGCAAGAAATGAAGAAGAAAGGCAGAAAGTAAAGCAATAAATGGAAAGGAAGCCCTGGAAATGGAGTTAAGAGGACAGATAGCAGCAGAATCAGATACTGGGCCAGCATGATCAGAAAAACAAAGTCACCAGACAACAAAGGTAGAAAAAAAATCAATTTATTTTCATTTTAGTGTTTGGAATATGTCCACTTTGAGAACTTACATCTGCTATCTTATTTTGCAATGTATAGCAATGTGTTCCTTTCTGTTTTTCTGGTATTGTGCTGCATGCAGAGTCTAAGTTCTTAGGATTTCAGGTTAATTTTTGAAGAATTTGAAGAGGGGCTATTTCTGTTCTGCATGAGTGCCTGCAAGGCCAAGTGTCTGAATAGGGATCCGTTTTTTAGATTCTGAGATTTTGCTAACACATTGTTTTCAGAGTTGGCAAGACCGTCTGTTCTCATAATTCATTGTCTGTATGCTAATTTGGTTTGTGTCATTTTGAGTATAATGGAGCTGTAACAGCTTACATAAATTAATTATAATGAAAACAAAAAAAACACGTTATTTTTCTTCTATACTGGTGTAATATTTTCAGTGATGTCATGGCTGGTAAAAGGGGTGTGACTACTGTAGAGGCGGAGCCATAGTAATCCCGCCTCTGGATGGGTAGGGGCGCCGACTAATAGGCTGCAGGAGGGCGCCAGAAACCTTAGGACCGGCCCTGACTTGGTCCCTTTTTTTTCAGGGCAAGCTTCAAAAAGATGCCCCAAATGACCACCGGAGGGAATCAGGGATCACCTCCCCTTACTCCCCCAGTGGTCACCAACCCCTTCCCACCAAAAAAAAAACCAAAAGAAAAATATTTTTTTGTCAGCCTCTATGCCAGCATGAAATGTCATGCCCAGCTCCATGACAGCAGTATGTAGGTCCATGGAGCAGTTTTTTTGTGGGTGCAGTGCACTTCAGGCAGGTGGACCCAGGCACATCCCCCCCTACCTGTTACACTTGTGGTGGTAAATGGGACCCCTCCAAACCTCCCCCCCCAAAACCCACTGTACCCACATGTAGGTGCCCCCCTTCACCCATAAGGGCTATGGTAGTGGTGTAAAGTTGTGGGTAATGAGTTTTGGGGTGGTTTTGGGGGGCTCAGCACACAATAAGGGAGGTATGCATCTGGGAGCAATTTTTGAAGTCCAATGCAGTGCCCCCTAGTGTGCCCGGTTGTTGTCCTGGCATGTGAGGGGGACCAGTGCACTACAAATGCTGGCCCCTCCCACGACCAAATGCCTTGGATTTGGCTGGGTTTGAGATGGCCGGCATTGCTTTCCATTATCGACGAAAACCGATGCCGGCCATCTCAAACCCGGTCATCTCTGACATTTGGCCGACCAGAACCATATTATCGAAACGAAAGATGGCCGGCCATCTTTTTCGATAATATGGTTCGGGACTGCTCTTTGCGGCACCGGCCAAATAGATGGCCAGCCATCTATTTGGCTGACGCTGTTCAATTATGCCCCTCTATGTTGCATGATATAGCTGGTTAGCAGCTAGCCCCTAACCAAGAATATTCAGTAGAGATAACCAGTTATCTCCCACTGAATATCCGCAGTTAGGTGCTAAAATGGTGTTTAACCATTCAGGAGATGTTCCTGGCCTGTTACATAGTTTTGAATATCAGCCATTATATTTATAAGGACAGCATTCTATTCAAAACTAGTAAAAAAGGCCCGTTTCTGACACAAATGAAACGGGCGCTAGCAAGGTTTTCCTCAGAGTGTGTATGTTTGAGAGAGTGTGTGTGAGAGTGACTGTGTGAGAGAGAAAGAGTGAATATGTGAGTGTGTGTGTGTGACAGAGAGAGAGTGAGACTAGGTGCGAGTGTGTCTGTGAGAGAGAGAGTGTGTGTGTGAGCATGAGAGTGTGTGCCAGGGCCCCCCTCCCTCCCAGCTCCAGGGTCCCCCCTCCCTCCGAGTTCCAGGGTTGTTGTCCCCCCTCCCCCCTCCCTCCGAGTTCCAGGATCGTCCCCTCCCTCCGAGTTCCAGGGTTGTTGTCCCCCCTCCCCCCTCCCTCCGAGTTCCAGGATCGTCCCCTCCCTCCGAGTTCCAGGGTCGTCCCCTCCCTCCCTCCCTTTCTCCGAGTTCCAGGGTCGTCAACTCCCTGCCTCCCTCTGAGTTTCAGGATCCCCTCCCTCCCCTGCATTATGCTCTCTCCCCTGCATTCATCCATATGCAGGCAACGTCCTCTATGCCCTGCCCCCTCCATCCATCCATGTGCAGCATCTCTCCCCTGCCCCCTCCACCTCCCTCTGAGTTCCAGGCCCCCCTCCCTCCCCCCCTCTGAGTTCCAGTGTCCCCCTCCCTCCCTCCCATTTCCAGGGTCCCCCCTCTCTCTGTCCCTCCATCCCTCCCTCTCAGTTCCAGGGTCCCATGGAACTGGGAGGGAGGGGGGACGGAGAACGTTGGAGGAGTGACGTCAGCAAGTGGTTACAATCCCAGTGACACACATTGGAACGTTGGAGGAGAACGTTGGAGGAGTGATGTCAGCAGGTGGTTACAATCCCAGTGACACACATTGGAACGTTGGAGGAGTGATGTCAGCAGGTGGTTATGATCCCAGTGAGACACATTGGAATGTTGGAGGAGCAAATTATTATATTAGACAAGCCTTCTGCTAGTCTTTGTAAAACATACCTTCCATTATACTTTATAAATATTAAATACATTCTATACATTTTATACTCAGTTTTTAATCTTTAAATATTAACTTTTAACCAGTATTACAAACTACTATATATGGTGGCTTTTACATATACAACAGAGTTGACTAAATAAATAAAAATACATAAATAAGACACAAGACCTTGAGGATGACAGTGTATGTATCTTGCATCCTTTACAATGTTTCCAGCTGATAGATTAATGGCTACATTTTGGAGTCACTGAAAATATATGTACTCCCAAATGGTTACCAAGACTACCATGTCTTTGAAAATCTTGGGCCATTGCTGGGAAAAAGAGTACAAATTGTCTATGCTAGGGAAATAGATGTCTGAAACTGTATCCAGGCATATAACAGGTAGACGACATGGGTTAGATTGGGAGAAGGGCCGCAGGCCTATCACCGGAACTAGCTCACATCAGGACTGGATGGAGACTGTGAAAAGGATATATCAAGTGTGGAATAAACATAAATATCTGTCCAAGGATAAGTCCACACATGCAGTCATTGCATATATGTGCCTCTGACACATATATGCCGCAGTCAGACAGCACATACAGCCCTACACACTCTTCTGAGACTACCGCTGGCCCAGTGGTGAGTGCAGCAAGCTTTGATCCGGGTAATCTGGGTTTGATTCCCACTGCAGCTCCTTGTGACCTTGGGCAAGTATCTTAACCTTCCATTGCCCCAGGTACAAAAACTTAGATTGCGAGCCCTCTAGGGACAGAGAAAGTACCTGCATATAATGTGTACAATGCTGCATACATCTAGTAGCACTATAGAAATGATTAGTAGTAGTAGTAGCAGTGGCTTAGCTACGTGGGGCCAGGGGGGCCTGGGCCCCCTTAGATTTGGCCCTGGACTCCCCTTGCCCACGACCCTCTCGACATCCCCTTCCCGCTGCCAACCCTTCCCCGCCATCGCCGTGGGCTACCTTTGCTGGCGGGTGACCCCAATCCCCGCCAGCTGAGGAGGTCCTCTTCTTCCCGCGAAGGCTTCGTTCTGTTTCTGACGTCCTGCACGTTGTACGTGCAGGACGTCAGACTCACAGAAACAGAACGAAGCCTTGCAGATCAGCCAGGCTTCGTTCTGTTTCTGTGAGTCTGATGTCCTGCACATACAACGTGCAGGACGTCAGAAACAGAATGAAGCCTTCGCAAAAAAGAAGAGGACCTCCTCGGCTGGCGGGGATTGGGGTCCCCCACCAGCAAAGGTAGGTGACGGCGGGGGAAGGTTGGCGGCAGGAGGGGGGTCGAGAGGGTCATCAAAGTTGGCAGTGGCGGCGACGGGGGGTGTTTTGTTTCAATGAAGTTATTTTTATGATTAACTTCACTGAAAGTATTTGCAAATTACACTGGAATTGCACATTTATATTAAACATTCAAAAATATCATAAAAAGATGTAAAACATGGTGTTGCGGCACGGTCTTTAGTGGGCAGGCATGGACTGCCCGTTATTGGAAGATGGTGAATTCTCAAGTCCTAGCCCAGAAGGACTATGGACGGCCAATGAGCACCAGAATTCTTCACATGACCAACTGCCGTTCCCCGGGAGTTGATCCCCCAGGTGCAGGCAGCCAGCAGGACTTGTCACCATGAGGGGAACAAAAACAATTGGTAGATGCCAGGCCAGGACCAAAAGGCTAGGTGGGAATTGATGAGTAGGTCTCCTGTCAATAGGCAGCTCTGGGTACAGAGGCAGGATTTCATAGTAGAAGCGCTTTGAGATTTCAGGCTAAAGCTCACGATAGAAGTGCTCTGGACATTCAGGCAGAAGCTCACAGTAGAAAAGCTCAGGCAGACATTCTCAACGGGAAAGCTCTGGAGACTCAGACATCCACAGCAGAAATGCTCTGTAACTTCAGACAGACACTCACAGCAGAAATGCTCTGTAATTCCAGATAGAAGATCAGTCGAAATGCGCTGTAACTTCAGGCAGACACTCACAGTACAAATGCTCAGTACCATCCGGCAGCTGCTCAGTAGAAAAGTTCTGAAGTTAAGGCAGAGAAACGGAGAGGGGAAGCTTTGGAAAATAGGTGAAAGCCGTTGCTGAAGCCCCGAGTACCCCAACAAACTGGAATTTAGAGGGACAGGCTGGCGTCAGTGGTGTGGCAAGGCGAACGCTACTGGAGACAAAATGTGGTGAAGGGAACTCCTTGACAACAGTACGCACAAAGGCACGTCCTCCCACCCCGGAGTCGCACCACAGGAATCATGCGACGCCCTCCCAACAATGGAGGAAAATTGAGCTCCTGGTTGCCGCCGACTGCCATGTCCATGCGCTTCCACAGCGTTTCCAGGTGAGGAGCTCGACACATGGAGGATTTTGACCTATGAATGAGATTTGAGCCTACAGTAGACACTGGGGCCCTGTTACCAAATCTTAACATGCGCTACATGCTCCATGTCCTGTTTTATACCTATGGGCCATGTGGCACTCAGCACACGCTAAAGTCCATTAGTGCACGCTAAGCACCGTGATTTTTTTTGTAATTGGGGTTTCTCGTTTCTACAAAAATCATCTGATGGATCACCATTCAAGGAACTCTGGGTTGAGAAGTCACTGAGGGCAACCTTTTTAGTAACTACATCCATTTCTTTATCAATACTTTTGTCCATCCAAGGGTATATTTTATTGTTGGTGTAATATTTTTTTATAACAAGCCAATTTTTTCATTGTTTGCTTTTTAACAACATCTTTCTATCTTTCCACTAATGTATCCAACCGGTTTCAAACTGCTCTTTACCTAATATTCCTTTCAACTTAAGTTCTTCATCCAAAGCTGCTGCGCTATAGTTAACTACTTTTTACTTAATTCAATAATAAGAAGCATCAAATCAAAGGTGCATTTGTTTAATTATCATGTCCCAACTATTAGCAAAATCCACATCACCTTTAAATGTGTGTCCCATTGTTCATCCTTAGACCCCTGGGAATTAGTTGAAATTTACAGTATTCAACTAGAGCGGCTCCATTCATCTCTAGTTATTAATTTAAATTTAGGCAACAGAGAGGATAATCAGGATTGTATAGAGAACTAAAAGTCTCAAAATCTTTCATTAAATCATTAACCTTATTGGCAGAAAAACTGAAAGTGGTATGTTAGGAAATTAATGGCATTTCTACACCAAAAATACTAAAGAGTAGAATAAGGTGAATTGTAAACCCTTCAATCAATTGCTCACACAACAAACTCAAAATTGGGGCAACAATGCTGTTTGTATGAATAACTATAATATACAAAATTGGAAGAAAAGACCTCAGATGCTGCTGTGGCTAAGAAAGCAAATAGAATATTAGGTATTATTAGGAAAGGAATGGAAAACAAAAGTGAGGATGTTATAATGCCTTTGTATCGCTCCACGGTGCGACCGCACCTTGAATATTGTGTTCAATTCTGATCGCCGCATTTCAAAAAAGATAAAGTGGAATTAGAAAAGGTGCAGAGAAGGATGACGAAAATGATAAAGGGGATGGGATAACTTCCCTATGAGGAAAGGCTAAAGCATCTAGGGCTCTTCAGCTTGGAGAAAAGGCGGCTGAGGGGAGATATGATAGAGGTCTATAAAATAATGAGTGGAGTTGAACGGGTAGATGTGAAGCGTCTGTTTATGCTTTCCAAAAATACTAGGACTAGGGGGCATGCGATGAAGCTACAATCTAGTAAATTTAAAATGAACTGGAAAAAATGTTTCTTCACTCAACGTGTAATTAAACTCTGGAATTCGTTGCCAGAGAATGTGGTAAAGGCGGTTAGCTTAGCGGAGTTTTAAAAAGGTTTGGACTGCTTCCTAAAGGAAAAGTCCATAGACCATTATTAAATGGACTTGGGGAAAATCCACTATTTCTGGGATAAGCAGTATAAAATGTTTTGTACATTTTTGGGATCTTGCCAGGTATTTGTGACCTGGATTGGCCACTGTTGGAAACAGAATGCTGGGCTTGATGGACCCTTGGTCTTTCCCAGTATGGCAATACTTATGTACTTATGTCTCTTCTTGAAAGTCTCTGATAGGTCCTGTTCCAGCCAAGCAGCTCAGCTCCAGCCAGGCCAGCTCCAGCTCCAACCAAGCCACTCCAGCTCCAGCCCAGCCACTCCAGCTCCAGCCGAACCACTTCAGTTTCGGCCATGTCAGGTAAACTCCAGATGAACCAGTTCCAGCTCCAGTCAAGCCAGCTCCAGCCCCAGCCTAACAGCTCAGCTCCAGCCAAGCCAGCTCCAGCTCCAGCCTTGCCAGTCTCCTGTGACCTGGTGACTCGTCTGCTGCCGTATTTAATGCCAGCCTTCAGAATGGTTCTGAAAGCAGCCCAAGGGCTGACCATCAGGTCAGTGACAAAGGGCATGAACTGGAAAAAATCTGAAATTTCATCTTTTCCCCTCTGTCATCAGTAATGCACACTAGAGCACAACAGTGTGTTCTATTGTGGCATGGAGAACACTATTGTGCAAGCTTGCATGTTATTTATGAATAGGGAAGGGAAAGAGGAAGGAATTTTAGATTTGGCTCACGCCTTTTGTAGTTGTAGCTCAAAGCAACTTACATTCAGGTTCAGTAGGTACATTCCTGTCACCAGATGACTTACAGTCTAAGGGATTGATGTTCAATAGGGATTAATTAGACAGGAGTGACCCCCCACATGATATTCAATGGCACTTTACTAGATAGTGCTGCTGAATATCATGTGTGACCACCGTCTTTGTGGCACAGCTGTTTATATGAACTACTTGACGTCTCATATTGACACCTCTCCAGATAACTATCATTATCTCCACTGGATTCTGCACTTCAAATCATCATTTATTTTGTTGTTTCTAGATACACCTTTGACAAAACATTTATGCCACCTGAAGCAGGCGGTTTCCTACCGAAACACAGCCCTGTGTCAGATCTTTTTATGAGTGGTGCTTTGTCAATAAAAGTATATCATCTTACATTTGACTACTGGAAGTATTTTGGTCCCCCTTACTCTGGTTTTTGGATAATAAAAGGAGCTCATTGTGAACCCTATCTATCCAAAAGGTTGTTTTGTGGCTGTACATGAGGAATTGTGTGTATTTGAGTTCCTAGTCATGCATCCAAAGGTTATGTAATCCTTTCAAGAAAGCAAGTTGATCATTTAACTTATTAGTGGAACATAACCACAGAGGCATGGTATGGTCGCATTTTCAATTTGGTAATACTAGAGCCCAGAAAAGGAACAGGTTATTTTGAGTTAGTCCTGAGAAAGAGTGGAGGTCTTTGCAGGAGAATAGACCACTAGTAACAGATTTTATACAGACAAGCAGGGGTGACTGCATTACATATGACACACAATACATTACTCATATATCTTTGCATTGAGGACTGCAGCAGTAAAATTCCTTAAAATAAAAGTAAAGGCATTAAACACAGTTTAGGGTCACACTGAGGGGCATAATCGAAAGGGGCGCCCAAGTTTTCCTGAAGACATCCTCGCAGGACATCCCGGCAAAGGAGCAGGGAAACCCGTATTATCGAAACAAGATGGGGGTCCATCTTTCGTTTCGATAATACTGTCGGGGATGCCCAAATCTTGAAATTTAGGTTGTCCCTACAGATGGTCGTCCTTAGACTTGGTCATTTCTGATTTTCGGCGATAATGGAAACCAAGGACGTCCATCTCAGAAACGACCAAATGCAAGCCCTTTGATCATGGGAGGAGCCAGCATTCGTAGTGCACTGGTCCCCCTGACATGCCAGGACACCAACCAGGCACCCTAGGGGGCATTGCAGTGGACTTCAGAAAAAGCTCCCAAGTATATAGCTCCCTTACCTTGTGTGCTGAGCCCCCCAAAACCCACTACCCACAACTGTACACCACTACCATAGCCCTTATGGGTGATGGGGGGCACCTAGGGTACAGTGGGTTTCTGATGGGTTTTGAAGGGCTCACATTTACCACCACAAGTGTAACAGGTAGGGGGGGATGGGCCTGGGTCCGCCTGCCTGAAGTGCACTGCACCCACTAAAACTGCTCCAGGGACCTGCATACTGCTGTCATGGAGCTGGGTATGACATTTGAGGCTGGCATACAGGCTGGCAAAAAATATTTAAAAAAATTTTTTGAGGGTGGGAGGGAGTTAGTGACCACTGGGGGAGTAAGGGGAGGTCATCCCCGATTCCCTCCAGTGGTCATCTGGTCAGTTCGGGCACCTTTTTGTGACTTCGTCGTAAGAAAAAAAGGACCAGGTAAAGTCGTCCAAATGTTCGTCAGGGACACCCTTTTTTTTCCATTATGGGTCGAGGATGCCCATGTGTTAGGCATGCCCAAGTCCCGCCTTCGCTATGCCTCCGATACGCCCCTGGGAGCATTGGTCACCCCTGTGACAGAAAGCAGTTGGGGACACCCAAAATTGGCTTTCCATTATACCTATTTGGGCGTCCTTCTCTTTTGAAAATAAGCCTGACTGTAAACTAACATAAGATTGTCGGAGGACAGAACAATTATACATACTTGCTCAGCCATCCTTAGGTTTTGCCATGTACAAGTAAGGTCTAGATAAACAAATGAAAACTATCAAGTTTTAAGCAAATGCCTCAAATATGTAATACTTGATAGCAATAATGAAACACTGATGGAATATTCACATAGCAGGCAGCCAACAGATATATTTTCCATTGAAAATAATAAGCTTTGTATGAACTTGGTGGTGAGTAGTATATTTCTTGCATTTATGTCCAAACAGGCTTAAGAATAAATAAATATATACAATAGAACAGGCACATTTAGACTGACTCTTGACTTCAGAATGAAGGTAGTTCTTCCCTCATTATTCAATACCTCTCTTTTAAATTGGAGTAATAAAAAAAATATCGAGTGCATTTTTATAATATACTACTGCATTCCACAAAACAAAGAGAGCATGTTCCAACATCCATCTTTCTCTTTTGATTTATGCACAGGAAAAAAGAAGATTTCAAATGCTCCCAAGTTTCAACCTAATTAACCTCTGTACTTAAAAATAAAAACTCTGAATGTTGAGTACTTGATTCTCATAACATGATGTCTGTTTGGTGGCCCTTTACTATATGAAAACTCTCAGTACCAACACAATGCCTGCTAGAGTGTCCCTATAACCTACCCCTCCAAATGACACAATAATTTTGACTTAGAACTAATTACCACTATAACCAATTAAAAGTTATTCTTTTGTGATTGTTCTTCTGTGTACATCCATATGCTGCACAAGCCAGCATGTTTCTAAATATAACTGAGATAAAATAACAATTGTCATGCTCAGCCGCCAGATCCGCACCACTCTCTCTCAGTCTCTTCCTTTCTTTACCAAGCACGCCCTTCACTCCCGAGTCGACAGTCTGCAATCAGGGTCTCCGGACAACAGGCAAATCACCAGAAGTGCTTTATTAGCTCCTGAGTACATTTACTCTGCTTTAAGGCTTCACAGGCCTTTCCCTCTCCTCAGTGTAGCTCCACTTTTAAACACCGTTCATGGGAGCCCTGCTTGCAATATAGTTCAGCTTGGGCCTGCTTTCCACACAGTTCACTTTGGCCCTGCTTTCAATATGGTTTTCCCCAGCACTGCTTCTAATCCAGTACTTAGTAGCACTGCTCTTTCCCACAGTTAATGAGCACTGCTCACAATTCAGTTCAGTTAGCAATGTTTTCCTCCTCCATTCAGTTTTAGCACTGCTTTCAAACACAGTTTAGTTAAGCATTGCCTTCAAACACAGTTCATCTTAGAAATGAAATTAAACAGTTCCATTCAATGGCAATATGGTCTAAGTCACTTTCTCACTCTTAGACCTAATGACCCACCTCCCTCATTTGTCAGCACAAAACCACCTGACATCCACCCACCGGGTCAATTCACCAAGGCTTCATTCACTCTCTCCAGTTCAGTTCATAACTCACTTTAAGAGCTCTCCACCAGCACTTCCATTTCCTCCTCCTTCTCCCCTCCTTTCTCCTCCTCCAGTTCCATTCTCTCCTCCCCTTCCTCCCTGTCTAGGGGCTCCTCCCTTCCCCCATCTGATTCCATCTCCCAATCACACCCCGGCTCCTCCCCCACTTGCATAGATTCTTCTCCCTTCCCCTGGTCTGTCTGCTGGTGCTGCACTGCCTTCTGGGGCTTGTAGTTTCTTAGCTCCTGGCTTCTCTGACGTTGCCCTGCCTTCTGGGCTTTGTAGTTCCTTGGTTCTGAATCTCTCTGGTGCTGCACTGCCTTCTGGGGCTTGTAGTTTCTTTGCTCTTCATACCCCCCCAGTCAAACGATTGCTAGTCCATTTGTTTTTTTCCTTCCTTTACTACTGGACTAGCAATCCTAGACAGAACATCAACATGCTGCATTAATTTCCCTGCTTGATGTTCCACCTGAAACTGAAATGGTTGCAACGCCAAATACCACCTCATCAATCTAGCATTATGGTTCTTCATCTGACCCAGCCACTTTAAGGGGGCATGATCCGTGACCAGCTTAAAGGGACGCCCCTCAAGATAGAACTCACAGGCTTGTATCGCCCACTTAACTGCCAGGCATTCCCTTTCAATCGTGGCATATCTAGTTTCATGAGGGAGAAGCTTCCTGCTCAAGTACATAATCGGGTGCTCCTCTCCCTCATGCACTTGTGATAACACCGTGCACTTGTGATGCACCTAATCCTACCCCAGATGCATCAGTATGCAATACAAAAGGTTTCTCAAAGTCCACTGCTTTAAGTAGAGGCTCCTGGCATAATGCTGACCGCATCCCCGCAAATACCCTTTCCGAGTCCTCCTGCCACCGGAGCTGATTCGGTCTATTACCCTTCAACATATCTGTCAAGGGGGCGGCTCGAGAGGCGAAGTGAGGTATAAATCTTCTGTAATAACCTATCAATCCCAAAAAACTTCTTAGCGCTTTCTTATTTGTAGGAAGGGGAAACTCCTGAATACTTTTCACCTTACCACACAATGGCTTAACCTGTCCATTTCCTACCCGATAGCCCAAGTACTTTACCTCTCGCTGTGCAAAATGGCATTTTTGAGGGTTAAGGGTGAGACCTGCTTCCCGAAAACATTGCAATACCCCCCTAACCTGGACTACATGAGTCTCCCAATCTGGACTATGAATGATTACATCATCCAAATATGCAGCAGCATATTCCTGGTGTGATCTCAATACTCTGTCCAGCAGGCGTTGGCAAGAAGCCGCAGCTGAATTTAAGCCAAATGGCATTCGCTTGAATTGAAACAACCCAAGCGGGGTGCAAAAAGCGGTCTTAGGCCGAGCCTTCCTCGATAAGGGAATTTGCCAGTACCCCTTTGTTAAGTCAAGAGTAGACAAGAACTGTGCCGAACCCAGCCTATCTATCAAATCCTCAATACGAGGCATAGGATAAGCGTCTGGCACAGACAGCGCATTAACTCGCCGAAAATCAATACAAAAACGCCAGGATCCATCCCTCTTAGGCACTAGCACCACCGGACTCGCCCACGGACTAAAGGATTCCTTGATCACCCCAAAGTCCAGCATTTCCTTCACTTGTTTAACTACCTCCTGCTTTTTACCTGGAGATAACCTATAAGGCCGCTGACGAACCACCCTCCCTTTCTCCGTCTCAATTTCATGTACTATTAAGTGTGTCTCCCCAGGACACGCTGTGAGAACATCCTGAAACTCCAGCAACAGAGCTTGCATCTGTTCCTTCTGGGGACCCTCTAAACTGTCTCCCACTGTCACTTCCCTAGGAATAAAGATCTCCGATATCTGCGGTCCTAAGTCCTCCTCCAATTCCTCCTCCCCTTTTGCCCAATAGGCTTTCCTTTCCTGCCAAGGCTGGAGTAAGTTCGCATGATAGGTCTGAGGCTTCCCTCGCTCATTCAATACCTCATAAGTGACCGGGCCCAACCGTTTCCTCACCGTACAGGGTCCCTTCCATTTACTTAAAAATTTATGTGGATTATCCGGGACCCTAACCACCACCTTATCCCCTTCCTGAAATACTCGGACCTGCGCTCCCTGATCATAATGCGTCTTCTGATAACTTTGGGTTTTCTCTAGATTACCCCGGGAATAAGTGCCTAACCTCCATAACCGCCCTTTCAAATCATGAAGATATTCTACTACCGTCTTATCCTCCCGTTCTGGCGGTACCCACTGTTCCCGGAGAATATCCAACACTCCCCTTGGGGCCCTCCCATATAATAATTCAAAGGGGGATACTCCTAGGGAAGCCTGCACACATTCCCTAGATACATACAATGCAAAAGGCAAAAGTTGATCCCAGTTCTCATAGTGTGATCCTAACCCCTTCCTTAACAACATCTTCAAAGTTTTGTTGAACCTCTCCACTAGGCCGTTGGTTTGAGGGTGATAGGCTGAAGTACAAATGTGTTTAATGCCAAAAGCCTCCCAAACCTGTACCAGGGTGCGAGAAAGAAAATTGGTGCCTCTATCAGTTAACACCTCCCTAGGAAAACCAACCTCACAAAAGAGCCGAATCAGCTCCGCAGCAATCACCTTTGCCGAGATATTTCGCAAGGGTATGGCCCAGGGGAAACGGGTAGCCATATCAACAATCACCAGAATATAAGAAAAACCTCTCCTGGATTTAAGTAGGGGACCGATAATATCCATTGCCAACCTCCCACACGGATTCTCAATTCGGGGAAGAGGGTGCAATGGAGCAGGCCTTGGCCCTTTCTCTGTTAGCTTCTGACACACCACACAGGATTTACAGTATTCCTCTACCTCTTTATATACCCCAGGCCAGTAAAACCGCCCTAGTAACTGTTTCACTGTATTCTGGATCCCTTTATGTCCTCCCAGAGGATGGTCATGTGCTAACTGTAACACTAACTTCCGGAATCCCCTAGGTACAATAAGTTGTTTAATCTCCTCCTCACTGCCCTCAGCTGGCATCACCCTAAACAGTAAACCCTTCTCTATCACAAACTTGGGTCCCTGTGTGCCCCCCACCGGCTCCCTCGCCCGTTCCCAGGCATATTTCAATGTGAGATCTGACTCCTGTTCCCTGCTAAAATAAGGAAACCTGCTCAACAACTCCTCAGGATCCTCCGGAAACTCCCCTCCCTGCTCAATCCCTTTCATTGTCTGAGTCCTGTGCCTCTGCGTTAATTTTTTTACTTGCCCTGACTCCCGCGTCTTCCCAGGTGCCCCTAGTACCTCCAAATGAAAGGGAAAAATATGTGACAAGTTCTGCTCTACTCCTTCTTGCTCTTTCCTCTGCCCCCGAGTAACGACCAACCTTTCCTTTTCTCTTAAACAGTGCACAAATGGGGGCCAATCCCTCCCCAGAATTAGTTCCTGAGGTAGCCGGGGTAATATTGCCACCCATACCCAGTGTGACCCTGAAGGACCTTTTATACCAACCCGCTTAAGGGGATATGTAGTGGTAGCCCCGTGAACACACTGAATGCTAACCTCCCGGCCCCTATTATCATTACATACTCCCCTCTTTCCCTTTATTCTTTCCCACAGGGCCCGAGACAGCATGGTCTGATCCGCCCCTGAATCTAGCAGAGCATTGACCCAGACCCCACATATCTCCACTGCTTGCCTCAATTGCTTCACCACTGGCCCTTGGGAGTACGAGGTGAACCCTAGTTTAGCAAAACAGTCCCTCCTCAGATGTCCTTTCCTTCCACACCGGTAACACATTCTCTCCTCATTCACTGAAGGTCTGGCCCCTGTTACTCTTGCCACTTTCTCCCCCATTCGTCCCCCTCCCCCTTCACACCGCTGGGCCTCCAGGAAGCATTCCATGCTTTTAATGGCCTCCTCAAGTGACATACACCCCTTCTTTATCAAATCCACCCGAAACTTTTCAGGTAGTGCCTCCAAAAATTGTTCCAGCACAAGCTCTTGCATTACCTGATCCATAGTTCTCTTTTCAGGCTCTAACCACTTTCCTGCTAAATCCAAAAGCTTTTGAGCCAATGCCCGGGGTGTTTCACTCTCCACCCAGCGTAATTCTCTGAATCGCCTTCTATATGTGTGGCGGCTCACTCCATACCTGTCCAGAATAGCTTCTTCAATTTGGTATAGTCCGCCACCTCCAGTGTAGGCAAAGCCCTAAAGGTGGCCAAGGCCTCACCAGACAGCGCAGGGGCTAATCGAATTGTCCATTGTTCCCGGGGCCACCCTGCAGCCACCGCCACCCTTTCAAATGCCCCTAAGTAATCTTCAATATTGTCCGACTCAGTCAGCTTACCCCACGGCAGCCAGTTCACTCCGGGAAGTCCTCCTACCCCCACCGCTCCTTCTGCTCGGTCCACTCTTCCATCCGACCCCCTGTCAGACAACCGTCCTCCACCTCAAAGCAACTCCTGAAATAAGTCCAAGAGAGGTTGCTGCTGCGCCCGGGAAGCCGCCAATGACTCCTCCAACAGCTGATGAGCCATCTCTTGCTGTTTCTGAAATTGATGCGTCATAAACGCAAACAGCTCTTTGGGATCCATATCCTTCACCGGATTCCCCGCACCTGCAAAAAGACAGAAAAACAACCACCCAAGTGCGGTATCTCACAAACTCTTTTCCACTGCACAGAAACTGTGCTTCCCCAATTACTGTATCCTCCCTCGCCTCCTCCCTAGGTACCCTTTACCTGGGTAGGCGAGTAATACGCCTTTGTCAGCGTTGGCCCACACGACGGGCTTCCGAAACCTCCAGGACTCCTTCACCTCGCTCCGACTGCTCGACTGGTCTGGTCCGGAACTCACTCCACTTCTTCCAGGATACTACTCCTTCCCGTGGAGGTTCACTGTGATCCCACCACTGCCACCATAATATGTCATGCTCAGCCGCCAGATCCGCACCACTCTTTCTCAGTCTCTTCCTTTCTTTACCAAGCACGCCCTTCACTCCCGAGTCGACAGTCTGCAATCAGGGTCTCCGGACAACAGGCAAATCACCAGAAGTGCTTTATTAGCTCCTGAGTACATTTACTCTGCTTTAAGGCTTCACAAGCCTTTCCCTCTCCTCAGTGTAGCTCCACTTTTAAACACCGTTCATGGGAGCCCTGCTTGCAATATAGTTCAGCTTGGGCCACTTTGGCCCTGCTTTCAATATGGTTTTCCCCAGCACTGCTTCTAATCCAGTACTTAGTAGCACTGCTCTTTCCCACAGTTAATGAGCACTGTTCACAATTCAGTTCAGTTAGCAATGTTTTCCTCCTCCATTCAGTTTTAGCACTGCTTTCAAACACAGTTTAGTTTAGCATTGCCTTCAAACACAGTTCATCTTAGAAATGAAATTAAACAGTTCCATTCAATGGCAATATGGTCTAAGTCACTTTCTCACTCTTAGACCTAATGACCCACCTCCCTCATTTGTCAGCACAAAACCACCTGACATCCACCCACCGGGTCAATTCACCAAGGCTTCATTCACTCTCTCCAGTTCAGTTCATAACTCACTTTAAGAGCTCTCCACCAGCACTTCCATTTCCTCCTCCTTCTCCCCTCCTTTCTCCTCCTCCAGTTCCATTCTCTCCTCCCCTTCCTCCCAGTCTAGGGGCTCCTCCCTTCCCCCATCTGATTCCATCTCCCAATCACACCCCGGCTCCTCCCCCACTTGCATAGATTCTTCTCCCTTCCCCTGGTCTGTCTGCTGGTGCTGCACTGCCTTCTGGGCTTGTAGTTTCTTAGCTCCTGGCTTCTCTGACGTTGCCCTGCCTTCTGGGCTTTGTAGTTCCTTGGTTCTGAATCTCTCTGGTGCTGCACTGCCTTCTGGGGCTTGTAGTTTCTTTGCTCTTCACACAATGAACAATGTGGATGTAGCAGCTGAAAGTTTGTTTGCTTTGTTTTAGAAGTACCAAGATGGTGGCTGCATGGGGAAAATATCTTCAGCCTTATGATGTCATGCTATTTCCTGTCTTATTAAACCTCCTTGGGGCAATCCATCCCTGCTTACCCTGAAGTGACCTTCTTGCCTTTAGGTTGAGCCCTCCTCCACCAGGTCTTTGCTGCCCAAAACCACAGGAACCCCAGAAGGACAAACAGGGCACTCACTTGAAGAGGAGCAAAGCAGGAGTAAGGCCAAGATCCTAGTGGAATTGCAGCAGTATCACGGGGTTTAGAGCAAAGAAGCACTTAGAAGGTTAGAATAAGAATGTAGTTATGTTGGAAAATTAACCCATTTGAGGGGTGCATGAAGGAGTATCTGAGAGGGGCATTTTCAATATGACATCTAAGTCGGACTTTGGACATTTTGTGCTCTATGCATTTATTTTTTCAGACCATTAAAAAAAAAAACCTCACAAATGAAAAAGTAGAATATCAAGTCATTGGGATGTAGTAGGGGCCAGCATTTTTAGCAGACTGGTCCCCCAGACATCCCAGGATAGCAATGGGGTACCCTAGGGGGCACTGCTGTGGACTTCATATAAACGCTCCCAGGTATGCATCTCAGCATTGTTCCTTTATATTGTCTGTCGAGGCACCCAAAACCCACCATCCCCAACTGTACACCACTACAATAGCCCTTATAGGTGAAGCGGGCAGCTATATGGGGGTACAGTGGGTTTCTGGGGAGATTTGGAGGGCTCAGAGGTAGGGGGAGGTAAGGGCCTGGGTCCACCTGTCTACATGCACTGCACCCACCACTATACCACTCCAGGGACCTATATGCTGCTCTAAAGGACCTGGCTATAATATCTGAGGCTGTCATAGAGCTGGTAATTACTATTTTTATTCACACTTTGGGGGGTGGGAAAGGGTCAGTGACCACTGGGGGAGTAAGGGAGAGTCATTCCTGAATCCCTCCAGTGGTTATCTGGTTATTTAGGGCACCTTTTTGTGTTGTATTCATTAGAAAAACAGGTCTAGACCAAAACATTGAAGTTTTCACCATAGATGTTTTGGTTTTGTACCATTATAGCTACAAAACGTTCAAGTGTTAGGCATGCCTCCTTTGAAATGCCCCGAGCCCTCTTGTAATTTAGATGCGCTGCAGAAGAAATGTATAGATAGACATTTGCAGAACAGGTTTTGAAAATACCAATTTGGATGTTTTGAGAAGAAATCCATCCAAATAGTGCTTTATGACACTGACATTTTTTTTCTTTCAAAAATTAGCTGCTGAGTGTCTCAACAGACAAGTTTCTCAGAGAAAATCTGATAGCAAAAGCCCCCTTTTCTGTCACTCTTCTAGAAAGATCACTTGAAAGAGCTTAGGGCTCCTTCTTTTAAAGGAAGATTGGGATGCAGTCCAAACATTCAACTCTACTGTTCTCCAGACTGTCATAAGGAAGTTAATATAGACTGCTCCCAAACACAGCTTCTGGGACAATAATGTAATGGAGGAGGGGGGTATTTAGTAGGCACTTGGCTATACTGTAGTGTACCCACTGTATGGATAACCCCTGTACATAAACAGTATTTATTTCTTCCTCTGGGAAGCCATAAGTTGTTTTACTTCACACCCTCAATAAGCCAGTCTACTCTAAAGATAGTTGTTCTGAAACAACTGTTTACATAAATCAAGTCTCTTCAGGCAAACAAGCACAATGTGGCAGAGTCAACAAGAGAAAACCACAAATATTTACTATCTGGCCGATATTCAGTGCTATTTAACCAGCCAGGAACATCTCCTGGCCTGTTAAATAGCATTTAGCTGACTATTCAGTGAGAGATAGTGAGTTATCTTCGCTGAATATTCTCGGTTAGTGCATAGTGGCTAACCAGTTATCACAATATAGCCTGCTATCTGCGAATATTCAAGCACTGGCTGGCTACGTTTAGCAGCCAAATCAGACCGCCTAAATAGCAGTCATAAGAACACAAGAGTAGCCAGTATCCTGTTTTCCAGTGACCAAGCCAGATCACAAGCACCTGGCAGAAACCCAAATCTTGGTAACACTCCATACTACAAATCCCATGGCAAGCAGTTGCTTCCCCTGTCTGTCTCAATAGCAGACTATGGTCTTTTCCTCCAGGAATTTGTCCAAACCTTTTTTAAACTGTTCTAGGCTGCATGTGGTTTGCTATCCGCTAAAACACTTATGAAATATCACACATGAAATATCACAAAATAAAACAGAACTAATTTACAGAAATTAGAGAGAATTAAGTATTTTAATTATTCACTCATCAGCACAGCATCAGGCATCAGTTTCAAGTTATAACAAACTTACAAAATCTAACATCAGTACCTCTGGTAATTATAAGTAATTAGACTAATTAGATACAGAAGAGAGAAAGGAGGAAGAAAGTTTGTTCCTCATGCAAAGGTCACAGAACAGAGAGAAAGCAAAGAAAAGGCAGAGACAGAAAGCATGAAGGAAAGAAAGATGCATAGCTATAGAGAATTAGTTTCTATCAAGGGGGAAGTAAAACTCCCTTGGGAAATAGACTGTGACAAGAACATGAAACTCTCCTGCCATCTCAGAGTTTCTTTATTTATTTAGATTTTGCTCACACCTTTTTCAGTAGTAGTTCAAGGTGAGTTCCATTCAGGTACACTGGATATTTCTCTGTCCCAGGAGGGCTCACAATCTAAGTTTGTACCTGAGGCAATGGAGGGTTAAGTGAAAAGAGCAGTAGTGGGATTTGAACTGGCCACTTCTGGATTGCAAGACCAGTACTCTAATCACTAGGCCACTCCTCCACTCCACTTTGTCTTCAGCAGAGTTTTATAGGCTGTTGTGAGCATCCACCTCTCCTCTATCCTGGACCAATCATAGGTGCTGCATATGGGCTGGAGACTTGTAATTGGGACTTTCATATGCACTGGAAGCTTGCAGTTTGTGTCCTTGCCACACCTCTCACTCACTTTTTGTAACAGGATATACCAGGTATCTGAATTCCCTTAGCAACATGAGACCCCATCAGAGCATGTGACCAGCCAGAAATTCCTTCATGTGGCTGATAGGAAAAAGAGAGTTTTGGGAATGGGAAATAGTGCAATATAGCTTATAGCTAAAAATTATAGACAAAACCCAGATACGCTAACAGCTGTTACCACCTCCTCCAGCAAAGAGTTCCAGAGCTTCCTCTCCAAAATACTTGAACGCGTCGTACACAGCCGTTGCCTTGATTTTCTCTCCTCTCATGCCATCCTCGATCCGCTTCAATCTGGCTTTCGCCCACTACACTCGACGGAAACGGCTCTATCTAAAGTCTGCAATGACCTGTTCCTCGCCAAATCCAAAGGTCATTACTCCATCCTCATCCTCCTCGACCTATCCGCCACTTTTGACACTGTCAATCACAACTTACTTCTCGACACTCTGTCCTCTTTTGGGTTCCAGGGCTCTGTCCTCTCCTGGTTCTCCTCTTATCTCTCCCATCGTACCTTCAGAGTACACTCTCATGGTTCTTCCTCCACCCCTATCCCGCTCACTGTTGGAGTCCCTCAGGGATCTGTCCTTGGACCCCTTCTTTTTTCAATCTACACCTCTTCCCTGGGCTCCCTGATCTCATCTCATGGCTTCCACTATCATCTTTATGCTGACAACACCCAGCTTTATCTCTCCACACCAGACATCACTGCGGAAACCCAGGCCAAAGTATCGGCCTGCTTATCCGACATTGCTGCCTGGATGTCCAACCGCCACCTGAAACTGAACATGGCCAAGACCGAACTTCTTGTCTTCCCACCCAAACCCACTTCTCCTCTCCCTCCACTCTCTATCTCAGTTGATAACACCCTCATCATCCCCGTCTCATCTGCCCGCAACCTCGGTGTCATCTTTGACTCCTCCCTCTCCTTCTCTGCGCATATCCAGCAGATAGCCAAGACCTGCCCCTTCTTCCTCTATAACATTAGCAAAATTCGCCCTTTCCTCTCTGAGCACACCACCCGAACTCTCATACACTCTCTCATTACCTCTCGCCTTGACTACTGCAACCTACTCCTCACTGGTCTCCCACTTAGCCATCTATCCCCCCTTCAGTCCGTTCAGAACTCTGCTGCACATCTTATCTTCCGCCTGGACCGATACACTCATATCACCCCTCTCCTCAAGTCACTTCATTGGCTTCCAATCAGGTACCGCATTCAATTCAAGCTTCTGCTACTAACCTACAAATGCATTCGATCTGCAGCCCCTCCTTACCTCTCAACCCTCATCTCCCCTTACGTTCCTACCCGTAACCTCCGCTCTCAGGACAAATCCCTCCTTTCAGTACCCTTCTCCACCACCGCCAACTCCAGGCTCCGCCCTTTCTGCCTCGCCTCACCCCATGCATGGAACGGACTCCCTGAACCCATACGCTAGGCCTCCTCCCTGCCCATCTTCAAATCATTGCTCAAAGCCCACCTCTTCAATGTTGCCTTCGGCACCTAACCACTACACCTCTACTCAGGAAATCTAGACTGCCCCAACTTGACATTTCATTCTTTAGATTGTAAGCTCCTTTGAGCAGGGACCATCCTTCTTTGTTAATTTGTACAGTGCTGCGTAACCCTAGTAGCGCTCTAGAAATGTTAAGTAGTAGTAGTAGTAGCTTAACTATTTGTTGAGTGAGAAGATATTTCCTCCTATTTGTTTTAAAAGTATTTCCATGTAACTTCCTTGAGTGTCCCCTAGTCTTTGCACTTTTGGAACAAGTGAAAAATCGATTTACTTCTACTCGTTCTACACCAGTCAGGATTTTGTAGACCTCAATCATATCTCCCCTCATCCATCTCTTTTTCAAGCTGAAGAGCCCTAACCTCTTTAGTCTTTCCTCAAACGGGAGGAGTTCCATCCCCTTTATCATTTTGGTCACTCTTCTTTGAACTTTTCTAATTCCGCTATATCTTTTTTTGAGTCCTATCTTAGGCTGCTATAAACTTAACTGATCAGTGCTGAATATTCACTTCGCCGGTTAAGTTTGAGCCAGCCATTTAAAACAAACAAAAAAAAACGATGTTCAATGCCAGTCACTGGAAACAGCCCACAATGAATATCCAAGGTCAGACGCTGACCACAGTACTTATATGGGCTACCTCCCGTGGTCTAAATATTGGGCCCTATGTCTCTGTAACTGGAGGTTTAAAGTTTGGTTGGTAGCTTGGGGGAGGGGGGAGGCTGTGCACTGGTGCTTAAGGAGATTGGCACTGTGACACCAGCTTTAAACGTAAAATAAAAGAGACACGTTTTAAGGTTCTGGTCAGTTAAAAATGTATGCGTTGGGATGAGAAGACATGGCAGAGTTGGGCTGTAACTTTTTTGGTGCTGTTTCTGTGTTTAAATGAGCTACAAAGTGACTGTCACCCATTTAACGTGAAATTTAGCTTTAAAAAGTTGGAATTTTTATATAATTCACATAAGAACCTCCTTGTAATATGATGTCGGGGTTAAAAGTGAAAAGCAAAGTTATTTAGGTATAAAAATTATAGTTTTATGAATGTTTGTAGTAGTGTGGGCCTGCAATCTGAAGTTACAGAATTCTGAGATCAGGAATCTGATTGGCTTTGCAAGTCACATGGGGATCTGTTTTCTGGAAAAAGATCAGTGTTGCCAGGTGGGCGGTTTTCCCGCCCAATTGGGCGGATTTCCACGACCCGCCGTGGGAAATTTTTGCCCGCGGTGGGTTGCGGTTTTTTGGGCTTGTTTTGGGGTCTTTCGGCGGGTTTTTTTTGCGGTTTTTCGGGCCGCGGGGGGCGGGGCTAGTGGCGTTTTGGGCGGAGTTAGTGACGTTTTGGGCGGGGCCGATGACAGGGAGACGGGGCGGTGACGGAAGAGGCGGGGCCGATGACGGCGGGGGCGGGGTTGATGACGGCGGGGGCAGGGTTGATGACGGCGGGGGTGGGGGTGTCAGGGGCGGGGTTTGACTTTGGGCGGGTTTTGGGCTCGTTTGGGTGGGAAAAACATTTTCCACCTGGCAACCCTGAAAAAGATCTGGGGACTGAAAAAAAGAAGTTGGGCTGAAGAGAGGCAGGTTGGATGTGTGTGTGAGATAGAGAATGACACGGGGATGGGGACACACGGAAAACCATAGTAAACCATAGTAAACCTGCAGTAATAGCAAAAACATAAACACTAATTACCGTGGATGCAGAAATTAAAGCCATTACCACCCCGTAGGATTCCTGCGAATTTTACTGCGTTGATGCGTTCCCTCCAGTTCTGCTGCTGGCTGCACCTCCTCCCAATGCAATTCCAATGGACCACCTCCCTTCTTGATGCTGGCCTATGGCTGCTCCTGCTCCTGCCCTCCAAGAATGACATCATCTGATTCACTGCCTGACACTGTCGCCACACAGTTAAATAGCATAATGTGAAAGTGCGCCATTTTGTGGCACATGGCAATAGTGGCAAGCACGTGTGCACTGTGTGGGCGAGTCAGTGGTAAGAAAAAGCTGGAGGAACACAGATAGTGTGAGACCCATCCCGACAGTCTACAGGAGGTGTGAGGTAAGTTTCCCCCCAGCACGACTGCTAGCACTAACTTCCCTCCCCTCTACTCCTCAAGAAGGCAGCACATACAATTAGTGCAACTATTAAAGTGCTTATTACAGGATGCCATGGTGAATCAACAATATACTTCAGTTACCTTTTCCTTTCTTTTTCTTTTTTAATGTCATTGCTTTTTCATGCTTGTGAAATGGTTGCGCAGCAGACATGGGCACAGAGGCTCTTTCTAATTATTTTTAGCTTATTCTGCGTAGGAGTTTGTAAAACCCAAAACAGCAAAAGACTTGTCACTGTGGTTTATCATGTACATTCACCTCACATTTCTAAAGATATATTCTAATCTTTCTAAACAAGGTAGGAAAGCTGATTAACCATCTGGAACAAGATGTGTTTTATTTGCTTTTCTTCCTACAAGGATTTTTAAAATTGTCTGCTGAATGCTAGGATGGAGGGAACTAAAATGTGATGGGCTGGGCTCTGTTCCCCAAGAGCTCTCTTCTGGGTCTACAAACTGTATGAGTTTGATATTTTATGAACTGGGAATAGCTTAAGCATGAGTCTCTAGCTGCTAGGCTGAATCCTGAGTTTGTAGATAACTTATTATTCATCCGTGGACTAAAAAAATCATAACAGTGCTTCATAAGGCATATTTCTCCTTTGCTAGGGCATACAGAGTGGGTTGTATTTTGTATACCTGGACATTTTAACAGAGCGGATTAGGGTTCCTTGGGGTAGTAGAAGTCAGATACTGTTGGGGTTGGAAGGGTAAAAGGTGATGGTGATAGTGGGGGGGGGGGGGGGGGGGGGTTAGGCATTTCAGTTGCTTCTTCTTCTTGTTTTCTATTTGTGATTTATAAATAGTTGTACAGAATATTGTTACTTGTTATACTTTAATAAAAAGATTTAAATATAAAATCATAAGTATTTGAGACTTGTACAGATGGGGCAGAGTCCGCAGGGATGGTGACAAACTTCATCCCTATGTCATTTTCTAGTGTGAGAGTATGAAGAATTAAAAATAGTTTTAAAATTGTCATATTTGGATAGGAACTGTAAGATTAAAGGAGCAGTGATACTAGTTCTATAATATTTTTCTAAGATGACGCTAATGTAGAAGCTGCAACTTGAGCCAGGACTTGTAAACAGGGTGGAGGAGTAGTCTAGTATTTAGTGCAACAGGTTTTAATCTTGATGAACTGGGTTCATTTCCCATTACAGTTCCTTGTGACTCTAGACAAGTCACTTATGGGGCCTTTTACTAAAGCTTATGGGCAGGGCCGGTCTTAGGCAGAGGCGACCGAGGCGGCTGCATAGGGCCCCGCGCCTAAGGGGGCCCCGCGCCTAAGGTGGCCCCGCGCGGCGTGCCACGCCTCTGCCTCGCCGACCACGCTCGTCTGCCCTCCACCCATGAAATGCGACGCGAGTCTCCTCGTTCCCCTGCTGCTCCCCCTCCCTCCAGCCACCTGAGACAACTCCGGTCTGACCCCCCCCCCTCCCCGACCCGCCAAACAACCCTCTTCTGTCGTCCGCACCTCAACTGACCCGACCCACCATTTATAAAAAACCTCCAAGCGGCGGTGCCGGTGCCTCGCGTCTGAGGGAAGAAAACTCGCTTCGTCGTTGGCCGGCCTTCCCTCAAGTCCCGCCCTTGCGGAAGTTACATCAGAGGGCGGGACTTGAGGGAAGGCCGGCCAACGACAAAGCGAGTTTTCTTCCCTCAGACGCGAGGCACCGGCACCGCCGCTTGGAGGTTTTTTTTAAAATGGTGGGTCGGGTCAGTTGAGGTGCGGGCGACAGAAGAGGGTCGTTTGGCGGGTCGGGGAGGGGGGGGGGGTCAGACAGGAGATGTCTCAGGTGGCTGGAGGGAGGGGGAGCAGCAGGGGAACGAGGAGACTCGCGTCGCGGGACATGGGTGGAGGGCAGGGGGGACGGGGGGTTACTGGACATAGGTGGATGGCAGTTGGCAAGGGGGGCAGGAGGGTCGCTGGACATGGGGTGGATGGAGGGGAGGAGGGCTTCTAGACATAGGGGGATGGCAGGGGAGGGCAGGGGGCACAGGAGGGTCACTGGACATGGGTGGATGGCAGGGGAGGGCATAGGGGACAGGGGGGGTTGCTGGACATGGATGGCAGGGGGGGCAGGAGGGTCGCTGGACATGGGTGGATGGCAGGGGAGGGGGGTTCTGGACATAGGTGGAGGGCAGGGGGCACAGGAGGGTCGCTGGACATGGGTGGATGGCAGGGGAGGGGGTTTCTGGACATAGGTGGATGGCAGGGGAGGGCAGGGGGCACCAGAGGGTCACTGGACATGGGTGGATGGCAGGGGAGGGCATAGGGGACAGGGGGGGTTGCTGGACATGGATGGCAGGGGGGACAGGAGGGTCACTGGACATGAGTGGATGGCAGGGGAGGGGGATTCTGGACATAGGTGGATGGCAGGGGTGGGCAGGGAGGACAGGAGGGGCGCTGGACATGGGTGGGTGGCAGGGGAGGGGGGGTTTCTGGACATAGGTGGAGGGCAGGGAGCACAGGAGGGTCACTGGACATGGGTGGATGGCAAGGGAGGGCATAGGGGACAGGGGGGTTGCTGGACATGGATGGCAGGGGGGACAGGAGGGTCACTGGACATGGGTGGATGGCAGGGGAGGGGGTTTCTGGACATAGGTGGATGGCAGGGGAGGGCAGGGGGCACAGGAGGGTCACTGGACATAGGTGGATGGAGGGGAGGGGGTCTCTGGACATAGGTGGATGGCAGGGGAGGACAGAGGGGACGGGGGGGTTGCTGGACATAGATGGATGGCAGGGGGGACAGGAGGGTCGCTGGACATGGGTGGATGGAGGAGAGAGAAGAAATGCTGGACATGGATGGAGGCGAGGGAAGAGTGAGGAAGGAGATGAGGTGAGGGAAAAGGAAGAGAGGAGAAAAAGTGCACATGGATATAGAAAATAGGCAGAAGCTGGATCCACTGGACAGTCAAGTCTGCGGAGGACCCAGCTTTTACTTACGGATGTAGGGCAAGAAATGAAGAAGAAAGGCGGAAAGTAAAGAAATAAATGGAAAGGAAGCCCTGGAAACGGAGTTAAGAGGACAGATAGCAGCACAATCGGATACTGAGCCAGCATGATCAGAAAAACAAAGTCACCAGACAACAAAGGTAGAAAAAACTATTTTATTCAGGATTTATTAATTGGAATATGTTAGTTTTTGGAAATGTGCATCTGTGATATTTTTCATGTAAGTTTTAATTTTTGTAGTATTGCTACATACTGAGTCTGACTTCTTGAGGTAACTTTCCAGTTCAGTATTTTGCATTCATGTGTTTTTCAGGTGTGATCAAGGAAGGTGCAGTATTCTGCTAGCGTATAGTTTGCAGCCCTTTTTGTTTTTTGTTTTTTCACTAGTTTGTGCACTGGTGTTTTAGAGCCCGGTGTAATTACAGTGTCCTTTCCACGCCACGCATAAGGTTGTAGCTCGTCCTGTCCTTGGAATTAGTGCTGTTTATGGTTTGTTAAGGTTATGAGTGTGTTTTTGCACACGTTTGTGTATAGTGTTTTGCAGTGGAGAGATTGTGTGTTGGCCTTACTAAGGTGGCACCAAACATCGGAAAGGTTGTAGAGCCCAAATCATGACACACTATCTCTAAAAGGGTGTTTTGTGGCTCTACATGAGAATTGTGATATTATGATCCCTTGCTAGCTTCATATTGTTGATAATCTGCATTTTCCGTATGGCTGGTATATTGGTGTATAAGGTATTAATTGTGACTTTTTTTTTTTACTTATTTTTTTCTGTGTGTTGTCAGACAATTATGGATGACAGAGTCGGAGTCTTCTTGAGTCAGAGAGTTGTGGTATATATTTTAAAACAATTTTAATACCTTGGTGGTCTATATGTTTTTATATTGTACATTATATTTTACATATCACTTAATTTTATTCTATATCTTTTCATTTCATTTTTATTTTATTGCATATATGGGTTACAGAGTAATAGGGGAATTTGAAAGTACTGAATCTTTTCTTAATATTTTTCCTTTATTCTCCTTTGTTATGAGAATTGGAACTACTAATTGTAGTGGACTTGAACTGAATAATTTCTGGGGAGGGGAGGTTTCATGATAGCATTGTGCTTATTATTTCAATCAGTTTTTTGTACAAGTTTAGCTTCATTTGTCTTTATTTGAAATTTCATAAATAAAAAAATGTTCTAAAAATGGAATAATTTTATCAATGGGGTGGAACTAGGGTGGGGGCGGGGCTACGGTGGGGTGAGGCTATGGTGGGGGTGGGGCTAGGATGGGGCCCCACCAAATTGGTCTGCATAGGGCCCCGCACTTGCTAAGACCGGCCCTGCTTATGGGCCCTGCAGATACCTCAAGCTAAGTTTTAGTAAAAGACCCCCTTTACCCTCCATCAGGGCAGCCGAGAGACTAGGCCGGGCCTGGGGCAAGGCTGCCCCGCCTCCGTCCCCCCGCTGCTGCTGCCCCCCCCCCCCCGTCACACCCCTGCTGCTGCAGTTCCCGGTCTCACCTGCCTGCCTACACGGCTCCAGGCCCCCTGCATTCAAAGCGGCAGTCACAGATTGCCTCTCTTCTAGCCTTCCCTCCCTGTGTCCCGCCCTTGTCTGATGTAACTTCCGGTTTCCGTGAGGGCGGGACACAGGGAGGGAAAGCCTGAAGGGAGGCGATCTGTGACTGCCACTTTGAATGCAGGGGGCCCGGAGCTGAGGAGGCAGGCAGGTGAGACCGGGAACTGCAGCGCCGGCGGTCTGACGCCGGCGCCGGGCCCCCCTTGGAGGCCCTGGCCCGGGGAATTTTGTCCCCCCCTGCCCCCCTCTCGGCGGCCCTGCCCTCCATTGCCCTAGTGTAAGCTCCATGGTGGCAGAGCAAGGTGTTACACTGACATTAAAAATATATTAGAGTGTTTCCCCAAAATAATCTCTAAACTAAACCAGGAAATGTAACATTAAAAATAAGTTTATTTTATAACATCTATGCATGCTAACAACAGTATTTACCCATTTTTCTTTCTACAATGTTCTCAGATGTCAACAGCATCGTAAAGATATATTCAACATTTCAGAATCAGCATTAGGAAAGTAGCTCCTTTTTTATTTCTAACAGGATAATGCAACAAGTAAGTTTCTAAATTAACCCTTTCTTTTCTGAAATTGATTCTTTGTGAACAAATTTTACTTTTCAGAAACTTCGGATCCACCTCAAGAACAATCACCCTGGAACAGGTATGTTTAACTTTTTTTCTACGTGTCTCTAATGCCACAGTCTTTAGGGGTATGTTTACTAAGAGGTGTGTTAGCTTTTCTAACGTGCCTTTAAATTTAAGTCACATTAAATGCTAACACGCCTATACATTTCTATGGGCGTGTTAGCGTTTAACACGCATAAACCATTTACACGCGTTAAAAACGCTAACGTGCCCGTAGCGCACCTTAGTAAACATAGGCCTTAGTGCAGGAATCACTTAACTTTGGTCCAAAGTTCAGTTTCCATAAAGTCTTCTGTCCCTTGTGTTACCCGGCATCAATAAAATGTGTTCTGCCTTAGCACATTACAGTTTGTATTTGCTATTTTTTTTTTTAATAAACAAATAATTATAAATTCCTAACCATCTCAGCCCATGTTAGCCCTTTACGATTTCCACTTACACACTCACTTCACACCTGAAATGTTACCTTTCCAGATCCTTTTAAAGTTTCTCATAGTCAAAGTCCCACACCATCACTGCGCTCACTCAATTCTTCAAACAAACTTAATTAAAATTTCAAAGGTCTTAAGTATTTCTTTACTTGTTCTCATTCACTCAAACAGCCTTGAGCCTTGAAATTACCACAGGGCTCCAAATATTAACTAACCACACACAGCTTTTTCCAAACATGCAGCAGCACAACCAGTTTCACAGAAATATACTTTTTCTCTTAACAGAGAAGCACAACTTCACACATGTCCATCCTCTGTCACAGGGGCATAGCCAGACCTCACAGTGGGAGAGGGCCAGAGCCTGAGATGGGGGGAAGGGCAATTTTGGTCTGCCGCCCCGCAGCTGCCACCCTGTCACTCACCACCCACTGCTGCAGCAAATACCTTGTCTGGCAGGGGTCCCCAACCCCTGCCAGCTGAAGCCCTCTCCAGCACCGGTCTCCGGCGACGCCATGTTGCCTGCCCTGCTCTCTCTTCCCCCTCACATCCTGGACACTCCTTTTAGTGAAACTCAATTTTACTAAAAGGAGTGTGCAGGATGTGAGGGGGAAGAAAGGGCAGGGCAGGCAACTCGGCGACGTCGGAGACCGGCGCTGGACAAGGCTTCAGCTGGCAGGGGTTTGGGACCCCCGCCAGCAAAACCAGGGGCCAAGAGGAAATTTGAGGGGGCCCAGGCCCCCATGGCCCCACATAGCTACGCCACTGCTCTGTCAGTTCTCCCACCTAACAGACAACAGGTAACAGCAGGCTCAGCAAGCACAAGCATTCCTTCACTGACATCCACAACATTCCACAACCTCTGTACTACATTTGCCTTCACATTACAGCAAAAAAATACACACACACACACACATATATATATATATATATATATATATATATATATATATACATATATATATATACTAGTAAAAGAGGCCCGTTTCTGGAGCAAATGAAGTGGGCGCTAGCAAGGTTTTCCTCCCTAACACCCCCCTTCTCCCTCCCTCCCTACCTACTTGCCGACCCCTTCGTCATTCTGACGCCATTGCTCCGCACCTCCTGAACGCACCATATGTGCTCCGCCCTCGGTGTGTGAGGCCATTGCTCCGCCCTCGACATCATCATGTTTGACGCGAGGGCGGGGCCCCAAGACTTGGCGATTTCGGTGGCTTCACCACCACAAACCCTTCGAACCCGTCTTGAAGGAAGTGTCGTCAGTGGCTTGCCTTCACTGACGTCAGTGTCTTCAGAACGTTGAGGGTGAGTTTTATTATATAGGATATATATATATATATACACACACACACACACACACATATATCCCTTAAATGATCTTATGATCTTTCTACCTTGTCAGAGTTCCCCTGGATTCTTCCACACCCTTTACTGGCTGTTAACCAACACTTTCCTTGCTGCACAGCTCTGCACAAGCACCAAACTGCCCCATGTTTCTCTTGAAGCCCCAGAACTGCCTGTCTGCACGGAGAAGGGGCAGGGAAAGAAACCTGGCAGGTTTTGGTTTGTTTGTTTTTTTTTAATCCTGGTTACAGTAGGTTTAAAATAAGTACCTGTATATAATATGTAAACTGCTTTGATTGCAAAAACAGAAAGATAGTATATCAAATCACATCCCCTTTCCCTTTAAATGTTCTAAAGAAAAAGAAAGCTTGATCTTTGACAATGAATGTCTTGAAGAAACTTGATTTTTCAGAGAGTTCAACTGAGTGAAGCTGTATCATTATGGAACTTTTCCTGAGTTCTTATATTTGAAAGTGATTTAAGTAATGCTGTGAAGGCATTGAAGAACTTTATATAAAAATATTGTAGAAAGTTTTAAGAAAGATTTATTTGTGTGTGAATCCTAGTAATTAAATCTGAAAAGAACTGAGCAGGATTGTTAAACAAACTGGCCAAGTCCTTTGCTTTTGCCACTCAAACTGGGTTTAATCTTCTGGATTTTGACTTCTCAGTCTATTGAAAGATACTATAAAAATGAGACTTTAATTTGAACTGTTTAGTTAGACACTGCTTTCTGAGTGCCATAACCTCTGAGGAAAGAGGGAGGATTTTTAGGCACTAGTAATTAACTTTTAAACATATAACAGAGCTTTTAACAGAATTTTGCAAAATGTAAGTAACGTTTTGGTTTTGGTTTGGTTTTTTTTGCTACACCAAGAGCTTTTTCTATCCTGAGCTTGGCTAGTTTGGATATAAGAAAGTAAAAACTGAATTTTCTGCTGGAGTGAAAAGGGAATCTCATAAAGGAGGTCACCTTAAAGTTTTGATTGCTATGTGCGAGCAAAACTGAGGGGGCAAATGATCAGAAGCAAATGCGGGCACTGGAGCCCTTAGCGTCGGACTAGCATACACATTTGCTGGTGCCAAATACTCAGAGGGCTCTAGGACAGGGGACAGCAAACGTGGCAGAGATTAGTGCAAGAAGTATGCTAATCTTATTTATTTGTTGCATTTAAATCAGGTAATTTGCCATTCAGCACAATACTCAAAGAAGAGTGTCCCGAACAAGATTGCTCTTACCGCTGGGAACCTTATGCCAGCTCTGAGCTGTCGTTAGGTGGGTAGCCCGACAAATTCCTTTGCAGCTAAGCATTGACAGCACTCCACAAATGAAAGTCAAGCATCGTCACCCCTCAAATTCAAAAAGTATTAGTCACAAGAGGGCAACCAGATGGACCAAAACCACACAGAGCTCCAATGATTGAACCAGGGAGGTCTTCCACGCCCATGGCGTAAACCACCCTGATAACACCCGCCACCCACAAACAAAGCATGGGTGAAGGTAGGGCTTGGCATTAGTAGTACTGAGCTCACCTCTGAACTCCTGTGAACACTGTCTACTGTTGATACTTTTTTCCTCTTCCTTCCCTCCTCCTCTCTGGTGCATGTGACTCTTCAGCGAATGCACCAGGCATCATCTATCCGATTTACTTTCTCTTGCTCGAAGCTAATAGTGTGCATATCATTTGCTTACTATTAACTTTGAGCATGATGAAGTAATTCCTCAGCACTGTTGTCACGGTATTTTCTAGCACTGTTTTGTACAGCACCAGAGTTTTGAGCATCTGGACATGACAGAGACAACACTTACATTCTGGAAAAAATCAGCATTCGGATCAGAACCTGTACCTATCTTTAAAGAAATAAATGACTGAAACTATCTGCCTGTCTCAAATTTGTGTACTGTCTCTCTGTTCCTATGGAAGTCAGGATACCTTCACTGTGAGAAAACCTGGCTAATGGCCCGATTTGGGGGTGGGGTGGGGGGGGGGGGGCAAAGGCTGGTGGCGGCGGCGGCCTAGGTGGGGGGCATGGGTGTGCGCAGCAGTCCAGTTCTGCCCTGGGCCCAGCTGTGTCTCTTGGCAGCCCTGATGTTTCATACACTTTAGCTAGACTGTCAGCTAACCCATAGTATAAAACATCACTGTGAAGACTCAGAACTTTTAAATCAAAACTTCTTTAATACAATCAAGCAAAGAAAATATGACTTACAGTTTGTAGTGAGCACAAGACTTCTGAGTCTTCACTGTGATGTTCTATACTATGGTTTAGCTGACAGTCTAGCAAACAGACTCCGAGATGGAAACCAGAGAGAAAACAGCACTTTACAACTTTCATGCAGAGCATAGTGGATAATGGCCATGCAGAGCCAGCTCCTCCATTAAAAGATAACAAAGAATGTTGGTACTTACCTACCTTTGGGATGTATCACCCACAAAAACCAGGCCAGATCAGGATTGTGTTTGATTCCAGTGCTCAGTTTCAAGGAATCTCACTCAACAATGTGCTGCCTTCTGGGCCTGACATGATCAACAGTCTAGTAGGAGTCTTGATTCACTTCATAAAGGACCTTAATGCCATAACAGCAGATAGCCAGCAAATGTTCTACTGCTTTGTCGTACACTCAGACTACAGAAACTACTTGAGATTCCTGTGGTATCATGATAACAATATCAACCAGGAAATTGTGGAATACAGAATAAGAGTTCATGTCTTTGGTAACAGTCCATCACCTGCAGTAACAACCTAGGGACTCAGAAGGACAGCCCAAGAAGGTGAAAAAGAATAAGGCACGGATGCTAGATGCTTCATTGAGAGAGACCTTTACGTAGACAATGGTTTTAAGTCTTTACCTTCTGCACAAGAAGCCATTGATTTGCTGAGAAGAACATAAGCAATGCTGGCAGAGGCCAATCTGAGACTTCATAAAATCTTCTCCAACAGTCCAGCAGTAATGAGAGCATTTCCTGCAGAGCATGATGCCAAAGATTTAAAGGATATAGATTTAAGGGTAGCTACCCCTCCAGTTCAGAGAAGCCTTGGATTATATTGGGATCTAAACAGAGACATTTTCACCTTTCAAGTCTCCACCCAAGAGAAACCATATACACGCAGAGGTGTCTTGACCACAGTCAAATGTCTGTACGATCCATTGGGGTTAGTGGCTCCAGTCCCCATTCAAAGAAGATCCCTACTGAGGGAGCTCTCCCAAAGTATTGATGAGTGGGTTGTGCCATTGCCACCAGAAATGCAACAAGAATGGGAGAAATTGGAAGATTCTTTAAAGACTCTTGAACAACTGCACTTACATCCCTGTAGCACTCAGCACTGCCTCTCACAAGGAAATCCACATCTTCTCAGACGCTTCTAAAAAAGCTATAGTTGCAGTGGCCTGCCTGAAGACTACAGATTCATATGGACTATGTCATGTAAGATTATATAGGGTTCATTTTTGGAAAGCACCACAACCCAATCATACCATTTGATGCTTAGAGTTGTGTGGAGTAGTGCTAGCAGTAGAGATAGCAGAAATGATACTCAATGAAATGGACAATCAAATAGATACTGTCAAATTTTACACTGACAGTAAAGTCATCCTGGGCTACATCTACAACCAAACCAGGAAATGTTATGCGTAGGTGAGCAACATAACAGTGGCATTATGGGCCAACTGACCAAAATCCAGCAGACTGTGCCACCCAGAGTGGTTAATGGAAACCAGACTTTCTTCTAAAACCTGACCACACATCTCCAGTGACAGAGAACTCTCTGATACAGAGATCTGTCAAGAAATGACTGTTTTTGCTACTAACGTTGTGCTGGAAAACAAATTGGGAGCTCAGCGTTTCTCTTGTTTCTCAAGTCAGATAATGCTCAGCAGAGCTATTGTGCATCTTATTCACATTGCATCTTCACTTCATCAGTCATCAGATAAAAAAGCCAGCACCTGTCACCACAGCCACATCTGTACAAAGTCTCTCTCAGTAAATGAGATTGTTTGAGCAGAGAGTACCATCTTATGTTGCGTACAACAAGAAACGTATGAGGAAGAATTCAAATGCATTAGTAAAGATATGAAACTTCTAAAGAGTAGCCCCCTTCTAAAGTTGAATCCCTTCATTGACAAGGAAGGCCAGTTGAGAGTAGGCAGCCGCCTCACCCAAACAGTGTCCGGCACGTTCGCTGATCTGTTTCTTTCAGTCCTGACTCCTCCTGACGTCCTGCATGCATGTCCTGCATGGGGCTACATACAGGACGTGCATTCAGGAGTCAGGACTCACAGAAACAGATCAGCAAACGTGCCGGACACCGGCGCTGAAGAAGACTTTGGCTGGTGGGGGTTGGGGACCCCCGCCAGCAAAGGTACCTGGCTGTGGCGGCGGCATGGAAAGGTTGGCATCGGTGGCGGGAGAGGGGGTCAAAAGTGACAGGGGAGGGTCAACGGCGGGAGGGGGTCAAAAGTAGAGGGGGCCATGGCTAAATCTGTGGGGACCTATGCCCCCACCTGGCTATGCCCCTGGACTCATCACTCTGGAGGAGCCAGCCAGGCAGTAGCAGTGCAGCAGCATGTGTAATGAAAGTGAATTTTAAAGATTGTTTTTCATCTCTGTCTTGACCGACCAGTGCACTCGGGGTCTGTATTGTTGATTAGAAGTAATTCTGTTTAAAAATAATTGTTTAACTTTGATTGTGTGAAAATAGGTTGGAATGCAGAAGATAAGACACAGCTCTAATTAATTTGGTATGTGAAGGGGAGGATGGCACTTGTTTTCCAGGCCCAGCTTGGCCACCTGGACTTGGGGAGCATGTGACCACGTTCCCACAGTATGGCTTGTTTACCTAAACGGAGAAGCATTCTGTAACTTTCCTCAGATCTGAACATGAGTTCTGAGCCTAATAAAAAGGGGAGTTTCTTTCAGTGAAATTGGGAGCTCATCTGTGAGTAACGTACATACTGCACAGAGGATCTGTTCCTGGTCTAAAAAGCTCCTGGCTTTCACTGTAACGGGCCCCCCCCCCCCAGCTGATGTTAAGAGCCTGGATGATGTAAGGACCAGTGATGATTGTATGTATAGTGTTTATTCTTGCTTCTTTTCCTGGTCTAAGAACTCTTGGCATTGCTTAGATGTAGAGACCAGTGATGTAATGATTGTTTATATATATAGCTAATCATTGTATATACCTTAATCATTGTAGAATTTAGCACCTCTAATAAAGGTTTAATTTCTCTAATACGAATCCAAAAGAATCCACGGTAATTATTGAGTAGTCTGTCAGTGAGACAGGCTGTAAATCCATAGCAGTACATCTTGGCGATGAGGGGTGGGATTCATATAAAGAATGACACCTTTTTAAGAGGAATGCAGGGGAGAGTTGAATTCCAAGGCTGGAATGAGGTACTATATGTTATTATAGCCACTGAGTGGATTCTGGTTTAAAGGAATCATTGCCTTTTGCTGTAAGAGGGAATTACTATGTAAAATGAGTTTATCTTGTTGGGCAGACTGGATGGACCGTATAGGTCTTTATCTGCCGTCATTTACTGTGTTACTATGTAACAGTATTGCTTTTGCAAGCAGTGCATGTCAGGAAAAAAAATGTGACCTTGAGTGAAGGGAGAAGAGCAACAGGTTTTTAAAAAAAAAGGCTTTTGAGCAGACACAGATCGCTTTGGATCTTGGCCAGTGCAACTAGAAGTAGAATTAAGTGTCTCAGGGAAATAAATTTATGCTAATTAGAGCATAATTAGCAAAAATAAAGGAATCGGGTAACACTGGGGTTCTAGAGCCGTAGGTTTGATAGAACTAGAAAAGAAAATATAAAAATAAATCAGGGATTGGGGGAATTCCCTTACTGCATGAAAAGGTGTCAGCCCTTCCAGAAACAGGATAAACTGGGCTAGAACCAAACTGAGAATTAAGGGCAATGTCATACATATATACTGATTCATGGTCTGTGGCAAATGGATTAGCCACGTGGCTACCTACTTGGTATAAAAACTGGAAAATTAATATCAAAGATTTGTGGGGCAGAGAATTGTGGCAAGACATTTGGAATTATGTACAGAAAACTAATATTATTGTTTTTTATGTAGATGCTCATACTCTAGAACGTCTCTACAGCACAGTGGCTGATCAATAAAGTAAAATCACATCTCTCGAGGTGGAAGACTGTGGAAGAGCCAGATAATTGCTCAAGTTTGATGAACTGGGCGCACCAAAAATGTGAACATCTGGGAAGAAAGGCCACTTACAGGTGGCCAACAGATCGTGGTATTAGTTATTGTTGAATGTCTGGTCTGTTAATACCAGACTAGGCGATCTGTTCCCCATATGTCTAAGGGGTAATTAAAAAGGAGAAAATTACCTGAACAAATTTGGTAGATGGATTATATAGAACCTTTACCCAATTTGCAAGGATGTAAATATGTGTGCACAGTAGTAGCTAATTATTCTAGATATGTAATTGCACACCCTTGCAGGCAACACTATTAAAACTTTAGAATTGATAATGGTTCCCATTTTTAAAGGCTAATTGGTACAACAATACGCTTCAGACCATAATATATATATTGGATCCACAGGCAGCAGGTTTAATTGAACGAATGAATGGTCTGTTGAAACAGCAAATACGTAAAATAGGGGGATCATTAAAGAACTGGAAAATAAATTTGGTAGAGGCCTTAAGGATATTTAATAATCGGCCTATTGGGGAGGCAGAAACATCCCTAACGCGAATGGTTACTCCTAACCTACAAGTCTTGGCTACCAAACATGACCAATTAGGATATTGGGAAATTACAGCAGGAGCTATGATGCCTTACACGGCCACTCCAGGAGCAGCAGGGCTGGATTTATATGCTCTACAAATGGTTAAATTGTTACAGATATTCAAAAAATTAATACAGGTTTTGGGAGGGGTGAATGATACAGACTATCAAGGAGAAGTAAGGGTTATACTTAATAACCAAGGTCCACATGATGTGTTAATTCAGGCTAATGATAGAATTGCTTAATTATTAATTTCACCTGTGTTACAATCTGGAATTGTGAAGGTGGATCCACCCACCACCTTTACCACACGAGGGGATAAAGGCTTTGGATCCACTAATCTATTTGTCTGCAGGTGCAAAGGTGTGGGTTACCCAAGAAAATGGGCCCCCACAGCCTGCTGAAATTATTGCCCAAGAGGCGGACAATATCATCCCGATCCTCCGATCTGGGCGGGAAAAATGGACTTATGTCCCAGCCAATAAATGTTATCTTAAGAGAGTAATTGATCTGTTAATATGTTTCATTTATAGATCCTTGTAAGAGTCAGTATAATCCTCCTTCTTATGGTGTCTTTGGGTATTGCCATTACCCCTGGTGGACGACTACATCTTACCACCAAAAGACAAGGCAAGCTGATTTGGCAGTGGAGAGTGAAATCTGACTAGATAATTACACATGTTCAGCCAACTAGATGTGTCCTGTGGGCAACTGTAAACAACACTCAAATATGGAAAGAATATGTCTTGCATAAGTCAGAGACAGACAATACAGCATTGTTGACCCAAAAATGCGGAACTTGTTGACATTTACACCACCGATGTGTTATTAGCACGTTTATATTTTTCTTGTGTGAATGCTACACCTATGAAGACCTGTGTAAATACTGTAGTACCCTTAATTGCTTTAATTGTAGAGTAAAATGAGCTTGATATGATACATTGTTAGGAGTTTTTAGTACAAGTGTAGAGATAACAAAGGCTATTGATGCTGAAATTTTAGCCAACACAAAGTGTATTAGAACTGACATTAATCAGTTTATTATTTTGCAATATGATAAAGGTTTTTTTTAATTATACTCAGTTTATTATACTCATATAGTTTACAAGTAGAAATTAATATAGTATAATTTACTATTTGCATGTTGTAACATTTATTTGCCCTTATACAACGGAATAAGGCTCAAGATGACTAACTAAGGCTCAAGATGACTAACTCTGAACACTCTGAACATTTGTGGAGGTGAATTTCACCGGTGGGTTCCTTCCACAACCTGATTAATAATTTCAAATACTGCCTTGTGCGCTGACCTCTTTTGTTCTGGGCAAATTGTGTAGTTTAATGTAACTAAAGCAGTGTGTATTATTTGTAATATTGAATTTTGATTAGTTAATTAGTGAGCAGCATTATTATCATCGAGTGTAGTACCGGAAGACTGGAGGGTAGCCAATGTTACTCCGATTTTTAAGAAGGGTTCCAGAGGAGATCCGGGAAATTATAGACCGGTGAGTCTGACGTCGGTGCCGGGCAAGATGGTGGAGGCTATTATTAAGAATAAAATTGCAGAGCATATACAAAAACATGGACTGATGAGACAAAGTCAGCACGGATTTAGTGAAGGGAAGTCTTGCCTCACCAATCTAATGCATTTTTTTGAGGGGGTAAGCAAACATGTGGACAATGGGGAGCCGGTTGATATTGTATATCTGGATTTTCAGAAGGCGTTTGACAAAGTGCCGCACGAAAGACTCCTGAAGAAATTGCAGAGTCATGGAATCGGAGGTAGGGTATTATTATGGATTAAGAACTGGTTGAAAGATAGGAAGCAGAGAGTAGGATTGCGTGGCCAGTATTCTCAGTGGAGGAGGGTAGTTAGTGGGGTCCCGCAGGGGTCTGTGCTGGGTCCGTTGCTTTTTAATGTATTTATAAATGACCTAGAGATGGGAATAACTAGTGAGGTAATTAAATTCGCCGATGACACAAAATTATTCAGGGTCGTCAAGTCGCAGGAGGAATGTGAACGATTACAGGAGGACCTTGCGAGACTGGGAGAATGGGCGTGCAAGTGGCAGATGAAGTTCAATGTTGACAAGTGCAAAGTGATGCATGTGGGTAAGAGGAACCCGAATTATAGCTACGTCTTGCAAGGTTCCGCGTTAGGAGTTACGGATCAAGAAAGGGATCTGGGTGTCGTCGTCGATGATACGCTGAAACCTTCTGCTCAGTGTGCTGCTGTGGCTAGGAAAGCGAATAGAATGTTGGGTGTTATTAGGAAGGGTATGGAGTCCAGGTGTGCGGATGTTATAATGCCGTTGTATCGCTCCATGGTGCGACCGCACCTGGAGTATTGTGTTCAGTACTGGTCTCCGTATCTCAAAAAAGATATAGTAGAATTGGAAAAGGTACAGTGAAGGGCGACGAAAATGATAGTGGGGATGGGACGACTTTCCTATGAAGAGAGGCTGAGAAGGCTAGGGCTTTTCAGCTTGGAGAAGAGACGGCTGAAGGGAGATATGATAGAAGTGTATAAAATAATGAGTGGAATGGATCGGGTGGATGTGAAGCGACTGTTCACGCTATCCAAAAATACTAGGACTAGAGGGCATGAGTTGAAGCTACAGTGTGGTAAATTTAAAACGAATCGGAGAAAATTTTTCTTCATCCAACGTGTAATTAGACTCTGGAATTCGTTGCCGGAGAACGTGGTACGGGCGGTTAGCTTGACGGAGTTTAAAAAGGGGTTAGATAGATTCCTAAAGGACAAGTCCATAGACCGCTATTAAATGGACTTGGAAAAATTCCGCATTTTTAGGTATAACTTGTCTGGAATGTTTTTACGTTTGGGGAGCGTGCCAGGTGCCCTTGACCTGGATTGGCCACTGTCGGTGACAGGATGCTGGGCTAGATGGACCTTTGGTCTTTCCCAGTATGGCACTACTTATGTACTTATGTACATTTGCCCTTGAATTATACTTCCTATTAATTTTAGTATGTTTGTTGAAATTAGTGCTCAGTATATGATCCATTTGTATAATCTGTCTTGTTCCTTTTTTTTTTGGTTGTTTTACCTGATGTAGAGTAATAACTTATGTATGGACTGTCGTTCAGACAGAGTTGAAAATCAAGGACCGAATGTAATGGAAGTGAATTTTAAAGATTGTTTTTCATCTCTGTCTTGACCGACCAGTACACTCGGGGTCTGTATTGTTGACTAGAAGTAATTCTGTTTAAAATAATTGTTTAACTTTGATTGTATGAAAATAAGTTGGAATGCAGAAGATAAGACACAGCTGTAATTAACTTGGTATGTGAAGGGGAGGATGGCACTTGCTTTTCAGGCCCAGCTTGGCCACCTGGACTGAGCATGTGACCACGTTCCCACAGTATGGCTTGTTTACCTAAACAGAGAAGCATTCTGTAATTTTCCTTAGAAGCATTCTGTAACTTTCCTCAGCTCTGAACATGAGTTCTGAGCCTAATAAAAAGGGGGGTTTCTTTCAGTGAAATCGGGAGCTCATCTGTAACGTACATACTGTGCAGAGGATCTGTTCCTGGTCTAAAAAGCTTCTGGCTTTCGCTGTAATGGCCCCCCTCCCTCAGCTGATGTTAAGAGCCTAGATGATGTAAGGACCAGTGATGATTGTATGTATAGTGTTTATTGTTGCTTCTTTTCCTGGTCTAATAACTCTTGGCATTGCTTAGATGTAGAGACCAGTGATGTAATGATTGTTCATATATATAGCTAATCATTGTATATACCTTAATCATTGTAGAATTTAGCACCTCTAATAAAGGTTTTATTTTTCTAATATGAATCCAAAAGAATTCACGGTAATTATTGAGTAGTCTGTGTCAGTAAGACAGGCCGTAAATCCATAGCAGTACAGCATGTCACATTAGGAAGAGGAGAGGAGGCAGAGCAAGCGTGCTTGCATGGGTGAAACACCTCTCTTCCCCACCCCCCCCCCAGGCTCCTCAGATACTCGTTTTGGGCTCAGAAATTTTTTTCCTATCTGGCAACCCTGATGCCAGTGATTCACTGCTTTTGGAGGTGAGCAGGAGAAGGAGGGATGCCAGACATGAGGGGGGAGAGAGATGGAAGTCAAGAAGGGGGGAATATGCCACACATGTAAGGGATAAGAGCAGAACCCAGACCCAAATCCATGGGGGGGGGGGGGCAGATGAAGAAATACCAGATGGAAGAGGGGAAGACAGATGGCAAACTTGGGGGGAGGGGGTAGTGTGAGAGCAATGAGTGGAGATACTGGACCAGGGTGAGAAGGGAGAAGGAGGAGAGGTGCTGGACTCCGGGAGGAGGGGAAGTAGAGAGAGGAAGAGAAACAGGACCAGGGAGTAAGGGAAGAGAGAGGGAGAGAGGCTAAACTGGGAAGGGGGAGGCAGGGGAGAGAAAAGGAGAAATGCTGGCCCCAGATTGGAAGGGTGTGGGAGAAGGGGAAGAGAGGGGATAAACTAGACAAGGGATGGAACAATGACAGAAAAAAAGATGGAGGGAGCATAGGGACAGGGATACAGAGGGTCAATGCTGGACACAGGAGGGATAGGAACACAGAGCAGATGGTGAACATTGGGAGAGGATGAAGACAGAGACATAGAGGGGAAATATTCGACAGGACGTATTAGAGACATAGAGGGAAGATGGATAGAGGACAAGGAGAGATGAAATGTGAAATGGGCAGGGGACCCTGACAACAGAAAAAGCAACAAAGAGACACTGGGACCAAAGCAAATGGAAAAATATGCTCAAACAACAGAGATTTAAAAAAAACCCAATATTTTTTCTGATTTTATTAACTGGAATATGTCAATATTGGCAAATGTATTTTTCTGATATCTTACATAGTAACATAGTAGATGACGGCAGAAAAAGACCTGCACGGTCTATCCAGTCTGCCCAAGAAATGTGCCACTTTTTTGTGTATACCATACCTTGATTTGTACCTGTCTTTTTCAGGGCACAGACCGTACAAGTCTGCCCAGCACTATCCCCGCCTCCCACCATTGGCTCTGGCACAGACCGTATAAGTCTGCCCGGCACTATCCCCGCCTCCCAACCACCAGCCCCGCCTCCCACTACCGGCTCTGTTATCCAATCTCGGCTAAGCTCCTGAGGATCCATTTCTTCTGAACAGGATTCCTTTATGTTTATCCCACGCATGTTTGAATTCCGTTACCGTTTTCATCTCCACCACCTCCCGCGGGAGGGCATTCCAAGCATCCACCACTCTCTCCGTGAAAAAATACATTTCTGTTTCTGTAGTATTGCTGAACACGCAGCACCTAACTTTTTGAGATTTCTGAGGGTGGAAGTCTTTTTGTCTTCACATCTCTATTACTGATGTGTGGCCCCTTGTTTCATATTTGTTGAGGGTCTGTCTGTATGTTTTATTTATATGACCAAGGTGTAATATTTATTTTCTGTGTAGGGGTCTGTAGCAGTCTGATTTGTTCTGTATTTTCAGTATATTGGTATTCTAGGGTGCTGCCTCTTTATAGGTAGGGTTGTTATTATTTCAGTCCTGGATAGTCTCTCTTTCAAGTCTCTGCTGCTCACAATGAGCAAGCTGTAAAATTCAAGTGTGATGGTTGACGGCAGATCCTGAATGGGATGAGATTGCCAGTGCCACCCCCTGGCCATTCCAAGGCAATGGAGGCTTGCCTAAAGCCAGTAGGGGCTATGGTGGGATTATGAACTTGGGACCTCTGATTCTCTAACATTAGGCTACTCCTCTGCCCTGCCATGGACATTAGTACCACTTTATTATGACAGGTTTTCTACAATATGTAAGTCTGGAATCTGTGGCAGGGGCGTAGCTAGAAAACAGATTTTGGGTGGGCCTAGGCAAGAAGTGGGTGGGCACCAAGTGTTCTCTCCACACACCCCCCCCCCCCCCCAACCACCACCAAAATAAAATCTCAGCCGGCAGGAAAACGCTTCTTTCCACCTTGGCAGTCTGCAGCAGGCATGCGCTGAAAACTAATATGCAAGTACTGGTATCGTGGAGACTAGCATTTTCATTTCCATTAGGTGGAAGTCTTCAGCTGGTGGAGCTTGGGATCCCTACCGCTACCGCTAAATGTGTGCTACTGTTGGGTGGGCCTGAGCCCTAATTGGGTGGGCCCTGGCCCATCCAGGCCCACCTGTGGCTACGCCACTGTAGTTTGGTGACTGGAGCTCTGTTTCTATTATGTAAAGTTTGTGAAATAATCATATTAGAAGGTATGTATATGTGGCAGTTTTTTTCTTTTGAGGTGGCAACCCTAGTGTGGACTTAGTTGTAGAGGGGAGGGAGGGGGTACAACAGTAGGTATGGCAAGGGACTTGGGGCATGGCATGAGGGCAGGAGAAGGGAGGGGCATAAACGGAGCAGGTGTCAGATTTTTCTTCGGCAAAAAGTTGCCAACCCTACTGGTACTCTTTCTAATGGGCTCACAATCTAGTATTATTATATTGTACTTGGGGCAATGGAGAGCTAAGTGACTTTGCCCAAGTTCATACAGACCTACAGAGGGAACATAGCCTGGTTTCCCCACGATCTCAACCCACTATCGCCTGCGATATGCAGCAGCAGGAATGGAACCCGATGCAAGCTGCAATGCATTTATTGTTAGTGATCAGCATAATCCGCTTGAGGGCCTCCGCGAGCCGAGATACACACACACACCGCCTTTTCATCGCCGGAGGCTACGCCCACCTCCCCGAGCGCGTACAGAGACGCTCCTCCCACCGCGCTTAGGTAATGTTTGCGTCGTGCTTTCATCTCTCTCCCTCTCGCCTCCCTCCGCAACGCCAGTAGCATCCGCGTGCGCATCCATGAGCCGCTCTTGCTACGCGGTGCCCCGCCCCCTCCTCTCTCCTCCCGCCTCCCACCCTCTGCCGCCCTGGTACCGCCCCTGCCCCGCGCGCTTCTCATTCACTGGCTTCGGTTTAATTATGCAGTTGTTTGAGGCGGTTCTGTCCGTTGATTGGCTGTGAGGAGTCTGCGTGTCCCCGCCTCTTCGTAGCTCGCGCAACGCGCGTTGCGCAGGCTGCTCCTCTCTCCCCACCCCCTCCAGCCGGTCTCTCAGTCCTCCTCCTCCTTCAGTGTCTCTCCGGCGCCTTAGAGAACGGAGTTGCTGCCCACGCTGTCCCCTCCCCCCACCGGGCTGCAGCGGTAGGTACCGGTTGAAGAGGACGGAGTGACGCAGTGAAACTAGAAAGGGGTTAGGGGTTGAGAGAGAACGACACCCAGACCCTCCCCCTCATGGGGGGATGGGACGGGACAGGAGAGGTGAGGGTGGAAAGAGAGCCCTTAATGGGGGGAGGGGAGGGAGGGAGACCTGTCTAATGCCCCCCCCCCACCCCTACTCCGTAATAAGAGACATGATGGACTACTAGCTAAAGAACAACTAAAGCTGCTGTCTCTGGGCCAGGGGTAAGGCTAACCCCTCACCCCTCCAGTAGACATTCAAACAGAGTGAGGCAGAGCCCCCCCCCCCCCCCCCCAGAACAAAAGGCCTTTACCTAGGTATCCGATCTCAAGAGAAGCAAATCCCTGTCTTGGGAAGGAACTATGGAGATAGACTACCCCCCCCCCCCCCCCCCCCCCCATGAAGTCAGACAGAGCCCTAGAAGTAGAAAGATACAAATCTGCTCCACAATGAGGGAGCATCAGAGGAAATACATTTAGAACCAAGCGAGAAACCAACCGGCCAGCCCCCATAGCTCGCGAGCATCAGTTTGATCACACGCTCCAGGAGAGAGACCTGAAAGCAAGGACGAAAAGTGTAGTGTAAGAGTGGGGTGCTGCAGGGCAGGACTGAAGTGCATTTGGTAGATAGAGCCCGTGTGGAGCGTCTCGGTGGCAGGATCGAAGTGCATTGGCAGAGCATGTGTGTGGATCTAAGTACTGGAATATCAGAGGTTGATACAGGTCAGGCTTTTGAGATATGTTAGCGGGATGCTACGCTTTTCTTTCGTTTCTTCTGAGCTTCTCCTGTCAGCTTCTGATGTTCAGACTCGGGAGATCATTATTGGAGTCCTTGTTTGCATTTCCCAGGTTAACAGACAAAAAATTAGCATTGTATACCCAACATGTATTTAAATATTTTAATCAAAGGTTTTAAAGATTTAAAAGCTAAGTTGTGATATTTTAGACATAATTTGCAGTGTTCAGGGAACATCTGTCTTAATGTAAGTCACTATACCTTCAGATTTCTATTGCATTTTAATTGACTGTAGTTCATTCATTTATAGATTAGCCAGTTTAAATGAACAGATCTCGACTATTTTAAACTCATTCGGATATTTTCAAACCTGTGAAGGGAATTTCTGATAGCCATTTAAAAAAAAAAAAAAAGATAGTGGTTGATTACAGGAACTGCATGGCAAAGAAGAGGGCAACATTTGTTTACAGTCAGTGATTGAACAGGTTACCAAAATACTAGATCCTGACATGGAAATTCAAATAAGCCCCAATCCTAGTCCACATGCAAATAGGACATCTGCTATTGATCTCACTGCTTGTGGTGCATATTTAAGTTTTTTTTTTTTTTTTTTTTTAAAGTAATCAGTAGTCTTCTGTGACTAGAGGAAGCAGTTGAGAGGTGGGGAGAACACTGAGTGTTTGGAGAGTGGCAGCAGTCTGTCACAGCCTATGTACTATTTATTCCCTTTATGAGGTAAGTCCTCTTAAGTACAGAGTCCAGTATCTGAATCCCATTGCTGTGTGCACTTTGTCATTTACTAAGTTCAGAGGAAATCTTGACTTATTTAAGTAGATAAATAAGATCTTTTGAGAAGCTGGGACTTTTTGTGGGCTTGAGGAAGGGAAGATGATGTTTTCTGAAGGGGAATAAACTGCATTATTCAGCAATCTGCTTCATAATGCAGTAACATAGTCCTCCATTCTAACAAAAAAATAACAGAAATATACTTTACATTTTCTTGGTTTAATCAAGCTGCTTTGTACTGGTTTCATTTTGGACAGTGTTTGCCATACTGAACTGATATGAAGCAAGTGGTGGGAGGAGGCTTTAATTTAGGATTGTGAGGGTCAGGGCAGATGTGGAGTTGTTAAATTGCCCACTGGGCACATGAAATACTTTAGGACATGGTGCTTTACTATTGACAGATGATTTTAAAATTGAGCAGTTGTGCTTTGAGGATCTTTTCCTGATTAGAGCAACATGGGAGAGATGCTGGGCAGGATGGCTTCCTTTTAAGAGCTCAGTCAACGAAAATCTTCAAAGGGGGGGGGGGGGGGGGGGTTGTGTACGTGGAAGGCACAAAACTGGTTTTCAGTAGGATCTTACTTTCGGAAGCAGTTTAGTTTTAGACACTGGATTGCATCACCGTGATTGTCCCTATGGCAGCAGGCTGTATTGCTAGATAAGTGCCTGACACCTGCAGCTGAATACCCCAAGGTGAAAGAAAGCACAAGGGGCATTTTGTGTTAAAAATCGGACAGGGGGGGGACGACATTTATAAACTTCAAACAAAAGAAGTGAAAATCACAAATAATATACATTTTATAGCTCTTTTCAATTTCTTTTCAATAGGGTAGTTGCCAGGTCTGTGTTCTAACTCCCCTTACCCACCAAGTGTAGACTACACTGGCTATATTTCACAGAAGTTGTCATGTTCCCAAATGTCCAGATTGAATTACTGCTATAGCACTCCCAGTCCTGGCAAAAAGGCACTAAAAATCATGCGTTCAGGGGATGAGTAGAAAATTCTCAGATCGCCTTGGTGCCTAAAAATTGGCACATGCTTCTGGCTTGGGAAGAGTCTGTTCTCTGTGACCTAGGAGTAGCTTCTACCGCTGCTACTGGCACAAAGAAGAGACTAGAAGGGAGATAAAAACAATTAGAAATGGACAGAACGAACAAACAAATTAGCGGAAAAAAAGCTATAAAAAACTGACAGGGCCTTTTGGCTATAATGTGCTGAGTGGGGCCTTCTTCTGCCAAGTGAAACTTAATCCATGTTCTGTAGAAGAACTTGAGGGTGGAAGCCAGTCCAAGTCCTTACTGTTCTGTCCTACTAGTGGCTGCATTAAAGTGAACAAAAAGAAGTATGCTAGGCTGCTTAGAATATTCAATGCTATCAGACTTCTGCATAATATCTTCATCCAAGAAATAATGGTGCAGATTAGACTTAACTGTGAATGGTTAATTAAGCCTAAATTTTAATATCTAGGTGGCTTATTATTGTATAGCACAATTAACTGATGGAACAAGATTTCCTTTTGTTTCAGCATGGAAAGCCTGTAAAAGTGTTTAGATGAATCTGTAAGAAATCAGAGCAAATAACTGTTTCTTTAATGAGTGGAATGAATTCTTTTCAGTCAGATTTCAATCGTGCCCTCAGTGGTTAGAGATTAGTTCAAGCATAAAAATATGGGGGGGGGGGGGGGGGGGGCTGCCTTTTTTCCAGCACTGAAAAGGAGAAGTTGTGCACCCTGTCCTGTCCCTTCTGATTTAGTGCAAAAGGGGTATTTGAAATCTTTCCTATATATGACTGTATTACTCTGAGTGATGCAGCAGACAGTGATCCCATGAGCCTCTAGCCTCATACCCCCACCCATTCCCTACCTCAGGTCATGCTAGCTCATTCAGTCTTGATCTTCTTTTTTTATATCATACATGGCGGATCATTCTTCAGATTCCAGTCAAAAAGCAGAACTCTGTTTTGTTCTTCACTGGCTTCTATAACACAGCACAGATAAATACATTGCTACCAGCAAAAGAAATGTAAATGATTAATGTGTTGCACCTCACTAAAGGTATTCTGGATCCTGGTAGTGGTGGATTTTTGTTTCACAGATGCACCGTGTATATTCTGATATAGTGAGTGCTAAACTAATTTATTAAATTTTCTTATGCATTTCAATTTTTAAATATCAAGAATACATCATTTCTTGTGTGACAAGGTATGTCACAGCAATTAACTCCCCCTGACAGAAGAATTCTAACGTGTGGCCTAATATAGCCCAGGTTCCCAGGGCTATCACAGTTTGTTGCTGTGGAATTGTCAGGTCTCCATAGGGGACTGGAGTCTAGGTCAGAACTTCAGTGATTACAGTGGCAATGGCAATAAAGGTAGGCATCTTCTCCACTGTTCTTTGTCCTACCCTCCTCCCCCATGATCCCCCTTCTGTGCCAGTTTGGATGATAACAGGAGCAATGCTCCTCCACCCTATGATGCCCTCACTAACTACCCAGCCACCTCCTACAATCTCTTCTCCCTGCACCAGCAATACCACTGAATTCTTCCAGTTGCTTTCTCTGCCCCCCCCCAAAAAAAAAAAATCAACATAATCATCAATATACTCTCTCTTGAATGCAATCGCTAATCTTGTGCCACATCCTGCTACTCTGGGACAGTGTGTGTTGCTCTTTTACCATGTGGTTCAAAGCACAGCTCTATAGCTCTAGGCAGCCCAGGAGGAGGACGTGGCTTAAGATGATGCACCTCTGCTGCTGTCCTCTGAACCTTGACTCATCTGAGATTAGCGATTGCATTCAAGAAGAGGGTATATTGATGATTATGTTTATTTTTTTTTGGGGGGGGGGGCAGAGAAAGCAACTGGAAGAATTCAGTGGTATTGATGGTGCAGGGAGAAGAGATTGTAGGAGGTGGCTGGGTAGAGTTAGTGAGGGCATCATAGGGTGGAGGAGTGTAAAGGGAAAAAGTAACCAAGCATGTCTGAGTTGTGGGGAGAATGAAGAGATTAGAGGAGGTGCAAAGGGAACAGAGTGTGTGGATTGGACAGGGTGGCAGGAAGAGAGTGAGAAGATTATGGAGCAAACGAGGGGATCGGAGTGGGTGCAGAGAGTGAGGGAGGGGTTGGGAAGAACTTCAGAGGAGTGAGAGAAGGAGATTAAGAGTGTCTCTTAACTTTAATAGGTAGGCAACTGTGTAATCCGCTTAGATATAAGGACAATGCGGGCTATACATGTTTTTTAAATAAAAGTAAATATTTGCCATACTGGGTCAGTCCCATAGTTCTGTTGAGCCCAGCATCCTATTTCCAGCTGTGGTAAATTAGGTCCCAAGCGCATGGCAGGATCCCAGACAGTTTCTGCTGACATCCTGAGATGACCTTTGACTTTTTCTAAGATTACATTGCTAGCAATTGTTTATGGACTTTCTTGCAGGAATTTGTCTAAACTCTTTTAAACCTAGGTACGCTAACTACTCTGAACACTTCTGGCAACAGATTCCAAACCCTGAATGAAAATAATTTCTCCAAAATGTTCTGAATGTGCCATCTGTTAGTTTCATAGAAAGCACCTAGGCTTTATACTACTTGAAAGAGAAAATAATCGTTCCCTATTCACGTATTCCAATCCTCTTAAGATTTTGTATCTTACTCTCAGCCATCTCTTCTCCAAGCTGAAGAGCCATAATCTGTTTAGCCTTTCTTCATAGGAGAGCCATGCCATTCCACCCCTGTATAATTTTGGTCTCCCTTCTTTTTAGTTCATAGTGTGACCAGAGCTGCATACACTGCTCAAAATGAAATCACACCATAGATCTATATACAGAGGCATTTACTGTAATCTCCATTTTATTTTTAATTTCTTTCTGAATATTTCCTGATGATCTGTTTGGTTTTGGGATGCAACTGCACAGTAAGCTGAGAATGTCCATGTATTATCCACAATGGCTCCAAGATGTTCTCTGTGGCAGATCAGTGCTTATGGAACTCTCTACATCTGCATGAACAAAGTCTTTTAAAAGTAATGACTTTTCATAAACATTTAAAAGCCTATTTCTTTTAAAAGATGTTGGGTTAGAAATATGTGCTCTTATTTGAATTGCTTTGCATACTGTTTTTATTTTATGCCTTGTTATATGTTGCTTTTATATGGTTATTTTCGTTTCCTGGGTAATGTCTCTTAATGGAATCCAGCATCTTGTACCTATAGGAGGGATTATTTTTCCTTATATGCATCACTTTGTACGTTCAGTATTCAGTTTCATTTGCCCTTTCTTGATCCTGGATCTCATCTTTCCAAGGTCCTTGAGCCAGCATTTCCCCTTGCTTCCCAATTTCCCTTTTGCTGTCCTACTATACTCTTCCTCCATCTTCATCTTATAACCTATTCCCTCCTCATCTTCTAGATCTCTTTTTCTTAAGTTCCCATACCCCCTCCAAACAAACATAACTAAACCAGACACAAGAAATGTCAGAAAACAACTTTTATATAAAGTACATTGGCTAACTGTTGACATTGAGCATTGAAAAATGTGCACAGGAAACTGGGGTTGTGGTTGTAGCCTTTGCATTGAGGAGAGAGCCAGGATAGAATCCTGAGGAGTGAGCATAAAGGAAAAACACAAACTTAAATTCCTTAGCATCCCTCCGGACCGGCCCAGGATTGGACTGATGGGTTGTGCACGCCTTCCAGCCTGGGCCGGTCCGGAGGGATTAAAGGAAAGCAAATTAGCAGGTAAGGTCTAATTTCTCACTACTACTACTACTACTTATCATTTCTATAGCGCTACTAGACGTACGCAGCGCTGTACACTTGAACATGAAGAGACAGTCCCTGCTCGACAGAGCTTACAATCTAATTAGGACAGACAAACAGGGCAAACAAGAGATAAGGGATATTAAGGTGAGGATGATAAAATAACGGTTCTGAACAAGTGAATAAAGGTTAGGAGTTAAAAGCAGCATCAAAAATGTGGGCTTTTAGCTTAGATTTGAAGACGGCCAATTTATTACCAACAAAATAAATTGTTTCTAATAAACCCACTGTGTATAACTAACAACCTCTAGTCTATGTAGTTCAAATGCCTGAAGTTCCACATCCAGTACCTCTAGATTTCTTGTGGTCAAAAAGAATGTAACTGATAGGGCCTCTTGGCTATAATGATCATAGCATAATCAAATTTAAGTTAACTGGCATGAGAGCACTAAGGAAATCAACTGAGTTAACATTTAACTTTCAAAAGGGCAATTGTAATAAAATAAGGAACATGGTTAAAAAAAAACTACAAGGAGGAGCTGCAAAGGTTAAAAGTTTATATTGGACATGGATGTTTGAGTGCCATTTTGGAAGTCATAGTCGGATGTATACCATGTATTCATGTGTGCCAGCTAAGACAAAAGAGGCTATTACAGCTAAACGAACATCTTTCAAAAAATGGAAGAAGGATTCAAATGAAGGAAAGTGGAAACAGCATAAGTACCCGCAAGTTAAATATAGAAAGCATTGATTAGGCAGACAAAGAAATTTGAAAAGAAGCTTTCTGTAGAGGCAAAAACTGAACTTTTTAGAAAGTGTTTGACAAAGTCCTTCATGAGACTCCTGAAGAAATAAAAAAGCCATGGGATAGGAGGCAATGTCCTGTTGTCGACTGGGGAACTAGTTAGAAAGCAAGCAGTAAGGCTAAATGGCTAATTTCTTATTGGACAATGATGAATAGTGAAGTACCACAGGAATCTGTGTGACAACCAGTGCTTTTTAATATTTTAATAAACGATCTAGAAATGGGAACGAGTGAAGTGATCAAATTTGCAGATGACACAATTATTCAAGTTGTTAAATCGCATGTGTATTGTGAGAAATTTAGGAGAATCTTGCAAAACTGGAAGACTGAGCATAATGCAAAATGATGCACATAGAGACGAATAATTCTAATTGTAGCTACATAATACTAGGTTGCATATTAGGCGTCATCACTGAGGAAATTAATTTAAGAGTCATTGTGGACAATACATTGAAATTTGCTCAGAGTGCAACAGTGTCCAAAAAAGCAGAGTGTTAGGAATTATTAGGAAATGAAGAGATAATAAAACAAAGAATATCATAGGTAACAGGTGGGTTAAAATAGATAAAATAATGCCTCTGTATTGCTCCACGATATGGTCACACCTTGAGTACTTATGTGCAGTTCAGGTAGCCATATCTCATAAAAGATATAGTGGCATTAGCAAAGATACAGAGAAGTGGCCAAGATGATAAAGGAAATGTAATTCCTTTCATATGAGGCAAGATGTTGCTTTGCTTTAGCTTTGAGAAGATGGCTGAGGGGAGATATAAGAGGTCTATAAAATCCCAAGTGGAGTGGAACGGGTAAATACAAATTAATTGTTTGTTCATTCAAACAGTACAAAGACTAGGGGACACACCATGAAGTTATAAAGTAGTACATTTAAAACAAATAATAGAAAATATTTGTTTCATTCAAAATGCAGGGACTTATTGCTGGATAATGCAATAAAATCAGTTAGTGTAGATGGATTTGGAAAAAAAGGTTTGGACAAATTTCTGAAGAAGTCCATAAACTATGTTTTAGTACACCTGGTAAAACTACTGCTTATCCCTGGAGATAGTTTCCCTGCTACTTACCTATGTTTTGGGATTCTGCCAGGGACTTGTGGTCTGGGTTGGTCACTGTTGGAAATAGGATACTAAAGGGGGGGGGGGGGGGGAGTGACATCATTGCCTAAGATGGAAGCCTGAACTCAGAGCTTCTCCAGCCCTAATTTTCTTCTACCAATATTTCATGCAGTAAGAGTAATCTACATTCCAACCATGCACAACCATTAGGGTCTCGCTCTACTATATATAAGGCTGCACGTCTTATATTCCAGCAGAACCGATATACTCATATCACCCCTCTCCTTAGGTCACTTCACTGGCTTCCGATCAGATACCGCATTCAGTTCAAGCTTCTCCTTCTTACCTACAAATGCACTCAGTATGCAGCCCCTCATTACCTCTCTACCCTCATCTCCCCTTACGTTCCCGCATGAAACCTCCGCTCACAGGACAAATCCCTCCTCTGAGTACCCTTCTCCACCACCGCCAACTCCAGGCTCCGCCCATTCTGCCTCGCCTCACCCTATGCTTGGAATAAACTTCCTGAGCCCCTACGCCAAGCCCCCTCCCTACCCATCTTCAAATCCTTACTCAAAGCCCACCAATGTTGCTTTCGGCACCTAACCTCTATACCTTTCAGGAAATCTAGACTGCCCCAATTTGATGACTCCTACTTGACTAACTGTACATTTGTCCTTTAGATTGTAAGCTCTTTGAGCAGGGACTGTCCTTCTATGTTGAATTGTACAGCGCTGCGTAACCCTAGTAGCACTTTAGAAATGTTAAATAGTAGTAGTAGTCTCGCTCTACTACTTTGAAAGATGCTGGAATGTCGCTCCCTCAGCGAACAAATCTTAAGGATTTTGCCTATAATCCACAGCAGTGGTAACAAAGATGGTGCCGCTCCTCCAAATTACGCAGTGCTTGGAACAGGAATTGGTTGAAAAACCAGCAGACGAGAGAGAACCACTGCAGGAGCTTCGGATATTGCTACAAGAGATAAAACAAGATATCAAAGCAGTAAGAGATGAGCTTTCAACGCTAACAGCGGACTGCTGAGGGGCGATAAGGGAATTAGGCCACCAAGTAGAGGATTCGGAGATGCTTATTGAGGAGCATCATGAATCCCTCAAAGGCCTAGAAGCCTCCTTTGCCAAGCAGCGCTTGGATCATAAAGTGGAAGATGTGGAAAATCGGAGCCGTTGCTCTAATATTCGGTTTTGTGGGGTCCTTGAAACGGTGAACTATAATTGTGAACTGGTGGTACAGAAGATTGCTAGCATGTTACTTTTGGAGGAAGGTCAAGCGGTGATGCCAGAGCACATTAAACTGGATAGAGCCCATTGTGTGATAAATCGCCCAAGGGCCAATCTTCCCAGAGACATTATAGCCTGTTTTACCAACTGTAAGATTAAGGAAGCAGTCCTACAGAAAGCTAGAGCGAAAAGTCCGATCATATGGGATGCATACAATGTGGAACTGTATCAATATTTGGCAGAATTAACCCTACACCGCAGAGGAGAACTTAAGTCTCTAGCCACATACCTCATTGAAAAGGAGTTGAAATACAGTTGGCAATATATATCCCTTTGCATTGGCCTATTTACAGGGGAAACGCCATATTATAAAATCGCTGGATGAGGCTGGCGCTATTTTTCCTGACGTGGTGCCACCTTCTGCATCTTCTAATTCAGCCAAATTATCCTATGACCCGAAGTCACGCAGTTCTCGCCCCAAATGGCAGCAGGTTTCCAGAGGCAGAAGATGCTAGCTGCATCTGGAACTTGAGAAATATCGTGCCTGGTCTTGTAATAACTGTAATCCCGGTAGCAAACCTTCAGGGGTGGTAGGCTCCCTTTAGCAGTCCACAAACAAAGTCCTTCCAGACAACACACAGCTTTTAGTTCCCAAACAGTTTATTTCCCCTCCTCCACAAAATCTCAGTTCAAGGGGTTAAAGTCCCATTCAGTTTCCAAAATAAAGCAACAAGAAAAAAACTTCCCTTTAAATCCAAGTTCTCCCCCAGTTCAACAGCCTGGGTTTCAGTTTTAAAAAGTCTTTCCGCTTGGGTGGTTGCAGAATGGCAGTACACCGCCCACAACACAGCTAATTGATTCCTGTGACCACCCACTGCCTTCAGTCCCTGCAACTCTGCCCCAAAGTACAATTACAGTCCATGTCAACTGGCTCCTCCAAACCTGGTGTGTTGGTCTCTCCCGCCTCTCCTTCCTCCAAACACTCCATTAACTCTGCCTCTCTGCTAGGCTGTTGGTTGGAGACCTCCTCCCCCTCCCAGGTGGAAGGAATCTTGTACTGATTTCTAACCCAAGGGTATTGAGCTTTGTCATCCCTGCTCCCCCTTCTGGTTCTTGCCCGCCATAGCAGCTGCTCTTTCCAGTCCTTTTCCCCCTCCCTTCCACGTGGGGGCCCTACTGGGTTTTGGGACCTACCACCCCGATCCCTTCTCTCTGGGCCTTGTGGGGAATGTAGTCTGGCCCCATACCTCCTCCTGAGCTGCTTAGACCCTCCAACCTCCTTACAGTCTGGAAAAAGCTTATGTTAATCAGTAGCGGACACTTGGCTGTGCTGCACGAAGAGAGTCTGCATCTCCTGGATATATCGGGACTATTACTAGAACCCGAGGTTGGACATGTTGGCAGTTTAACTAGTTGAAACTTGATATGGTTGTGTGAGTTGAAAGGTTATATAACATAGGACTTTGGGAGGTATATGCTTTACTTATATAAAGGGCTGTGCATCAGTGGCCTCTTCCTCCTGCATTACCTTTTTGACCATGCGCAGTGTGGTATGCCTTCCTGTCTTCATTGACAGAAGCTTGTGGGGAGAGGAGGGTAGGATTGGGGGATATTGAAGGGAAAGAATTGGGGGTTTATATTGCAATTGATGGAGGGGCAGTTCCTTTGAGGTGGATGGAAGCATTGGAGGAGACCCGGGATTGAGCTGTTTAGGGGTAATGATCCACAAGTTACATAAACTGGAATTGATATGCATGGGTCTGAATGTACCATATATTATTTAAGGAGGTTAGGCGGCTGCAGACAGATGTACTCTTTATTCACGAGACTAATTTACTATCTAAATATGTATATTTATTTAAGCAAACAACAAGGTGCGCTGTAGCGCACTTTGCTTCCAATCGCGTCCGCCTCAAAATTGCAGGGGTGGGTATACCGTTGGGTGAACCCCACCCTTAGTGGGTGCGTAAGAAAATCATGGATAGAGAGGGGCGCTTTTTGATACTGATTGTGGAACTTCGGGATTTGGTATTCACCTTTCTTAGTTTATATGCACCCAATCAAAACCAAGGCTTCTTTTTTCAACAAGTTTCAGATACTCTGGAAAATAATGTAGAAGGTATGCTTTTGATAGGGGGTGATTTTAATATTACCTTGAACCCGTAAAGGATAATTCAGCCATTAGGTTTAATTATGCAAAAAGGGATCATGCCCTGGCCCTTTCATTTGTAGCTAAATGGGACCTTCATTACATATGGAGGGAGGTACATGGGAGCAAAAAGGGATTATACCTATTATTCTAATCTGATTGACATGTGGTTAGGGGATTCTCTGATTAGAAGATCTGTTTCTGCAATAGATATACACCTGAGGACATGGTCAGACCATGCTCCCCTCACAGTACATTTAGGTTTTACTAGGGATAAGACTCATCTCCCTTGGCACTTGAAGGATAGATTGCTGGATAACCAGGAACATCTACAACAATTAGAAAAAAGCCTTTGAAAGTATTTGCAAATTAATGGTACTCCAGATTTAACTTCCTTGACGTTATGGGAGTGTCTCAAGGTAGTAATGAAGGGGCATCTCATATCCTTGCAGGCACACCTCTATAAGGAAGTCCATAGGAAGGAGCAGCAGTTTCGGGACAAAATATCTGATTTAGAATACCTTTGTAAACAAGGAAAGGGTACATCTACTCATAAAATTGCCTTGCATAAATTGAGGCTGGGTTTCTATGATCTGGAACTAGCTACAATGAAGGATAGATTAATTCAAACTAAACAAGAATATTTTGAGTTTAATAATGCGAACAAATTATTAGCACACAAACTAAAGCGGCAGGCAACATGAAATTACATCCATATGGTTCTAGATGCTCACTCTAATGTATGTACAACTGACATAGCTATTCAGCAGGCCTTTTTAAAGTACTATGAGCAACTTTACACTCAGGAGAATGACCCCTCTCAGGAAGATATAGAAAAACAGTGGGGATAGCTCTCCCAGGATTGACTCCATCTGAGGTAGAGGGACTGTCCATTCCTATCACTCGGGAGGAGATGCTTTGGGCCATTAAGACTCTCCCATCGGGCAAAGCATTGGGATCAGACGAATTTGGCAATAAATTCTACAAAATATTTAAGGGTATCTTGGCCCTGGTGCTAACCAGAGTTTATAACTCCTATCGAAGAAGTCACTGTTTTGCCCTATTCGTGGTGCTTAGTCATGGTGACCATCTTACTGAAGCCGGGTAAATCCACACATTTGTGTTTCTCATATAGGCCCATTTCACTCTTGGGTACTGATTACAAGATTTTGACTAAAATACTGGCTAATAGATTACAAAAGGTTCTGTCTCGTCTTATACATGATGACCAGGCGGGATTTGTCCAGGACAGACAAACAGTGGATAATACCCAGTGGGCTTTAAGGCTGATTGCAGCTATGGAGAAGGATGGGGCTCCAGCTATCCTGGTATCATTGGATACAGGGAAGGCCTTTGATAGGGTTTCCTGGCCATTCCTGATGGCTATACTGCAGAAGATAGGTTTGTCGGAGCCTTCTCTTCAGTGCATTCAGGCAGAGTATATAAGTATCCCTTGGCTATGCTCAAGCTTCATGGCTCCTGCACTGCTGCTTTTGAATTACGGAGGGGAACTCGCCAGGGGTGTGCGCTCTCCCCTTTATCATTTGCTTTATCGATTGAACCTTTGGCAGCTATGATTCTTACATCTTCGGGTATAACTTAAGTTATACTATCTTATCATAGATTTTCTAAATGTTAAATATCCATAGCTATCCCAGTATGTTTATGATACTGTATTATAAAATTGGATTCTTACAACAAATTACTTTCTTATGCATTATTCTTTGTTGTGTATCCAGTACTGTTTATTGTAAGCCACTTTGAACTCAAACTTGTTTGGGATAATGTAGGATATAAATGTCATAAATAATAACTGGAATCCATGTGGGAGGGTTGTCCCATAAACTAATGCTGTTTGCAGATGATATATTTCATACGTTAACCAACCCTCAAACTTCCCTGAGGGCAACGATCAATATTTTGGACACTTATGGCCAAGTCTCGGGATTTAAGATAAATTTGCAGAAGTCACAAGTATTGAATCTGACGATGTGCCCCAAAGATACTCTACCTTTGCATTGTGCCTTTCCTTTTCAATGGGCATCCAAATGTATTCAGTATCTGGGTGTATAATTGACCAATACGATCGGAGGGATCTATGAGGAGAATTTTCCTCATAAGCTGAGAGAGTTGTTCATAGATCTTGATAGGTTGGAGAGTCTACAGATATCTTGGTTGGGGCGAATTTTGACTCTTAAGAGGACAATCCTCCTGAAGCTGCTGTACCTGTTTCAAGCTATTCCATTGCAAATCCCCCACTTGTTTTTTGAAGCGCTCAGGTGTAAAGCCTTTGCCTATATTTGGAAATGCAAACCCCTTGAGTGGGACGCCAGATTTTGTATCACTTGAAAGCAGATAGGGGTATGGAGGTGCCGAAATTTGAGTTATACTATCCGGCAGCTTTACTACAGGTTGTGGCCCATTGGCAGAAAGATATTGACAATCCGTGGACCAGAATGGACACACAGACCTGTGGTTTAGACCCACTATGGGCTTTGCCTTGGCTTCCCATTTCACACTTGAAAAAGATATTGGCCACCACAAGACCTATCTTGAGAGCACCTTTATCCTTGTGGGTGACAATACGAAAAAAGTTTTGCACAGAGACAATATCATTTAACCACCCCATATGGTATGCTGGTAAATTCACCCTGGGGCTCCTTGATACAGCATATACACATTGGGGTAAACAAAGCCTACGAACACTGGGGCAGATATGGGTGGAGCGCGACCTTCTGTCATTCTCTGAACTTCAGGAGGAATTTGGGTTACTCACTGGGGACCATTTTTACTATTTACAGCTCAGAGACTTTATACTACGCAGAGCAAAAGAGGAACTAGCTTTGGCTGATACCTTTTTGGAGCTAGCTGTGATTTCTGGTACAGGTGGGGGGGGGGGGGGGGGTATAATGAAACTGTATTGAGCATTATTAAAAGATGAGGTCCCTGTCTAGAGATATATTGCAAAATAGGAAGATATTTACACTCCAGTGGACTAAGATTTTCAAAACTCTATTCAAGATATCAGTTGCTACCCCACTGGTAGAAAATGAGTACAAGATGTTTTATAAATGGTACTTTACCCCTATAAAAGTGGCTTGAATATATAACACAGGGTCCCCTCAGTGATGATGCAAATGCAGGGAACAAGGGGCATTTTTTCATATATGGTGGTCATGTCCAGTGGTGCAGACGTTGATTCAGGAGATTAATACTTTCTTACCCATCCTCTGCCCCACTCAGGCAGACTGCTGTCTACTGAATTATAGAACCCCAGGGATCCCCAAAGAGATACATTCTTTTTTGATGTACGTTTTTACTGCAGCCAGAACAATTCTGGCTCAATTATGGAAACAATCAGCGGAACCACCTTTAGAGAAAGTTTTTCAGAAAGTAGATTATTATTATTTGATGTCCAAACTGACTGCACAGAAGAATGGGTGCATTATCCCACATTGTAAAGTATGGGATATTTATAAAACTTGGAGGTCGTCTCGTCATGTCCCCTAAGATCATTATTAATACTGTCTCTGTGGTATACTGCCTACTCCATTGATTTTGTTGCATAGCATAATTAGAACAGGGGATGGGCAGGAAAGGGGGGATGGTTTTAAGTTTAGGGTAAAACTCTGGAATGCATGTACTAAAGCTTTTTGATATTAATCATTTGCTTATTGTTTGGCTATTGTATTGCATTTTCATTGCAAAAATAAAATTATTAAAAAAAATAAAAAAGAATTAGGATACTAAGCTTGATAGACCTTTTGGTCAAACCCAGTATGGCAGTTCTTATAGTCTTATGTTCTAATAGATTTCGTTAGGGAAATTTGAACTGTCTAGACTTTGTCCAGTGTGACAGAGAGCTTAATGATGGGAACTTCAAGGGTCCTGATTGAAACAGGACCAGCAGAAGTATTGGTGTTCTAGATGTTTACTTTGTTTTCCATTGACTCCCTGACTTCAAATTTTTTTCCATTGCACTCTGGCCTTGCAGTTCACACTATTGCCACTACCATCCCTTATTTCTGTGCTCTTCCTGAAATAGTCATGTTTTCTAGTTCCTTTACAACTGTTGCTTCCTCCACTTATGTGGTATTAGCATTAATGGGTCAAAGCTTCCACTGGGCACATGCAGAAGGCACAGTTTAGTCCTTGGAACTTCAAGATTCTTAGTGAAGCTTAGTGTCTAGCTGGGAGGGTGCTTCTCTGACCTCTTGGACAACACACGTGTCCAAGGAAGAGAAAGGAGAGCAAGAAAAGCTCTTACTGGAGAGTGGAGGTTGCACCAAAGACTTGGAGGGGAAGCTTCAGATTTACCTATTTACTTCCCGATAAAGAAAACGTTAGTAGAAAATTTTCAACTGCAAATCTCCAAATCACCATTGCTGTTACTGCTATTACTTATCATTTCTATAGTGCTACTAGACATACACAGCGCTGTACACGAAACATGAGAGAGTCCCTACTTGACAGAGCTTACAATCTAATAAAGATAGGACAAATAAGAGAATTACTTAAGGTGGCAATGATAAAACAGACATGGGTACTGAACAAGTGAATAGGGGTCAGGAGATAAAAGCAGCCTCAAAAAGGTGAGCTTTTAGCCTAGATCTGAAGACGGACACTGACGTACTGATTCAGGAAGTCTATTCCAGGTGTATGATGCAGCAAGATAAAAGGAAAGGAGTCTGAGTTGGCAGGGTACAGATAAGAGAGATTTATCGGATGAACGGAGTTCCCGGGGAGGAGTGTGGGGAGAGATAAGAGTGGCGAGGTACTGAAGAGCTGCAGAGTGAATGCACTTGTAAGTTAATAAGAAATGGATAGGGAGCCAATGAACTGACTTAAGTGCCATCTTGGGTCTTCCATGCTGGTGTTCACGTGTGATTGCATGATGCAGATTTATGGACAAGACCTTTTTGTTTTTGTTTTTTGTCATTAACAAACCAAACCAGTGATTTGTTCTCTCCTGCCAGCAGGTGAAGAAAGTGACAAACTGCTTGGCATAGTTTCAGGCAGCCAAGAAATAGGTCAGTATTCTCTGACTTCAGCAGATAGACTTCTGGTTTGGTGCATCCGATCTAGTAAATAACAATGTAGGAAATCTCGAAGGAAGAGACATTTGGAGACTGTTCTCAGCTTCATCCTAGCATGTTTTTCATGCCATATTGAGCAACTGGTCTCGCTCCTGGCTGAGGAAGAGCATAGGACTACAGGTAGAAGAACATTTCGTTTAGCTGAAGACCACACAGGGAGACAACGCTGTGAGGAGACAGGAACTAGGTAGGTGCTTTTTGGAAAGGAGAGATATTATTTAAAATCTCCACCTGTAGGAGGCTTGTGCTAGGATAATGTCCATTTAATCCTACCCTCTGTTTTCTGTCCAATACCAATTCCTAATCCACAGGACATTGCCTCCTATCCCATGACTTCTTAATTTCTCAGGAGTCTCTCATGAAGATCTTTGTCAAAAGCATTCTGGAAATCTAGATACATCAACTTTATCCACATATTTGTCTGTGTTCCATCATTTTATTCTTTATAATAGTTTCTACTATTTTGCCCGGCACTGAAGTCAAGCTTACTGGTCTATAATTTCCCAGATCACCCCTGGAGCCCTTTAAAAAAAAAAACAAAAACACACACACACACACACACAAAACAGGCAATACATTGGATACCTTCCAATCTTAAGGTATTAGATGATTTTAAAATGGGTGGGAGAATACAATAGCTGCCCTTATACAGTTTTACAACCAGGCAAAGCCTTCTCCACAATCTGTCAGCCCAGACTGCAACCATGATCCCAGGTGCTGTACTAAACCAATGGCTTCCCTATTGGCAACTTCTTGCATGATACTTTTTCAGACATCTGAGCTACCATCCTCTATACTCAGTCTGTTTATCACTTGCTGACCTTCGGTAATGCTGGCCCAATGACCAATTTTTCTCAATGGAGGAGGGCGAATAGTTGTGCTGCAGGGATATGTTGTGGGATTGCTGCTATTTAACATTTGTAAATGATCTGGAAATTGGAACGATGAGTAGGGTGATTAAATTTGCAGAGGACACAAAACTATTCAAGGTTGTTTAACACACATGCAGACTGTGAATAATTTCAAGAAGACCTTAGGAAGCTGGAAGACTGGGCATCAGAATGGCGGATTAAATTTAATGTGGACAAATGCAAAGTGATGCGCATTGGGAAGAATAATCCAAAACATAGTTACCTGATGCTCGGTCCCACCTTAGGGGTCAGTACCCAAGAAAAGGTTCTAGGTGTCATTGTAGACAAAATGCCAACATCTTCTGCCCTGTGTGTCAGCGGCCAAAAAAGCAAACAAGATGCTAGAAATTATTGGGAAAGAGATACAAAATAAGACCAAAAATATTATAATGCCTCTGTATCGCACCATGGTGTGACCTCACCTTGAGTATTGTATTCAGTTCTGGTCGCCGTATCTCAGAAACGATATAGCAGAATTAGAAAAGGTTCAAATGAGCGACCAAAACGATAAAAGGGTTGGGACTCCTTCCATATCAGGAAAGGCTAAAGAGGTTAGTGCTCTTCAGCTTGGAAACGAGACAGCTGAGGGAGGATATGATTTAGGTCTATAAAATCCTGAGTAGTGTAGAACAAATAGAAATAAGTAGGGAACACTCAGTGAGTTACTTGGAAATACTTTTAAAACAAATATGAGGAAAAATATTTCACTTGACGAATAGGTAAGCTCTGGAACTCATTGCTGGAGGATGTGGTAATGATGGTTAGCATATCTGGGTTTTAAAAAAGAGTTGGACAAGTTCCTGTAGGAAAAACCAATAGTCTGTTATTGAGATGGACATTGGGGAAGCCAGTGCTTGCCCTGAGATTGGTAGCATGGAATATTGCTACTGTTTGGGTTTCAGCCAGGTACTTGTGACCTGGATTGGCCACTGTTTGAAGCAGGATACTGGACTAGATGGGACCATTGGTCTGATCCAAAGTAGCTATTCTTATGTTCATATGACCTTTAATACATTCCACTGGTTTGGACTGATCTGGTAGGGACAAAGAGTAATGTGTAATTATGCCCTCCCTGATAATTATTATTCCTCGAGTCCTGTCACACCAGTCAAGCTTCCTGATGAGAATGCTGTGATGTCCAGAAAGTCCTGGACTGTAGAGATCTAACATGGCTAAGCTTAGATTATTGTGACATATTAATAATAGTAGGAGAGCAATTGTTTCCTCTAAAGGCGGTATATAGTCCATGGAGAATTGGTGGCCAATGAAAAGCACCAGGCAGTTTTCCTCTGGGGCTGGTCTGGCAAGACTCGGGAGTGATGATTATCAGGAAGGATTAACTGTAATTTTTTAATGGCGTTGTATGTTTGCAGAAATTTTCAGTAGATGCTTTGGAGTTCACCTTTTCTTGCAGTGCGTTAAATATAGTATGTGTGCAAGGAGGATGTACAGCAGATGTGGCATATTGACTGATCTGATGGGTTTACAGTTATTCTCTTTTTGAATAAAAAGATTCTTATAAATAAATTGCTATGCCTTGGTTCATAGAGCTGGGCTTTGTTGATAATAGTTGTTCTCTTCTTGTCCCAGATAGTGTCATGGATGGTATATGGCTGTGTGCATGTGTGTTTCTGCAGAGCTTAAACTAAAGCACAGGGTCTCCTACGTGAAAGGTGACAATCCCAGCAAAACTGGTCTCCCTGAGTCTTTGGCTGCATGGGGTACTGTGTGTTTTAGAAATGGCTTATTCCAGGTGGTTTAACTTCCAGGGGTTAGTTTTTTGAAGTGCTAGTAACAAGCAGTCTTTCAGTTCAAACTACAAGTTTATATTCAGAAAAACAAGGTGTCATTGTGCCTCAGGGCCTTCACTGATGTGAGGTGACAGGGCTCTCAGGGGATGGTTTGTCCTTCTGCCAATAGGTGTAAATTACAAGTTTGGTTATTTACCGGAGCAGAATACTATCTTATGTTGCATTGCTGAGGCTTTACTGCTGCATGTGATCAACAAGCCTAAAATAGCCTGGCTAGGGACTGCTTTACTCAAAAGCTAATTAGCCAAATGTGAAGCAACAATGAGGAGCAAAGCACTGCTTTTCTGAAATTTATCCTGCATGGATGAGGTCTATGTAGAAAGCACATGCAATTTTCTTCCTTTCCTTATGCACACTGTGTCCAAATACAGCTGGCTAGAGAGCTCAGAGCCTGAGTGTACAATATAACTTACTGATGAGACTAGACATGTCTCGTTCAGTATCAGATAGGAATCTTCACAGGAGGAATTGTGGTCCTAATCACTTTTGTGCTCAGGTTTTGTAGTCCTTTGATCACTAATATGGGCCAGCCACCTTTCTAAGGACCGGTGCTGACTGGACTATCCCACAAAACTGTGTAAGACCCAGGACATCCTGCCCAAGATCCAAGAGCGTAGGGAGGGATGGCAGCAGTATTTAGGACTGGTGTTGCCTGAGCCTGTGGTCTGTGAACCTAACATAATGGCCTTTGTAAACCATATGACAAGCAAAGAGTACATCTCTCTGGTTCTGTGCTGTGCATCTGATCAAGCTGGTTGCTGCTTCCCTTGCACACAAGTTAAAACGGGGTCTGAAGAAAACTACAGGACAGCTTGTGGCAATGCTGGGGAGAACTCAAACACTGAATGAATGATCTTTTCCTAGGGAGGGTTTATTAGTGGCCGTGTTCTTAAAAAAAAAAAAAAAAACCCAGCTCCATTCATATAGATGAGTGGGCATTTCGCTGCCAGGCTTCATTGTTTAAGGATCAGTGTTTGTAACTTCCCCGATCACCACCCTCATAGGCCACAGCCATCCGTAAATTGTAATCCGGTATTTGCGGTTGGGGGGAGGGCCCTTAGGTTTCTCCCTTCTTGTTAATGTCTTGGAGAATTTGTGCTCCCAGCTGTGGACTCTCAGGAAATGCTGAATGTTAGAGCTTCAGACCGCTGCTGTCTGGAAAGTACACGTAATACTCATGAGGATTTGGGCAGCAGACTGAGCCAAAAGACACTGGATTTCTTAAATATGAACACCATTGTGGAGCCTGGGGGGGGGGGGGGGGGTGGTATGCTAGTCATCCACTTGATAGGATTCCTTTGCTTTCTGCAGGTAGAGAGCACAACTAGTCAACAAAACTGATTGGTTGGAGCCCCTTCATCCCACCCCAAATTGTGCAATAAGTCACAATTGTAGCACAGTGTCTTTGTTTGTTGTTTATTACATACTGAGAGGAAAAGAATACTGCTGTAGTTTATGCAGCTGAACTAGATTTTGCAAAATCCAGGAATTTGACATCCTGTACTTTCACAATGTCCTATTGTTTAATAGGGTTATTTGTTTTATAAGGTGCTGTGTGGTTTGTGAGCTCTGGTGGAGGGAGGCAGGAAGAACTCTGGACAGACAGCCAATAAATAATTAACACTATTCTTCAGGTACAACTCTAATGGGCAAATGATCAAAAGCCCCGCGCTGTTCCAAACAGCGTTCTAAAAATAGCGCTGGAACAGCGCGGGGCTTTACCGCACCGATGATCAGAGATAATGCATGCAAATTTAAGCAGCGCAATTATCTCTGATCATGGGGTACAAATGCGGGAGAATTGTGCCCGAGCATGCACTCAGCACAATCCTCCCGCACTTGTTTGACAGGTCTGGGCTGTCAAAAGCCCAAACCTGTCAAACACAGGGACTGGAGGTCCATGGGACCACCAGGGCCTGACTACCCCTGTCCCGAGCAAGGCAAAACGGGGGCTGGAGGTCCGGCGGACCTCCGGTCCCCCCGACAATCCCACCCCCCCCCCCCCCCCAGGTTCTGGGAGGGCTGGAGATCCGGTGGGTCTCCAGCCCCCCCAAACCACCCGAAAATGGTCCCTGGTGGTCCAGTGGCTTTCGTCCCGCCCCCCCACCCAACCCCCAGCGTTGGCAAGGGTCCGCTCTGCCATCCGATCCGACGCCCACCCTCCCTCTCTGCCTGCCCGATGCCCGCCCCCCTACCTTAGTTGGAGGAGGGACGCAGCCTGCCTCCCTCCTCTTCCTTCGATGCCGCAAAATGGCGGCGCCCAGCCCTGCCTAGTGCATCCTTTGGATGCACTGGGCGGGGCTACAAACCATATAATGGTTGTTGCTCATTGGAGATGAATGCGTTAAGCGCTGATTAGCATGCATTAGCATGCTACTTGCGCTTAGAGCCCTCGAGTGCGCTTGAGGGCTCTGATCATGGGGCGGCAGCAAACGCCGGTGCTAGTATGGCGTTAACAGCCTCTAGCACCGGCGTTTGCTTTTGATCATGAGGGTATAGGTGAGAGCAGGGTCCCTGCAGTGAAACATTTATGATCTCACAATATGGGTAGAAAAGATAACACTGATGCAGTTCTTTCCAGGAGTGCCACTTGCAAATGTAAGAAGCAGCGGGTTCTAATGGTGTCATGAAAAAAGAGTGTACAAGTGAGTTATTGAAGCAGTTTAAAGCTCAGTCCCTTAAGCTCTTGACCAGATCTATGCAACTTGAGGGATCTTTTATATGCAAATGTACTTCATCAATGTTTGCCATGGTTACCTGGAGCTTCAGATTGAATTCAGGGTCCAAATTAGATTCTGTTATATGGACACATATGCCATCTTTGTCATTAGTGGCTGCAGTGCTGAGAGGTAGTTACTGTGCTGCCTGTCTCATTTGAACATTGATTTATTTTGTCCACTTAGACACTCCTGAAGAGCCCTCTGAGGAGTTTGGAGCCTATATCTTGGAAGATGGGGGCTGGTCTCTTCTAGTAAGTCGTCAACTAGTCACTTCTGCTCCTTGCTTGGACTATACCTGGCAGAACAAGGAATTCCTCATTTGTGTGTTTTATTACCAATCCCAGAACCTGCCAATCAAATTCTTCAAGACAAAGAATCTTCATTTTTCTGCAATTTAAAAAAAAAAAGCTGGGATGTCTAAAACATCATATCAAAAGGGTAAGAATGCTTGAATCTATTAGTATTTTTTCATGTGCCGAAAGATGGTTCCTAGACTTTGCTGAAGTTGGTCTATAAAACTGCATGGTGGATGCTCACCTGGCAAAACACCTGCTCTCTCCTCTGCTGCGTCACCAAGGAAGGAGTAGGTAAGGCAGGTGAAGCATGAAAATTGTTTCCATTCTGACTCGCCAACTACTGCGTGTCATTCAGGTGAGCTAATGGAAAGGTCTAATGACAGACGATCACTGATTGTTAGGCTTTCAGCAGATTTTATCAGAAGGGAACCTTTGTCCACTCCATGGAACTCCTAGTCCGCTTGCTACATATTTGTCTTACCCAGTGATCCAGCTTCTTGTGTTTCCTCCTCCTTTAGTTCTTGCTATTCTCTCATCCCTCTTATAAATCTCTTCTCTTGTCTTGATCATGCTCTCCTCTACCTCTTGTAATTTGAGTCTTGGTTATCTGCCCATAGACTGTATTTTCCTAGCCCTTAAAGGTGTGCATAGAAGATGAATCCAATGTATGCAAGGTTTTGGGATGCTAGGAATGAGTCTGTGGTATCCATTTTGGTGGTGGTAAGATGGGATGCCTGATTCCCTTTCTTTCCTTCCTTCTCCTCCACAATCAACTGAGCCAAAAAGGAACTATTCCCCAGGGTGATCTGTGTGCATTAGGTAGTGTGTGAAAGGAGTAGATTTCTAAGTTGTAGAAGTGCAAGTAAACTCTTCCAAAGTGCACCCCACATGTCCCAGGTTTTATTTTGTCTCTGGATACTCTTTACCCTGACTTCTCTTTGTATGCCCTACTGCTGATTTATCACTGAGACCCCCACAGCAGATTATATGTCAGCATGACTGTGTGTCTAGCATAATGATCAACAGAGAGAAACTGCTGAGAGGATAATTTGTGTGAGCCTTTTTAAAAAAAATCTTTTCTTTATGCAGTCTTTATGCTCTTCTAAGCTTTTGTAAATCAAAAATTAGTCCAAAATATTCATAAGCAGGAGTATATGAAGTCAACAGTTTTTATAATAATGTAGTGACTCTGTGAAATGAGGTATTACATCATAGGTACCTGGACCTTGGCAGCAACTCTGTTCACACAGAGACATCGCACATGCTACTCTGAGATGGGAAAGCTCTTACCAGTTTTAAATTTAAAACCTCCTCTGTTATGTTACAGTATTTTCCAGGAATTACTTTGTTTGTGGCTCTCAACAGCGAACAAATGTTGTGACTTTTGTTTGAGACACTCTGCCATGTAGTGTTGACTCAGTATTTGGTGAGGGTTTGTAAGATGTCACCAGGTGCTCATAAAAACATGTATAAATAGTTTCTGGGGGATTTGAGCGATGGTGATTTTTGCATGTACTCTCTGCACCACTTGCCAACGATTAGTTTTAGCTCTCTAAGTGAAACCTCTAGCAACCTGCAGTCCAAGCCACTGGTTGCACTGCTTTCAAATATCTATGTGCCTGACACCTGCATGGACCCTTCCCTCTCCCACCATCCCACACCAACAGAAACATGCAAATAAGCAGCTGGGATATACTTAGATTAGGGTCATTTTGTGCTTCAGCATTTGCTGAAAGCTGGGGTCATTTGGCATTCCCTGCAGTTACAGCTCTATCCCATAATGACGATGACCTGGCAGGAAAAGAAGTAAGGTTGAGTTTATCTGGAATCCAGGCTTCTATCAAATTCTGTCTACCGAGTTTAATAACTGCTTTTCCAACCATCGGTGAGAGTTTGGGTGAAAGATAGTGACATCACAAACTTCTATTGTCTGATCACTCTGCTGATATTCCACACGCTTTAGCTCACATAGAGGTAACTATAAAGCTTTTTTCCATGTTCAAAGTCTGTTTTACACACTGAAAAGGGCTTTTATAAACTTGTGTGACTGAATATACAGAGTGCACCTACTACGCAATCTGTGCCTAAGCATCCGTGGTAGCATAGTTTGGGGTGGAGTTTTGATGTATATGCCTCTTTTAAAGAGCAGGTGTGAATTTTGTGCACACTTGGATGGTCACCTGTGTTGCCTTTTTAATACTGGTGGTTTTCATCACTTAGGTATCCTGTTAGAAAATCAAGCCCATAAGGGCTAATTTTCTAATAGCCTATCCAAAAGTGGAATACCTTTGTGAAATGTGTTTGCCAGTAAGAATTGGTGCATTTGCATGTGTTTTATTATAATACACACAAGTGCCCATATTGTACCTTCAAAAACCCCTATCCGTATATTGCATAAAAAGGTAGGTGGTGGTTTCTGAGCACCTACATTTGTGCACGTATATCCCCTAACAATTTTAGAAGCCCCTACTTGAGTGTGTAAAAACACTGTTTTCCATATTGGGTTTGCTCCCCATTTAGCTGCCTCTTGCAGAGAGGGGAGGGGTTCATCCCTTCCCTGATCACTCTGGAAGCTTCCACATGTATGACTCTAGGAAGCTACCTCACATGCTTTGTATCTTAATTCTCTTCTATAGTTGGGATATTTTTTTCCATCATAGGAAACTACCCCCAGACTTAGACCATCCAGATCCTTGTTATTCTAGAGATGGATTTAACTTAGTTGCCAGACATTGTTTGCAAGTTTTGTTTGGGTTTCATCAGAGTATACATTTTAGTTGCATCATTGCTGCAAGTGTCCCCTTGGAACAGTTACGACTAGGAAGAGGCAGGCTTTTGTGAGCCTTTTGTTGCAACTGCGTCTGGAGTAGAAATTTGGGAACAGATAAGGGATTCTGTGTCCCCTCTTCTGAGACGTTGACATGGTTACTGCAATTTTCCAAATCCTCAGTTTGCATTTTATCCTGGCGAGCAGCCTGCAGCCCAGCCCTGTGTGAATGGCCTGCAGACACAGCCTTTCCTTAAAGGGCACACAGTACAGCATCACATGATGATAAATTACATCCACAACTGTTATGGCCCTTACAAACTCCCACAACCATCCTCCTTCCCAACCTACCAAGTCTGGCGCTATAATTTCACTTTCTCATCAAACATTTGATCTTTAAATCGGCAGTCTCTTAAACTGGTCTGCTTGCTCATAACGTACAATCCTTATTTTATGGTCTTTTTCTTTCATCCGTTAAATGATTATAATTTGTTCAATTCACTACATTAAAACTCCTCTACAGAGCACATAAATTTGATCACGTCACAGTGCTACTTAAATCTGAACATTGGCTCCTGATCCTCAGGTGTACACAGTTTAAATTAACACTGTTTATAAAGGCTTAAAACCCACCACACCAGGTTGGACAAATCTTCTCATTCCCTGTGTCCCTTCTCGCATACTTCAGTCCTCTCAAAGCCTGCTCCTGTGACTTCGTCAACTATCTCAGATACGTTTGGATGTAATCCATGAGATTTCATTTACTTTGGGCATAAAAACAGAATCTTCCTGTACTGCATTAAAAAAAAAGCCTACTCAAAACCTGGCTTTTTCAACAAACCTTCACTGCATGAAATGTATTTTTTACTCTTTTAATTTCTGTGATTAGCGGTATAGCAAGCTATTTTAAATAAAATAACTATGCATCGAGCCAGTTCTGAAATGCAGGAATGAATAACATTTAACAGCAAACAAGTAAAACTAAATAGCAGCAACTGTGTAGATGACATGCTCATTACCCCTACCTGTAAATCAGAAACCTGTTGCATTACAGCTCTCCACTCCTCCCACTCTTTTGTAAGAAAGTTCTTGAAAAGTAGCCTGAAAGTTGTCTTTTCAGTGAGCTTGTAATAATTTTAGGTACCATCAGCTCTCCCACTCATCCAATCCAGTCTCTGAAATGGGGGTTTAGGAGCTTTCCAGTTAAGAGCAATAGTAAATTTTCCTGCTAATAGCATTTAAAGAATCATATTTGGATAAATTCCATAAAAAACTTGCTACCCTCCCCTCCCCCCCCCCCCCCCCCCCCCCCCCCCCACACACACACACTCATAACCTCAACAGACAAACTTTGGGCTCATTCCAGATGAAACTACAAACTTCAATACCCTGACACATCACCTCCCAAAAGCATCTAAGCACCCTACTTTGAAAAGAGGCTAGCATCCATTTCTGCCATTTTCCAGAGTTATTTATTTATTTATTTGGATTTATGAACCTTCTTTATGACGAGATTCACCCAAGGTGGTGTACAGCAGGTACAATTTTGATAACGCACATGGACTTTATTCAAGGCTAGCAGCAAAATGTTAGATTTTAAATTTAATGGTTTAATGTTATTGTATTATGTAAGCTTTTGAATTATGTATGTTTATATTGTAACCCGCTTTGGGATAAAGCGTGATACAATTATAATAAATAGTAAAAATGATCAAATATATATCTATTATAAAGATTTTATACTGAAGCTCCCTACCCTGCATATTAATACACCTGTGTCCATTGCTTCTGATCTACTGGACCCCCTCCCCCATCTCTAACAGCTATATATCTCAAGCAGGGCTGTAGCCAAATATACCCATTTCCACCCTACTAGTTTTCTGCTGTACATTTTTAATATTCACTTCTTTCTAGCAAAGTACTGTAACATTTATAAATCAGTGTTAATTGCAAGGCCTAGGGACCAATGTCAGCCCCCATCAACCCTAAGTGTGGCCCTCTGATTCTTCCCCCCTCTCCCCGAGTCTTGTCAGTGGCATGTAGCTATATCGGTTCTATTTTTTTCTTACTCCACCTTTCAGCTTTCTGTAAGTTTGAACCATGTGGTGCCCAAATTCATTCAGTGTTCTCATAAAACTAAGAGTATTGTGGAAGAGTTGAGCATTGAACAGCTCAGACCTGAGCATCATGTTGTGTCAAAAGAAAACAAATTGCTGTTCCCAAGGTGGCCCTACTAAAAAGCTTGTGAAGCAAATAGGGGAGGATTTTTAAAAATGAGGGGAGAGCCAGCTTGAAGGTGTTGGGAGACAGGATAGTGAAGACTGACTGGTGAGGATTGGATGAGGATGGGCATTGGAACTAGCTAGAATAGAGTTGGAGGACAGTGTGCTGGGGAATAGGCAGGACAGATGTGTTATCGGAGGAGGACTCCAATAACACATATTTAAAGCTGGATATTCAGGTAGCAGCAGTTAAGATGATTTATGGTTTATTTATTTAAAAAAATTAACACGCTTTCTCCGAGGACAAGCAGCCAGTAATTTTCATATTGTGGGTGATATGTCCCGCATCGCCCGGTTTGGTGTGTGAAAAGCTTTGTATAGCTTTTAAGAGAGTGCACAGCACTCCTACCGCACATACATTAGTGCTTGCCGCTAGAGCATGGGACCACTAGTTCTCTTTTTTTTTTTTTTTAATTTCTGCAGTAAGAAGAGCCCTCAATTTCTCGTCACTCCTCACAGTCCAGTTTGAGAATTTTTAGAGAGTCTTTTTAGTGCCTTTCCGTGTCTCTTCTTTTTTATTTTTGTTTTATTTTTATTTTTCAGGCCTTTTTTCGCCTTTCCCGTACAGTTTTAGTTGTTTTTTTTTTGGGGGGGGGGGGAGGGGGGTTGCCCCCTTTCCAAGTTTCCTTTCTTGCCGTGCTCGGTAGGCCTGAGCACTGGTTGGGCTTGCCCCTTTTGTTTTTCTCGTGCTTTGCCCCTTTCTTTGGCACCATCGAGTCCTTTGGTATAGCCACAGCTGTTTTCCCTTCCATAGTGGCTTTGGGCATTGCAGCCAGTGCAGTAGGACCATCTCTGGCAAGGATACCCATTCTTGGTGTCTTCAGTGATTGGGGCCTGAACATACCCCTTCTAACTGTGACCAACTGGATTCTTTTCTTCATATGAAGAGAGAAGCTCAGTGAAAAACATTTTGGAGCCAGGTCCGAAGCCTTGTCATCGGCATAGATGTCACGTTGCATCGGCATTGGGTGCATCAGTCTATGTGGCTGCTAGGCCCGTAGACACTGGGAGTGGTCATGCATTGAGTGGGTCGCCACCTGATACTGGTTGCTGTTCAGGCCCCCAGGGACCACTCAGAATTGGACTCAACCCCGAGGCGATATAAGGGTTGACGTTGTCTTCGGCACCAAGGAGCATCAGTGACCGGCATCAGGAGAAGTTCAAGAGGCATTGGCATCAATCGCCCTCAATGCACAGCGCTGGGAGCGCCAGAACACCAAAGGAACATCCGGTACCCGAGAAGCGTCGGCACCAGGAGGACCGCTCCCCCTCCATACAGGAGGTGTTGATATGTGGGTCTGCAAGCAGCCATGGCCAAGCACCTGCTCTAATCCCAACAGTTCAGTAGCCTGTCTCTGAACCAACGTCTCAGCCTTTCCCAAAGTCGGTCCTTGATGAGCGTCTTCAGGCCTTGCTCCCTGAGCTTTCCCTTCGACGTCGACCTCAATGCCCTTCTAGGGTACATAGCTTCTCCTTGTTGAGGCGGGCTCAGTCTCAGCCCTACCATGAGGAGTTTCTCACTGACCCCGATGAGGAGCGTTCATGGGAGTCTGATCAGGATCCGCGGTACTTCTCGGAGGAGGAGTCCTATGGTATCACCTCAGATCCCTCCCCTTTTGGTGGAGGACAAGCCCAGGGCTAAGATGTTCAAGGTCCTGGACTACAAATCTAGAGAGGCTGTGACTATCCTGCTTCATGAGATCTTGCAGAACATTCAAGTGAAGAACTGGGAGTCCCCTCTCTGTCCCTGTCCTCCCTTAGAAGATTGGCATCATGTACTGGATTCAGTCTTCCCCGGGATTTGATAGGCCCCAGTTGCCTGCCTCATCATTCCCTGGTGGTGGAATCCACGGTCAAAGAGCCAGGAGTTCTAGGGACTGTGCTTCAGTGCCCACTGGCAGAGAAGCTAGAACCCTGCATTCTTTTGGGTGGAAGATGTATCGGGCTTCTTTGTTCATCTCCCGTATCCCATCGTACCAACTCTACACAAGCCTGTACTTGTGGTCCTTGGTGCGCAGTATGTCTGATTTGGCAGAATCTCTCCCACCGGAGCAGACCAAATCACTTCACCAGTTAGTCAAGCAACAGAAGGTGTCATAAGTTCTTAGCCAGGGCACCTACAATACTTTTGATGTGGGGTCCACGATCTCTGCTCAAAGTATAGTGATGTGCAGACACTCATAGCTGCATGTCTGACTTCGACCCGGCAGTTCAGCAGAGGTTGCCGTGTGCCAGGGAAAGAAGGTGGAGGAGGTTACTGACCTTGTCAAAAAAACATACGTGATACCATTGATAGTCTCTCCCGCCAGATGCCTTCTACAACTACCTCCTCATCCAGAAGGTTTTTGGGCAAGATAGGGGTCCCTATTACTCAGAGGCATAGGTATGCTCCATCTTGCCAGCCTTGCATTCACTCTCGTCAACAGTGTGTGCCTAAGGCCCATAGAGCTCCCCAGTCAATGCCAGGGACTGGTTTTTGACTGGTTCCAGCAGAGCATAGCCACAGTATAAGTGACCTGCTAGTAGGGGGGAAGCTGAAGTTTTTTCAGGAAAGGTGGCCCCTTGTAACCTCTGGGTGGGTTCTCCAAATAGCCCTTCTCTGCTATGCCCTATACTGACGACAGAGACCACCAGATTGCCCACTGAAAGCAGTCACTACAGCTCTCAGCACAAGCAGGTACTTGTAGAGGAGCTCTCCGCCCTTCTAAAGATCCTTCTTTCCTGTCATACTGTGGCATTCTTTTCTATTTTACCAGTTGTTATTTGTTCTCAACTAAGCAGTATAGGAAATTCAACAAACGAAACGAAACCATGCAGTCGAGCCCATTCCACCAGGGGAAGAAAGGAAGGGATGTATTCCAGGTACTTCCTTCTGCAAAAGAAGGCAAGGAGTTATGTCCCATCCTATACCTTGGGGTCCTGGTCAAAGAAAAGTTCAGGATGGTTTTCCTGGTCACCCTACTGCTACTACTATTTAGCATTTCTATAGCGCTACAAGGCATATGCAGCGCTGCACAAACATAGAAGAAAGACAGTCCCTGCTCAAAGAGCTTACAATCTAATAGACAAAAAATAAAGTAATCAAATCAATTAATGTGTACAGGAAGGAGGAGAGGAGGGTAGGTGGAGGCGAGTGGTTACGAGTCAAAAGCAATGTTAAAGAGGTGGGCTTTCAGTCTAGATTTAAAGGTGGCCAAGGATGGGGCAAGACGTAGGGGCTTAGGAAGTTTATTTCAGGCGTAGGGTGCAGCGAGACAGAAGGCGCGAAGTCTGGAGTTGGCAGTAGTGGAGAAGGGAACAGATAAGAAGGATTTATCCATGGAGCGGAGTGCACGGGAAGGGGTGTAGGGAAGGACGAGTGTGGAGAGATACTGGGGAACAGCAGAGTGAGTACATTTATAGGTTAGTAGAAAAAGTTTGAACAGGATACGAAAACGGATAGGGAGCCAGTGAAGCGACTTGAGGAGAGGGGTAGCATGAGTAAAGCGACCCTGGCGGAAGACGAGACGGGCAGCAGAGTTTTGAACCGATTGGAGAGGGGAGAGGTGACTAAGTGGGAGGCCAGCAAGAAGCAGATTGCAGTAGTCTAAACGAGAGGTGACAAGGGTGTGGATGAGGGTTTTGGTAGAGTGCTCGGAAAGAAAGGGACGGATGTTGTAAAGAAAGAAACGACAGGTCTTGGCAATCTGCTGGATATGAGCAGAGAAGGAGAAAGAAGAGTCAAAGATGACCCCAAGGTTTCGTGCTGAGGAGACAGGGAGAATAAGAGAGCCATCAACAGAAATAGAAAACGGGGGGAGTGGGGAGGTGGGTTTGGGGGGAAAAATGAGAAGCTCGGTTTTGGTCATGTTTAATTTCAGGTGGCATTGAGACATCCAGACAGCAATGTCAGACAAGCACGCTGAAACTTTGGTTTGGATGCAAGGTGAGATATCAGGGGTAGAAAGGTAGATTTGGGAGTCGTCAGCATAGAGATGGTAGGAAAAGCCATGGGATGAGATTAATGAACCAAGGGAAGAAGTGTAGATAGAAAAGAGGAGGGGACCAAGAACAGAACCCTGAGGTATGCCGACAGGCAGAGGGATAGAAGTAGAAGAGGATCCACTAGAGTGAACACTAAAGGTGCGGAGGGAGAGGTAGGAAGAGAACCAGGAAAGGACAGAGCCCTGGAATCCAAGTGAGGACAGGGTATCGAGGAGTATGCTGTGATCGACAGTGTCAAAAGCAGCAGAAAGATCAAGAAGAATGAGGATGGAATAGAGACCTCTGGATTTAGCCAGTAATAGGTCATTGGAGACTTTAGTAAGCGCAGTTTCGGTTGAGTGGAGAGGGCGAAAACCAGATTGTAGTGGGTCAAGAATAGCATGTGAGGACAGAAAATCAAGGCAGCGGCGATGGACAGCATGCTCAAGTAATTTGGAGAGAAAGGGAAGGAGGGAGATGGGTCGGTAATTAGAGGGACAAGTAGGGTCGCGTGAAGGCTTCTTAAGGAGAGGTGTGACTACAGCATGTTTAAAGGCAGCAGGGGCAGTCGCAGTGGAAAGTGAGAGGTTGAGAATGTGACAGATAAAAGGAATAAGAGCAGGAGAGATGGCATTAAGAAGGTGGGTGGGAATGGGATCAGAGGAACAGGTGGTACATTTTGAGGAAGAAAGGAGAAGTGTAGTTTCCTCAATAGTAACTTCAGGAAAGGAGGAAAGGGAATGAGGGGGAGGAGAGAGAGGGGAACGGACTAGTGGAGGGAGAGGTGGCGAGGTAGAGAATGCTAGGTTTATCTTTTGACCCTTGTCGTGAAAGAATTCAGCAAGGGTCTTAGGAAATAATGAAGGGGGAATTGGGGGAGGGGACACCTTGAGGAGAGAGTTCAATGTGGTGAAGAGAAGTCGAGGGTTAGAGCCAAGAGAGTTGGTCAGTTGGATATAATAATCCTGTTTGGCGTGTAAAAGAGCAGATTGGAAGGAGGTCAGCATGAACTTAAAGTGTAAGAAATCAGCAAGGGCCCGAGATTTCCGCCAGAGGCGTTCGGCGGAGCGGGTACATGAACGTAGGTAGCGGATATTAGAAGTCAGCCAAGGTTGGGGTTTTGTACGCCTTATAGGGCGGGTCATCAAAGGTGCAGGAGTGTCTAAGGCAGAGGATAGAGTATTGTTGTAAGAAGAAACAGCCTCGTTGAGACGTGGATGGTGCCACAGTAGAGAGGAGGTTTGAAACATGGGAGGATAGAGATGAAGGGTCAATATCGTGAAGATTCCTAGATAAATTAGATAAGATAGGAAGGGGCTGTGAGGGAGGAGATTTAAGTGTGAAAGTTATAAGATGGTGATCAGAGAGGGGAAGATCAGAGGCAAGGAAACTAGAGGGTGAACAGTTGGAGGAGAAGATGAGATCAAGACAGTGACCATTTTGATGAGTGGGAGAGGTGGAGCATAGTTGGAGATTAAAGGAGGATGTTAAAGCGAGTAACTTGGAAATATAAGAGTTGGAAGGATCATTAGCAGGAATATTAAAGTCACCAAGGATGAGAGAGGGGGAGGAAGGATCATGGAAGAAGGCAAGCCAGGCATCAAAATCACTGAGAAAGGATGAAAGGGACTTATCAGGGGGACGATAAATGACCGCTATTCGAAGAGGCAGAGGAGAGAAAAGGCGGATAGAGTGGACTTCAAAGGAGGAAAAACAGTGAGATTGAGGTGGAAGAAGGGGTTGAAATCTGGAGGAGGGAGAGAGAAGTAGTCCAACACCGCCCCCGCGACCAGCAGGGTGAGGAGTATGTGAAAAAAGATAACCGCCATGGCAGAGGGCTGCGACTGAAGCAGAGTCATCAGGGCAGAGCCAGGTTTCTGTTATGGCGAGCAGATGGAGGTGACGCGAGATAAAGAGGTCATGGATATAGAGGAGTTTGTTACAGATAGAGCGGGCATTCCATAGGGCGCAAGAGAAGGGCAGAGAAGAGGAGGGGAGTAGAGGAATAGAGATGAGGTTAGAGAGGTCACGGTGAGATCTGTAGAGTTGGAATAATAGTTGGTGAGGAGGGCCAGGATTGGGTTTGATGTCACCGGCTGAGAGTAAGAGAAGGAGTAGGAGTAAAAGAGAGCGGAGGAGAGTAGGAGAGGTGTGGCCACGAAGGCGTCGAAGGCGAGAGGTATTTAGGTGGAATGGGGAAGGCAAAATGGAGGGAAGAAAGAGACGGAGATTAAAAGCCAAGAGGGAGGAAGAGGGTAGGCGAGAAGGTGAGGTGATGAAGTCGATGGATGGGCAGTGAGTTCCTGTAGCGGAGAGAGGTAGGGGGTGAGGGAAAAGATTAGGAAGGGACAGGGCTAGGAAGAGAATGTGAATAGGGGCCATAAACGATTGAGGTACTTTAGCAACTGGGAAGAAGATTAGATGTAAAGAGAAAAATGCCCCGCGCTCCTAGAGCGGAGGCCCTGAGTGGATCGGAGTGGACCTGGGTGTCACCCCGGAGAAGGCTGTAAGGATATGCAGATGAGCTGCAAGTCCTCCACAGCATCTGAAAGACAGCCGGTGGTAGAGCTGGGCACCTCTCAGCTGAGGAAAGGCTTACCAGGGGTTAGGCCGAAGCCAGCATTCCTCCCCCTGCTCTCCATGATTCAGGAAAATGACTGTCTATGCTCTCTGGACTTGAAGGATGCTTACACTCGTACCCCAATACTTCCAGGTCACAGGAAGTATCTTTGGTTTTGGATGGGGGCACATCACTTCCAGTATTGCATGTGCCTTTTGGCCTCAAGTCGGTTCCCGGGAACTTTACCAAATTTCTTGGAGTGGTCTTAGCATCACTACATAGGCAGGGGAACACATGGACTCCCAATCTGGACGATAGAAAAACACATCAAGGGTCGGTGTTCAGGAGTCCATGCGTGTGGAGGAGTACCCTAGTGGTTAGAGCACCAGCCTTGACATCCAGGGGTGCCTGGTTCAAATCCCACTTCTGCTCCTTGTGATCTTGGTCAAGTCACTTAACCCTCCAGTGCCTCATCTACAAAATTAGATTGTGGGCCCTCTAGGGACACATTCCCCCTGAATATAACTGACCCTGAGCTACTACTAAAAATGGTGTGAGCTAAATCCAAATAAAAAAATACTGCTAGAATTCGTATTAATCTACCCCAAGTCCCATCTGCCTCCTGTCTAGCAATTGGAGTTCATTGGAGCCATGCTAGATACACAGTGGGCGTGAGCTTTCCTCCCTGTGCCAAGAGCAGACACTCATGTCAGCAGGACATTGCTCAACAAATGTAGATGTTAGGCCACATGGCTTCCACCATCCATGTGACACCCATGGCACGTCTTCACATGAGAACTGCCTAGTGGACCCTAGCTTCCCAGTGGCACCAGGCCACTGAGAACCTAGCAGATATCATCCAAGTGACACCACAGCTGGTTCAATATCTGCTCTGGTGGACAATTCTTTCCAGTTTGACTCTGGAACTTCCATTCCAAATTCCTCAGACACGAAAGGTGCTGACTACTGATGCATCCCACCTGGGTTGGAGAGCTCATTTAGATGGGCTTCACACTCGGGGAGCCTAGTCAGCCCAGGAGACAGATCTTCACATCAACCTTCTGGAGCTACAGGCAATCTGGAATGCTCTAAAGACTTTCAGAGATCAGCTGATCAACCAAATTACGGACAACCAGGTTGTGATGTATTACACCAAAAGCGGAGTACCAGATCACACCCTCAGTGTTAGGAGGATGTCCGGATGTGGCAGTGAGCTCCAGCATGGGATGCCTCTCAAGGCAACTTGCCCCAACAGCTGACCGACAGACTGAGCAGGATTATGCAACAGCATGAGTGTTCTCTCAGTATGGGCAGTGCCTGCAAGATCTTTGAATGTGGGGCACTCCCTCGGTGGATCTCTTTGCCACTCAGTACAATCACAAAGTCCCCCAGTACTGTTCCAGGCTACAGGCCCATGACAGGCTAGCGTTGGATGCCTTCCTTCTTCATTGGGGGATAGGTGTCTCCCATAACACTTGTGGGGATGACTTTGCTGAAACTCAAGCAAGACTTCGGGACTATGATCCTGATTGCCCCATACTGGCCCAAGCAGATCTGGTTCCCTCTTCTTTTGGAGTTATTCTCTGAAGAACCTTGGAGATTGGAGTGTTTTCTGATCCTTATCATGCAGAATGAGGGATCTCTTCTACATCCTATCTTCCAATCTTTGGCCCTCACGGTTTGGATGTTGAGAGTTTAGAATTTTCCAAGCATCTTCCGGAGGGTGTCTCCAATGTCTTGCTGGTTTCTAGAAAGGATTCCACTAAGAAGTGTTACTCTTTTAAATGGAGGCGGTTTGCCGTCTGGTCTGAGGGCAAGGCCCTAGATCCCCTTTCATGCCGTACACGGACCCTGCTTGAATATATTCTGCACCTCTCTGAGTCTGGTCTCAAGACAAACTCTGTAACAGTTCACCTCACTGCAGTTAGTCCATCTCTGGACAGCCTCTAATTGTTCAATTCATGAGAGGTTTATTGACAAAGCCCCCTGTCAAACTTCCATCAATGTCATGCAACTTCAATGTTGAGCCGTTTTATTTTTGTCATCTGAAGTACTTGATAAGGAAGGTCTTGTTTTTGGTGGTTACTTCAGCTCACAGGGTCAGCTTGTATTGGATCCACCTTATACTAAGTTTTATAACAGAGTAGTTCTCTGCACGTATCCTAAGTTCCTGCCTAAAGCTTTGTTGGAGTTCCATCTGAACCAGTCGATTGTCATGTCAACATTCCTTCCCAAGCCTCATACCCATCCTGGGAAAAGCACACCTTGAACCTCAAGCGAGCATTGGCCTTTTACTTGGAGCAAACTAGGCCCCACAGACAGTCCACCAGCTTTGTTTCTTTTGATTCCAATAGGATGGGGGTCACCATCGGGAAATGCACCATATCCAGTTGGATGGCAGATTGCATTTCTTTCACGTATGCCCAGGCTGGGCCGACTCTTGAGGGTAATGTTGAGGGTCATGTCAAGGCTCATAATTTCATAGCTGTGTCGGTAGCCTACTTGAGGTCACTTCCATTGAAGACATTTGCAAGGCTACAACATGGTCTTCAGTCCACACATTCAAATCTCATTATTGCCTTGAGTAGGATACCCAACTTAACAGTCGGTTTGGACAGAGAGTACTGCAGAATTTGTTTGGGGTCGAGAATCCAGCTTTACCCCCCCCCCTCCCCCCCCCCCCCCCCCCCCCCCAGGCCCGTTTTGTTCTGTTTCAGGCTACACACTCATAGAGTTTGTTATACTTTCAGGTTAATCTGTTTTTTACCTCACTGTTGCAAGGTTCAGTTGACCAACTGTTGTTTTTCCGTGAGCCTGGTAGGCAGGGATTCCCACATGCAAAAATTGTTGGCCTGCTTGTCCTCTGAAAAAGTGAAGATACTTACCTGTAGCTGGTTTGCTCCAAGGACAGCAGGCCATATATTCTCACATACCCTTCCTCCTCCTTTTGGAGTTGTTTTCCTATTTTATGGTACTAGTGGTTCACTCTCACGGCGGGTGGGAAGGCACTCACATATTCTTAGTGGAAGTACAGCATGTTCTTTTAAAGCTATACAAAGCTTTTTTCAAGCACCTAACTGGGCAATGTGGGACATGTCACCCGCATGGGAGAATATATGGCTTGCTGTCCTCTGAGAATATCTGCTACAGGTAAGTATCTTTGCCTTTTCTGAACCACAGGTCAAAGCAGTGTACAAAAAGGGAAAGAACTCCATTGCATCAGTAGGAAAGCAAATACACACATACTAACACTCAAAACTCTGGAAAGGGGCCTCATAGAGAACTTGACTAATAAATAAAACTAGTAATCACGAGGCCCAGGCAATGCTAGCCAAATAATGCCACTGAATATTGTCTGCTTCAGTACCATCTAGGTGGAGCCAGAAGTTCTCCAGGAACTGATAACTAGCCATTCAGTTTACGTCAGACCAAACTTGCCTGGATAGTTATTCTGGTATCGGTACTGAATATTGAGACCTGGATAACTTCCAGCAGCCACCGGATACTCGGATATTCAACGTTGGTATCCAGCTATGGCCTGTTGCTGGAAACATTTAAGTATAGAAAAACTCAGAACAACAGGTGTTCAAAAAACTCACTGATTACCTTGAGATAAATATTACCCCAATAGATAATAGAAATAAATAAATAAAAGGTAAAGATAAGAAAAACACAAAAGGGGTAGCAAGGACAGAGGGGTAGCAGTCTCAGCATTACATAACTATCCACCTTATTTTCGAAAGAGAAAGACGCCCATATTTCTACCCAAATCGGGAGATGGGCGTCTTTCTCCCGTGGGTGCCCAAATCGGTATAATCGAAAGCCGATTTTGGGCGTCTTCAACTGCAATCTGTCACGGAAACGGACAAAGTTGACGGGGCGTGTCGGAGGCGTGGTGAAGGCGGGACTGGGGCGTGTTTATCGGCCGAGGAGAGATGGGCGTCCTCAGCCGATAATCGAAAAAAGAAAGGTGTTTTTAGCATGAATTTGGGTCACTTTTTGGACCCTTTTTTTTTCACAAACAAGTCCCCAAAAAGTGCCCTAAATGACCAGATGACCACCGGAGGGAATCGGGGATGACCACCCCTGACTTCCCCAGTGGTCAGTAACCCCCTCCCACCCCAAAAAAACAACTTTAAAAACTTTTTTTTTTCCAGCCTGTATGTCAGCCTCAAATGTCATACCCAACTCCATCACAGCAGTATGCAGGTTCCTGGAGCAGTTGTTAGTGGGTGCAGTGGATTTCAGGCAGGTGGACCCAGGCCCAACCCCCCCCCCCCCCCCCCCCCCCCCCCACCTGTCACACTTGTGGTGGTAAATGGGAGCACTCCAAACCGCCCCAAACCCCACTGTACCCACATCTAGGTGCCCCCCTTCAGCCATAAGTGCTATGGTAATGGTGTAGAGTTTTGGAGAGTGGGTTTGGGGGGCTCAGCACCCAAGGGAAGGGAGCTATGGACTTCAGAGGTAGTTAACTTTTTTTTTTTTTTTAATTGTTACAAGTGCCCGGTTGGTGTCCTGGCATGTGAGGGGGACCAGTGCACTACGAATCCTGGCCCCTCCTACGACCCAATGCCTTGGATTTGTTCATTTTTGAGCTGGGCGCCTTTGGTTTCCATTATCGCTGAAAAACGATACCGCCCAGCTCAAAGCCACACAAATCCGATGCATTTGGCTGGCACAAACCGTATTATCGGAAAAAAGATGGACGCTCATTTTTTCCGAAAATACGATTTGTCCCGCCCCTTCACGTACCCATTCTCGGAGATAGACACCCATGGAGATGGGCGTTCGCGTTCGATTATGCCCCTCTATGCCTCCCAGGGTTGTCAGATAGCAGGTCTCCAAGAATGGAAACTAAATTGCAAATGTTAATCTGAAAAGTGAGTTTTCACACGTGATGATTTGATTTTTTTTTTTTTAAGTTTGCAGTTTTCAACCATAAAGCAAGAGCTAGATCATTCCACGAATAGGGAACCATTACCCCAAAGGAAGAGCACCTGATAGAATCTTATGGTGGCGTAGGATTGATCTACATGGAGTCTATGCTGTAAGAATCTGTAAGCTTGGAACAGAGACATGCAGAATTAATAGCCTGCCAAGAAATGTAGATAATCCAGATTAGAAAATTCTAGATGAGAGCATTAGCGTTTTGAAGGAAATTTGAAATGCCAGCCGCATTCTTTTAATAGGATAGTAATGTGATCATACTTTCTACTCCCTAAGATTAATTTTACTACGATATTCTGTACGAACTATAATTGTTTCGTGCTGAAGTAAAGGAAATCCTGGAAGCAGCTCAGAGGATTTGAGACCCAAGTTGGCTCATAGCCTTGAGGGATGAAGGGGGCTATCTGGTCTATGGGACCTAGCACATGGTGGCCCTTGACAAGTGAACCTCCATACTGCTGAAGTTTCGTGCTGAAGTAAAGGAAATCCTGGAAGCAGCTCAGAGGATTTGAGACCCAAGTTGGCTCATAGCCTTGAGGGATGAAGGGGGCTATCTGGTCTATGGGACCTAGCACAGGGTGGCCCTTGACAAGTGAACCTCCATACTGCTGGATCCTCTTATACCAATAATACTTGGTCAAGCCAGGCATCCAGTGGCTGGGTCCCCCTCATTGCTATCATCTTGTAAAATGACAGTACTTGAACCCTAGCATTGTGTCAGAATGTACTACTAGGGGCCAGTGTTTCTCCTATCCAGAGCCATGAGTTGTGTTTCCTGTATCAAAGCAAAATTCAATTTGTTTTTTATTCTGATAATTTTTATTTTTTTCCGTTTTGACTGGGTTATTAATTCCCCTCATATTGTAAAACTAAATTTCATTAGTGTGTAATTCCTTTGGCTTGAATTACATTAATGTTTGTGTTATTGTCATCCTGCCATAGACAGGAAGATTCTCCCAGAGTGGCAGAATATAAATTTTCACTAAACAAACAAATTTTGTCACCGCCTTTCCTTTACCCAAAATTGTCTGCTGTCCCCATCATTGATCCAAGTTCTGATTCTTTGTATTGGCTTTGGCTTCTGATTCTCCAGCCAAAGTATCACTGTACACGCCACAAAAATCTGAACAGCAAACCATATCCAAGCTGAACTTATGCCTTCCCCTCCAATTCTACTGACTTCTTTATTATCTTTCCTCCTGGTACCTCACCCAGTCAACTCACCCCCAACCCAAACCCACATATCTGTGCAAATCAAACCTGCCTTCTTTCTTAATGTAATATGCTCCTTTCATGCCATTTCAACCTTTCATCACTCAACCATTCACCCAGTCCATTTCATACTATTGCTCCATGCTAATCACCTTTCCTTTTTACTATTCAGTTCATGCATATACACTCCAAAGCCAACACAACTACCCCATTCATAGCAGGTTCCTAAAAATTTTAACTTTTCTAGAACCCCTCAACACTCATCCTTGGAAATAACTCCTCTCTAACTTTTGAAAGCATTCTTTGTCCACAGATGCCTTTTTACCGCATCTTGGTAAAAGGACCCCCGAGTTTGCTAAATCATCTTTGTCTTGAACAGTCACATTCTCTTTCACACACTAGTAGCCATATTTCTCTCTGTATCTGATTTTCGTACTCCCACACCATCATATTCTCCTTTTCTTTACTGTGATGTGTCCCTGCCTCCACAAGACTGTCTACCATGTGTTTGCTAGTATTTCGTATCTAACTCCATTTTCCATGTATGAGTTGAATAAAGTACCAAACGTTGGCTTTAACCCATTTTAGCTCCAGTACTCACACTTCATCAGTTCCTTCCCCTTCCTCGTCTCAGCATTCAAACCTGGATAAGCAAACATTTTCCACTCTACATTTCACACAGCCCAATTGTCTAGTCAGCCTAACCATATGTTCTTTCTCTTGGTTACTCAGCAACTTTACAATCAGGACTCTGTCTGTCTATCCCTAATTTTAGTTTTAGGCATGTTTCTTCAGGTGCTTTTTCTGCCTTGCAATCAGATTCTAATTGGAAGTAAATGAACAACATATCGTGGATGAAGGCAATTGGATCTGGTGCTTCCTTTTCCTCTGTCTTGCAGAGTTTTCTCAAGTTTGACCTCCAGTTTCTGTTTCCACAATCTTTTGCCATAATTGCAATCCTCCTGTGCATGTTCTGAGTGTTGAATTTACAGCACAGTTTTCAGTTGGAAACTCAGCCTCATCTGATTGTAAAGCTGGCTTTTAGTATGACCCATATTGGTATCTTTGAATTCTTTAATGTATTTCAATATGTCGTCCATATCTGTATTGTCCAATTAAAATGCTCCTTTTGTGTCACTGCCTGCCATCTCCTTTGGTTGTGAGGCCTGTCACAGTAGAACAGTGGATCAAGGTCCTGTAACTTTTTTTTTTTTTTTTTTTTTTTATTTCAAGAAGTCTTTATTGAATGTTAAATTCAACACAAAAAGCAACACAGCCTTCCATCCTAACAAAATGTTTTCAATAAGAATAAAATAATACAGTTCCTTTCTGCATTATACATGGTACTATCATTTTGCATACAACAATATTGAACAATTGAACTTCAACATTTTTAAAGTTTTAGAGGTATTAATTCCCCTTGCCTCCCATCCCTCCCCCCACCCCCTGCATGAGTATGGCTCAATGTTCTCCTGTCCACAGGATCTAGATATCCTTCTCCTTCCATTATGGATATTGTTCCAAGAAGGTACCCCAAACAGCTTGCCATTGATTCAGCTTGTGTTTTCGTTCTGCTAGTAACCTTTCCATTTCACAAACATATTTTAACTTTGAAATCCATCTCTCAATGGAGGGTACACCCTTCTGCTTCCAATAAGCAGCCAAGACCTGTCTAGCTACTCCGGTCGCCAGTCTCACCAGAATCTGTTGGCTATGTGTTAACCCTCCTACTTTAACAGAGAACAGAAAAATTTCTGGAGTCCACCTAAAGGTATTTCCTACCCATCTCTGCAGTCTACTATGTACTGTTTTCCAATACGCTTTAATTTTGCCACATGTCCACCACATATGTCCCATTGTTCCTTTTTGACCACATCCTCTCCAACACATTCCTGAGCCTGCTGGATATATTCTTTGGAGGCGTGCCGGAGTGAGGTACCAGCGGAACAATACTTTTATTGCATTCTCTTTTAACGGTACATGTACCGACACGCCTCCTGCCCCCTTTTCAATCCTTTCCCAGTCCTTTTCCCCCAGGGCCATTCCCAGCTCGCTATTCCAGCTCTTTCTATGGAGGCAATATCGAGGAACCTGTGCACTGATGCATTTATATAATCGGCTGATCAATCCACCAGAGGACTCAGTCCCCTCACAGATATCCTCCAGACTAGACCTTTCCCGTTTTATGACCTCTCTCACTGCCTTTGTTTTGAGAAAGTGGGTCAGCTGGAGGTATGCGTAAGTGTCTTCCTCCAATTCTGGATATTGTGATTGCAAACTTTGGAATGAGAGTATTTGCTCTGCTTCAAACATTTGGCCCCACTTCCTTAGACCTATGGCATACCATCGAGTAAATATCCCCAGTGTAGTTCCAGGCATAAAAAGTGGATTATATGCTATTGGAGATAAACTAGTGAGAATGCATTTCTTCTGAGGGAAGAGACTATCCCAGTAGTAGAGGGTTACCCCAATGGAAGGACATTCACCCACCCCCAATACCCTAAAAGGTTTAGGGGTCCACATTAACGCTCCCAGAGGTGTATGCCCCAAAGAGTATTGCTCCAGTTGGACCCATTGCCTGTCTGGGTATTCTTGGTACCACTCAATCGCTACTTTCCCTTGGGCCGCCCTATAGTACCACATGAGGTTTGGGACCCCCAGCCCCCCCTTTCGTTTATCTTGATATAGTAAAGTACGCGATAAGCGTGGTCGCTTTCCTGCCCAGACGAACCGCATTATTTTATCCTGCAGCGTTGTTAAATATCGTCTGGGCATTAATACAGGCAGCGCTTGAAAGAGGTAGAGCAAACGAGGCAACACGTTCATTTTAACTATTGCTACCCGTCCAAACCATGAAAACACCATGTCCCCCCAGCGTTCTAGGTCTGCCACAATGTCCCGTCCTAGTCTTTTGTAATTAGCTTGAAAAAGTTCCGATGTTTCAGAGGTCAAATTAACCCCCAGGTATCGTATATACTTAGAAGCCCACCGAAATGGAAAAGAAGTCTTTAAAGATTCCAAGTCCAGAGCCGGCAGTGTAATGTTAAGGGCTTCCGATTTGTTCATATTGACCTTAAACCCAGACACCGCTGAATATTCTTCAATAGTGCGTAGAAGGTTAGGAAACGATGTCAGTGGTCGTGTAATGAACAGCAAAACGTCGTCCGCAAACAGCGCCAACTTGTGTGCCCTGCCTTCTATGGCCAAACCAAAAATACCCGGTTCTGACCGTATCCGAGATGCAAGCGGCTCCATTACCATTGCGAATAATAAGGGAGACAAAGGGCAGCCCTGCCGAGTTCCTCTGTGAAGAGCAAATAGCCCCGAGTTGCCCCCATTGACTCTCACACATGCCCTTGGAGATTCATAAAATGCTTGTATCCAGCCTCTGAACCGATTCCCAAACCCTAACACCTCTAGTGTCTTATACATAAATGGCCAATGTACCCTATCAAAAGCCTTTTCGGCATCTAAACTGAGAAGACACAATGGCCGCTGGCTTCGCTTTGCCAAATAGATAAGGTCTAATACTCTTCTAATATTATCCATAGCCTTACGGTGCGCAACAAAGCCCACCTGATCAGGGTGAATTAGTACTGGAAGCACCGGGGCCAACCTATTGGCCAAAACTTTGGCCAAAATTTTGACATCAGAGTTCAATACTGAAATAGGCCTGTAGGAGCCACATTCAGAGTGGTCTTTGTCCGGCTTAGGCAAGACCGCTATCCATGCCTCTTTCATAGATTGAGGCAGTATCTCCCCCCTTCCTACCAGATTGAATAAGTCTGCTAATAGTGGTGCCAATTCTTTAGCAAACATCTTGTAGAATTCATTTGGGAGCCCATCCAAGCCTGGGGACTTACAAGATGGCAAGCCATGAATAGCTTCCTGTATTTCTAAGGGTGTAACAGGACTGTCTAGTTGGGCCTGCTGTTGGAAAGTCAATGGTGAGAGGTCACTGTCCGCCAGGTACTCCTCCACAGAGTCCTCGGCAGGGTGTATCTCCTGATCATACAAAGCTTGGTAAAAATCCCTAAAACGTTTACGAATTTCCTCTGAGGTACGTATCAGGCCTCCCTCCCCATCGCGTATCTGTGTGATTGTACGATCTACCTTCTGCCTTCGTAGCTTTATGGCCAGAAGGCGACCAGCCTTATTTGTGTGTTCATAGGACCCCAACCGCTGTCTATTGTGCAAATGGCTCAGCTGTTCCGAGTAAATGGAATCCAGCAACATTCTCTGATCTTTCAGTTCTTGTAAGATCTGTCGGGAACCATTTGCTTTGTGTTGTGCCTCCAGATTGTGTATACGGCCCATACACCCCCTAATCTGAGCTTTGCACATTCTAGATCTCTTACTAGCTAATTTCAAAAAATATCCCCTAGTGACAGCTTTCATCGCGTCCCATACCACATTGAGATCAGGCCCAGATTCCTTATTAAACTCCAAGTATTCGTGTAATACCGCTCTATACCCCTCTGCCACCTCCCCTTCCTGTAACAAACTGGTATTAAGTGTCCATCTCTTATCCTTATATTCTACCTTTATTTTCGGAAGTACCACCCAGACTGGAGCATGATCAGATAGAGTTTTACTGCCTATTGCTGCTGTAGGGCCCCACTCCACTAGAGTTGTGTCTAAGAAAATGTAGTCAATACGTGAATACGTTCCATGTGGTGATGAATAGAATGTATAGTCCCTATCCTTCATGTGTGTCAGTCTCCAAATGTCCAGAGTGCCCAGGGAGTATGTGAAAGAACCCAACGCCTGTGAATCTTTAATACCCTCTAACTTATGTTGCCCTGAACGATCGAGACTAGGGTTCATCACTGTGTTAAAATCCCCCCCCACAATCAATGTGCCCCTAGTAAATGCTGCCAATGCCAGTTTCAGCTTTGCAAAAAACTCCACCTGTCCAACATTTGGGGCATATATCGATGCCAAAGTTAGGTCCACCTGGTCTATTTTGATATGTAAAAATATATATCTCCCCCCCGGATCTTTTTTTACCTCTAAAACCTGTATAGCCAGGGATGAATGCATCAGTATTGCAACCCCCCCTGCCCTTGAGCCCTCGGAGGATGCACAGTGGACTACTGGAAACACCGGATGAGTGAGAAGTCTCTCATGCTTTCGTCTTAAATGTGTTTCTTGCAGGAGGACTATATGGGGACTATGGTGTTGTAGCTCCTTAAATAGTTTCTGTCTCTTCTGTGGCATATTCAGACCTTTAACATTATAGGATAGTATCTTTAGGTCTGTGGTCATGTCTTAATCATACAGTTATAAACATAGCATTCCAACCTTACAGGCTTAGCTACTACTACTACTACTACTATTTAGCATTTCTATAGCGCTACAAGGCATACGCAGCGCTGTACAAACATAGAAGAAAGACAGTCCCTGCTCAAAGAGCTTACAATCTAATAGACAAAAAATAAATAAAGTAAGCAAATCAAATCAATTAATGTGAACGGGAAGGAAGAGAGGAGGGTAGGTGGAGGCGAGTGGTTACAAGTGGTTACGAGTCAAAAGCAATGTTAAAGAGGTGGGTTTTCAGTCTAGATTTAAAGGTGGCCAAGGATGGGGCAAGACGTAGGGGCTCAGGAAGTTTATTCCAGGCGTAGGGTGCAGCGAGATAGAAGGCGCGAAGTCTGGAGTTGGCAGTAGTGGAGAAGGGAACAGATAAGAAGGATTTATCCATGGAGCGGAGTGCACGGGAAGGGGTGTAGGGAAGGACGAGTGTGGAGAGATACTGGGGAGCAGCATAGTGAATACATTTATAGGTTAGTAGAAGAAGTTTGAACAGGAGCTACATACACTTTCCATATGGACTCCCTTCCTTTCAAGCCATTCCCTCCGCCCACCCCCCTCCCACCTCCCTTTGTTCTCCCCCCCCCTGCCCACATTATATCTCCCCTTCCCCTTATTTATTACACCACCCAGAGACTAGTTCCTCCAAGTGGGATTAGAAAGAAATGACCCACCTCCCGGTTAAGTCCCCCGCCCGCCCCTCCCCCCATGGTGTCCTAAGCAGCTCTAAATCATCGCTTGCATTTAGAGTTCCTGCACAAATCATACTTTCTTACACCTCCTACCCCAAACCTTCAAACATGTCCCTAGTAGACAATACACATACTTTCTTAAGTCATGTCCTTACAGTCCGTGGACTCGCTAGACCAGTCCGGTGAAATAAGGATCAGTCCCTTGCACTTTTCCTAGTGCAGCACAGATATTTCGTTGCCAGATCGTATCTCGAGTGCCCCTTCAGCGCTTAGAGGCTGCGCGCTTAGTGGGTTCTGGCACTCTCTTCCATTTCTGCAGCTTGGCTCTGGTTACTGGTGCTACTGTCCCAGGTGGTATCTGCTGCGTCACCAGTCCCCCTTTGAATAACGCTTCCCATGCTTCTGCCAGATTTAACGCTCTGCACTTTATGCCCTGTAGCTCAAAATTCAAAGAGAAGGGGAATCCCCATCTATACTGCCTTTGATTTTTAATCAATATGTCCAGGGCGGGTTTCATCAGCCGTCTCTGCTGGAGAGTGTACTGAGAAAGATCCTGATAAACAGAAACCTTAGCCCCTCCATATTCCAGGTCTTTTGAGTTCCTTGCTCGGGCCAATATTCTTTCTTTAGCTTCATATTTCTGGAAGCGAACTATTATGTCTCTGGTTTGCTGTGCTTTCCGTGGGCCCAAGGCGCGATGCGCCCGTTCTAATTCTTCCGGTGCCGCACCGGCTTCAGCTCCCATCAGCATACTGCATATGGATTGGATAATCCGGGGCACATCTTCAGTCTCGCCTCCTTCAGGTATTCCACGAAAGCGTAAATTATTCCTGCGGCCTCTGTTTTCTAAGTCATCCAATTTATATTCGAGGTCTGCATTGCGTGTTTCTAGCCCCTGAATCAGTTCTGCATGCCTGTTCAGATGTTCCGCGTGCTCGTCCAGCTTAACCTCGGCCTCCTCCACCCTGCCCCCCAGCTCCTTCAGTTCTGAGCTCAAGGTATCCATCCGCTCCAATATCTCATCTTTTGAGTTCTTAATCTCCTGTTGTATATTAGATAAACAATTGCGGAGCTCGCCGGAGATACCTTTTTTTGATGGTGGAGAGCGGGTTTCTGCCATAGATAGGGCCGAATCTGAATCAGATGGTGAGGCCCGTTCAGGAGATTCATGGCGGTGTGCACTTTTTCCACCCACGCTTTTCTCCCGCTTTTCAAGGTCCTTTTTACGGGTGGAAGCCGCTTTGCTCATGATGATTTCGCTGCTTGGGGTGCAGGGGTCACTGAACTCCCCTTTTTTTTTTGATTCGGAGCTGCTTAAGATCGCTTTTGATCGCTGCAAACGGACTTTGGGAGACAGAGCAACGTGGCTAAGCGACCATCTCGGACGATGACGTCACTTCCTCCCCCAAGGTCCTGTAACTTTGTCCACTTTTCTTGTTTCAACTTCTGCACTGATCTTTCCCACTTTAGTCCTGGAGGATCTTAGCATACTCTTATATTTTTATGGGCACAGGGCTCAGTATTCAGTGGCATTTTAAGAAAGCAAATAGAATGTTAGGAATTATTAGAAAAGGAATGGCAAACAAAATGAGAATGTTATAATGCCTTTGTATCGTTGTATGGTGAGACCACACCTTGAATATTGTGTGCAGTTCTGGCCACCGCATCTCAAAAAAGATAAAGCGGAATTAGAAAAAGGTACAGAGAAGGGTGAAAGGATAAAGGGGATGGGACGACTTCCCTGTGAAGAAAGGCTAAAGCAGCTAGGGCTCTTCTGCTTGGAGAAGATGGCTGCGGGGAGATATGATAGAGGTATATAAAATACTGAGTGGAGTGGAACAGGTAGATGTGAATCACTTGTTTACTCTTTCCAAAACTACTAGGACTAGGGGAGGGCAAGCAATGAAGCTACTAAGTAATAAATTAAAACAAACTGAAGAAAATAATTCTTCACTCAATGTGTAATTAAACTCTGGAATTCATTGCCAGAAAATGTGATAAAAGCAGCTAGGGTTTAAAAAAGGTTTGGATAATTTCCTAAAAAAAGTCAATAAGCCATTGTTAAGCTGGACTTGGGAAAATCCACTGCTTATTTCTAGGATAAACAGTATAAAATAACTGATTCCAATGAGGAGCGCGCTCTTGGGAGTCAGATGATGACCCTTGATACTTCTCGGAGGAGGAGTTTTAGATGATACCATCTGACCCCATCCTTCCATAGGAATGGAGTATGTCTCCTCCAGAGAGCCTTTCCTTCCCCTCTTAAGGAAATGGCATCTGCCATTCCATTCTTTTGGAGGAGGAGGACGAGCCCAGGGCCAAGGTGCTTGAGGTTCTGGACTACGAGTCTCCTAGAGAGGCGGTAATGGTCCCGCTTCACAAGATCTTACAGGATATTCTCGTGTGGAATTGGGAATCCCATCTGTCTGTCCTGGTACTCCCCGCCCCCCCCCCCCCCCCCCCCATAAAATAAAATTGACACCATGTACCGGATTCACAGTACCCCTGGGTTTGATAAGCCTCAGCTGCCTCTTCATTCCCTGGTGGTTGAATCCGCCCTCACAAGGGCCAAGAGTTCTAGAGACTAGGCTTTGGCACCCATGAGCAGGGAAGCTGGAACCTTGAACTCTTTTGGGCGTAAGATGTTTCAGGCCTCTATGCTCGTCTCCCATATTCAATCTTGCCAGCTCTTCATGAGCATATACTTGCAGGACTCAGTGTGCAAGCTGCTAGATTTGGCAGATCCTCTCCCTCCGGAGCAGGCCGAATTGCTTCGCCATTTGGACAAGCAGCAGAAGGCGTGTTGTAAGTTCTTGGCCAGGGGTGCCTGCGACACTTTGATGTGGCTTCCAGAATCTCTGCCCAAAGTATAGCAATGCGCAGACTCTCATGGCTGCGAATCTCTGACATGGAAACGGCGGTTCAACAGAGGTTTGTGGATGCTCCATGCTGGGGGATAACCTTCTTGGAGAGAAGGTGGAGAAGATCGCTGACCAAATGAAAAAACATACTGATACCATTGATTCTGTCTCCTGCCGGGTGCCTTCTGCATCTGCCTCCTCCAGGAGGTATTTTGGCAATTAGAGGAAGGGTGCCAACTACTCGCAGAGACATAGGTACGCTGCCTCCTCTCACCTGCCTCAACAGGCTCAAACCCAGCGCGCTAATTCATGTCAACAGCGTGTGCCTAAGGCCCCAGTAGCTTCCCAGCTGAAGCAAGGGGGGAGCTTTTGACTTGGCTCCAGCAGAGCATAGCCGCAGTAACAGTGACCATACTGGACGACTTGCCGGTCAGAGGAGAGGCTGAAGTTTTTCCACTAAAGGTGACCCCTTGTAACCTCTGACCGATGAGTTTTTCCAAATAGTCCGTCTCAGTTACATCCTGCATTGGTGACAAAGGATCCCTGGAAGAATGGCTTCGAGGCGCTCATCAAGAGTGGCTGTGGAGAAAAGCTGAGGAGTCAGTGCAGGATCTCGCCCCCTGTGTCAGGAAGCCATTCAGATGTGGCTTTGGGCTCGCCGGCACGGCATGTTTCTTCAAGCCACCTATCTGGCGGGCGTAAACAACATTCCTTGTCATCAAGCAGATGAATCCATTACGAATGGATTATCCATCAACCAGCAGGGGGAGATAGAGAGCACTGAAAAACCATAGTGCCTCATGGCCAGCTAGCTCCATCTGCCTCTCCAGTATTCTCTATCTCCCCAGCAGGGTCGTTGCATACGGGCGTCTGCATGCAGCTGCTATGCTGCCCTAGCCTGCCTCGCTTGGTTACAAGAGGCAGTGGAACAGCCCGGGGATGGAGCGGAGCCCTTTTCTGAGGTGGCACCACGGATGGCATCAGCCTTGTCTTTCTTGGCTGACGCCCTTTATGATCTGGTTAGAGCTTCGGCTAAACAGGTGGCGGTGGCAGCTCGCCGTCTTCTATGGCTACGGCATTGGGCGGCTGACATGGCCTCTAAGCAAAGGTTGGTGAAGTTGCCCTTCTAAGGCCTTCTCCTATTTGGTGAGGAGTTGGAGAAAATTGTTAAAGGCCTGGGGGATCCTAAACCCCAGCGCTTACCTGAGGATAGGCCGAGGCCTTCCTCCAAGGGTCAGGCGGTTCCCTCCTCTTACAGACCTCGCTTCTGTGAAGCTAGAAGGTACTGCCCGGGGCGTTCTGCTAGGTTCACTTCTCGTGCCCGCTTTCAGCAGAGGAACTCCTTTCATTCGGACAAACGTTCCGCAACGACTGGCTCAAGGCTTGGAGTTCAAGGGCAACCCTCTTGATGGTGCGCCGGCCCTCTCTTCGATTCCTGCAATAGGAGGACGGCTGTCCCTCTTTCTCGAGGAATGGGTCAAGATTTCCTTAGATCAGTGGGTTTTGGACCTGATCAGAGATGGCTACAGAATAGAATTCAATGCCCCAGTGAGAGACGTGTTTGTGGAGTCCCGATGCGGTTCTGCTGTCAAACGGGCGGCGGTAGAGGAGTCCTTGCAAGGCTTGATTCACCTATGGGCGGTGTCCCCGATGCCTCCCACCAAACACGGCTCCGGCCGTTACGCCATTTACTTTGTGGTTCCGCGAAAAGAGGGGGCTTTTCGGCCCATCCTCGACTTAAAAGAAGTCAACAAGTGTCTAAGAGTACGGCATTTTCACATGGAAACCCTGTGCTCCGTTATTGCGGCGGTACAGCCAGGAGAGTTTCTCACATCTCTGGACCGGAAAGAAGCTTACTTGCACATTCCTATTTGGCCCCCGCACCAAAGGTTTCTTCGGTTTGCGGTGATGGGAAAACATTTCCAGTTTCGGGCCTTGCCTTTTGGCCTCGCCACAGCTCCCCGAACCTTTTCGAAGGTAATGGTGGTAGTAACTGCTTTTCTCAGGCGAGAGGGTATTCGGGTTCACCCGTACCTAGACGACTGGCTCATTCGAGCGGACTCGACAGAGGAGAGTCATCAAGTAACAGCCAGAGTGGTCTCAGTACTTCAATCTCTGGGCTGGGTCGTCAATATGGCCAAATGTCACCTGACCCCCTCTCAATCTCTAGAATATTTGGGGGTCCGGTTCGACACAGCTTTGGGGTTTGTTTTTCTTCCCGAGCAAAGGCGGTGCAAGCTTCAGAACCAGGTCCATCTGCTTATGAGGATGCCTCGCCCCCGCACTTGGGACATTGTCCAGCTGTTAGGGTCGATGACGGCCACCTTGGAAGTGGTGCCCAGGGCCGAGAGCGCACCTGAGACCTCTGCAGTGCTCCCTGCTTCAACGATGGTCTCCAATTTCTCAGGATTATCAGTGCAGACTCACATGGCTTCCTGCGGCCCGGCTCAGTATGGAGTGGTGGCTCTCAGACAGCATGCTGCGGCGAGGAATGCCGCTAGCGCTCCCCGATTGGTGCCTGGTGGTGACAGATGCCAGCCTGAAGGGCTGGGGTGCACATTGCCGGGGAAGGCATGCCCAGGGTCTCTGGACACCCGACGAGTCGGAGTGGTCCATCAATCGCTTGATGTTGAAAGCGATTTTCCAGGCTCTTCTGGTTTTTCACTCGAGCCTAGAAGGATTGGCTGTCAGAGTTCTGTCGGACAACACGACTGCGGTGGCCTACATAAATCAACAAGGCGGCACTCAGTGCAGAGCACTGGCCGTGCAGGCCGTGCAGATTTGCCACTGGGCCGAGCTACATCTGCAGTTTCTGTCAGCAGCTCACATTGCAGGTCAGAGCAACGTGCAAGCTGATTATCTAAGCAGGCATCAAATCGACCCAGCAGAGTGGGAACTGGCAGACGAAGTGTTCCTTCAGATCTGTGCCAAGTGGGGGACGCCCGTAGCGGATCTTATGGCCTCAAGCGCAAATGCCAAAGTCCCGTGCTTTTACAGCAGACGGAGAGATCCTCGCTCGGCGGGGTTGGATGTCTTGGCTCAACCCTGGCCTCCGGGCCTCCTGTATGTGTTCCCTCTGTGGCCCTTGATAGGGCGAGTACTCCTGCGGATTCGGCTACATCAAGGAGAGGTGGTTCTCATTGCCCTGAATTGGCCCAGGAGGCCGTGGAATGCGGACCTCCGGTGGATGCTGGTAGAGGCTCCCCTTCCTTTGCCTCTGGTACCGAATCTGTTGTCACAGGGACCGGTGACCATGGAGGACGCCTGCCGCTTTGGTCTTACGGCATGGCTATTGAGAGGGCGCAATTGAGAGACAAGGGTTATGCCAGTAAAGTCATTTCCACTGTCCTACAGGCCTGCAAGCGTTCTACTTCCGTGGCTTATGCCAGGATTTGGCGCCAGTTTGAGGCTTGGTGTGCTGCTAAAGTGATTACACCTATGCGGGCTTCTGTCTCGCCGATACTTGACTTTTTGCAGGATGGTTTACAAAAAGGCCTTGCCTATAATTCCCTGCGTGTTCAAGTGGCAGCCTTAGCATGTTTTCGAGGGAAGGTCGCTGGCCTCTCCCTGGCTGCTTATCCAGATGTGACACGGTTTCTTAGAGGGGTGCTTCGGCTCCGTCCTCCCGTGCAGGTTCCGTGTCCAGCCTGGAACCTGGGGTTAGTTTTAAAGGCTCTTCAGTGTTTGCCCTTCAAGCCACTAAGGCGAGCTTCAGAGAAGGATGTGACCCTAAAGACGGTCTTTTTGGTGGCTGTTACTTCGGCGAAATGGGTGTCTGAGCTCCAGGCGCTGTCCTGTCGAGACCCATTTCTGCAATTCTCAGAGTCCAGAGTTATGGTGCGTACGGTGCCTTCCTTCCTGCCTAAGGTGGTTTCAGCGTTTCACCTAAACCAGCCTATTTTCCTGCCTTCCTTTTCCTGAGAGGAGTTTCCGGAAGCCTTTGGGCAGTTGCACCTCCTAGATGTGCGAAGGGCTCTGTTGCAGTATCTGCGCATGTCAAATGCTTTTCAGACCTCTGATCATCTTTTTGTCCTGTTCTCAGGTCCGCACAGAGGGTCTCCAGCGTCAAAAGCCACTATAGCCCGTTGGCTCAAGGAAGCTGTTTTTTTTCAGCCTATCTGCTGTCTGGCCAGCCTCCGCCTGAAGCCTTTAAGGCACATTCCACAAGAGCGATTTCCTCTTCTTGGGCTGAAACTGGAGCACTCTCTCTTCAAGAGATATGCAGTGCAGCAACATGGGCTTCTAAGCTTTCATTTGCCGGCATTACAGGCTGGATGTGGCTGCCAGGAGAGACGCGCATTTTGGAGCACAAGTGCTGGCGCATGGTGTGGCTTGTTCCCACCCTATCTAGGGATTGCTTTGATACATCCCATTCATAATGGATTCATCTGCTTGATGACAAGGAAGGGAAAATTAGGTAATTGTCTTTCCTTTAGTCATAGCAGATGAATCCATGAGCCCTCCCTCAGTGATTCTTTGTGTGATTGATGTTGTTGTATGTTCAGTTTTTCCTGTAGATATGTTCCCTCATTGGGAGAAGTTAGAAAACAGTCTTCAGGATTTCTGTTCTGTTACAGGAGGTTGAGTTCATCCCTCCTTTGTGTTACTGCTCCTGTTCTGGGGCGTTCATCCGCTGTGAGGAAAGTTCATGTTGTTCTACTTTGCGGTGTAACACTGCTTTGGAAGCTTCAAATACTGAAGAGGCAGATGGAGCTAGCTGGCTATGAGGCACTATGGTTTTTCAGTGCTCTCTATCTTCCCCTGCTGGTTGATGGACACAACCCATTCGTAATGGATTCATCTGCTATGACTAAAGGAAAGAAAATTACCAGGGTAAGAACCTAATTTTCCCGTCTGGCCGACAGATTGAGCAGGATAATGCAACCTCACAAGTGGGCGTTGTACGCAAGATCTTCCGAGCATGGGGCACCCCCTCGGTGGATCTTTTTGCCACTCAGACTAATCACAAGGTCCCTCAGTTCTGTTCCAGACTTAAGGCCCACAGCAGGCTAGCGTCAGATGCCTTTCTCCTACATTGGGGCAAGGGCCTCCTGTATGCATATCCTCCCATACCTTTGGTGGGGAAGACTTTGCTGAAACTCAAGCAGGATCATGGAACCATGATTCTGATCGCTCCCTTCTGGCCGCGTCAGATTTGGTTCCCACTTCTTCTGGAGTTGTCTTCCGAAGAACCGTGGAGATTGGAGTGTTTTCCAACCCTCATCACTCAGAACGAGGGGGCGCTTCTGAATCCCAACCTCCGGTCCCTGGATGTTGAGAGCATAGACTTTGCCTCCTTGGGTCTGTCGGAGGGTGTCTCCCGAGTCCTGCTTGCTTCCAGGAAAGATTACACGAAGACGTGCTACTCTTTTAAATGGAGGAGGTTTGCCGTCTGGTGTGACAGCAAGGCCCTAGACCCTCGTTCTTGTCCTACACAGACCCTGCTTGAATACCTTCTGCACTTGTCTGAGTCGGGTCTTAAGTCTAACTCTTTAAGAGTTCATCTTAGTGCAATTAGTGCTTATCATTATCGTGTAGAAGGTAAGCCTATCTCTGGACAGCCTTTAGTAGTTCGCTTCATGAGAGGTTTGCTTTTGTCGATGCCCCCTGTCAAACCTCCACCAGTGTCATGGGATCTCAATTTCGTTCTCACCCAGCTGATGAAACCTCCTTTTGAGCCACTGAATTCCTGCCATCTGAAGTACTTGACCTGGAAGGTCATTTTCTTGGTGGCTGTTACTTCAGCTCGTAGAGTCAGTGAGCTCCAAGCCTTGGTAGCCCATGCTCCATATACTAAATTTCATCATAACAGAGTAGTCCTCCGTACTCACCCTAAGTTCTTGCCCAAGGTGGTGTCGGAGTTCCATCTGAACCAGTAAATTATCTTGCCAACATTTTTTCCCTGTCCTCATACCCGCCCTGCTGAACGTCAGTTGCACACATTGGACTGCAAAAGAGCATTGGCCTTCTATCTGGAGTGGACAAGCCCATTCAGACAGTCCGCCCAAATGTTTGTTTCTTTTGATCCCAACAGAAGGGGAGTGGCTGTCAGGAAACGCACCATTTCAAATTGGCTAGCAGATTGCATATCCTTCACTTACACCCAAGCTGGGCTGACTCTTGAGGGTCATGTCACGGCTCATAGTGTTAGAGCCATGGCAGTGTCAGTGGCCCACTTGAAGTCAGCCACTATGGAAGAGATTTGCAAGGCTGCGACGTGGTCTTCTGTCCACACATTCACATATCATTACTGCCTTCAGCAGGATACCAGACGCGACAGTCGGTTCGGGCAGTCGGTGCTGCAGAATCTGTTTGTGGTTTAGAATCCAACTCCACCCCCCTAGGCCCAATTTTGTTCTGTTCCAGGTTGCACTCTCAGTTAGTTTGTTATTTTTCAGGTCAATCTATGTTATGTCCTCGCCGTTGCGAGGCCCAATTGACCCTGTTTGTTGTTTTGAGTGAGCCTGGGGGCTAGGGATACCCCATCAGTGAGAACAAGCAGCCCTTGTCCTCGGAGAAAGCGAAAGATACATACCTGTAGCAGGTATTCTCCGAGGACAGCAGGCTGATTGTTCTCACCAATCCGTCCGCCTTCCCTTTGGAGTTGTCTCTTCCCTTGTCTTGCTTTGTAAGTTGACTGAGGGGCACGTTTGCGTGACGGGCGGGAAGATGGCCGCGCATGCACGGTGCGCGCACTCTTTGTTGCTAGGAAGAATTCCGGACCTGGGGCTGCCGTCGGACGACAACACCCCATCAGTGAGAACAATCAGCCTGCTGGCCTCGGAGAATACCTGCTACAGGTATGTATCTTTCGCTTTCTCCGAGGACAAGCAGGCTGCTTGTTCTCACGTGTGGGTCGGCATCCACGGCGGCCCCAGGACCGGAGATATTTTCTAGTAAAATCCAAAGAGCTTTGCGACAGCCAGCAAAGTGCGGGACGGACGCACTGCGCATGCGCGGCCCTCTTCCCTCCCGCACGCGTCTGTTCCCGCCTCAGTTTTTTCTTTTCCACGGTGGAGAGTGGCTGCTTGTCGGTCTCTCCCTTAGGTCCCAGGAAAAACTTAGGCGCCTTTTTGCGTGCTGTCTGCTGCTTTTTTCTTGTTTCCCGTCGCCTTTTTCTTGTTTTTTTTCTTTTCTAGTAAAAAAAAAAAAAAAAAAAAATCCTCTTTTTTTTTTTTTTCCTTAGTTTTTGTCCTTAATAAGTTACCTTTCGGTTCCATTGCGGCCTTTTGGGCCACCCGTCCGCGGTTCCCTTTTTTGTGCCCTAAGTTGGCACAGTCGAGCCGTTTGTCTTCGTTGCCGCAATTTTTCCGCTGATGTCATCGAAGCCTTCCAGCGGCTTCAAGAAGTGTGCTCGGTGCCTGCGGTCGATCTCGGGCACTGACCCGCACTCCTGGTGCATTCAGTGCCTTGGCCCCGACCATCGCCCAGACACTTGCAAGTTGTGTCTTAGCTTGAAAAAGCGGACACAGGCGTCGAGAAGAGCTCTTCAGGACCGCCTTTAAGGAGCTCCGACCGATTCCTCGGTGTCAACATCGGTACCGAGGTCAGTGCCGTCAATATCGGCACCGGGGATGGCATCGACATCGGGAGGCGCAGGTAATGGCTGTCCGAACTTCCCCTGTAGCTGGAAATAGTGAACCTTTGAGTGGGTCTCCACCTGTCTCGAAGGCTCTTGCTGTGCAGGCCCACCGGGACTGACCGATGTTAGACCCGACCCCGTGGAGGCATGTGGATTCCATGTCCTCGTCGGTACCAAGGAGTACCGGTGACGTGCTTCGAGCAAAGGCGAAGAAGCATCGGCACCGGTCTCCCTTGAGACACAGTACCGGGATCTCTGGGGCACCGAGGGATTCGGCACCCAGAAAGCGCCGACGCCGGGAGGAGCGCTCACCCTCCATACAAGAGGTGTCGGAGCATCGATCTTCGGACAGCCCGGTACCGCCTCCCAGGCCTTCACAGATTCTGACCGACTCCGGTACCGGCCCCACAGCCTTCCTCAACAGCGACTCTGGAGGAGAGCAGCAGCTTGCGGATGTCCCTTGCCAGGGGGATAATGTTTTTGGTGAGAAGGTCGAGCAGGTGGTAGAGCAGCTCCACCAGCGGGAAACCGCCCTTGACAAACTCTCCCACTGGGCGCCTTCAGCATCTACCTCAACAGATGATTTTTCAGGGGCAGGAGGAATGCTCCCTATGCTTACAATAAGCGTAGGTACAATCCACCTTCCCGACAGCCTTCTCAGGCTCAGCCCCAGCGCGCTCGTTCACGTCAACAGCGTGTGCCCAGACAGGCCCCTGCAGCTCCCCAGCAAAAGCAAGGGACGGGCTTTTGACTGGCTCCAGCTGAGCATAGCCGCCATAAACGTACCTGTGCCAGACAATCTACCAGTTGGAGGGAGATTAAAATTTTTTCACCAAAGGTGGCCTCTCATAACCTTCGACCGGTGGGTTCTTCAAATAGTCCGGTTGGGGTACTCCCTCAATTTGATCTCCAGACCTCCAAATTGTCCACCGGGAGCTCAGTCTTTCAGCTTCCAGCACAGGCAGGTACTTGCAGAAGAACTGTCCGCCCTTCTCAGCGCCAGTGCGGTCGAGCCCATTCCACCATGGCAAGAAGGGCTGGGATTCTATTCCAGGTACTTCCTTGTGCAAAAGAAAACAGGGGGGATGCGTCCCATCCTGGACATAAGGGCCCTGAACAAATATCTGGTCCGAGAAAAGTTCAGGATGGTTTCCCTGGGCACCCTTCTTCCCGTGATTCAGAAAAACGATTGGCTATGCTCTCTGGACTTAAATGATGCTTACACTCACATTCCAATACTTCAAGCTCACAGGAAGTATCTGCGATTCCGTCTGGGAACACAGCACTTTCAGTATTGTGTGCTGCCCTTTGGGATCGCCTCCGCACCAAGGGTGTTTACAAAATGCCTAGCAGTGGTTGCAGCATCAGTACGCAGACTGGGAGTGCATGTGTTCACTTATCTCGACGATTGGCTGGTGAAGAACACCTCAGAGGCAGGAGCTCTACAGTCCATGCAAATGACTATTCGACTCTTGGAACTACTAGGATTTGTCATCAATTACCCAAAGTCCCACCTTCTTCCAGTTCAACAACTAGAATTCATAGGAGCTCTCCTGGACTCTCAGACAGCTCGGGCCTATCTTCTCAAGACGAGAGCAGACAACCTTCTGTCTCTAGTTTCCATGGCCAGGGCATCTCAGCAGATCACGGCTCGGCAGATGTTGAGACTTCTAGGCCACATGGCCTCCACAGTTCATGTGACGCCCATGGCACGCCTGCACATGAGATCTGCTCAATGGACCCTAGCTTCCCAGCAGTATCAAGCTGCGGGAATGTAAAGGATGTGATCCAGCTGTCCACCGATTTTCACAATTCCCTTCAGTGGTGGACAATTCGATCCAATTTGACCCTGGGACGTCCCTTCCAAATTCCTCAGCCTTAAAAAGTGCTGTCCACTGATGCATCTCTCCTGGGCTGGGGGAGCACATGTAGATGGGCTCCACACTCAGGGAGTTTGGTCCCTCCAGGAGTCAGGTCTTCAGATCAATCTCCTGGAGCTGCGAGCGATCTGGAATGCTCTGAAGGCTTTCAGAGATCAGCTGTCCAATCAAATTATTCACATTCAGACAGACAACCAGGTTGCCATGTATTACGTCAACAAGCAGGGGGGCACCTGATCTTGTCCCCTGTGTCGGGTGGCCATCCAGATGTGGTTTTGGGCTCGCCGTTGCGACATGTTTCTCCAGGTCACTTATCTGGCAGGCGTAAACAACAGTCTGGCCGACAGATTGAGCAGGATAATGCAACCTCATGAGTGGTTGCTTAACTCGCGCATAGTGCGCAAGATCTTCCAAGCGTGGGGCACCCCCTTGGTGGATCTTTTCGCCACTCAGATCAATCACAAGGTCCCTCGGTTCTGTTCCAGACTTCAAGCCCACGACAGACTAGCGTCAGATGCTTTTCTCCTTCATTGGGGGAACGGCCTTCTGTATGCATATCCTCCCATCCCTCTGGTGGGGAAGACTTTGCTGAAACTCAAGCAAGATCGCAGAACCATGATTCTGATTGCTCCCTTTTGGCCGTGTCAGGTTTGGTTCCCTCTTATTCTGGAGTTGTACTCCGAAGAACCGTGGAGATTGGAGTGTTTTCCAACCCTCATCACTCAGAACGAGGGGGCGCTTCTGCATCCCAACCTCCAGTCTCTGGCTCTCACGGCCTGGATGTTGAGAGTGTAGACTTTTTCTCCTTGGGTCTTTCTGAGGGTGTCTCCCGAGTCTTGCTTGCTTCCAGAAAAGATTCCATGAAGACGTGTTACTCTTTCAAATGGAGGAGGTTTGCAGTCTGGTGTGACAGAAGGCCCTAGATCCTCGCTTTTGTCCTACACAGACCCTGCTTGAATACCTTCTACACTTATCAGAGTCTGGTCTCAAGATCAACTCCGTAAGAGTTCATCTTAGTGCAATTAGTGCTTTTCATTATCATGTAGAAGGTAAGCCTATCTCTGGACAGCCTTTAGTTGTTCACTTCATGAGAGGTTTGCTTCAAAGCCCCTTGTCAAACCTCCACCAGTGTCATGGGATCTCAACGTCGTTCTCACCCAGCTGATGAAGCCTCCTTTTGAGCCACTGAATTCCTGCCACCTGAAGTATTTGACTTGGAAGGACATTTTCTTGGTGGCTGATAACTTCAGCTCGTAGAGTCAGTGAGCTTCAAGCCTTGGTAGCCCAGGCCCCTTACACCAAATTTCATCATAACAGAGTAGTCCTCCGCACTCACCCTAAGTTCTTGCCCAAGGTGGTGTCGGAGTTCCATCTGAACCGGTCAATTGTCTTGCCAAAATTTTTTCCCCGTCCTCATACCCGCCCTGCTGTACATCAGTGGCATACATTGGACTACAAGAGAGCATTGGCCTTCTGTGAGGAGCGGACAAGCCCCTTCAGACAGTCCGCCCAAATGTTTTTCTTTTGATCCCAACAGGAAGGGAGTCGCTGTCGGGAAACGCACCATTTCAAATTGGCTAGCAGATTGCATTTCCTTCACTTATGCCCAAGCTGGGCTGATTCTTGAGGGTCATGTCACGGCTCATAGTGTTAGAGCCATGGCAGCGTCAGTGGCTCACTTGAAGTCAGCCACTATTGAAGAGATTTGCAAGGCTGCGACGTGGTCATCTGTCCACACATTCACATCACATTACTGCCTCCAGCAGGATACCCGACGCGACATTCGGTTCGGGCAGTCGGTGCTGCAGAATCTGTTTGGGGTTTGAATCCAACTCCACCCTCCTGGGCCCGGTTTTGTTCTGTTCAGGCTGCATTCCCAGTTAGTTGTTCTTCGTAGGTCAATTTCTGTTATGTCCTCGCCATTGCGAGGCTCAATTGACCCTGTTTGTTGTTTTGAGTGAGCCTGAGAGCTAGGGATACCCCAGTCGTGAGAACAATCTGCCTCGGAGAAGGCGAATGATACATACCTGTAGCAGATGTTCTCCGAGGACAGCAGGCTGATTGTTCTCACCATCCCTCCCTCCTCCCCTTTGGAGTTGTGTCTTTTTTATTCCTTTGCTTGTCATTTAACTGAGCGGGAGCAGTCGCGCACGGGCGGGAAGACGGCCGCGCATGCGCGGTGGGCGTACCCCTCTTGCGGGACCTCCCGCGAGATTTTTCTTCTGGTTTCGTGAGAACAATCAGCCTGCTGTCCTCGGAGAATACCTGGTACAGGTATGTATCATTCGCTTTCTCAGTGCTCACGATAAAACAGGCACTGGGTTTCCTTGAAGATTTGGTTTTGACTACAAGTCAACCGGCAAATTCAAATTAATCACCAAATATACATTTGAGTCAACTTGTCAGCACACATACATGTGTATGGGGCAGTGTTTTTTTTGTTTTTTTTGTTCCATTGACGCGTAGAAGTTTGCTGTGCATCATGAAGCGTGAGAACTCTTTTGACGCGCAAAATTTGTGTTATGTTTTATTGTGAGTCATATCTGTACCTTACGTTTTTCATCCTAAATAGTTTGTTTAAGAGATAATCATCAGACTCCTGACTCAGGCGCTATAGCCAAAGCAAGATCCATGTCGAGTCAAGTGAAGATTGTAATTTTAAAAAAAAAACGTTTGTTGCCCTTTGTCGTCCCCACTGTTTTTGTTTGTCATGGATTCATTGTGGAGGACTTTGCTTCTGTGTTCTTTTCTGCCCTACATATGTTTATGCCATCTTGTGAACACACATACATGTGTATACTGTGGGGCAGTTTTATAAAAGGCCTTTTCCCCATTTATAAAAGCTGTTACTTGCAGAAAATTCTTCATAAAAGTACCCCTTTTAAAGTTTAAAAAACCCACTTAGAGCAAAAAAAAAAAAATCAGAATTGATACGTATATTAAACCATAGACCCAACATGCGTAATCCAGTTCACAGATATCCCGCCTAAAAGAGGATATATATCACAGCCTACAGAAAGAACCAGGACAACTCTGTTCTGATGTTATATATTAAATAACTTCTTTCTGGTTCACCTCTTTTGGATTCTTATTTTTTCTCAGTTGCCCTCTAAACAAGACTGCTCAGTATGAAGCACAGTTATATAAAACAAAAATTAAAATATACTATCGGTGCAGTTCTATAAGTTGGTGCCTGGAAATATGCACCACTTATGTTTGTCAAAAGTGCCATTAATCAACAGGCACCTATATGCACTAGGCACTATTTTATAAGGTAGCGCCTAAGTGCCATAGGGTCCAACTACGAGGGAGGAGGGGGTTGTACATGTGGGTGGAGCATAGGCCCTAAGCATGTCTCCCAGTTACACAGTTTATAGAATATGGGAAATGAGATGTAATTTATAGTACCTAGGCACTCCAACTTACACTTGTCATTGACATGGCATATGAGGGTGCACCTAAACTTGGTGCACTAATGCTGATATATACTAGTATTCTATAATGAAATATTGGTGCCAAAATGCTGTTTATCGAATTAGCATTAAGTGCATGGCTAGAGCACCTAGACTAAGAATATAAGAATAGCCATACTAAGTCAGATCAATGGCCCATCTAGCCCAGTATCCTGCTTCTAGCAGTGGCCAATCCAGGTCACAAGTACCTGGCAGAAACCCAATTAGTAGCAGCATGCCATGCTACCAATCCTGGGTCAAGCAGTGGCTTACCCCATGTCCATCTCAACAACAGACTATGGACTTTTCCTCCAGGAACTTTTCCAAACCTTTTTTAAATCCAGATACACTAACTGCTGTTGCTATATCCTCCGGCAGCAAGTTCCAGAGCTTAACTATTCGTTGAGTGAAAGAATATTTCCTCCTATTTGTGTTAAAAGTATTTCCATGTAATTTCAGTGTGTGTCCCTTGGTCTTTGTACTTTTTGAAAGACTGAAAAATCGATTCACTTCTACCCCTTCCACACCACTCAGGATTTTATAGACTTCAATCATATCCCCCCCCCCCCCCCCCCCTCAGCCGTCTCTTTTCCAAACTGAAGAGCCCTGACCTCTGTAGCCTTTCTTCATATAGAAGGAGTTCCATCCCCTTTATCATTTTGGTCACTTTCTTTGAACCTTTTCTAATTCCACTATGTCTTTTTTGAGATACAGTGACCAGAACTGAATGCAGTACTCAAGGTGAGGTTGTACCATGGAGCGATAACAGAAGCATTATAATGTTGGTCTTATTTTGCATCCCTTTCCTAATAATTCCTAGCATCCTGCTTGCTTTTTAGGTTGCTGCTGCACACTGGGCAGAAGATTTCAAAAACCCCTGCAGTGGGAATCAAACCTACAACCCTTGTATTCAGATACTGAGGCACTAAATTATAGGATTACCCCATTTAGATTTGATATAACACAGGATTACTTACAATGTAGTCAAGGATAGATCTCATCTTTTAAAATTACATATTACATTGTAGACCTGATTTGACAGTCAAATATTTCGGACCCCAGTGTTGCATTATATGGAGTTTACCTAATACAATTTAAAAAAATAACCGTAGATATTAACAATAGATCTCTGTCCACCCACCACAGAGAAAAGACCTTACCACCCTCACCCCCACATATCAACCCATCAACAGAAATCCAGCACCCTCTTGTGGTAGTGCAATTGAACATAGGAGGAGTAAAATGATGATCTGTGATATTGACAGAAGTGCCACCAACATAACCATTGTCCAGATAAGCCTCCAAAACCTATAGGAAGAGGCCAGCAGCAACAGTCTTGGAAAAACAGAAGGGCTGCTTGTTTTGACAAGTGGAGAATTTAGGTGAGTTCTGTCTCCTTTGCCTTCCACTCTTGTAAAGACCTGCCCTGTCTTATTGAATGGGGCCTGGATATGGGGTCTCTAAGATCGCTCCATAGCTCATTGGACTTAATTCATCCCTCATCACAAGAAGCATTTACAGGAGAAGGATGACAGGGCTGTTCTCTTTTCTTTCTTGGTATTCCCTCTGGACTGGTAGTTCTTTGAACCTTGTGTGATTTGACATTGGCATGAATGCTTTGGTTTTGATGACCATGGGCTAGTCATATAGATTTGGAGGGTCAGGTGGACTCATTTGTGAGGCAGGATTCTTTTTGCTGGGCACCCAAGTAAGTGCAGGCTGTGCAATCCTGGTAATTTTCAGATTTAATAATCGCAGAGTTTGCTGACTTTTCTGTGGAAATAAGTGTCAATCAGGTGTTTGTCATAGTACAAAATTATTTTCTACAACTTAAGAATTTTAGAAGGCATAGACATCCACTGGGAGTACACCAGCATTGAGGTCTCCACCTCTCGACATCAGGCACTGGTAGCAGACCCTGGGGCCAGCCAGCATTGGATTCATCATCATTCTCGTTGGCACCGAAGGACCGTGATGCAGTGCATTGATGGAATCCCAAGAAGTAAAAAAAACATCGGTCCTCCTCAACACACTGTGCTGGGAGCACCAGGGCATCAGCATCATCGGTATCCGAGAAGCGCCGGTACTGAGAGTATCACTCCCCCTCTTTGGAAGAGGTATCAGAGCACGAGCCTCAAAACAGCCAGATCCCTGCTACTGGTTCGACACAGTTGCTTTCTCAGCCTGCCTCGCCACTGGCTCATCCCCCCCCCCCCCCCCCCAGCCTTTGCTGATGCCATTCTTCGATGAGTGGTTGCGAGCCATGCTTAGGGAGGAGCTAGCGCACATGCTGCAGCTCACTCGGGCATCGAGGGCGCTTGTGCCAACTGCAGGTCAGCCCCAACATCCTCTGAGCTCCTCCAATGTCTGTGCTGACATCCTCTGTGCCAGCACCTAGAATAGTGTTTACATCGACTCATACAATACTGCTGTCAAAGTTGGGGGATGAAGCTTCACCGGAGTCAGAGTAGGGCTGTACCTCGGTGCTCTTTGGGATGTGGACCAGTTTCCGCTAGGCCTAGACAGACCCAGACTCATCAAACCCACTATGATTATAGGGACGAGTCTGACTGGGACCGCTCATGAGATTCTGAGGATGATCCACATTACTTCTCGAAAGTGTCATATAGGATTCCCACCTCAAGAGATGAAAATCTCAACCTGAGGCGCTCTCTCACTGGTTTCGTGAGAGAAATGGCTTCAGCCATACCATTTAAGTTGGAAACGGAGGATGAGCCCAGGGCGGAAATGTTGACTGTCCTGGACTACAAATCTCTGCCTAAGGGAAGGGGGTCACGGTATCATTTTGCACCCTATCCTTAGAGATGTACTGACGTGGAATTGGGAAGCTACCCTGTCAGTACAGGTTGCACCTAAGAAGGTGGATACTCGGTATTGTATACAGAAGACTTCTAGATTTCACAAAGCCCAGCTATATCCTGGTGGTCTAATCCACCATCAAATGGACTAGAAGCTCCAGAACTCGTGCCTTCGCTTCCCCAGGTAGAGAGGCCCAGACACTTGATTCTTTGGGAGGAAAGCTTGTCAGGCCTCAATGCTCATTGCCCACATCAAGTCCTACCACTCTACACAAGCCTGTACTTTGCAGTCTCTGGTCTGCAGCACACTTAGTCTTGCGGATTCTCTCCGTCATGAGCAGGCTGCAGAGATTTGCCAATTGGCCAAAAAAACTTTCTGCACTCCAGCTGCATCTGGCCAGAGGTGCATATGATTCTTTTGACATAATGTCCAGCATCTCCGCCATGGGTGTAGGAATGCGCAGACTCTCATGGCTGCGTGTCTGTGACCTGGAACTAGTGGCTCAGGAGAGGCTAGTGGACTTTCCATGCCAAGCGGACAACTTTTGGAGAAAGTGGGTCACTGACCTCATCAAAAACATAGATATTATCCAAACTCTATCTCAGCATCCTCCAGCTGCCACCACCACCTCATGGAGGTTTTCCAGTGGGCCTAGACGACAACCCTACTACTCTCAAAGGCATAGGTTCCTTCCGCCTTCCCGCTCTGTCTCACAGCCCCAAGACCAGCATCCCTAGGCCTATCTGCCTCTTCCTCAAGAGACCCAGCCAGCTCCCCAGTCAGAGCTAGGGGACAAGCTTTTGACTGGCTTCAGACAAGTATAGCTGCTCTCCAAGTAACCATCCCAGATGACCTTCCAATAGGGGAGAGGCTGAACTATTTTCCATCTAATGTGGCCCCTTATAACCTTTGACTGGTGGGTTAGCTCATCTTGGTTATGCCCTGAATTTGAGTCAAAGACCACCAGATTGTCCACTGAGAGCATTGTCACTCATCTCTGAGCACAAGCAGGTACTTGCAGAGGAAATCTCCCCATTTCTCCTGGCCAATGCAGTCAAACCCATGCGACTAGGGGAAGAAGGAAAGGGATTCTATTTCAGGTACTTCTTGTGGCCAAGAAGGCAGGTCCTGAACAAATTCCTGGTCAAATAAAAGTTCAGGATGCTTTCCTTGGGCACTCTCCTACCCATGATTCAAGCAAACGATTGGCTATGCTCCATGAACTTAAGGATTCCTATTTCCACATTTTGATACTTCCCAGTCACAGGCGGTATCTCGGATTTCGAATAGGGAAACAACACTATCAGTATCGCGAACTACCCTTTGGCCTCCGGTCAACTCCCAGAGTGTTCACCAAATGTCTAGCGGTTGTAACAGCGTAATTACACAGGCTGGGAGTGTATATGTTTCCCTAACTGGACAATTGGCTGGTCAAGATCACATCTCATGAAGTGACGACAGTCAATGCACCTAATTATTCAGGTGTTAGAGCTTCTAGGATTTGTCATAAACTACCCTAAGTCCCATCTTCTCCCTGTCCAGCAATTGGAATTCATCTAAGACCTTCTCGATACATTGCAGGCTCGAGCTTTTCTCACACAAACAAGAATGGAGACCTTATCCACTCTGGTCTTGCAAGTCTGAAACAGCAGGCAGGTCACAGCTCGGCGGATGTTGAGATCGATGGGCCACATTGCCTCAGCAGTGCATGTTACACCCATTGCATTGCTCCGTTTGAGAGAGGCCCAGTGGACCTTGGCTTCCAGTGGTCTCAAGTGGCTGGGAACCTAACTGATGTCATCGAGATTCCTACAGAGTTGACTCATTCCCTGCTCTGGTGGACGATTTGGACAAATTTGACTGTGGAACTCCCATTCCAGATTTCACTTCCTCGGAAGTTGCTAACGACAGATGCATCCAACCTGGGATGGGGAGCTCATGTGGATGGACTTCACACCCAGGGCACTTGGTCAGCTCAGGAAACAGATCTTCACATCAGCCTCCTTGAGCTGAGGGCCATTTGGAACGTGCTCAAGGCTTTCAGAGATCAGCTGCAGATCCAAATTATCCTGATTCAAAAAGACAGCCATGCTGCAATGTTCTGTGTGAACAAGCAAGGGGGTACAGGATCCTACCCCTTGTGTCAAGAAGCAGTGGGGATGTGGCAGTGGGCCCTCCTGCACAGGAATGGAGCTTTGAGCCTCAAAACTGCCTATGGACAAACTGAACAGGATTCTTCAACTGCTTGAATGGTCTCTCAATATGGACGTAGCCCGCAACATCTTACGAGCGTGGGGCACCCCCCTTGTTGGATCTTTTTGTGATTCTTCTCAACAGGGTTCCTCAGTTTTGCTCCAGGCTCAGATCACACTCCTGACTAGTGTCAAACGCCTTCCATCTGCATTGGGGGGAGATCTGCTGTATGCGTATCCTCCAATTCCTTTCATAGAGAAGACTTTGTTGAAACTCCAGCAGGACTGCGGAGCTATAATCCTAATTGCACCTCGTTGGCCGAGCCAGATCTTGTTCCCACTACTCTGGAGTTATCATCTGAAAATCTGCGGATTGGAGTGTTTTCCAACTCTCATCATGCAGAACGAGGGGTCTCTTCTGCATCCCAACCTCCAATCCCTGAACCTCACGGCTTGGATGTTGAAGACATAGAATTCGAATCCTTTGGTCTGTCGGAGGGTGTCTCCCTCATCTTGCTGGCTTCCAGGAAAGAACTGGAAGAGGTTTGGTGTGAGGATGAGGCCTTAGATCCCCTTCTACCCCACACAAAAACTGCTTGAGTACCTTCTAAACCTTTCTGAGTCTGGTTTGAAAACCAACTCTGTAAGGGTTCACCTCTGTACAATTAGTGGTCATCACTGTGTAGGAGGAAGCCCATCTCTGTACAACCTCTAGTTGTTCTTTTTAGTCAAGGGTTGTTATTAACGAAACCCTCCGTCAGATCTCCAGTCGTTTGATGGGATCTCAACGTTGTCCTCACCCAACTGATGAAAGCTCCTTTTGAGCTGCTTGATTCCTGTTGTGACAGAACAGTGTGTTTTAAATCTGTAAAATTGCCTTTATTAAACCTTGAAGTGCATTTCTCTAGTGTGGCCAGCAGGTGGTGCATGTTTTATGTTAAAGCAGTTATAGAAAAGTGCATGCCCTCTTTTAGTTTCACTCAGTGGCATATATACAGGTGGGCCTGGGAGGGCTGGGGCCCACCCACATAGGGCTCAGGCCCACCCAACAGTAGTGGTGGGAATTCCAATCTTTGCCAGCTGAAGGCTTCCCCCTGATGGTAACGAAAATGCTGCGCTCCTCATACTGGTACCTACGTGTGCTCAGTTTTCAGCGCATGTTTCAGCTGAGATATTTTTTTGGTGCAGTGGAGAACACTTGGTGCCCACCCACTTCTTGCCTAGGCCCACCCAAAATCTGCTGTCTTGCTACGCCCCTGGTTTCACTTAGTGAAGAAGTGAATCTACAGTACTGTGAGCAGTATACTTTTAAAACTTGTTGACTGGGCTCTGATTGCCCTGGAGTTTGAAAAATTACTCAGTTGTACTGGCTGTTAACTCAGTCATAGCCCAGGAGAAAAAAAAGACAGATCTCTTTGCTGAGGCTCAGTGAGTTATATGTCCTGAGCTCCCCAGGTACTTTTTAGGAATTAGTAGTTAACTAGGAAAAAATGCCCGTTTCAGAACATAATGAAACGGGCGCTAGCAAGGGGCCCCCTCCCTCCGTCCCTCCGAGCTACTTGCCTTGTTCGCCACAGTTTCCGTTTCGGCCCTCGAGTGTCATAGCTCCGCCCTCGACGTCATGACGTTTTGACGCGAGGGCGGTGCAGACACTCCAGGGCACACCGGATATCTCGGGCGCCTCAACTTCCGTGGAGGCTTCAGAACGTTGGGGTTGCCTTTTATATAGAGAGATGTTATAATTGGTCCATATTTCAGTTACCTATTATTGTTCTGCTGATTGCACATTTTTGTTCATTGTTCAGTTTTTAAGACAATAATTTAGTTTATGTTCTCTCTGTCTGGACTGATAAAGAATCCTGGTGGTTTGTGTGTTGGATCTGTGAGTGCTTCTTGGGAACTATAGAACCCACTGGGAGTGTGACCCCAGTAACCTAGAAATCACGGGGGATAATTGGAGAGCGGGAGACTTGCCCAGAGGCGGTTGTAACCCAGTCGGTGGGAGGAGAGTGCTAGTGTAGAGTGCAGGCGGACCTGAGCTGTGCTGGGGATAGACCCTCTAATCAGCCGCGGGGTAACCCCATGTGGGTGGCTAGGCGTTTCGTGACACCTGTCATCTGAAGTATTTAACCTGGAAGGTTTGTATTTCTGGTGGTGGTCACTTCAGCTCTCGGGGTCAGTGAGCTTCAGGCCCTAGTAGCTGCTGAGCCACATTACACTGTTTTATCAAAATATAGTTCTCTGCACACACCCTAAGTTTCTTCCTAAGTTAGTGTCAAAGTTCCATCTTATCAGTCAGTTGTTCTGCCAACATTTTTCCCAAATCCACATGCCCATCCTGGTGAGAGTGTACTGCATACCTTGGACTGCAAGTGAGCCTTAGCCTTCTATTTGGAGCAAGCCCATAGACAGTCCACCTAGCTTTTTGTTTCTTTTGACCCAAATCAAATGGGGGTTGCCATCAGCAAATGCACAATTTCCAGTTGGCTAGCAGATTGCATCTCCTTTACTTATGCCTAGGCTGGGCTGACTAGAGAGTTATGTCAAGGCTTATAATATCAGAGCCATGGCTATGTTGGTAGCCCACTTGAGATCAGCCTCCATAGGAGAGATTTGCAAGGCTGCAATGTGGTCATTTGTCCACACATTCACATTACATTACTGTCTTGAGCAAAATACCTGACGTGTCAGCCGGTTTGGTCAGACAGTTCAGAGTTTGTTTGGTGTCTAGAATCCAACTCCACCCTCCCTAGGTCCTGTTCTTTTCTGTTCCAGGCTGCATCTCCACAACTAGTATGTAAATATTTTCAGGGTAATTGAATTACAGGTATCGGCATTTCGAGTCCCTATTGTCCTAACATTGTTGTTTTTGGTGAGTCTAGTAGCAAGGAATTCCCATCTGTGAGAATATGAAGGCCTACTTGTCCTCGGAGAAAGCAAAGTTACTCACCTCTGTAGTAGGTGTTCTCCAAGGACAGCAGCCAAGTATTTTCACATACCCTCCCTCCTCCCCTTGGGATTGTATTCTTTAGCTCATACACATGACTGAGGCACATCAGGCTGGATGGCACCTGCACATGCACAGTGAGACGCTGCTAGAAAATCCTACTCGTAGCTAATCAGCATCCACACCGGTCTCCATCGGATGACGTCTCCCATCTGTGTGAATACTTGGCCTTCCGTCCTAAGAGAACATCTGCTACAGGTGAGTAACTTTGCTTTCTGTAACAATTATACTACATGGGGAAAATCAATTCAAGTCTGAGGAAAGGGGGGAGTAGGAGGAGTAGGCTCTTCAACAACACCAGTAGGCGACGTGGGTGAGGAACAATCTCTGACACAAAGTCCTTATTTTGATATGTTATATGAGGCAGAACTGTCTCAATTTCCAGCCTCATTCCTAATTTCCCAATGAACGTTTCCCTCCAAAATTCTAATTTCTGACCAATGGACTTGACCGCCTCAATTTCCTGCCAAAATTCCCTTCCTTCCTGAGGAAATTCCCATCTCAAACCCCAGCCAGTGAGGTCTGAGAACCCACTGTGTGTAAAAACAAACTGCAGACCTCGCAGCATACACTGAAGAAAGCACATCATGATGAAACATTGGTTCCACTTACTTGGACGTAGCAAGATCCCAACAGCTGCAGCAATCATGGCGCCAGCCACAGAAGCCTAAGAGAACATGTTACATTAAGTCATAAGGGATTAAAAAATCATATGTACAGCTTCATACAGTCCTATATAATATAGTATACAGTGGTAGAGAAAAATCATCATGGCCCATCGAGTCTGCCCAGGAAGGATGTTGGGAGTTATACTGCAGATTACCTTTCCCCATGCTTGTGTTGGGGTTGTATCTGCCATGTGAAGTGCAGATACCTGAATGGTATAGAAGTAAATCAATTTTTTTTACTCATTCCAAAAGTTCAAAGACTAGGGGACACTCAAGGAAGTTACATGGAAATACTTTTAAAACAAATGGGAGGAGATATTTTTTTACTCAACGAATAGCTAAGCTCTGGAACTCTGCTGGAGGAGGTGGTAACAGCGGTTAGCGTATCTGGGTTTAAAAAAGGTTTGGACAAATTCCTGGAGGAGAAGTCCATAGTCTGCTATTGAGACAGACATGGGAAGCAACTGCTTGCCCTGGGATTTTGGAGTGTTGCCACGATTTGGGTTTTGTGCCAGGTACTTGTGACCTGGCTCAGTCACTATTTGGAAGACAGAATACTGGGCTAGATGGACCATTGGTCTGATCCAGTATGGCTACTCTTATCTCTTATGTTACCTTCTGCATGATTTCTTAAAAGTGCAAAAGTCCATTACTTAACTAAAGTGCTTTATGTTTGGTTTACATTATCTTGCCTTTTAGGGATTCACCATGTGTATATCACTTTCCTTTTTTGAATTCCAGCACCATTTTTTTCTTCCACCACCTCTTTCAGGAGGGCATTCCAGCCATCTACTATGCTTTCGGCAAAACATTTTTTTCTTGATATTGCTTTTGATTCTGCCTCCCTGTAGCTTCATATCATGCCCTTTAGTTCTAGAAGGGATTTTTGGTTAAGGTCATGCCCTTTTCCATTGTAGCTCAAGGCAAGTTACATTTAGGTACAGTAGCTATTCTTCCTGTCCCCAGAGGGCTTACAATCTAAGTTTTTATCTGACAACAGTGGAGGGTTAAATGATTTGCCCAAAATCTCACAAGGATCCACAATAGGAATTTATCTGGGCTTCTCTGTTTCTCAGCCTGCTGCTTTTGGAAAAGACATGCTTGTTTAGTAATTCCTTTCAAGTAGTTAAAGGTCTATATCATATCCACTATGTCCCTCCTGTCCTTTAGGTTATACATATTTAGAACCTCCAGTCTCTTCTCTTTGTTTTCTGTTAGAGACCTCTTACCATTTCAGTCATTTTCTTCTTGCGAACTCCAGTTTCTCTATATCCTTAGCAAGATATGGACTCAAAAACTGAGTACAGTACTCCAAGTGAGGCTTCGCTAATGTCCTGTATAGATTGTTTTTAACCAACAGGATTTTGTTCTAAAAGTGGCTCCCGGGTGAATTGCATCCTTCTGGATCTGGGAAAGATAGACTTGGTAAATACAGGGAAAAAGAAATGCAGCAGGACCTAAAAATCCTCCTTGATGACATGAAAAGGAATTGGGAGAAATACCAGGCTATGCCAAAGCCCTGATAAAAGCCAGTATGGAGTCCATAGAGAGACCTAGCGGGGAAATGATCCCAAATGAAAGCTAAATGAAAAGTAAGTTGGGAGCGACACTATACAGAGAGTGTTATTTTAGTAAGACAGAGGGGTATTAGCGTGGGACATTCTCTTGGCTATAATTGGCAAGCTTTGGCTGTGAAGGCAAAGTTACTACTACTACTACTATTTAGCATTTCTATAGCGCTACAAGGCGTACGCAGCGCTGCACAAACATAGAAGAAAGACAGTCCCTGCTCAAAGAGCTTACAATCTAATAGACAAAAAATAAATAAAGTAATCAAATCAATTAATGTGAAAGGGAAGGAAGAGAGGAGGGTAGGTGGAAGCGAGTGGTTACGAGTCAAAAGCAATGTTAAAGAGGTGGGCTTTCAGTCTAGATTTAAAGGTGGCCAAGGATGGGGCAAGACGTAGGGGCTCAGGAAGTTTATTCCAGGCGTAGGGTGCAGCGAGAGAGAAGGCGCGAAGTCTGGAGTTGGCAGTAGTGGAGAAGGGAACAGATTAGAAGGATTTATCCATGGAGCAGAGTGCACGGGAAGGGGTGTAGGGAAGGACGAGTGTGGAGAGATACTGGGGAGCAGCAGAGTGAGTACATTTATAGGTTAGTAGAAGAAGTTTGAACAGGATGCGAAAACGGATAGGGAGCCAGTGAAGGGTCTTGAGGAGAGGGGTAGTATTAGTAAAGCGACCCTGGCGGAAGACGAGACGGGCAGCAGAGTTTTGAACCGACTGGAGAGGGGGGAGGTGACTAAGTGGGAGGCCAGCAAGAAGCAGATTGCAGTAGTCTAAACGAGAGGTGACAAGGGTGTGGATGAGGGTTTTAGTAGAGTGCTCGGAAAGAAAGGGGCGGATTTTACGGATGTTGTAAAGAAAGAAACGACAGGTCTTGGCAATCTGCTGGATATGAGCAGAGAAGGAGAAAGAAGAGTCAAAGATGACCCCAAGGTTTCGAGCTGAGGAGACGGAGAATGAGAGAGCCATCAACAGAAATAGAAAACAGGGGGAGCGGGGAGGTGGGTTTGGGGGGGAAAATGAGAAGCTCGGTTTTGGTCATATTTAATTTCAGGTGGCGTTGAGACATCCAGACAGCAATGTCAGACAAGCACGCTGAAACTTTGGTTAGGATGCAAGGTGAGATATCAGGGGTAGAAAGGTAGATTTGGGAGTCATCAGCATAGAGATGGTAGGAAAAGCCATGAGATGAGATTAATGAACCAAGGGAAGAAGTGTAGATAGAAAAGAGGAGGGGACCAAGAACAGAACCCTGAGGTACGCCGACAGGCAGAGGGATAGAAGTAGAAGAGGATCTACCAGAGTGAACACTAAAGGTGCGGAGGGAGAGGTAGGAAGAGAACCAGGAAAGGACAGAGCCCTGGAATCCAAGTGAGGACAGGGTATCGAGAAGTATGCTGTGATCGACAGTGTCAAAAGCAGCGGAAAGATCAAGAAGAATGAGGATGGAATATTGACCTCTGGATTTAGCCGGTAATAGGTCATTGGAGACTTTAGTAAGCGCAGTTTCGGTTGAGTGGAGAGGGCGAAAACCAGATTGTAGTGGGTCAAGAATAGCATGTGAGGAGAGAAAATCAAGGCAGCGGCGGTGAACAGCACGCTCAAGTAATTTGGAGAGAAAGGGAAGGAGGGAGATGGGTCGGTAATTAGAGGGACAAGGAGAGGTGTGACCACAGCATGTTTAAAGGCAGCAGGGACAGTCGCAGTGGAAAGTGAGAGGTTGAGAATGTGACAGATAAAAGGAATAAGAGCAGGAGAGATGGCATTAAGAAGGTGGGTGGGAATGGGATCAGAGGAACAGGTGGTACATTTTGAGGAAGAAAGGAGAAGTGTAGTTTCCTCAATAGTAACTTCAGGAAAGGAGGAAAGGGAATGAGGGGAAGGAGAGAGAGGGGAATGGACTAGTGGAGGGAGAGGTGGTGAGGTAGAGAAAGCAAGGTTTATCTTTTGAACCTTGTTGTGAAAGAATTCAGCAAGGGTCTGAGGAGATAATGAAGGGGGAGTTGGGGGAGGGGGCACCTTGAGGAGAGAGTTCAATGTGGTGAAGAGAAGTCGAGGATTAGAGCCAAGAGAGTTGGTCAGTTGGATATAATAATCCTGTTTGGCACGTAAAAGAACAGATTGGAAGTTCTGTTCCTAGAGTCTTGTACTTGTTTATATTGTGACAGATTGAGTTTCTCCTGACTGAGGACTGTCGTATGGCAGAGGAAGAGATGATCTGTGAAAGGGAAGGGAATCTCTGTAGAACTTGACAGGGATGAAGATCTTTGTCTACATATTGATAAATACTACTGCTTATTTCTGTAGTACTACTAGACATAACTCGGCGCTGTTCTCAAACTACTGACTAGAATATTTGTTTTGTCTGTTTGGTAAATGCTTCCTTCAGTGATGTTCACTGTTTCAACTTCTGTTTAATTGATTTTATTTATTTATTTGAATTTAACTCATGCTGGGCACCTATCTAGAAGTCTGTTCCAGGTGTCCTCCATGCTTAGTGAAAAAGTTAAGATTGAGTTTCCCTTCCTTGTACACTTCAGCTCGCATCCTGTGTGATGTTTTGTTGGCTAGTGGTGTCAGCACAATCCTCACTTCCAGAACAAGCCCATGGAAATAACTGCATTTTGCTTTCCATTCATGCTTGTGTCGTTCTTTTGGAACTATAAACACGTCTTGGATATGTGTAGCAGTGGAAAAGTTAAGCTGTCATGGTTAAATAGCTCTTAGCTTTTTGGCTGCTTTATTAAGTGCATTTATTACTGATTCATATGAGACTGTGCTGTTCTAGGCAAATAGTCTTTTGAATCGTCTTCCAGATTAGTATACATATCGATGTTTGCTTGCTACAGTAGAGCTAGGGGTTGATGGTGTCTTTATCAGGAGAACATTAAACCAGCCTGAAGGTTGCAAGAAGCTATGCTTTAGAGATTTGGGACTACTGCTGCTGGTCACATGTTTCAGTCTATGTACTGTGTGATATATAAAGTTAGCACTCTGCCACTACAGGTACATCTTGGGGAGCTCCCAGGAACATTGACATCTGGCAAGTTTTGTTCTATTAATAAGTTAATTGTAGTGACTAACGAACATATTTTCCATTTGTGCATATGCTCAGTGAAAGGATATAGACATTTAGCTAACGTTGGAAATCTGGGTATGGCAGGATCCTCCATACAGTTGCAAGGTGTCCATGTTCTGCACAGTTCCTGCTTCTTTCTGTTGGCAGCACCCAAATGGATATGTTTTATTTATTTATTTGTTACATTTGTATCTCACATTTTCCCACCTATTTGCAGGCTCAATGTGGCTTACATTATGCCATAGTGGTGATCGCCATTTGCGGAATGAGAAATACAAAGTTTTGTTTTCATTGATGGGGTCTGGCTCCGCTTTGTCAGTCCATGCTGTAAAGGAATGCACCTGTAGTTGAAACAAGTGAGAGCGCTAGAGTTAGCCAGCGAGATCTACCAGAGTGTGCCTGTCTGGAACCTTCTGAATTGAAATATAAATGAGAAAGCTGTGTTGCTTGTGTCTCTCTTTTAAACCAAACCTAGCACTGTGCCAGAGAGAATGAGCGTTTCAGGTCTGACACACAACATGGTCATAGCCCTATGGGCGCTTGTGTTATTAATCTAAGGAAATATTTTGTTACAGAAAGTATAGTGGATGTCTAGCAGAGGTAGGAAAGACGCAGACTATATCTGAATCCAGGAAAGCATGGGACAAGCTTAGAGAATCTGTGAGGGAGAGAAAGTGATTGAGATTTTAGTAGTTGCTATAGGCCATGTGGTCTTTATCTGCTGTCATTTTCTTTTTCTATGTTGAGATAGCCTGTGCTTTCAGATGTACCTGCACGGCTTGGTGTCACAGTTCTGTCACTGTTAAGAATACATGAGACAACTCAACAGTGGACCTGTTAGTAATCCAGTCATACCTAACAGGATTGCACATGGAAAAGATCAGTCTGTTTATAGGGAACCTTTTAATCCTTTAGACCTTTTGGCAATGCAAGGAGACTGTCCCACATAAACAAGTTGGGTCTCTCATTCATTCTGCTTTCTGATAAAGTGTATCCTGTTCCAGGAGTGCCTGCCTGTAACTAAATCTTGGTGTTTTGTGTTGTCATTCTGTTCAAATATGGGAGCCAACCCAACAGTAATTTGCAGTGTATGCAGACCTTGCATGGGTAAATGCAGCAAAGCAATGAACTGTATACCAGTAGTGAAACTAGTTGCTAGGTGGGGGTTCCCTCTGTAGATTTACATCAAGTTATTTAAGGAAACCAGAAACGTGGTGATAATTGTAAACTAGAAAAGGTAACATTCTTGTCTCATCTCCTGTTCTCCCCCTCCCCTGCAGGAGGAGGCAAAATCTGGATTGCAGGGGTATGCCAACCAGTTTGGGGTTGATACTAAATAAACATCTTGCAGCCTAGATTTAGCTGCTCTCCTGTGGTTAGAGTTATAGCCAGGAACTTCAAGTAATGACAGAAACTGGGGATAGTTGTCAGATGTGTTTGCTGTTGAGACCCAGCTACTGATATAACCAGCATAGTCATTTGTGTCCAGCCAACTTAATGTGTTTAATAGTACACTGCTATAACATGCTTTATTGGGCTGCTTGAGGTCATCTGTTTATGTTCAGTTTTAGGAAGGTCTGAAAACTCCGCTCAAGATATACAGATGATAGCAAAGGGGTACTAAGTGTCAGTTCATTTCCCAATGAGGGCATCATGGAGCCCAACAGCAGATCTGCCACAGTGACTATTCCAGCTTCCCACCTGAGTATTAATTATGATGTGAATAGTGGTGTTGGAGTTGGGGGAGCAGGGAAGCAAGGCTCCACGTAGCATTTAGCTTTAGAGCAGTGGTTCCCAAATCTGGTCCTGGAGGCACCCCAGCCAGTCAGGTTTTCAAGATATCCACAATGAATATTCATAAGAAAGATTTGCTTACACTGCCTCCACTGCATGCAAATCTCTCTCATGAATATTAACTGTGGATATCCTGAAAACCTGACTGGCTGGGGTGCCTCCAAGACCAGGTTTGGGAACCACTGCTTTAGAGATTTTCAAAGACTTCCCTTTCCTCTGATAACACACAATCTTATCTCTATCTTTCTGTCTCTCCTTCAGGTGCACACTCTCACATCATAGAGGCTAGGTCTGAACACAGTAACAAGGCAGTCTGATTCGTGAAGCTCCCTAATAAATATTTTATAGAGAAATTGCAATAGAACCCCTCCAATTACTGACCTGCACACAGTCGAGTCACTCTATCTAACTTATAGGGTAGTTACATATACTTTGTGCTCAGACAGGTCTTACCCTGCCTGCAACGTAATAGTGAGAGGACAGTTGGGATCTTTTGAGCCACTGGCTTACCTCCTTGCTCATAAATCCTGATACAAACCTCACCTAACACTGTGCCTTTTTTTCTCATGTAGATCCTGCAGGGTTTGTTTTTGATGTCCAGTCTAATACTGTTATGGCCCAGGGAGGATCCTCAGAGAATATGAAGGAGAAGGTTGGTGCTTCTGTAAGACTGTTGTCTGTCTTTTGCTGGCTTGATCATTTATAGTAACTTTATCTAAGCAAGTTTCCATCACATTGATTTTAGAACTGTAATTCCTCAGGAACTCACACCTGTGGGGTTTGAATAATTTGGTGCTAAGATTGCAGAGGAGTTGCTTGTATGTTGAGGGAGATAATAGCTTGTCACAAAAACGGTGATCAGGAAAGCACCCTACTGCAGAGCTTTAACTATGCTTCCTAAGTGCAGTACACTGGTGGGAACTAGAATGCAGGTGGCTTATAGCAGGACAAAACATTGCTGGAAGCATGTTGGCTTGCTTTGTTATATTATCAGTCTAATTTTATTTATTGAAATAAGACAGTTTTCAGGCTATTATGTGGCTGCTAAGTGTGTACATGTCCCACCCCTTCATGTGCCTGTGCATGTCAGCTCTGCCTCTGTCATGTACACCTATATTAAAGTTATAATCCTGCTTGTATGACACTGTTCCACTTCCAGAAAAATGATTGCAGTCACGACATTATGTTATCTCTGTAAGAGAAGTTTGAGGGGGGGGGGGGGGGGCGGGAAAGCTAAAGGTCCTTAATTGGAAGACCTAGCTTGTGGTTCTTTTGTATCATCATATGTTTCAGTAGTATATTTTATGCTTTTATTTTATAGTATTTGAAAAGTCAATGACCCGACTCAGTGTGTTATTAAATTATTTAGATAAACACTGCGACAGGTTGTGTTGTGTTTGGCACCTTATGAATATTGGTGACCTTTGTGAGTCTATTCACTTTTCTGCTGTCTCTTCCAGATCAATGCTGTGCGTGCCATTATCCCCAACAGAAGTAACAATGAAATCATCCTAGTGCTGCAGTATTTTGATAACTGCGTGGATAAGACAGTGCAAGCCTTTATGGAAGGTAGATGTTCTGACTAGCAGCTCTGCAATTACCATAACTAATATCAGATCCTTCCTAGAGATGGAGAGAGCACTCAGCAAGGATTGGATCCTTCTTGAGTGGGGTAGGGAAAGGATGGAGCTAGAGCTCTCATTATCTAGTTTGGTGGAGGGAGAAAGGACGTTCTCGATGTAGATGGCAACTCTCATTGGAGAAGGGGAAAAGTCATTTCTGAGGGCAGGATCCTGTATAGGGGAGAAAGCAAGTTCTTGGTGGGAATGGAATCGTGTATGGCATGAGAGAGACAGTTTGTCCTATAGGGATGAAATCTTGTAAGGGAGAGAAGAGAGCAAGAAGCTCTTGGTAGTGGACAAGATCCTGTATGATGGAAAGAAAGCCTTCAGTGAAGACAGTAGTCCTGCATGGGGGAGAGTGAGAGAGACCTTAGCAGGGATGGGATCTTGTATGGGGTTGATAAAGCACTTACACGGATTGAATCCCACTGGGGGAAGGGTTAAGAGGCGTTTCATTTAGTTTTATTGTTACTGTTGTGGGCTGTCTGTCACTGTAACACAGATTGGGTCCTTTGATATCTCCTCCCACCTATAACTATGCAGGAGAGAAATACTATTTTTTTTTTGGGGGGGGGGGGGGGGGGAGCAAGTGGAAAGGAGTAGATAATTTTTGTTCTGTTTCTTTATCCATGCCATACCAGTCCAAATGAGTAGGTTATGTTGCCCAGCCAGCAAATGGAGCCAGAGATATTGCAGACAAGTGGCCCGTTGCAGCAACTATGAATAGGCTGAGTAGGCCTCTCCTGGCAAGGCTGTATGATTACATACTGAGTCTAGGGGACACTGCAATAAACAGTGATTTCCCTTCCTTGTGAACAGACTAGAGGGCTAGGATTGGTGGAGGCTAGGCCACAGAGCCCAGAGGTGCTAAACCGGGTGGTGCCAGGTCACTCCCCCCTCCAATCCTTGTAAGAGTTATGGTTGCAGTGTCTATTTTCGTTCTCTCCTACTCTTGGGAGGGAGTCAGATGGTTAAAATTTTTTAAAAAGGAAAATGAAAAACAAAACAGGCTTTAAAATTAAAAGAAAAAAAAGCCTGCTTCCTGCTCTACTATGGTGCTGTGACAGATTGGGAATTGGTCAGGGGGCCTGAAGTAATCACACTCCCCGTCTTTCTCTCCACTTGTTTCCAGTGTGTTTGAAAATAAAGGGAGGTGTCACAAGTAAATTATGGTAGTTCAGCATGCTAGCTGGTGCATATGACCTGACCTGGGAGCTTGCAGGTAAGTAAGTAGGCACTAGCCAGAGGAATGCAATTGCTTTCTCTCCACTTCCAGTGTGTCTGGAAATAAAGGAAAGCGACATGCTGCAGTTAAGTCAAAGCAATTCAGCCTGTCAGCCATTGCATTTGACCTTGGCAGTGTTTAGGGTGCTAGAGCTTTCAGTGGGGAGGTTTTTTGGGAGAGAGAAGCTGGTGGTGACTCTTATTTTCTAAAACTGGTTATCCTGGTAGCTCTTGGATGTGCCATGAGAGATGTTATCTGTAGAGGAATCCTATATTCCTGGGTGGTCGTAGGCTCCCTCCCAAGCCACCCCAAGTGCTTCCTGATATATCTGACAGCTGGAAATGGATCTCTTCAGATTGTAATACATGATTCTAGCCTTAAAAGTGGTTAAGATCAACGATTTTATAGTCTCTGTCTCTCTCTCTAGTGAAGAGAAGAATAAGATGTTGGGTCATCTAGAGGGTTTGTCTTTATATAAAACTATAATTAGAAGGAAGCACAGCATTCAAGGATTTCTGTAGAAAGATTTGAGTCTGTTAAACAACTTTTATTCTCCAATAGTTGTTTGTTCCAGTCAGCTGTATAAAGTGACTCCAGATTGAGTCCTCCCGTGTTGGATCCAGGGTCCCCTGGATAGAACCATAGTGACCTTCATGCAGGTAATAGTATGCAGAGGGAAGAAGAGGTCTTGAGCATCCCTAGTATTTCCTGGACAGGTTAATAGAGGGTGAGTCTTGCATGATGGAGGTAAATGATGCTAGGAGCTCCTTTAGTTGGATCCTCCATATCACCTGGTCAGGGCTTGTCCAAGACCAGGCCACAGTGTTGCTTTGTTTCTTAGGAGCTCCCATGCAGAGTGACACACAGCAGTCTTTAAGGGATTGTGCAGTTTAATCCTCTGCAAGAGTTAACTGTCTTTTGAAGAATTCTGGAACTTTAGGGACTAAAATTCAGAGGCTGGTAGGAACTACTTATGAGAGGTTTTTAGTCACCTCAGGCCCCTCCTTCCAGTACAGATCACCGTTGGTCCAGATTCAGAGACCAAGAGCACCTCCCTCCCTCTTCAAGAAGGTAGCCCTGGACAGAAGGTTTGACCGGGTTGGACCCCCTTCTCATTGCAACCTGCTGTGTTCTGTCTGTGCTCCTTCACAGAAGCATGTGGTGTCTTCTAACTGGGCGGTTAGACGCTACTCGGCAGGACTTCCCTTCACCCTTACTTTAGACATAGAGGGCAGTGTTAAGCTGGTGATTAGCCACAAGATTTTGAACTCAAGAGGAATTCTGAGTCTTTCTTGAGTCTTGCTGTTCTTGGGGTTCCCCATGCAGAATGGCAAACCTTTTCTCATGTAGTTCCCCACATGGATACACAGGGACGTTCTCTCCAAGGGTTACCCACCAATATTCCCAGTTTTGGTATCCTGGACCCTTTCACAACTTCAGGATCTCCCTTGGAGCTTACCGTGGCCTCAGTTACCTGTTGGTTAAGGGGTTGTAATTTCAGATATCAAGTTGGCACAGAAGAGTTTGACAGTAGCTTGGGGGAGTCCACTTCTAAGAAAAACGTAGTCTTGTGGCCTTGGATGTCAGGGGCTCAGGACCTCGCTCTCAGTGCCCAGATCTCCAATTTCCACATCCTCCCTGAGAATGATCCTTTGTATAGGTCTAAGGCTCCATGGGCACAGATCTGTATACGTCTCTCACAGTTCAGACTTCTTTCAGGGTGACTTCCATTAGCCCAGTATCACAAGGCTACTTTCTTTAAGAAGACTAGAAGGAGCCTGAACAGGTGACTTTCACAGTTGTCTCTGACAGGAAATGGATTTGGAGACCCTTTCATGGTTGTTTTGTATAATAGAGGTGAACCTGATAGGCTGAGGGGGGAAACTGTGGTTCTGGTGAAGTTCCAATAGGTCTAAGTCTAGGCCGAGGACCAAAGTCGGCTATCTAGCACTCCACAGTCGTGGCCTCTAGCTTGGGACAAGGCAGTCTAGGTGGTTACAGGCAAGACAAACACTATTTGATGGGAACAAAACTGATGGCAACTATATCGGATTTGTTCTAAGATGGGGAGTTCCTCTTCAGGACCTGACAGCAGCACACATGACTTACACCGCTATTGGTCAGATGAATTTTACAAACCAATCACGTTTGGGACCCTTAGTTGTAAAAACTGGAAGAAGCAACTGGGCTCCACTAGGGCTCAAGTGGGACAGTTCCATGGGTGGACCTCATATTGGCTTAGTGGAGCTCCAAGACAAGCAAGTTCTTCAGCCAAAGAAAGAAAAGCAGGAGCCAAGGTAGCTGGATATCCTGGTAGAACCAGGATTGATAACCAGTCTCCTGTGTATGTCCCTGCTGGGGACCTTTGATATGCCCTAATCTTTTTTTTTTTTTTTTTTCCTGAAGGGGCCAATTGGGAAGGGTTCTTCACCTTTTTCCCCATTCATGTCATGTTCGTTCCTGGAATATCCCTTCCATTCTCTTTTACATCCTTAGCTGTTGGGAATATAGGGCAACAGAGAGAAGATGTATGTCAGGTGATAAAACTTTTGTTGGTGCAAAAGATGACCACATAGGAAACTTTTATTGACATCTGAAGCCTCTGCAAGTTCAGTTTTTTGGAGAACGTTATTCCCCTTGAGGGATATATTTCTTCAGCTGCCTTCATCCTTGAGAGATTGGTGTGAAAATAAACTCGCAACTCTCGGAGAGGGGAGAGACTGGTTCTGGGACTTAGGCTCAGAAATTCCCTTTCTACTCTTGTAGATGTGATACTCTCCTCCAAGGAGTCAAGCATGCAAGACTGCAATTTAGAGCCAGGATTTAGTCCTGTGGGTCAATCCTCCCTTTCTCACAAGTTGTGCAAGGTAGCCTCTCTTAGGTCTTGGGGCAGATGTTGGTCCCCTTAAGTAATTTGTAAAGGAGAACATATCTCTGTTCCCAGCTCTCCCTTTTCAGGGTGATGTTTTGTTCTGGAGCAATTAGGCTGTCTTCTGTTGATTTAGAAAAAAAAGTCTATTGTCGGTCAACTTTGAGATATTTGGAAGCGTTTTGGTTCTTTTAAATTTGGGGGTAGGTCCTTTTTTTCTTTTATTTTTTTTTCTATTGATGTATCCTAATAAGGCACAGCAGTCTTTTAAATTATCAGTTCCAGGAAAAATCAGAGTTGATCACCTCAGACCCCACCAACAAGAGTTTGTAAGTCCCAGAGGGCCTACTAGCTCACTCAGAACACAAAAGTGGTTTATTGGCTTGATATACCCCTCTTTCTCAAGAGATAACAGATTGATTCATAAATAAAATCAAATAATTAAAAGTCATAGCATAAAGGAATGCCAGTCTTTGACAGGAAATAAATGTAGGTAAAGAGCATCAAAGTAAACACTTTTTATAAGAGACAAAAGAGGACTGACAGGGAAACAGACCACACAGTCCACTCTGTAGGTAGAGTTAGACTCTGTTTTCAAGAGGATACTGGTAGGGTTGCAGATCTGGAGGTTTTACACCTTAGGTGAAGGGGTTCTGAGGACGTCTGTACTGGTCTGGCATGGATGATAAAGACCGGAAATTTTGGATTTGATTATTAATTCCCTTTTCTTGAATGCCGCCAGACCAGTCCAGAACCCACCTGTGGAAGCCATGGCAGTCAAGAGTTCTTGGTCTGGCAATTCAGAAAGCTATGTTGTAACTCACTCTGAAGGTAGTTGTTTCCTTGGTGTATGAGCTTCTCATTACTGGATTAATGACCACGGACTGTACCAGGTTTGGCTTTGGGGATGGATTGGAACCACAAAACATGAGGATTGCCTTCAGTAGTCTTAGATTTGATATTGGATACCGAGTAACTGAAAACAACCGCAGCCCCCATATAAGAGGAGCGAAGTTGGCTCCAAGTTGTTTTGCTCTGGCTCCACCTACTGACAAGGGGGCTATAGTCCACTTGTATGGCAGGATTCAAGGTAAACTGGCCATATGGTATTTATCGGTCTTCATTTTTCTCTGTTTCTGTATTTACATCTAACCCTCTGGATCACTTCTTGTTAATGAAAAAAGTGTAATGATCTTGCAGAGGTGTGCAAAACAGTTCAGTGCATGTTTAACTCCTCATCTATCTGTCTTCCAACTCCCTTATTTTTTTTTCCAATCAGGAAATGCCTGTGAAGTGCTGAAGGAATGGACAGTGACAGGCAAAAAAAAGGTGACTATTTCAATACTTCCTTGTGATGTTTGTTGCTATGAGTGATAAGTCTCTTGATCTGTCATTCACTGCAAGTCTGGGGATGCTGTGCAAACTTGTAAGGAAGAAGGAGCAATTTAAGGACTTCTGCAGGCTTGAGGAGGGAGGCAAATCAATGACTTGAAGGTCTCTGAGGAGGGGATTGTGTGCTTAGTGACTTGCTATATACACTAGTGCCTGTGAGGGAGCAACAGTCACTGACTGCTACAGGCCTGTGCTGTGGTGTGGGGATCAGTAAGGAAGAGAGATGCTTTAAGGTGATAACCCAGGTGATTAGAATGTTGAGATTGGCTAAACCCAGGCAACTTAGGCTACAGTGGTTCATAAATGAGTGTTGCGATCAAGCCAGGCAACCTTGTTGTTGATGGTTCCAAAAGGATTTTATATGGTGTAAGAAGCATATGGCCAACCCAAAACTATGAAACAGGATACCACTAGAAATTCTTCTTAAAACGGGCTGTCTAGTTTTTGAGAAAAAGGTAAAAGTTTGGCTCTTTCCATAGTTTTGATGGGGCTTGAAATTGTCAGTTGAGTAGTGAGTACTTTTGGACCATCGATAGGTGAGAGATGGTGGCAGGAAAGTGGTCCATTGACTAGAAAGGGGGGGGGGGCTGTGTTTAAGGGTTGGTGGTTATTCTTGCCTGGTCTTTAGTAGTGGTGAGGAAGCAGGGTCAGAATCTTAGGAACTTGTGTCTGTGGGGGAGAAGGAAAGCCAATTTAGGGATTGTTTTAGGGGTTTTATTATATTGGATTAGTTGGTAGCTTTTAATGGAATGTTTTTGTATTGATCAGAACACCAAGCAATAATTATGACCGGGAGAATAGTATACAAAAAGTAAATGAAATTGCAGACTTGTCTGTGGAAAGGAGATCCTGTTAACTTATGGAGGTGTTGGTGATTTACTGTAAACCTGTAACTGCAATGGGGACAAGAAGAATCAGTGACACCCTGCAGCCCTAGGAGGGGTAACTGTTTTTGACAGGCTGTTCCTGATGCTTCCTGGCATAGATAAAATGTTATGACTTAATATGTTGTGTGCCTGCTTATTCTCTGTCCCTAGAACAAAAAGAAAAAAAGCAAGCCCAAAGCCTCAACCACAGCAGCCAGCAGCCCAGCTAATGGGAGCAAAGAAGCCCCCAATGAGGGGGAGCAGTCAGCAACGCCCTCTGAAAAGGGAGGCATGAATGGCTACATCAATGGCTCTGTCAATGATACAGAGTCTGTGGACTCACTCAGCGAAGGCTTGGATACACTCTCCATAGATGCCAGGGAGCTAGAAGAATGTGAATCATCTACCCTAGAGGCACCAGATGTGACAGGCAAGTGCAGGAGTACCGAGCTATGAGGGGGAGAACATGACTGTGATCAGCAGCATGCTATAAATGGAGAAATGAAGCTTAAGAACTAGCCTAACAGTTGATTGATAGTGCTGTGTGCTGCCATGCGGTACATAAGGCTTAATTCCTGAGCGATGGCTAGATAGGAGGCAGCCAAATCCTTGGGTAACTATGAATGAAAGTTCACATCTCTAAAGCTTGATGGAGATTTGGTTCTGATTAAGCTGAAAGAGCAAAGGAGCAGGAAGAAACTGCTGAACTAAAACAAACAAAAAAAAACCAGACAAAGTTTCATCCTCTGGCTGTTTTTGTACTTCTCCTAACCTCAATATCTCTTTTGATTTTTAGTTTCTGCTCCTCAAGTATTCAGGAATGCAGCTTCTCATCTATCTTATTTCTGAGGAATTGCGGCTTTGATCTACTTAGGTACCAAATTTCCCAGGGACTTGGAGCTGCTTTTATCTCTGAATTGCGGCAGAGTGGCCCAGAACATAGTCACTCATTCAAAGCTCACTGCTCAAGGTGGCCTTCTCAGAAGTGATATCTGGAGAGGGAGTCCTAGGACAGTGGTTCCCAAATCTGTCCTTGGGGAACCCCAGCCAGTCACGTTTTCTGGATATTCTCGATAAATATGCACGAGAGAAATTTACATACAATGGGAGCAGTGCATGCAGATCAATCCCATGACTGGTTCCTGTGCTGTAGCTGAGCTCAGAAGCTGTGCTTGTAACAGGGGTTCTTGAGTATGATACATGTCTTCTAGTCTTTTCCACATGTGTTCCCTGTGCAATGATTCTTCAGGAGTGGTCACGAAGCACTGTCTGAAACAACAGCAAGAGCCTATAGACATTTTTTTCTTACAAATGCCAACTGCTATACACAGGAGGATGATTCCTCTTCAGTTGAATGAGTGGCTATTTTCTTTTACCATACCATGCCATGCTTTCTTGGCTGCAGCTCATCTCCCATACAGTCTCAGGTCCATCGTTCCCACATCTTCACTCCCTCTACCAGCGAGGCACAGGGATGCTTATTAATGCTAACTAGATTGCAAATCTTTAGTTTCAGATCCATGGTCATAATGATCAAAATTACTGACTTTCCTCTAACAGTTGTACAGGACCTTTCTAAAAATCTTAACTCCATTTTGTATTGTCTAAAAAATATATTTAAAAATGAATTAAAATAGGACTTCCTTAGCATCACAGTCCAGTCCAGACATGTGAGTTTGCCGCCTTCTACCAGCAGTTTGAAACTGAGAACTACAACTAGTGACATCTTTTAAGTATCCTGTATAGTCCTTCACTACTTAGTATTTTTCAGTTTCTAGCAGATGGTAAGACAATTTGATCTGGGCCTCAAAATGTTTTGATACAGCATCCCAAACAGAATATGTAGACGTTCTCCTTGAGAATTATGGAGGTTGCGAACTCTTCAGGGCACATATCTGCAATTAAAATCAGAACGTTACACTTTGGTCTCCCCAGACCATAAAACCTCCCACCTACACTTAGAGGCATATTTTCAAAGCACTTTGGGAGGCTAAGTTCCATAGGTTTCTATGGAACTTTGGGAGGCTAAGTGCTTTGAAAATGAGCCTCATAGTGTCCTCTGAATGTATCTTCAGAAATGCTTTTTAACACATCATATAGCTTTTCTTCAGTAGTCATTTCTTTCTTACCATTCTCCCATGTGGTGTAATCTTGAAATTATCAGAAAGTTAACATTTTCTTCAGTCTCAGCCAGAGATCTCCATAGTTCTTTCAAGTGATTTTAGGCATCACAATGACCTTGGTCAAAAGTTTCCTTAACCCACAGTTATGGACATTGAAGAGCTGGCATGATCGAAGCAGTGTTTTGGTGGCCCTGACAAAATCCCAAGGGATAGTCAAACACAGCCCGACCAAAACCAGGATCTTCTGTTTCTGCTGAAACTGAATCAGTAACTGAAATTGGCCACTTGGTTTCAGTCGAAAATTAAATTGCAACCTCCCCCCCCCCCCCCCCCCCCCTGCAGTGGCCTCCCTCTTGGGCCTACCTTGTCATTGGAGGGTAGTGGGCACAAGGGCATCCCCACTGGCTCATGCACACAGCCGGTTCTAGTCAAAATGGAACCCAGAACATCCAGCTGCAGCGTCATGTGACTGCTGCTGGAGGTCCTGGCAGCCATTTTGAGATTAGAACCAGCACAGGCAGGAGACTCGCTCCTGCTTGTGGTGGTTCCAGTCTCAAAATAGCTGTTGGAACTTCCAGCGGCAGTCTCGGCAGCCATTTCTACTGAGCAGGGACATCAGGCAGAAACGAGTGGGGTTTGTTCTTGCCGCCAAAGAGGTACTAGACCACCAGGGCTTCTTAAGGTTAGGCCTGGGAAGAGTCTATGGGTGACTGGGCTGCACTGGGGGGGGGGGGGGCAGGATTTTGGTGCATTTTGGGCCAAAACCCAAATTTCAGGCTCGTTTCAGTGCCAAAATCTAAATTACATTGGTCTCTGCCTCCAGCCTGGATTAACTATTCTGGGGTTCTTTTGCCAGCTCTGTGTTCTGCATCGTTACACCTGTTGGTTCAGATTCATTTCATACAAAAGAAATAGTATGATTCTTCAGGAATATTTGAACCAGCTCAGCTGGACACAGGTAGGCTCTATTTAACACGTTAAGGCAGGTTTTGGAACTGGAGCTAATTTGGGTTTACTATTGACAGAGGGTTTGAAGCCATATGCAATGAAAATGTTGTTGTTTATTACTTTTTATTCTTTAGAACCCAACAAATGGTGGGAAAGAAATTATACATAAGAGGGTCCATCTTGTCTTACAGGCAAAATAACTCTGAACAGGACCAAATTTGATGTAGGAGACAATCTGGTGAAAGGTACATCCAGTTCAAAAATGGCCAGATCAGACCAAGAGTGCCAGAGAAATAAGCTTCCCCAAAAATGTTCCAGTGCATTTCAGCAGGAAAGGCATTTCAGCTTCTGCAGCATAGAAACTTTAATAACCTGAAACATAGCAATTAGCTGGCCCAGATTTAGGCATAGGGAACTTCTGATAGGCACCAGACTATTGCTGTTGCTGCCGTGCTTCAGTCCGGGCCCTAAGCAGCAGCAACAAATACATTGTAAGGATTCAGTATGGAACCTGCAAACTGTTGCTATACCAGGAAACTGGTTTGAGAACAAGATCGGGGGGGGGGGGGGGGAGGAGGGCACATAGACTATTTCCCCCCTCTGTTGACTGTGGGCACTTAGGAATAAATCTGGCCTTGGCAGTTGCACCTTCCAAACTGCCTCTCCCTTCTGCTCTCCTGGTCACAGTCATAGTCACTCGCATGCATACATGTACACAAAAGGATTGGAAAAAATTTCATGTGCCATGCTATGCATGTTTTCCCCACTCGTTGAACATTTCTATAATTGCACTATTGTTCTTTCATGTTGAAAGTGTAACGTATGTTGTGTAGATGAAAAACAAACTTCTTTAATGCATCTCTAAGTTGCACATTTTCATGTGCTGCTGCTAAAAAATAGATAATTAAAAATAAGGATGTGAAGACATTTACAAGGCACCATAACATTGGAAGGCACCACTGTGGTAGTGATGGTGTTGCAGTGTAGTGATGTTCACAGTGATACTCACTCTCAGTGGTGAGAGGAAAGTATGGGAACTGTGAGCTTGAGGTCTCTCCCATCACTTTGAAGCAGCAAGTTCCATTTACACGTGAATAATTGATGCTGATAACTATCTCCAATCCATTGCAGCCTCTGGACTGGAGAATGGGAAACTTGACCTAGAACTGAAGCTGCCGACTTCGTTACTGTCCCAGAGTTCCCAACCAAGCAGATCCCCCTCACATGAGCATAAGAGTGCTCAGAAGTCACGTTCAGGAAGCATAGTTGGCTCACAGGCTTCATCATTTCTGTGTCTGCCTGAGGATTCAACGGTGCCTTCCAGTAACAGGAAGCTGGGTGAGTTCTATGTATTGAACAGGGAGTGTGTGTGAATGTTCAGAGGCTAATGCAGAAAGCCACACGATAGAGCCAGCTCAGCGTGCGACTTCTACCACAAAATTATTTTAAAAACTTCCACGGCTATACAGTAAGCAGTGAGCATACTAGCTGCTGCTGTGCTAAAACTGTGCTAGCAATTCTCAGCTCATTGCCAAATGTCCCCCTTCCTGTCAAATATGTGAATGATGATTGGCTCATGCACTGACAGCAAGAGGACATTAATTTAATTTTTTTTTTTAAAAGTAAGCCACCTGATCTGCACACTGACCCAGCTTTCTGCACCAGACCCTGCAATCTGTGGTAGTCTAGTGCTTCCTCTCTCCCCAGTACTTAAAAAAAAAAATTCCTTGGTGTCTAGTAGCATGCTGCTAGATACAGGGAATTATTTTTAAAGAATTGGGGGATCAGGTCTGGTCAGAAAAGGGAGGTGCCACTAGACACTAGAGATTTTTTTTTTTAATGTTCAAGGGGAGGGTCAGGTTGGGGGGGGGGGGTGGGGACAGCTAGACTACCAGGGATTGGAGCTGATGCAGAAAAATATTAGGGTGATTTGAGGGGGCGGGGACTAGTTAGCTTTTCTGCTCTGGTGCAGAAAGTGAGCAAACCCTTCTATGCCACAGTAATTTTCTCACATTGTGCCTGCTTAAAAACTTCTCTGTGCTAGGTTGCCATAAAATAAGCCGAAAGCTTCTGGTTGTGTGTCATCAGGGGGCTCTTGATTTTGAGACAGCAGATAGTACTGGCCTGATTTTCAGCAATGTGGTCTGAAGTCCTACTTTCAGGCACGCCAATCATCCTGTCATGCGGACGGGAAGTCTTCCTGTCAACTAGAGTGCCCAGTGCCTCCTGAACTTCACAATGATGCAAGGCATGTCCACTCTTCTCTTCCTCCAGTGGGAGGATGTCTTTGGCAGTTCAGGAAGTGTGTGCTAAAATCACATCAGAACAGCCATACTGGGTCAGACCAGTGGTCCATCTAGCCCAGTATCCTGTTTCCAACAGTGGCCAATCTAGGTCACAAGTACCTTGCAGAAACTCAGTGAGTCCTGGATATTCTTACAGAAGGTTACAAGTTGGAGTTCTCCTGCTCAGTCACTCCTCTCTTCTTGAAGCCTCTTTGTCAAAAGGTAACCAAGGCGGACAAGGTTCAGGCCACTATAGGTGCCTTGCTAGTGCTCTAGGCCATTGTTCCAGTTCCCCAGACCAGGTGGGGATAAGGCAGATACTCCGTCAACTTCATTGTCCCAAAGATGGAAGGCACCTTTTGTCCAGACTTAGATCTCAAAGGTCTAAACTGCTGCCTCCCAAGTGTCCCGCTTTCACATGGAAACACTAAGAGCAGTCATAGCCTCGGTTCAAGCGAGAGAAGTTCTCACTGCACTCGATCTCATGGAGACATACTTGCATATACCTATATGGCTGCTGCATCAGAGGTTTCTACATTTTGCAGTGCTGGGCCGTCACTTCCAGTTCAGGGCTTTGCCCTTTGGTCTCACCACACCACCAAGAATCTTTATTAAGGTTATGATGGTAGTGGCATCCAGGGAATCAGAGCTCATCTGACCTATTCAGACAGCGTGGAGGCGACAGACAAAGTTGTCTGTCTTCTGCAGTTGTTAGGTTGGGTGATCAATTTTGAGAAAATGTTTATCCTCCCCTACCCCACCTTCTCACCTTACCAAGAGGGTGCAATATTCAGAAGGCTAGTGAAGGCTAAACCTTCGGGTGCTTTCCCCCGGATTACCTTTACCTTTCCTATTGATCTCAGGAAAAGATGAACTCCTTTTAGTTCTCTTAAGATCACCAATGTATTCTGCAAGGCAACAGCCAAATTTATTAATCAATAAGTTGTAACACAGGAAGAGCAGTAAATTCTCCAAACAAAATGTTTAAAATAGAAATATGGATCTCTCTTTTTCTTTTTCCAGTGAGGAAGTTGCAAGCAGATGATGGCAAGACACAAGTCAAGTGTGCCCACAAGTTCCTAAGTTTGCTTATCTCACTCTGTTACTTTATATTCTTTAACTTTCCCCCTGTCACATGATCATACATTCCCCAACAAAAAACACCTTTTATTGGTCAAATTGTTCTTTTCCCCTTGTCTAGTTACTTTCTCATATTTGGCCCCAAGTGTGCCTACATGGTTCACTTCTCTCATTCCATAACTCGAGGGGGAAGCTGTTGAATTAATGTGGTCAAGTCTGTAAAACTCCAGGGGACATATTTCTTATAAACATTCTGTTCTTTCTGTCCTGGCTGGCGTTTACCAAATAGCCTAGGCAATTGCCTAGCAGCTTTACAGTCATACTTTTCCCACACTTAAAATCCGGCTGTCATATATTTCATATCCCACTGTGGGTTAGCCACTCCTCTTCTAATACAGAGTCTAGCTGCATTCATATGCTGGCAGTCAAATGAACCTTCTCTAGGAAAAGGCAACATTTGGCCTGCTATTTTCTCGGACCATCCTGCCACACTATCTACCTAGGGGTCTGCAAAATTGTCTGCCCTCTCTTCCTGGGCAACCGTCTGTTTGGGTGTCAATTGTACCATTTGGGGTTCTAGATCAGGTTGAATACTACGAGTCTGTAAAGTATCCCTCAGATCCCTAACAGTAGGGGACTCCTGCAAGAAGTGGCCTGGACCATGAACTCCATATCCTATTCCTTCTTCTTTTCCGCTATCAAATTCACTCTTGGGAGCTGGGATTCTCAATTTCCAATATTAATTTTGTAGATACTTAGTAGGGTCAGAAATAGGTGTGGTTTGAAATGCTTTTGATATCTGGACCAGTTCTAGCAGGAGTACCAACAAAATCCTGACAGGAGCTAAGAAGTAGTGATGTAGAAAGGAAAGCTTGTAGTCATCTTTAGGTCTGGTTGGAATGTCATGTTTCTGGTAACAGTGTACCTATATAGCAGAATTGTGGGACTCTGAGGTACATCTAACATATAACCGTTGTTAGTGTTTACATTGGAAGATATTTGTGCTTTTATGGATTTTTCACATTTTGGAATACTGCATACCCTCTGCTGATGCTGTCCTTTCACATTTTTTTTTCTTTCCCTTTCTCTCTCTCTCTCATATATACATACACACACTCGTCAGGTGCTAACATTGAGAAGTCAGTGAAAGACTTGCAGCGCTGTGCAGTGTCCCTGGCCCGGTATCGTGTCGTGGTGAAGGAAGAGATGGATGCCTCTATCAAAAAGATGAAGCAGTCATTTGCAGAGCTGCAGAGCTGGTGAGTGCCATCCTGTTATCAGAAACCTGATGATAGTGTGTCTGCCATTGGGAAGCAACAATGACCTCCTACCCCCTCCATGTTGGCTCCATGCTGTATTGCAGATGTGGCCTTCAGAAAATGGAAGTAGAAAGACTGGAAGGCTTCAGCTGGAAAAGACTGACTGCTGTGTTTAACAAAACATTATCAACACATGATTGGCTGATGGTCAGTTATTACTAAGCAGCTGCCCATTGGTACTTCTAAACTGAGCTATACATGATTATTCTAAGAGTACTGAAACATAGCTTGTATGGTTCAGTCACAACCCCAGTGTCTGACATCATACCTTGATTTGCTCTGGTCCTGGTATTATGCAGTGTAATGAAGGCATCTTTCTTCCCCTCACTCTCTTGCTTTTTCATTCATGTTACTCTCTCCTGAAATCACTGTGTGTCTTCTTTTTTTTTTTCCTGTCTTCTCATGCTATTCTCAGCCTTGTGTTCTGGACCACATGTATTCTCTCCCCTTCTTCCCTTTTTCCCCTTCCCTTTGTTTATCACTCTGTCCCTCCTCTGTATATGTCTCACTGTATCTACCTTGTGTGGCTCATGGACATGTGCCAGTAGTCTCCTACTCATAGGCTTAATTGCATCTTGCAAAGTCCCAGCTGTCACATTATAAAATGTGCAAGCTTAGGGTGCAGCAGTGAAGCCATGCTCAGCAAGAAAACTCTGACGTACTGAGCCAGCCTAAGCAGGAAATACAGTTCCGCATAGCAAGGGAGGGAGTGATTCCTTACAGCTGCTCTGGCACACAGCCAAGGAGAAACCACCTTCAATAAATGCCAAGAGAGAGGAGTGTGCTTTCTTTACCGGATTTATCAGCACTACAGGCATGAGCCAGCCCAACTTTCCTAGCAGCTGAGCCAATAGGATGTTTACCTGCTCACTTTCCAAACACAACCCACTCCCTTTCCCTCTGATATGACTCTGGGCCCTTCATTTCCACAATCCAGCGGCAGGAACACTGTCACAGATTACCTTCCAGTGAATATGTAGTGTTTGAGACATACCATTTTTGTCTCGAGCCTGATTCTCTTGGCTGCCTCCAGTGGTTCAGAGAAAGAAATGGCAGTAGTGGAGCAGCCAACACCAGTGATGTAAAGCAGGCGCTGGAAATACATTTCTGTGCCCCTCAACTTCAGATCCTGGAGAAGAGGGAAGGCTCTTTTCCCAGGGCAGTCACCAGGCCAGTGTTTCAAGTTCCCAGATTCTGTTAAGAGATATCAGCACAATTATACCTTGTCTTAGCATGGCAGAACCTGATAAACTGCTATTCTGCTTGTGCAGTGACCCTTTACAAAGGTCAAATACAGGACAGGGTTGGGAAATGGAAGATTTTTTTTTCTGTCTGTTTCTCATATGTCAGATCTCAATAAGTAAGATCTGCTTTGTTTCTCACATTCAAAATAGTGTTTTTTGTTTTGTTGTAGTTTCTCCTTTCTTTCAGCTGCATTGGAACCAAGGCTGTGAATGAAGGTTCTTGGCAGCAGAATCCCCACTATCTGGAAATTATGGTCTACCACTTCAAACCAGTGCTGTCTCTCACTGGGCACTTGCAAACCTTGGTGTGGATGCTCCAGTGGGAAAAGTTTTTTTTTTTTTTTTTTTGGGGGGGGGGGGGGGGATTTACCATCTGGGCCTGAGATGTGTGGGTAGAAACAGTTCCAAGGCTACACTACACCTGGTATTTGGTGCTCTGAAGTAGATCGTCACTGGGAACATGTCTTCAAAGCCAAAGCTGCTGCAGAAATGCCTGAACCTCTTTACTTTGTTTCCCTTAGATTTCTGGATAAGTGCTCTGAATAGGTAGCCTTTCATGTCTCCTTTCCACATGGTTGGGCAACTCTGGATAGGCATATGAGACACACTTCACTACTGTGGCAATTTGTGTTCTCTGCTGAAACAGGTCACTTTTCCCCTTGAAAGACAGACCCTCACAGTGGGAATACCCCACTCTACAGCTGAATCCAGAATCACAGGGGCCTTACAATATGATCGTCTGCACCCACTGCTGGATATTACAAACAAGAGGCAAGCTTCCTCCTGTCCCTGGCTTCCTTCTTCTAAGAGACAAGTGAATGAACCTCTCTCTAACCAGAACCATGGACTGATTGTGGCCACTCCTGGAAAGGAGCAAATTTGGTCCACTTACTATATGATCCTAATATGTCCTCCACTGGGAATAAACATAGATCTTAGTAAAAAGCTCCATAGGCCTCTTTTACAGGTGTATGGGGAGAGAAGACAGTTGTGTATGTATGTCAAAGGGAGAAAGCGGAAAGTGCTGGATGAGAGAGAAAGAGAATGGAAGTGTAGCCTCTCCTCTTACGTTTTTCTGTCACTTCCTTGTGGTTGGGGGCAGAATGCTACCAAATAATTGGTGTTGGAAAACTTCCCCAAATCCTTTTTAATTGTTGCATTCTTAATTGTACAACTGTGGTGGTGGATGTGTTCCCGGCTTGGTGTGCGACTATAAAATTGTGCGTGCGTGTCTTGTAGGACTGCATTAAGAACGTAAGAATAGTCATAACTGGGTCAGACTGATGGTCTATCTAGCTCAATATCCTGCTTCCAACAGTGGACAATCCAGGTCACAAGTACCTGACAGAATCCTATGGCACGTGTGTGTATGTGTATGGCTGTGGTGTACTGTACACTCATATTCATATTACCTTGTGTTCCAGTCTCATGGACCAGGAAGTAGCATTACTGGCTGAGATGGACAAAGTTAAAGTGGAAGCCAGTAAGTATTATCTTTTTTTGTCTCTACAAAATGTCTATATGTTGTGATAGAGGCTTGTGTGTGTAACCAGGGGTGGGTAATGTCGGTCCTTGAGAGCTGCAATCCAGTAGGGTTTTCAGGATTTCCCCAAGGTAGACATTACATCACTGTAACTAGTTTAAAATTTTGATACTCATTTGAAAGTAGATACATAATCATTGGGGAAATCCTGACAAACCTGACTGGGTTGAGGACCGAGGTTGCTCACTCCTGGTGTAAATCCTCTGTTCTAAGGGCAGTGAAACCAGTAACAGCTGCTTTGATTAGATTACTCTTTCAGCTTGTAGTCATGACCAGCTATGAACAAAGATAACAGGATCAGAGTTCCTTATCTGCAAATGGGAGCAATGAGATTGTCTTTTTTAAGAGGGTTACAGGAGGAGTATTAGCTTTATGCCACCTTGTTCATCAGAGTGCAGGATTGTACTTTACATTTACTGTCTCTTTGCTACCATTAGAAGAGGGATTCAGCCAGGGCAATGGTGGAGCAGGGGAGAGATGCTTTAATGTGTGGTGAGGCTGGACAGATATAGCATATCTGCACTTGGTGTATTTTTTTTTTTTTACTTTGCATTTGGAAATGCCTCAATGACATGACTGGTATCTTCATTTTCTAAAAGACCATTCTGCTTTGCTAATGCAACTGATGGAGGCTTCTGCCTCTCTTTGCTTTATAGTGGAGATTCTGGATAGTCGCCAGAAGAAGGCAGAAGAACTGAAGCGAATGACAGATGTGGCTGTGAGAATGTCAGAGGAGCAGCTCTCAGAGCTGCGAGCTGACATCAAGGTAACCCAGCCCTCCATCCCTTTGCACCCCTTGCCTGTGCCATCCCCACCACTCTATAGGTACCTGCTTTGTATGCAGAGGTCATAAGAGCATAAGAATATCCATACTGTGTCAGACCAGTGGTCCATCTAGCCCAGTATCCCGTTTCCAACAGTGTCCAATCCAGGTCACAAGTACTTGGCAGAAACCCAGATAGCAGCATGCCATGCTACTAATCCTGGGGCAAGCAGTGGCTTCCCCATGTCTGTCTCAGTAGTAGACTATGGACATTTCCTCCAGGAAGTTGTCCAAACCTTTTTTAAACCCAGATACGCTAACTGCTGTTACCACATCTTATGGCAAAGAGTCCAGAGCTTAACTATCCATTGAGTGAAAAATATTTACTCCTGTTTGTTTTAAAAGTATTACCATGTAACTTCATTGAGTATCCCCTAATCTTTTTATTTTTGAAGTTAAAAAAATCGATTCACTTCTACTCATTTTACACAACTCAGGATTTTGTAGACCTCAATCATATCTCCCCTCAGCCATCTCTTTCCCAAGCTGAGGAGCCCTAACCTCTTTAGCCTTTCCTCCTATGAGAGTTTCATTCTGTTTATTATTTTGATTGCTCTTCTTTGAAACTTTTCTAATTCCGCTATACCTTTTTTAAGATAAGGCAACCGGAACTGAACGTAATACTCAAGGTGAGGTTGCACCATGGAGCAATACAGAGGCATTATAGTATTCTCAGTCTTGTTTACTATCCCTTTCTTAATCGTTCCTAGCATCCTGTTTGCTTTTTTGGCCGCAGCTGCACACTGGGCAGAAGATTTTAGCGTATTATTATTATTACATTTGTACCCCGCGCTTTCCCGCTCAAAGTAGGTTCAATGCGGCTTACATAGTAATAGGGGTTACAAGGTATAAATAGAGAAATTTGATAGTGTTGTCTGCAACACCACCTAGATCTTTTTCTTGGGTGCTTCCACCCAGGGTGGACCCCTAGTATCAAGTAACTATGGTTTGGATTGTTCTTCCCAATGTGCATCACTTTGCATTTGTCCACATTAAATTTCATCTGCCATTTGGATGCCCAGTCTTTCAATTTCCTAAGGTCTTCCTGCAATTTTTCACAACCTTGAATAGTTTTGTGTCCTGTGTAAATGAAATTGCTTCACTCTGTGTTCCGAATTCCAGATCATTTATAAATATGTTAACACAAGTCCCAGTATAGATCCTTGTGGCACTCCACTGTTCACCCTCCTTCATTGAGACAAGTGGCCATTTAACACTATCCTCTGTTTTTTTTTGTCTAATAATTCTTAATCCACAACAGAACATTGCCTCCTATCCCATGTCTCTAATTTTCTCAGGAGTCTTTCATGAGGAACTTTGTCAAAAGCTTTCTGCAAATCTAGATACACAATATCGACGGGCTCACCTTTGTCAACGTGTTCACGCCTTAAAAGAAATTAAGCAAATTGGTGAGGCAAGACTTCCCTTGGCTGAAATCATGCTGAATGTCCCATTAAACCATGTTTATCTGTTCCATAATTTTATTCTTTGTAATAGTTTCCACCGTTTCACCCAGCACTGTCATCAGGCTTACCGGTCTGTAATTTCTCGGGTCACCCATGGAATCCTTTTTAAACATCGGTGTTACATTGGCCACCCTCCAATCTTCAGGAACTACAGACAATCTTAACGACAGGTTATTAACAGCAGATCAGCAATCTCATGTTTGAGTTCTTTCAGTACCTTTGGATACATGCTATCCGGTCCAGGTGATTTACTACTCTTTAATTTGTCAATTTGGCTCAGTACATTTTCCAGAGTCACCAAGATTTCTTTTAGTTCCTCTGCATCATCGCCCTTGAAAGCCATTTTTGGTACAGGTAGATCTCTTACATCGTCTTCTGTAAAAAAAAAATAAAAATTACCTTCAACAAACACTAAACTTCTACAATATTCTGTATCAAGAAGGATTGCTTCCAAGCTGCTTCAGGGGAAAACATTATTTTATATCCAATCCAAGACAGCAAAAATAAAAATGCAACTTCCAAACAGCTTTCCAGCACCGGCCACTATCAATATGGCCATATTGATAGTGGCCGGTGCTGGAAAGCTGTTTGGAAGTTGCATTTTTATTTTTGCTGTCTTGGATTGGATATAAAATAATGTTTTCCCCTGAAGCAGCTTGGAAGCAATCCTTCTTGATACAGAATATTGTAGAAGTTTAGTGTTTGTTGAAGGTAATTTTTATTTTTTTTTTACAGAAGACGATGTAAGAGATCTACCTGTACTGAAAATGGCTTGCAGCTTGCAGTGGCGAAACATGGAGCCCCTGTTGGGATATGAGTGACTATATTGGATCATACTGGGATCGTAGAGATCCTTTATCATTCCAAGATAAGTACTATGTGGAAATGTTGACGTGGCAACTGAGATTTTTTGATATAATTTCCTGAGTCTATTTTGTATCAGTAAGTGGTTTTTGCTTTACGAAGGACTATTTTGGGTATACATAAGTGGAGTTTTTTTTTTATGACTGATGATTATAGTGAGCCACCTATCTAATGAAGCCTTGCCTTACAATTAGGTGTATCTCCTTTTCTACTGAGGTCTTTTTTTTCTCCACTTTATAAATTTGAGGCAATCCTTCTGATACAGAATAATATTGTAGAAATGTTTGTAGAAGGTAATTGAAATCGCCCATTATTATACTCAGGGGCGTAGCCACGGGTGGGCCTGGGTGGGCCCAGGCCCACCCAGTTTTGGTTCAGGCCCACCCAGCAGTTGAGGCAGTGGAGCGGAGGGAGCAGGCTGAGCTCCGTTCCCGCATCTGCCTCACTCTCACGGCAGCGCTTCCCAAACGCTGCCCACCGCCGCCACGATCGCAGGATTTACCTCCCTCCATCTCAGCAGCAGCGGTAGCGAATCATACACGCTGCCTCCTTCTAACCCGGAAGCGGCAGAGGAGACGCTTCCGGGTTAGAAGGAGGCAGCGTGTATGATTCGCTACCTCTGCTGCTGAGTGCTGAGACGGAGGAAGGTAGATCCTGCGATCGTGGCGGCAGTGGGCAGCGTTTGGGAAGCGCTGCCGTGAGAGTGAGGGAGGCATATGCGGGAACGGAGCTCAGCCTGCACTGTAAATTTTTTGGGGGGTGAGAAGAGGGCTCCGGGCGGGCAGGTGGAATCGCAGGACATGGATGGGAGCGGGAGGGGCGAGAGGAGAATCGCTGATGGCTGGAGGGAGGGGACAGGGGAGAAAAGAGAATTGCTGGGTATGGTATAGATGGAGGGAGGGGACAGGGGAGAAAAGAGAATTGCTGGGTATGGTATAGATGGATAGAGGGGGGCAGGGGCAAGAACAGAATTGCTGGGTATGGCTGGATAGGGGCAGGGCAGAGAGGAGAATTGCTGGGTATGGATGAATGGAGGGGGGCAGGGGAGGGAAGAGAATTGCTGGGGATGGATGGATGGAGGGGACAAGGGGAGAGAGAAGAGAATTGCTGGGTATGGATGGATGGAGGGGGGCAGGGGAGAGAAAAGAATTGCTAGGTATGGATGGCTGGAGGGGAGAGGAGAGTTGCTGGACATGCGTGGATGGAGGGGAGGAAAGAGGAGATAGGAAGGTTGCTGGACATGGGTGTATGAAGGGGAGGGCAGGGGAGAGGAGGATAGCTGGACATGGATGGAGGGAAGGACAGGGGAGAGGAGGGTTGCTGGACATGGATGGAAGAGAGGGAAGGGGGAGAGAAGAAATGCTGGACATGGATGGAGGGGATGGAAGAATGAGGAAGGAGATGAGGGAAAAGGAAGAGAGAAAAACTGCACATGGATGAAGAAAATAGGCAGAAGCTGGATCCACTGGACAGTCAGGTCTGCGGAGGACCCAGCTTTTACTTATGGATATAGAGCAAGAAATGAAGAAGACAGGAGGAAAGTAAAGAAATAAATGGAAAGGAAGCCCTGGAAAAGGAGTTAAGAGGACAGATAGCAGCAGAATCGGATACTGGGCCAGCATGATCAGAAAAACAGTTACCAGACAACAAAGGTAGAAAAAAATCATTTTATTTTCATTATAGTGTTTGGAATATGTCCACTTTGAGAATCAGGTGCTCAACATTAAAAGTTTATATTTATTTATTTACTTATTTATGGCATTTTATCCCACATTAAACATGAATTAAATTGGAACCTGGGATCATTTAATTTTTTTTTTCCTGGAGAGAGTAATGCATTGCCCCCCCCCCCCCCCCCCCCCCAGGCTCTCTCCCCGGCTATAGCCAGCTCTGCAATTTTGAGGGGAGGTGCACAGGTGGACGGGGGGGTGCAGAGGTGGACCGGAGAGAGAGCCTGTCGTTAAACATTTACCAGCACACCACTGTCTAGTGCCCACCCATCCAACCTGTTGGCCCACCCAAAAATTGACTTCTGGCTACGCCACTGATTATACTGTTGCCTAATTTGCCAGTTTTCCTATTTTCTGTAAACATCTCTTCTGTCCTGACAAACAGTAGTACAACCCTACAAGAATACTCCTTTCACACATGGAATTTCTATCCATAATGATTCGACACTATCTGTTTCATGTAAAATGTTTATTTTGTTTGACTCAATTCCTTCATTAACATATATTGCAACCCCCCTCCAATTTGTTCTCTTTCATTTTGAGATATAATTAGTGCCCCGTTAACATGGTGTCCCATTGATAGGCATCTCAGAGACTTGGTGGAAAGAGGACAGTTATAACTACCTCATCATTTAGTGCTATATACTCAAACTCTCCCATCTTATTTTTTTAGGCTTCTAGCATTTGTATACAGGCAGTTCAAATTGTGTTTTTTTTCCCCTTGTATCCATCTACAAACTGCTTAGAAGTTGATGGGGATAAAGTGCATCCTTTACACTGCTGTCGCCTTAAGCACTCCTGGCTTTCTTTCACCATTGTTGAAACCTCTCTATTGGGATTCCATAAATGTCATATTTAAATAGTTTCCTTCAAGGATACTCCACACTGAACCATGCGCTCCTGGATGACTGTCGGCTTCACCACCCCCCCCCCCCCCCCCCCCCGGAAAAAAATTTGGAATAGGCCCCGCCCCCCTTCCCAGAATGTTGCCCAGTAACTAAGTACCTCATCCCTGCACCATCATCTCAACCGTGCTGCGACACTTCGGAGCTCTGCCTGCTCCTTGGATCCTGATCATGGAATGGGAAGCATTTATGAAAACGTTACCCTGAAGGATCTTTCTACCTAAGAGTCTAAATTTGACTTTCAGAATCTCCCTACCACATTTTCCTATGTCATTGGTACCCAATTGTACTGTAACAAGAAATCTGGTTCCTCCCCAGCACTATCTAAAATCCTGTCTAGGTGATGCATGAGGTCTGCCACCTTCCCACCAGGCAGGCAAGTGACCAAGTGATACTCACGTCCACTAGCTGTCTGTATACCTAATGATCGAATCACCAACTACAACAGCTGTCCTAATCCATCCCACCAGGGCAGAAGTTCTTGAAGACATATCCTTGGCATAAGAGGACATTGTCTCCCCTGGTGGGCAGGTCCTTGCTACCAGGGTACTTCCTATTCTCCGAGGACAAGCAGGCTGCTTGTTCTCACTGATGGGTGACGTCCACGGCAGCCCCTCCAATCGGAAACTTCACTAGCAAAGTCCTTTGCTAGCCCTCGCGCGCCCGCGCGCACCGCGCATGCGCGGCCGTCTTCCCGCCCGAAACCGGCTCGAGCCGGCCAGTCTTCTTTTGTCCGCACTCGGTACGGTCGTGTTTTCGCCGTGTCGAGCCCCGGAAAGTCGACCTCGCGCGTCCAATTTGTTTTGAACGTGTTTTTTTCCTTCGGGAAAGCTTTGTCCTAGTCGGGAAGTGCTCCGGAAACCCCCCGCCGGGTTTCGTGCAAATCCTCCCCGTACTTCCAGCTTTTTTGCCCCGGTAAGTTTTCTTTCGTCGTCGGGGTAGGCCTCTTTTCGGCCTCGGTTGAGATTTTTTCTCCCTCTAAATTTGGTGCTTCAAATTTCGCCATTTCGGCTTTTGATTTCGCCGGCGTGATTTTTCCGCCCATGACATCGAAGCCTTCCAGCGGCTTCAAGAAGTGCACCCAGTGCGCCCGGGTTATCTCGCTCACTGATCGACACTCGTCGTGTCTTCAGTGTCTGGGGGCCGAGCACCGCCCTCAGAACTGCAGTCTGTGTTCCCTGCTTCAAAGGCGGACTCAGGTAGCGAGACTAGCCCAGTGGAACGTGTTGTTCTCGGGCTCTTCGTCGGCATCGGCACCGGGATCTTCGAGTGCATCGACGTCGTCAGCGTCCAGACCATCTTCCTCGGCCGCCCCTGCATCGAGTGCATCGAGGCATCGGGCCTCTGCATCGGCGCCGAGACATCGGATAGCTGCATCGACGTCGGTGGTACCAGGACCTCGTCTGCTGATGTCGTCGGACGGTGGTGCATCGGGTGGAGTGCAGGTGAGGGCTGTCCATTCCCCTGCTGGTGGCGGTGAGCCCTCGGGTGGGTCTCCGCCTACCCTGAGGGCTCCTGCGGTACAGCCCCCCGAGATCGACCTTCTTCAGTCTCGGCCCCGAGGAAGCGACGGATGGATTCGACGTCCTCCTCGTCGGTGCCGGGGAGCTCCGGTGACATGCTTCGGAAGAAATCGAAGAAGCATCGACACTGGTCTCCTCCCCGTGTCGGCACCGAGAGCTCTGGGTCGCCGAGGGATTCGGCACCCAGCAGGCATCGGCACCGAGAGGACCGCTCACCCTCTGTTCAGGAGGTGTCGATGCGCTCCGCTCTGGACAGCCCGGAACAGCCTCCACGCCCGGAACAGGTACTGACGTCGACGCCTGCATCGACCTCTCAGCCTTTCTCTGCAGCCGCTCTAAACGAGAGCCTCCGGGCCGTTCTCCCAGAGATTCTGGGAGAGCTGTTGCGCCCTACCCCTCCGGTACCGGCGGTGCTTGCGCCACCGGTACCGTCGAGCGTGGCGCCGGCTGGCCCATCGCCCAGGTTGAGGTCCCCGACGTCGGTACCGCGCGCGGTACCGACCGCGGCCACCTCCCAGGAAGGCTCCCCGACTACGTCGGCGGAGGGAGCTTCGCCGATGCGGGCGAGGGAGTCTACCTCTCGACGCCCCCATCGTGGACGGGGTTCCACGGAGTCGAGCAGGGCGAGGTTGCAGACACAGGTCCGTGAACTTGTGTCTGACACCGAGGGTGAGGCCTCGTGGGAGGAAGAGGAAGATCCCAGATATTTCTCTGACGAGGAGTCTGAGGGTCTTCCGTCTGATCCCACTCCCTCTCCTGAGAGACAGCTTTCTCCTCCCGAGAGTCTGTCTTTTGCCTCCTTTGTCCGGGAGATGTCTACGGCCATCCCCTTCCCGGTGGTTGTGGAGGACGAGCCCAGGGCTGAAATGTTTGAGCTCCTGGACTATCCTTCTCCACCTAAGGAAGCGTCCACTGTTCCCTTGCACCATGTCCTGAAGAAGACATTGCTTGCGAACTGGACCAAGCCATTAACTAATCCCCACATTCCCAAGAAGATCGAGTCCCAGTACCGGATCCATGGGGACCCAGAGCTGATGCGCACTCAGTTGCCTCATGACTCTGGAGTTGTGGATTTGGCCCTAAAGAAGGCTAAGAGTTCTAGGGAACATGCTTCGGCGCCCCCGGGCAAGGACGCTAGAACCTTAGACTCCTTTGGGAGGAAGGCCTACCATTCCTCTATGCTCGTGTCCAAGATCCAGTCTTACCAGCTCTACACGAGCATACACATGCGGAATAATGTGCGGCAGTTGGCGGGCTTGGTTGATGCTCTTCCCCTGAGCAAGCCAAGCCTTTTCAGGAGGTGGTCAGGCAGCTGAAGGCGTGCAGAAAATTCCTGGCCAGAGGAGTTTATGACACTTTTGATGTTGCGTCCAGGGCCGCTGCTCAAGGTGTGGTGATGCGCAGGCTCTCATGGCTGCGTGCCGCCGACCTGGAGAATAGAATCCAGCAGCGGATTGCGGACTCGCCTTGCCGTGCGGATAACATTTTTGGCGAAAAAGTCGAGCAGGTGGTAGAGTCTCTCCACCAGCGGGACACCGCATTCGACAAGTTCGCCCGCCGGCAGCCTTCAGCTTCTACCTCTACAGGTAGACGATTTTTCGGGGGAAGGAAGACTGTTCCCTATACTTCTGGCAAGCGTAGGTACAATCCTCCTTCCCGACAGCCTGCGGCCCAGGCTAAGCCCCAGCGCGCTCGCTCTCGTCAGCAGCGTGCGAATCAGCAAGGCCCCGCGGCTCCCCAGCAAAAGCAAGGGGCGAGCTTTTGACTGGCTCCAGCAGAGCATAGCCGACATCCAAGTGTCAGTGCCGGGCGACCTGCCTGTCGGAGGGAGGTTGAAAGCTTTTCACCAAAGGTGGCCTCTCATAACCTCCGATCAGTGGGTTCTCCAAATAGTCCGCAAGGATACACCCTCAATTTGGCCTCACAACCTCCAAATTGTCCACCGGGAGCTCAGTCCTACAGCTTCCAGCACAAGCAGGTACTTGCAGAGGAACTCTCCGCCCTTCTCAGCGCCAATGCGGTCGAGCCCGTGCCATCCGGGCAAGAAGGGCTGGGGTTCTATTCCAGGTACTTCCTTGTGGAAAAGAAAACAGGGGGGATGCGTCCCATCCTAGACCTAAGGGCCCTGAACAAATATCTCGTAAAAGAAAAGTTCAGGATGCTTTCCCTGGGCACCCTTCTCCCCATGATTCAGCAAAACGATTGGCTATGCTCTCTGGACTTGAAGGATGCCTACACACACATCCCGATACTGCCAGCTCACAGACAGTATCTGCGATTTCAGCTGGGCGCACGCCACTTCCAGTACTGTGTGCTACCCTTTGGGCTCGCCTCTGCGCCCAGGGTGTTCACAAAGTGCCTAGCTGTGGTAGCAGCGGCGCTTCGCAGGCTGGGGGTGCACGTGTTCCCATATCTCGACGATTGGCTGGTGAAGAACACATCCGAGGCAGGAGCCCTGCAGTCCATGCAGATGACTATTCGCCTCCTGGAGCTACTGGGGTTTGTGATAAATTACCCAAAGTCCCATCTTCTCCCAGTGCAGAAACTCGAATTCATCGGAGCCCTGCTGGATTCTCGGACGGCTCGCGCCTATCTCCCAGAGGCGAGGGCCAACAACTTGTTGTCCCTCGTCTCGCGGGTGCGAGCGTCCCAGCAGATCACAGCTCGGCAGATGTTGAGATTGCTGGGCCACATGGCTTCCACAGTTCATGTGACTCCCATGGCCCGCCTTCACATGAGATCTGCTCAATGGACCCTAGTCTCCCAGTGGTATCAGGCCGCCGGGGGTCTAGAGGACGTGATCCACCTGTCCACGAGTTTTCTCGAATCCCTGTATTGGTGGACGATTTGCTCCAATTTGACTCTGGGACGTCCCTTCCAAATTCCTCAGCCTCAAAAAGTGCTGACCACGGATGCGTCTCTCCTGGGATGGGGAGCTCATGTCGATGGGCTTCACACCCAAGGAAGGTGGTCCCTCCAAGAAAGCGATCTACAGATCAATCTTCTGGAGTTGCGAGCGATCTGGAACGCTCTGAAGGCTTTCAGAGATCGGCTGTCCCACCAAATTATCCAAATTCAGACAGACAATCAGGTTGCCATGTACTATGTCAACAAGCAGGGGGGCACCGGATCTCGCCCCCTGTGTCAGGAAGCCGTCAGCATGTGGCTCTGGGCTCGCCGTCAAGGCATGGTGCTCCAAGCCACATATCTGGCAGGCGTAAACAACAGTCTGGCCGACAGGTTGAGCAGGATTATGCAACCTCACGAGTGGTCGCTCAATTCCCGTGTGGTGCGACAGATCTTCCAGGCGTGGGGCACCCCCCTGGTGGATCTCTTCGCATCTCAAGTGAACCACAAGGTCCCTCAGTTCTGTTCCAGGCTTCAGGCCCACGGCAGACTGGCGTCGGATGCCTTCCTCCTGGATTGGGGGGAAGGTCTGCTGTATGCTTATCCTCCCATTCCTCTGGTGGGGAAGACTTTGTTGAAACTCAAGCAAGACCGAGGCACCATGATTCTGATTGCTCCCTTTTGGCCGCGTCAGATCTGGTTCCCTCTTCTTCTGGAGTTATCCTCCGAAGAACCGTGGAGATTGGAGTGTTTTCCGACCCTCATCACGCAGGACGAAGGGGCTCTTCTGCATCCCAACCTCCAGTCCCTGGCTCTCACGGCCTGGATGTTGAGGGCGTAGACTTTGCCTCTTTGGGTCTGCCAGAGGGTGTCTCCCGCATCTTGCTTGCTTCCAGGAAAGACTCCACTAAGAGAAGTTACTTCTTTCATTGGAGGAGGTTTGCCGTCTGGTGTGACAGCAAGGCCCTAGATCCTCGCTCTTGTCCTACACAGACCCTGCTTGAATACCTTCTCCACTTGTCTGAGTCTGGTCTGAAGACCAACTCCGTAAGGGTTCACCTTAGTGCAATCAGTGCATACCATTACCAAGTGGAAGGTAAGCCGATCTCAGGACAGCCTTTAGTTGTTCGCTTCATGAGAGGTTTGCTTTTGTCAAAGCCCCCTGTCAAGCCTCCTACAGTGTCATGGGATCTCAAGGTCGTTCTCACCCAGCTGATGAAACCTCCTTTCGAGCCACTGAATTCCTGCCATCCGAAGTACTTGACCTGGAAGGTCATTTTCTTGGTGGCAGTTACCTCGGCTCGTAGAGTCAGTGAGCTTCAGGCCCTGGTAGCCCAGGCCCCTTACACCAAATTTCATCACAACAGAGTAGTCCTCCGCACTCACCCTAAGTTTCTGCCAAAGGTTGTGTCGGAGTTCCATCTGAACCAGTCAATTGTCTTGCCAACATTCTTTCCCCGTCCTCATTCCTGCCCTGCTGAACGTCAGCTGCACACATTGGACTGCAAGAGAGCATTGGCCTTCTATCTGGAGCGGACACAGCCCCACAGACAGTCCGCCCAATTGTTTGTTTCTTTTGATCCCAACAAGAGGGGAGTGGCTGTAGGGAAACGCACCATATCCAATTGGCTAGCAGATTGCATTTCCTTCACTTACGCCCAGGCTGGGCTGGCTCTTGAGGGTCATGTCACGGCTCATAATGTTAGAGCCATGGCAGCGTCGGTAGCCCACTTGAAGTCAGCCACCATGGAGGAAATTTGCAAAGCTGCGACGTGGTCATCTGTCCACACATTCACATCTCATTACTGCCTGCAGCAGGATACCCGACGTGACAGTCGGTTCGGGCAGTCAGTTCTTCAGAACCTGTTTGGGCTTTAGGATCCAACTCCACCCCCCGAGGGCCCTGTTTGTTCTGTTCCAGGCTACACTCTCAGTTAGTTGGTAAATTTTTTTAGGTCAATCTCAGTTATGTCCTCGCCGTTGCGAGGCCCAATTGACCAATGTTGTTGTTTTGAGTGAGCCTGGGGGCTAGGGATACCCCATCAGTGAGAACAAGCAGCCTGCTTGTCCTCGGAGAAAGCGAATGCTACATACCTGTAGAAGGTATTCTCCGAGGACAGCAGGCTGATTGTTCTCACAAACCCGCCCGCCTCCCCTTTGGAGTTGTGTCTTCCCTTGAAGTGTATTGTCTTGCTACATACTGGACTGGCCGGCTCGAGCCGGTTTCGGGCGGGAAGACGGCCGCGCATGCGCGGTGCGCGCGGGCGCGCGAGGGCTAGCAAAGGACTTTGCTAGTGAAGTTTCCGATTGGAGGGGCTGCCGTGGACGTCACCCATCAGTGAGAACAATCAGCCTGCTGTCCTCGGAGAATACCTTCTACAGGTATGTAGCATTCGCTCTTCACCAGGGTGACACTCTCCTTTTAGGAGACTTCTCCTCCAAGGCAGCGCAGGGGCTGCCAGACTGGAAGTGGGACTTCTCTACTACTTCCCAGTAGGTCTCCTCTATATCTCTCTGTTTTCCTCAGCAACTCCAAGTCTGCTACTGTAGCCTCAAGAGAATGGACTCTTTGCATCGGGCACACACATATAACCTCTCACCAACTGGGAGATAATCATACATGTGACAATGCAAAAAAAAACTGTGTAGCACCCCTGTCGCTGCTGGACTGCTGTCTGCCTCTTAGTAATAATGAGTTGTTTAATAATTTAAAACTTGTTAAGGTACTAGAGATATTAGACTAATATAAAAGAGCCTTTAGATTATATGGTTTATTGTGTGATTTATTTAGGGTTTGCTTTTCAGAAAGTAATGAAATGTAATTAAAACTCTGTAAGAGGATTCCTCTGTTGTAATTAGAATAACTGACTGTAAATGAAGAATTCTTCTAGGGGTGGGTGGGTGGTAATGAGGACAAACTAAACACTGCTGTGCCTTCTAGAAGCTGTCTGTTAATAGGCTGTGGCAGAAAGTTTTAAAACTATAGGGGAAGGGTTTTACACTATGGAAACTAAGCTGTGCTACAAACTAAAGTTAAAAACATTCTAAGCAAAAGAGGCTGTTTACTTCCATTACATCAAAGATGGTACAGGTCCATTCCTTTCCTTGCACCCAGCTTGGGGAAATGATGTAGCCTCTTTCAGCTGTCTACAGTTGCCTGTTGCTCTTACATCTGACCCTTTCTCCCCACCACATACACAGCACTTTGTCAGTGAGAGGAAGTATGATGAAGACCTGGGGCGGGCTGCTCGCTTCACAGGGGACGTGGACACATTGAAGAAGGGTATTGAATCCTTTGGACAAGGTGAGAGTTGTCATAGCAGTAATCTATGTGCATGTGTTAAAGATTACTATGGTAAATACCCATGCACCTTAGTGCCACCCTGCAGTGCCCCCTACTATTTTAGTCCTAAGAACTCACCATACAACTCCTCCAGTTTACTTCCATCCTGTCCTGCCCTGCCTTGTACTGAGACTTCTTGCTTCTTCCTTTCTGGCTTTGAGATCTTTAAAGTCAGTTCACTTGTGATCTGTGCCATAGTGAAATTATATATGCAGAGCTGAAGGGCTGAGATATCAGCGTTGTGTACCATGTATCACTTGTTTTGTTGATGCTTGTGCCCATCATCTTTGTGTTTGTCTTGGTGTGTATATGTGTTGGATAATTTATGAGTGCTAACAGCAGTCCACTGTATGCAAACACACGGATAGTGGGGTGGATGGGAACTAGTAGAGCAGTGTTGCATTGCTCCTGAAAACCTCAGCTAGTCCTGGCTTAAGAGGTTCTTAGAGGGTCTGGGGACATAGGACTGAGGTATTTCAGTCACTTGGTAGAGGGGTAGAGTTCCAAATGTGAACTGTCCACATCAGGATGAAATCTATGGACTTTGCACTAGTGCTGAAAGTGAAAGTAGGTGCAAGCATTTGTTTTGAAACTTGCCATGAGTCCAAAGTATCTGCAGGCACTGTTTTCTTAGACAATAACACAAATTTGAAAATCCAGTCTGAGCTCAATATTTCCCTTCCCTGATCTAAACGGTCTCTGGGAACACACCTAATATGAAGGAAAGAAGTATTCAGGCAGAGTGCTTTTTATGTGCATAATCTGTCCTCCCCATGTTGTCACTTTTTTATACAAGTCTGTCAGTTTTCTTTCCTTCTGTGGTTCTCATGTTAAGGGGTAGAAAGGATTTATGGGATTCACTATAAAACTGATGTACAGTGCTGGTTAGCTGTCGGTACTTCAGCAGCAGCCAAACACCTTGTCTTGTGCAATCCCAATAAAGTGGGTATGAAATGTCACTGTAAGCAGGGTGTGCTTCTGTATTGTGTGAATATCTAATACCTCTGCTTCTCAGTGTGCATGCATGTAATACCTCTGGTTCAGTGTGTCTGTGTACAAACGAGTGTTTCTTTCAGTAGCTATTTGGATTATTTAAAAACTTTGGGAAGGGTGTAAACTAAGTAGAGAATGTTTTGTTCTACTCAAGATGATAAAATGTAAAGAAGAAAAATGACAAACGTAAGGTTTTTTGTTTTTTTTGTATCCACAAACAAGTGGTCTCACTGTTTAGCTTGCAATTAGGATATTCTTTTGGTACTGTGGACTAGAATAGTAGGACAGAGTGGATGGACTGATTGGTATTTTTCTACCATAATCTACTAATTTACTGTGTGCTTTTTTGCGTGTGAGTACATGTCCATTTATATGTACATGTGTGTATGAATTCACATGCCTATACCTCGGGAGTATAAATACACGTATGCTTTTTTATTTTTTGTGAGCACAGAGGATTGCATTCATAATGTTTCTCTTGATGCTCAGGTCTGTTTCCTTTCCCTCTGCAGTTTCCCATCCAAAGAACAGTTATTCGACCCGGTCACGCTGCAATTCCACTACCAGCTCAAGTGAGATATGTGCAAACTCCATCTCCAGGCCGGATAGTGCCTCTACCACTAGCCTTACAGCACCTAGCAAGAAACCCATCACCACCGCCTCCACAACCACCTCCCACGCCAGTAGCCGTCCAAATCAGACTCTCAGACAGGTAATAACTTTCTTATACTTCAACAGCCATCTGATATGAACTGAGCAGTAATACCTCCTACTTAGCCGCCTCCTATCAGACTAGTATTCCTCAGCGACCCTCCAGACCGGTCAAGACGCGTGGGTTATGTCCTCCTACCAGCAGAGGGAGACTGAGAAAACACTAAGCTTTTGAAGCCTGTATATATAACCTGTGCAGAACCTCCACTAGCCAGTATTTTCTCAGTCTCAGCAGAGGTAGCAGTTGACAGCCTGTGCAGTCTCCAATAGTCTGGTGAGGTAGTTTGTCATTGGGTCGTAGGATTTTTTCCTTCCAAACTTTATTCTGTTGCAGTACCCTGTACGTGTGTGTAAAAAAAAAAAAAAAAGTGCTTTGGGGCCCTGGGTCCTGTGGGGCCCAGTTTTTCCCCCTGGGGTGTTACACCTATGTTTGGGTCCCTCCCCCTGTGCTGCTCTCTATTTCTGTTTGCTTGGCAGCTTTGTGCCTCGGCTGCTTTCTCAGTATTGTAGCCTTGAGTGCCTTACAATTTCCAGATGCCAGAGTTAGAGTACTGTGCCTTTAAGGTCAGTTATTCTATTTCATTTTGCTTGCCAGCTTTGTGCCTCGGCTGCTTTCTCAGTATTGTAGCCTTGAGTGCCTTACAATTCCAGATGCCAGAATTAGAGTACTGTGCCTTTAAGGTCAGTTATTCTATTTCGTTTTGCTTGGCAGCTTTGTGCCTCGGCTGCTGTCTCAGTATTGTAGCCTTGAGTGCCTTACAATTTCCAGCTGCCAGAGTTGGAGTACTGTGCCTTTAAGGGCATTTATTTCTTTATTTTCAGCGGACCGAATGGGGGTTTCGATTCCTTGCTGGAACGAGGGAGCAGCGCTTTCTTCAGTGCTTTTGCAGTGTGAGTGAGTTTTTGGTTTGGCGCGTTTGCGGAACAGCTTTTCCCTTCCCTCGTGGTTTATGGCGGCCCAGCTCCTCCGATGTCGCGCGTGCCTGTGGCGAGGGGTAGAGGCGCCGGGCGCTCAGTGTAGCTTTGCGGTGCGCCTATAAAGGTGGCTGCGGCTCCCCCCGTCTTGACCGCGGAGGGATCGATGGTGTCGGGAGTCTCCGGGTCAGCGGGAGCGTAGGCAGGGCTGCTGTCAGCGGGAACAGTTTCGGCGGGAACGGCCGCCATCTTGAGTCCGACGCGGCCCGTGGAGCCAGCTGTTTTTGGGCCTGCGGCCTCCGTTTTTGGCACAAAAGGGCCTAATGACGGTCCAGGAATGGTGGGCTTTCCTCCAGATTTGTCTGGACGCGGTATCAGGCCTGGAGATCGGGGACCCCCCCCCCCCCCAATTGGAAGAGGGGGCTGTTTCCGTCTTGGCTGAGAGACCACGGTTAGAGTGGTCAGAGGACAGGCAATGTTTTTCTCCTGTAGCTGCAGAAGCTGCACTTAGTGATCTGGGGGAGTCAGATGGAATTGATGGCTCTCAGGAGCAGGATTGTTGGATTCCTGGAGAGGATCCTTCAGTAGTGCGGATTTTCCATAGAGATGAGCTGTCAGAACTCACAGATCAGGTGTCATCCACCCTTCAGTTTGGTCCTGAGGTGGCTTTGGGGGAAACTGTCCAAGATCCGTTGGTGAAGGGCATTCAGCGTCAGGCGTGATCCTTCCCTATGAACAAGGATCTCCGGGAGATGATTTGACAGGAATGGGATTTGCCGTGTAAGGTGGCAAAGGCAATGGCGAGGCTTTATCCCCTCCCTCAGGATGATAGGGATTCCTTTAAGGCTCCCACGGTAGATGCAGTAGTGACGGCAGTAATTATAGCTACGGCTATCCTGGTTGATGGAGGAATGGCCCTCCGTGATCCTCAGGATAGGAGGTTGGGATCTTTTCTCTAGCGTAGTTTTGTTTTGTCGGCTCTAGCCCTGCAGGCCTCGGTTTGTGGGGTTCTGGTAGCTCGGGCATGTTTTCATTGGGCCGAGAAGCTCCTGGATGATTCGGTAGATGTTGGTTCTTCTGGGGGTCAGGAGTTAACCAACTTGGACATGGGTTCATCCTTTTTGTCTGAGGCTTTTATGATTTGTTGCGTACTTCAGACAAAAAATATGGCTATGGTTGTGGGTCTCTGCCACTTAAGGGAGCTATGCTCTTTGGAGAAGATTTGGACAAGTTAGTGTGAGGTCTTAGTGATACCAAGGTTCTATGGCTTCCAGATTTTCGGTTCAAGGCAGGGGCCAGAACTAGTTCCTCGGGGATGGTTTAGGGAGGCTCAGCGGTATAGGCCGGGCAGATCGAGTGGGACCTACCCCTAGCTGTCTGTTCGTCTGTCCAATTTAGATTGTAAGCTCTGTTGAGCAGGGACTGTCTTTTCATGTTAATTTGTACAGCGCTGCGTAAGTCTAGTAGCACTATAGAAATGTTTAATAGTAGTAGTAGTAGTAGTAGTAGGACCTCTAGGGGTCGGTTTTTCCAGCGCACACAGTTCTTTCGTGAGAGTTGTCGCGGAGGGCGTGGCTTTTCCACGGGAGGTTAGTATTCAGGCCGCAATTCCCAATGAAGGTGTGTGGGCTCAGGCTTTGGTGCATGTTGGGGCTCGGCTGAGTCTGTTTTACCAGAGCTGGGCCCAAATCAGGTCAGATCAGTGGGTTCTCGAGGTGTTTCGAGGTGGATATGCGCTGGAATTCGAAAGCTGTTCTCCCGAAGTGTTTCTAGAATCTCTCTGTCAGTCTTGGAGCAAGAGGGCAGCAGTGAGGGACACTCTGCGGTGGCTGCTCGCGTTGGGAGCCGTGGTTCCTGTTCCTTCAGATCAGCAACGCTCAGGGTGCTATTTGATCTATTTTGTGGTCCACAAGAAAGAGGACACTTTTCGTCCCATTTTAGATCTCAAAAGGGTCAATGCGGCACTCAAGGTGCCCTCTTTTCGGATGGAGACGTTGCGGTCGGTCACTGGTGCGGTCCGGAAAGGAGAGTTTCTCACTTCCCTGGATTTGACGGAAGCTTATCTTCACTTTCATTCGTGCGGCCTTTTGGTTCCAAGTTACAGGGTCCGATTTGTCGGTTCCTTGCAGAGAAGGCGCCGACGGCCCGTACTTATCGTCAGGTCCTGGGCCTGATGGCGGCGACCATAGAGGTAGTTCCGTGGGCCAGGGCGCACATGCGTCAGGTACAGTCAGCTCTGCTAAGTCGTTGGTCCCCTCTGTCGCAGGACTTGGAGATGTGTTGTCCGCTGTCGGTGGTCCCTCATCTCAGTCTCCGCTGGTGGCTCAACCCGCGCAATTTGGGAAAAGGAATGCCGTTGGAGTCCCCACAGGGGCTGGTAATGGTCACAGATGCCAGTCTGCAAGATTGGGGGGCACATTGTCTCGGTCAGGTAGCTCAAGGCCGCTGGTCTCGGGCAGAAGCAGAATGGTCCATCAACCGGCTGGAAACTCGGGCCATTCGAGAGGCGCTCCAGGCCTTGCCGTCGGTGGTTTGCCACAAGGCAGTCCGAGTGCTCTGCGACAACGCCATGGCAGTAGCGTATGTCAACCGTCAAGGGGGGACGAAGAGCCTTGGCAGTGCAGTTGAACTCATCTTCAGGCTCTCTTGGCAGGGCATGTGGCCGGGGTAGGTCACATAGATGCAGATTATCTCAGCAGGCACACTCTAGATCCCAGAGAGTGGTCTTTTCTTCGGTCAGTGTTCCAGTGAGTTGTGTCGGTCTGGGGACTTTCGGTGATAGATCTTAGGGCAACGGCTCGCTATGTGCAAGTTCAGAGATTTTTTTTTTTTTCAGTCGCTGAAGAGACCCTCGAGCAGAGGGAATCGATGCTCTTCTGTTGCCTTGGCCTCGGGAGTGGCTGTATGTGTTTCCTCCGTGGCTGTTAGTCGGTCAAGTAATATAGCGCATCAAACTTCACTCCGGTCGGGTGATTCTGGTGGCTCCGGATTGGCAGTGTCGACCATGGTACGGAGACCTGGTGCGGTTGGCAGGGGCGGCGGCCCTGCCTTTGTTGGGATCAGTTCTGTGTCAAGGCCCGATAATCATGCCGGATCCGGCTCGGTTTTCGCTTATGGCTTGGCTCTTGAGCGGCACAAGTTGAAGAGGGGGCTTTCGTCCAGTGGCTTTGCTACGATGTTGAGTTCCCGTAGACGATCCACTTCCTTGGCGTATGTCCGGGTTTGGAGAATCTTTGAGCACTGGTGTGAAGACCATCGAGTTCGGCCGTGTCGCTCTTCGGTGGCGGAAGTTTTGGAATTTTTGCACGATGGTGTTGATAGGGGTCTGGCCTTATCTACACTGAAGGTTCAGGTGGCAGCTTTGTCATGTTTTCGTGGGAAGCTTTAGTGAAAGTCCTTCGCTTCTGTGCCTGAGGTAGTGCGTTTTTTGAAGGGTGTTAAGTTGCTGCGTCCGCCTCAGTGACGGATGGTGCCTCCGTGGGATTTGAAGCTAGTTTTGGATGCTTTGATCGGGCCTCTGGTATCGGCATCTTGTAAGGATTTATCTTTAAAGACGGTCTTGTTGGTGGCGATTACTTCAGCACGGAGGGTTTCAGAGCTTCAGGCTTTGTCTTGTAGGGAACCATTTTTGTCCTTTCTGAGGGAAAGGTTTCGTTGCGGACGGTGCTTTCCTTTTTTGCCCAAGGTGGTTTCCGAGTTCCATGTTAATCAGATCATCTCTCTGCCAGTGTTGGGTGATATGGCTGGAGATTCGGAGCAGCGTGGTATTGCCAAGCTGGATATCAGGAGAGTTTTGAGTTATTATCTCTCTGGAACTCAGGACTTCAGAGCCTCTGACCGTTTGTTCGTTCTTCATGCTGGCCCAAAGAAGGGTGCAGCGGCTCCTAAGGTGACCATAGCACGGTGGTTGAAGGAGGCGGTTTCATCTGCTTACTTGGTGAAGGGTCCTGTGGTGCCTAGGGGCTGGTCTGCTCATTCCACTAGGGGAATGGCAGCCTCGTGGGCGGAGAATAGTATGATTTCTCCATTAGATATTTGTCGGGCTGTGGTTTGGTTTTCGTTGCATTCCTTTGTGAAGCATTATAGGATTCCTGTGCATGCAAAGGACAAGGTGCGCTTTGGGGCAGCAGTTTTGACCTCTGGCCTTAGTAGGTCCCTCCCGTAAGTTAGTTACTGCTCTGGTACGTCCCATGCGTCTTGACCGGTCTGGAGGGTCGCTGAGGAAGGTGAAATTAGATCTTACCTGCTAATTTTCTTTCCTCTAGACCCTCCAGACCGGTCAAGAGCCCGCCCTGTCTGTATTGGAGGCCAGGAGGTGTGTGTGTTGGATAATTCTTGGCTTCTGTAGATTGTTGTTTCTCTAATTGCAGACTCTGTTTATTTCTGTTTTGTGATAGGAGTCTGGGACAGGTGGGGCTCTTCTTTGATGGTCCACCTGTAGAAGCCCAACTGTTTTATCAAAGGCAAAGGAAGATGTTTCTTGTTTTTGCAGTTTACTGTGACCACGTACAGGGTTGCTAGTTGTTGTTAGTGTTTTTTGTTTCTCTGCTTTGTCAGGGTTATACTGGCTAGTGGAGGTTCTGCACAGGTTATATATACAGGCTTCAAAAGCTTAGTGTTTTCTCAGTCTCCCTCTGCTGGTAGGAGGACATAACCCACGCGTCTTGACCGGTCTGGAGGGTCTAGAGGAAAGAAAATTAGCAGGTAAGATCTAATTTCACCATACCCCTCATGCACCCTAGTGTCACCATCTAAACTCAGGTGAGACATCCTCAGGAATCCCCAGAGCCTGCTCTGAGAATGGTGTTCACACATGTCTGATTTCTACTCAGTTATAGAACTCCAAAGGTAAGGCACTGGTACCTAGCTCTGCCATTCATGTACAATTTATTTTCACAATAGTTGACTTTGTGGTTAAAAATTCTTAAATAGCCGACATAGCCACGTTTCACCCTCGGGCTGCATCTGCAGTGATATGTCACTGATTTGAACATGGATAAGACTTGAGTCCTTAGCGTCAGCTCCAGACCATGCCCTATGAGTGGATCTATGTCCTCCTATCAGCAGATGGGGAGACTGAGACAAACTGTGAAGTGGATACACTTGGTGCTGTGGAGCCCTGTATCTCTCAGTATTTCTCAGTTTCCTCAGCAGATGGTAGGTAGGTGCTTTGGGCTCTGGATTATTTTTTAGCATGTTTGAGATTTTAAAAGCAAAAGGGGGTACATTTCAGGAACAACAGATTGAGAGACTTGTTTTGTGTTTAAAAAAAAAACTGAAGCACTACAGGCTCAAGCAGCAAGAAGTTGGGGGGGTGGAGGGGGAAAAAAAAGAATAATCTGAGGGGCATAGCTTATTCACAAATATCAAGCAAACAATTTTGCTGCCGGGTTTTCAGCCTTTGGAACCTGCCAGTCTAGTTTCTATGGAGCTCCATGTTTGTACGGGCCCATGGGGGTGCACACTCTACAGTGCGGGTCATCCCACCTTTACTGGCCTCCCTCCTACCTTTATTGGCCTCCGTCCTTGCCCAACCTTTGTTTTGGGGTCCGCCTCGACCCCCTATCCCATTCTCAGGGGTTCCTTCAGGCAGCCCCGTGGAGACCCAGGGCTTCTGCACGACCTGCTTTGCAAAAAAAAAAAGCTTTGAGTCGAGTCAGAGAGCAGAGGCTGTGATGGTTTTCCTTACCTCCGACATCCGATTCCACTCCAGGCGTAAGCAGTGTGGGTGAGGCCTGCTTCCCACCTTTTCTCTGGATGGTGGTTCCTGTTGCAAAGACACACCACATGTTCGTGCCAGAGTCAGACCTGTGCTGAGTCTGTGAGGAGGCTTCACTCCCAACGGGTTCCAGTGCATCTGTAGGGCAGGAATCCATGGAGAGCTTGGGGGTTCGGAGCAATCTAAGGATCTCCTGTTGGTAGCTGGTTCGTGCCTAGGTCCTCCCTCTTTTTCTCCTTAATTTGTATTACTTTTGCACCAGGGTTATTGTCTTAAGAACTGTGGTGTTAGTCCCACGCTGGTATAGGTGCTCTTTGGGGGTGGGGTTGCTTTTGGGCACTAAATGGCCCTGCCAATTTTCACGCGCTCAGGAAGCAGTGGAGGACCCCTTGGGCCCTCCACTGTTGGGGGATGAGTGGGCTCAAGAAGTTGTGGAAGAGTAACTACCTATGGGGGAGGATCTTTCTGTGGTTTGTCTTTTTCGGCAGTAGGAGCTCGCCTGGTTGACTGCCCAGGTCCTGCACTTTCTAGGGTTGCAGGACAAACAGCCCGTGGTTCCCGCAAAGGGAATCCAGTCCTCAAGGGCACCCGTCAACCTCCCAAGATTTTTCAATATAATGAGGTCCTCAAGATGCTTGTGGAGGCACAGTGGCAACAGCTAGATGCTCTGCTGCACACGGCACGGGCTATGACCCAGTTATATCATTTACCTGTGGAAGGTCAGGGACAGTTTTGGGTTCCTTAGGTGGATGGGTCCACATCATGTCTGACTGGTGGATTGCGAGTCAGTTAACTTCTGGAGTTTTTCCATTCTCTGTGGGAGCAGTTTCGGCTATCTCCGTTTGGCTCACCAGAAAAGGCAGCGGCTGTTAACCAGACATTGAGCTGTCTCTTGGAACTGCGAGCCATCGAGCCAATGCTGACGCGCAAGATTGGTTCTGGCAGATATTCCATCTAGTGGTTCATAAGAAGGAGGGCTCATATCGGCCCATTTTGGATCTCAAGGATGTCAACAGAGCCCTCCAGATGGTCCATGATTGTGACTGTTGCAAGGGTGAGTTTCTCACAGCAGTGTAGCTCTCGGAGGCTTACCTTCACTTTCCCATCCATCCGGGCCATCAGAAATTTGTGCTTTGCGATCCTGGGCTGGAATTACCAGTTCCAGGCACTTTGGCTTGGCAACGGTACTCAGGACTTTCACCAAGGGTGATGGTGGCAGCAGCGGTGGCCCGTCTCCGAAAGGAGGGGTTATTGGTGTATCCCTACCTGGACAGTTGGTTGATCAGGGCCAAGTCTCGAGAGTTTGTGGGTCACAGATCAAGTGGTGTCCTTGTTGCAGCTTCTTGGCTGAGTGGTCAACATAGCCAAGAGTCAACTTCAGCCCACTGATGTTCAGACTGTAGGGTGGTAGCAACCCTCCATCGCAAAGATCTTGGAGTTCCTCCAGGATGGTTTGCAGAACAGGTTTGGCCGCCTTGTCGTTGAAAGTCCAGGTGATGGTCCTTGTCTTTTGGGGGCCGGTCCAGGGTCGTTCCTTCTCGGTCCACCCCGTTGTCACCCGTTTTTTGCAGGTAGTTCGTCATTAGCGCCCTCCAGTGAGGTGTATCGTTCCGCCTTGGGACCTGAATTTGGTGCTGGCCAATTTACTGTGCCCTCCCTTTGAGCCTTTGCAGACGGCAACCCTGAAAGATCTTTCCCTCTAGGTGGCCTTTTTGTCACCATTACATCGTCGTGGAGAGTCTCGGAGCTTCAGGCCCTGTCATGCCGGGAGCCTTCTCTTTTCAATTCACAAGTAAACACCTGCTTTAGAAACACAGAGTCTTGTATAACAATAACGAAAATCAGTTATACAAAAGAATTAAACCCCTTTTTAGACCACTAAAGGAGGAGGGGATGTGTCGGTAAATAGGAGATAAACATAAGAAAACATTACTAAAGGCCCTAGATTGAGCTACATATATCCACCTTCTGTCTAAATGCCATCAGGTTGTATATTACCACTGGAGATCTTTTTAACCTCCAGAAATGCCCTTAAATGTTGAGGTTCCCAAAAAACATATTTCACTCCTAAATAACAAATTAAACATTTACAGGGATATTCCAAAAGAATCGAGGCACCTAATGCTCGAATCTCTGTTCGCATTGCTAGAAATAACGTTCTCCTGTCCTGAGTAGATACATATCTACATGGAGAATAGAATCACCTGGCAGATGCATTCACTCACAGAATCAGCCCCCATGAGTGGTAATTTAGTGACTTGACAGCCTAACAGATATTGACAAATGGGGGTCACCAGATATAGATCACCACGAAGACCAGCACCTTTTGCTCCCTGTACCCAGCCTTCAACAGAGTAGTACACTGTATATTCACAATTTTCCTGGGATCAGGTTCTACTGTATGCATTCCTCCCCCCGGATCCTGCTCATTCCCAAGGTGATTCAGAAAGCCCATCAAAACAAGACCACTTTAGTTCTCATCACACCTCACTGGCTAAGGTAAATCTAGTTCCCTAGACTACTTGCTATGACCTAGCCCCACCAATTCCAGAAAGGACAACATCTAACCTTGCTCAAAGGTGATCAGCTGCTGCATCCCTAAATCAAATTTCTATCACCAATTACTTGCCTAGTTCTGACTAGCCTTTCAGTGTCTTTGGACATCCAGGGTATCATCCTTACTTCCAGAAAACTATTTATGAAGTAATCATACCAGTTTAAGAGCGGTCTCCAAAATGGTGCAATCGGCTGCCCACCACCTACTCTGTTTGCGATCCTGTCGCATCTGCTGTCCATCTCAAACTTTGGCCTACAGACTACTTCAGTATGATTATGGCTATCACAGCATATCATGACCATTTGCATGGAAAACTTATATTGCTTCATCCCCTGGTCTCACATTTCATAAGGGGCTTTCTTAACACAAGATCCCCTTCTCCATCCACCACATCCTCAGTAGGATCTAAATCAGGCCTTCACAGATTTTCTTGGGATTTAGGAGCCAGCTGCTGAAACTTTTCTCAACCTCCCTTCTCCTGTCACCATTGTCTCCATTGAAATGATGGGGGGGGGGGGGGGGGGGGGAGGGTGAACTATTCTATGTGACCTGCTTCAGGGCCTGATTTACTTCGGCTGTATTTTTGTGTTCAAGGGAAAAAGTAAGCTTAGTAAATCAGGCCCTTAATGCATCCCTGAATGCCATTGGTAGTAAGACATAGTAGAAACCTCCCTCCCCACCCAGTCATCACCAGTCCAGCTCATTCTCTTCATTCCCCCCCCCCCCCCCCCCCCAAAATCATCACCCAGTCTCGCACTCCACCAGTCTTATCATCTCTCTCCATGCCCTGTGGTCACCCTGTCGTCGTCGTCGTCTTTTTTTTTTTTTTTTCTTTTAAAGCCCATTCCACCTCGCCTGTCAGGCCAACTACCCCTCACCATCCAGGAAGACAATCAGCTGCCCCCCTCCAGCCAGGCAGCTGCCCACCCCCATTCCCTAGCCTGTATTCCACCAAGCCAGGGAGCAGCTCCCCACCTGTACCCCAGCAAGGCAGGCAGCTGCCACCCCACCATCCTGCCCCTATACCTAGCAAGGCAGCCAGCCTCTCTCCCACTAGCCCTCAGAACTGTTACCCTGCTGTCAGTAAAAAGAGCTTCCTCTTTCCTTAGCGTCCCTCCGGACCGGACCAGGATTGGACTGATGGGTTGTGCTCGCCTACCAGCAGGTGGAGACTGAGAAAAAACTGACTCTAGAGAGCCAATAGGAGCCCTGGCCATGTGACCTTAGCCTCAGTATTTTCTCAGTCTCCCAGCAGGTAGGAAGTGAGCCCATTAGTCTCTCTCCTTTTCTCTTTAGATATTACAGATATTTGTGATAATTCTTCTGTGCCTGGAATCTTATTTAGAGGCTTGACAGGGTTTCCTTTCTCTTCTTTCTTTGACAGCCTCGGGGGTGTTAAACTCGGGTGTCTCGAGTCCTCCCCCCTTCCTCCCCATCTCCCTGGCTTAGCAGGGAAGGGCCGTCCCTTTCTCTGGAAAGGTGTACCGTCTTTGGGAGAGGCAGCCACTTTTAACAGGTAGCTGCTTTAAAAGAATTAAATCAAATAAAAGGAAATTCAAAGAAGCAGCCTTTCTTTCCCCAGACTTCTAACGAGCAGGCAGCTCCAGTGTTTTATTATGATTGAGGGGTTATAAAAAAAAAAAAAAACAAACAGAAGAAAATAATTCAGTATCTGTGACTTTAAACAGCGATTTTTCTCGTCAGATTTAATTTCCTCCATTTTCTTGCGTTTTGGTGGCGGCAGTTTAAACAAATGAAAAAAAAAAAAAGAAAGGTGCGAACCGCGTAAGCGCGGCCACCTGTTTTTTCCGATATGGCTTAAAAGTTCAAACAGCTGCTGTCGGTCAGCGTCGCGCAGTTCACGCAGCCGGAACGTGTAAATTTTGCTCTCCCTTCAAGGTTTCTTCGGGTCCGGTGCTGCCTCCAGTTTTTTCGGGGCCTTTTTCGCCGGCTGTTGTTTCTTCGCCGTTCCACTGGGCTCCGCTTGTTCGGAGGTGTCGGGCGCGCTGTCGACGATCGCCACAGGGCCAGTGGAGCGAACGGCGGCCATTTTGTTTTTCCCTCCATCTTATCAGTCTGGGATCTCTCTGCTGAAGGTAAGGCTGCAGTTCATAGAGCAGTTCGGCTCCAAGATGTGTACACTTTTGTATGTGCTGAACGGCGTATTCTAAAATGCTCTTCACATCAGCAGGCAATATTTGGTTGAAAGGGGGCTCCTTTCATATATGGATATATAACAAGCTTTTCTTCTTTTAAATTTCTATGTATCACGGGGCTGTTAACACTAGTTTTTTTCTGGTGCTCAGTCATTTTTCATTGCCTGGTGGAAAATCTACATCTTATCATAATATCATAATTCATTTCAAGCATTTTCCTCAATAGCTGTAGTATTATACAGTGTTTTAAGAACTTTAGAAACTTTCTCTATAGGCATAGAGTAAATTTCTGTCTTTCTCATTCCCTGGTGAATAGGACTACATTGTCTAAGAGTCAATTGATTGGTACTTTGCAATTCTGACCATAATATCTTAGTTCCTTTCAAGCATTTTACTCCATGCCTATGATGTTATATAGTGTTTTAAGAACTTAACAGACACTCTCAATGGCTGTAGTGTTATACAGTGTTTTCTTTTTCCGACTTTAAGAAGCCTTCTCTAGAGGCATACAGTATATTGTTCAGATGCCATGGGGATATATCAGCTCTTTCATATTCTCTGAGGGACAGTCCTGTCTACCAAGCTCCCAGTCACTCAGCTGCCTTAGCAGGCATGCTTTATTCATGTCTTCCCTTCTTTTCCAACTGCCTTGAAGCCTCTCATATTTCATTTTAGCTTTCTTCTGGTTTTTACAGGACATATGGTCACTTAGAGAATAAAGTCATCCTTTCACTTAAAGATAGTGGACGGTCCTCAAACCATCTACTCGTGTTTGTCTCTACTCTATCAGTTCAGCATTGGCAGATTATAAACATCCTGGTTTGGTCCAGTATGCCTATACATACCATCTGCTATCTCTTCCTCTTCCTTAGAGACCTGATGTTATATCAAGGTTTCTTGAATTCAGATACAGTCTTGTCTACACTGCCTTCACCAAGTGGCTGTGGCACAACTTCACTTTTTTCGTTACAGGTAATTTCCAAGTTTGTCCTTTTTCATTTTCATTCTATGCGCCTTCACTCCAGAGTGTTCTTTCAATTGGAAGGGGATTCACTCACTTCCTGTGTATTTATACCATAGGTACATAAGTATGGTTATGCTGGGTAAGGCCTAAAGTCCATCAAGTCCAGCATTCATATCTAATGGGCATAGGTACATAAGTTTTGCCATTCTGGGGAAGCTCAAATGTCCACCTTTCTACAGCCAGAACAGCATTAAAGGAAAAAAAAAAAAAAAAAACCTCTCACGAGAGTATCGAACAGAAATCTCTGCTCCAAAAGCAAGGGTTTGCAGTAATTCTGCAAACTAACGCATACAATATTTGCCATGGCTGTTCACCACTAGGAACACCGGGGACCCTGGGCCTAGGTTCGGTGTTTTAACCTGAAACAAGCTCAACATTCATATCTATTGGGTGTGAGTCTGGTACTACTACTACTACTTAACATTTCTAGAGCGCTACTAGGGTTACGCAGCGCTGTACAAATTAACAAAGAAGGACGTTCCCTGCTCAAAGGAGCTTACAATCTACATCTCAGTGAGGGAGGACGCATGACCGTGGTACGTGGATTAGTGGTATGTGGATTAGGGAGATCCAAGAAATTACAGGCCGGTGAATCAGACGTTCATACTGGGACAATTTTTTTCTGTCCGGAGCGTACTACCATAGTTGGTGGACTCCTATATTCAGAACTTACCCAACTATGGAAAGCCATAGAGATAGGGTTGGAGTTTGTAGCCCTATTTAACTGGTGTCCTTGGTCACCTTTCCTCTTCTCCTCAGGATCCAGAGAATGGCTAGTTTTTTGCTTATGCATTAACCGGTCATTTTCAGCAGTACTCTCTCTTCCGTTCTTTTATAGATCTAAGAGGATGTTCATTGCGCTCTTAGGGTCATTTCATTCTTACCTAGACGACTGCCTAATTGGAGAAAGTCTTATCAGCAGAGTTCTCAGGTCACGCACCGGGTGTTGCATTTCTTACAGTCTCTAGGTTGGGTGGTGATTGTAGCCAGGCCTCTCATTTGATCTCTCATTTGATCTCTCATCAGATATCTCTGATTTTCTCTTTGTTTAGTCAGGTTGGCGCACAGTCTTTTGTCTCCTCTGCAAACATCCCAGTTTATATTTTTCTTGGTGACCTTGGGCCTTCGGCCATTTCCTCGCTCTATTCTGCAGAATGCAATTTTACTTTCTAATACCCAAGAAGGAATTTTCCTTCATCCTATTGCGAATCTCAGGGTCATCAATCGCGCTATTTAAGTGTCATCTAGTTATCTCAAGAACCTTAGTTCTGTCATTGGGATGCTTCGTGCAGTACACTTTTTGGCAGAAGCTTTTTTGTATATATTTTTTTTCTGGGGGACCTCAGCAATTCGTTTTACCTTCGGGTGAATTTTGTTTTCCCTACTGACAAACAAGGCGGAGAGAGCTATGCTGGTCCTTGCCATGGCAATGGGTTATGTCATCCGCCAAGGAGGAGTTAAGAGTATACTCTTGAGTTTGTACTCATTTTTTCTTAGTTGTGTCACCCTGCATTTAGGTGAATGGACTCTCATTTTTTCAGCCTTACTTCCTCACTGCGACACTTCAGGGCTATCTCTTTTTGCCTTCAGGCTCACGAACATTTCTTGCTTCTTCCGTTCAGCAACAGTCTTGACGGAGACAGGGACAGATGCCAACGTCCAGCAGGGGTTTTTCAGCCTTCTTTATGCGTTTCTTCCATCATCTCACTAGGTGTTTACGCAGAACCAAGGCACCCTTCTACATCCGGACCCCCAGTCACTCAAACTTATGGCGTGGTTACTGGGTCTGCAACATCTTTGATATTTTCGCAGGAAGTACTTCAAGTTTTAATTGCTTCCAGACAGAAATCTACATTAAAGTCCTATGAATCAAAGTGGCGACGGTTCACTCTGTGGTACTCCTCTCGCCACTTCATTCCACAAACAGTATCCATTTTGCATGTTTTGGAATATCTTCTGCATCTTGCGAAATCTTGTCTGTCTTACTCATCCATTAGAGTTCATTTGGCAGCTCTATCAGTGATGCATGATACTGTTGACAACCGCACTCTTATGCAGCATCCACTGTCAAAGCGGTTTCTTAAAGGAGTCCTGCACCTGTACCTCCCGCTTCGTCCACCAGCTAGGTGAACTAGGTGAACAGACTCTTAAAATTCTGTTTCTAGTAGCCATAACATTTTCTATAAAGTTTTCCTCTTCAAGCAGTGTTTCCCAGTAGCCATTGCAGCAAGTAGATCTATGTGTGGAATACTTCTACGGTTGGTAACTTCTTTTCGGTCTGCTGTAGTTTAAAGTTTTCACCTTTCCCAATCGGTTTTTTCTTATTGGTTTTGTCCTTCTAGCCAGTAGGCGTAAAAGTTTTTCATTGTTTCTAACCCGCTATATCGCGAAGGATCAAGGAAATGAGAATGTCTATTTCTCTTCTCGCTGAGAGGGCAGTTCCCCGTATTACAACATATTCCACAACTTCAGAAGCGGGCTCTATTCTTACTACGGCGATTTTTGGTGCTCTCGGTGCACATTGGTAAGTTGGCAACTTAGTCCTAGTTTCATTTTATTTTGCTCATTGGGACACACTACATGTTAGTTGTCGCCAGGTGGCCTATGCAGCATGAACATTTCTCTGCAGTTTTCATAAGGTCCCTCCCTTCAGATTACTGCTTTGGTACTTCCCATCAGTCCAATCCTGGTCCGGTCCGGAGGGACGCTAAGGAAGGAGAAATTAGATCTTACCTGCTAATTTGCTTTCCTTTAGTCCCTCCGGACCGGACCAGGCCCCTCCCATGTTCTCTCTACTCTTTAGCTTCTTTTATTAAGTAGGAAGTGTATTCATTCCTTTACGATTCGTGGAACAATACTATATATATACAGAACTTTACGTGGTCTATACCACTTATCTGGTGGTTGCTGGTGAGCTCAATTGCTGGAATCTATCTATAAAACCTTAAATACGCCATACCACTTCTCTGGTGAGAGCTGTGGCTGAGCTCAGTTGCTGGAATATCTATAAAACCTTAAATATGATTTGCCACTTCCATATCATCAAGCTGATCAATCCATAGACTGGTGGGTTGTGTCCATCTACCAGCAGGTGGAGATAGAGAGCAAACTTTTGCCTCCCTATATGTGGTCATGTGCTGCCGGAAACTCCTCAGTATGTTCTCTATCTCAGCAGGTGGTGGTCACACACAGCAGCAGCTCTGGCTAGGCCTCCAAGCCTAATTTTTAGGTTTTGTTGAGTGCCTGGGGTTGAGGGCTCTTTTGAGCAAGTGCAAACCTGGTGGTGCCAGGTCCCTCCTTTTCTCCCCCCTCCCGCTGGCTCCGTTAAAAAAAAAAAAAAAAAAAAATTTTGAACGTCCTTAAAGGCGTTTATTTCGACGTTTATTTAAGCGTCTATTGCAGCTACTCACTGGGACACCAGGTCGTTACAGCTCGGAGCGGACAGCAGGTAATTTTTACCTTTTTATAGCGGGCAGGGGGTTCCCCGATTCTTCTCCTCGTGGCATATGGCGTCGGAGGGCGAGGGCGCAAAGGGTCGCTCCCCGGATCGCTGGAGCGCTTCTAGAGGGGATGCGGGGGTCTTCAAGCCTGATTCGCCCTTCTTGGGTGACAGTTTCGTGACCGATGTATGTCCCGGTCCTTCCTCCGGCGTGGCGGTTTTTCCCGCCATAAACGCCCATCCCCCGCTCCTCGCCTCCGCCATCTTGGCTGGCCACGCGGCTCGGATGGCTTCTTCTTGGGCCGCCCTTGAGGTTGGAGACATTAATGCCATGAACGCCCTTAATTTGGGCGACGGCACAAAAGCGGCTAAAGTTAAGAGCCGTTCTTCCCGCGTGGCACCTTCGCGGAGTGTCGCGCCGGACGCCATCTTGGATGCGCAGCATGTCTCTCCCCCGCTCTTGCGAGCGCCGGTTGAGGGTGCGTCTAGGGCTGTTGCCCAGGCTGCGGAAGTGCACAGTCTGGGGGGTTTCTCCCCCGAGTTTGTTTTGCTGCTGCATCAGGCCTTCCTCATGCACAACGCTGCCCCTGCTCCCTCGTCTGGTAAAGAGGTTGAGGTTCCCAGAGGTAAACGCCCTCGGGTTGATTCCCAGGCCTTGGAGGAATTTGTCTCCTCCGATGTAGATGAGGGCAGCGTGTCTGAGGTCTCCCAACGGTCCTTTGCGGATTCCTTGGAGGAGACGGATCCCCGCTCGGTTGGAGCGGATGACCCCTCTGCAGCGCGGCTTTTTAGCCCAGAGGATTTGCCCAACCTGTTGCTACAGGCCATGGACACTTTGAAGATTTCCTCTCCGGAGGACGTCTCTCCCTCAGCCCCTGTTGGCTCTGCCATTATGCTGGGGACGAAGCGCCCGCCTAGAACCTTCCACGTGCATGATGCTATGCACACCTTAATTTCGGCTCAATGGGGTGTCCCAGAAGCGAGCCTTAAAGTGGCTAGGGCTATGTCCCGCCTCTATCCTTTGGCTGTGAGTGAACGTGAGGCCTATCTGTGGCCTACCGTGGATTCTTTAATCACTGCGGTGACTAAGAAAACGGCGTTGCCGGTGGAAGGTGGCACGGCCCTAAAGGACGCCCAAGACAGAAGATTGGAGGCGGCCTTAAGGTCGTCCTACGAGGCTACTGCTTTAAATTTGCAGGCCTCAGTTTGCGGTTCCTATGTGGCCAGGGCGTGCCTGACTATGGTGCGGCGGGCTTCCCCCTCGGATTCTTCCTTGAGGGATGATTGGCCGGCCCTGGAATCGGGCTTGGCCTATTTGGCAGACTTGCTGTATGATGTCTTGAGAGCCTCAGCTAAAGGCATGGCTCAGACAATCTCTGCGCGGCGGTGGCTTTGGCTGAAGCATTGGTCTGCTGACCACGTCTCTAAATCCCGCCTGGCTAGATTGCCTTTTAAAGGCAAGCTGCTCTTTGGGGTCGAGCTGGACAAAATCGTGACCGATCTCGGCACGTCTAAGGGCAAGAAGTTACCAGAGGTCAGGGCTCGAGCTAGTGCTCGCCCCGGTACCTCCAGAGGACGGTTTCAGGAAGCCCGTCGGTACCGCCCGGGCAGGTCGGGCTCTTCTGCCTCCTCTTCCTTTAAGAGGACCTTCTCCCCCAAGCAGCGTTCCTTTCGCAGAGACCGCCGTCCCGGAGGTGCTCCCTCCGGTCCTCCCCCAGGGTCTCGTACCCAATGACGGGGTCTTGGTCCACGCCCCAGTGCAGATTGGAGGACGGCTGTCCTCGTTTCTGGGCGAGTGGACCACAATAACTTCAGACGCTTGGGTGCTGGAAGTCATCAGAGACGGCTACAAGCTAGAGTTCTGCCGACCCTTAAGAGACGGGTTTGTACTCTCTCCCTGCAAGTCTCCGGTCAAAGCTGTGGCAGTGCAGCAGACCTTGGACAATCTCATCCGCCTGGGGGCGGTCGTTCCGGTGCCAGAAAATCAGCTTGGCAAGGGACGTTACTCCATTTACTTTGTGGTACCAAAGAAAGGAGGTTCTGTCCGGCCTATCCTCGACCTCAAGGGGGTCAATCGGGCCTTGAAAGTTCGGCACTTTCGCATGGAGACTCTCCGCTTTGTTATAGCGGCAGTGAAGGCAGGGGAGTACCTGGCATCCTTGGACATCAAGGAAGCGTACTTGCATATTCCCATCTGGCCTCCTCATCAACGCTTCCTGCGTTTTGCAGTACTGGGCCGACACTTCCAGTTCAGAGCCCTCCCGTTCGGGTTGGCTACTGCTCCGCGGACCTTCTCCAAAGTAATGGTGGTCATCGCGGCCTTACTGAGGAAGGAAGGAGTACATCCTTATCTGGACGACTGGTTGATCCGAGCCCCCTCTTATGCAGAGTGCGGCAAAGCTGTGAACCGGGTGGTTGCTCTTTTGAGCTCCCTGGGATGGATCATCAACTGGGAGAAAAGCCAGCTGCGCCCCACTCAGTCCCTGGAGTATCTGGGAGTTCGATTCGACACCCAAGTGGGCAGAGTGTTCCTGCCAGACAATCGGATTGTCAAGCTTCAGGCTCAGGTGAACCAGTTCCTAGTAGCCTCTCCTCTTCGGGCTTGGGACTATGTGCAGCTGTTGGGCTCTATGACGGCCACGATGGAAGTAGTGCCCTGGGCCAGGGCTCATATGAGACCACTTCAACACTCTCTGCTGCAGCGCTGGACTCCGGTGTCGGAGGATTATGCTGTGCGCCTTCCCTTGGGCCCAGCAGTGCGCAAGGCGCTGAGCTGGTGGACGCAGATGGACAAGTTGTCTGCAGGAATGCCTCTGGTGACCCCAGAGTGGATTGTCGTCACGACGGACGCTTCCTTGTCGGGCTGGGGAGCCCACTGTTTGGGAAGGACAGCGCAGGGACTCTGGTCTCCTGCAGAGGCAAAGTGGTCTATCAACCTCCTGGAACTCAGAGCCATTCGGTTGGCGCTTTTGGAGTTCATCCCGGTACTGGCGTTGAAACCGGTACGGGTTCTGTCGGACAATGCCACGGCTGTGGCCTATGTCAACCGCCAGGGAGGTACCAAGAGCGCCCCTCTAGCCAAGGAGGCTATGAATCTATGCCAGTGGGCGGAAGCGAACCTGGAGCAGCTTTCAGCGGCCCACATTGCCGGAGTCATGAATGTCAAGGCGGACTTTCTCAGTCGCCATACCTTGGAGCCCGGAGAGTGGCAGCTATCTGCTCAGGCGTTCTTGGACATCACGAAGCGCTGGGCCAGCCGAGCCTAGATCTGATGGCGTCATCGGCCAATTGCCAAGTGCCGCGCTTCTTCAGCAGAGGACGGGACCCTCGATCCCTGGGAGTAGATGCTCTTCTCCAACAGTGGCCGACACAAGAGCTTCTCTATGTGTTCCCGCCCTGGCCCATGTTGGGCAGGGTGCTAGACCGGGTGGCAAAGCATCCCGGCAGGGTAATCCTGGTGGGTCCGGATTGGCCCAGACGTCCCTGGTATGCGGACTTGATCAGGCTCTCAGTCGACGATCCTCTGCGACTGCCAGTGGAGCAGGGCCTGTTGCATCAGGGTCCCGTGGTGATGGAGGATCCCTCCCCCTTTGGTCTTACGGCCTGGCTATTGAGCGGCAGCGTCTGAGGAAGAAGGGCTTCTCAGACAAGGTCATCGCCACTATGCTGAGAGCGAGGAAGCGCTCTACTTCTACTGCTTACGCCAGGGTTTGGCGTATCTTTGCAGCGTGGTGTGAAGCAGGCTCACTTTCTCCCTTCACTGCTCCAATTTCTTCAGTGTTGGCGTTCCTGCAAGAAGGTCTGGAGAAAGGCCTGTCGCTCAGTTCCCTTAAAGTCCAGGTAGCGGCTCTGGCTTGCTTCAGGGGCCGCCTGAAGGGTGTTTCCCTGGCTTCGCAGCCAGATGTGGTGCGCTTTCTCAAGGGAGTTAATCACCTGCGCCCTCCTCTGCACTCAGTGGTGCCTGCGTGGAATCTCAACCTGGTGCTAAGAGCATTGCAGAAGCCGCCTTTTGAACCCTTGTCGAGGGCATCTCTGAAAGACCTGACGTTGAAAGCAGTCTTTTTGGTGGCTATCACTTCAGCCAGAAGAGTTTCCGAGCTCCAGGCGCTCTCTTGTCGAGAGCCTTTTCTGCAGTTCACTGAGGCAGGAGTGACTATTCGCACAGTGCCTTCCTTCCTGCCCAAGATTGTTTCTCGATTCCATGTGAATCAGCAGCTCTGTCTCCCTTCCTTTCGTAGGGAGGACTACCCAGAGGAGTACTCTGCTCTTAAATATCTGGATGTGAGACGAGTCATCATCAGATACTTGGAAGTGACCAATGATTTCCGGAAGTCAGATCATCTGTTTGTCCTGTGTGCAGGTCCTCGTAAGGGTCTGCAGGCTGCTAAGCCTACAGTGGCAAGATGGGTCAAGGAAGCCATTGCAGCGGCTTATGTGGCCGCGGGGAAGGTGCCGCCTATCCAGCTGAAGGCTCACTCCACAAGAGCTCAGGCGGCCTCGATGGCAGAGGCCGGATCCGTCTCCTTGGAAGAGATATGCAAGGCGGCAACTTGGGCTTCGGCTCATACATTCTCCAAGCATTACCGTTTGACTGTGGCTGCACGGGCGGAGGCCCGGTTTGGAGCTTCAGTGTTGAGGTCAGGGATTTCAATGTCCCGCCCTGGGTGAGTACTGCTTCGGTACATCCCACCAGTCTATGGATTGATCAGCTTGATGATATGGAAGGTAAAATTATGTATAATCATACCTGATAATTTTCTTTCCATTAATCATAGCTGATCAATCCATAGCCCCTCCCAGATATCTGTACTGTTTTTATTCTGGTTGCATTTCAGGTTCAAGTTTAGTCTTCAGTTACTTCAGAAAGACTTCGTGTTCAAGTTTTTTCACTTGGATTCTTCAAGAGTTAAGACGAGTTTGTGTTACAGTGAGCTGCTGCATTCCTCTCCCCTCCGTTTTACGGGGCTGGATTGAGACTTAAAATTCTGCCGGCACTCCCTCCCGCTTCGTGCGGCTGTAGGGCAGCTTTGTACCCTTCCCGCTTCGGCGGTGTTAGGGTCAGTCAGCTCCTCCCGCGGTTGCGGTTGCAGGATAAGCCAGATCCCCCCGCATCGGCGGGTGTGGTGTCCCTCCCCCGCTCCGCGGGGATGAGCTGGACGGATTCCCCTCCCCCACTTGTGTGGGGATGAGCTGGGTTAATTCCCCTCCCCCGTTTCGGCGGTGGTGAGCTGGGCAGAGTGTCCCTTCGTGGGTGTAATTCTCTAAGTGCTGAGTCCTGCGGATGGAGCTTTGATATCGACATACTGAGGAGTTTCCGGCAGCACATGACCACATATAGGGAGGCAAAAGTTTGCTCTCTATCTCCACCTGCTGGTAGATGGACACAACCCACCAGTCTATGGATTGATCAGCTATGATTAATGGAAAGAAAATTATCAGGTATGATTATACATAATTTTACCTTTTCTGGTGAGAGTTGCTGGTAAGCTCAGTTGATGGAATATATATAAAATCTTAAGTGGGCCATACCACTTCTCTGGTGAGAGTTGCGGGTGAGCTATATTATATGTGAGCCATACCACTTCTCTGGGGAGAGTTGCTGGTGAGCTATATTACATGTGAGCCATATCGCTTCTCTGGTGAGAGTTGCTGGTGAGCTATAGTACAAGTGAGCCATACCACTTCTCTAGTGAGAGTTGCTGGTGAGCTGTAATACATATCGGGCCATACCACTTCTCTGGTGAGAGTTGCTGGTGAGCTCTGATATTTGGCATTGCCGAGTGCTTTGTGGCTGCTAGGATTCCATACGGCACAGAAGGTCTTTCTTTCTTTCCTGCTTTGTTATTCAAATACTGAGGCTAAGGTCACATGGCCAGGGCTCCTATTGGCTCTCTAGAGTCAGTTTTTTCTCAGTCTCCACCTGCTGGTAGGCGAGCACAACCCATCAGTCCAATCCTGGTCCGGTCCGGAGGGACTAAAGGAAAGCAAATTAGCAGGTAAGATCTAATTTCTCCTTCATGTATCGCTTGGCTCTGTGCGAATCTGAGCCACCTACTTGCAAGACTTGAGCTGTGTGCAGCTCAGACTAAATCAGAGCCACACAAGACAGAGAAGAGGAATTTCCTGCTGCAGCAGCGTGAGCCAAAAACACTTCTAAACTGGCAAAAAATAAGTCCCAGGTGCCAGTGACAAAGTTTTAGTTGCCATGGTGACCTGGCACCTGGGATTTGTCAAGCCCTGATCTATAGTCCTTGCTGGACAACTTCAAAGCCTTTTTTAATCATTAGATAAAGCATCCTTCAAACATCTCACCTGGAAACCAGTTTTCTTACAGCCATCACATCAGCACATACTACTACTACTACTACTTAACATTTCTAGAGCGCTACTAGGGTTATGCAGTGCTTTACAATTTAACAAAGAGAGACAGTCCCTGCTCAAAGAGCTTACAATCTAATAGACAAGTGAACGGTCGGTCCATAGGGGCAGTCAAATTGGGGCAGTCTGGATTCACTGAATGGTAAGGGTTAGGTGCCGAACGCAGCATTGAAGAGGTGGGCTTTAAGCAAAGACTTGAAGACCAGCAGTCATCCTTCTAGTTTTCATCCGAAAACCATACTCTGGGCCACGGCTGGCCACCCTCCACAACCAGGAATGCCAGTGGCAATATGCATGCTGTCCAGTTGGATCTCAAATTGCTTTGGTTTCTGCTATCATCAAACCAGCATGCCTTCCTCAGGGCCAAGACAACATCTGTCACTATATTCTTCTAAAGGACTTGCAGCAAATCGGTCCTCTTCACACCTTCACCAGAAGCTACTATCTGTAGGTATCTTCACAAGGAGACAGTGTATTTAGATAAGCAGTTCTTTGTAACCTTTTTTTCATAGTCAGTTCACCACTTCTTTCCAGCCTCCCTAATGTCTCTGCCAGGCTGCCTTCGAACACCACTAGGAGGCCCTAAGCTCTGAAATTGCTCATTAGTTTGGCTGTATTCTCCCGATCTACAGAGAAAGCGGAGTTTCTTCTCTGTAAGCGGGTTCTCTGAAGGAGATGCAGACACACACTCCTCCTTCCCCCTTCACAATACTAAAGCAGTAGCTAGGACATAGCCTTTCAAAGGGAGGCTGGTATGGACTGTACAGTACCCCTACTGAACCAGATAGCTTTTTAACATCTTAATACTGCGTTTTAAGACATGGTTACTCAGCCCATCGACAACCAACTTTAAACAAGCATTAAGTGGACTAACCTGGTGTAGATGAATCAAACAACTGAATATCATCAGTATAGAAGAACACACAAATTAGAACTCTGGAGAAGAATCAAAAGCAGAGACAAACTGAAAAGAATGGGTGAAAGAATTGCACTTTGTTTACTCCACAGGTAGTCTATTCTTGGTAAAGAGATTTGGGAAATCCAGTCAACTTGAAAAGATGTTGATCAGACAGAAATGAAAAACCATTTCAATTATACCTGGAGTACATAAATATTGCTATACTGGGACAGACCAAAGGTCCATCAAGCCCATCATCCTGTTTCCATCGGTGGCCAATCCAGGTCACAGGTACCTGGCAAGATCCCAAAACAATACATTTTATGCTACTTATCCTAGATATAAGCAGTAGATTTTCCACACATCCATTTTAATAATGGTATATGGACTTTTCCTTTAGAAAGCCATCCAAACCTTTTTGAACCTCACTAAGCTAACTGCTTTTACTACATTCCCTTGCAATGAATTCCAGAGTTTAATTACACGTTGAGTGAAGAAATATTTTCTCAGATTAGTTTCAAATTTAATACTTTGTAGCTTCATTGCATGCCCCCTAGTCCTAGTATTTTTGGAAAGAGTAAACAAATGATTCATGTCTACCCATTCCACTCCACTTGTTATTTTATAGACCTATTCAATCTGAGTAACAGAAGCTGATGTCTAGTAACACTAATGAATTTAAAACCATATGTAAAAGAATGAATGTCAAAACGAAAAGATTCATCCCCAAATGCCTAAACATATAGCCATGCCTTCAACATTTAATTTCCCTGTTAGTCTTGTGTTTTTTTGTGGAAATTATTTTTATACTTTATATTTTGTATTACTTTTACAAGGGTTTTCTGTATTGGGAAAGAAAACTTCCTGATGGACAATACGGGCGTGGTCCGCAAGATCTTCCAGGCGTGGGACACCCCCTTGGCAGATCTTTTTGCCACTCATCTCAACAACAAGGCCCCTCAATTCTGTTCCAGGCTTAGATCACGTAGCAGACCAGTGTCAGATGCCTTTCTCTTTCATTGGGGGGAAGGTGTTCTGTATGCGTGTCCCCCAATACCCCTCATAGAGAAGACTTTTTGCTGAAACTCAAGTAAGATCATGGCACCATGATCCTAAATCGCTGCTTACTGGCTGAGACAGATCTGGCTCCCTCTTCTTCTGGAGGATCCGTGGAGAATGGAATGTTTTCCGACCATCTGAACAAGGGCTCCCTTCTGTATCCCAGCCTCGTCCTGGTCCTCATGGCTTGGATGTTTAGAACCTAGAATGCAAATCGTTGAATTTGTTGAAGAGTGTGTCTCGCATCTTGCTGGTTTCTAGAAAAGGTTCCACTAAGGGGAGTTATTCTTTTAAGTGGAGGAGGTTTGCTGTCTGGTGTGAGGGAAAGGCCCTAGATCCTCTTTCTTGCTTTACAAAGAACCTGCTTGAATATCTCCTACACCTCTTACTGAGTTCATCTCAGTGCAATTGGTGCTTATCAGAGTATAGAGGACAAGTTTATCTCTGTACAGTCTCTAGTTGTTGGCTTCATGAGAAGTTTGTTGTTAACAACCACCACCCCCCACCCCCCCTCAAATCTCCAACCGTGACATGGGATCTCAACTCACCCAGCTGATGAAAGCTCCTTTTGAGCCGCTTGATTCCTGTCATCTGAAGTATTTGACCTGGATAGTTGTGTTTTGGTTGGCGGTCACTTCAGCTGTCAAAGTCAGTGAGCTGCTGGCCCTAGTAGCTAATCCACCTTCCACTAAGTTTCACTTCAACAGAGTAGTTCTCTGCACACACCCTAAATTTCTTCCTTAAGGTAAAGTCAGATTTCCATCTTAATCAGTCATTTGTTCTCCCAATATTTTTCCCAAAGCCACATGTCTATCCTGGTGATTGTGTACTGCATACCTTAGACTGCAAGCAAGCCTTTGCCTTTTATCTGGAGTGGACTAAAGCCTATACACAGTCCACCCAGCTTTTTGTTTTTTTGATCCAGATTGGACGGGGGGTTGCCATCGGCAAATGCACAATTTCTAATTGGCTAGCAGATTGCATTTCCTTCTCTTATGCCCAGGATGGGCTGACTCTAGAGTGTCATGTCAAGGCTGATAATTTCAGAGCCACGGCAGCGTCGGTAGCCCTCCTGCAGTCAGCCTCCATAGAGGAAATATGCAAAGCTGCGATGTGGTCTTCTCTCCACACATTCACATCTCATTACTGCCTTGAACAGGGGTTCCCGACGTGACAGCCGGTTTGGGCAGGCAGTTCTAAAGAAGTTGTTTGGTGTCTAGAATCCAACTCCACTCACCTAGGCCCAGTTCTTTTCTGTATGCAGTCAGCTGGTGTGTAGACTACATTAAAAGAAGAGCAGGGAACAGTGTTTGACCTGTGGGCTGAGCAGAGGATTTCTTGAACTGGTTTGGTGTTGGCAGAAGCTGCTAAGTGATCTATAATCTTTTCTGTATCTTTAATTTTATCTACCTAAACTTAGATAAAGAGAAAAAAAACTACTAAAAAAAAAACACACACACTGTAGGGGGTGTCTTCTTTAGAACTTTCTGTCTCTTATACTATCGTCTAAAAACTGCAAAGTGTGCTCTGCTTTTCCTGTATACTTTTTTTCTTGCTCTGAAGCTGTGATTCCTGTGCTTGAGGGCAGGGCTGCCTGAAGTAGTTCTCTGGGGCAGGGTTTAGAGTAAACGTACCTTAACAGATAGATTCCAGCAGGGACTAAGCACCACGTTTAAAAGGGAAAAGGACGGTGATAGGAGTGTACTACCGTCCGCCTGGCCAAGACGAGCAGATGGATGCAGCAATGTCAAGGGAAATTAGGGAAGTGAATAAAAAGGGCAATGTAATATTAACGGGTGACTTCAATTATCCGGATATAGACTGGGTTAATGAAATTTCGGTACATGCAAGGGAGGTGAAATTTTTTGATGAAATCAAGGACGGCTTCATGGAACAGCTGGTTCAGGAGCCGACAAGAGAAGGAAAAATACTAGACAATCATTAGTGGAGCTCATGATCTGGTGCAGGGGGTAACGGTGCAAGGGCCACTTGATAACAGTGATCATAATATGATCAGTTTTGATATTGCCTATGAAGAGTGAACTCAGGAAATCAAATACACTAGCGTTTAACTTTAGAAAAGGGGACTACAATAAAATTAGAAGAACGGTGAAAAAAAGACTAAAGGGAGCAGCTGAAAGAGTAAAAAACTTGAATCAGGCGTGGATGCTGTTCAAAAACACCATCCTAGAAGTACAGGGCAAATATATTCCGCGTATTACAAAAAGAGGAAAAAAGACCAAACATCAGTCGGCGTGGCTAAACAGTAAGGTAAAGGAAGCTATTAGAGTCAAAAAAGCAATCCTTCAGAAAATGGAGAAGGGAACCGACTGAAGACAATAAGATAAAACATAATGAATGTCAAGCCAAATACAAAAAAGGAGATAAAGAGGGCTAAGAAGGACTTTGAAAAAAAGTAAGCGTTAGAAGCAAAAACACATAGCAAAAAATTATTTTAGGTATATTAAAAGCAGGAAGCCGGCTAAAGAATCAGTAGGACCACTGGACGACTGGTGTTAAAGGGGCGATCAGGGAAGACAAAGCCGTAGTGGAGAAATTAAATGAATTCTTTGCCTCAGTCTTCACCGAGGAGGATTTGGGAGGGATACTGGGGCCAGAAAAGGTATTTGCAGCAGACGAGTCAGAAAGACTAAATGATTTCTCTGTAAACTTGAAGGATTTAATGGGGTAGTTCTGCAAACTGAAAAGTAGTAAATCACCAGGACCGGATGGTATTCATCCCAGAGTATTAATAGAGCTGAAAAATGAACTTGTGGAGCTACTGGTAGTAATATGCAATTTATCCCTAAAATCAGGTGTGGTACCGGAAGATTGGAGGGTGGCCAATGTAACGCCGATTTTTAAAAAGGGTTCTAGATGAGATCCAGGAAATTATAGACCGGTGAGTCTCACGTCGGTGCCGGGAAAAATGGTGAAGGCAATTATTAAGAATAAAATTACAGAGCACATACAAAAGCATGGGCTACTGAGACAAAGTCAACACGGATTTAGTGAAGGGAAGTCTTGCCTCACAAATCTACTGCATTTTTTCGAGGGGGTGAACAAACATGTGGACAAAGGGGAGCTGGTGGATATTGTGTATCTAGATTTTCAGAAGGCGTTTGACAAAGTGCCTCATGAAAGACTCCAAAGGAAACTGGAGAGTCATGGAATCAGAAGCAGTGTATTATTATGGATTAAAAGCTGGTTAAAAGATAGGAAGCAGAGAGAGTAGGGTTGAATGGTCATTATTCTCGATGGAGAAGGGTAGTTAGTGGGGTCCCTCAGGATTCTGTGCTGGGACCGCTGCTTTTTAACATATTTATAAATGACCTTGAGATGGGAGTAACTAGTGAGGTAATTAAATTCGCAGATGACACAAAGTTATCCAGGGTCATCTCGTCGCAGGAGGAGTGTGAAAGATTGCAAGAAGACCTCATGAGACTGGGGGATTGGGCGTCCAAATGGCAGATGAAGTTCAACGTTGACAAGTGCAAAGTGATGCATGTGGGAAGGAGGAACCCGAATTACAGCTGTGTCATGCAAGGTTCCGCTTTAGGAGTTACGAACCAAGAAAGGGATCTGGGAGTCATCGTGGATAGGATGTTGAAATCTTCAGCTCAATGTGCTACAGCAGCTAAGAAGGCGAACAGAATGTTGAGTATTATTAGAAGAGGGATGGAAAACAAGCATGAGGATGTTATAATGCCGTTATATCGCTCCATGATGCGACTGCACCTGGAGTATTGTGTTCAGTTCTGGTCGCCTCATCTCAAAAAAGATATAAAGGAATTGGAGAAGGTGCAGAAAAGGTCGACAAAAATGATAAAAGGGATAGGACAACTACCCTATGAGGAGAGGTTAAGATGGCTAGGACTCTTTAGCCTGGAGAAAAGGCGGCTGAGGGGCGATATGATAGAGGTCTACAAAATAATGAGTGGGGTAGAGCGGACAGATGTGAAGCGTTTGTTTACACTTTCTAACAATAATAGAACCAGGGGACACAAAATGAAATTAGAATGAGGTAGGTTTAAAACAAATCGGAGAAAGTTTTTCTTTACTCAGCGCGTAATTAGACTTTGGAACTCATTGCCGGAGAAGGTAGTGATGGCAGCTGGCCTTGCTGAGTTTAAAGGGGGTGTGGACAGATTCCTGAAGGAAAAGTCCATTGATCATTATTTAATTTTGGGGTTTTGCCAGGTTCTTGGTGCCTGGATTGGCCGCTGTCAGAGACAGAGTGCTGGGCTTAATGGACCTTTGGTCTTTTCCCAGCGTGGCAGTGCTTATGTACTTATATGTAGTGTGTAAATAGTTTCAGGGTAATTGACTACCAGGCCTCAATGTTTTGTGTCCTTATTCTCCTTGTGGTGTTTTTCAGTGAGCCTGGTATCTTGGGATTCCCATCTGTAAGAATACAACAGCCTGCTTGTCCTCTGAGAAAGCAGAATTACTTGTAGCAAGTGTTCTCCAAGTAGTCTCACATATCATCCCACCTCTCCTTGGAGTTGTATGCTTTAGCTTTTTGATCTGACTGCGGGAACTGAGCGCATGTGCGGGGTGGCTAGAAAGTTCTAAATATGGAAGGAGTCAGCTTTAGCATTGGGCTCCAATGGATGGTGTCATTCATCTGAGAATACTTAGAGGCAGATGCACTAAAGCTAAATGAGCCTTTAATGACCCTCCAACGAGGAAAATTTGATCCGTTGCATGCATCAAAGGGCTTTTACCGAGGAAGCCAGCAGCTAACGAAAACGGAATGGAGATGAGCAATTAGTGTGAAAACCCCATTGAAACGACATGCACTAACCTTTTCCGATTGCCTTTACGCAGGAAAAAGGCAGGAAATCTAACGAGAGGTCTGGACCTCTCGTTAGGACAGCTCTGTGCCAGGAAAAATCATTAAGTGAAAAAAATAAACAAACTTTGAGCCAATCCCAGCGCATTAGCAGAGCTAAAAGCGCTGTGATTGGTCCAAAGGACGTCAGAAAACACATAAAAAAATAAAAATAAAAAAGGATCGGGAGGGGGCAAGGGCGCTCATCAGGAGCGTCCTGTACGGACGGCCTTGCCCCCCCCCCCCCCCCCCCCCCCCCTTTCCGCCCCCCCCCCCCCCCCCCCCCCGAAAAAGCAAAATGCTAGCTGCCCCGGTCCCCCTCCCCTCCTGTGTTCTGCAGAGCTAACTCCGCCTCCCGTCATTCTTCTGCCCCGTGCCCCGCCCCCGCTGCCCCCCCTGAGGTCGACTACGCCGCTCCCCCCCTCCACCGAGACCCCCCTCCCTATTAACGACCCGAGCAGCACCTCTCACCTCTTTCTGAAGCGCTGCACGGGCAGGAAGATCTATTGTGTTGGTTGTAGAGTCTCCATGACGTCTCTTCTTCCCTGGCCTAGGCCCCGCCTCCTTCTGACGTAACCTACGTCAGAAGGAGGCGGGGCCTGGGCCAGGGAAGAAGAGACGTCATGGAGACTCTACAACCAACACAATAGATCTTCCTGCCCGTGCAGCGCTTCAGAAAGAGGTGAGAGGCGCTGCTCGGGTCGTTAATAGGGAGGGGGGTCTCGGTGGAGGGGGAAGCGGCGTAGTCGACCTCAGGGGGGGCAGCGGGGCACAGGGCGAAAGAATGACGGGAGGCGGAGTTAGCTCTGCAGAACACAGGAACAGGAAGGGAAGGGAGGGGGACCGGGGCAGCTAGCATTTTGCTTTTTCGGGGGGGGGGGGGAGCGGCGGAAAGTGGGGAGCAGCGGGGGGGGGGGGGGGCAAGGCCGTCCATACAGGACGCTCCTGATGAGCGCCCTTGCCCCCTCCCGATCCTTTGTTTTTGGATTTTGCTGACCGGGTAGCCACGTGTATGTGTTGTGGCTTTTTTTTTTGTTTGTTTTTACGTTTGCAGCATGCGCAGAGCAGCCAGCAAAACGCTTGGCTGCTCTGCGCATGATTTAGGGGCCGATTACCGATGTGTATTGTGATTCTTTGATACATTGTACGTTTGAATACCGATCTGAGCATGTGTGACTTTTTTTTTTGGTGCATTCTTCGTTTTTTTAAAAATCGTTAGGGACTTTAACGATTTTGATTTTTTTACGTTTGGTTGCTGCATCTGCCTCTTAGTCTGCTGTCCTCGGAGAACACCTGCTACAAGTAAGTAAATTCTTTTGTTTAAGGAAGGATCTTGGCTTACACAGGCATCTTCCTCAGATGATGTATTTCCTGTTTCCACGAGGGCGGGACACTGAGAGGGAAGAGAAAGGCCAGAGGCGAGCCCGCTGTCACGCTGTGCTGTTTTCAGTGCTGTCGCTGCAATTTAAAATAGAAGGTTTAAACTCAGGGCAGCAGGAACGGAGAGGAGGGCTGTCAGGGAACTGAGGGCAGGAAGGAGGGGCTGGGATGGAACTGAACACGGGGACTGAAAAGGGAGAGCTGTGGAAGTCACTGGACATGGAGGGGAGGGTGGGAGTCAAAGGAGAATCGCAGGCCATGGATGGGGGAGAGCAGAGGAGAATCACAGGTCATGGAGGGGAAGGGAGGGCAGGGGAGGGCAGGGGAGAGAGGAGAAATCATTGGACATGGAGGGGAGAGCAGGGAGAAACGCTGAACATAAATGGGAGGGGGGAGGGCAGGGGGAGAGAAGAGAAATTGCTGGAGGGGAGGGCAGGGGACAGAGGAGAATTGCTGGACATGGATGGATGGAGGAGGCAGGGGAGAGGAAATTTGTTGAATGGGTGGAGGAGAGGGCAGGGGAGAATGGATAGTTGCTGTACATGGATGGATGAGGGGAGGGAAGACAAGAAGGAGATGTACATGGATCGAGGGGGAGGGAAGAGGGGAGAAATGCTGGACACGGATGGAGTGGAGGGCAGGGAAGAGAGGAGAAATGTTGGACAAGGATGGAGGGAAGGAAAGGCGAAGGAGATGCACAAGGATGGAGGGGAAGGGAGTGAGGAGAAATGCATGACATGGATGGAGGGGAGGGAAGACAGATGAAGTAGATGCACATGGATGGCGGGGAGGAAAGTGAGGAGAAATGCTGGATATGTATGGAGGGGAAACTGGTGAATTTAAGGGCTGGATAGGAACACTTAGAGCAGATGTTGAAACTGGAGGAAGGATAAGGACAGGGCTACAGATGGTAGACAATACGCATAAGGACACAGGAGGATGGCGGACATGGTGAGTGAAAAAATATCAAATGGAAAGAAGACACTGCATATAACAGAAGACACTGGGACCAAAGCGAATAGAAAAACTAAATGATCAGACAACAAAGGTAGAAAAAGGTATTTTATTCAGAATTTATTAATTGGAATATGTCAGCTTTTGGAAATGTGCATCTGTGATATTTTGCATGTAAGTTTCAATTCTTCTAGTATTGCTGCATGCCGAGTCTGACTTCTTGAGGTAGCTTTCCAGGTAAGTATTTTGCCTTCATATTTTTTTGATTTCTAGTTCCTTACGTCATGTGTTTTTCATGTGTGATCAAGGTGCAGTATTCTGCTAGTGTGTAGTATTTGTAGCTCTTTTTGTTTTGTTTTTTTCACAAGGTAGTGTATTGGTGTTTTGGAGCCCGGTGTAATTACAGTGCTGCATTTCCACGCATAAGGTTGTAGCACATCCTATCCTTGGAATTAGTGCTATTATGGTTTGGTAAGGTTATGAGTGTGTTTTTGCACGTTTGTGTATAGCATTTTGCAGTGGAGAGATTGTGTGTTGGCCTTACTGAGGTGGCCCAGTTCCAATCCAGAGACATTTGGTCTAAAGGACACTACATCACTACTGAGCACTGCAAATTAAAAACAAAAAAAAAAGTTCTTTAGCTGGGTTATATATTTTTTAATCTGGTGGAATTGTTGGAAACTTACTGAGGTGGCACCAAAACTACCTCTTGAAGGATTTACATATAGAGCTTATGCATTTCTACGGTCTACACTGGCATGGTATGGGAAAGGGGGTGGGGAAGTACTATTGGAGAGGAAAAGGGAGTGCTGGATAAGAAGGAAGGAAGGGAGAAAGAGCTGACTTTTTTGGGAATATGAGATATCATACATATTCATTATGGTTATTCCCAAAAAAGCCAGTTCTTTCTCCCTTCCTTCCTTCTTATCCAGAACTCCCTCTTCCTCTCTAGTAGTATTTCCCCACCCCTTTTCCCATACCTTGCCAATGTAGACCCAAAGTGTTCTGGTTTCTATCAGAAAATCAGGGAGCCAACTATTGCTCAATAGACTATTCAGATGCTCATTAAAATGCTTGGGCAATTCAACTTAGAATGTTTGTAAAACCTTTGTGTGAATCTGTCAGCTTCTGTGATTTAGGCAGTGTAAAATATTTTATTATTTCTAACAGTTCTTCATTTGTGATAGGATTTTCTTCTAATCACAATTTGCCCTCATTTGCATGAATCCTATTTGTGTCCTTTGAGACATTCTCTCTTCACTTGAATAAAGTTTTCTGTAAAGCATAACAAACTGATTATCTCTTCTGTATATTTTTAATACCCATTTGATCTTTAATACATTAAATTGTGTTTTGTATCTGTCCTTTTAGTTTAATTGCCAATAATCTGCTTTATTACATGTTTTGTAATAAAGTTGCTTAAGTCTCATAAAATACTTACCCATTTCAATAATAATAAGCTTTTCTCTAATTTCAGTTAATTCTTGGAGGAGCTTTTTGCCAGTTTGTACGTGCTCAGCTTCTGCTTGTGTTAATTTTTACACTAACTCATTGGTGGCATGCATTAATAGCTTTTTTTTTTTCCTTTTCACCACTAGTACCGTTCTATTCCCATGATTTATAGTCCGCACTAATCTCAAACAATAGGTTCTAGGCGAATAATAAACCTTAAAAAAAATTACAGCAAAGAACTCAATTTAAACAACTTCATTGCAAAAGTAGTTAAAATAATAAGGGGTCCTTTTACTAAGGTGTGCTAACAGATTTAGCACACGTTAAATAAGACGCCCATAGGAATATATTGGGCATCTTATCATTTAACATGCACTAAATCCATTAGCACATTTAGTAAAAGGACCCCTAAGTCCTTTTACTAAGGAAAAAAGGTTAAGATAGGGTTTGTGTTAATTCAACGAGGAGATCATTCCACTGTTTAGTTACCTGATATGCAAAAGAATTTTCAAATATTGATTTTAATTAAATAGATTTCACCGATGGAAAATCAAGCTTTAAAGATGACTGATAATGAGAATTAGTACGAATAACTGGAAACGATTATTTCGCATAACTCTGCACAATGTAATCCATAACCAATCTGTAACAAATTGTATTTCCATCATTTAACTCATATTGTAAGCCACACTGAACCCGCAAAAAGGTGGGAAAATGTGGGATACAAATGCAATAAATAAATAAAACGAAAGGTAGTGAGCCAAACCTTCTGGCCCATACGTTCTAAAATTTTATATATTAATGTTACTAATTTAAAATTAGCTTGCTTTTCAATTGGGAGCCAATGCAGTTGTCTTACAAACTGCATGGTAGTTTAAAGGCATCCCAAATTATTTTCTTTGGGGTTTTCCTATTTTCATTTAACATGAAAAATTCTTAAGAGTTTTTCTTTGAGGAAATTCTTGCTCCTGTTTATCCACCTGAAATTATATAACTTCCAGAATTCTGATTTGGGTTGAGTTGTGCTTGCACCGTTTTAACATCCACTCAGATATAAATCAGTAATAGAAGTACATAAGTAATGCCACACTGGGAAAGACCAAGGGTCCATCGAGCCCAGCATCCTGTCCACGACAGCGGCCAATCCAGCCCAAGGGCACCTGGCAAGCTTCCCAAACGTACAAACATTCTATACATGTTATTCATGGAATTGTGGATTTTTCCCAAGTCCATTTAGTAGTAGTTTATGGACTTGTCCTTTAGGAAACCGTCTAACCCCTTTTTAAACTCTGCTAAGCTAACCACCTTCACCACTTTCTCCGGCAACGAATTCCAGAGTTTAATTATGCATAAATTCCAGAGTTTAATTATGCATAAAGAAGAAAAATCCTAAGGTTCACACTTTATATGCAAATGAAAAAATTAGGAGCTGACCACCTTTCATCCACACAACACAAATAAAAATATTTTTGTGTGTTGCTTTGAAAGAATCTCTGTATTTAAAATGTTTTTAAAAGTTCAAAGAATCTGAATAAAGTCATGCACTACATCATTTTTCTGTAGAAAACAATGGGGAAGGGGGTCTTTTAGAAAGACGCTATTGGTTTTAGGGCTCGCTACTCAGCACACGCTAAATGCTAGTGAATTCCATAGAAATAGGGCGACTCTAATGTTCAGCTCGTGCTTATTTTTAGCATGCACTAAAAATGCTAGTGCACTTTTGTAAAAGGATCCCAATGTTATTTTATACCATCGTCACTCAGGTACAATCATATATTTCCAGAATGAGCTTAAAGAATTTTCTGTGTCGGTGGCCATCTTTCACAAAAGACGAGTGTGGAGGCGGATTTTGGAAAGGGCATAGAAATTGGAATTGAAACATCCAGGTCAGATGTCTCAAGTTTCACAAGTATTTTAGAAACGGATTGTTTTGTGCCAGCACGTATACCTTTGTTATGATGTAGAAACATTTGTCAGCCATTTCAGAAATAGAAATGTTGTTTGTTTTTCCCCGAAGTCACAGATTGAAGGAGTAGTCTGATGGTTAAAGTGAGCTGAGAACTTGGGAAACTGGTCTCAATTTCCACTGTGGCACCTTTCACTCTGGGCAAGTCACTTAACCCTTCATTTCACCATTGTGCTAATGGTACAAAAACTTATATTGTGAGCCCACTAGGGACAGAGAAAGTACGTACATGTAATAAAAATGTAAACTTCTTTGACTGTATCACAGAAAGATGGTATATTAAATCCATACGCCTTGACTAGTCTGAACAACCATGGCACATAAAGCATGGAGTTGGATATTGAATTGTTGAACTTTGATCTTTTTGGTGGTTAAATAATTGGCCCCTCTTGGAACAGTGGTGGAAAGAGGCTTTAAGGCTTGACATAAGGAACCTCATCAGGCCTGGGACAGGCATAATGTAATCTTCTGTGATGTAGGGAGGAGGCGGTGAATATAAGGGAGAATATTTTTGAGAGCTTGAGTAATTGAAAACATTGTCTTGCATATAATTGTTTATATTTTTCCTTTTCTTGCTGTTTACTGGTTGTTGCATATGTTGAAAATAAAATATTTTGTTAAAAATCCATACCGCTTTACCAATATCCCTTGCCAGTTTTGCTTTCGGTGATTGGGGGGGCCGAAGACATCAACCACTGGAGAGTTAAGGTGACAACCTCCCCTAATCCCTCCAGTGGAGCACTGCTTAGTAGGAACACTTTCTGAAACCTAGATATCCTAGATAGCAGGTATAAATCTCAATGTCAATTTGTTTGGGCATAGATGTATATTCTCCTGAAATGGGGGAATACTTATTTATATTTTACACTTGCCCTAATCCCCCAAAACTCATCCCCCATTCTTAGTGTACATTTTAGACATACATAGTCCAGCTTTGTAAACGGGGATTTAGACATTTATGCAATATAAATATCTGCTTGTATATGCATGTCTAAGACCTGAATAGTACTTATAAAATAAGCACCCTAGTGTTCCATTTCAACAATCTAAATTATGCTTTTACTGAGGTGCGCTAACAGATTTAGTGCATGCTAACAAATTAACACGCGATAAGTGCCACACAGCCTATAGGGTGTATAATGGGCTGCTCGGTATTTAGTGTGCACTAAATTTGTTAGCTTACATTAGTAAAAGGACCTCTTAGTCTTTAGTGATTAAGAAATATAGCAATAGCCATAAAACCTTCCTAATACATGTTTCAACTCCAGAATACAAAGAAACGAAGTGTACTTCTCAGTACATGAAGCAGTCAAAGCAAATGTGACCAATCCACATCAGGATGGATGTTATACAGAAGCTGTGTGTGGATTGGATCCAACACTATCCTCAAGTGTTGCTTGTTTTGACAGCTTAGGCCTGCATCGGTGGTCAGCAGCATAATAGAGAAAAATGGGCAGTACTTTATCCAAGAGATATCCACAGTTACATAGTAACATAGTAGATGATGGCAGAGAAAGACCTATACGGTCCATCCAGTCTGCCCAACAAGATAAACTCATATGCACTACTTTATGGGTATACCTGACTTTGATTTGTATCTGCCATTTTCAGGGCACAGACCGTAGAAGTCTGACCAGCACTAGCCCCGCCTCCCCCCCACCGGCTCTGCCACCCAATCTCCACTAAGCTGGGGATCCATTCCTTCTGAACAGGATTCCTTTATATCCAAAAGTAAATTGGACAATAGTTACACAGTCCGAGCTTTGGAGTTGAAGTCTGTCTATTGGGGAAGTTAAATGGAAATTGCTGCATACTGTAATGGATTATATATATATATATATATATATATATATATATATATATATATATATATATATACACACACACACACATATACACTACTCATTCTGGAGGTATATGATTACACTTGGATGACAACAGTTTAAAACAGAATTCTTCAGTGCAAGGCCTGGAGACTTCTGGGGGTGGCCCTTATCATTCTGGGATTCTCCTCCATTATATTCTGCCTCACTACCCAAGTTCATGACAGAAAGAGGAAAGTAGAAGTGGTGAACAGAGCTGCATGCTTGAAGGACAAGGCATTTCCCAAAAGAGCATGCATTTGTAAATGCCCGTGTACTTGAAGATATCCCCAGTGAAAAGTTTGAAGGCAGGCTAGTAGGGGTAGATGTCATTGACACATGCAGGGCCATGATACTGCTGATGAGCATGGGAAGATACTTGATGGCTCTCCTTCAGCTCATTTTGTTTGAGTTACCTGACTTAAAAATAGTGAAAACCACTGTTCTAAGACAGTGTTATTTTCTGGCTGTGATTGATGATACCAGTCACTCTGATACAAGTCTACGACACGTCTTGTGAATTTGTGAACATTTTTTTTTTCAGAAATACAGCATACACACATCCCCTCATCTTTTTTTCATTGGTGGTGTGTGAATAAAAGGAAGTCTAGCTCCTTTTATTCATTAGCATGCACCTAATGTAGAAATGTACTGTAATTTATGCCCTGCAAGGTCCAGCATGACCAGGTCTAAGGATCTGAAGTATTGAGTAAAAATAGATGGCTTAAGTTCCCATTGTGTCAGCAGTTTGACCAGCTGCAGGCAATCATGTGCTGGAGAGATCAGCTATGCTGGATAGATAAGTGGTTAATAGTAAACAGGACAAAGGGACAATCTGAAGAAAATCTCTAGGGTATTGTGTGTAAGGAGATGGAGCAATCCAAGTGGTTAGAACGGAATGAGCTGAGTATGTGAAATGACACATACACATGTTGGAGTCATAGGTATAAGGCTAATTGCTAAACAGAACATATCCATAGGATTGACCTAGTCTTAAGCATCTAATAGGTCTAAAGTCAGTGTATTCCCTTGATGTTCAAATTTTCATGCAGGGCTGCCTGCATTTTTGTCACCTTGTCTACAGTCTTACATTCCTGTGCAAGCCCTTCGCTGTAGCCAACAGCCATTGTTATCTGTTCCTTCACTGCGCACCATTCTGTCTTCCACATTTCGAAAAGTAATGTTTAGCATAGTGGCACCCACACGGTGGAATAACCTGCCCATGATTTTATGCTCGGAGACTTATCTTCCCTCATTTAGGGGCCTTTTTACTAAGCCATGGTAAAAAGTGGCCTGTGGTAGCGTGGGCGCATGCTGGGCCAGTTTTTACCGCATCTTCAAAAAATGGCTTTTTTTTAATGGGACGGGAAAAGGGCCTGCAGTAAAAATGAAACCAGCAGATCCAAGATGGCGCCTGAAACGGATGTGCGAGCGGACACCTCCTGAACGCCAAGTGATTCCCTTGAGCATTGGACCTTTCTAACACCCATTATGGGAAAAAGAAAGGGGAAATCCCTTGTACTCACCTCCTCGAGACAGGGAGAATCTTCCACCAAGCGGCAGGGAACATTAGACGCGATAGTGGTGCGCACGCCGGGATCCTTGGTGAGCGCCTCGACGGCTCCGACGCTCTTGTCGGAGCACAGCTTGGAGGGAGTCTCTCTGAGTCCTCCCCCTTTCACAGCCCCTCCGAGACCTACAGGTGGAAAAGCGGCGTCGGAGGAACGGCCCCATGAGGGATCCGGAGATCGGTTAGCCCATGGGGCTGTAGAAGGAGGCCCCGCCGCAACTTCTTCTCCCGTGGAGACATCAGGGCAGTCAGGACTTCGGTCCGGGAGTCTGCTGTTGCAGGAGTCGCCTGCAGGAACTATCGGAGAACGAAACAGAATGGCTGTGGTCACCTTAGAGATGGTATGGGAAGCCATTCAAGGCATGAACGCTACCCTAGAAAGAATTTCCAAGACAACTCAAGTGGAATTGTTGGAGATCAAAACGGAGCAGGAGAATTTTAAGATCAAGCTTGAAGCCCAGGACACTAAAATGGAGGCTTTGGACAGTGAGGTACAAACTTTTAAAACATTTACTGCTTTAGTTTCCAAAGAAAAAAATATTCAAAATAGGAAATTTGAACATTTAGAGAACCAGCTTCGTAAGAATAATTTGCGGGTACTGAACTTTCCAAAATCTCCATTAATTGCCCCGTTGGAGATGTTTAAGAAGTATTTGAAAGAGATTTTACATATCCCGGAGGAAAATATACCACCAATGACTAAAATTCAATATATAATGGGAATTCGCTCGGCTGTGGGGGAAACCCCACAAATGAACTTAACAGAATTTCTCCAGGATTCACTTGAAGTAATAACTGAGAGAACTACTTTGTTAGTGTCCTTCGCGTTCGAGCTAGACCGTAATAATGTCTTTAAGTTGTACTTTCGTAATATAAATGAAGAATTCTTAGGCTCAAAAATTCAAATGTTTCCTGACCTGTCCAGGGATATTCAAAAAAGGAGGAAGGCGTTTCTAACTTTGAAGCCTAGGCTGATTAGTATTGGAGGCTCCTTCCTCCTTAAATATCCCTGTAGATGTGTAGTACGATTTAATTCTCAGAATTTTGTTTTCTTTGAGCCTGAGAAACTTCAGGAATTTGTTATTGGTAAAGAGTAGAGATTCATGCCTTGAATTAAAAGCTGAGTTCGGCTGCGTTCAAAAAGAATTCTTCCGTTTTTGTTTATTAGCTTAAATAATTCTTTAAATATTTCTTTGAACTTGGATCCAGTGTTGTGGTCTAATAATTTAGGAAAAAAAGGAGGAGTAAATATTTTTCTTTTTTAATTTCCTGAGTGATGTAATATTAAATTTTCTCCTCTTTTCCGTATTTCTGATTTTATGTATGTGCATAAATGATAATGTAAAATGAATAAATAAAAAAAAAAAAAAAAAAATGAAACCAGCATGCACACAAAACTGGCATGAGCCCTTAACACCACCCATTGATTTAGTGGTAAAGGCACTACACATGCGGTGACTGTTTTCGGCGCGCGCCAAGTGCCAATTATCGCCAGAACCGGCCTCCATAGGAGGAAATAAATCATCCACGCATTATGAGTGCATGCCAAATCTGAAATTACCACCATGAGGGCACGCTGGCCTGATAGTAGTCTCATTTGGGCATGCGCTGCACACACATAGAGTCTACCACGGCTTAGTAAAAGGGCCCCTTGAGGCATTGCTCAAAACGCATCTTTTACAGTCAGCTTTCGTCAATTAAACTTTTCCCTAACTGGTTCTGCATTAGCTTTTGGGTCTTGTGAGATACAGCAGGTTTGTTTGTTTGTGGTTTGTTTGATCTTTGCTCTCTATTCCTTTTATTTTTATTGTTTTCTGCTTATTTTGCTTTTACTGTAAAATTGTAAGACATTCTACTGTGTGATAATGCTCATATGTAAATCGCTTTGACAGCATTGCCTTAGGCGATTCATCAAATATTCGTAATCTTGAACCTTGGTCTACACTCGGTGTTTGAGGACTATCAGCAAGAGAAGTTTTTAGGATATCACTAATGAATAAGAGTTAAGAGATATGTGCATTTGTGGAGTTGATAGGTATGTAAATCTCTTATGCATAGAAAACAAATTGCAATATATGTATACACACAAACTTGGAGTCAGTCCTACAGTCTCATATCTCAGTAATTTCGGAGATATGATACTGTAGTACCAAGTTAGCAGTTTATGTTTTGGCATCTCTGATCCAGCTGTTTTTTTTCAAATTAAAGTGATGTTCTTTATATTTATAGGCAGGACATTTCATATTTCCTTAGCGTCCCTCCGGACCGGACCAGGATTGGACTGATGGGTTGTGCACGCCTACCAGCAGGTGGAGACTGAGAAAAAACTGTGACTCTAGAGAGCCAATAAGAGCCCTGGTCATGTGACCCTAGCCTCAGTAGTTTCTCAGTCTTCCAGCAGGTAGGAAGCGAGCCCTTTAGTCTCTCTCTCTCTCAGAGGTTAATAATAAGAACAACAATGCTACTTCTTCTTCTGTGCCTAGGAATTCTCTGTTAGACGCTGGTCAGGTAGAGATTTCTTTTCCTTTCTTTCTTTTACAGCCTCTGGGGGTGTTAAACTCGGGTGTCCCCGAGTCCCTCCCCCCTTCCTCCCCATCTCCCATAGGTAGCTGGGAAGGGCTACCCTTTGTTTAGAAAGGTGTATGTCTTTGGGAGAGGCAGCCACTATAGCAAGTTAAAAGTACAAATATTTTTCCTTCCCCAGCATTTTAATGAGCAAGCTGTTAAAAATAAAAAAAATCCCCAGGCTACTAATGAGCAGGCAGCTCTGTGTTATTCTTTTACTCTTCAGCAATTTTCTTTTCTAAGTCAGCTCCTTTAAAAAAAAAAAAAAAAAAACGATGTGTTGCTTTTTTGGGCGGAGAGCGCTGAATTATGCAGGAGACGCTGCAGCACCGCTGGAGTCTAATCGTTTTCAGTTCCGACTTTTTTTTCGGGGCTTTATCTAGTCTTTACTTCATCAGAATTTTTTCTTTGCGTTTTCTTTAAAAAAAATAAAATAAACAAGACAAGGGCGCAAAGTTTTTGTTTCTCGATGGGGCATAAAGGCGCGAAGCTTTGTTTCTCGACGGGGCATAAAGGCGCAAAGCTTTGTTTTTCGTCGGGGCATGTTTTTGTCAGCGCTGGAGTGTAACGGTTCTTGCGGAGTTACACGTTTCTTCGGGAGCTCTTCGGACGGCGTCAGCGCTTCCATATGTCTTCGTTTTTGCCCGGTCCATCGTGCCTGTTTTTTCTGATCTCTGTTATTTCTTTCAATTGTGGTGCGGAAGGCCGCCATTTGTTACCGCAGCTGCAGCTTCTCAGGCGCAGCACTTCTCTGTTTTTTCTTTTTCTTCTATGGTGCAGAGAGAAACGGAAGCAGTGGAGTTTGACGAATCTCAGGAGATGGAAAATTTTATTTGTTTGCCTTGACCTGGTCTCCACATGTTCCAACAGGTATGGCTTTACAGATGTTTCAGGGGAGTCATTCACTATTTTCTTCATTTAAGGGACCTTCACATTCAGTTCCACAAGTAAATCTATGGCTCGCCCAGATTTAGCCTATTTTATGCAATGTATGTTTTATACAGAAGGCTGGCTTGCTTGCGCCTTTGTCCTCACAATTTGCAAACAGTAGCTCTGCACAAATTATTTTAGGCTGCTTGCTCTGGTAACTGGGGTAATCTTGGTTTCTGGGTTCCCAGTGTTGGGGCTGTCTCATATTGCTATTTCTTTCTTTCTCTAGAGGGTATGTACATACTACACGTTTGTACTTTCAGTTTTTACAGAGGCCAGGATTTCCAATTATGCATTCCCAGAGTTTTTTTTTCTCAAGCATGGTTAGAGTCACAGGGAATTTTAAACAACACTAATCTCCAGGTAACGTATAGTTTCTTTTGCTAAGCCTCTAGTGTTTTTTTCTTACAGAAGCAGCATCTTAAGGCGTTTTGCTGCATGATGTGTTTTATACTTTCAGACATTTCTTCAGATATCATATGTGCCTGAAGGCTGGTTTCTGCATATGGACCTATAGCTAACTCTGGGTTAGCAAGTACTTTACCTTTCTTCTCTGGTATGACCTGTGTTCTATATATTTCTTCAGAATTCTGGCGGGTCTGGCGGCTGGTTTGTGCATATAGCACTATAGCTACCTCGGTGTCAGCAAATTCTATGCCTTTTTTCTCTCTGGTATGACATATGCTCTATGGGTGCATATTTATCTATACTGTTGTCCTCACTTGTTTTCCTTTCTGTCATAATATCATAGTGGCAGGCCACTTTCACCTGTTTATGTCAGGAAACCAATCTTTTCTACTTGTATTTGGCCACTGGTCCATGGCCCTACTCTTACAGGGCACTCATCTTCTTGTTTCCTCTGGCCAGTGGTTTCTTGTGGTGTATTTAAGACAGTTATGCCTTGCACTTCACCATCTTTCTCTCGGATGTCTTTCACCAGTTTTCCCTATCGCTCTCGTGGCAAGGCAGGTCAAGTAAGGAACTCCCTACAAGGGCTCTTGGTCCTTACACCATGGCTTCGCTCGATTCTCCAGAATGCAATTTTTTACTTTTTAGTTCCTAAGAAGGAAGTGTCTTTCATCCTATTTGGACTCTCATTGCTGTCGAGCGCGCTTTTAAAGGCTCAAGTCTTTATCACCAACTCCTTCAATTCCTCATTGTGGAGTTTCGTGCAGCACCTTGGCTGACAGAATCTGTTCTGCATATTTCTCTCAGACTCAGTCTCTGAAAGTTCACCATAGCTATGCTACCCCTCAGAAAAGAGGTGATTCTTCTTCACGCATGGCTAGACGCCTAGCTATTAAAAAAAAAAAAAAGTAAGCAGTAAACAAAAAGACCTGGTTTGTCTACAGAGTCAGCAGGGCACAGTCCGAGAGGTGCAATTTTTATTGTCTTCAGGATGCATTTCGGGGTTACCTGCGACATGGTGGCAAGGTTTTTTTTTTATTTATTTATTGCATTTGTATCCCACATTTTCCCACCTATTTGCGGGCTCAGTGTGGCTTACAATAAGACATGAATAATAGAAATACATTTGTTACGACTAGGTTATGGATTACATTGAACAGAGTTGTGCGAGACATTCGAATATCAATGGGAGTATAACAATGGGACATCAACATAGAAACATTAGAAGGAGACAATGGGAAAAAAGGGCATTGTTAGAAACCTAGGCATATAATGTACATAGTTCCGTGAGTAAATGAATGATTGACTGGATAAAGGGATGAGGGATCAGAAGTGGATGTGTATTGAATTGGTGAACAGTGAGTGTGGTTTCTATGTGTTTTGGCTCTTTCCGTAAGTTTGTTCAAACAGGTGAGTCTTCAGTAGTTTACGGAAGGAGGCTTGTTCGTTAATCGTTCTTAGGTTGCGCGGTAATGTATTCCAAGACTTCGTGCTCATGTAGGAAAAGGTTGACGCGTGTATTGTCTTGTACTTCAAGCCCTTGCAAGTTGGGTAGTGAAGGTTGAGGTGAGTTCGGGATGATCTTTTGGCGTTTCTGGGTGTGGTAGGTCTATTAAATCAGTCATGTAGGCTGATTTTCCCTTGGCAATTGCCTTTTGCAGCTGCACTTCCATGCTCTTTCTCTTTTTGAGTGTCCTGAAGTATTTCCAATCTTCTTTATCAGTGTTAACCTTTGTGTGTTGGTTATGGGGCCTTCGGTTTTTTCGTTCCAGGACTACCATGTGGTCTCTTTTCATGGAAACTTACTTTTCCTCCATTGCTATTGGCATTTGATTTGCTTCCAGGGCTAGCATCTGGTCTCTTTACGTTGCCATTTACCTTTTCCTCTGGGTGGCATTTTGGCACTCTAGGGGACTGTCAGTTGCTCTCAGATCAAGTAGGTTTCCCTGGGGGCTACCGATTTATTATGAGCACTCTGTCTTATGTCGGCATTGTGACATATTCTATTCGTCCGGAATATTTTTTCTGTCCTCTGGTATTTCAAAATACTCAATCTTGTTCTCTGGCAGGACTGATTCTATCTTATGTTCTGGCAGAATGTTTTTCGGTCTCCTGGCAAGTCTGTGGCCTTCTTACCTTCTTATCTTCGTTCAATATAGACATCTGGTCCCCTGGTAGATCGGGGGTCATCGTATGTTCAGAAGGCACATCCTTTCCTATGGCAAATCTGCCAGAAGGCGTGTTACCTCCTTTCAAGGTGGTCAGTTTATTTTGTTACAGGGTTCGCAGGTGGTCTCTTTACAGGCTTGACATGTAGTTCTTGTTCTTCCCCCATGTTTCTCTCTTCTCTGTAAGCAGACTAAAGTGTAAGCTAGCGAACAGTGCAGTGTGCTGTCCTCTGTTTTATTCCAGAGGGGTCATTTGTATGGATTTACCATCCGCCAAGCCAGGTAGCATACCGTCCCATTCGGGCAGGATGGTCTTCTCTTCAAGGTTGACATTTAGGCATTTCGATCAGGCATTGGGATCTCAGAAGGATAACCCTTATGTTTCCTTGCTGGGATACCAAGTTGCCGTTTGGGGCTGTCTTTTTTCCTTTTTGTCTAGTGGAGTTTCTTTCTTCTCCAGTCTGGCCTCATTGTTTCTCTTGTACTCAGGCTGGCGCATGCTCTGTCTGGGACAGGCATCCAGCCATTATAAGCAGAACGGGGTCTTTTGTAGTTGCAATTTCTCATTTCCCCTGTCTGGTCTCTTTGTTTATCTCTTACTCAGGCTAGCGCATGCTCTCCACCTGGCACAGACATCCAGCCTTGCTAAGTAGGGCGGCGTCTTTGGTAGTTGTATTTCAGTCTCTGTGCCTTAGCGACATTGTCAGACCATGGAGTGACAGGGAGTTAGCCTTCTTCGCCCGATAGTCCGAGATCTTCTGGTTTCCTTTATGGTTTCTTACTGTCTTCAGACAGTGCTTGGCTTCAGCTAGAAGAGTAGGTTCTGCAAGTTTCTTTCATGCAGGTTTCCGTTTTTCCTTTTTGGAATTTTTTTCCAAGGAGCAAGTATGTCTATGTAGGCAGTACTTCTGCATCTGGGTACTTCTTTTCTATCTACCGTACTTTCCCATTTTCATCTTTTCCCATCACTTTTTTTTTTCCTTATTGGTCTGGGGTCTTCTGCGGAAGGTCAAGATCACAGGAAATTATATGCTACCTATGAAAAGAGCTCTTATATATTTAGAGAGCTGTTACAACCTATTTGGTTCTTCTTTTTGGTCCTTCTGGTCAGTTGGAGTGAGGTTTTTTTTTTTTTTAGTGGTTTCGGCCTCACTATATCTCGACAGATTATGGAATTCATATCCTCTATTTGTCTGCTCACTGGGGTACCGTCTCCGGAGAGTGTTTTCACCTATCTTTCTTCTTGGTGCCCTAGGTGCTCATGTTGGAAGGTGCCATTTTGGGCTTAGCTTCATTTTGTTTTAATTGATATGCACTCTACATGTTTATTGTCGCCAGGAGGCGATCTATGCAACTCGCATATTCTTAGCGGCTTTGATAGGGTCCCTCCCTTAAGATTACTGCTTTGGTACGTCCCATCAGTCCAATCCTGGTCCACGCTAAGGAAGGAGAAATTAGATCTTACCTGCTAATTTGCTTTCCTTTAGTCCCTCTGGACCGGACCAGGCCCCTCCCATATTTCGGCATCTTTTCAATGGAATATTAAAAAAAAAAAAAAGAATATGACAAGCTGCTAGTATATATGGAACTTTAGGTGGCCCGTGCCACGTCTCTGGTCGGAGTTGCTGGTGGCCTCAGTGGCTGGTATATATGTGTAGGTATATGTCTATATCTTTATATATGGGTGTGCATATATGTATCTATATATATATATAAAACTTTAAGAGGGCCATGCCACTTCTCTGCTGAGAGTTGTTGGGGGTGCCCAGTTCCTGGTATATATATATATATATATAACACTTTAAGGGGGTCATACCACTTCTCTGGTGAAAGTTGCAGGAGACCTATAATACAACTGAGAGTTGCGGGAGACCTATAATACAACTGAGCTATACCACTTCTCTGGTGAGAGTTGTTGGTGAGCTCTAATACCTAAGGGGCCATACCACTTCTCTGGTGAGAGTTGCTGGTGAGCTCTACTTGGCATTGCCGAGTGATTTGTGGCTGCTAGAATTCCATATGGCACAGAAGCTTATCTTTCTCTCTTTGTTAGTCAAATACTGAGGCTAGGGTCACATGACCAGGGCTCTTATTGGCTCTCTAGAGTCACAGTTTTTTCTCAGTCTCCACCTGCTGGTAGGCGTGCACAACCCATCAGTCCAATCCTGGTCCGGTCCGGAGGGACTAAAGGAAAGCAAATTAGCAGGTAAGATCTAATTTCTCCTTGTCCTTATATTTGATAGCGAAGGACTATCGTATAGCCCCTGAAGCAGCCCTGTTGGGCGAAACACAGCCTGTGTCGGGCTGTTTGTGTGTATACATATATTGCAATTTGTTTTCTATTAATAAATTACGTTTTGCTTGTTAACGATCTGCTCTGTTCATTTTCCATCTTGGAGTTTGCAGACTGTCTGCCTTTGTGCTTTCTTGAATCTCTTATGCATATTCATTAGGCATATCCCAAAAACCCTATCTCATTGGCGATCCTCAAGGACTGGGAGTGAAAAATCCTAGTTTTGATTTGGGACACAGCATAGCATACATTAACTTAGCTTCCCTGATCTGTATATTTATTGATATCTGCCTAGAGTATCCTCAAGCTTATTGCGACATATATTAATGATCATGCCAACTGTCTTTTTTTTTTTTTCCATGAGCAGTGAGACTTTTCACTGTACTACTTTTTCTCCAGAATTTGTTTAAATTGCATCTTCCTGTTATGTGGTGACCTTAATCCCTTATAATTTGGTGTATAACCGCTAATACCTCTAGTTATAAAAGCTTCATCCACTAACTCAGTTTACTCATTATCATTGTGGGGATCCTACTATGACTCCCACTCTCCAACCTGAACACGCACATCCACAATTAATATTACCCAGGAAACTTTATATGCATCTGTTTAGATGAGCAGAATTATTTCTGTACTGCGTATGCTACCAAATGGCTGTACCATCTTGAGAGTATTTGTAAATCTTGGAAAAGGCAGCTACATTATCTTAGAAGTGGTTTAAACAATCTTAGCTCTGTCCCCTTTGCCTTCAGATTTCAGATTAAGATCTTCCATTCACCTAGTCTGATTATTCTGTGAACTTTTGATCCTCGGGAACTGAGTTCAATTCCCACTGCTGCTCCTTGTGACTCTGGGCAAGTCACTTAACCCGCCATTGCCCCTGGTACAAAATAAGTACCTGAATATATGTAAACCACTTTGAATGTAGGAGCAAAAACCTCAGAAAGGCGGTATATCAAGTCCCATTTCCCTTTCCCTTTTATGCCCTTTTCAGTCTTTTTCTTCCAGAGGTAGCTCCCTGCCATTGTGGAATGTTCGCAATCCCCACTGTTCTTCTTGGTGATGCATGCTCTTGGGGATCTTCAGTCCACATTTTAGTTAAAGCTTTCAACATAGACAGTTGGCTGTGATACAAAATGAGGATCCACGTCAGTTGCAAATGTTCTTTTTATTTAGGTTTGCAACAAAAAAAACCAAAAAACATTGTTTTGTATATTCATTGTGGGTAAGGAGACCTGGGGGGGGGGGGTGATTTTATATATATATATATATATATATATATATATATATATATATATATATATATAACATGTATTTTGCACTGCATCTTACTCAGGTTCCCTGTGAGCTCTGTGTTTATAGTTTTCTCCTTGCAGTTGGACCCTTTACTTTATTTTTTTTTATATACTGTGCCTGCTATCAAAGTGGTGTATATTAAGGTATAGTTTTCTATACCCTTCAGGGATGTCTTTTGCTTCTGAGATCATTTTTCCTTACCCTGTTTTTGATGATGTTAACCTTCGAGTTGGTGATGAAGTCCTTAGGTGGTTGTTGTTGCTTTTGTTTTTGTTTTTTAACTGTTGAACCACTCTGATTCCTTTCAGTTTCTTCCTTGCTTCTTCCCAATTTTGGCAAAAGTTGTGTTATATTTCTTTCAGATCATTTTAAATATTTTTAACTGAATTCTTCAAATGTGCTTTGGTTATATGTGCTTGGATGCCTTTATTTCTTTTTCCCCTGCACTAGTGCCATTTTTATGTAGTTCTGTCAATGTTCCTATCTCAGCTTCAGCAATCTCCGATCTCAGCTTCAACAATCTCCTAGCTTAAAATAACTTTTTAGATCCTGTATGTGTTAGGTTCCATGCTGCTTCCTATCTAGTCTTTGGGATCAGGCCAGGTACCTGTACCCCTGGATTGGCTTTTGTTGGAAGCAAGATGTGGTCCACCTTTAAAGCTATAGAGGTGTGTTCTTGTGTCATGATTATGAAAAGGACCTCTGGTCCATTTTTATAGCCATAGTGTTGTGTCATGATTATGAAAATTTATGATTTTAGTGTTGACGCCTTTTTTTTTAATGGTATGAATAGGAGCAGGAGTTTAAGCCTCCTATGCTTCACCATATAGGGAATTCATTGCTGGAGAATGTGGTAAAAGCAGTTAGCTTAGCAGGGCTTTAAAAAGGTTTGGATAATTTCTAAAAATAAAGTCCATAAGCCATTCTTAAGATGGACTTCGGAAAATCCACTACACTTCTACGATAAGTAGCATAAAATCTGTTTTACACTTTTGGTATATTGCCAGATACTTGTGACCTGTTGGAAACAGGATACTGGACTTGATGGACCTTTGCTCTGTCACAGTATGTCAAGGCTTATGTTCTATGATCTTTCTAATACTTTATTAGTACCTAAGTATAGCATAGTCCTACTTCTGACAGAAGTGCTGCATAATCCTACTTCTGACAGAAGCCCATAGCCTGCCAGCCCTAAAATATTGCATTTTTATTTGCATATTTATTTCTCTCCTTTGCTGACTAAGAATTTACATAACTTCTCAACTGTTTCTAGGTTTTTCAAGGTAACAGACGACCAGGTCAGGGCTACCTGCCCCAGAGCCAGCGCCAACCTGACTTCTCTACCCCAGGACGACCTGAGAACATGAACCGCTCTAGAACCAACTCTCGCTATGGGTCTGGCAACCGGTACCAGGGCTTCCAAGCCCGGCCACCTGGGCACAGCAGTGAATGTAGCCAACAGCGTACCCCAGAGACTAATGGCACAGCTGTCTTCTCAGAATCCAGCCAGTCTGCCCTCTCTTCACCAGCAGCCTTTTCCCAGCGCAAGTCACGTAATACACAGATAGACACGGTGACAACCTGAGAGAACTTTGGACCCATGCTCAACTGAAAAACCAGACTGTAGGAGAGAGTCCCAGCTAGATTATTAACCAAGCATTTACATTTCTTATTTTTGTGCCACTTTAAGTTTTGTTTTTGTGTGTCTGCCTTTTTTCTTTTCAGAGCCTCTGCAGAGTGTGTTAGTGGGATGTGTTACTAACATACCTGCTGACCTATAGATGTACCATTGCCTTCTACAGCTGGAATTTTTACCTCAGGCAGCTGCTGCTGGTCTCCTTGAGTTACACTCAAATGCTCGATCTTCTCTGTTCTTGCATCCCCTGCAGGGTGCAGCATGAAGCCTTCATGCATGTGGATTTCACAGCAGCTTCAGCTGCAGTTTCTGTGGTGGTGTACCCTCCAACAGTGGAACCTACAGCAGTAAAAATATTCTAGAAATCATTTTCTTTCTTTCACTATTTCTTGATTTTTGTCCTTGAGAATAGAAATGTCAACAAACCAGTTCTAGGTGTCCTGCTTTTAATGGACCTAATACATTTGTGGCTAGCTTTAAAGAGCTAGTCTTGCTGCCTCAGCTCAATGCACCTGTAAAACAGAAATGTGACCTACCACTTATTTGTTGACCTTTTCTACAGATCCATCTGCATTAACACAACAGCTGTATCTACTTTACTTTTCTCTGTTAAGGTTATTGCAGTAAGTGGCATATTTTAGCTGGATGTGACTGCACCATTGATGGTGTATGATAGGGAGAATGTACACAGTTAATAATACATGTGTTTTGAGCCCCAGATGGACTTAGGGGTCTTCTGATGCAGGAAGTGTGTGGGAAAGAGAGGCTGTCCTTTCACGTATCGTATGTATGGACTGCATTATTGTGTAAGGACAGTTGCTGAAGCATGAAATCTTCACTTTCTGCTCCCATCTCTGAATTAAACTTGATTTACATTCTTACTGAGGGATGGGTAATAATGAAAATGTGTAGTTCTGTATCTTATGCTGCTACAGATTAGAGTTAATTTGATTACCCCTAGCCTATACTAAATGGAGAGAAGCCACTGCTGCTTGCTTTTGTGCCACATTCTGGGTCCTCCTAGCCTGCTTCTCTTTTATTTGTGAGCTGGAGAGGATAGAATAGAAGGGTAGCATATTAGCCATATGCTGTTTGAACATCCTCCTATTTTCTTCCATTTATTTGAGTAGAAATAGTAGTAAATAGCCTCTCTGGGGTTAGGCTCCTGGATTCCTAGAGTAGGATTAATGTTTTCCTGATGTCACTAGAGCCTCTCCATCCTGGAAGCCCCTTGTATAACTTTGTTGAGGTTTTTGTTATATATATTTAACCTTTCTCCTTTGCAACAAAGGCAGTGGTTTAGCTAGGATTGTGAGGTATGTACAGTCCTAGAATCTGGATACAGATTCCCAAGGAGTTGGCTATAACTTTGTTATAGCAGAAGTATCCTTGTTCCTTCCTCAGGAGGAGGGCTGTTACCACCCAGTTACTGATATATATGCTTGTAAGGTGACTTGGCTGAAATCATTATAGCAGAGTTGAAACTAGAACCTATCAGCATTATTTAATCCTCCAACTTGATGTGGAGGCACATCATAGTTTTTGGATAGCCACAATGAATATGCAGGAGATAGATTTGCATACATAGGGTCTCCAATATATGCAAGTGTAGCTCATATACATTAATTATACTAATCCTAAAAACCAAACCAACTATGTTTCAAGTTTATTTATACTTGATGTACTGCATATCAAGAATCATCTGTGCTGTTTTAAGTAACCTTTCCAAGATCTCCACTTGCAAAACCTTTCTGTAAGTTGAAACTGTTGCAGTAAGATCCTCTACACCAGTCTTTCCCAAGTCCAGTCCTGGAGTCCCCTTGCCACTCATGTTTTCAGGATATCCACAATGAATATGCATGAACTTGATTTGCATCAACTGCCTCCATTGTTTGCAAATCTCTTTCATTTATATTCATTGTGGATATCCTAAAACATGACTTCCAAGGGGTACTCCCAGACCAGACTTGGGAAACACTGCTCTAGATAGTAAGCTGTCCTCCATCCCTATGTACCTACTGGCTTAACCTAACAAACCTTTGTGAACCAAAGACCTTGACATTGTGATCTGCCTCAGGTAGGATTGGCACAGGTCACTGATGATCTAGTAGGTTGAACTGCTGTTTTATGTGTGCATTGCGGGAACTTCTTCATTATCAGAGTTCTTCTCTAGAGATACGTCACCTGGTTCTTGTGGCTTGCCATCTGCAATGTTTTTTTACCTACAAAGTCAGGTACACAAGCAGTAGGAGACTGGTTATCGGCTTTGCTCTGAAGAAAACCACAGGTCCACAGAGCAGCTGTAGCAATATAAAACAAAGTTTTTTTGTCCACCTTGCCTCGTTCCAATTTTTCTGGCTTGTATCGTGCCCTACCAAGGTGAAGATGACATGGGCATGTCTGTAAGGGCTTTGAGAGCTGATGCTAATAAACACACCAAGGGCATCTTTTCATCAAATGGAGCAGCATCAGAAGATGGGGGCTGAGTTGGTCTGGAAAGATGCTAGGTTACCAGGGGGAGGAGAGCAGTGCTTGTTCCTGGTTCTAGAAACTTGCAAGATTTGCTGGTGGGTTTCATTTGCAGTGGAATATCCAAGTGCCAAGGTATATCTGGACAGCTGTGCTGTGTTTGAGGCTACCTGGGAGCCTCATAGCACTGGGAGTGGGTTTTGGGATTGTTTCCCTGTCCTAAGAGATAATAGCTCAGGTTCATAAGCTGCAATACATATCTTGTTTTTTGTGGATAGAATTCCTCACAACTTTGCTTGATGATTAAATTTTGAAGTTTTAGTCTTACTGTCAGTGTTTCAGGTCTTTTGGGCTGTTGTGGAATTGGTATAAGACCAGGGACCTGAACCAAGCCAGGGAGTTGGTGCTTTCCACTGGCATATTATATTTCTCCTTTGCTGAAGAAAAGGAGAAAAATAACATACCAGAGCTGCTTTTGAACTGGGCACCAGAGCTCAACATGCTCTTCCTACTACCCAAGAAGCATGAGAGGTAGGAGAAGGACGGTGTGAAATGGAAGAAGGGCTGGTGTAGTGAGGGTAGAGGGACTGGGATGTGGGGGCAATATGAAAGGGGAGTCTGGGTTATGTGTGAAAGAAGATAGAGGAGGAGGGTAGATGGCTGTGTGTATGAGGATAGAAAAAATTCATGGCTGAATTTAAAAGTTGACAGTGCAGATGGATTGGGGCTTTCCCCTAAAAATAATTATCAGAGGTGCTGGGGAGTACTTTGCTCCAGGTATTCCCCTTCCCTCAGCACACTGGCAGAACCCCTGGTTTTTCCCACTGTAGCTACAGTAGCTGTAATAACATGAAGAAAGCTGTGATACCCTGCACTCCCCCCCCCCCTTCCTGCACTAGTTACCATGGAAATCCATGCAGGGAGCAGGACTTCCATGGGGCCTATCATTGAGAGCCTGTTCTGAGTTTTCTACACTTTGTTAACGCTACTGCTGTTCTGCAGGTGCTGCTAGAATAAAAACACCATGGTAGCAGTAGTGGGAGTGACTTCAACATCTACTATGCTAAAATATGGGAGTGGGGATGCAAAAAAGAGAGAAGGAAGAATGAAAGAAGAGTAAGAGGTGGAGACAAGAGGAGCAAGAGTGAAGCCAGACACCTGCTTCTCTAGGTGTCTTCCTCACTCCCAAAACCTTTCACACACACAAGATCCCAGAACTTTCCTTCTATCTTTATTTCTTTCCTCCTCTTCAACCCATATCTTCCCTCCTGCTCATCCACCCTCAATTCTGACTCTCCCCATTTGTGAGATCTCCAACCACATCAACCCCTGGAATTCCCTACCCATAAATTCCCAAGTGAGCAAAAAAAAAGGGGGGGGGGGAAGCAATATTAGAAAACAATTATGAAAAAAATTACATTATTTGACATACAAAATAATTCAAATGTATGCAAAAATGCCACAATATTTGCTACCTTGCCACAAAATCTAAGCTGCCACAGGAAACGGTGCTGTATATGTGAGAATTAATTATTCGACGAGGACAAGCAGTCTGAGTTCTCAACTGGGTCGACGATCCGCATCGGCCTGGGAATTGGCATGAAAAAAATAGGAAAAGACAAAAGATTTCCCAGAGCCTTCTGGCGCGTGTGCAGCGACACACTGCGCATGCATGGACTGATTTCCCCCGTGCCGCGAGAGCGCATATCTGTTTTATTTTTTTCCGCGATGAGGAGTGACAGGAATTTCTGTTGCTCCATTTGTGCCCAGAAAAGAGCCTTCAGCAATGGTGAAGCGTTTTCGCTTCGGGTTTTGCTTCCTTATTAAAAAAAAAAAAAACTTTATTTTCCATTACTTTTTTAGTTTATTTTTTTCCACTTTGTTAAAGTTTCCTTTCTTTTCAACTGCTGCCTCTTTGTTTCCTTTTTGTATGCCTTTTTTCTCTGCACAATTGAGCTGTTTGATTTAGCCGGTGCGGATTTTCCTTCCATGTCATCGAAGACTCCCAGCGGCTTCAAGCATTGTACTCGGTGCAACCAGACCATCTCAGGTACAGATACCCATTCCTGGTGTATCCAGTGCCTTGGGCGCGACCATAGCCCAGCTCGTTGTGCTCTTTGTCTTCGTATGAAGAAAAGGATCCAACTTGCTCGAGAAGCCCAGAGAGAGAAACTTTTTGGGGCTCGGTCCGGCCCTTCAGCATCGGAACTGAGGTCGACGACATCGACGTCAGGAGCAGAGGTACGCATGGCTGCTGAGAGCAGTGAGGCATCGAGTGGGTCTCCACCTATCTCAAGGCCTCCTGCTGTGCAGGCCCACCGGGACTGTGCATCATCGGACCTGACCTTGAGGCGACAAGGATTCGACGTCTTCGTCACCAAGGAGCCTCGGTGACATGCATCAAGCAAAGGCGAAGAAGCACAGTCACTGTTCCCCTCAACAGATGGAGCTCCAGGGCACCGAGGGATTCGGCACCCAAGAATCGTCGGTGCCGGGAGGGCCACTCCCCCTCCATATAGGAGGTGCCGATGCATCGGCCTCCCAGCAGTCCGGTTCCTGCTCCCGTGCCTCAACCGATTTTGCCACCGAGTGCTCCATCGGCCCTGCAGCCTTCTCCAATGGTAGCTCTCAATGAGCACATCCCGGGCCTTCCAGAGCTTCTGGAAGGATTGCTGCGCCAGTCGGCATCAGGGGTGCATGCACCTTCCGAACCTTCTGTTGCAGCGGCATCTGGCCCCATACCTGCAGTGAGGTTCCCGAGCTCGGTGCCGCTTGCGGCTCCGGTGTCGGCTGCCACCCAGGTTGATTCTCCATCAACGTTGGTGGAGGAAGCTTCACCGCAGTCCAGGCGGGTGTCGGCCCCTCGACATCGCCATCAGGACTGTAGGTCTTCAGCATCGAGGCACGTACAGTCTTGGAGGTCACTGAGGGAAATGCTTTCCGATACTGAAGAGCGCTCGTGGGAGTCAGAGGAGGATCCCAGGTACTTCTCAGATGAGTTCTTTGGGATTCCCTCTGAACCATCCCCTCCACCTGAAAGGAGACTAACTCCCTCGGAGAGCCTCTCCTTTGCCTCTTTTGTCCGGGAAATGGCTGAGGCCATTTGATTCCCTGTAGACAAGGAGGATGATGGCTGAGATGCTCGAGGTCCTGGACTACACCTCTCCACCTAATGAGGCAGTAATGGCTCCTTTGCCAAAGGTACTCCAGGAAGTCCTTATGTGAAACTGGTCAGTCCCTCTGGTCCTGTGATCCCCAAGAAGACTGATTCCCAGTATTGTATCCACGGTGAACCTGGGTTTATGAGGTCTCAGTTACCCCATAACTCCATGATGGTGGACTCTGCCCTCAAGAGAGCCAAGAGTTCTAGGGACTGTGCTTCAGCGCCCCCAGGCAGAGAAGCTAGGACCTTGGATTCTTTTAGGAGGAAGACATAGGCTGATATACTCGCTACCCGTATTCAGTCTTACCAGCTCTTCACGAGCATCCACTTGCGGAACTCGGTGAGACAGCTGTCCAGATTGGTTGATGCCCTCCCACAAGAGCAGGCTAAACCTTTTCGCCAGGTGGTCAGGCAGCAGAAGGCGTGTCGTAAATTCCTGGCCAGGGGTGCTTACGACACTTTTGATGTAGCATCCAGAATCTCTGCTCAAGGCATAGTGATGCGCAGACTCTCATGGCTGTATGTGTCTTACCTGGCCCACTCAGTCCAGTAGAGAATTGCGGGTGTTCCTTGCCAGGGGCGTAACCTTTTCGGAGAGAAGGTAGAGGATCTGGTGGATCAGATTAAGAAGCATACGGATGCTATGGATTCTCTCTCCCACAGGGTGCCTTCTGCTACAACTTCCTAAACCAGGAGGTATTTTGGTGGGTTGCTGAGTGTTCCCTAATCCTATTCTAGGCGTAGGTACACTCCTGCGTCTCGCCAGCCTATTCAGGTTCAGCCCCGGTGCGTTTGTTCTCGTCAACAGCATGCGCCAAAGGCCCCTGCTACTCCCCAGCAAAAGCAAGGGACAGGCTTTTGACTGGCTCCAGCAAAGTATAGCCATAGTAAAAGTATCCGTGACAGACGACTTGCCGGGTAGGGGGAGGTTGATGTATTTTTACCAAAGGTGGCCTCTTATAACCTCCAACCAGTGGGTTCTTCAAATAGTCTGGGTAGAATACACCCTCAAACTGGAATCCAAACCTACAAATTGCCCACCGGGAGCTCATTCATACAGCTTCCAGCACAGGTAGGTACTTGCAGAGGAACTCTCCGCCCTTCTAAAGGCCCATGCGGTCGAACCCGTTCCACCAGGGGATGAAGGGCTGGGATTCTATTCCAGGTACTTCTTTGTGCAAAAGAAAACAGGGGGGGGGGTCCCATCTTAGACCTAAGGGCCCTGAACAAATTCCTGGTACGAGAAAAGTTCAAGATAGTTTCCCTGGGCACCCTTCTTCCCATGATTCAGGAAAGTGGCTGTGCTCTCTGGACTTAAAGGATGCTTACATGCACATTCCGATACTCCTGGCTCAGAGGAAGTATCTTCGGTTTCGGCTGGGAACGCTGCACTTTCAGTACCACGTACTGTCCTTTGGCCTGGCGTCTGCGCCCAGAGTGTTTACAGAATGCCTAGCAGTAGTCGCAGTGTCGCTACACAGACTGAGTGCATGTGTTCCCTTATCTTGACAATTGGCTGGTTAACAGCACCTCAGGACGGTGCTCGGGAGTCCAGGCGGCTGACTATTCAGATGCTGGAACTATTAGGGTTCGTAATTAATTACACCAAGTCCCATCTTGCTCCTGTTCAGAAATTGGAGTTCATAGGAGCACTGCTGGACATGAAGACAGGTCGGGCTTATCTCCCCGAGACTCGGGCAGACAACCTTCTGTCCCTGATGTCCCCAGTTTGAGCATCTCGGCAAGTCACAGCTCGGCAGATGTTGAGGCTCTTGGGGCATATGGCCTCCACAGTTCATGTTACACCCATAGCAAGTCTACATATGAGATCCATTCAATGGACCCTAGCTTCCCAGTGGTATCAAAAAGATGTCATCCATCTGTCCATTGGTTTTCAGAATTCTCTTTGGTGGTGGACGATTCAAACCAATTTGATCATGGGACGTTCATTCCAAATTCCTCAGCCATAGAAAGTGCTAACAACTGATGCATCTCTCCTGGGGTTGGGAGCTCATGTAAATGGACTTCACACTCAGGGAGCTTGGTCCACCCAGGAAACAGGTCAGATCAAACTCCTGGAGCTTCGAGCGATCTGGAACGCTCTAAAGGCTTTCAGGGATCGGCTGTCCAACCAAATTATCTTAATTCAAACAGGCAATCAGGTTGCAATATACTATACCAACAAGCAGGGGCGTACTGGATCTCGCCCTCTGTGTCAGGAAGCCGTCCAGATGTGGCTTTGGGCACACCGTTATGGCATGTTTCTCCAAGACACTTATCTGGCAGGCATAAACAACAGTCTGGCCGACAGCCTGAGCAAGGTAATGCAACCTCACAAGTGGTTGCTGAATATGGGCATTGCCTGCAAGATCTTCCAAGCATGGGGCACCCCCGCGGTGGATCTTTTTGCCACTCAAATCAATCACAAGGTCCCTCTGTTCTATTCCAGGCTTCAGGCCCACGACAGACTAGCTTCAGATGCCTTTCTCCTACATTGATGAACAGGCCTTCTGTATGTGTGTTCTCCCATACCTCTAGTAGGGAAGAAAACTGAAACTCAAGCAAGACTGCGGAACCATAATCCTGATTGCAACCTACTGGCCGCGCCAGATTTGGTTTCCTCTTCTTCTGGAGATGTCCTCTGAGAATCCCTGGAGATTGGAGTGTTTTCCAACACTCAGAATGAGGGGTCACTTCTACATCCCAACCTCCAGTCTCAGGCTCTCAAGGCCTGCATCTTGATAGAATTCACCTCCTTGGGTCTACCAGAGGGTGTCTCCCAGGTTTTGCTTGCTTCCAGGAAAGATTTCACTAAGAAGTGTTACTCTTTTAAGTGGAGAAGGTTTGCCATCTTGTGTGACAGCAAGGCAGTAGATCCTCTTTTTTTTTTTTTTTTTTTTTGTCCTACACCGACCCTGCTTGAATACCTTTTACGCTTATCAGAGTCTGATCCCAAGACCAACCCAGTAAGGGTTCACCTTAGTGCAATTAGTGTTTATCTGTGAGTAGAAGGTAAACCTATCTCTGGACAGCCTTTAGTTGTTCGGTTCATTAGAGTTTTGCTTTTGACAAAGTCGCCAGTCAGACATCCGCCAGTGTCATAAGATCTCAATGTCGTTCTCACCCAACTGATGAAAGCTCCTTTTGAGCCACTGAATTCCTGCCTTCTGAAGTACTTGACCTGGAAGGTAATTTTCTTGGTGGCTGTTACTTCAGCTTGTAGGGTCAGTGAGCTTCAGGCCCTAGTGTTGGATGCACCTTATACTAAGTTTCATCATAACAGAGTAGTCCTTCGCACTCACCCTAAGTTCCTGCTGAAGGTGGTGTCTGAGTTCTATCTGAGCCAGTCGATTGTCTTGCCAACATTTTTTCCCTGTCCTCATGCCCACCCTGGCAAAAGCAGCTTGCACGCCTTGGACTGCAAGAGAGCATTGGCCTTTTATGTGGAGCAGATGAAGCTCTTCAGACAGTCCGCCTAGTTTGTTGCTTTTGACCCCAACAGGAAGAGAGTCGCCATCGGAAAATGCACAATCTCCAATTGGCTAGCAGATTGCATTTCCTTCACTTATGCCCAAGCTGGGCTGACTCTGGAGGGCCATGTCAGAGCTATGGCTACGTCGGTGGCTCACATAAAGTCAGCCTCCATTGAAGAGATTTGCAAAGCTGCAGTGTGGTCTTCAGTCCACACATTCACATCACACTACTGCCTTAGGCAGGATACCTGACATGATAGTCTGTTCGGGCAATCGGTGCTGCAGAATCTGTTTACGGTTTAGAATCCAACTCCACCCACCTAGGCCCGTTTTATTCTGTTCCAGGCTACACTCTGCTAGCTGTATATAGTTTCAGGTTAAGCTACGTTTTTGTCATTGCCGTTGCAAGGCCAAATGTTATTTGTTTTGGGTCAGCCTGGATGCTAGGGATACCCCAGTTGTGAGAACAACTCAACCTGCTTGTCCTCGGGAGAAATTGAAGATACTTCCCTGTAGCATTCTCCGAGGACAGCAGGTTGATTATTCTCACAGTCCTTCCCACCTCCCCTTGGAGTTGTGTATTTCTTTATACTTTTGGATTTAACTGAGATGCGCGCACTCATGGCGGGTGGGAAATCAGTTTGTGCATGTACAGTGCGTCGCTGCATGCGTGCCAGAAGGCTTTGGCAAATCTTTTGTGTTTTGCTATTTTTTTCATGCAGATCGTTGACCTAGTTGTGAGAATAATCAGCCTGCTGTCCTTGGAGCATACCTGCTACAGGTAAGTATCTTCACTTTTTATGAAAACAGTTCTCAATGTGCTATGTGAGATGCTCAAGAATCAAACTTCTGTAAATAGGTAATGTAGCAAATTCTAAATACCTATACATCTTGTGTTGATGGCAAATGTGGTAACAACAGCATAGCTGGGTTAAAAGTGGACAAGCTCCTAGAGGAAAAGTCCATAAAACCAGGTAAAATTTTGGAGAAAGCTGCTGCTTATCCCTGGGGGTAAACAACATAGAATCTATTTTTTGGGATCCTGCCAGGTTCTTATCTGAATTGGCTGCTGGTGGAAGCTGGATTACTACCAAACTTGATGAATATATCTGACCCACTCTGGCAGTTCTTATGTACTCAGGCACATAAGTGGGTGGTGCCTGGATGGAACAGGTCTCTCAGAGCTCAGAAACTAGTTAAATGTTCTGAGCATGCTTGGCTCATCCATCCCCTCTTATTTTTTCTACTCTGGGAAATAGATGTGAAAACAAAGGTTTCTCCCATTTTAAAGAGCTTTCCTCGGTCTTGCAACATCTTTTGTCTTCAATTTCTCTTAAAAAAAAAAAAAATATATATATATATATAATTTATTTTACTTTATTTTCATCCTTCCTGTGGAACATTGCGTAAAACAAGGCAGGTTCTCAACTGTGATTACAGTGTTACAGAAAGATCCAAATTTTTGGCACTTAGTCCAAGAGTCTTCATATGTTTGTGTTCCACTCATAACCAGGCTGAATATGAGCACTGCAGAAGAATGTCTCTAAAAGCTGGAAAAGGTTGACCACAGTCTCCTCCATAACCATTTTAAGGCAGAAAGAAGTGCAAAAATTGACTTTTGTGTAGATTGGCCAACTCTGAGTACTCAAGTAGATCCTGTTCTGCAGATATTGCCTCTACACCTTTGTGCAGTGACTTCCAAAAGTCCGCACAGGTATAAGCACAAGGCACCAACTAAGCCACCTGGTGAAGTGGTAAAAAAAAATGCTCTCTCAAGCATAGATGGCATCAAAAGCACTATATCTAAGTGCCCACTATGCCAAGCAAAAAGCCTCTATAGGAACACAGCTACTTGCTATCAGTGGAGTAGGTTCAACAGTCTTCCAGTTCAGGTCAGAAACTAATTCAGTGCTATGCCTTTTTGCTCACTGCAAGCACAGACATTGTCTTTGTTCATCAGTCATAGCAGAGGCATTAATCATTTATTCAACCTCAACAGTCAAAGACTTTGGACTTGACTCCAGTTCTAGTCAAAGTGGCAGATGAGCATTGCCTGTCAATTTCACTACCTGTGATAAAGCAGCCATACTCAATGACTGTGCAGTGTTCTTCTGGCTGTAGCATATTAGTTCTCTCAATCTATAGGAGTTCTCTGCATAGAGAGAGACATGTTCCTCCCAAGACTCTTGGTTATGGGAAGATGTATATACTAAATTGGCAGATGCTCCTTCCTCTGGTGACAAGGTCAAAGTGACTGTAGATATTATCAAGGATTATTGTACTATATCGCAGCATCCCTCTGCTGTAGCTTCAAAGTCTACACCAGCTGCTGGATGGCCATATCCCAGTATAGAAGATTTTACTGTACAAAGAAAGTTTTGTACCCTTCTACGGCAACTGCAACAGGCTCAGTGTCATCCTTAAGCCAGGCTTTATCAAAGAGAAAGACGGGAACCAAAGAAAGCTGCTACTGTCCAGCCAAATAGATGTCTTCCCTTTGTTTATGAATGGCAGAAAATAAAGTATTCCTGGGTGCTCAGTATTGTAAAATCTGACTACCATCTCAAATTTCTGTCGTTCTCTTCCCCCCCCCCCCCCCCAACAAAAAAACATCTGACCTCAAGTACCTCAAACTCACATCCAACTATTTTACGAAGAAGTTGCAGTTCTGCAAGCCAATACAATAGAACCTGTTTGATGCAGGAAAGAAATCAGGGTTTCTATTCCAAATGTTTTCTCATTCTCAAAAAGGCTGGAGGATTATATCCTATCTTAGACCTCAGGGACTTCAACTTATTTCTTTGCAAAAAGAAATTAAAATGGACACTCTTCTCTTCATCCTCCTGTGCTTGACTAAAGGAGATGGGCTATGTTGACTGGATCTCAAGAATATCTACAATCAATCCCTGCATTTTGGTTGAATTGGTATATCTTCACATCATTCTGCAAACCAGCAATTACCAATGCAAGGTACTTCCTTTTAGCATCTCAGGACCCAGGGTTTTCAGCAAATGTCTGGTGGGTGTACCAACTCATAGCTTCATCAAGGGCTCTAGTTGTCTTTCTTCAGCAACATAACAATTGATCATCTTCAAAGCCTCAGCTTTCTCATCAACTTAAAAAGAAAAAATCAACATTTCAGCTTAGAAAGAAGATCTCATTTATTGGAGGACAGAATGCAAAAGCTAATGTACTGTGTCCAAAACGTTCATTGCTCCTCATATGTGACAACAAACTTATTTGTAGATGTTGGATTAATATAATTGCTACAGTCCATGTTATACCTTTACTTCACCTCAAAATGAAAGCCACAATATGACCTCAAATTCTAATGGAATCAGCATACCCAACCTTGCTTTTGTACATTTGGAACTTTGTTGCATCCTAATACTGAGGGTTCCTTTTACTAAGGCGCGGAAGGGCTAATATGTGAGTAGCGCACGCCAAATCGGCACTGCACTAGCCCAGTGGTACTTCTGAGTTTGGTGCGTGCCGAATCCCGCAGTAGAAAATAATTTTCTATTTTCTACTCTGGGGTGGGGGGCCTTCCCGGTGGTAACAGTTGGTGCACGCTGCATGGTTACCATAGGGGAAGTCAATGGGTGGTAGTAAGGGCTCAGGCCGTAAATAGGCGTGTGCTAGTTTTAATTTCAGTGCATACCCATTTCCCAGCCCATTAAAAAAAAAGCACTTTTTCCCAGCCACGGTAAAAAAAAAAAAAAAGGCCCAGCGTGTGCTTAAAACATACGCCCACACTACCACAGGCCACTTTTTACCATGGCTAAGTAAATGGACCACTGAGTGCAGAGTCCACCTTGGATCTCAACTCACACAGGGAATCTAGTCAGAAACTGAAATAATACTCCCTATCATTTGGAATTGAAGAAACAGATTTTACTCACTTAGAATGTTTGCCATCTTCTCTAGCATCAGTCAGAGCTGATCCAAATGAACAGATTGTTGTGTTTTATGTCAACAAACAAAGGGGTGTGGGTTCTTTTCAAGCTATGTCTAGCAGCAGTGTGAATTTTGGACATTGGTTCCAATTGCATATGAATTCAAGCCAGCTGCATACCAGGCCCTCAGAACCACATAGCAGACAACCTCAGCAGAGTAATTAGTCCTCAGAAATAGTTTCTAAACTCTTATTACAGGATATTTTTTTTACACTGGGTCACTCAAATAGATCTCTATGCCAGCAGCAAAAGTAAAAAGCTGCCCCTTTCAGTGCACCAATCTCCAGATCACCCAGTGAGAGATCCAGTTATCATAAACTTGACTTGGGTGCCTTCTTTATGCTTATCCAGTCATCACTTTACTAGTTTAAAAAAAAAAAAAAAAAAGAAGAAGACCACCTTGTACAAATTTCAGAGGAGGCCCAGTACAGTGATTGTTGTAGCATTGTACTGGCTCTGACTTTTTGAAGGGCTCCTTCTAGAAAGGCGCCAAACCTTCCAACCTTGATAACACACAAACTTGTGCAAGGATTTTGCTATTTGAGAAATGGATAGATAAGTATAGATCCAAGATAATATGCTGTATTCTCTGGTCTTTTTGCATCCCATCTTTCAAATCATTAGTGCAAACATTTGTGGAGCTTGAGCATTGTCTAGTTGGCTCCAAGACATCTTGGTAGTAGCAAGAAAGCCTTTCATGAGACGTTCATATTCATTTAAAAGGAAAATATTTTCAGGCTGATATTTCACTAACAGACAAGTCCCATTTCATTATCTTCCAAACATGATATAACTCTGTCTATATCATCTTTATCACCTAGGGCTTCAAGTGTGCTCTATCAGAGTACATCTACATATATTCTCAGTCTATGTTGGCCTCTGCTTCCCAGTATCCAATCATTTCAAGATTCATAAGGGAGTGTCATCATGTCAAACTACCAATACAGAAGCCTCCTGTGCCATGGGACTGCACAGAATATACATTTTTAAATAAATAAAAAATTGGGCCCATGGAATCGTAATCTCTCAAGAATCTAACCTGGAACATACTCATTCTAGTAGCTGTTACTTTGGCTAGAAAACTCGAACTTCAAGGCTACGGGAGGAAGCTATCAAAGTGGGCTACTGTTAAGATGGGTTGTTTTACTACAAGTCATACTTATTTTAGCGCAAGGTCTCATTGCATCAAATGGGATCCTGTGCTAAAATAGCATGACTTGTAAAATAACCTGTCTTAACAGTAGCCCAGATTGATAACTCTCCTCCCTTAGTCATATATGAATCTTATACTTGGTTTCATTCTAATAAAATAGGACTATAAAACATAAGAGTTGTCACACTGGGTCAGACTAAGCCCATCTAGCCCAATATCCTGTTTCCAACAGTGGCCAGTCCAGGTCTCAAGTATCTGGCAGAGTCCCAAAAAGTAGCAATATTCAATACTAGTTAGCCTCAGCAATAAACAGCGGCTTTCCACAGGTCTGCTTTAATAATAGGTTATGGACTTTTCTTCCAGGAACAGTAACTGCTTTTACCACTTGCTCTGGCAATGAGTTCCAGAGCTGAACAGTACATTGAGTAAAAAAAATATTTTATAGACCTTTATCATATCTCCCTTCCGCTGTCTGTTCTCCAAGCTGAAGAGCCCTAACTTCTTTAGCCTTTCTTTATATGAAAATTACTCCATGCCCTTAATCAATTTGGTAGCCCTTTGTACCTTTTCCAATTCAACTACATCTTTTTTGAGATGTGATCAGAAGTGCAAACAATACTCAAGGTACAATCTCACCATGGAATGATAACAGAGGCATTATGATATTCTCTGATTACCCTAATACCTAATTTTTTTTTTTTTTTTTTTTTGCAACTACTGCACACTTAACAGAAGACTTTAACATATTGTCCATAGTGACCCCTAAATCCTTTTCCTCGGTGGTGACTCCTGATGTAGTACCTAGTATCATGTATCTTTAATTTGTATTATTCATCCCAATGTGCATCACTTTGCACTTATCCACATTAAATTTCATCTGCCATTTGGATGTCCAGTCTTCCAGATTCCCAAGATCATCCTGTAATGTCATGTAGTCCACATGCGGTTTCACAACTTTGAACAGTTTCATGCCATCTGCAAATCTGATCACCTCACTAGTCAATTCCATTTCTAGATCATTTATAAATATGTTTTTTAAAAATTGCTGGTCCCATTACAGATCCTTGTGGCACTCCAATATTCACCTTCCTTCATTGAAAGAAATAGCCATTTAATCTTACTCTCTATTTTCTATCATGTAACCAGTTCCCAATCCACAACAGAAAATTGCCTCCTATCCCATTCCAGGAGACTATCAGGAGGGACTTTGTTAAAAGCCTTCTGAAAACGTAGAGACACTACATCAACCAGCTCACCTTTATCTACATGTTTATGTTTATGCTTTTTTGGCACTTTATATACCGCCTTTCCACAAATGCAAGCAAAGTGGTTTTCAATCTAAACTTTTAAAAGATGGGGGGGGGGGGGGGAAACTACAAAACCATACAGGAAAGAGAAAAAAAAAACAGGTCTTCTCCACAAATAGCAGGATTCTTCAGATATACAATCTCACATAAGAATAGCCATACTGGGTGAGACCAATGGTCCATCTAGCCAAGTATCCTGCTTCCAACAGTGTCCAATCTAGGTCACAAGTACCTGACAGAAACCCAAATAGTAGCAACATTCCATTCTATAAATCCTGGGGCAAGCAGTGGCTGCCCCCATGTCCATCTCAAAAACAGACTATGGACTTTTCCTCCAGGAACTTGTCAAAACCTTTTTTAAACTCAGATATGCTAACTGCTGTTACCACATCCTCTGCTAGCAAGTTCCAGATTTTAACTATTCTTTAAATGAAAATATATTTCCTCCTATTTGCTTTAAAAGTATTTCCATGTAATTGTCCCCTAGTCTTTGTACTTTTTGAAAGAGTTGAAAAATCGATTCACTTCTACCTCTTCTACACCATTCAGAATTTTATAGACCTCAATCATATCCCCCCTCAGCCATAGGAGCCAACTTTTCAAAATGATTGGGGGTGCTGAATTTTTTTTACAGGTGGTGTATTCCCCCCCCCCCCCCCCCGGTACCTTAACATCCTGCCTGCTGCAGTCTTCACCTGGGCAGTGGCATCAACACTCAAAGGCTGCCTGCAACTTGCACCAGGACTTCTTCCCTGAACAGTCCCGCCCCTCAGTCCCCCTGTACTATGCAAATATAAAGAGATGCAAATTTCAAAAACTGACATGTTTCAATCACTATACTATAGGACAGGTTAACAAATACAAATAAGAGGAGACTGATCCAAGATGGCATCGGGGTAGGACGTGGAGTTTCTGTCTCCGGAGATTTTCTAATTAGTTCTATCTTTTTCCTTAAAACTATGCCTAAAAGGAAAAGTGCAAGGAGGTATCTCCTTACCCTCCACAGACCCTACTCGACGGCAACCTCCGATTACAGATTTCATGGTCCCTGTTACACTAGTGGGCGTTCTGTTGACCGAGACAGAGAGGAGCCTCGGCCAGGAGAGTGAGGTATCACTCAGCCCACAAAGTCCGCGTTTACCTCGAGAGGCAGGAAGCGACGTGGGAGGAAGTCCCGCCCAGCAGCTTGGGATTGAAGCTGAGGAGTTGGGGAAGGAGAACTCCTTCGGAGCAGCGCTGCCCCAGGTGGGAATTTCCCGCGAAGATCCAAGCCAAACATTCACACCCAAGAGTAGCAGTAATGTGGGTAACATCCTGGAAGAAGTTTCTGCCGCTCAGAAGATGGCGGAAAAACGACCTGAACCAGCACTGCAACTCCTACCCTTGGAGAAGCCAGGAAAGGTGACATTGGAGTCTTTGTGGGGGGTGATGGAATCGCTGCATAAGATTTGTCTTAGTTTTGTTTCTAGTTCTAATGCAAATACTTTGATGATAGAGTCTCTTCAGACTGAAATGATTTCCCAAGCTAAAAACTTGAAACAATGCGAGGCCTCACTGTCTCAATTAAAAGAACAAGAAAGTAAGCTGCTCCAAAATGCAGATCTGGTGCATAGGAAGATTGAGAATCTGGAGAATGGGGCTAGAAATTTGAACTTGAGGTTTATGAATTTTCCCTTTGTTAAATATACCCCAGTGAGAGATTTGTTTCATACAAGAGAAGTGTTTAATTATTCTGAGGCTAACTTTCCCCCAATACAAAAACTTTATTTGCTGCCTGTCAAAGACTCCAAGGAGAAAGATAATATACCTGTGGAAAGTGCAGTGGAAACATTGAATGTATCAGCTTTACTTCAGCAATCACAAGAAGAGGTTGAATTTAGATCTACTTTGGTGATATCTTTTGTCTTTCTCATGGATAAGGAGGCTATTTTGAGACAACATTTAAGACAAATTTCCTCTGTGGTATTTTTTGGGGAAAGAATTCAAATATTTCCGGATGTATCTAGATCTACACAGGAGCGGACGAAAAAATTCTTGATGATGAGACAAGAGATGATACAATTGGGGGCTAAGTTTCAGCTTAGATTTCCTTGTAAATGTGTAGTCTATTATGAAAATAAGACATATCATTTATTTGATACTTTACAACTTTGTTCCTTTTTAAATGCAAGGTTACCTAAGCCACCATAGGTCTCCACGACGGACTTTAATTTGTTTAAGTTGTAACAAACCCGACGCTGTCTTGCTTCTAAAATTTATTGTTACTTTGTTTAATATCCTTATCTTCTTGTAAGGTTTAAATCAGTCTCCCCACATTTTGAGGACTATGATTAAATAATAGTTTCCTGTGGGGGTTATCCCTTAATTAAGTTTTATTACTACTGAAGTTATATTGTGTATGTTTCTTGACAAAGCTTTGCTTTGGAATGTAATAAAAATTGCATAAACAACCACCATATCCAAAGGAGTGGAGGAGTGAGTTAGAGGTTTACAGCAGAACCCGAATCGGCGGAACCACTCCTAAACACTTATGAGAAATCAACTTGGAGTTTTTGGCTCCCGTGGAGGTTACATTGAATACCATCTGGAAGGCGCTTTGGGACCTAATGGTGGCAGTAAATAATTTTGTTTCAGATATAATTTTATTAGAGAGTTACATGGACAATTCAACTGAACCCTTTGAGAGTAAAAAATTGATATAACAAATGATTCTACATGAGCAAGAAGTGGTTATGATTTTGAAAATGATAATAGACCAGAAATTTTGAATAATAAAATTAATATCATTATAGATGATTAATATCGAGATTATTGTTTTTCCCAGAGTTCCGGGTATGACTCCTAAAGTTTTCCTCAGAAATATTTCCTCAAACTATTACTTTAAAAGGAGTGAAGCCTGTGAAAACTGGGATTACTTTAATCAGTGAGATTTGAATTAAAGACTTAAGTATATGTATTGTTAAATAACTTCTGGTTTTTAAAAGAGAAAGAATGTAATCAGATGTATTATTTCTAACTAATATTGTCAATAAGAATGTTTTCAATGAAATGATTTGACTATACACTGTATTGGCCTTGAAGAAGCCAAACAGATGATCAATGTGGAATAATGAATTAGACAAGTAATATCTGGGGATAATCAGGTTAATACCACGTTTTTTTTCTGTTTACTGTTTAATTGATCTCCTTATCTTGTTTCACTCTCCCTATCTAGTGGTCTAAGGAAGAGAATAGAATTACCTGACTGAAATAATTCCTACATATTACTTTCTCTGTATTTCCAGCAAGTTGTTTTATCACTTGTAAAAATTTAAATGGTTATAAATAAAAATTTTAAAAAGAATTACATAAATAAAAAAATTTTAAAAACCCAAATACAAATAAAACAAAAAATGGAAAATATGATAATATCATTTTATTGGACTAAATACATTTTTCAATTAGCTTTCAGAGGCCAAAACCTCTTTCCTCAGTATACTGCTGTTACGGTATTCTGTTCTGACATGGGAAAGCAGGGTTTGGTCTCCAAATATTAGTCAAAAATGTATTAAAATTAGTCCAATAAAGATATTACCTTATTTCCATTTTCTGTATTTATTAAAACAGCTACCACACTACTTTATACTAAACTAAAAATAAAATTCATTTTTCCTACCTTTGTTGTCTGGCCATTTATTGTTTCTAATTGTGTTGGTCTCAGTCTCTTGTTTCTTCTTTCCTCGATCTTAACTCTCCCCCCTTTCCATCCAGCATCTGCCCCCTCTCTTCCCCTTTCCATCCAGTGTATATTTTCTCCATCCATGTGTAGTTTTTCTCTTCCCTTTTCCTCATCTCAGTCAGTATGTATCTCCTTCCTCTGTCTTCCCTCTCCTCCATCCATGTCTGGCATTTTCCTCTACTCCCTCCATCCATGTCCAGCATTTCTCCTCTCTCTCCCCCCTCCATCCATGTTCATCTCACTTCCTCTTTTCCCTCCCCTCCATCCATGTCCAGCATTTCTCATCTCTCCCCTCCATCCATGTGCATCTCCTCCTCTGTCTTCCGTCCCCTCCTCCTCCATCCATGTCCAGCATTTCTCCTCCCCTCCATGTGCATCTATTTCCTCTGTCTTTCCTCCACTCCATGTCCAGTCCAGCATTTCTCCTTTCTCCCCTGCCCTCCATCCATGTGCATCTCCTTCCCTACATGTGCATCTCCTTCCTGTCTTCCCTCTCCTCCATACATGTCCAGCATTTCTCCTGCCCTCTCCTCCATCCATGTACAGCAACTCTCCTCTCTCCCCTGCCTTCGCCTCCATCCATGTCCAGCAGCTCTCCTCTCCCTGCCCTCTACTCCATCCATATCCAGCAATTCTCTCTCCCCTGCCCTCCCCTCCATGTCCACCGATTTTCTTCTCTCTCCCCTCCCATTCATGTCCAGCAATTTCTTCTCTCTCCCCTGCCCTCCTCCCCATTGATCCATATCCAGCAAGTCTCCTCTCTCACCTGCCCTCCCCTCTCATCCATGTCCAGTGAATTCTCTCTCCTCTGCCCTTCCCTCCATCCATGTCCAGCAAGTCTCTGTCCCCTGCCCTCTCCTCCCTCCATCCATCCATCCATCCATGTCCAACAAGTCTCATCTCTCCCCTGCCCTCTCTTCCATGTCCAGCAATTTCTCCTCTCTCCCCTTCATGTCCAGCGATTTCTCCTCTCTCGCCTGCCCTCTTCTCCCATCCCCTCCATGTCCAGGAACTCGCCCCAAACACCACCTGCCCCTTTTCAGCCCCCCCCCCCGAGCTCCAGTCCCAGTCCGACCTGTTCTCCCACAACAGTCCTCCGTCCTTGCCTTCCTACCGCACAGAATTTAAAACTCATTTTACCTCAAGTCGGGGCAGCAGTGAAAGGCGAGCAGGCTCATTGTCAGCCTTTCCTTCTCTATCAGCTCTGGTCCCACCCTCATTTCCTGTTTCCGCATGGGCGGGACCAGAGCTGAGAGAGAAGGGAAGGCTGAAGATGAGCCTGCTCGCCTTTCACTGCCGCCGCAACCTGCTGTAAAATGAGTTTTAAATTCTGGTGGCAGGAATGTGAGGATGGAGGACTGTTGAGGGAGAAGAGGGCAGGCAGGTTAGGCTTGGGTTGGAACCAGAACTTCTGATGGCTCATTCTGGTTGGGTCCAGTGACGGCGGGTTAGAAAATATTGGGGGTGCTCGAGCACCCAGAGCACCCAAGGAGTTTGCATCTATGCCCTCAAGCTATCTCTTTTCCAAGCTGAAGAGCCCTAACCTCTTTAGTCTTCATATGGGAGGAGTTCCATCCCCTTTATCATTTTGGTCACTCTTCTTTCAACTTTTTCTAAATCTGCTATATCTATTTTGAGATGTGGTGATCAGAATTGAATGCAATACTCAAGGTGAGGTAGCACCATGGAGTGATACAGAGGCATTATAATATTCTTGGTCTTATTTAGCATTCCTTTCCTAATAATTCCTAGCATCCTGTTTGCTTTTTTTGGCCACTGCCACACACTGGACAGAAGATTTTAGCATATTGTTAGAATATCAATGAAATGCTTTGATGTCCCCATGCATACCTCCTACCCACCCCCACCCTCCCAGACTGTCAAAGTAATGCTTGGACGTCTCAGTCATATTGTGACAAGGCTAAATCCCCGATGTATGGAATGAAGCAGCAAAACCCTAAACTACATCTCCCAGAATGCATTTCTAGTCCCTGCTGGGGGAGCCCCGGGGATAGGCAAGCTGGCCATATACGGTCTCTGACCACAAGAGGGAGGGAGAATGAAGGAGCCCAGTTCCCTGGACCCGCAATCAGTATAGCATGCAGCCCACCTGTAATAGAGGGGGGTGTGGTGAGAAGCATGAGGAGGATTGGATGGAAGAGGGGGATTAATCAGGCTGAGCAGGGAGAAGAAGGAGAATGAAATGGGAGCCTGAGAGCCCTGAGGAGTACAGTACCTGAAGGTTTGCACATCTACCTTGGTTGGAAGTTATTTTGATTTAAACCCTGCTTGAATAGAGAAGCCTGTTTTTCTTGGGTGAGGACTGTTTGCTTTGGGGAAACCTTGACTGTTGGGGAGGTGGCTGGAAGAATTACCCAACCTGGTTCCCCCAAGCTTAAACCTGATTAGTTTGGAGAGACTGTGGAAATTGGAAAGGCTCCTTTAGGAAGGGGAAGCCAGATGCTTAATGTTTGCTGCTTGAGGGGGGAAGCCAAATGCCTAATGTGTGCCGCTTGATTGGGTGTGCCTGGTGCCTGGGAGAGAAGGTCTCAAGGCAGGAGGGCCAGGAGGAGCCTCTCAAAACCAGGAAGGTACTAAATGTCCTGATGGTATAAGGCTGTTGGGCTTGATAACTGGTTAAGTAGGGGGAGCCGTGTCCTAAAAGACTGAGCACACATTAACTGAAGTGTTTGTCATGAACTTGGAAAATAAAAAAAATATTTTAAAGTCTCAACTGCTGGCATTTTGTGGAGTTCTGGCTATTCGGGGGGGGGGAGGCTTCCTTCCTCCCCCCCCCCCCCCCCCCCCACATACTGGCACAGCAGGCTCGTTTACTACTACTACAATATATACTATCTGCTACCACATTTGCTTATTTCCGATCTGACGAAGAAGGGCAACCTTCGAAAGCTAATCAAGAAATGTATTAAGTTATGTTCAATAAAAAAGGTATCATCTTATTTTCTTTTCCATGTTTTATTTTGTTTGATTTCTATTGATAACCTTAAGAGTGGACTAACACGGCTACCACACCTCTCTATTTAGCATATTGTCTGCAATGACCCCTAGATCTTTTTCTTGAGTGCTGACTCCTAAGGTGGAACCTAGCATCAGGTAATTCTTCCCAATGTGCATCACTTTGCATTTGTGCACAATAAATGTCTTCTGCCATTAGGATGCCCAGTCTTCCAGTTTCCTAAGGTCTTCCTGTAATTTTTCACAATCTGCATGTGTTCTGACAACTTTGAATAGTTTTGTGTCAGCTGCAAATTTAATCACCTCACTCATCATTCCATTTTCCAGATCATTCATAAGTATGTTAAATAGCACCAGCCCCAGTACAGATCCATCCAGCACTTCACTATTTACCCTCCTCTATTGAGAAAAATGGCCATTTAACCCTATCCTCATTTTTTTGCCTCCTATCCCATGACTTTTTAATTTTCTCAGGAGTCTCTCCCCACTTGCATTACTCCTTGCTCTCTGAAATTAACTGTAAATGGCAGCTGATGCCCTTGCACTATGCAGCACAAAACTTTACACTAGTTTCTCAGGGGTAATTTCTCTGAATGAGTTAGTTTTGTGCATACTATGACAAGAATGAACCAGTATGTCTAGTATGATCTCAGTCACTTGAATGTATTACGCTTGCCGTAGTGCTCTCATTATGCCAAAGACAGCTTCTTTTTGAAGTTCATAAGACGTAGCACAGATTATACTTTATTTCATTTACTATACCACTGGGCTTACATAAGAATACAGCAGTGAACAATATTTAAAAAAATAATAAAAGAAAGTAAAACCAGAAAAGAACTACACTATCAATAGGAAAGCACAAACAATCCAACCCATACACACAAAAAGAAGTAAAACACAAGCAAACATAAAAATGAAGACCACAAACAGACCTGCAGGTACCTAACCCTGTCCTTCAGGAAGGGGAAAACTAAAAGCAGCCATTAAAAATGAGCTTTAATCACATGCTTAAACAACCCTGTGTGCCCTAGGGTAGGGCTCAAATAAAAATACCACCTTTTCTGGTAGATTCCAGGTGTGCCATAATCAAAAGAGGTATGGAGGGGCATTTTTGATATGACGTCTAAGTCCGATTTTAGATGTTTTGCAAAAACGCACAAAATTTGAAAAGGCAAGATGTTCATTTTGAAAAAGAAAAACATCTATCTTTTGTTTTCGAAAATATTGTTTCTAATAAGGTTTTGTGCTTTGGACGTTTTGTTTTTTTGGGGGTTCATTTTCAATCAAAAAGTGTCCAAGTGCAAAATGCACAAAATCAAGCCATTGGGATGTAGGAAGAGCCCACATTTTTAGTGGACTGGTCCCCTAGACATCTCAGGAAAGCAATAGGGCACCCTAGGAAGCACCGCAGTGGACTTCATAAAATGCACCCAGGTACACATCTCACCATTGCTCTCTTATCTTGTCTGCTGAGCCCCCCCAGAACCCCCAACTGTACACCACTACCGTAGCCCTTATGGGTGAAAGGGGCATCTATATGTGGGTACAGTGGGTTTCTGGTGAGTTTTGGAGGGCTCATCATTTCCTCCACAAGTGTAACAGGGGGAGGTATGGGTGTGGGTCCACCTGTCTGCAGTGCACTGCACCCAACATTAGACTGCTCCAAGGACCTGCATGCTGTTCTAATGGACCTGAGTGTAACATCTGAGGCTGGCATAGAGACTGGCAAGTATTTTTTAAATCACATTTTCTGGGGGTGGGAGGGGGTTAGTGACCACTGGAAGAGTAAGGGGAGGTCACCACTGATTCCCTCCAGTGGTCATCTGGTCATTTAGGGCACCTTTTTGTGCCTTATTTGTTATAAAAACAGGTCTAGCACAAAACGTCTTAGTTTTAGTCTTGGATGGTTTTGTTTTGTTACATTATGGCTGATAAATGTCCAAGTGTTAGGAATGCCCAGATCTTGCTCTTAACTTGGCCCTCACATGCCCCTTTGTGATTTGAACGGGCCATAGAAAAACGTCTAAAAATTGGTTTTGAAAATACCAATTTGGATGTTTTTGTGAGAAAAATGGCTAAATGCAGATTTATGCCACTTTTTGGATGTTTTTCTTTTTTGAAAATGAGCTCCACGGTCAACATAAAAGCATTCTGAGTCCACAAAGAATGTGGAAGAATATAAGGCAGAACCAAAACCGCCAAAGGAGCAGGGATCTTTTCAAAATATGCCCCAAGTCTTAGAGCCAAAACCTTAAACAAAACCCTAAACTTAACAGGCAACCAATGGTACCGCAAATAAAGTGGCATCATATGCCACTACCTTCTCTTACATGAGCACGCAGTTATGGAATGCATTACCTACAGACTTGAAAGCAATCAACGAAACAACTATCTTTCGAAAATCTCTGAAAACATTCTTCTTCAACAAGGCCTACAATGAGAGCCTACTACCTCACTAAGTCACCTCACCAACCCACTCAATTATGAACGCCCACCTTCTATAACTACCCCAATCACTCTCTTCCCTTCCTTGATCGCTACACATTACTAACTGTATCTGATACCCTGAAATGACAATATTAACAAATCTATGTAAGATACATTGAGCCTGCAAATAGGTGGGGGAATGTGGGATACAAATGCAATAAATAAATAATAAATTATCATACCTTTATGCCCTACCCAGAATACAGCTAGCCATATTTTGCAAAGTTTGCAATTTCTTTAAATTTGCAGTTGACAAACCTACTAACATAGCATTAGAATAATCCAAATGAAGCAGAAAAAAATGCATGGATCAAGGTGTGAATGCCTTATCAAAACAGTTGTGAATTGTACGCAGCCTATGAAGGATAGCATAGCCCTTTTCTGCCAACACATTCACTTGATCAGTGAGTCAGCTGACAATCACAACCCCGAAATACCTGAAAGTCTCTATCACCTTACAGAAACGCCCAGTAATGTCACTGAGAATGTACTGCAGTCATCTCTCCCAGTCACCAAGTATGCCGTGGTCTTGTTAATATTCAAAACCAAACGATGAATCCCAAACCAAGAGACTGAACATAAAGAACTCTGTAAAATAGACAAATCCAGAGAATGCTTTGACATTTCAGCCACCAATAATCATCTGCAAAACAAATGGACTAACTCCATATTGCTGTATCACTGACAATAGAGGAGTTAGAAACAAATTAAACAACATAGATAAAAGGGCAGAATCCTATGGCACCCCACTAACCAATGATCTAGAACCAGAAAGTACCTGTCCCTTCATCACACCCAGCCAAAAAAAAAAAAAATCATTAAACCACCTCAGTACCGTTCCTCCAATCCCTATTGACACCAAATGGCACAGTCAAAGCTGAAGTGAGATCCAGGGAAACAACCAAAACCAAGCATCCTCTGTCAAGAATTCCTCAGACCTCACTAACAAACTCCACTTATGTAGTTTCAGTACTATAACCATACCGAAAAGCCAACTGCCTAGGATGAAGTACAGCAGTCTTCTCCACAAAATCCAACAACTGGCGTTCCACAGCCTTTTCCAACAACTTTGTCAAAAAGCCAATGACTGATAAAGGCCGGTAACTTTCAGGCTTTAGGGGATCTAATGCACCCTTGATGACAAGTCTAACCAGAGCATGTTTCCATGCCTGAAGATATTCCCCAGTCTCCAATAAATGCCAGCATTATACCACTGTTTTCTAGGATCTAACCTAGTACCTAATCTACTAAGTGGTACATAATTCTGCAAAACAGTCCTCAATCATTTGCACCATAGTGCTATTTCCTCTGTTAAAGATCTATCCGTTTAATCAGCAAGAAAGCTGTGAGACAACAGCAGAAGAGTCAACAGATTCACCTTATTCAAATTACGGAAGTAAACTTCCTCCAGTCGAGCCTGTACAATAGGAATTTCCACTCCCTGCAAAACAAATTGTACCAACTTGTGATCAGACCACAATAAAGATCAACGAGAAACATCTCGAACCACCAAATCCACAAACAATGAGGAAAAGATTATATCCAGTATATGACCTCCAGAATGGGTAGGTTCTCCAACCCATCGAAGGAGATCCAAATCATGGAGCAAAGAAAGAAAAGGAAACACTTAACCACCACTAATGTCATCAATGTGAATATTAAAATCTCCAAAGAAAACAATATTTTGAAAGGAAGTAACCAATTCAGCAATCATTTGCAGCACCAACTCCCTATTCCCAGCTGATAAATTCAGGGGACAGTAAAAAAAAAAAAAAAGCTAGATAAAACACATCCACATGGCCCAATTTCACCAATAACAATTCCTTATATACAGAAATCTCCACACAAGGATAGTTCTTATTGCATTAAATAGCCAACCCCCCCCCCCCCCCCCCCCCCCCCCACACACACGCACACACATCTTTACCGGATTTACCGTAATACAACATCGTCATAAAACACTTCGGCATCACCTGCAACAAATAAAATTCCTCCCCTTCATGCAACCACTACATTCTGGGAGAGATCCTCCAACAACTGGTCATTTCTATCTTATACCTCAAGGATCGACAGTTAAGCAATAAAAATTTCAGTGTAAAATTACCTTGACAAGGCAGGTGAGAATGCCCATTAAAACACAAAAGAACTAAATAGTGCACCCCTACAGATACACTAGATCCATAACAGCCAGTGACTAATCTATTATAGGGCACCATAAAATCTAACAGACGTCCATGAAAAACAGTTAACCAATACAAACCAAAGAAATCTAACCTCAAACAAGTTGTGCTGACCGCCAAAATAGGACAGAGTTTTATGCAATCCCATTTATGCACTATACCTGGCCGCTTAAGTGCTGATATCTACTGACTCCACCCCCGGAATGCAGAAGCGTAGCCAGAGGGAGAAGAGCGGATTACGTAGGTGTGCATGTGCGCTGTGTAGGCATGATGGAGCACCTGAAAAATAGGTGCTAGCACTAGTAGAAGTCCGTTTAGGGGAGCAGTCACTCACCTGGCACTCCACCTAGCTATGCCTCTGCTGGAACAACCCCAACATAGTTGGCTAAATCACCATGACTATCAGCAGGGCTTTTTTTGAGGGGGTACTTGGGGGTACTGAGTACCGGCACCTTTTCCATTGTCTGCTAAAATTGACCAATGGTCCCCAAGTTTTAATGAAAGTGCTCAGGCTCTACACATCAATTCTGCCTTAGATTCTGGGACTGGTTATTCTGGGGTGGGTCCCTCAGTGATCACCTCACCCTTAAGGGTGGCCTGGCATTTGAGTACAGGCACCTTTTTTGGGAGAAAAAATGCACTGACTATCAGCCACTATCTACTTCAAATGTAGCTTAACCACTAGGCAACTACCAACTATTTTTGACTAATTAAACTTCTTGGATTACTACTGAAGTGAAAAGTAGTTTAACTATGTAGTTAACAACAAATTAAATAACAAATGCCCAGCATCAGTACCAGTTACCAGTGGAGGAGTGGCCTAGTGGTTAGAGCACCGGTCTTGCAATCCAGAGGTGGCCAGTTCAAATCCCACTGCTGCTCCTTGTGATCTTGGGCAAGTCACTTAACCCTCCATTTCCGCAGGTACAAACTTAGATTGTGAGCCCTCCTGGGACAGAGAAATATCCAGTGTATCTGAATGTAACTCACCTTGAGCTACTACTGAAAAAGGTGTGAGCAAAATATAAATAAATAAACCACAAAAAGGAAGGAGTAATATAGAGGTATCTTCTTGCCACTGGCCCCAGCCAAGAAAAGCTGTGGTTCCTCCATAGTAAAGTGGCCCAGGCTTCTTCTCCAGGGCATGGCAGAGCATTCAAGAGCTCATGGGCTCAGAGGGCTCTATGGTGCTCACTACCGTTTCTGCTGCAGGGCCAGAGATACAATGTTGGTGTCAGTCGCTGTCGGCAGCACAAGGAGGAAGAAGGTTTAAAATGTGGATGGGTCAGGGCTTCAGCCAGAAGCAAAAGGAGGGAGAGAGGCATGAAGGAATATGCTGGACCAAGGGGAGAGCAGGAAATGCCTTAGGAGGTGATTCTGAATTTTCTGAATGCATGACGTGGGAGAGGAGCAATCTGAAAAAAATGAAAGGGATCCCATCCACGGACATCTACCCAGTGCCCAATATGTGGTTAAAGCAGCCCTGCTTCTGATTACAAGGACTTTATGCTTCCCTCAAAATTTGATAGGGGGCTTCTCCTGCCCAGTGACTGACTGGTTGAAGTAGGGTAAGCAGGTTGATGTAGTGTATCTAGATTTTCAGAACGTGTTTGACAAAGTCCCTCATGAGAGGCTCCTGAGAAAATTAAAATAGGAAGCAATATTCTCTTGTGGATTAGGAATTGTTTAATGGCTAGAAAACAAAGGGTGGGGTTAAATGACCGGTGCTTCTTAAGTACCTCTTTTATCAAGCCGCGCTAGTGGTTCCAGCACATCAATGCCGACAGAGCCCATTCAAGTAAACGGGCTTTGTCGGCATTACCACATCGGGAGTTGCTAGTGCAGCTTGATAAAAGAGGCCCTAAGATATTTATTAATGATCTGGAAATGGGAATGACGAATGAGGTGATTACATTTGCAGACAACGCAAAACTATTCAAAGCTGTTAAAATGCATGTGGATTGTGAAACATTGCAGGAAGTTGGAAGACGGCATGCAAATGGCAGTTGAGATTTAATTTGGATAAGTGCAAAGTGATGCACATTGGGAAGAATAATACAAATCATAGTTATTTGATGCTAAGATCCACCTTAGGAGTCAGCACACAAGAAAAAGATCTAGGTATCATCGTACACAATATGCTGAAATCTGCCCACTGTGTGGCGATGGCCAAAAAAGCAAACAGATATTATAATGCCTTTGTATCACTCCATAGTACGACCACACCTTCAGTATTGTGTGCAATTCTGGTCGCTGTATCTTAAAAAAGGATATAGCAGAATTAGAAAATGTTCAAAGAAGAGGGACCAAAATGATTAAGGGGGTGGAACTCCTTTCATATGAGGAAAGGCTTAAGAGGTTAGGGACTCTTCAGCTTGGAAAAGAGACAGCGGAGGGGGCATATGATAGAGGTCTACAAAATACTGGGTGATATAGTGTGGGTAAACCTGAATCGATTTTTTACTCTTTCAAAAAGTACAAAGAATAGGGGGACACTTAATGAAGTTACATGGAAATGCTTTTAAAAACGAACAGGAGGAAATATTTTTTTCACTCATAGAATAGTTAAGCTCTGGAACTCACTGACAAAGGATGTGGTAACAGCAGTTAGCGTATCTGGGTTTAAAAAAGTTTTGAACAAGTTCCTGGAGGAAAAGTCCATAGTCTGCTATTGAGATAAACAAAGGGAAGCCGCTGCTTGCCCTGGGATCAGTAGCATGAATCTTGCTACTATTTGGGATTCTGTCAGGTACTTGTGACCTGAATTAGCCACTTGTTGGAAGCAGGATACTGGGCTTGATGGACAATTGGTCTTTCCCAGTATGGCTATTCTTATGTTTTTGCCCCTGGTACAAAATAAGTACCTGAATATATGTAAACTGCTTTGAATGTAATTGCAAAAACCTCAGAAATGCAGTATATCAAGTACCATTTCCCTTTCCCTTATATTCATACCACAAAGGCCAATCAAAGAGTAGGGATCCAGAATGTTCCACTTTGCGCACAGAGAAGGCACAGATTGGGAATTCTGCTACACTAGGATTAACCCACCCTCCTGAGCTAGGTCCTTGAACTGCTGTAGACTCTTCCACTTAGACTTACCATTTCAAAAAGGCAAAAGGTTAAAAAAAATGCAAGACTTAAACCAGGAGATTGGATTATCAGCCTTGCCTTGTAAGCAGTGGTTCTCAACCCTGTCCTTGGAACACACCTGCCAGTCAGGTTTTCAGGATACCCAAATGAACGTGCATGAAATAAATTTGTGTGCAGTACCTCCATTGTATGCAAATCCCTGAATAGCTGTTCTTATGTTCTTAAGAAACTGTCACACAAGTAGAGGCCTTCTTTAGGGGGGGTCTTTTACTAAAGATTAGTTTGAGTTATCTGCAGCGGGGCCCATAAGAATAAAATGGGACCTGCTGTGAATAGCTCAAGCTAACCTTTAGTAAAAGACCCCCCTTAGTCATTTGCGACTTGGTACTTGCATACAGGGGACTACCTTTACCTTTACCATTATGCTCCCACTAAAAATAGACAACAATATACAATAACAAATCACTGATATATATAAAATCTCATGAGCTGCCTGGATAGGCTGTCTTGTACAAATGTGTTTTTTTTTCAGTTATTTTCCAGAAATTCAAATTTTCTCTTTCCATCCTCAGTTCCAATGACAATTCATCAGCTGTCTGAACTGATCACTGACAAAATTTCATTCATAATAGTATGGTGTTCCAGGAGCAATGTGTACTGGGTGGCAGCTGAAGTTACTGCCAACGTACAGTGTAAGACGATCGATGCTTTTGCAACCAACCCAAGAGTTCAGTAGGATTGTCCATTTGTACTAGTAAAGTCCTAATTACAAACCAACAAAAAGGAACGAGGAAACAAAAAGTGTGGAAGTCAAAGCAGAGTGATATAAAAAGAAATCCTATCTTTTATTTCCAAAGGTGTCCTTTTAGTAAGCTGCGGGGAAAAGGGCCCTGCAGTAGTGGAGGGGGTCATTTTTCCCGCACGCCAGGGTCCTTTTTACCGCAGCAGGTAAAAAACCCCTAAAAAAATGACCTTGTGATAAGATTACTCTTACCACATGGCCATGCAGGGGGGAGCACTTAAGGGCTCCTGCACTAACCCAAGTGGTATCTGAGCAGCACACGGTGATGCCCGATCACCACCGGGTTAGCGACACACTATAAAATTTTTAAAAATTTACAGCACACCGGAAACACATCCGAATCAACACGAACGTACCTAAATCTACACTACCCAAGCTGCAAAGGACTCAAATACAAATCAACTTACGCATCCAGTTTTTCCTACATCAGCGCACAACTGTGGAACCAGTGGCGTCGCTACGTGGGGCTATAGGGGCCTGGGCCCCCGTAGATTTGTTCTTGACCCCCCCCCGCTGATGACCCTCTCGACCCCCCCTCCCGCTGCCAACCCTCCCCTGTTGTCGCCGTCAGCCACCTTTGCTGGTGGGGGACCCCAACCCCCACCAGTTGAGGTCCTCTTCTTCCGGCGCAAGGCTTCATTCTGTTTCTGTGAGTATGACGTCCTGCAGAACGAAGCCTTGTGCCGGAAGAAGAGGACCTCGGCTGGCAGGGGTTGGGGTCCCCCGCCAGCATAGGTCGGCGACGGCGGGGGAGGGTTGGCAGCGGGAGGGGGGTCGAGACTCTCAGCAGGGTCGTCGGCGGGGGGGGGTCAAAGTTGGTGGTGGTGGTGGGGGCGGCGGTTAGGGGGCTAAATTGTGTCCGCTCACCTCAGGCTCTGGACCCCTCTTCCGCTGAAGTCTGGCTACGCCCCTGTGTGGAACGCACTACCAAAAGCCTTGAAAACTGCGTACGACCACTTACACTTCAGAAAAACACTAAAAACTCACCTGTTTAAAAAGGCATACCCTACCGATCCAACATAAATGCCTGATCTCTGCAACACAACACTAAAGTTCGTAATAGAGAGTGCACGACTCTTCCGTTGCACGATTCGTTTATGTGGTCCTACCACATGAACCTTATCCTACCACAACATCTACTTTGCATTTGTTTACTCCGGAGTCTGCAAACACCTCTCTGGCACTATGTAAGCCACATGGTATGTGATTTGGACATTTTGTTTTTTGGTCCATTTTCAAAAAAAAAAAAAAACATCCAAGAGCAAAACGCACAAAATCAAGCTATCGGGATGTAGGAGGAGCCAGCATTTTTAGTAGATTGGTCCCCCAGACATCCCAGGAAAGCAATAGGGCACCCTAGGGGTCACTGCACTGCAGTGCACTTTATAAAGATGCTCCCAGGTACACACCTCACCACTGCTCCCTTACCTTGTCTGCTGAGCCCCCTCAAAACCCACCTAAAACCCAGTACCCCCAACTGTATACCTCTATCATAGCCCTTACGGGTGAAGGGAGCCTCTATACAGTGGGTTTCTGGTGAGTTCTGGAGGGTTCACAGTTTTCACCACAAGTGTAACGCACTGTACCCACCACTAGACTAATCCATGGACCTGCTTGCTGTTCTAATGGGCCTGAGTATAACATCTAAGGCTGGCATTTTTGGGGAGTGGGAGCCAAATGAGACTCAGTGAATGTTCACAGGACCTAGACAGAATGTGGGGGAAGAAGGAAGTAGAGGGTCTGCTATTTTGTTTTCTTCAGGATGTGAGGTTATGTGAACTTTTAGCTGGGGAAAAAAAGGGGGGAAATGCTAAGAGTCTTTGCCAGTTGATTTGAGCTTTGGGGACTTAGTGTTTTTTTAATTTATTAGTATTTGTATTGACGTCTAATACGTAGTGATTATTCAGCACCTTGCCTCAGTACCAGTTATTGCAGAGGACAGACCATAGGACCCCTGAAGCAGGTAGTTTCCCACCGAAACAAGGTTCCATGTTGGGTCTTTTTATACAAGGTACTTTGCCAATAAGGACTGTTCATCCATATTTGGCTGCTGGCAGTTTTTTTGGTTCGCCCCCTACTTTTGAGCTTGGTGAACTTTTAACTGGGGTAGAATTGAATAAACGTTTGTGATGCACTGTCCTTAATTTTGCAGCACAGATTGTACAGGTATTATGATCCCATCAATCATGATTTGTAACGGAAAATCATAATCATGATGTAAGGAAACTATTGTGGCTTCCATTTTGATTAAATTCAAAACACGATCATTGTTGATCAACCAAATATAAGTTACATTAAACCTTGCAATCAATGTGGAAGATTGGACATCAGAATCATCAGTAAAATGTGTACATCCTAAAATCAAGTTCTAATTCCTGTAATAGATTGCATAATGGAACATGTATAAATTGAACAAAACACAGATCCCTATGGTATTTCTTGTGATAATTGGGATCTCCATGTTTTTGTGAGGACTCAGATAAATATGGCTCATGCCATGCTCACACTGAACCCCTAAATCCCCACCCCAATTTGCACACATCTCTTTGAAAGTTGCTGTTATATCTAAGAATGACAAGTGTGCAATTTTTGTACTATTGAATTAAATACTGAAATGAGTTCAATCTTTAGCCTGTGTTGCAATCGAAAACCATACTGATGTCTTTTTTTATTATTAAGCATTAAACATAATTACAAGCAAAACAACTACTTGTCCAGAAAATAGGATAACATCGTAAATCAAAATTCATAACAGTAAACATTCTCAAAACAGAAAACAGTTATCCTCTCTCTGTCCCCATATTATGGAGAGCCTCACAAATAGAACACAGATTTAAAATTAATGAAATAATACCAATAAGTTAAAAGCATCAGGTGGTAAGAAATAATAATGCCCTAATTACCTTACTTTACACAGAGGGTCCACCAACCCATTACAAGGGAAACTTATTATCCAGAAAAAAACATGCTGATGTCATAAGATTTGCCATATTAAGACAGAACAAAGGTCCATCAAGACCAGTGTCCTGCTTCCAACAGTGGCCAGTCCACGTTAGAAGTACCTGGTAGAATCCCAAACAGTAGCAAGATTCTGGAACCCCAAAGAGTAGCAAGATTTCAAAATCCCAAAGAAAAGCAAAATTCCGGAACTCCAAAGAGTAGCAAGATTCCAGAACCCCAAAGAGCAGCAAGATTCCGGAACCCCAAAGAGTAGCAAGATTCCAGAACCCCAAAGAGCAGCAAGATTCCGGAACCCCAAAGAGTAACAAGATTCCGGAATTTCAAAGAGTATCAAGATCCCACGGTATCAAGATATTCCCACAGTTGACCAAAAACAACTTGTTCAATCACCTTTCCCAAAAACAGGAGACTTGAGAAGAGACAACAATTGCTACAAGCTATAGGATCAGCTGTAGATTTGTTCAAGCAGATTTGAAACACTGCTGGGACATTACTCTCAGCAAAGATGCATGTACTATGTCACAAAGAAAATGAAAACACATTTCATGTTCTGTTTTAATTGATGGCACTGACATAGTATCAATGGGACTTATGGTAGAGTTCATTTTCTGAAGTACCTCACTAATTTGACCCTGGTTGACAGGACTAAATTGCTTCCATAAAACAGGGGATATTATAGTGTCCTCTGACAAGTCAGTATCATTATGTTTTCATATTGATGACGACAGCTTATCAACCTTCTTAATAAAATAATCTAAGAAGGTGTGAGTTGAGGGCAAAACCTTCTCTAAAGAGATTTAAGAAACAAGAAGTAATACTTATACAGTAGAAAATAATTCACAGGGATGTGATAAGGATTGATTAATTCTCTGTGTATAATCCTTTTTGTTCTTTTGGCTTCATCAATATGATTATTTGCTAAAACCTCGTAGCAGTCACTTTTACAATTCTCTGATTGCTTTCTACATCATCTCTTTTCAGAGTGATGTAAATGCTTTTCCTTCTCAGCTTGCTCTCATGTATTCCGTGGGGCTTTTATACTTCATTTATTACAAGATTTTGACATTTAACTTGGCACAGTCTGAGTGCATTTACCTAGGGAAGAATGCTATTAATCACTCAATTCCCATATTCATTGGAACTTCAGCTTTAAACTGGTCTCAAGTGCTTCATGATGTTAATGGCATGTAGATATGTAATGAACTAACTAGTCTGCACACACTAGTTTTTAGTTGTGGATTTTGGATATTAACCATTATAAAATGACGGTCCAATCAAATGACAGGTATATTACAAACAATAGAATATGTTAGCCAAGGTGAATTGCGTTGCCAAAAATTAAGGTCAATTAAATGACCTTTTGTGTGTGGGGGTGAGTTAACGATGTCAGGCTACCCGAATGAGAACTCATGTAGGAAGTCGTTCACATGATTTAAGAGCACCTCATTCATATGATTATTAAAATTGCTTATTATGATCAGTTTCACGTGGTCCAAAGTTTAACATTAACCAACCAAGATAATTTAGTGGCATATGAATGCATCCCCCTATTTGTGCATTCTGTATAAATGTAACCTCAGTATGCTGTGGAAAGGGGATGGGATTTGATATACTGCCTTTCTGTGGTTACAATAAAAGTAACTTACATATTATGGGATGGGAGATGGGAGTAACTAGTGAGGTAATTAAATTTGCAGATGACACAAAGTTATTCAGGGCCATCAAGTCGCAGGAGGAGTGTGAAAGATTACAGGAGGACCTCACGAGACTGGGGGATTGGGCATCCAAGTGGCAGTTGAAGTTCAATGTTGACAAGTGCAAAGTGATACATGTGGGAAAGAGGAACCCGAATTACAGCTATGTCATGCAAGGTTCCGCGTTAGGAGTTACAGACCTAGAAAGGGATCTGGGAGTCATCGTTGATAAGACATTGAAAACTTCTGCTCAGTATGCTGCGGCGGCTAAGAAAGTCCACAGAATGTTGAGTATTATTAGGAAAGGGATGGAAAACAAACACGAGGATGTTATAATGCCGTTGTATCACTCCATGGTGAGACCGCACCTCGAGTATTGTGTTCAGTTCTGGTCGCCGCACCTCACAAAAGATATAAAGGAATTGGAGAAGGTGCAGAGAAGGGCGACGAAAATGGTAAAAGGGATGGGAGGACTTCCCTATGAGGAAAGGCTAAGACGGTTAGGGCTCTTCAGCTTTGAAAAGAGGCAGCTGAGGGGTGATATGATAGAAGTCTACAAGATAATGAGTGGAATGGAGCGGACAGACGTGAAGCGTTTGTTTACACTTTCTAACAATAATAGAACCAGGGGACAAAAGATGAAACTAGAATGTGGTAGATTTAAAACAAATAGGAGAAAGTTTTTCTTTACTCAGCGCATAGTTAGACTCTGGAACTCGTTGCCGGAGAATGTAGTGACAGCAGTTGGCCTTGCTGAGTTTAAAGGGGGTTTGGACAGATTCCTGAAGGAAAAGTCCATTGAACATTATTAATTTAAATTTTTGTTTTGTTTTTGGGTTTTTTCCGGGTTCTTGAGGCCTGGATTGGCCACTGTCGGAGACAGGATGCTGGGCTTGATGGACCCTTGGTCTTTTCCCAGTATGGTGGTGCTTATGTTCTTATGCTTATGTTATGTTCTATTATGAACAGGTACTTATTTTGTACCTAGGGCAATGGTGGGTTAATGGGCCCTTTTACAAAGCAGCGGTAAGCCCAGCACAGGCTTACCATGTGGCAAATCTGAACTACCACCAGCCCAACATGGGCACCAGTGGTAGTTCCACAGGGAGTTACTTGGCAGCAATCGGGCAGTGCCGTGCACTGGCCGGTTATCACCAGTGGGTGGTGGTAAGTGCTCCCCCCTGCATGGCCATGCGGTAAGTGCAATCTTACTGCATGGCCATTTCTTTTTTCAGCCTTTTTACCCGCTGTGGTAAAAAGGGCCTCAGCATGCAACAAAAACAGTCGCTGCCATTGGGTCCCTTTTACCGCAGCTTAGTAAAAGGGCCCCTCGGTGACTTGTCCAGAGTCACAAGGAGCTGTGTTGGGAATTGAACTCAGTTCCCAAAGTTTCCCAGGCCACCGCACTAACCAGTAGCCTAATGGTTAGTGCAGTGGACTTTGATCCTGGGGAACTGAGTTCAATTCCCACTGCAGATCCTTGTGACTCTGGACAAGTCACTTAACCCTCCATTGCCCCTGGTACAAAATAAGTACCTGAATATATGTAAACCGCTTTGAATGTAGTTGCAAAAACCTCAGAAAGGCGGTATATCAAGTCCCATTTCCCTTTCCTTTTATGCTCTACCCTCTAGTATGCCCCATGCAATGATGAGGACCCCTGCCCCAGCTGCTCAGTTTTGGTTGGTGAGCTATAATATAAATGCATATCGACAAATACACTTATATATCTATATATACAAATAGAAATATGCCCTATAATATTTCTATATGTAAGTTAATATGTAGACATATAGATAGATGCACATTTACATATTTATTATGATTTGTTAATCGTCTTTCTGAAGGGGCTTCACTCAAAGTGGGGTATAGCATAAGTTTTAGTTCATAATGTGCACACAGGAATTATAACAATATCGATCTTTGGTTAACAATATAAATCCAAATGGTGTATAACATCAGTAACAATAATAAAACCTGGTTGACAGGATATGGAAGATGGAAATAGATGTAAGAATAGTAATCAATATATAACATAAAAGTGCGGCAATAATTTATTTGATTAATAATAAAAAAATGGATGTAATGTGAAGAAAGATATTGCAGCATAGTAAAATACAGATTTACAGTTTAGAGTTTGTTCAGAATGTGATATTCTGCCATTTAGAAACACCATCATGGTGATTTACAATATTAGAAATTATAAAACAAAAGTAGAAAAAGAAATACAGCTTCATATAGAGTATAGAGGTAAAAAGCAGCTGCTGGATATTTCATGCCCACTATCCCCACTCCCCACCCTGCTCCAATTTGTAGGTCCCTCTGAAACATTTATCTATTTAACAAAATTTATAGCCTGCACATCGTAACATCTGAGTGGGTTACAGTAAAACAAACAATCATAATCACAAACATCATTAAAACAAATAGATAGACACTATAACTAAATAAAATCCTAAAATAATTAAAAAAAATAAAAATTAAAATGCAAACTAATTGTACAAATGAAAAATGCAATCATTACTACACCTGCATTTAGCTAGCACAAGACAATCAAAACAGTCTAAACTCCCTGCTACCCAGGAAAAGCCTTACCGAACAACAAAGTCTTCAACTCTTTCCTAAACAAAGGCAAGGAAGAAATTTGATGCAAAGACAGCAGAAGAGCGTTCCACAGTGGGGCCAACATCAGAGAAAATATGAGAATGAATTGTTTGCAAATGAACATAATGAAGGGAAGGAACTTGCAACAACACTTGATCTCAAGACCGAACAGGGCATTATTCCCACAACCTCTGAGTCAAGGCCTAGTGGTTAGGGTGGTGGGCTTTGATACTGGGGAACTGAGGAACTGAGTTTGATTCCCACTTCAGGCACAGGCAGCTCCTTGTGACTCTGAGGGAAGTCACTTAACCCTCCATTGCCCATGTAAGCCGCATTGAGTCTGCCATGAGTGGGAAAGCGCAGGGTACAAATGTAACAAAAATAAAATAGCTACTATTGGAGATTCTACATGGAATGTTGCTACTATTGGAGATTCTACATGGAATGTTGCTATTCCACTAGCAACATTCCATGTAGAAGGCTGCGCAGACTTCTGTTTCTGTGAGTCTGACGTCCTGCACGTATGTGCAGGACGTCAGACTCACAGAAGCAGAAGTCTGCGCGGCCACATTGGTGATCTGCAAATAGTAGCAACAGTGGAGGAGTGGCCTAGTGGTTAGGGTGGTGGACTTTGGTCCTGGGGAACTGAGGAACTGAGTTTGATTCCCACTTCAGGCACAGGCAGCTCTTTGTGACTCTGGGCAAGTCACTTAACCCTCCATTGCCCCATGTAAGCCGCATTGAGTCTGCCATGAGTGGGAAAGCGCAGGGTACAAATGTAACAAAAATAAAATAGCTACTATTGGAGATTCTACATGGAATGTTGCTACTATTGGAGATTCTACATGGAATGTTGCTATTCCACTAGCAACATTCCATGTAGAAGGCTGCGCAGGCTTCTGTTTCTGTGAGTCTGACGTCCTGCACGTACGTGCAGGACGTCAGACTCACAGAAGCAGAAGCCTGCGTAGCCACAGTGGTTAGGGTGGTGGACTTTGGTCCTGAGGAACTGAGTTCGATTCCCAGTTCAGGCACAGGCAACTCCTTGTGACTCTGGGCAAGTCACTTAACCCTCCATTGCCCCATGTAAGCCGCATTGAGCCTGCCATGAGTGGGAAAAGCGCGGGGTACAAATGTAACAAAAAAATAAATGCATCCAAAAATCAACATGTTTGAGACCTTTCTTAAATGCCTGATAAGATGATTCAAGTCTTAGGAGATTAGATAGCTTATTGCAAAGAAAGGGATCTACTACACTAAAAATAGAATTACAGATCCTGTCTAGATGCATATGCTGAAATAATATCATAAACTCTAAACCATATGTTCCACTCAAAAAAGCTAAAGAGAGCTAGTTTACTATAATGTCCAAAATAAATGCCCACAAGTGTTCAATAGGTTATACACCTTCTTGCAAACATCAAACATCTTAAAGGACTTCCTGCTAGCCAGCTTCTCATCAGAATAAGATCCCCAGGATCAACGATGGCCAGCTTTTCACACTGCTGCTTCAGGGTCCAAATTGTAGGGTTCTCTTAACAGCGCATATCTTTCAGCTGCAATCACATGGCTCTGTTTGAGATACTAGTTCTCTATAGTTTGATGAGTGGAACATATGGTTTGGAGTTTGTGATATCTTCTGTGTTACCACACCCATTTGTATTTGTCTGCTGAAATGATGACACCATTGAGTACATCTCAATGCTCTGGATGAAGTGTAAGGTGTCAGCAGGCAAGATTGAAAAAGTGGAATACAACAATAATACATTTTATGGACAAGTATTAGTTTGCAGCATACAGGGAGTCAGTGGCTAGTTCTTTCCATTTGCTTCCTCTCTGTGTGATGTAGCTCTTGCAGAGTCCTACACTTAGGTTGCAAAAATCCAAGGGAAGGGTATAGGATAGGGGGTGATCTCAAGGTGGCCAAACAAGTAGAAAAGGTGACAGTCAAAGTCAGAAGGATGCTCAGGTGCATAGAGAGAGGAATGGACGGCAGGAAAAAAAAGCGGTGATAGTGCCCTTGTATAAGTCTCTGGTGAGGCCCCATTTAGAATACTGTGTGCAGTTCTGGAGACTGCATTTATGAAAAGCTATAAACAGGAAGGAGTGGCTACAAAATCGGTCTGTGGTCTCTGTCATAAAGAATATGGCGACAGACATAAGGCTCTCAATATATATACATTGGAAGAAAGGAGGAAGAGACGCTTAAACACCCCCGTGGCATTAATGTACAGGTGGTAAGCCTCTTTCAAATGAGGGAAAACTCTGGAATGAAAGGACACAGGATGAAGTTAAGAGGTTATAGGCTCGGGTAAATTGAGGAAATATTTTTTTCACAGAAAGGGTGGTGGACAAGTGGAATCGCTTCCTGGTGGAGGTAGTGGAGACAAGGACTGTGTCTGCATTTAAGAAAGTGGGGGACAGACACGTGGGATCTCTTAGGGAATGGAGGAGATAGTGGTCACTGTAGATGGGCAGACTGGATGGGACATTTGGCTCTTATCTGCCGTCATGTTTCTCTGTTTCTATGACTTCCATAAGCTGAATGCTGCTTCCATAAAGACCCACTGACAGGTATCTAATCACTTGATTTGTACTTACCTATATAGAAATTAAATCATCTTTATGTATATATATATATATATAATCAAAGGAACAAAAAAACAGGACTTTCCTCTATGACAATCCAAGGGAAACACCAAAGGAGCAGAGGATTGACACACGACTTCCAGGCTGGGAGTTGCGGATAAAACAACTTTATTATAGCACCAACAGTTGAGACCCGACAAGGATCTGTGTTTTGGCAGGTGAACCGCTTGCCTCAGGGGTTATGTCTAAACACTCTGTAGATACTGCTACGTGTTGTTCTTAGTACAATGTGCTGTATGACCAGCAAAGAGATTTGTTTTAGCCGTAACTCCCAGCCTGAAAGTCATGTGTCATCCTCTACTCCTATATATATATCACACACATTGGGGTGAATTCAAGAAAGCGTGGAACTGCTGCGATAGAATACTAGCATGTCTGCAGTTTTGCGTCTAACTTTAGCCGTTGAGCGCCATGTCTAAGGCTGATGTAAGTGCTCATGTCAAACTGTTGAGATTACGGGCGTAACCCCTAGGATTCTATAACCTGCACATGTAACTCCTAGGCACATCCCTGCCCCTCCCATGTCCACGCCCCCTAGAAGTTGTGTGTATGTGTGACTTAAAGAACAGAAACTAAGGGTCATTGCTCACACAACTGCTAATTGGTGCAATAATTGGCTGTTAACTCCGATTAACAGTAAATTAACACTTGGACGTTTTTCAGCCATAATGGAACAAAACAAAACCGCCCAGGACTAAGTTAGACCTGTTTTTATAACGAATAAAGCACAAAAGGGTGCCCTAAATGCAGTGGCGTAGCCACAGGTGGGCCTGGGTGGGCCAAGGCCCACCCACTTAGGGCTCCGGCCCACCCAACAGTAGCAGACATTTAGCGGTAGCTGGTGGGGATCCAAAGCTCCGTCAGCTGAAGACTTCCGCCTAATGGTAACAAAAACGCTACTCTCAACAATACCGGAACCTGCGCATGCTCAGTTTTCAGCGTATGCCTTCTGCAGACTGCCAAGGTGGAAAGAAGCATTTTCCTGCTAGCTTAGATATTTTTTTGATGGTGGTGGTGGTGGTGGTGTGGAGAACACTTGGTGCCCACCCACTTCTTGCCTAGGCCCACCCAAAATCTGTTGTCTGGCTACGCCCCTGCCCAAATGACCAGATGACCACTGGAGGAAATCAAGGGTGACCCCCCCCCCCAGTGATCACTGACCTCCTCCCACCCTCCACAAATATGAATACAAATATGACGTGCAGGACGTCAGACTCACAGAAGCAGAAGCCTGCGCGGCCGCGTTGCTGATCTGCAAGGGCAGGCTTCTACATGGAATGTTGCTAGAGGAATAGCAACATTCCATGTAGAATCTCAAATAGGGAAAGGGAAATGGGACTTGATATACCGCCTTTCTGAGGTTTTTGCAACTACATTCAAAGCGGTTTACATATATTCAGGTACTTATTTTGTACCAGGGGCAATGGAGGGTTAAGTGACTTGCCCAGAGTCACAAGGAGCAGCAGTGGGAATTGAGCTCAGTTCCCCAGGACACTGCACTAACCACTAGGCTACTCCTCTATAACAACAATAATGATGATAAAGTACTCTTTGCTACAGTGGTGGAAATAAGTATTTGATCCCTTGCTGATTTTGTAAGTTTGCCCATTGACAAAGACATGAGCAGCCCATAATTGAAGGGTAGGTTATTGGTAACAGTGAGAGATAGCACATCACAAATTAAATCCGGAAAATCACATTGTGGAAAGTATATGAATTTATTTGCATTCTGCAGAGGGAAATAAGTATTTGATCCCCCACCAACCAGTAAGAGATCTGGCCCCTACAGACCAGGTAGATGCTCCAAATCAACTCGTTACCTGCATGACAGACAGCTGTCGGCAATGGTCACCTGTATGAAAGACACCTGTCCACAGACTCAGTGAATCAGTCAGACTCTAACCTCTACAAAATGGCCAAGAGCAAGGAGCTGTCTAAGGATGTCAGGGACAAGATCATACACCTGCACAAGGCTGGAATGGGCTACAAAACCATCAGTAAGACGCTGGGCGAGAAGGAGACAACTGTTGGTGCCATAGTAAGAAAATGGAAGAAGTACAAAATGACTGTCAATCGACAAAGATCTGGGGCTCCACGCAAAATCTCACCTCGTGGGGTATCCTTGATCATGAGGAAGGTTAGAAATCAGCCTACAACTACAAGGGGGGAACTTGTCAATGATCTCAAGGCAGCTGGGACCACTGTCATCACGAAAACCATTGGTAACACATTACGACATAACGGATTGCAATCCTGCAGTGCCCGCAAGGTCCCCCTGCTCCGGAAGGCACATGTGACGGCCCGTCTGAAGTTTGCCAGTGAACACCTGGATGATGCCGAGAGTGATTGGGAGAAGGTGCTGTGGTCAGATGAGACAAAAATTGAGCTCTTTGGCATGAACTCAACTCGCCGTGTTTGGAGGAAGAGAAATGCTGCCTATGACCCAAAGAACACCGTCCCCACTGTCAAGCATGGAGGTGGAAATGTTATGTTTTGGGGGTGTTTCTCTGCTAAGGGCACAGGACTACTTCACCGCATCAATGGGAGAATGGATGGGGCCATGTACCGTACAATTCTGAGTGACAACCTCCTTCCCTCCGCCAGGGCCTTAAAAATGGGTCGTGGCTGGGTCTTCCAGCACGACAATGACCCAAAACATACAGCCAAGGCAACAAAGGAGTGGCTCAGGAAGAAGCACATTAGGGTCATGGAGTGGCCTAGCCAGTCACCAGACCTTAATCCCATTGAAAACTTATGGAGGGAGCTGAAGCTGCGAGTTGCCAAGCGACAGCCCAGAACTCTTAATGATTTAGAGATGATCTGCAAAGAGGAGTGGACCAAAATTCCTCCTGACATGTGTGCAAACCTCATCATGAACTACAGAAGACGTCTGACCGCTGTGCTTGCCAACAAGGGTTTTGCCACCAAGTATTAGGTCTTGTTTGCCAGAGGGATCAAATACTTATTTCCCTCTGCAGAATGCAAATAAATTCATATACTTTCCACAATGTGATTTTCCGGATTTAATTTGTGATGTGCTATCTCTCACTGTTACCAATAACCTACCCTTCAATTATGGGCTGCTCATGTCTTTGTCAGTGGGCAAACTTACAAAATCAGCAAGGGATCAAATACTTATTTCCACCACTGTATATGGAAGTCAAGTGTTTCAGGGATTCCCTTGATCAATACCTGCAAATCCAGTCAGAAGACATCAGTAATATTGCAACCTGGCCTAATTTGAAAGAACTTTTTATCAGACTGAAAAATCCACTTCCTGCCACTGCAGTTATTAAACCTTTATAGCTGTGCTGGATTAATTACTCACAAGCACACTCGCATAAGCGACAGTCATTTTCAAAAATGTAGTTTTACTAAAAGCAAAGTGGATTGAATTGTAGAGCAGTAAAGTTGTGGGATAAAAACATTGACAATAGTTACATTCGTTGTCGTTGCAGTACTTTTACTTTTTACTCAAAAAGTATTATATTAGGCAATAACTTTTTTACTTTCACTTAAGTAAATGTTTTAATGTGTTCTTCACTGTACTTTTTCATTTTACTTAAGCATTAAAATATACATTTATTTTTACTTTTACTTAAGTATTGTTGTGATCCTGGGTGGTGAGCCCTAGGACCATAGCTAGATCTATGACCACGGCAGACAGGTCACTTCCAGAGTCGAATGAGAAGAGGCAAGAAAAGAGCTTGACAGAGCAGGAAGCTAAGAGACAAGGCTGAAGCCTGGCAAGGCGGGAACCAGGAGACAAGCTGGACTTGGCAAAGCAGGAACCATTTGCAAAGGCACTTGAGGTGGGGCTGAGCTTGCTTAAAAGCGCCCAGGTCCATGACATCACTCCTCTGCACCTCTCCTTCATCCCGCTTCTAGCCCTATAACAATCGGGCTGCGCACATATGTGCACCCTAGGCAGGCATGCGCAACAGCAGATGCAGAAGAATGCTGTCCTACAAGCCGGTCCGAGGGGTAAGTGTGGCAGGGTCAGAGCTGGGTTCACGGTAGTACCATGACAAGTACTTTGACCTGATAATTTGAACAACACTGCATTTCACACACCTACAGTCAACATACTCATCTCTGCCCCCCACCACAAGCTCATCCCTCCCTATGTCCCCCCCACCAATGCACATGACCAGCCTCTCCATCTCTCTTCCCTTTCACCCAATGTACACTATCACCTCTTTCTACACTATTCCACACACACATACAGCCATCCCATCCCTCTCTCTCCCTCACCCCCAATTCAACATAGCCAGCCCATTCTTCTCTCCCCCCCACCATGCACACCTCTTTCTGCACCACCCCTACATAAATCTACAGACAAAATATCCCTCTCTATCCCCCCTCCCTATCACACACACACACATACAGTCAGCTTATCTCTCTCTCTCTCTCTCTCTCTTTCTCTCTCTCTCTCTTTCTCTCTCTGCCCCTCCCCAATTGGCCAGCCTCTCCCCTCCTCTCTCTATTTCCCAAACATGTGCCACCCCCAACACACACACACACACACAGATATACATACACTGCCTCCCTCTTCCCCCAGGCTGTTCATTTCTCTGTCACATCTTTCTGGCCCCCTCCCTACACACATATAAAAGCCAGCCCATCCCTCTGCCATGTCTCATCCTCCCCCACTGATGCAACTTCCTGTTTGCTCAGGGGCGGGATGCAGCAGAGGAACGACAGCATGTGTCTATGGCTGCTGCAGCTGGCAAAGAAGACAGGTTTGCAAGGGGAGAGGAACAGAAATTAGATTGGAGACATTGCAGTGTGACCTGCATGAGTAGGGTGAGAGCTGATTTGGAGGACCAGGATTGCGACTGATATCCCCAGCAGAGAGCAGGAGCAAGAGAGTATGGAGAAGAGTAAGAGAGGCATGACGACAGTGACAAAGATGAGATGCACTCAAACAGAATGAAGATAGCTGAATGAAAGGAAGAAAATGTTAAAGCTTGTGAGCTGAGAAGGCAGAAGGTAGGCAATGTGGTCCTCAGGTATACATTGGTTTCAGATGGAGAAAGAGATTGGGAAGGGTCAGTATCAAGAAAAGAAATTGTATTGGAGTCATTGGAATAGCAGAAAGAAAATAAAACCTGTAGAGAGAAAATATAACAGTGCACGGCACCTGGAGCAGAGGACCTGGGAATTACCCCGTAGAAGGCTGGGAGGATATGCAGATGTGTTGCAAGCCCTCTACGGCATCTGGAAGGCAGCTCCCTGAGGCTCTTTCTCTCTCTTCCAAAGATAGTTAGTCCAAATCTTTTTGGTGCAATGTCTGGTACCTGCTCCGGTAGTGAGCTCTTATAAATCTTTGAAGGAGTCTTGGTTGGTAAACAAACTGTTTCTTTAAATATGCAGCAGACAGGAAAGAAAATGCCCCTCCCCCCACAGAGGCCACCAGACTACCAGGACCCCTCAGGGCAGTGGGGGCATCGGCTGCGGTGGCAGGGGTGTGTCAGGCAGCGGTTGGGTAGGAGGGGGGGCCAGACCACCCTGAATGCCTGGGGGTCCCAGACCACCCTCAGTCCGCCCCTGACAGTGGTCAATAATTTATGCCAAATATTCCAAACTGAATATACAAAAACATAATCAAAAGCAAATATATAAAAATACACTTACCTAAGTCTAAGCCATTGATAGCCATGGATGTACTATCAGTCCCATATACGACTGAATAATTTCAAAACTAAACAGTTAGTTTCAGCAACTGAAACCATTCTATTAGGTGTTTAATGATGCTTTTAATGAGCATGAAATGCTTAATGTGGGTCTTCAAAATAAGGTGCTGTGAAAACCGCACAGGCTAACTGGCACATTAAACACCTCACATGAAATATCAGGTAATGGATGGGGAAAGGCCGGGAAATGCACCTTGCATTTCACTTAGATATTGTTAAAGAGTATTAACTGCTAATGTGGCAGATATCCGTGCAATATGTAATTAACTGCTTGTTTCACGGACAGACTATTGTATTATCAATTACTAGTAAAAAAGGCCCGTTTCTGACGCAAATGAAACGGGCGCTAGCAAGGTTTTCCTCGGAGTCTGTATGTTTGAGTGAGTGTATGTGAGAGTGACTGTGTGTGAGAGAGAGAGAGTGAATGTGCGAGTGTGTGTGTGAGAGAGAGAGAGAGAGTCTGGGTGCGAGTGTGTCTGTGAGAGAGAGTGTGTGTGTGAGAATGAGAGTGTGTGCAAGTGTGTATGTGAGACAGTGTGAGAGAGAGAGAGAGTGTGTGAGACACAGACTCTCTGTGAGACTGAGTGTATGAGACCAAGAGAGTGTGTGAGTGACTGTGTGACACATAGAGAGTGAATGTGATACAGTGTGAGACATAGAGGCATATTTTCAAAGCACTTTGGGAGGCTAAGTTCCATAGGTTTCTATGGAACTTTGGGAGGCTAAGTGCTTTGAAAATGAGCCTGATAGAGTGTGTGAGAGACAGTGTGTGAGAGTGAGAGAGAGAAAGAAAGACATTGACTGTGAGAGAGAGAGTGTGTGAGAGAGAGAGTGTGTGTGTGTGACAGAGATACCCCCCCCCCTCTCTGGTGTCAGGCCCCCCTTCCCTCCCTCTCTCTGGTGTCAGGCCCCCCCCCCTCCCTCCCTCTCTCTGGTGTCTGAGCGTTACTGTGCAGGACACTGAGCTCTGGCTGTGCTTCAAGGAACTGACCAATCCTATTTAATAGAATGCACCTCCAACATTCTGAAGCCGAGAAACCTCGTGTGGTTTGTCACTTCTGCTTGTGACAAACCCGGAAGTACGTGATGTCAATTCAGGAGATGGATACAGAGAGCAGGAATGCTTTAGCCATGCAGTCAGCTTCAGAATGTTGGAGGTGCATTTTATTATATAGGATATGAATACTATTCAAAATAATTTGAAGAGGTTACAGAGTCTTCAGAATACAGCCATGTGCCTTTTATGTAAAAGCTAAAAAAAAAATGACCATGAAACACTGGTTACCCATTCGTAAGTATTGCCATATTGGGAAAGACCAAAGGTCTATCAAGCCCAGCATCCTGTTTCCAATAGTGGCCAATCCAGGTCCCAAATACCTGGCAAGATCCCAAAAAAGTACAAAACATTCTATACTGCTTTTAGGATCACGTATAAATTGCTTACTCTTACTCTTCGAGCTTTCTGAATGGAAGTTCCGTCCTCTTTGTCTGCTTCAACCATTGGAGCCGACTCTGTGGGTGCTGTGGGTGCTTGAGCACCCCCAATATTGAGAAAATTCCTTGTATGTGTCCAGGGAGGGGTTATTTCCATTGTGGAGAAGAGAACCAACTGAAAGTAACAGGATAGATCATAAGGAATGCCAAGCCAAATGCAAAGCGGAGATAAGGAGGGCAAAAAAGGACTTTGAGAAGAAATTAGCGTTGGAAGCAAAAATACATAGTAAAAATTTTTTTAGATACATTAAAAGCAGGAAACCGGCCAAAGAGTCGGTTGGGCCGATGGACGAAAATGGTGTTAAAGGGGCGATCAAGGAGGACAAAACCGTAGCGGAGAAATTAAATGAATTCTTTGCTTCGGTCTTCACCGAGGAGGATTTGGGGGGGACACCGGTGCCGGAAAGAATATTTGAAGCGGGGGAGTCGGAGAAACTAAACAAATTCTCTGTAACCTTGGAGGATGTAATGGGTCAGTTCAGCAAGCTGAAGAGTAGTAAATCACCGGGACCTGATGGTATTCATCCCAGAGTATTAATAGAACTAAAAAATGAACTTGCGGAGCTACTGTTAGAAATATGCAATCTGTCCCTAAAATCGAGTGTAGTACCGGAAGACTGGAGGGTAGCCAATGTTACTCCGATTTTTAAGAAGGGTTCCAGAGGAGATCCGGGAAATTATAGACCGGTGAGTCTGACGTCGGTGCCGGGCAAGATGGTGGAGGCTATTATTAAGAATAAAATTGCAGAGCATATACAAAAACATGGACTGATGAGACAAAGTCAGCACGGATTTAGTGAAGGGAAGTCTTGCCTCACCAATCTAATGCATTTTTTTGAGGGGGTAAGCAAACATGTGGACAATGGGGAGCCGGTTGATATTGTATATCTGGATTTTCAGAAGGCGTTTGACAAAGTGCCGCACGAAAGACTCCTGAAGAAATTGCTGAGTCATGGAATCGGAGGTAGGGTATTATTATGGATTAAGAACTGGTTGAAAGATAGGAAGCAGAGAGTAGGATTGCGTGGCCAGTATTCTCAGTGGAGGAGGGTAGTTAGTGGGGTCCCGCAGGGGTCTGTGCTGGGTCCGTTGCTTTTTAATGTATTTATAAATGACCTAGAGATGGGAATAACTAGTGAGGTAATTAAATTCGCCGATGACACAAAATTATTCAGGGTCGTCAAGTCGCAGGAGGAATGTGAACGATTACAGGAGGACCTTGCGAGACTGGGAGAATGGGCGTGCAAGTGGCAGATGAAGTTCAATGTTGACAAGTGCAAAGTGATGCATGTGGGTAAGAGGAACCCGAATTATAGCTACGTCTTGCAAGGTTCCGCGTTAGGAGTTACGGATCAAGAAAGGGATCTGGGTGTCGTCGTCGATGATACGCTGAAACCTTCTGCTCAGTGTGCTGCTGCGGCTAGGAAAGCGAATAGAATGTTGGGTGTTATTAGGAAGGGTATGGAGTCCAGGTGTGCGGATGTTATAATGCCGTTGTATCGCTCCATGGTGCGACCGCACCTGGAGTATTGTGTTCAGTACTGGTCTCCGTATCTCAAAAAAGATATAGTAGAATTGGAAAAGGTACAGCGAAGGGCGACGAAAATGATAGTGGGGATGGGACGACTTTCCTATGAAGAGAGGCTGAGAAGGCTAGGGCTTTTCAGCTTGGAGAAGAGACGGCTGAGGGGAGATATGATAGAAGTGTATAAAATAATGAGTGGAATGGATCGGGTGGATGTGAAGCGACTGTTCACGCTATCCAAAAATACTAGGACTAGAGGGCATGAGTTGAAGCTACAGTGTGGTAAATTTAAAACGAATCGGAGAAAATTTTTCTTCACCCAACGTGTAATTAGACTCTGGAATTCGTTGCCGGAGAACGTGGTACGGGCGGTTAGCTTGACGGAGTTTAAAAAGGGGTTAGATAGATTCCTAAAGGACAAGTCCATAGACCGCTATTAAATGGACTTGGAAAAATTCCGCATTTTTAGGTATAACTTGTCTGGAATGTTTTTACGTTTGGGGAGCGTGCCAGGTGCCCTTGACCTGGATTGGCCACTGTCGGTGACAGGATGCTGGGCTAGATGGACCTTTGGTCTTTCCCAGTATGGCACTACTTATGTACTTATGTACTTATGGCTTAGCACCCCCAATAATTTTGAAAAGTTGGCTCCTATGGCTTCAACCATTCCTTATTGACTAGTACAATGTCTATGATCAGTAGATGATCATAGATTGATTCTTCTCAGTCCTGTTTACATGACGCTTGAATCCACATGCTGTCCTGCTTTTCCCTTCGCTGCCCCTTTTCAATGGAATAACCTTCCATGTTTTATTAGGATAGAATTATCTTTTACTTGTTTCAGATCATTATTGAAGATATTTTTGTTTCAATAGGCTTTGGGGGAGTCTGTTGTGTGATTTGCTGACAGATTTCTGGGAATGAATGTGCCTATTTTTGATCTTTGAGGCTCTGATTGCTTTGTGTTATGTATATGTTTTTTCTTTCCTATTTGATTAATGGAGTTATTTTCTAAAAATTTGTTTTTAAAATTTTAATATGTTCACTGCTGTGTCCTTTTTTTTTCCAGAAATGGTGGCACAGCAACATCTAATACCAGGAAATTATAAACTGTTCTGTTAGCAACCCTACTGTTCATGCACAATGGTGACTGCTGCAGGGCTGCCGAGAGGGGGGGAAGGGGGCAAAATTCCCCAGGCCCGGCCTCCAAAGGGGGCCAAGCACTGGGGCCCGGGGTCTTTCTCTCTCCTGCTCCTATTGGAAACTGGTCCTGGCACACTGGAGGAGGTGAGAGACAGACCACGGCGCCAGGCACCCCTTGGAGGCTGGGGAAGGAGCAGATGCACTGACATAAGGGATGGGGCCCCCCCCACATCAGTTCATCAGTGCATCTGCTCCTTCCCAACTTCCGGGGGGGGGGGGGGGAATCTGGTGGCAGCCCGAGAGTGAGTGAGGGGTAGCAGTGGCGGCTGTGTTCCGGGTTGGGCCCAGCGGCTGCGTCCCAGGTTGGGCCCAGCGGCTGCGTCCCAAGTATGGGTGGGAGGGCCTGGCAGCCGCATCCTGAGTGGGGTGCCTGGCAGTGGTGGCCCTGCTCCGGGCCCGGCTCCGTCTCTCAGCGGCCCTGGACTGCTGCTCCATGCTAGTAGTGCCAGGAATTCCCTCCCCCTAAATACCACAGAGGTTTGGCATTAAAGCACCTCGGGCCCCTTTTACAAAGCAGCGGTAAGCCCAACTCGGGCTTACCAGAGCTACTCCCAGCCCAACATGGCCGCTGATGGTAGTTCTAGTCCAGCGTGCACCATTTCCCGCACTAGGGAAAATTTCCCTGTATATTTTAGCACAGCGCTAACCCAGTGCTAATCGGGCAGCATTGCATGCTAACTAGTTACGGCTGGGTTAACGCGGGAGCCCTTACCACCACTGCAATGAGTGGCGGTAAGTGCTCTCCCCCTTCCCCCCCACATGGCTATACGGCAGGAGCATTCTCCACTGCAGTAAAACGGGCTGCAGTGCAAGGCAAAAATGGCCCCACTGCTAGCACAGGGCCCTTTTTACCGCAGCTTAATAAAAGGACCCCCCCCCCTTGACTTTGCAAAACCAGAAGACAGTTTGGTTAACGGACTCCACAGTGCTGGAGAGAACAGGACCTGAGCACCTTCACTTCAGTGCACAACATGTTCAGTCAACAGTTTAAGTATCTTTTTCAACCAATGCCTTCAAATACATGTTGAGAAGCAAACCGGAAACAGAATAATACACTGACCTTCCTCACATCCAGAGGAGCAAGTCAACACATGGGGATTTTATGAAGGTTGTTTGTCTGAAAATGTTGGGGTCAACACTGATCAGGAATTCGGGTTGGAACAGCTCCCACTTACCGGTTCAAACCTGACCTTTCAGCAGACCTTCCCAGATCATACCACTATAAATCTAGTTAGCTTGCCTCACCAATAGCTAGGGGGTTCTGGAGTGGTCCGAAGGCAGAAGTCTGGGCAGAGCTAGATTAGCAGTAAAAATCAGTCCGCTAACTGGGTAAAATGAAAAGGGCTAATTTTATTTGGGTACCGCTCTGAGGGGGCCTTTTACTAAAGCCGCGTGGGCACCTACACGCTCCCAACGCATGTCAATTCTGAGTTTCCACCCAGCTACTGCGTGGCCCTTCTGGTAATTTCATTTTTGATGCATGTCTGCTATACGTGCCAGAAAACAATTTTTATTTTCTAGCGCGTGGCAGAAACCAGGCAGTAATCGTTATTCTACGCACATAGATGATTACTGCATGGTTAACGCGTGAGACCTTACTGCTAAGTCAATGGCTGGTGGTAAGGTCTTGTAGAATTATGAGCACAGTCATGCACTATGGAATGGGTTAAAAGACCAAAGATTGATAAGTCTGTATGACTCTGGAATCTATCATAGATTGACGAGCCTGCAGGACTCTGGAATTTATGATCTCTGGAATTTATGGTCTATTATGATAACCTTACGGGCAAGGCAGGCCTCGGGAAAGAAACTAGTGTAAACAAAAAGGTCTAAACAGGTTTAGGAAAGCAGATGTTTGGAACCAGATAATAATCTGTGAGAAGGATGATTTGCAGAGAAAAAGCCATGTAAATCATTGTCTGAAACAAACGATACAAGCAGCAGTTTCAGAACGGTATTTCAGAGATGCAGACAGTGAATATCTCTTTAGGTAACTGTACTGATCTCTCATGAGAAACTATTAATTGTATTTGTACTTGGTAAATAAATAAAACTATACTTTCTCATATGCACGTGGCCTTGGTTTCTTTTATCCTCCCAAATTGTGGATGGCTGGTGAGTACTAATTTGGGGAGGTGGTAAAAAGACTAGTAATTAAAAACAGTCTCAGACCCAAAATGGACACGCGCCGTTCGATTTTGCCACATGTCATTTTCGGCAAAAATTTCTAAAAAGGCCTTTTTTACAGGCGCTCTGAAAAATAGATCTGTGTGTGCTCAAAACATGCACCTACACTAGCACAGCCCATTTTTTGCTGCATCTTAGTAGATAAATGCTGGAAGCTACATTATATCCAGTTATTCGTCAATGACTAGTATGGCCTAGTACAGAATACCAAGTATAAAAAAGCCAGGGTGGCCAGTATTTAAAACAATGCTGAGCACCACAGACTGAATTTCAGGGGGCTTATTTATAGGCTATGAGGAACTTTGATAGACAAGACTTCAGTTACTGCACCTTGGGTGGGACCAGGCAAATGGAAGAAATTAAAAATACAATTTAATAACATAGTAGGGATGTGCATTCGTTATTATTCTGAAATGACAGGAAATAAACGCTTTGGGGGGGTCCTATGACAGAAAGTCTGCATTCTTGGGAAAAAGTACACACTTTGGAAATACTGTGCACTATTATAAAATAATGCACACACATGAGCACACTACTGGAAAATAGAGTACTCTCCTCACAAGAAGCACACATTATTTACAAAAAGAAACAAAAGCAAATGAAAATCCCTGTAAATGATATGGGGAAGTAAACAAAATGAACAGGTTTGGGTTGCACGCCCCTATAACATAGTGGGGATGGAAATTAATTTTTCGGTTCTGAATGATTTTGTGCTCTGAATATCAAGAGTTTATCCAAACAAGATTTTAATGGAAAACAGGACCCAACCTGGCCAAGTTTTGGACAAACCTTTGTCAGGGGATTCACACGGGTTTCCAAACCAAATCAATGGAGCTTAAAGCAGATGTCTCAATTCCTGCATGAACAATTCTTCAACTTGTTTGGATGAACAACTGCTCTTCTTTCCCTAGATTGCTGCTGCTGTTCTGTCGTTTGATATCCTTTAATAACCTTTTTTAAATTAAATATATGAATTTTCCATGTATATGTTCATACCGGCTTCTTTTTTATCCACAAACGAAATTTGAGTAGGAGTAAGTTCACTTCCGGTCCTGGACCCACCCCCCAGTTCCACTTCCGTTTTGTCTACAAATTAAGCCCCAGATATAACAGTTGGCTTTCCACCAGTCTTTTTCCAGTTTTTCATCTGACTTGGAGGGTTCCATTTTGTTGTCTACTGCAGAAGCCACCTGATAACTGGGCTTTCCCTAGACACAGAAGGAACAGCCTCCCTAGGGACAGAATAAAAGTCGTTCATGAGATCATTAGGAATTTAAAAAAAAAATGGCTTCCTCCATTCCAGCTTAATGAATGCTCACAATTTAATCTAAACTCTTGAGAAACGGACATAAAATTCTCCTGGAATTGTACAGCTAATATTGCCTTTCATGACATACACAGCAACAAGAGTCTGCAGTACAAGACCCAAACACACACACACACACAGACTTTTTTTCCTGAGCAGGTAATCAAAGGGAAAATCGTCTGTATAACTCTACTTTTTGGCATGAATAGGCTTAAATAATTAAAATCCTCCATTTCAAAGCCCAAGTGACATCTGCTGCGGGAGCTCATTTTCATACAGATGGCTGCAATTTGCTTTTGAAATCTTTACAAACCCAAATGGAAATGGATGCCATAGATTAACTGCAAGACAAAAAGGAAACAAATAGTGAAACTTCAGAGGGACGGACAGAGCAGGAGGGCCTTTGTCCCACTGCTCTTTCTCTCTCCCTGCCAGTTGCTTTGATATAATCAGCCCCAGTCAAGCAGCAAAATTACATTTTCCCCTAGAACTCAAAGTCAGACCCCCAGTTCTAGCTAACTAAGCCAGGGGCTATTCTGTGCCCCATGTAAGGCAAAGCATGGAAAAACACTGTAACAGCAAGACATAATCACAAAAAAAAAACCAAACAAAAAAACCCACTAACAGTCAATGTAGAATAATAATAATTATTTACAGATCATTGTCAGTGGGTGTAAGATAAATCGCATGCTCTGTAGGCATCTCCATCCAAGGATTTACAGCCTAAAGTTTGCATCTGGGAGATTTCAGTAGGTTGTCCTATAGTTGCAATGTTAAAATTACAGGTACAAAAGACTGCGACAATGGCAATTTCATAACAATACATTTCCAGACAGTAGGTGATTTCAGAACCTAACAAGCAGTAGCAGGATGCGATTTAGCAAAGGTTTTGGAAGATTCTGAGAGCAAGGCAGAACGCTACAGGGCAGACCCACTTGCCCATGGCTGAGTGGGCAGCCTCTACTGCAAAACTACTGAAAAAATATACTATGCAATGCAATAATCAATGAGCATGCAAATTACTGTCACATTAACAAGTATGCGCTGTCAAAGAAAACAATGCCTACCACAACAGTAATCTGCAGCTCATGTGTATTAGGGTGATTGGCTCACATACTGACAGGAGGGGGAACTTAAAAAAAATCCACCAGGTCTGCATCTCTCTCCAAACACCACACAATAACTTGCAGCCCCCCCCCCCCCCCGCCCCTGCTTCTGACATTTAAAAAAAATCAATGGTAGTCTAGTGGCCTTCTTCCCTCCCCCTGATCCTACCCCCCTAGTCTAATTGCCCCTCCCTCCCATCAAATTGACAATCCTGACTTAATTCCCCCTGCCCCAATATTAAAGTAGCTCCCTTCCTTTCCTCCCCCAAACCCCTGCCCTGATGTTAAAAGAAATCCCTGGTAGTGTACCCCTCCTTCCTTGAAGCCCCTTGGGTCGTCATCATCTATCCCGAAAAGTTGAAAGGCAGGAGTGATGCCTATGAACTCCTACCTCCAATGCTGCCATCATTCAAAATGGCAGCACCTGACCCTTATCAGAACATCCCTACACATTAGTAACATAGTAGATGACGGCAGAGAAAGACCTACAAGGTCCATCCAGTCTGCCCAACAAGATAAACTCATATGTGCTACTTTTTGTGTATACTTTACCTTGATTTGCATCTGCCTTTTTCAGGTCACAGACCGTAGAAGTCTGCCCAGCACTAGCCCCGCCTCCCAACCACTAGCCCCGCCTCCTACCACCGGCTCTGCCACCCAATCTCTGCTAAGCTTCTGAGGATCCATTCCTTCTGAACAGGATTCCTTTATGTTTATCCCATGCATTTTTTAATTCCGCTACTGTTTTTGTCTCCACCACCTCCCGCGGGAGGGCATTCGACGTATCCACCACTCTCTCTGTGAAAAAATACTTCCTGACATTTTTCTTGAGTCTGCCCCCCTTCAATCTCATTTCATGTCCTCTAGTTCTACCACCTTCCCATCTATGGAAAAGGTTTTTTTGCGGATTAGTACCTTTCAAATATTTGAACGTCTGTATCATATCACCCGTTTCTCCTTTCCTCCAGAGTATACATGTTCAGGTCAGCAAGTCTGTCATCATACATCTTGTAATGCAAATCCCATACCATTCTTGTAGCATTTCTTTGCACCGCTTCAATTCTTTGGACATCCTTAGCAAGATACGGCTTCCAAAACTGAACACAATATTCCCGGTGGGACCTCACCAACGACTTATACAGGGGCATTAAAACCTCTTTCCTTCTGCTGGTTACACCTCTCTCTATACAGCCTAGCAACCTTCTAGCTACAGCCACTGCCTTGTCACACTGTTTCGTTGCCTTCAGATCCTCAGATACTATCACCCCAAGATCCCTCTCCCCATCCGTACATATCAGACTCTCACCGCCTAACACATACGTCTCCCGTGGGTTTCTACTCCCTAAGTGCATCGCTTTCCATTTCTTCGCTTTGAATTTTAATTGCCAGGGTAAGGAGATGCTTATTGCCTTAGAATGACCCCTAGCAGGGCATCAGAACACACCGCTAGGAGTTAGGCACCACCATTATGAATGGGAGGAACAAGTAGGCATCACTCTACTCTTTGAGGTAGGTGGTGAGGGTTCAGGGGGCTTCAGAGAGGGAAAGGTGGCACACTTGACTACCAGGGAATTTCTTTTTATGTTCAGGGCAGGAGGTTGGGTCAAGAGGAGAGAGGGGATCACTAGACTTCCAGGGATTTTTTTGTCAGGGCAGGGGGAGAGAGTTGAAGTCAGGGGGAAGAAGATGAGCCATTAGACTATGAAGGATTTCCTTTAAGTCAGGGATGGGTTCATCGGGGGGGGGGGGGGGTCACTAGACTATCAGGTTGTTTCATATGTCTGGGGCTGAGGGGCATTGTGTTGGGTCCAATAGGGTTAGGGAGTGACTAGATACTGGGGCAACAAACCCTTCTACGCTGCCTCAAAATTTTCTCCCATTAAAATTTCTTGTGTACTTCTCTGCCTTGTCCTGGAATAACTAATAGGCTCGTTGCCATACATTTTATTTAAAATCTTTTTTATATTGAAAATTGCAAAAATTAAAACAAACAGTCCCCAAGTTCCCCCTCCCTCTCCCCTCCCCAACAGAGTAACAGTCAATACAGCAAAACCAGACAAAAAATAAACATTGCTTCTGGGGCTATGACTGTATACCCTAATGTATATTGTATGTTTTATGCAGGCCATCCAAACTCTGCTCTAACCCCCCCCCCCCCCCCCACACCCTCCCCAAGGGAACCCATCAAAATAGCTATCATGTTCTGCAAGAAACGTAAGCACATAACTACCTGCCCTATGAGATCATTGCTGCAATCCCTCCCCCCTACCAATACCAGTCCTTTACCTTCTCTTCCCTCCCTTACCCTTTTTTCTCTTCCCTCACCTCACTTATCATTTCTATAGTGCTACTAGACATACGCAGTGCTGTACACTTGAACATGAAGAGACAGTCCCTGCTGGACAGAACTTACAATCTCATTAGGACAGACAAACAGGACAAACAAGCATAAGGGAATATTAAAGTGAGGATGATAAAATAAGGGTTCTGAGCAAAGTGAATAAGGGTTAGGAGTTAAAAGCAGCTTTTAGCTTAGATTTGAAGACAGCCAGAGATGGAGCTTGACGTACTGGCTCAGGAAGTCTATTCCAGGCATATGGTGCAGCAAGATAAAAGGAACGGAGTCTGGAGTTAGTGGTGGAGGAGAAGGGTGTAGATAAGAGAGATTTACTCAGTGAACAGAGTTCCCGGGGAGGAATGTAGGGAGAGATGAGAGTGGACAGGTACTGAGGAGCTGCAGAGTGAATCAGGGGTTTAGCTAGGTGGGGCCATGGGGGCCCCCCAGATTTGGCCCAGGCCCCTCCACCACCGACCCCTTCGACCCCCCCCCCCCCTTCCCACCACCGCCAACCCTCTCCCGTCCCTGGTTTTACTTTTCTTTTGTGTGATAGTTTTATGCTTCCTATTATTGATGAAGTTCCTTTCCTTTTCTTAATTGGTAGTAAGTAAATCGCTCTGCTCTGCCCGTCAGTAAGGGGTATAGTAAATTGCAATTAAGTAGAGACCACAAACTGACAAGAGTTTCTTTCCTGGTGTGGGAGAGAGGTGGGCACCCTCCCCTCTCCCCCCCCCCCCCCCCCCCGACTCCCACAACATAAGCTGGTGTAGTTTATTTTTCCAGTACCAAAAGGTGGGGGAGCATCTGAGAGCCAATGATTGAAAATACATTTTCCCCTTACTATACATTTTAATATGTTGTGCCCAGGCATCTACAGCACACACCGTAATTCCTTCACTTTAAACCCCTTTCCAGCTAACTGCACTGAGCTCTCATTAAGCAGGCCTTCCTATCCTCCTAGCTTCCTACATCTGCCCCTTCTGTAAGCTTTAAGCATATCTTTTACTGGATCTTGCACCCCGTTTTTTTTTAAAAATGAATAAATCAGAATACGAAGTTATATCTAGCCTCTCAGCCTCCAATCCCGAACAACTCTATTGCATAACTGTCATTCAAAATATCCGAAATAACTACTGTATTTTTTCACATCGTCATCACGAATATTTTCCTCAATATTTCACTGGTTTTTCAACCAAAAAATGGCTGTTTGCAAAACTGTTTTTACACATAGCAGCTCTGTAAGTGCTTCAGCATCCCCAATATTGGGCAAACTCCTTGACGATGAGGAATCGTTTCCATTGGGATTAGCACTCCCCATTCATTTTGAAAAGTTGACTACTACGGTTTTACAAGTTGCTAACCCAACTTCCTTTTTCGTGTCAGAATGTCCTACTGCTGTATCGATCCCAGAAAGAAAAGAAAAGGACAGTGCTCTAGCTTTCACTGGCATCCTGTACAAGTAATGTAGAAAACCTTTCTGAACCTCAAACTTCTCTCATCGCTATATAGAGTGTCTCCCAAAATATTAGTGCGCGGTCTTATGAGATCCAAGCAACAAGCGAGTCTGGAAAACGATCTGTGTCTTATCCTTTCAATGGGAGAATCCTATTCCTAATTAGAGATCCAAACATTGGCAAAACACAAGAAGACTGAACAGTAAATTGAAGCAGACCATAAAACAGTTCAGGGAAGACTGCCCCAAGCTCAGGCACAGAGGCAACGGGATGCACGGCATGAATACACATCACACACCAAGATAACGCAGACGAGCATCAATACACCTATTTCCTTTCACTGACATGACCTGATCATTTGATTCTTCTTGCCGACAAAAACGTTCATTCTACTACTAAAAGGTAACTTGAAAACAATCCAGGAACGTAAGACCTTTGAAGTTAGAATGTTTAAATATTTTGACACCCACCAGACAGGACTTAACAAAAGATCTGGGTTTTCTAGCCCATTATAAACCATAAAATTCTAGTACTTTGTCACCCTCTTATCACCATGCATATCTCCCTTTCCTTCATCCACCCGCCCTCCCTGTCTCTCACCTAACCCACCCTCATCCTGTCAGACTATCACTGAAATGCTTTGATGTTTCACTTATGTCATCTATCAACATTTGCTTATTTCTGATCTCACCAAGAAGGGCTACCTTCCAAAGCTAATCAAAAAAATGTATTAAGTTAGTCCAATAAAAAAAGGTAGCATCTTATTTTCTTTTCTCTGTTTTATTTTATTCTATTTCTATTGATTGCATTCATCAAGAAAGCTAACAGCAGCATTTACTTCCAGGGAAAAGTCGCTTCTCAGTGGGTTCGGGGCCCTTTAAGGAAGATGCAGGGTGTGTCTTTTGTGTCTATGGTAACTGCAAGCAGAGGCTGCAGTGGAGAGAAAGAAGGGAAGGGAAGGCGAGTGAGCCAGCCGCAGAAGACAAGGAGCCCAGGCAAGAAACTTGCACTTCTGGCTCTGGCGACAAGGCTGGGAAGGAGAAATCTGCAAGGAAGCAAAGGAACTCGGCCAGGAGGAGAAACGCTCGGACGATCTTAGAGCTGGAGGGCCCCCATTGAGTTGAGCTGCTCACGCCTCAAACCCGGCTTTGATGCATCTCTTTGCAGACATGCCCCAGCCTGATCCCCGGAGGTGCCAGGTACAGGGAGGGGTTCCAGGTGTGCAAAGATAATGGGGGCAGAAATGAAGAGCAAAAGGTACTAGACGGTATTGCTGCTCCCTGGTCAGAGGGCACCAAGAGGATTCTGCAGAATCTTCCCGAGGAAAACCTGTCAGACATCAGTCACGAGGAATTCCTGGAATACCCCAGATCTGGGAGGGGAGAGGGAGGGAGCGAGAGACAGTCTCCCCAATGATGGCACAGCAAGGACAGCCTTTCAACTCCCCAACAACTCAGCGGGAGCAAAGGGGCTGTTTACTAACTTATCAAAAACAAGGGTAGAAGCAACATGCTGGAATCCTGAAAGAGGAAGAATATTTTAATAAATAAATAACTTTATCTTTCCCTGGGGCTGGAATTTACCATATCGTTGTGACTGTTTAGCAATAGAACCTATTTAAAGGATCGAGTATCTACCGTCTCCCATATTCCCTAGAGGATGGAGTTCCTTGCGAGAAGTCCTTAAAATGCCTGCTATGAGAGGTCTGCTTGCGCCTCAGAACACTTTCCTGGACACAATAGCAACTCGATTTGATGGGACACGTAAGTAAAGACTTTCCAGGGTCTCAAGCCCTGGAGTTGTAGCGTTTGCTGTGTGTTTACGGGCTTTAAACGTCCCTTAAGGAGTTGGAAATGATGCAATATCTTGGAAGCGCAGTGTGGTTTTAAGTACAGAATGATGAATAGAGCAGCTGCTCACCTGCTCAGGTTCAGTCTAGGTGGCAAGGCCGAGTTGAAAGGAGCTGTATTGAGGGAACTGAGGCTGTTAGCCCGGGCCTTTTTGTACTACCTTGGAGGGAATAATGGGTGACGACGAGATTGCAAGGATATTCCAGTGACAGAAGTGCCCCAAGGAGACTCAATGAGGTTTTTCTTTCTACAGGTGCCTCTGTAGACGGGTAGGGAAGAGAAAGACGAAGGAAAAAGCTCAGATGTAGGAAAGAAGAGCAGAAGCTTCAGTGTCCTTAAGGGATTTCAGGCGATGGCACTGCCAGGTTTATGGCGTTTGCCATTCATTTAAAATGACTCTACGGGGGGGAAAATGTTCTGTCCCTGTTAATAAGGAAAGAAGTGAGAGTTATGCGTACAGTATGTTCAGGCTGTCTGCCACGAAGGTGGGTGGGTGTCAGCTGAACACACCTGTCCTGTATATGACATGTACGTTGTGTACGTGCATTTATTGCAACATAGACGTACCTATATGACTGTGTACAAGATTTGGTTCAGTGTAAACTCATCGGCACAAAGCCATTTATCAATAAACAATATCTGCCGCTTCTCATACGTTGTCCATTCTCTCTATGCATTCATAATTGTTTATAAATATAAAATGCACCACATATATTCGTAACCACTCAACTTACCTTCAAAAAACATGTGCCTCGTGATTTGTCTATGCATCTGGTTGAACAGGTTGAATGTGTGAAGTTGGGCAGGACAGATACTTCCAGGGGAATAACCCTGTTAGTCTGTAGTGGCTGCAAACATGACTCAAGCGGGCACAGCACCTAATCACATAATAGATTTATTTAAGAATAAGCTTTAGAAGACAAGAGTCCACCTGGTCAAGTGTAGATGTAATATTTTAATGTACTGTATTTTCTATATCCCATTGTTTTTCTTTTTCGGTTTGTGCATATACTGTTTTATTTTAATCATTGTTGTGTGGATTTGCTGTTTTGATATGTATGATAAATGCCTCTATTTATTTTTAGGAGATAATTATATCTTCACCTACAATACGTTTATCTTGATGACAAATCTTGATGAAACTAGACATAGATAGATAGATAGATAGATAGATAGATAGATAGATAGATAGATAGATAGATAGATTTTTATTTATTTATTTATTGTATTTGTACCCCACATTTTCCCACCTTTTTGCAGGCTGAATGTGGCTTACAGGGTATGGATATGATAACGTCGTTGCATGCTTTAAAAACAGTCGATCATAAGCAGAGGTGAAAGAGGATTTAGATGGAAGATGTTAGGTAAGGTCGTGTGAGAGGTGTTTTTTTGGTGTACTTGGGTGGTTTAAAGAATAAGACACCTAAGTTGGGGGTTTAAAAACAGCCTTGATTTTACATAACAAGATAAACATTTTTCTGTACTGTAGGTGAAGATGTGACTGCTAAAAATATAGGAGCGCCACTTCATAATTTGAAAGCCTGAAATTACAGGGCATCATTTGAGTCAGCTCTTACAGAACCCGACATAGAGTAATTAGAGGTGTGAGGAGGAGGAGTTGGGACTGAACGTCAAGGAGTACTGCCTGCATTTGGCTCTTTTCAAAACTCATTTTATTGACTCTTTTGTTTATAAAAATAGGCAAAGAAAACAGGTCCCAAACACAGGTTTTTCACATTTTGTGAACTTTCCAAAACAGGTTAACCACAGAGCACACTGTAAGGTGCCTGCCATAGTAATGAATTAAACCAAAATGTCAGACTTTCTGAACTCAGAAATCATTGGTGTTATTGTCGCGCAAGGTGAGGGTAGAGCTTCCTTCTCCTCATTAGGGAATCGGGGAAAATGTCGACAGGTGACATATTCCAGTGGCTGTTTACATTTAGTTAATGTTTTTGTTTAGAATTATATAGGAGGTTGCAATTGTAAAACTGACGTTTTCTTTAGTAAAGAAAGAAAGAAAGAAAGAAAGAAAGAATATATCTAGCCCATTATCTGGACTCTAAACACAAGAAAGACCAGCTCCCCTTGAGACTGAATAACTAGACTGCCCACTGCGTACCTAATACATATGAGATTGTTTAGAGAAAGACCTCAGGGGACAATGTTAATAGTATTCACAATTATGAACAATGAAGACTTTTTTTATTATTATTTTGCCAACTTTAAAATTATGAAAATATGAGGATGTAGAATACTGCACAATCAAACATTCGGGTTTCTTCTCACTAAAGTAACCATAAGGGTGCTCAAGTCCTGTGCTCATTATTCCTCATACTAGAGAAGAAGATTCAGCGTTATTTTCTTAACGATCTAAAGCCAGAGAGTTTCAGCACCTTGGAGAGCGTCTCTGTGTTCCGCCCCAGGCACCAACATGGCCGCGTGCAGGGCAAAAGCAGGGCTATTCCTTAAAAACACACCTTCTCAACTTTCACATTTCTACACAACCTAAAGGAAACTACGAAGTGAGTGCCCAGATAGTGCTACTCATGGCAACTTTCATTGTGTCCAGGGAGGGGAAATTTGTATTATGTTTGATATCCCCAATCATTTTAAAACGTTGGCCCGTATATTACTCTTTAGACTACATTTTTAAGGCATCACTTATATGAATCTCTTTGAAAATGGCTAGTATACTTTACAGGAGATCATGCTGTCAAAATGTGAAGAAATGCTTTAAAAAGATTTTCTGATTGAATTCTACAATAAACTGTTATCATAATAATCAAAGAGTATATGTTAGAGAAATATGTGTTAAAAGTTCCCAATATTATAATAACTTCTGTTTTATTTAGATTTTGCTCACACCATTTTCGGTAGTAGCTCAAGGTGAGTTACATTCAGGATATTTCTCTATCCCAGGAGGGCTCACAATCTAAGTTTGTACCTGAGGCAATGGAAGGTTAAGTGACTTGCCCAAGATCACAAGGAGCAGTGGTGGGATTTGAACTGGCCACCTCTGGATTGCAAGACCAGTGCTCTAGCCACTAGGCCACTCAGCAACATTCCATGTAGAATCAGCAATAATAGTAACATTCCACGTAGAATCTCAAATAGTAGCAACATTCAATGTTCCACTGCACTAACCACGAGGCTACTCCTCCACTAGCAACATTCCATGTAGAAGCCTGCCCTTGCAGATCAGCAGTGCGGCCGCGTAGGCTTCTGTTTCTGTGAGTCTGACGTCCTGCATGTACGCGCAGGACGTCAGACTCACAGAAATAGAAGCCTGTGCGGCCGCATTGCTGATCTGCAAAGGCAGGCTTCTACATGGGATGCTGCTAGTGGAATAGCAACATTCCATGTAGAATCTCAAATAGTAGCAACATTCCATCTAGAATCTCAAATAGTAGCAACACAATCTCAAATAATTTATTTGAATTTTGCTCACACCTTTTTCAGTAGTAGCTCAAGGTGAGTTACATTCAGGTACACTGGGTATTTCTCTGTCCCAGGAAGGCTCACAATCTAAGTTTGTACCTTAGGCAATGGAAGGTTAAGTGACTTGCCCAAGATCACAAGGAGCAGTGGTGGGATTTGAACTGGCCACCTCGGGATTGCAAGACCAGTGCTCTAGCCACTAGGCCACTCCTCTTATAATTGCTAGCATAGTTTTTCATATACTACTGACTTCTTCATTAGATCTATTCAAATTTTGTCTCAATTATCTTTTTCTTCATCTTTGGTATACAATACATTTCTATAAGGATATCCTTCTGTTATAGGACTATGTTACAAGTGTCAACTAGATTTGATGTTTTCTTACCTTGCATTCCTTATAGGGAATGATCTACCCCAATGCATTAGAAATGAGCCAAACTATCTTCAGCTTTGAAGGAAACTAAAAACTTTTTTATTTGATAAGTTTTAAGAGTTTTTTCTTTGATAATTTTGATGTTATTTCTACAACATACAATGTATCATTGATGTTGTATTATGTTTGATGTAATTCCCCATATGTATTATATGGGCTTCTTATGCTTTAAGCTGCTTTGAACCACCAATTGGGATTTCCATGGCAAATAAGTTCCATATTAGATTTGATTAGATTAATAATCAAAGGTTACAAAGCAATAGCAAAATCATTTTATGAGAAATAATTATCTAAAGGTGAAAAAATTCAGTTTTGACTATGACTTTTTGCCGAAATGTGATTTGCATAAAGGAGATTAGCTAAGGAAAAGGTTGTGACTGGAAGCTGTTGGTCTTTTTTTCTCTGGTCTAGAAACAAGATAAATCCCCCCTTTAAAAAAAAATTTCCCTCTAGGCTCAATGAGCAGTTGTTCCCATGCAACAGTAAAAAGAGCCCAAATGGAGAACTAGGCAGGAGAAGAAGGGCCTGATACACAGCACAGGAAACACTGCAAGAATTTGCACCCAGAACTGCTCATGTTAGGATGTGCTCATCTGCACCTCTTCAGTGTATATATATACATGGATCTGAAAAAATAATCCCTGTGCCCCTCCCCCCATGTCCAAATAGGACACCAAACAGAAGTGGACACAAACAAACCACACACATACAAGTTAAACCAGTTTACCAAGGTGCTTAGGTGATGCTGTGTTACAGTGAAAGGGTTCCCTCATTTTCAGCAGAAGATTTATCTCCCATTCTGTGTCAATGGGGGAAAAGCTTAGTACATACAGAAGGTTCCTTAATCATTTTCTTATGCTTTCTATAGTTGCATATTTGGGAATGCACTATAAAATTAAAAACTCCTTGTCCTATATCTTAGAGAAACTTTAAGGTCCAAGAGTGTCATCTGTTATGGTTTACCTGGATCCCACATTGTACTGGGATGGACCTGAACTTGCATCATTCCTAATATTTTTATTTCCAGTTTTGGTGATATATGTGCCTGAAATCCAGAGCCAGTGATAGAAGTTGCTGCCCTTATACCTTTCCCCTCCTTCCCTCCACACAGAAATTCCTTCCTTATTCAGGAGTGTTACAGTTTTCTATATGAAAGACTCGCAATAATCTCTCCATTTCCTGCAGTCCAGATATCGTAAGTCTCTGTACCTGTAAAAAGAAAGGACCTTCTCACAAATAATTTCCTTGTCTCCCTACTCATCAACTCTTTTTTTCCATTGCACAGTTACCCATCCTACTTGGATAAACACTCTTTCATGACCCCAGTTCTTTGTCTCCTTTCAGATAGTAACTTTGTTCTGGGGAATGCTCAGGTGCTGGACACGTTCCCTGTGGTTTACTGCTCAGACGGCTTTTGTGACCTTACTGGCTTCACCCGTGCAGAGGTCATGCAACGTTCTTGTGCTTGCACATTCCTCTATGGACCTGAGACCAATGAGCTGCTCCAGATGCAGATCCAGAAGGCACTGGATGAGAGACAGGAGTTCAAGGCTGAACTTATTCTATACAGAAAGAGTGGTGAGTTCCACAGAGTCTAAAGTCTTCTATAACAGGGGCTGCTGACTGATTTCTTCCTATCTCCCTCCCAGTGGCGTACCTACCTTAGTTGCCAACTGGGGTGGTGCACCCCCTCCTCCAAGCAAGGTGCATGGCTGTCGGCTGTGCGGTCCCTTGCCCTGGAACAGGAAGTTGATGTCAGAGGGGGCAGGGGACCAGCAGAGCCAACAGCTGCATGCCTGCTCCATGCACCCCCCTTGCTGCCTGCATCCAGGGTGGACCGCCCACCACCACCCACCCTTGGTACACTAGAGCTCCCTCCCACCCATTTATAGGGATATGCATTCATTTGAAATGGCATAGGAAATGTTGACAACATATGTTATTTCATGTCACTGGCAAATAAAAATGAGCAGAAAAGCACAAAAATTCATGTTTTTTCATGTGTCATCAATAGTGCTTACACTTATGAAAGACAGTGCATACAGTCTGCAAAGAGTTCACAGTTTTTCACTGTTTGCATATGTATGGTGGTTCGTGCCTATGCACACTGTCAGGAAGGAGTGCACTCTCTTAACAACATTGCACACATGACAACATGAGGGGAAAAAAAAAAACAAAAAAATGAACATTTCCAGAAACAACAAGGAAAATAATGTAAAACAAAACATTTTCTGGCTGGAAAAGTGCTCTTCAGTGAAAATCCCGAGAGCTGCCCTCCTCACTGTCCTGTCTGTAATCTCTGAATCTGAATACTGTTCTCACCCAGGACAGATGCTCTATTACCAAATTCCTCTCAAAGTCCAAAGACAATGCTCTCAACCTATGCCAGCCCTGCAACTGATGTACTGTTCAAACAGTCCCCTCCCCCCCCCCAAACTCTCTGGGGTCGATATTCAGCCCAGGGAGGCAGGCTAGCTAAGTCCTGCGATTGAAACTGAGCCCAGATATTCAATGCTGGGTCATTTCCAGTGACCAGCATTGAATATCTGGTGGTTGGGGGGGGGGTGGACTGACCAGTTTAAATGTAACCAGCCAAGTCAATATTCAGCGCTGGCCAGTTAAGTTTATAATGGCCAAAGATAGGCCTGCTATTTGGGCACCCTGATTTGGCCACAACACTTAGCCAGCAAAGCACTGAATATTTGTGGCTAGCTGGTTATATCTGGTTAGCCGCTATGGACTAGATTCTATATATGGTGCCTGAAAAATCAGCATCGAAAAGTTTTCCATTTAGGCATATTCTCTAAACCAGGCCTATAGTTAGGCGTGGTTTATAGCCAGTTTATAGAATAAGCCTAGCGGCCATGACTGTTCCTAACTCTAGGCTCGTCCATTTATACCAAGTAAAACTTTGTGTATCGTCACCTAAGTTAGGCACGGAGCAGGCGTACTCTGTAACCGTGTGCATAGCCTTTCGGAATGCCCATGGTCCGCCCATTCCATGCCCGTGGCCATGCCCCCTTTTTTGGCAGCACGCGGTAGAATTTATGCCCACCACTTTACAGAATAATGTCTACCAAGTCCTGCATGTAAATTCTATTAACACCAATTAGTGTCAATAACTGTGCGCGAAAATTGAGAATACGACTGGATTTGCATGTGCAATTTTGGTCCCTCTGTATAGATTCCGATGTCACGCGCTAACCCCTGGATTCTAGATAGCGCGCCTTGAGATCTGTGCTGAATTGGGCACAGATTCTTTAACAATGCACGTAACTTAACAAGCTTAACAAGCAAATGAGCACTGATTACAGCACTTAACAAGGAATAATGAGCACTAGTTAGCACTGATTAGAATTTACCTGCATAACTCACTGAGTTTTTGATTGCATGCTGAGGCCCCCTTTTACCTCAGCAGGAAAAAGATTTTTTTTTTTTTTAAAGAAATGATCATGCGGCAAGTGAAGCATCGGCTGTGCAGCCATTGAGGTGGTTGGTGGTAAGGGCTCCCATGCTAACCTGGTGGTAACTGGGCAGCACGCAGCACTGCCCAATTACCGCCAGATAAATACTGGTGCTACAAAAAAAAATTATAGTGCCAGAAATGTCACGTGCTGGAGGTGGGAACTACTGCTGGGCTGCTGCAGTAGTCCAGCGGTACTTCTGGTTTAGCAAGCGATAAGCCTGCATTGGGCTTACTGACACTTAGTAAAAGACCCCCCCTAAGCGTGTTCTATAATGAAGCGCTCCAAACTTCTAAAATACGCAGGTAAAAAAGGGCATGGTTATGGGTGGGGAAATGGGCATTTTGTGGGCATTCTGAAATGTACACATGTAGTTATAGAATATGGCCCAGTGTGCGTAAATCTACATCACCAGACTGCAATATCTTTTTTTTTTCATTTTTTAACTATTTATAAAGACCTCTACCAAAGTCAATACATGACACTTTAACACATAAAGGGCCCCTTGTACTAAAGTGCATTGATCACGTAATGTGTGGTTAATACCTGGAAAGAGGTTACTGTGCAACCTGTTTCCCTCCCCAGTCCCTGAACCCATTTACCTTTCTCTTCTCTGACCCTTTTCCCAATCTTTGTATGCATGGCTGTCTTCCTTCCCTATCTAGGTTTGTAATTCCTTCTCCTTTCTGTATTATTTGGGGGGGGGGGTTTCAATTGTAAACAGCTTTGACCTGCAATATAGCAAAGCCAGTATAGCAAATGCAAATCAATAAACCGTGTTAATGGGTTTTGCGATATTTTGCCTGTTACCGTGTGTTGAACTTTGTGTGACTTAATTGTTCTGAATTTATCTGTCAGGGCACGTGGCATGGCTGGAGAGTGGACGTGGAAGCATTAGCCAGCTAACATGTTACACTTACCCTGCACTAACTGGTTAACGCACTTACCCCTCTTAAATAAATACCACACATTAATCTGAATGTTAAAGCATGGCCTGCAATAAACATAAGAACATAAGCATTGTCATACCATACCAAAGGTCCATCAAGCCATTGGGTCTGTTGAGCGTTAAAATCCTGCATTTTAGCGTGTTAAACCCATAACTAAATGCACTTTAGTTCAAGGGCCCCAAAAAATTAATTAGAGCACTGCTTCCCAAACCTGGTCCTGGAGGCACCCCAGCCAGTCAGGTTTTCAGGATATCCACAATGAATATTCATGAGAGAGATTTGCATGCATTGGAGGCAGTGTATGCAAATTTCTCTCATGAATATTCATTGTGTGTATCCTAAAAACCTGACTGGCTGGGGTGCCTCCAGGACCAGGTTTGGGAATCACTGAGTTAAAGCATATGATAAACCACGGTGGTGCGCATCCTTTTCATGATCTATACCTACCTCAAAGGGAATATTTATCCATTTCACCTTATGCCCAAATTCTCTCTTTTCTAATAAGGTAGTCTCAGCAACATGCCTTCTCCAATAAACCATCTGAGGTATCAATTTCCAAAAACTACACAATAGTCTGGCCACATGAACCAAGTCCCAGTTTTCTAGTATACGTAATTAAAGAGTTAAGGTAAAATCTGTACCAATAATAATTAATGCACCTGCAGAGCCAGAACATGGCAATAAAGAGTCTGTTCAACCTGTACCCCCTCCAGCAAAAAGGGCTAAAAGACCTAATCTGGAAAATAACACAGAAGATCTGTATGTGCACTGAACAATTCTAAATTACATATAGATTTCTCATACACTGAAATCCAGAGCCTCTCCCAGTCTTCCACATCCAAACTGAGCTGTAATTCATTATTTCATATGTTCATGAAGGCTGTAGGTGTTTTCCATCTATACATGGAAGCTAACACATTTTGATATGGCATGGAAATCTATCTCTTATGGGTTCCAAATGCATTCTAATAGGTTCTCGGGTACTGGATTTGATAATACCTCCGACAATTGTAAATATACGTAATGAGTGAAGGGGAAAATCAAATTCTGTGTTTAACTCCCAAACACTGTGTTGCCTTTTATTAACCCATCACCATAATTAGTTGATTCTGTACATGATCTTTCCGGATCACACAAGTCCCTTTCTCAGATGTGACCACTTTGACTGCAGAGGAGAAGAGCCAGTGTTTCCATGCAACCCAAGGATTGAAGATTGACCTTGCCTTGTCATTGGCTGTCTTGCTTTCTCTCTCAGATGCCAATCTCTGACCAGTGTCTTATGCTTTCTTTCTCCCAGGTGTGCCTTTTTGGTGCCTTTTGGATGTTGTTCCAATAAAGAATGAGAAAGGGGAGGTTGTGCTCTTTTTGGTCTCCCATAAGGACATCACTGACACAAAGTCCAGATCCGGGGCTGAGAGCTGGAAGGAGGCAGGTGAGATTTCTGTGAGATACGTAACAAAGGCTTTCGCTCTGTCCCTAACATTACCAGAGACCTCGCTCATGACCAATTAGTATTAGAGAACACCTAGAAACCTTCAGTAAATGATCCCATAAAACTGAAATAAGAAAGCAACCGCCAACAGTATAATGTTCCCAGCAAAAAAAGACAGTTGAGTTTAGTGTTCTTTAGCTGACACGAAAAAGGAAGAGTTAGTGGCCACTGAGTATGGAAAGACTGGATGGGCCAGTTGGCCTTTATCTGCCATCATGTTTCTATATTTCTACAACAGTAAACGTAGAGTTACAGAAGGTACTTCATAGCCCACGTTTAAAGGAAAGAAAGACACACCTAATATATCAGGGCTTTCCATATGCTTCTGTAGCAAGACAGTGAGTGTGGAATAAGATAACGCGTGTGTAATATGGAAGAGTTGGTGGAATGAGACTCGCTATTAGCCTGCTATCTGCCCTAATAGTCTTCTGTACAATACTATTAGATTATTCTCACCTGGCATTGATGAAACACATTACTAAATCGTTATTACTATTGTTTTTACATTTCTCTCCCCAAATTCTTTTGAACTTCTGGGAACAGCCAGTTTAGCATAAGTCATAGACTACCTTACTATCAGTTGTTCATGTTGATTAGTAATGGCTGCGATACCACACAATACTCTTGTTCTAAAGCAGGGTTGTTCACCCTAGGTCCTCAAGGGCTGTGATCCAGTTGGGTTTTCAAGATTGTTCCAATGAATATGCATGAAATCTATTTGCAAGTGCTGCCTCTATTGTATGGAAATAGATCTCATGCATATTCAGTGGGGGAATCCTGAAAACCTGATCTGGCAAGGGCTGACAATGGACACCCCTGTTTTAAGGTCATAATAAAGTGATTCAATTTCTTCATGGCAAGCACATCCACTCCTGATTTTACCCCACTGCTTATTTACATGGTCTTGTAATTTCTGCTTTTCTTATTTATTTATTTATTTATTTATTCATTCATTCATTTACCAATCAGTCTTCCTGAGAACTCAGAACGGTATATATAGTTCAACAGAAATCCAATATATTAGAGAAATCAAAATGGAAATTAGAACTACAGAGTAGAACTGAAGCAACCTGCCCCCCCCCCCAAAAAAAAAAAAATTCAGCTAGTTGGTAACCCTACTGTAATGTAACACATGTGGGATACTTTTGCAGTGAAGCTGCAGGATAGCTAGTGGGCTGCTCTTGTGATGAAACTGTAATGTAGCATGAGAGATGCTGTGCAACTCTAGGGTAGCTTGTGACATGCTTGCAATGAAGATGTAGGGTAGCTTGTGGGATGCTCTCATGATGAAACTGTAGCAGTAGCATCTGAGATGCTGTGAAGCTCTTGGGTAGCTTGTTTGATACTCGCAGTGAAACTGTCGTATAGCATGTGAGATGCTTTGAAGCTCTAAGGTAGCATGTGGGATGCATTTACAGTGAAGATATAGCCCACTCCTCAAGTCACTTCATTGGCTCCCTGGTCCGCTTCCGTATACAGTTCAAACGCCTCTTGCTGACCTTTAAATGCATCCACTCTATGACCCCTCACTACCTCTCCTCTCTCATCTCTCCCTACATTCCTCCCCGTGAACTCCGCTCTCTGAACAAATCTCTCTTGTCGTCCCCCTTCTCCTCCACCGCTAACTCCAGACTTCTTTCCTTTTGTCTTGCGGCACCTTATGCCTGGAACCGTCTTCCCGAACCCATACGTCTAGCTCCATCTCTACCTGTTTTTAAATCTATGCTGAAAGCTCACCTTTTCACTACTGCCTTTGGCTCCTAATCGCTACTCATTTGCCCTCCTCCTCCCCTGTTCCTCTTTACCCTGTAATTCCCTTGCCCGTAATGTCTTGTCTGTCTATTTTACCTAGATTGTAAGCTCTTTGAGCAGGGACTGTCTCTCTATGTCAAGTGTTCAGCGCTGCGTGCGTCTGGTAGCGCTATATAAATGCTATTAGTTCAAAGCCACCTGTTGGGGGCGTGTCAAGATGGCTGCCAGACCGAAAGGTTGGTAGAGAGCTCCGAGCGTTTTTGGGGATATTATACCTCAGCGTGATAATGCCTCATTCCAAAAGGAAGGGAACGTTAAGGAATGTTCCTCAGCCTACCTTGACGTCTTCCCCAGCCCAAGCGTCTTTGGAATGATACTTTCCCGGTTTCTCCAAGTCTCAGAGGGATGTAGATCCCATAGCGGGGGTTCTCGGAGAAGCGAGCTCCCTGCAGGGAGAGGAAGCCTCCCTTTCGCCACCATCCACATCGACGATCCCTCCGTGCCCAGCGTCGATTGCGGCCCTGGAGGGAAACCCCACCGATTCCGGAAGTGTATCGGAGGGGGTAACCAGCGAGGACCCAAGACCGCAACAAACGGCTCTGAAAGCTGATGGAACTTGGTTTCCCTCAGCAAAAAATCCGGAGGTGACACTAGAAACACTTTGGGTGATGTTGGACCAGATGAATACTACACTGCAGAAAACTTCAGGTGATGTTATAAATTTAAATGCCAAGTTTGAGGGTTTAAAAGTAACTGTTGATTCCGTAAAAGAAGATTTAACAAAGCAAGTGACAACTTTGAGGAAAGAAGTGGATATGCTTAAGGACTTTAAAGATGTAGCTCTTAAAGATAATATGGAAATGAGGAGGAAAATTGAACAACTAGAGAACTACAACAGAAGGCTTAACCTCCGTCTTTTGAATTTTCCCAAGTTAACAGGGGTAACCCCGATTGATACATTGCGTAGATATTTGACTGAGATATTAAAAATTCCCCCAGACTCTATTCCTCCAATAAATAAGATTTATTTTATTCCTAAACCAAAGGGGGAATTACAAGGTATTGAACAGAATATGCCTGATCTACAAAATATCTCTGAAATTCTGGAACAATCTATGGAAATAGTATTGGATAGAGCTACATTAATAATTTCTTTGGTCTTTGAGCAAGACTACAACAATATTTTAAGACTTTACTTTCGGAATTCTAAGGCACAATTTTGTGGGTCTAAAGTCTGGATGTATCCAGATGTGACAAAACAAACACAACAGAAAAGAAAGGCATTTCTTGCTTTGAAACAAAAGACAATGGATATTGGGGGATCTTTCTTTTTGGCATACCCGGCTAAATGTGTAGTTAAATTAGGTCAAACTAAATATAACTTCTTTTCACCGGAACAACTGAAATCGTTTCTAGAAATGAAACAACTGAAGTAATATGTAGGAATAAGTAGAAATAACTTGGAGAAATGGCAGCTTTTACCTTTGTTTAAAATTATTAGTTTTGATTACTTCTCTAATTCTATCACTCCCCCCTCGTTATGAGGTCTAAGAAAGGTTAATTGTGTTTCTTAATTGAAGTCTAATATACTTTTTTTCTGCATAAGATATTTTTTCTTTTTAAAATTCTTTTCCTTTGTGGATGTTAAATAATGCAGGATGAGAATATTAATAGTACTTATTACTTACCTGTTTTATGTTCGCAAGATTATTCTTGTAAATGATATATTGAAAATATAAATAAAGAATTTAAAAAAAATGCTATTAGTAGTAGTAGTGTAGCTTGTGGGATGCTGTTGCAGTGAAGCTTTAGGGTAGTCTATGGGATGCTCTTGTGGTGAAACTGTAGCGAAGCATGTGGGATGTTCTTGCTGTAAAGCTCTACAGTAGCTTGTTGGATGCTCTTGAAGTGAAACTGTTGTGTACCATGTAAGAGGTTGTGAAGCTCTAGGATAGGTTGTGAGATGTTTTTGCAGTGAAAGTGTAGTATAACATGTGAGTTGCTGTGAAGCTGAAGGGTAGCTTGTGGGATGTTCTTAGTCCTCGGCACCGGCTAAGCTCTCAGGTCAGGTACCCGAACCAGGGCCACAAACAACAGTTCTATTCTCAAGAGCGGGGCGCAGGCCAGGGCTGGGTTTGATAGGCTATAGGGTATAAAGCCACTCTCTTTATCATTTCACTAATAGTTTATGAGCAAAGTGACTTCACTTGCACTCCAAAGAAACTCTTCACTCCAGGATTTGTATTAAATGCAACAACTTTATTGGAACGTTGCAACAGGCAGATATCAAACCATACTTTTCTCTTAACAAACAGTTCACATTATTGGTAGAGGCTTTTTATAACAGTCCAAGCTATTGGTGAACATCTTAATAACTGAGTTGATAATCTCTTGAAAAGTCCTAGGGTATTAGCATATTTATAGTACCATCCGGTCCTCCAATATCCATCCTTTGTGGCAGAACAATCCAAGGCTTTGGCTTCCCACTCCTTCTGCAGCAAGCTCTCCCTCCGTGCTTTTACCCAGCCTCTGGACACACCTAGAATTGTACGTCCCTGTCCATCCTCTACTTCCAGAGATGTACTCCTTCTAGCTGCTGCCTCTAGCACTGAACAGGCTTCTTCCTGCTCTAGTCCTGGGGGATAACCCTTTTTACCCACCCGGAGCACTCCTCAAAGTTACTGCTCATAGAAGCAGAATCTAACCCTTGGTTCAGCTTTAGGTTATTGGATCTGATTGGGATACCTACTGTCTTCACAGGTACTGGCAGGGGTAATGAAAGCAACCAAACAAAGACCATGTGCTCTTTAATTCTACAAATTTATAACTTTGAACTCCACCCCTCATATGTACATAAGTATTGCCATATTGGGACAGACCGAAGGTCCATCAAGCCCAGCATCCTGTTTCTAACAGTGACCAATCCAGGTCACAAGTACCTGGCAAGATCCCCCCAAAAAAGTACAATACATTTTATGCTGCTTATCCTAAAAATAAGCAGTGGATTTTCCCCAAGTCCATTTTAATAATGGTCTAAGGACTTTTCCTTTAGAATCCATTCAAATCTTTTTTAAACCCCACTAAGCTAACTGCTTTTACTACATTCTCCAGCAACGAGTTCCAGAGTTTAATTACATGTTGAGTGAAGAAAACGTTTCTCTGATTCATTTTAAATTTACTATTTTGTAGCTTCATCGAGTGCCCCCTAGTCCTAGTATTTTTAGAAAGAGTGAACAAGTGATTCACATCTACCCGTTCCACTCCACTCATTATTTTATAGACCTCTATCATATCTTCCCTCAGCCGTCTTTTCTACAAGCTGAAGAGCCCTAGCCACTTCAGCCTTTCCTCATAGGGAAATCTTCCCATCCCCTTTACCATTTCCATCGCCCTTATCCATGGGCATAGACTGGGGGGGGGGGGCGAGCCCCCAAACAAAGACGACGAAAACAACTTAATCTTCTTTCCCGCAGCGGCGAACGGGCAAGCGTAAAAACAGCAAGCAAGCGCAGCCAGGCTCTAGTACTCCGTCCTTCGCTTTCTGAATCCTGACCTCTCAGCGTCCCGCCTTCCTCTGATGTCATTTCCTTTTGGGCGGGATGCTGAGAGGTCAGGATTCAGAAAGCGAAGGACGGGGTACTTGAGCCTGGCTGCGCTTGCTTGCTGTTTTTACGCTTGTCCATTCACCGCTGCTAGAGAAGAGAAGCATTTATTTAAAAGTAGATGGGGTGGGGGGTGGAGAGGTGAGCTGCCGTATTGGTGCGGGTGAGAGAGAAGGAAGCTGGTCGATGGATGGAGTATTTGAGAGAGAGGGAGCTCCTGGATTGCAAGTGCTAGTGGGGAGGCTTGAGAGAGGAAGGCCTGCAGAATCAGGAGGTGAGAGGGAGAAGGGTGAGCTGCTGGACAATAGGAGGACAGTTGAGAGAGAGGCCAACTGCCAAACTGCAGAGGAGGGGATGCTTGAAAGAGAGGGAACTGCAAATTAAGCATACATATCATTTGCGAATAGAGAAACTAAATGATCAGACAACAAAGGTAGAAAAAAGTATTTCATTCAGAATTTATTAACTGAAATATGTCAGCTTTTTGAAATGTGCATCTGTGATATTTTGTCTGTAAATTTCAATTCCTTCCTCCATATTAGCATATTCATTTGCATATGTATATATGCAAATGAATATGTTAATATGCTCCGCCCCATCCTTTGCCCCCCTCCCCAAATGAAACAGTCAAACTATGCTTATGCCCTTATCCATACCTTTTCTAATTCCACTGCACATCTTTTTTGAGATGCGGTGACCAGAATTGAACACAATATTCGAGGTGTAGTCGCACCATGGAGCAATACAAAGGCATTATAATGTCCTTATTTTTGTTTTCCATTCCTTTTCTAATAATATCTAACATTCTATGTGCTTTCTTAGCCGCCGCCGCACACTGAGCAGAGGGTTTCAATGTATCATCAACGCCGACACCTAGATCCCTTTGCTGGACGATGACTCCTAAGGTGGAACCTTGCATTACATAGCTATAATTTGGGTTCCTCTTCCCCACACGCATCATTTTACACATGCTCACATTAAACGTCATCTGCCATTTAGATGCCCAGTCTCCCAGTCTCGTAAGGTCCTCCTGTATTTTTTCACAATCTTCTTGTGGTTTAATAACTTTGAATAACTTTATGTATTCAGCAAATTTAATTACTTCACTAGTTACTCCCATCTCTAGATCATTTATAAATATATTAAAAAGCAGCGGCCCCAGCACAGACCCCTGGGGAACCCCACTATCTACCCTTCTCCATTGAGAATACTGACCATTTAACCCTACTCTTTGTTTTCTATCTTTTAACCAGATTTTAATCCACAATAGAACACTACCTCCTATCCCTTGACTTTCCAATTTCCTTTGTAGTCTTTCATGAGGTACTTTGTCAAACGCCTTCTGAAAATCCAGATACACAATATCAACCGGCTCACCTTTACCCACATGTTTGTTCACCCCTTCAAAGAAATGTAGTAGATTGGTGAGGCAAGATTTCCCTTCACTAAATCCATGTTGGCTTTGTCTCATTAATCCATGCTTTTGAATATGCTATGTAATTTTGTTCTTTATAATAGTCTCTACCATTTTGCCTGGCACCAACATCAGGCTCACTGGTCTATAATTTCCCGGATTTCTTCTGGAACCTTCTTTAAAAATTGGTGTTACGTTGACCACCTTCCAGTCTTCCAGTACCACGCTCGATTTTAAAGATAAATGACATACTATTAACAATAGTTCCGCAAGTTCATTTTTCAATTCTATCAGTACTCTGGGATGAATACCATCCGGTCTAGGAGATTTGCTACTCTTCAATTTGTCAAATTGCTCCATTATATCCTCCAGGTTTATAGAGATTTCATTCAGTTTCTCCGACTCATCAGTTTTGAATACCATTTCTGTCACCAGTACCTCTACCAAATCTTCCTCAGTGAAGACCGGAGCAAAGAATTCATTTAATCTCTCCACTGTGGCTTTGTCTTCCCTGATTGCCCCTTTTACCCCTAGGTCATCTAGCGGTCCAACCGATTATTTTGCCAGCTTCTTGCTTTTAGTATACCTAAAAATACCTTTTTACTATATGTTTTTGCCTCCAACGCAATCTTTTTTTCAAAGTCCCTTTTTGCCTTCCTTATCAGCGCTTTGCATTTGACTTGACATTCCTTATGCTGTTTCTTATTATTATCAGTCGGTTCCTTCTTCCATTTTCTGAAGGATTTTCTTTTAGCTCTAATAGCTTCCTTCACCTCACTGTTTAACCATGCCGGCTGTCGTTTGGTCTACCATCCTCCTTTTTTAATACACGGAATATATTTGGCCTGGGCTTCCAGGATGATGTTTTTGAACAGCATCCATGCCTGATGTAAATTTTTGACCTTTGCAGCTGCTCCTCTTTTTTTCACCATTCTTCTCATTTTATCATAGTCTCCTTTTTTGAAAGTTAAACGCTAACGTATTGGATTTCCTGTGTGTACTTACTCCAAAGCCAATATCAAATCTGATCATATTATGATCACTGTTATCAAGCAGCCCCAGCACCATTACCTCCTGCACCAGATCATGTGCTCCACTAAGGACTAGGTCTAGAATTTTTCCTTCTCTCATTGGCTCCTGTACCAGCTGCTCCATAAAGCAGTCCTTGATTTCGTCAAGGAATTTTACCTCCCTAGCATGCCCTGAGGTTACATTTACCCAGTCAATATCAGGGTAATTGAAATCACCCATTATTATTGTGTTGCCCAGTTTGTTAGCCTCCCTAATTTCTGATAACATTTCTACATCCGTCTGTTCATCCTGGCCAGGTGGACGGTAGTACACTCCTATCACTATCCTTTTCCCCTTTACACATGGAATTTCAATCTATAGGGATTCCAAGATGTGTTTTGTTTTCTGCAGAATTTTCAGTCTAATTGATTCAAGGCCCTCCTTAACATACAATGCTACCCCTCCACCAATTCGATCAGCCACTGGTTATCCTCCTTCCACCAGGTCTCAGAGATGCCTATTGTATCTAATTTTTCATTTAGTGCAATATATTTTAACTCTCCCATCTTATTTCTTTGGCTTTTGGCATTCACATATAGACATTTCAAACCATGTTTGTTGTTCCTATTTACATCTTGCTCAGTAGTTGACAGTGTTAATTTGCAATCTTTTGTCTGATTTTTATTTAAGGACACCTGACCTACTATGGTCTCTTTTGCAACCTCGCTATCAGGATACCCTATCTTCCCTGTTTTGCTGATATCTTTGAAAGATACCTTGTTCCGAACTATGCGTTTTTGAACAACTGTCGGCCTTCCCCCAGATTCTAGTTTAAAAGCTTCTCTATCTCCTTTTTAAACACGGATGCTAGCAGCCTGGTCCCACCCTGGTTAAGGTGGAGCCCATCCTTCCAGAATAGGCTCCCCCTTTCCCAGAATGTTGCCCAGTTCCTTACAAATCTAAAACCCTTCTCCCTGCACCATCGCCTCATCCATGCATTGAGACTCCGGAGCTCTGCCTGTCTCTTTGGCTCTGCATGTGGAATGGGTAGCACTTCGGAAAACACTACCCTAGAGATTCTGGCTAATTAGTGGTGTGAATTTAAGGGATCTCTCTCTCTCTCTCTCTCTCTCTTCTTTTCTTCCCTCCCTTCCCCCAATAGGTCTGGCATCTCTCCTTCTCTGTTCATCATGGGTCCAGCACCTTCCCCACCCCCTATGGTCCTTCACGTTTATATTCTTTGCTGGCAGCTGCAGTGATAAACACACAGAGGAGGCAGAGATACAGCAGAGGGAAGGCTCTGGAGCCAATTTTAGTCAGTGTGTGTTTATTACTACTGCTGCTGGCAAAGAAGGATGTTTGAACGACTGTGGAGGGAGGAAGAGAGAGATATGCTAAAATGTCTGGGGCCCCGATGATCAGAAGCAAACGCGGACGCTAGAGGCCATTAGCACTGGACTAGTGGCCACATTTGCCTGCACCCCAGGATCAGAGCCAGGGAGCATGTGAAAACACGCATGCCAGCTTTGACTGCTCATTGCATGCAAATGCATGCAAATGATGGTCTCCCGCATTCCTACTACTACTACTTATCATTTCTATAGCGCTACAAGGCATATGCAGCGCTGTACACCATACACAAAAAGACAGTCCCTGCTCAAAGAGCTTACAATCTAGATAGAGATATGATTGGAGGGTGGGGGACAACACCATGGCCCCCTAAAATAATGCAGTCCAGTAGCATCGGGTCACGGCTTTGGAGGCCCCATGCTCTCAGACCACTGCTTGTGTGGTACTCGCAAGCAGCATTATTCATTTACTACAGGAGTCAACAACCATTACCATAACAGATAACGTGGTAGAGTTAATGTCACCTAAATATGGGTACATAATTGCATTGCATTATCTACAATGTAGCCAACGTATGGTAAGAAAATCTGTCTCTGCATAACTGTATGTGAACATGCTGAGAAATAGTGCCCGACCGAAATTCCTCCCTTATGATCAGCGGGCAGCAAGCCAAACAAGGGCACTGCTCCCGCTACAAACCTTATGCCAGCTCGGAGCTGGCGATAGGGTTTGGAGGAATGGGGGAGACCGACAGAAGAGGTTTGACATGTCCAGGATTTTCTTGTTAGTGTTGGGGGTGGGACTAGCAGTCCCACTGGACCACCAAGTCTTTTTAGTGTTGGGGGAGGTGAGGGGTTAGACCTCCAGGCACACTCCTCCTGCAGAAGTACCCCTATGATCAGAGATAATAGCGTGCCTAAATTTGCATGCTATTAGCACTGATCATAGGTCCGTTAATGCCCTGTGCTGTTCCAGCGCTAATTTTAGAGCACTTTTGAAACAGTGCAGGGCTTCTGATCATCTGCACCTGGGTGAGGAAGAGAGGGAAAGATGCTGGACCCTTGGTGGGGAGGGAGGAAGAGGGAAAGATGCTGGACCTATGGGGAGGGGGAGGGATTGGAGAAGGAAGAGGGAAAGGGAGAGGTGCTGGATCCATGGATGGAGGGAAAATGAAGGGGGAGAGGTCTGGGAGATGTTGAACACAGGGGGAGGATAGGCATTCAGAGGAGGTGTAGGAAAGATCATGGAGGAAGATGGAGAGAGTGTCCTGTGAAGGAGATGTTGGACTCATGGAAAGGGAGGGAGGGAGAGATGTTGGAAGGGGTACAAGGAATGCTGGACAATGAGACTTGGGGGGGGGGCAAAGAGAGAGAGTGTCCTGTTGGACAACAGGCAAGAGAAGAGATGTTGCCAACAGGAGGCAGGGAAGGAGAGATGTTGGGGTTGGAAGGGAGGGAAGGAGGGATGGTGGATAATGGGATTCAAGGGATGGGGTAGAAGGGAGGGAGGGACAGATGTCAGACTTGGGAAGGGAGAGATGCCTAATTTATCTTCTTGGGTTTCCCAGTTCAAATTTTGTCTTCTTATTTCTAATTTGTGATCCCTTGTTGTAGTTTCTCAGTAGAGATCTGAAGCAGTCACACTTATTCTATTTTACCTGTAGTAGGTGTGTTGGTGTTTTAGGGCCAGTGTAATAATTGTAGTGCTGTCTATTCATAGGTTACTCCTAGGGGAATTCTGTGCCACAGTAAAATGAAGAATTTGCACATGGAACAGAAGGCAGAACATTTGTCAGGTTTTGGATCCCCTCCCCTTGACCCCCCCCCCCCCCCCCCCCACACACACACACACACACACACATACACACACACACACTTAACCTGCCCTCCTGGATCATGTGGCATAAGGAAAAAAAAAGTGGTTGCACGTCAGAACAGTTCCTCCTTCTCTGCTGGCCTGAGCTCAACTGCTTACTTGAACTGCATGGCTGTATATTTTATTTTATTTGGATTTGTTAACCACCTTTATGAAGAGATTCACCCAACAACATAATAGTAGTAAAATGTACAAGTATAAACATAAATAAAGTAAATACAGCAAATTGAAACCTAATAATAGGACTACCATGAAACAGGATCAAAAATATATACATTTAATAGCACTGAAATACAAATAACAGAGATATAATACGATGTCAGCAGAATACTGATAAAACATCTAATAAGCACACAATTAGAACATTCAAATAACATTGCTATGATACTAATGCTTTTATACAATACTGTTTGGTCTGTATGGTTCAAATAAGCAGTGGGCTCAGGCTGACAATGGTCTGATAGGCAGCTTCTTGCTTCTTATTATGCCACATGAATGATCCAGGAGAAAGCACAGTAAGTTGGAAGAGCAAGGAGAGAAAGAATAAATAGAGAGGTAGGGTTAAGGGCTAAGAGGAGAGAAAGAACTAGGGAAAAGAGAAGGCTGGAGGTTCAAGTTAAGTTGGGGGTGAGAAAGAGCTGTAGAGGGTAGAACCTGGTGAGTTATTATTACCGAGGAAGGAAGAAGCTGGAGGAGTGCTCAGGCCTTACGATTAGGAAAATTCTACACAAGAAAAATTACAAATAATATAGAATTTTTTTACATGTGCACAGAATTTCTCACATTTTTACACAGAAATTTTCATTTTGCACTGAGTTCCCCCAGGAGTAGAAGGTAGAGTTCTTGCTGTTTGAATCATAGCATTAGTGCTACTGTTGTATGACATGTTTGTTAAATGTATTACTTCTGACGGAATTCTGCGCTAGTGCCTTTTCTGTGCAAGATTCTGCGCAGTCTGCCTTTGCAGCGCAGAACAGCAAAGATTGGCAGCCGTAAAGTGACTCCCACCCTCCCTACACACTCACTAGTCCAGCGCGGTAGGAGGAGGTGCTACACAGCCGCAGTTCGGGCTGCTTCCTCCTCTCTTGTCTTGGTCCTTGGCGGTTCCTCAGCTCTTCCTCCTACCACGCTAAACTGGTGAATGTGCAGGAGGGGAGGTGGGGGAGTCTGGAAAAGGTGTATGGAGTATGGAGGGGATTATATGTTAATATATTTGTATGATTTTTTAAGGTTATAAATAGAAATAAAAGAAAATATAGAACAAAAGAAAATAAGATGATACCTTTTTTATTGCACTAAATACATTTTTTGATTAGCTTTCGAAGATAACCCTTCTTCTGATCTGAAGAATTTGTAAAATGTCCAAATTCTGATTTAGACGTTCTATCGAAAATGCCCCTCCACGTGATTTACAATTTCTATTATAGGTACTTTGCACTGTCCCTACTGGGCTCACAATCTAAGTTATATATTGTACCTGGGGCAGTGGTGGGCTAGATGACTTGCCCAGGGTCACACAGAGCTGCAGGGGGAATTGAACCCAGTTGCCCCAGGATCTCAACCCACTGCTGGCTGTCAGGCAGCAGGAAGAATTGAACCCGATTCCCCAGGTCCACAACCCACTGCATTAACCCTTAGGCCGCTTCTCCCCACCACGTCACAGGTCCTTGAAAGAAGAAACAGAGAGGTTGGGTTATCATCGTCACGGAGGTAGGCCAATCCACCATACCCTGCTGCTGCCATAGCATAATTAATACTAATTCTAATACTACTAATAATACAGTGCAATACGGATAACAAAATACATGAGTACCCAAAGAATTATACAAAATACAATCAACTTTAAAACGCTTAGCCTTACAGTATAATAAATATTTCTTACATTATAACAAATATTTCTGAAACAGCCACATTTAAGGTGTTTCCAAAACTGTGGATAGCTACAAACATAGACCGCTACTAAATGGACTTGGGAAAAATCCACAATTTCGGGAATAACGTGTAGGTAAGGAGGAGTGGCCTAGTGGTTAGGGTGGTGGACTTTGGTCCTGAGGAACTGAGTTTGATTCCCACTTCAGGCACAGGCAGCTCCTTGTGACTCTGGGCAAGTCACTTAACCCTCCATTGCCCCAGGTACAAATAAGTACCTTTATATAATATGTAAGCTGCATTGAGCCTGCCATGAGTGGGAACGTGCAGGTTACAAATGTAACAAAAATAAAAAATAAATAAAATGTTTGTATGTTTGAGTAGCTTGCCAGGTGCCCTTGACCTGTCGGGGACAGGACTCAATGGACCTTTGGTCTTTTTCCAGTATGGCATTACTTATGTACTTATATCTAAGGTCTCTAGAAAGATCATTCCAAAATGTATCTACAATAACAGGAAAAGAGGACTTAAAAATCAAACTTCCAATACAAGCTCAAAAAGAAGAGAATGGCACATGTCCCTGCAACATACCTAGCTGCAAACTGTGCCAACAAATCTCACAGGATCCCACAGTCACTCACATGAGAAGGAACGTTCAGCATATGAGGATCGTTCACATGCACATCCTCAAATGTGCAAAAAAGTGTGAAGAAGGGTGTTATACTGGAGAAACAAGCCAGATGCTAAAGACAAGGCTCAATTTACATAGATAAATATTAAACAATCCAATGCCAACCAGGATGTCACCTCTGTGGCAAAGCATTTTACAAAACCAGAACACCGCATCAATGATCTTATGGTAAGAATACTAAAAAGAAATAAAGACAATCCAGGAACGTAAGACCTTTGAAGTCAAAATGATAAAATATTTTGACACCCACCAAACCGGACTTAACAAAGATCTGGGATTTCTAACCCACTATAAACCATAAAATTATACTGCTTTGTCACCCACAAAGGCATTCCAATGACAGTCTTACAGGAAGAGGGTGGGGTGGGTTAGATGAGAACCAGGGAGAGCTGGGTGGATGAGAGACTTATCAGCCATTCATCTCTCTCTGTCTCTCATCCACCCAGCTCTCCCTGGTTCTCATCTAACCCACTCCACCCTCTTCCTGTGAGACTGTCATTGGAATACCTTTGTGTTTCACTTACATATTCTGATCTTTGTCAACATTTGCTTATTTCCAATCTGAAGAAGGGTTACCTTCAAAAGCTAATCAAAAAGTATATTGTTAGTCCAATAAAAAAAAGGTATCATCTTATTTTCTATGTTTTGATTTATTTCTGTGTATTACCTTTAAAAGTGGACTAAAACGGCTACCACACCACTTTACACTAAGGGCCCTGTTCAGTGGCATAGGTACGTGGGGCCAGGGGGCCTGGGCCCCCATAGATTTGACTATAATATAAATATGCTCGATAACAGATCGACTGGTAAATCTTACAAAATAAACATCAGATCTGCAGTCCGAAAAAGGTTTAATTCCTACATGCACGTATAACAGTGGAAAAAGCCTCAAAAATCCTCCTAAATCTTGAATTGATTTAGAGAAGACGTGACGGGTCAAATGACCTTTTTAATCATCACTGGCATAAAAAACCACTGCTTGTGCTAATCTTCATTCATTTATGGTAAACCGTGATTATGTTATATTCAACACCAAAACGCCACACTTATCTTAAAGTGGATGCTTGCGGCTTAACTGCGCTGTACTCTTTCACTCTCAACTGGTGCAGGGCCGACGATGGCCAGCGTTTCGCAAGGCTGCTTCAGGGCCTCTACTGCACTATCTGTTGAAAGATATACATATCAATTCTGGAAAATCTAAACACTGAAAACCATAAAGAATCAACACACTCACCAAGTTGAGAGGACAGCTTCACTATATGCTTCCTTACACGTTAACTTCTCTACAAAAATGGCTTCTCTATAACCTCCTGACTGACGTCAGACGCTATCACAGGCATGAACGATTATGTAGGGGTGCTATAAGAAATGGCTCCATTCAACTCGATGGTTCAGTCCTTTCGGATGCAAGGACCGTAACCTGAATATCCATTTTTGCTCGTATTGTAAAAGGAGCTTTTGATATTCACCTCCTCTCTTAGACTGATATATAGTTTGTAATATTACACATCTTAAATCTTCGAAGGAGTGTTGTTGAATTCTACAATGTGTTACTAATGGGAGACCAATTCGATTAGTTATGATAGAACTCTTATGCTCACCTAATCTCACTGCCAATGGCCTCTTTGTGTGCCCTACATATATCATATTGCACGGGCATCGTAAACTATAAATTACTCCACAAGATTTACAATTTGTGCTTTGTTTCAATGCGTATCTCTTATTATCAACGGGATTAATGAACTCCCGGGTTTCTTCCATACTAGGACAGTAATTACAACTACCACATTTATGGTGCCCTAATCGTCCATTAGTGTGTATAACAGCCGTCTGCAACACCGCTGGACAGAGATGTTCCTTGAGATTCGAACTCCTACTATATGCTAACCTCAATTTGACATTTTCAAAAATCGGTAAAGTCTTGATCAAAGTCCAATGCTTCTTCAATATCTGTGTTAATTCCAATGAATTCATATTATATTGAGTAACATATGTGATGAACATATCTGAATCTTGCATATTATTTGCTTCTGAAGTCAATAACAATTCTCTAGAGTTCCATCTTGCTCTATTATAGGCTTTCCTAAGTGTATAATCTGGGTAGCCTCTGAGGGCTAATTTATGCATTAATCTCTTAGATTGTTTTTTAAATTCGATGTCAGTAGAACAAATCCTTCGATGCCTTAAAAACTGAGAGAACGGTAAATTATCTTTTAAAGATATAGGATGACAACTGGTGTAATTAAGAAAAGTATTTCTATCCGTAGGCTTATGAAATACAGTTGTACTAATTTCTCCATTTCTATTCGTGATAAGTACATCTAGGAATGATATCTGTGTCGCATTAATCTGTACTGTAAATTTAATACGCGGATGACAGCTGTTCAAAACTGACACGAATTGACCCAAACAATCTTCATCGCCTGTCCATAACAAAAAAATGTCATCAATATATCGAACCCAAAGGGCTACATACTGGTACAGCTCAGTGGTGTAAATGAATTTCTGCTCAAAAGCTCTCATATACAAATTCGCTATGGAGGGTGCCATACTTGCACCCATAGCTACACCTGACACTTGCTGATACATTTGTTCTTCAAAGAGAAAAAAATTATTAGAGCCTCTATCGATGTTCGTTGATTGCTTTTTGCAACCTTTTGTGAAGAGTGGGGCGTCTTATCTAAAAGATACTACGCAATTTTTACAACTTTTGGATGCATACAATGGTAAAATTAGGGGTATGTTGATGGCCACACTAGATGTGTCCTCCCTTTATACAGTTATACCACAGGATGAGGCGTTGGAAGTGATTGAGATGTTTTTGAATCAAAGAGAACAAAGTCGGTTTCCTACTTCTTTCATTCTGGCCCTTGCGGAGTTAGCAATGAAGAAAAAATTTTTTCTCTTTGAAGAACAAATATATCAGCAAGTGTCAGGTGTAGCTATGGGTGCAAGTATGGCACCCTCCATAGCGAATTTGTATATGAGAGCTTTTGAGCAGAAATTCATTTACACCACTGAGCTGTACCAGTATGTAGCCCTTTGGGTTCGATATATTGATGACATTTTTTTGTTATGGACAGGCGATGAAGATTGTTTGGGTCAATTCGTGTCAGTTTTGAACAGCTGTCATCCGCGTATTAAATTTACAGTACAGATTAATGCGACACAGATATCATTCCTAGATGTACTTATCACGAATAGAAATGGAGAAATTAGTACAACTGTATTTCATAAGCCTACGGATAGAAATACTTTTCTTAATTACACCAGTTGTCATCCTATATCTTTAAAAGATAATTTACCGTTCTCTCAGTTTTTAAGGCATCGAAGGATTTGTTCTACTGACATCGAATTTAAAAAACAATCTAAGAGATTAATGCATAAATTAGCCCTCAGAGGCTACCCAGATTATACACTTAGGAAAGCCTATAATAGAGCAAGATGGAACTCTAGAGAATTGTTATTGACTTCAGAAGCAAATAATATGCAAGATTCAGATATGTTCATCACATATGTTACTCAATATAATATGAATTCATTGGAATTAACACAGATATTGAAGAAGCATTGGACTTTGATCAAGACTTTACCGATTTTTGAAAATGTCAAATTGAGGTTAGCATATAGTAGGAGTTCGAATCTCAAGGAACATCTCTGTCCAGCGGTGTTGCAGACGGCTGTTATACACACTAATGGACGATTAGGGCACCATAAATGTGGTAGTTGTAATTACTGTCCTAATATGGAAGAAACCCGGGAGTTCATTAATCCCGTTGATAATAAGAGATACGCATTGAAACAAAGCACAAATTGTAAATCTTGTGGAGTAATTTATAGTTTACGATGCCCGTGCAATATGATATATGTAGGGCACACAAAGAGGCCATTGGCAGTGAGATTAGGTGAGCATAAGAGTTCTACCATAACTAATCGAATTGGTCTCCCATTAGTAACACATTGTAGAATTCAACAACACTCCTTCGAAGATTTAAGATGTGTAATATTACAAACTATATATCAGTCTAAGAGAGGAGGTGAATATCAAAAGCTCCTTTTACAATACGAGCAAAAATGGATATTCAGGTTACGGTCCTTGCATCCGAAAGGACTGAACCATCGAGTTGAATGGAGCCATTTCTTATAGCACCCCTACATAATCGTTCATGCCTGTGATAGCGTCTGACGTCAGTCAGGAGGTTATAGAGAAGCCATTTTTGTAGAGAAGTTAACGTGTAAGGAAGCATATAGTGAAGCTGTCCTCTCAACTTGGTGAGTGTGTTGATTCTTTATGGTTTTCAGTGTTTAGATTTTCCAGAATTGATATGTATATCTTTCAACAGATAGTGCAGTAGAGGCCCTGAAGCAGCCTTGCGAAACGCTGGCCATCGTCGGCCCTGCACCAGTTGAGAGTGAAAGAGTACAGCGCAGTTAAGCCGCAAGCATCCACTTTAAGATAAGTGTGGCGTTTTGGTGTTGAATATAACATAATCACGGTTTACCATAAATGAATGAAGATTAGCACAAGCAGTGGTTTTTTATGCCAGTGATGATTAAAAAGGTCATTTGACCCGTCACGTCTTCTCTAAATCAATTCAAGATTTAGGAGGATTTTTGAGGCCCCCATAGATTTGGCCCTGGACCCCCCTGCTGACAACCTGCCCGACCCCCCCTCCTGCCGCCGTCACCTGCCTTTGCTGGCGGGGGACCCCAACCCCCACCAGCTGAGGTCCTCTTCTTCTCGCAAAAGGCTTCCTTCTGTTTCTGACGTACTGGGAAAGACCAAAGGTCCATCGAGCCCAGCATCCTGTTTCCAACAGTGGCCAATCCAGGACACAAATACCCGGCAAGATCCCCAAAATGTACAAAACATTTTATACTGCTTATCCCAGAAATAGTGGATTTTCCCCAAGTCCATTTAGTAACGGTCTATGAACTTTTCCTTTAGGAAGCCGTCCAAACCTTTTTTGAACTCCACTAAGCTAATCGCCTTTACCACATTCTCTGGCAACGAATTCCAGAGTTTAATTACACGTTGAGTGAAGAAGAGTGGATGGAGGTGGTGTGGAAGGGAGGCCAAACCAAATTAGCTTGGTCTTATCTGTATTCAATTTGAGATGGACAGAGGCTGCCCAGTCCTCAACAATAATGAAGCCGTCCTGAATCCGAAACATGATGTCTTGCAAAAGGATTAATAAAGTAATTTAAAAAGTAATTTGACCTTCAGGGCCCTTAGGAGAAATGATGGTCCAGAGTGCTTGAGGAGTAGGACCTCCTTCTGCACACCTTCAGGGTTGCTGGGGTCCTCCCAGGGAGTTTCCCTGGCTAAGCCCTCTCCAGAGGACATCACATGATGTGATACCCATGGGTGAGCTTTCTCTGGAGTAGCCCCCACGCTTGGGAGTGTAAGCCCAGGAGTGTCTCAGCTTCGGGAGGCAGGTGAGGGCTTGGCTCTTCAACTAGGCCTTTAACGGAAGAAGTAGATGATGCCGGCTGCACATACCATAGCAAGACATGTCTCTCCACTATTACCCTGGCTAAGATAATGTTCAAGCAACTTTCTTTGAACTGATCCCTTGTTTTCTTGCTTGTCTTGTCAATCTATATGTTCTTTCTTTGCTTACACCCTATGCTATTAAAATGTTTTATTGTGTATTGTGTTGACATTGTAAGTAGTATACTATGCCATACTTTTTATTGTTGTTTGAATATTTTTACTGCTGTAATTGTCTATTGCTTATGTTTGACTTATTCTTGCTGTGCACCGTCTCGAGTGAATTCCTTCAAAAAGGTGGTAAATAAATCTTAATAAATAAATAAATAAACAAATAAATAAATAATACCTTCAGCATAGGTGTAGTAAGATACTCCCATGCTTTTCAATTCTTGGCCAAATGTTGCCATTACTATATTGAAAAGAATCAGAGAAAGGAGAGAACCATGAGGGGCTCCACATCTCATTTTTCCATTTTTCAGAAACCGTATTTGTCTATTCAACTGTTAAAAATCTCAGAAAGCAATCCCTGAACCATGAAAACACTCTGCCGGATATACAAGGGAGTTCAATAGGGGAAGCAGGAGATCATGATCGATCGGGTCAAAGGCCGCAAAGAGATCAGAGTGTAATAATATCATTCGTTGACTGTGGGCTGTGTCTGTATCTCAGAAAGCAGGGTCCCTAAAAGGGTTTCTGTGCTAAAACCTTTGTGAAAAGCAGACTGAGTAGCAGAAAACAAAATGCAATGATTCTCTAATTAAGCAGCTAATTGACTTGCAGCAATGCTGTCAGCGATTTTTGGATTTTTGCGAACAAAGGAATACCTTGCTCTAGGGCTGTAATTAGATGGTTCTAAATTATTCTGGGTACAGGTGTCAGGATGATCTCCCCTAGAGAGTTTGGAAAGTGCCCTAGTCTGAACAATTCTAATAATAATTGGATACCACCTGTCCTTTTTGCTCTCCTAACTTCAGCCGGTTAGCTATGTGGGTAACAACTGGAAGTTGCTTTCGCTTTATTATGCACTTTTCTTGGCCTGAGATTTTTTTTTGCATCTGGGAGTTTTTTTTGTTTTTTGTTTTTTTTTTACTTATCATTTTACTTAATTACATTCACATTTATCACATAAATGTAAGGAAAAACAGAAATTAATATAAAGGAACAAGAAAACATTTTCTCTCATCAATATATATTATATAATTGTCCACAATTGGGAGATTCAAGATCAGGAAAACAATCTCAAAGAAAATAAGAAAAACTCAAAATGGTTAATCTTACAATTCACATGTTCTGAGGGAGGAAGGTTAATCGGTAATTGCAGCCGGTACAGTGGTAACCAAAGGAAGTTGCTGCAGAGGGTTCTTCATCTGTTCTTTCAACTCCACAAACTCTTGTAATTTCTTAGGTTCAACAAATAAGTAATAAGGAAATAAAACACTTACAAGGGAATCGCACTAGGAAGGTCCCACCTAGGGCAATGATTCCTGGCTTAAAAGCCAAGAGTTCACACCTCCTAGTCTGCGATTCCCTTGATATGTCAGGAAATATATTCATCTTTGAACCCAAAAAACTATCAGCCATGTGTCGGAAATACAATTTCAAAGCATCTGGGAGTTTTAAACCGGCTATAAAAACATGACAAGAGCCATATATTCAACAAAGAAACCTCTGAACAAATACAATCCACTAGTAAAACTACTACTAAAACTACTCGACAGCATCATTCAATCTACTATACTTATTTATTGAAAAGTGATCCTGAGCATAAAGAATAATGTAGGAACAGACCTGATTCTACAATATAAGTGGAGTGGAGTAATCTAATGGTTAGTGCCGGGGCCTGGGGACCCTGGGTTCTATTCCCACTGCAGCTCCTTGTGACCCTGGGAAGGTCACTTAACCCTCCATTGTCTCAGATACAAACTTAGGGGTCCTTTTACTAAGGTGCACCGAAAAATTGCCTGTGCAGGTGTAGACTCGTGTATTGGACACGCGCAGGTCCATTTTTCAGCGCGCCTGCAAAAAAGGCCTTTTTGAGGGGGGCAAAAACGGACATGTGGCAAAATAAAAACTGGCGCGCATCTATTTTGGGCCTGAGACCTTACTGCCACCTATTGACCTAGCGGTATAGTCTCACGCGTTAACTGGGCGGTAATGGTCTACACACGTACAATGTCGATTACCGCCCAGTTAGCGCCGCGTGCCAGAATATTTCCAGCGCACTTAGTGGACATGCGTAAAAAATGAAATTACCACCCAGGCCACGCGGTAACCAGGCAGTAGTTCAAAATTGACGCACGTAGGACACGCGTTCTTGCCTACGCAGCTTAGTAAAAGGACCCCTTAGATTGTGGGCCCACTAGGGACGGAGAAAGTACCTGCATAGAATAAATATAAACCACTTTAGTTGTACCACAGAAAGGCAGTATATCGATTCCTTTTACTCTTTAAATCACCAAGCTTAAACTCCAAATTAGCAGTCTGAGTTATCTGAGAAAAGGACCTCCTTGAGCACATCTCAGGTTCATTTTACAAATTTAATGACAGTATTTATATTGTGCTTCACCGGAGCCAGCTCAAGGCGGATTGCGAGAAACAAACATACATACAAGTCAAAACTAGCAGTATTATATATCAATAAATCACAATGACACAGTAATAATAAAGGTTGCTTTTAGTTTTAGGTCAGGCAAACAGCAAACTTGTCTACAAAATTCCTAGAAAGACACACAGCTTGACTTTCAAGTGACATAAAACAGAATATGCCCCGACCTAGCCCTAAAGCTATAAGGTAAACACAGTCTTATGTAACCTTTTGGAGACAGCTCTCATGAATATGAAAAGAAAGGCCAGTGTTCAGTGCAAAATCTAAGGCAGAATTATTTATGGGATCTCAAGAGACAGGAAGTTTGCTTCTTAAATAACTGTGTGTTGAGCTGTCTATCTATACATAGACCACCCAGATGGCACATAACACAGATAGAGAAAAGCACATGGCTCAAAACAGTGTTCTGGTGGTAATATGGGGAGGATAGTGGCTGGAAAGCCCAAGGCAAAAGCCAAAGCCACTCAGAAAAACTGAAAGCTCAGGGACAGGCCAAGTCTTTGTTCTTAGTTGTCTTCTCGGGTCTTATCAGTCCTGTGGCAGGATTCTGGAAGCACTCTGATTGGTTGTACCAGAGCTCACTAGTACCAAGTGGACGAATCAGCAGTCATCCTTTGTGGTTCAGTGAAATGCACAACAAAAAAACCCATGTATGCAAAGCAAAACCAAATAGAAGTAGGGGTGAACAAGTGTGAAACAGCGCTCTGGCTTTCACTTTGTTTTTCCTGCAAAAGTCGGATCGTACAGCGCTTGTGGTTTGACCCATTGGATAACACATGAAGCACCATTTGCTTCGCCATTACACTCTTCTCTTTGTGAACACGTTGTGACTTACAGTGAGTGTGACCCCTGAAGCAGGCGCCATGTCCCAACGAAACACGGTTCCGTGTCGGGTCCTTGTTTGGTGCTTTTGCAATAAAGACTGTATCTACACTTTGGTTTGCTGAAGGTTCATTTTCGGTCCACCCCTACTTCTGTTTGGTTTGCTTTTCAGTGAAGTGCACGGCAGAATTAGATGAGGAGAGGCAGATGCTGGGAGAAGAACCTAATTGCTTCATCAGGCCTTCAAAGTCTCCACAGCAGGGCCTACCTGTACACCATGTCAGCAGTGCTAAATAGAGGATAATACCTTCTTTTACAGCAACATTCCCAGTTCTCACTGTAGCAAAACAAGTCCAGGATTCTTTGCACACAGAGATTCTATTTTAAGGGTCCTTTTACTAAAGCTTAGCCTTGTGCTAATGGAATTAGCACATGCTAAGAAGACCATTTTAGCTTTGTAGGGGGAAAGGGGAATGGGATCTGATATACATCCTTTCTGTGGATACAACCAAAGTAGTCTACATATTATGTACAGGTACTTGTTTTGTACCTGAGGCCATCCAGGGTTAAGTGACTTGCCCAGAGTCACAAGGAGCTGCAGTGGGAATTGAACCTGGTTTCTAGGCTATTGCACTAATCATTAGGCCTACTCCTTAACATTTAGCACATACTAATGCTTTAGTGTGTGTGAAGCTTTAGTAAAAGGTTCATATGGCATGCAGCTCACAAAATAGCACAAGCTATATTCCTCTATAGTAACAGTGTTTTGTCTGTGGGTCTTGCCATGATGTCTGGTACTTTTTTTTCTGGTGGCGTATGGCGTTGGTGATATTGATAATACAATACACAAACAGCTACTAATACCACAAAATCATCCAAATTAAAAATACAAAAACTGGCACATATTATGTAATTAGAAATATTACTTCTATCCCCAAGAAAAACAATGCTTCTTGGAACAACTGTTCCAGGTACCGACGAGAGGGGGAGTCATTTTGAATCTGGTCCTTGATGGTGTGCAGGCCATAGTGCGAGAGGTGGTGGTGTTGAGTCCCCCTGGGAAACAGTGATTATAACGTGATCAAGTTTGAGCTGCTATCTGGGAAGAACCCGCAAAGGAAATCTACTCTAGCTGCATTTAATTTTTGAAAAGGTGGCTATAATAAAATGAGGAAAATGGTTTAAAAAAAAAACCTAAAAGGATCAGCTGCAAATTATGCCTGGACATTATTCAAAAATACTATTTTGCAAGCCCAGTCCAGATGCATTCCACGTATTTGCAAAGGTGGAAAGACGAGAAAACATCAGTCAACATGGTTAAAAGGTGAAGTGAGGCCATTACAGCCAAAAGAATGGAAAAAGGACCCAAATGAAGAAAATAAGAAGCAACATAAGCACTGGCAAGTCAGATGCAAAGCTTAATAAAGAAAGCTAAAAGAGAATATGAAAATAAACTGCCACAGGTGATAAAACTCATAGTAACAACTTTTTCAGGTACATCAGAAGCAGAAAGCCTGCTTGGGAATCCATGGGAGCGTTAGATCATGAAGGAGCAAAAGGGGCGCTCAGGCCATAGCGGAGAAACTGAATGAATTCTTTGCTTTACAGAAGAAGATGTAAGAGATCTGCCTGTACCAGAAATGGTTTTCAAGGGTGATGATGCGAAGGGACTGAAAGAAATCTCAGTGAACATGGAAGATGTACTGAGCCAATTTGACAAAGAGTAGTAAATCACCTGAACCAGACGCCTACATCCAGGTACTCAAAGAACTCAAGCATGAAATTGCTGATCTGCTGTTAGCAATATGTAACCTGTTGTTAAAATTGTCCGTAGTATCTGAAGACTGGAGGCTGGCCAATGTGATGCCAATTTTTAAAAAGGGTTCTAGGGGTGATCCGGGAAATTACAGACCAGTAAGCCTGACGTTGATGCCAGGCAAAATAGTGGAAACTATTATAAAGAATAAAATTACAGAACACATAGACAAGCATGGTTTAATGGGACAGAGTCAGCATGGGTTCAGCCAAGGGAAGGCTTGCCTCACCAATTTGCTTCATTTTTTTGAACACGTGAATAAACATGTATCTCGATTTTCCTCATGAGGGACTAGAGGGTAGGGTTAAATGGTCATTCCTCTCAGTAGAGGAGGGTGAACAGTGGAGTGCCACAGGGATATGTACTGGGACCGGTGCTATTTCACATATTTCTAAATGATATGGAAATCGATGAATGAGGTGATTAAATTTGCAGATGATACAAAACCAAGGTTGTTAAAACAAATGCAAACTGTGAAATACTGCAGGAAGACCTTAGGAAATTGGAAGACTTAGCATCCAAATGGCAGATTAAATTTAATGTGGACAAATGCAAGGTGAATCACATTGGAAAGAATAATCTGAATCATGGTTAACTGATTTTAGGGTCCACCTTGAGGATCAGCACTCAAGAAAAAGATCTAGGTGCCATTGTAGATAATACGCTGAAATCTTCTGCTTAGTATGCGGTGGCGACCAAAAAAGCAAACAGAATGCTAGGAATTATTAGGAAAGAGATGGTGAATAAGACCGAAAATACTATAATGCCTTTGTATCGCTCCATGGTGCGTCCACACCTTGAGTGTTGTGTTTGATTCTGGTCACCGTATCTCAAAAAAGATATAGCGGACTTAGAAAAGGTTCCAAGAAGAGTGACCAAAATGATAAAGGGGATGGAACTCTTCTCGTATGAGGAAAGGCTAAAGAGGTTAGGGCTCTTCAACTTGGAAAAGAGACAGATGAGGGGAGATATGATTGAGGTCTACAAAATCCTGAATGTTGTAGAACGAGTAGAAGTAAATCAATTTTTTACTTGTTCCAAAGTACAAAGACTAGGGGACACTCAAGGAAGTTACATAGAAATACTTTTAAAACAAATAGGAGGAAATATTTTTCACTCAATGAATAGTTAAGCTCTGTGACTCTTTGCCGGAGGATGTGGTAACAGCGATTAGTGTATCTGGGCTTAAAAAAGGTTTGGACAAAATCCTGGAGGAAAAGTCCACAGTCTGCTATTAAGACAGACATGGGAAGTAACTTCTTGGAGTGTTGTATGGAGTGTTGCCACGATTTAGGTTTCTGCTAGGTACTTGTGAACTAGCTTGGCCACTGTTTGGAAAACAGGATACTGGGTTAGATGGACCACTGGTCTGATCCAGTATGGCTACTCTTATGTTTTTATATTTTTATGTAAATATAACCAACATGCATGTCACCACATTCACTCCATTTAAAATTTGCTGGCAGGGAACCCCAACCCCCGCCAGCCAAGGTCCTCTTCTTCCAAGGACCTCGGCTGGCGGGGGTTTGGATCCCCCGCCAGCAAAGGTAGGTGACGGCGGGCTGGCGGTGGGAGTCGAGAGGGTCGTCGGCAGAGGGTCCAGAGCCAAATCTATGGGGGCCCAGGCCCCCGTGGCCCCACGTAGATACGCCAGCTCCATAAACCCGGATATTCAATGCCGGAGCCTGGACATGGCCTGGTATTGAGTTTCCAAGCATAAAGACAACAGTCAGCAAAACACTGAGCACTGCCAGCTGAATTTCAACCCATATCTTTACTAATGGTGTCATTTATATGTTTGTAATTCTGTATCTTGTGGCTTGAGTAGAATAAGTGGGTTATGTGTAGGTTGTTGGTTATATCTGTGTTTATTGTCTTGTTTTTAGTTTTCTTGGGCACTAATAAAAAGTATTTCTGCTCATAAGGATTCCATGTTCCGTACATTTGGGCAAAAGGAGGTTGCCACTCCGATCATGTCAATGATTCTGTTCCCTAGCTTCAAATGTCTTTGAACTTGGGCACTTAAGTTGCCAAGAAAAATAAGTCTCATTTCCTCTGAAGCACAGGAGTCTTTCTTGTTTTGGGCATTGATGTCATAGTGTGCTAATGACAATAACATTGTGGCTGTTTGCCAGTATCAGATGCAGAGTCATGAGGTAGTTTTTGCTTGTGACAGAAAACCTATTAACCAGTTCATAAGCTTGTTCTTGATGGAAAAACTAAATACTCAAAGCTAGCATTTCAGTGTTACTATTTATGCTTCCAGAATAAGGTAATGCTAACTCCGTTCTTGCTTGAGCTGTCCTTCCCTCGCCCTTGCTAAGTCTCGCTCAGGGCTGTGAGACCAGTGACACAGTGACTGAGGTATTAGGCATGATCTAGTATAGTGCAATAGGCAGCGGCGTACCAAGGGCGGGGCGGTGGGGGCTGTCCGCCCCGGGTACACGCTGCTAGAGGGGTGCAGAGAGCAGCTGTGCGCCTGTTGGCTCCGCTGGTTCCCTCTGCCCCGGAACAGGTTAATTTCTGTTCCGGGGCAGAGGGAGCCAGCGGAGCCGAGAGCCGCGCAGCTGCTCCCAGCAGCTAAAAATGCACCCGGGGAGAGGGGCTTGATGCGCCGGGGGGGGGTATTGTACTGCACCTGGGGGGGAGGGGGTGCGCATCGGCGAACCGCCCCAGGTGTTAGCCAACCTAGGATTGTCACTGGCAATAGGTGTTTGTGATCAAGGTTCTTTCAAGTTCTAAAATGATTGTATAACTTCATTCAGAGGCCCCCTTTTACCGCAGTGGGTAAAAGACTGTTGTCCTGGAAAAGAAACAGCCATGCAGTAAGTGAACCACTTGCCGTGCAGCTATTTCAGGGGGGGGGGGCAGCTCTTACCACCACCCACTGAGGTGACGGTAAGGGCTCCGGTGCTAATCCAGTGGTAACCAGGCAGCACGTGGCCCTGCCCGATTACCACCGGGTAAGCACCAGTGCTACAAAAATAGAAAAACGTTTGTAGCAGCGAAAATGGAGCACACTGGGATGGGAATTACTGCCAACCTCCTGCAGTAGCCCAGCAGTAGTCCTGGATTGGCGTGCAGCAAGCTTTTTGCTGTGTGCCAAATCTTTAGTAAAAGGGCCCCTCAGTGAATCAACAGCTAAGCCCTCATGATGCTGTCATTTTTCTATAGCCTTTGAGAAGCTGAAATGCTTTATCTTTGAGCTCAAGAGCAGGCATCAGAAAAGGGGTGAAAGAGCTCCCCATGGCCTGCACATGACTCCAGTGATGTGCTGGAGCTGGCTCGCACCGGCTCTCCGGAGCCGTTTGTTATTTTTTAAAGAATTTTGGGAGCCAGTTGTTAATCTTTAACAACCGGCTTCTAAAATTTGGGCTGGCCTGACTCAGGTCCCCTCCTGGCAGCGGTAGCATCCAGCTGCCCTTTGGCTTGGGCGTCTCTCTTGCTTTCCTCCTCTCCGAGCCTCGCAGCGGTAAAACAAAAAAACAGCATGAAACCATGCGCGGGGCCGTAGCCCTGCGTGCGCCGCTGCCGGCTCCCTTCCTCCTCCCTCTCCAAAACAGGAAGATACATCCTGAGGGGAGAGAGGAGGAAGGAAGCCTGCAGTCAGCGTGAGAGTCACAGAGGAGATTGAGTGAGCGCAGCTCGTGGTTCCTTCAGGCTGCCGCAGTACCGGCCCGGGAGGAGGAAGGAAGCTGGAGGCAGCACATGTAGGGAAGCAATATTGAGAGTCAGGTTCTTGAAATCCCCATAATTGGTATCTATTTCTGTTTTCCCACAAACCCCAATAGTAAATGCTGCCTCCGGGCCCAACTGAAAATGTTGCAGGTCTGCTGTCCACAGGTTCTGTTTGCTGTAAAGTTTCTGAGTAGCACATTTACAGGTTTTTGAGTTGCTTCACAGTATCTGGACGTGGAGGGATTTTGTGTTCCTGTTACTAAGGTGACACAAGAATTTGAATATATATTTGTTTTGTGGTATGACAAGTGAGAAATCTGGGACTGATGTGTTGTGTACAGTGTTTTAAAATGGGATAGGCAAATTCATATTAAACTTACAGTTAAACGATAAAATATTTAGGTGTGCTTTGTTCAGTTGTGAATCATAGTGTTTGGTGTGTGACAACAGGTTGAGAACCACTGTCTTAGAGAAATTAAGCGCAATGCCTTTTTTTGGCCTAGTCACTGGTAGGAAGCAGAAAGCAGCATTGAGGGAGCCAGAAGGTACAAAGAAGGGATGGCGATGTTGTGGATAGAAAGGTGAGAGTAGAGTAGGTTTGGGTCTTGGAAAGATAAGAGAAAAGGAATGGGTGGCAAAAAGAGGAAAGAAAGGGATGTTGGAAAAGGTTGGGGCTACAAAGGAAAGCGTTTGGGGTGGCAAGAGGGGAAGAAAGAAGGGATAGGGTTTGGCAGGATGGAAAGAAGGGAGTGGGAGGTTAAGAGGGTAAAAAATGGAAGGAGGTAGAAGGTGGTGGGTAGAGTGAAGGAATTTAGGGGCAGAAAATTGGAAGAGTGAAGAGATGGGGCAGAAAGAACAGTGTGGAGTGGGGTCAGGATAGGAAGAGAGGGGTGTGGCAACAGGAGAGGAAGAGAAGGTAGAGGGGAGTAGGAGGGTGAAGGAAGAGAGAAGAGATAAGGAGACAGCAGGATAAGAGAGAGGGGAGTATAGGGTGGATGGGAGACAAGAGTAAGGGAAAACACATGGTTGAGAGGGAGGACGAAGCTGTTGGGAACAGCATGAGGGAGAAAGAGGACTGAGATGGTAATTATGTGGGGGTGGAAGGTGTTATCGTGGGGCCCTGACAGGAAAGTTAGCATGGGAACCCCAACGACAGCTCCAGAGCTGTCGTTAATTTTTAGCTGCTAGGGCGGAGGTTTTTGGTGCACCAGAATTGTTAATGAGCTCGTTAGCACTGGGGGAATCACTAATAAGCTCATTTTAATGCTAGCAAGCCCATTAGCATAGGACTTTCAGACACAGCTTTCCTGCATGGTAAAGCAGTGGCCAAAAGCTTCTGTGCATTGGCTAAAACCAGTTGAAATGAAACCTTGAACGCTCGTTTGCTTTGAGGATCAGGCCCTGAGTCTCTTCAGTTGTTCTTGTGAGGGTGAGAAGTGCTGTGTTGTTGCTGCTAAGCTCCCTCTTGTTTTTCTTGGAGTGGGAGGTATAGTGTTGGAGTTCTTGAGCCCCTCTTCTTGTTTCTGTGGTGTTGTGGGAGCTGAACCCCTTCAGTTGTTCTCTTGAGGATGAGAAGTGTTGCATTGGTCCCACCTGTTGTTTGGCACATTTACTGAACCCCCTACAGTGAATGTCACTGCACGGCACTGAACTTCATTGGTTTAGACCACTGTAAAGGTGATGCCATTAGACACGATTATTCAGTTAGGTAAAGATAAGAAGTTGTATTTGGGATACCTATGTAACCTCCTTATCCATGTGGGGTGAATAGAATTAATCTTGGAGAGGGCTGCTGAGTCACAGTCACTGCTGGTCATGGGCGGACTGACCATTCGAGCAACTGGGCAGTGCCCGAGGGCCCAAAGGCTCTAGGGAGCCAGAGGTCCGGCATGCCGCTGGTGATCTACTGGCCTCAGAGGGAGGGAGGGGGACATGTTCTTTCCTGCCCGGCCCGCTGGCTGCCGCTATTCCACCCAGCACCACTGTATTTTAAAAATGACAGCCGAGTCTCCCTAAGGAAGTCTCGTGACATTGTCAAGACCCGTGAGACTACCACAGGAAGTCTCAGCCACCATTTTGAAAACACGGCAGCACCAGCAGGTGGGGGAATAGTAGCAGCACAGTGGGCAGGAAAGAACATGCCCCCCCCCGCCGCAGAGACCACCAGACTACCAGGACCCCTCAGGCAGGATCAGGGCAGTGGAGGCGGCGGCTGCAGTGGCAGGGGCAGCAGGGGGTTTGGGCAGCTGCCAGACAGAGGGCCCAGACCACCCTCAGTGCCCAGGGGCCCAGACCACCCTCAGTCCACCCCTGCTGCTGCTGTATCACATTCTTGCATTGGATAACTTTCTTATATCTGCCACCTTCAAGGCACTTCATTACTAGGAACTTTCATGCAAAATTCCATTCCTGTCACCAAAAGGCTTGAATGATATGCTGAAGATGTTAGCAGTAAGGCTTCTCCTTCTTGTAGCAGTGACAGCAGCAGCCACGGGGTAGGTTCCAGGCAGGGCTGCCGAGAGACTGGGCCGGGCCGGGGCCAAGGCCGCCCCCGGGGCCATGCCCCTGCTGCCCCCCTCCCCCCCCCCCCCCCGAGGTCGTCTGACGTAACTTGTGCAAGGGCGGGACACAGGGAGGGAAGGCCCAAAGGGAGGCGATCTGCAGACTGCCGCTGCTGCGCTTCTTTCACGTGGAGCGAGATCGAGGTGAGGCGCTATGATTTGAATTCAGGGGGGCTCGGCCCAGTGGTGGACGGAGGGGGGCAAGATGGAGGGGAGTTGTTTTAGTGATATTCAATTATGTTTTTTCTCCTCCACCTCATAAGGCACTGCCTATCCAACAAAAACAATGTTAGACTTGTTACAGACGGACCGACAATAAACAACGACAACGTGGATGCAGCAGCTCACAGGTTTGCTTGCTGTATTTTGAGTGAACAGCAACGGATGCGCGGGGGAGTGAAAACAAAGATTAATCAAATGTCTTCCTTACTTACAGTTGACTAGATAGGCTCACTTCCACTCCACTCTCTATTTACCGAAGTCGCAGCGGCGAACTGGCGGGCGGCAGCAGTAAAGGCAGCAAGCAGGCAGGCTCACCTCCGTCCTTCGCTTCACTGCCCTCTCAGCATCCTGCCCTCACGCAAAGGAAATGACATCAGAGGAAGGCGGAACGTTGAGAAGGCAGGGAAGCGAAGGATGGAGGCGAGCCTGCCTGCTTGCTGCCTTTACTGCTGCCGCCCGCCGGTTCGCCACTGCGACTTCGGTAAATAGAGAATGAAGTGGAAGTGAGCCTATCTGGTCCACTATAAGTAAGAAAGACATTTGATTAATCTCTGTGTCCACTTCCCCGCGCAGCCGTTGCCGTTCGCTCAAAACACAGCAAGCAAACCTGTGAGCTGCTGCATCCACGTTGTCGTTCTTTATTGTCGGTCCATCTGTAACAAGTAGAGGAGCTGCTGGCAGTGGCGTACCAAGGGTGGGGGGGGGGGTGGGAGCGGTCCGCCCCGGGTGCACGCCACCGGGGGTGTGCCGCGCACCGGTCAGCGTCATTTGTTTCCATGCTCCCTCTGCCCCGGAACAGGAAGTAACCTGTTCCGGGGCAGAGGGAGCATGGAAACGAACGACGCTGACCGGCGCGTGGCACCCCCCCAGTGGCGTGCACCCGGGGGGCATGCTGCACGGGGGGGGCGGGGCGCATCGGCGATCCGCCCCGGGTGTCAGCACCCCTAGGAACGCCACTGGCTGCCGGCCCTCAGAAAAAAAGGTGCCGGTATGCCGTACCGGCACAAAAAAAGCACTGCTAATTTTGTAGCCGCCCTCTGGACTGACTCCATCTTGTTTATATCTTTTTGTAGGTGCAGTCTGCAGAACTGCACACAGTACTCTAAATGGGGCCTCACCAGAGACTTAGACAATGGCACTATCACCTCCTTTTTCCTGCTGGTATTTTTACCCACATAGAAGTTAGCTTACACCTTTGAAAATTTATCATGGCTGTATAGGATACAGCAGTGGTTCCCAAACCTGTCTAGGGGGAACCCCAGTCAATCAGAATATCTGCAATGTATATTCATGAGATTGATTTGCATGTACATTTTTCACTGGGTGCAAATTTCTCCCATGCATATTCAGTGTGGGTATCTAGAAAACCTGACTGGCTGCGGTTCCCCCGGGACAGGTTTGGGAACTATTGGGATACAGTGACGCTGCAGTGTATGGTGTAGAGCACTGTTTCCCGAGTCAGTTCTTCAGGGTATCCACAATGAATATGCATGAACTTGATTTGTATACACTGCCTCCATTATATGCAAATCTCTTTCATGCATATTCATTGTGGATATCCTGAAAACCTAACTGGCAAGAGAGTACAAGGAAGAACAGAACAGTAGGGTATCTGATGGCACTTCCAACCCATGACAAAAAAAAAGGATGTTAAATCCAATCTCTGAAACTCGACACAGTGCTGTATTGAGTCACAGAAGTGTATTTACCACATAAACTCTCTACTAGATTGGATTTAACATCCTTTTTTTTTTTTGTCGTGGGTTGGAAGTGCCATCAGACACCCTACTGATCTTCCTTGTGACTTTTCATAGTGGTGTCCTTGTTCTTCCACTTTCAGTGGTGTTTTCTTGGCAAGGGGGGGTATTCAAGGACCAACTTGGGAAACGCTGGTGTAGAGCAGGGATTCTCAACCCAGTCCTCCGCGCACACCCAGCCGGTCAGGTTTTAATGATACCAACAATAAATATGCATGAGATAAATGTGCATGCACTGGCTCCTTGTTATTCAAATCTATCTCATGCATATCCACTGTGGATATCCTGAAAGTCTGATTGCCTGGATATGCCTTGAGGACCGGGTTGAGAAGCACTGCTGTAGTACCTTGGTCTTCACTCCCAGCCCCTCCAGGGCAATTACTAGGTTAGGATTTCAGGATATACCTATTGTATACACATGAGAAAAATTTGCATACAATGGAGGACGTAGCCATTCAAATGACTCTAATGCATATTCACTAATGTTATCCTGAAAACATGGCAGTGACTGGAAGTGAAGACCAAGTGTTCTTCAATGCAAGGCCCAGAGGCCAATGATGGCCCCCATTGTCTTTCTGGGATTTGTTTCCTTCTACTCTGCCTAGGCTCAGGACAGAAGGGGGAAGGTGGATGGAAGAAGAGCCGCATGCTTGAAGGACAAGGCATTTCTCAATAGACAAAAGAGAATGCATTTGGAAATGCTCACATCCTTGAGGATACCCCCCCCCCCCCCAAAGAAGTTTGAAGGTGGGCTGGTGGGGATGGATGTCATTGACACACATTGGTCAGCAGTGTCATGGCCCTGTATGGGAAGATATTTGGCAGCTCTCCTTCAGTTCATTAGAATCCAGAGTGGCCTCAACTTAGAAATTAATGAAGACCACTACATTAGACAATGGGGTTGTAAAGGTGATGCATGCTTTTAGTATCCTTGTCCTGTATCACATGGTTCACAGGTGGGCGGAGGCAGTACGGCCGAGCAAAAGGATTCAATGCCAACCGCAGAAGAAGTCGAGCAGTCCTGTACCATCTTTCCGGGCACCTTCAGAAACAGAGCAAGACCAAACGCAAGCTGAATAAGGTACTTTGCACATGAGGTGGACAAAGAGCAGACAAGAGGGAGAGGGATGAAAAGGAGTGAATGAGGGAGAGAGATGAAGAATAACAATGAAAAGAGGGTGAACTGGTTGGCCCCGTGGCTCAACGTTAGTGCTGTGTGCCTGACCCTGGTTTGATTCCCAGATCCAATGTCTCTCTGAGCCTGCTCAGACTGAAGATGAAGCACAGACGGTATTCACAGCACTCAGGAGACATGGGACAAAAGGGAAACAGGCATTGCTCAGTGGCAGTTCCCAGTGAGCACACAGGGTTCAGGAAACAGTGCTGTTGCAACAACTGAATTGAGATGGAAGGAGGATATAAAAATAAACCCCCCTGGGTAGCTGTGAATGAAGATGTGTGGTCAGGATCAGCTTAGCCAGTAGCTAGACTAGGCAGTCACCTAGAGCAGTAACATATGGGTGATGGCAAAGAGCAGCTACAGTCAAAGCAAAACAGATAGATATTGACAGCCACATAGACTAGGGCCTGCCTTTAACTTCTCACTTATGATCAGATGGGTCTGTTATGGCAAACAGAGCTCATTTAAATTAGATTTAAATGAGCTTTGTGGTATTCCACCCCTATGATCAGAGAACAGCACTCCGATCATAAAGCGGAATAGTGCCTTAACCCTATGCAAGCTCACAGCTGTCGTTAGGGTTAAGGCTCACTCTGTCCCACTCCCCATCTCTCATCCAAAAGATGGCTACCACCACCAGTCCTGGGGGACCAGTGGACCCCCGGACTCTCCAAAAGCAAGGCCCTGGTGGCCCCCCAAGCCTCCATCCCTCCCAGCAGACCTCCAGCCCCCCAAAACAAGTGCACAAGGGACTGAATGTCTGGTGGATCTCCAACCCCCCTAACCCCCCTAACCCCAAAATAATACCTGGTGGCCCACTGGCCAACCCTAACCCTACCCCCACCCACGCTGGTGGTCTAGTGGTCCCCTCTTCCCCCATACCTTGTTCGATAGAGGGGGGAGTAGCAATCTGTCCTCTTCCAGCGCTGCCTCCAAAATGGCAGTGCCCTGCCCACTGTATCTTGCGATGTGCTGGGTGGGGCTGAGACCTTATATGGTAGGGAAGTCCTGCCCAGCGCATTCCAGGATGCGCTGGGCTGGGCAGGGCAGGGCGCTACAAATTTGGAGGCGGCACTGGAAGAGGAGGTAGTGCTACTCCCTCCTCTGTCGAACAAGGTATGGGGGGAGGGGACCGCTAGACCACCAGGGCAAGCGGGGGTGAGGTTAGGGTTGGCCATTGGGCCACCAGGGATTTTTTTGGGTGTCAGGGGGGTTAAGGTGGCTGTAGATCCACCGGTCCTCCAACTCCTTGTGCACTTGTGTTGGGGGGTGATGGGGTGCTGGTAGTCTATGTTGCTGTCCTGGGGGGGGGGGGCTTGGGGGGAGCACTAGGCCACCAGGGCCCTTGTTTTTGAGAAGGTCTGCGACCTCCAGCTCCTGTGCTTGACAGATAGCCCGGACCTGTCAAACAAACGTGGGAGGATTGTGGCTAAGTGCATGTCTGGCACAATCCTCCCACACTTTCCCCCAATGATCAATGCTAACAATGCACTTAAATTTGCATATTATTAGCATTGATCACTGGGGAAATTTGATCATTTGGGAGTTAATTCCCCAGGCAGTTCTGGCATGGCCCTCTCTCCTCCCAGAAAAAAAGAGATGACTGATGGGAGAGATAAGGAGACTTTTAAAGGAAAGTACATGAGAAAGGTTTAGGAAGAAAAGGAACTCCAGCAATGACAGACAGAGGAAATGAGACCTCCACCAGCTGCTTCTAGTGACTGTGTCCTTGTGTTCTTATCCAGGGTGTCTTTGCAGAGAAGCCATCTCTCCCGGAGTATAAGGTGGCTGCAGTGAGGAAGTCTCCCTTCATACTGCTGCACTATGGCACATTCAAGGCTGGCTGGGACTGCCTGATCCTGTTGGCCACCCTCTATGTGGCTGTGACCGTTCCTTACAGTGTGTGTTTCAGCACCAGCAAAGATGAGGGAGTGCCCTCCACACGCGGACCACCCAGCATCTGTGACCTTGCTGTTGAAATTCTCTTCATTTTAGGTGAGGTATATGGGAAGACAGCAAAGGTGTGAACTGACAGGGTAACACCTCTAGTGGAAGGGGCATGAGTGGGCTTGGAGGAGTAACTGGAGAAGTTTGGATTCCCTTCAACTTTTGAACTAGTAACGAACAACTGCCATGTGTACATTGTAAGAACTGAACAGCTCAAAAACTATCCCATTCTCTTTCTTTTCTCCTATGTTCTCTGAGACTATGCTTACTTGCATTTCCATTGGCTCTTTCTCCTTTGTTCTTCTCATTGTCTACCATCCTCACCTTCTTTTTACATAGTAACATAGTAGTTGACTACTGAGAAAGACCTGTACAGTCCATCCAGTCTGCCCAACAGGATAAACTCATATGTGCTACTTTATGTGTATACCTGACCTTGATTAGTATCTGCCATCCTCATGGCACAGACCGTAGAAGTCTGCCCAGCACTAGCCCCGCCTCCCACCACCGGCTCTGCCACCCAATCTCCACTAAGCTTCTGAGGATCCATTCCTTCTGAACAGGATTCCTTTATGTTTATCCCATGCATTTTTGAATTCTGTTACCGTTTTCATCTCCACCACCTCCCGCGGGAGGGCATTCCAAGTATCCACCATTCTCTCCGTGAAAAAATACTTCCTGACATTTTTCTTGAGTCTGCCCCCCTTCAATCTCATTTCATGTTCTCTAGTTCTACCGCCTTCCCATCTACGGAAAAGGTTCGTTTGCGGATTAATACCTTTCAAATATTTGAACGTCTGTATCATATCACCCCTGTTTCTCCTTTCCTCCAGGGTATACATGTTCAGGTCAGCAAGTCTCTCCTCATACGTCTTGTAACGCAAATCCCATACCATTCTTGTAGCTTTTCTTTCACCGCTTCAATTCTTTTTACATCCTTAGCAAGATATGGCCTCCAAAACTGAACACAATACTCCAGGTGGGGCCTCACCAATGACTTATACAGGGGCATCAACACCTCCTTTCTTCTGCTGGTCACACCTCTCTCTATACAGCCTAGCAACCTTCCAGCTACGGCCACCGCCTTGTCACACTGTTTCTTCGCCTTCAGATCCTCAGATACTATCACCCCAAGATCCCTCTCCCCGTCTGTACATATCAGACTCTCACCGCCTAACACATATGTCTCCCGTGGATTTCTACTCCCTAAGTGCATCACTTTGCATTTCTTCACATTGAATTTTAATTTCCAAACCTTAGACCATTCTTCTAGCTTCTGCAGATCCTTTTTCATGTTTTCCACTCCCTCCTGGGTGTCCACTCTGTTACAAATCTTAGTATCATCCGCAAAAAGGCAAACTTTACCTTCTAACCCTTCGGCAATGTCACTCACAAATATATTGAACAGAATCGGCCCCAGCACCGATCCCTGAGGCACTCCACTACTCACCTTTCCCTCATCCGAGTGAATTCCATTAACCACCACCCTCTGGCATCTGTCCGTCAACCAGTTCCTAATCCAGTTCACCATGTCGGGTCCTATCTTCAGCCTGTCAGGTTTATTCAAGAATCCTCTAAATGCCTTGTAGAATGGTAGTGGAAGTAGCCAAATACCAAATCGTAATGAAAATACCTGTTAAGACGCCAACTGTTTTCCTACACAGACTCTGAAGCAGCTAGAGCTTGCTGTAAGCACAGCAAAACGCTGGCCAACGTCGGTCGAAAGGCAGCTGTGGCAATGATTCGACATTGGAATAAGGAGAACTAAGTGCTTTTACATTCATCTGTTGACTATCGTTTATATATTGATGAGTATCATATACTGTGGCATCAAATTCTTGGGGTTTTTTTTCTGCCGATGATAATGAACAGATCCCTTAAAGACCGAGAGATTGGTCAACAGGATCGTCTATCTTTAGTGCATTGGTTTTAGTCCAAGCACTTTGAGGCGGCTTTTTCCCCCTTAAAATTATTAAACTACATTAAATAAAATACACAACCTGTGACTATAAACCTTCTTACTGACAGCCGTGGGAGGTATTTTCATTACAAGTTTATTCAAGGGCCTTTTATTTACTCTCCTTACATAAAGGTTTGCGGCCATATTTATAGCTTCTTTCAGTCTGGACCATTGTTCTTCCACTTCTCGTATGTCCTCCCAGCCCATCAGCTCCTTCCTCAGGTATTCCCCCATTTTACTAAAGTCAATATGCTTGAAATCCAGGTCTTTGAGTTTTGAGTGGCCACCCTCCACTTCAGCTGTCATATCAAACCAAAATGTTTGATGGTCACTGCTGCCCAGGTGGGCACCCACCCGGACATTTGACACACTATCCCCATTTGTGAGCACCAGATCCAGCGTCGCTCCCTCCCTCGTGGGTTCTGTCACCATTTGTCTGAGCAGAGCACTTTGAAAAGCATCCACGATCTCTCTACTTCTTTCCGATTTTGCAGATGGAACCTTCCAATCTACATCGGCAGATTGAAATCTCCCAGCAACAGCACCTCTCTCTTCTTTCCTAACTTTTGAATAACTGTGATCAAATCTTTATCTTTTTAGTAGCTTCACTCAGGCTCAGATGCCCAAAACTCTAATGCTGTTCCCAACAGCTCCGGAAAAATATTGCCAAAACAGCGAGGCATAAGAGCTCCTTAATGCTCAACACTAATATAACTTGCAAATATAGGCATACTGTTAGCGTTGAGAATTTGGAAATAAGAAGGGGCAATGTGCCCAGTACATGCACACAACAGCTGTGCGGTAGGTATAGCTCTCGTGTTCATGCGCAGTATGACTGGGGAGCAGGGAGCCCTGGCCAGGGGGAAGAGATGGATGTGGAGCATTTTTCAATCCTCAGGTCCTGTAGATGGAAAGAAAGCCTTCTGGATCAGAAGGACACCTTTGGGAACATGCAAAGCTGCTGCCACCTCTCTCCCTCCCCCATCCCTGCAAAGGCAACTAAAAGTGAAAACCTGCGCAGAAGAACCTGAGCACCGAAGCCAGCAGCAGATGTGGCAGGTTAATAAGGCACCTTTTCATGGTTTGGGGATTTTGGGCAACTTTGACTTCCTCCTTTCAGGCATCACCCACGATCTTCTGCTGCTGAAGGTTTGCTGCTATCTAGTAACTTATCGCCAACTCCAGTGTTAAGGGCGCTGTTCTTTGAACATCAAGGCGAATTGCTAATAGTCTAATTTAAATGTGATTTGCATGCTATCTGTGTTAGGCTTTGGTGCACTTTTTGTTCCATGTGCTAGAGCCCCTCGAGCATTCAGCGGAAGCAAATGCGGGCACTAGGCCGGCGCTAATGGTTTTTAGCGCTCACATTTGCTTCTGATTATCAGGGCCTTGATGAACTGTCTCTCTTGGTTGCAGATCTTAGTGTCACCTATTCTCCCCTCTTGGTTCAGCATTCCCTCAAGCTTTGTCTTGTCCAAGGTCTCCTAATTTATTGCCTTTATGTTTCAATAGAATTGTCTCCTTTCTAATTCATCAATCAAGTCACACCTTAGACTTGGTCTTAGCCACGCGTTGTCTTCTAGCCCTTTTACACAGTGTTTCTTCTTTTCCCCTCTCCTCATTAGATCATTACCTCATTTTCTTTTGATCTCTCTGCCCAGTGAGTGGAGGTCCAGCAATTTCAGCTGTCTGAAACCCAGGGTTCGCAAATTTGCAGTCACCTTGTTCTGCTTTCCCAAATGGCACATAGTCACCTTAACCTGACCCTTCCACCCTTGCCACACAGTCACCTAACTCTGCCTCTCCCATCCCCATCACACTCTCACTTTGCTCTAATGCTTCTCATCTTTCACTCTCTCTTCTTCCCTCCACCCCTCACCCCACCTGATACATCCAGCATCTTTCACTCCCTCCCTCCCCCCCCCCCCCCCCCCCCCCCCCAGGTCCTGAAATGTACCTTAACAGGCATTTGACAGTTGCAGCAATTCAAGCAGGCAGCTTCTGGCTGGATCTGGGGCCCTCCTTCGGTTGCGTCCTGCCTGTGTGCAAACAGGAAGTTGTATCAGAGTAGGTGGGATGCAGCCAAGGGAAGGCCTCCAATCCAGCCAGAAGCTGCCTTCTTGAATCACTGCATCTGGGGCAAAAGGAGAAGGTGCGATGCCACTGCAGCCAGTAACATTTTGATCACCTGCACCTTTGTGCAGTTCATATGGGAAGGCTCGGCAATCCAGATTGCAGACTGTGGTCCAGCATTTGAGTAGCCCTGATCTAAGCAAATGATATACAAATTCTTTCCTATGTCAATTCCTCTTCAGCTGTCTCCTCTTTGCAGTCTTTTCTCCATGCACTTCCTCTTTAGCCTAGGGGATGCTGTAGAGCTCCATTACAGGCTAAGGCACAAGCCTTCTTGTGCAGCACTGCAAAGGTTGTGGAAAAACCCACACTAGTCAGGTTTTTCAGTGCTTAGTAGTGCTATAAAAATGATAAGTAGTAGTAGTATTAGTAGTAGTAGTAAACAGCTGAAAGCTAATTGTCTATTCCTCAACAGAGCAAAATATGAAATTATTCTTTTCCCCAACTCTCGTTTACTCACATCCTCCTTTCTCATTGTTGCTGGACTCCCCTTCTCTTCCAAGAGTCCATCCACACTCTGAGCATTATGCTTCACTCCTCCTTCCTTTAAGTCCCGTATCGATTCTGTTGTGTGTTTGATAGACCTAATCTTGTGATGACCAAAGAAAGACAAAGTGTAAATATAGAAAATTTTTAATTTAAATTACTTTCCTCCCCTTCCCCTGGAGGGGGGACTGTTTCCGGCATTGGGAGAGTGCCGTAAACCTCAGAGGGAAGAAGAGGGGGTGTGTAGCTCCATTATCCAGGTTGCTGCTTCTGGAAGGAGCCAGCAGTGAAAAGAGGAGGGAGAGCAGCTGCCCTGCAAACCCAGAAGTGCTTCAGGCTGTGAGTTATGGATGCACTTTGGACCATGGGGAGAAAGGACAGGCAGGCAGCAGAGAAAAAAATTAAAAAGAAGCGGCAGGGTGACCCTAGACACTCAATGGTGCCGCGGGTGAGCCAGCAGCCGTACACCTATGAATAGCATGTATGCACAGGAAAAAAACAGGGGAGCCAATAGGAAAACAGAGGCAGGAGCCCCAAATTGGCACAAAAATGCACCAATCACAGGGGCTCAAGCAGAGGAGCAGCCCCAGAAGTGGGCAGGGCCTGGGTCCACACTGGGCAGTTCAAGCAGTCCAGGCTGTAAATCCAGGTGGGCAGAGGCAGAGAGAATGCTCCAGGTAGGTTCCTGGGCTGAAAGGGGCAGTAGCAGCAGCGGTGGCAGCAGCAGCAGGAGAGCAGAAGCCTGGGCAGAGGTAGGAAGAGGTTGCTCACAGGCAAGTCCAAGTAATGGCGCAGGAGAGCGCAGGCAAACCAAGCAGCAGCTGGGGCCCATGGGCAGAAGAAAAGAGAGAGCTACGGGCTGGACCCCTTAGAGAGGAAAGCTCCAGACAAGCCTGAGAGAGAAGCTGCAAGCGAGCCTGGAGAGCTGGTAAGTCCTGGGCAGGACCAGGAAGAGAAGAGTGCTGGTGTGTGGGCAGAGCTGGAAAGTACTGAATCGGCCTGGAGGGGACAACAGCCAGCAGGTGCAGAGAGAAGGGAGTCAGGCACAGAGGAGACAGCCAGTCTATGCTGGGCCGAGTGAAGCAGGGTGCACTGGGCAGCAGGGGTTCCCAAATCCCTAGAAGAAGGCCAAACCCTGAGAGAACCCAACCATATATGCCTATTCCCAAGAGTCCGACTATGAGTGCCTGTACCCAAGAGCCTGACCGTGAGAACCTGCGCCCAAGAGTTCGACCGTGAATGCTGACACTGAAAGAGAGAGAATGCCTGCATCCGAGCTCTTGCTTTGAGAAACGGAGAGACCAACCAAGTGCCTGTCCTGAAGAGAAAGAGCCTATCTTGAAAGAAGACTCAATCTTAGTGCCTGTACATAGGTGCATGCCTCTGAGAAGCCTGCCTTAAGTGCCTTCCCCCTTGAAGTCCAACCTAAGTGCCTGCCAGTGTGAGCTGTGGGGTTTAGAGGCATGTGCATAAAGGAGCAAGAGGAAAGAGGCATGTGCCAGCTGAGTAGATATGGATTCCCTTGCTGCATATCTTTTTTATTTTAATCTAGTTAGCTATAATACAGCTTTCCCTGCCAAAGAAGACATTAGCGTGCACACACGAGAAGAGGGAGTCAGGGTTTTCCTTTTTTTAGTTTGTTGAGTTAGTATAGTAGGTTCCTGCACCGAAAAGCTGATCACCTTCAAGTAGAGATGCGACAGAGACCAATCACCAAAGGTACCCAATTCAAGAGAGTGGCAAGCTAATGAAGATAAGTACCATCTCTTCTACAATGTGAGCACACACAGATTGAGTAACATTAATAAAGTACCCCATCTGCCATTGAAGTATGTTTGATCTGTATTGCATGAGTAGAGTTTAATTAAGAGTAATAGTGTGTGAAGATTTACTCTCTGTTCACTGTGAACACTGAGATTTGTTACTGTGATATCCTTAAGAATATTCAAGCGTTTAAATAGTTTTAACGACTAACTGGAATCTTAACATCCACTATCCAGTTAGGACACACGTTACATGGTTTATGTTTATTTATTAATCTTATTATCCCATAATAAATAACACATTTTTTTCTTTGTCAAATCCCTTTGAGTGGAGCTTATTTGGGGAAACCGCTTGGACCTTGACAGCTCTGTAAGTGCTAGTGTAATACATCACTCTACCACTAGGAGGTCTACCAAAGCATCCCTCTTCATTGATCAGCTTAGACATTCATTTCTTACTCTGGTCAAAACTTGTCTCAATTACTGCATCAGCCTTTACAGTGGTGTCCCTCAAGTTTCTTTTCAACTATTTCAGTCTACCAAGGTAAAGCTGCTTTTAGGGGCTCTCCAATATTTGATCTTATCTCTCCTCTTCTCCAGTCTCAGCACTCCTAAAATTCAAGGTCCTCAAACTTATCCATTCACCACTTCACTCTGATACCCCTCTTTACCTTTCCCTGCTTGCTCATGCCTCATTTTTTCCTTGCTCCTTCATTCCTCCCAGGTCCCTTTGCTCATCCACCACCCTCCCCCCCCTTGATTGCGCATGAATATGTCCTAGGACACTGGTTTCACCTACTTAGGTCCTTTCCTTTGGAATTCTTGTCCTCGTTATATTCAAAATTGCAGTTACTTCTTAAGTTTAAAAAGGCCATTAAAAACATGGTTGTTTCACCTGACTTGGTGTTGATCTCAGGGCCACATCTTCCTGCTTTTTCGCTTCATTTTCTTTTTTTTTTTTGTCAATTGTTAACTTTTGTTTCCATTTTATCGAGCTGCTACTTATATATTTTAATGCTTTGTAAACCACCTTGATAGTCCTTGGTTCAATAGGCAGTAAAGGTCTATAAATAAAATAAATATGTATAAAACTCCTGTCACAGAGCTAGAAAATGGTTTTCCTTTTTGTGTTCATTGGTAACTCCATTCTTGGGTACTGCTATCCCTTCCTCACCCCAGAGCACATTATCCCCTGTTTGCATGACTTGTGTTCGGCTTGTTTGTGTTTCAGATATTATCCTGAACTTCCGCACCACATTTGTGAGTAAGTCCGGACAGGTTGTGTTTGATCCTCGCTCCATCTTCCTTCACTACATCAGCACCTGGTTCCTGCTGGACCTGCTGGCAGCCCTGCCTGTCGACTTGCTGTATGCCTTCAAAGTCAACGTGGTGAGCCTGGCTTCCATCATCTCAAATATAAACCGGTTGGCAGGAACAGGACAGGACTCGGCAGAAAATTATTCAGAAAGAATTAATAGAATAAACCATAAGGACAGGCCCCTGGCCACTGTCCCATGCTGATTTAGTTATTTCTTAAGATGAGTGGAGGAGTAGCCTAGTGGTTAGTGCAGCGGACTCTGATCCTGGGGTACTGGGTTCAACTCCTACTGCAGCTCCTTGTGACTCTGGGCAAGTCATTTAGCCTTCCATTGCCCCAGGTACAAATAAGTACCTGTATATACTATGTAAACCACTTTGAATGTAGTTACAAAAACCACAGAAAGGCGGTATATCAAGCCCCATTCCCTTCCTACTTATTTTTTATGGTCTTCTAGGCTATACCCACAGCCCAAGAGGCCAGCAAACCTGGAATGTCACCACATGAGATGATCTCAAGGTTGCAAAAGTGATCAGAGGGATGGTAGAGTACATAGAGCAATACAGCCTCTGTACACATTGTAGGTGAGAGCTTATCTGCAGTATTGTGTCCAGTTCTGGATACAGTACCTCCAAAAGATTACAAAGCAGAGGCAATCCCTGGAGGAGCTACCAAAAGCTCTGTGAAAATCAGCATACCTGATACATCTTTGGACTTGGAGACTCAAAATTCAGTCTCCTGAGCCATCCACAAAATCTCTGGGTGATGGCCCCTACCTTTCCGTTTCTTGCCAGATAATGGAAAGGATATCAAAGACAGTAGGAGTATTAAGAACGTGGAAACCAGAGAGAATAAGTTCAATAAAGTATATTTAATAAACTCTCATCTTCGTCAATTTTTACTAATTTTCATTGATATTGTTCTATTCTTAATTAAACTTCCAATATAATGTGAGCTATGAGGCATCAGATATTAAACACAAGCTATCGAATCTCATATAACACAAAGTTATTCCAACCTTCATCAATCATTTGCCCAGGTTAAACTAATATTTAAAACCAGTAAATATATAACAAAATATTCACTTCCAAAATTGTTGAAATAATAAAACAAATAGCGACTACTTAGCTGAAGTGGACACACAGTCTACAACACTGTGAAGGCGAGTTTACATAACCCAACGCCCACAAACAGACAAAAGGCATTTCGGTCAGTACGACCTGCTTCTGGGGTGATTGAAAGCAGTAGCTAACACAATCAAAAATACTGGCACAGCTACTGGAAAGGAGGCAAAACAAAAGGAAGATGGGGAGGGGTGCTGAGCTGAGAAACTCTTTGCTCTCTGCAGAGTCCACTTCTGACCTCACCCCCTCCAGTTCCATGTATGCTGCCCAGGAGAGAAGGAACTGGAGCAGGAAGAAGAGGGCCATTCTCTGCTGAGTGAGAAGACCTGTGTACTCCTACTTTAGGAGGAAGAGGGTGCTGGGATCAAGGAAGGGAAGAGGGAGAGTACTGTAGTCAAGACTGGGACAGAGGGGAGGATAGTGAGTTCAGCCCTGCAAGGGATGGGAGAGAATGTGTTTATATATCTGAGAGTATCAGGAGTAGAAGGAAATTGAATATTATGTGCATTGTAGCCACTCCTTCCTTCAGCCTCTTTCCAACTAGAGAATGACACGGGGACGGGGACCCGCAGTAACCATAGGGATGGGGACAGATCCCACAGGGACAGAGCCCACGAGGACAGGGACTGTGTCATTTTCTACTTTGAAGCCTGTTAATGAACTGGACTGTTATTTATGTTTGAGTGATGCAGACAACGATATATTGACTTTTTGGAAAAGCAAGCAAACATGCTGGCAACAACTAGCAAAATTTGCATATGGGATCCTGTACATCCTGCTACCAGCACATCTTCTATTGCAGGAAGGACTGTGGAAGACAGGAGAGCTAGACTAAATCCTGAGATTGTTAACAGCTTATTCATCCGCAGATTAAAAAATCATAACAGTGCTTTATAGGGCATATATCTCCCCTCTAGGACATACAGAACGGGTTGTATTTTGTACTCCTGGACATTTTAACAGGGTGGATTAGGATTCCTTGGGGTAGTAGAAATCAGCTGTTGTTGGGGTTGGAAGGGTAGAGGGTGGTGGTGAGGAGGGTTGTTATAGCTGCTCTCTGCTATTATTATTTTCTATTTGTAATTTATACACAATAGGTGCACAGCATATTGTTCCTTTTTATACTTTAAGAAACAGATTTAAATATAAAATCATAATTGTTAGAGGCTTCTGCAGATGAGGTCAAAGCCCATGGGGACAGAGTGGGGATGGGGCAGGGACAGAACCCACAGGGGCGGGGATGGGGACAAACTTTGTCTCCATGTCATTCTCTACTTCCAACCCTACTAATATACATTGAATCTCAAGGCGACCACAAGTTCCAGGTGTAGAAATGAGACTTAGGAACCCAGGAAAAGTTCCCCTAAGAGGAGGAAAGAGATGTCACCTCTGCCTGCCTCTATCATTATTGCCCAAGTTACCCAGTTCTAGGAAAGAGACTTTTTGGCAAGTCATGGTATTGAACTTAATTACAGTGTGGGCTACTTTTCTCTGATTCTACCCATTGAAGTCAGTGGAGCAACTTGCATAATCAGAACTGGCTTAAAATATATACCACCTAGTACTAGATAACTTACAGTTGTTAGAGGCTTTCAAATATCTCAACGATAACAAATAATGTAAAAGAAGCAAACATTAATCAGTGGAAAGAAAATTCTAGAACCAAGGGCCACGATAATGAGGCTGAATGGGGGACACACTTAGCAGAGACAAATCCCTTCTTTCAGTACCCTTCTCTGCCAACTCCAGGCTCCGCCCTTTCTGCCTCGCCTCACCCAATGCTTGGAATAAACTCCCTGAGCCCATTCGCCAGGCCCCCTCCCTGCCCATCTTCAGATCCTTGCTCAAAGCCCACCTCTTCAATGTCGCCTTCAGCACCTAACCACCCCATTCAGGAAATCTAGACTACCCCAACTTGACATTTCGTCCTTTAGATTGTAAGCTCCTTTGAGCAGGGACTGTCCTTCTTTGTTAAACTGTACAGCGCTGCGTAACCCTAGTAGCGCTCTAGAAATGTCAAGTAGTAGTAGTAGTAGTAGTAGAAACATAAGGATGTATTTCTTCACAGAAAGGGTGGTGAACAAGTGATGGAGGTAAGGGCAGCATCATAATGCAAGAGAGTGTGGGACAAGCACAATGACAGAAAACAAAATCAAAGGGCAATTGGGATCTAGGGCATTGCAAATGAAAACAAACTGTAGACAGCATGAGTCTCTTGATCATACTTTATGTTTCTGTCTCTTTGCCCCCAGCCTTTGTGCTCCCATGATGCCTCTCTCCTTTTCAGACCTGTTCAATTTCCACTCCTGCTCCAGCTATGTTTGTAAAGCTTTTCAGTGTGAAACAGGACATGACAATATGGGACAGATTCATCCTTATGAGCTGGAGTTGGTGGGCTGCAGTTGGTCTTATTGCAGGTTGGATGCAGAGATGCCAGTTACCCAGTTCCACAAGAGAGACTTTTTGGCGAGTCCTGGTTTGAACATTCCAAAAGTAGTACGGGATTTTTAGTCCTTGACTCTACCCCAGGGCCACCGAGTGAGCTGGGCCCTGGGCAGGGCTGGGCTGCTGCCCCCCCCCCCCCCCCCCCAGGATTGCCACCGCCACCTCCCCACAGAATTGTCATCATCCCCGCCCACCTGAAGCACCTTGGCTGGCCCCACCAGTGCAGGCAGCGCAGCTCTTTCCTCTGCTTAGCATTGCCTGCCCTTGCAGCTGCTTTCCTCAAGTCACACATGCTTGATCTCAAAACTGAGCATGCCCAGCCTAAGGGCCCAGCAGCTGCGAAGCAGGCAATGCAAGGGTGGGGCCCAGCATTGGAGTTTTCTCTCTCCTGATCCTGTCGGGATGCGATCACCCAGGTCCCATCAGGTGCGGAAGAGAGAGAAAGACCCCGGTGCTGGGCCCCCCTTGGAGCCCCGGGCCCGGGGAACTTTTCCCCTCCGCCCCCCTCATCTCGGCAGCCCTGCTCTACCCACCAAAATGAATGCTACAGGCCTCATAAACCATCAGAATAGGCCTGCCTGAAATCTCTTTTGTGGCACTAACATGGCAGCTCTGTTCGATGTTTCTTGGCATATGGGGCATGGAGGGTCCCTGCAAACTTGCTGCTGGGATTCATTAGCACTTCACATGACTCTAGGTGACTGCAGGCAGATCCCTGGAATCATATGGCATTGTTTCCGGGGAGCTGCTACTTTCTTTGCCACTGCATTGATGGTATATGGGGTAACCCTGCTCTTCTCTCTGAAATTCCCCACAGTACTTTGGCGCACACCTGCTGAAGACAGTGCGGCTCCTGAGACTACTGCGGCTCCTCCCAAAGCTGGACCGATACTCACAATACAGCGCAGTGGTGCTGACGCTGCTAATGATTGTGTTTGCACTGCTGGCCCACTGGGTAGCCTGCATCTGGTACTTCATAGGCCAGCGGGAGATTGAAAGCAACCAATCAGAACTGCCTGAAATTGGTAAGTGCAAGAGATGGTGTGAGGGCAGAGTATACAGCAATCTTCAAATCAACAAACAAGCAGACATGTAACATACACACAACCCACAGAGGATAACAACTAATCAGTTATTTTATAGAAACAGCATGTAAATGCACCTGAGTGGAGTGGAACGGGTAGAGGTAAATCATTTGTTTACTCTTTCCAAAAATATAAAGACTACAGGGCATGCAATGAAGCTACTAAATAGTAAATTAAAAACAAACCAGAGAACATATTTTTTCATTCAACGTGCAATTAAACTCTGGAATGTGTTGCCAGAGAATGTGGTAAAAGCAGTTAGCTTCGCAGGGTTTTAACAAAAGGTTTGGATACTTTTCTAAATGAAAAGTCCATATGCCATGATTAAGATGGACTTGGGAAAATCCATTGCTTATTTCTAAGATAAGCAGCATAAAATCTGTTTTACTGTTCTGGGATCTTGCCAGGTACTTGTGACCTGGATTAGCCACTGTTGATGGACCTTTGATCTGTCCGCGTATGGCAACCCTTATGTTATTATGTAACATGAAAGCACTTCATAAGGATAGCCATAACTGCTAGGCAGAACGTAGAATAAGAGCTGCTGAAAGAGGAGAGGGAAGGAAAACTCACTATTATATAATAGAACCTATTTACACTGAGGCACAGGGAGGTGACATGAGCAGGAAACTCACATCCCAAGAGTTTTCTTAATGCAGCACAGAGATACCAGCTCCGCCACAGTACACAGAAACAGTCAGTCACACAGCCCACAGGCAGATTAATTGGTTGCTATTCATGGACTTTGGGTTTGTATCTGTGCAGGCTGGCTGCAGGAGCTGGCCAGGCGTCTGGAGACCCCCTACTACATCGTGAAAAAAAATGATACCAGCGACACAGCAGAGTCTGGGAACTGCAGTGCAACGGGAATCAACAGCTCTAGCTATGAACTCCTGGGGGGACCCTCTCTCCGTAGCTCTTACATCACCTCCTTGTACTTTGCACTCAGCAGCTTAACCAGTGTTGGCTTTGGCAATGTCTCAGCTAATACTGACACTGAGAAGATATTCTCCATTTGCACCATGCTCATTGGAGGTAAGGCAGTACCCAAATTCCCCCATGCTCCGTGGGTAACTCTAATGGAGCAAAGGCACATGTGATGAAAAGCAGAGTTCATTCACTAGGAAAAGTGAAGATCAGTGGAGCGAGTTTAGGGGAGAGGATGTGGGGTAACTCACAGTGGAAGTTAAGTTGCATTCTGTATGGTGAATCCCTGGGGCAGATTATATATGTAGATGGTACACAGTGATGGCAGAAATGCCTCATGGAGATATAATCCCTATAGTTTACAAAGAATATATCCCAGGGTGTTTCCTATGAGGTAATACTCAGTGCTATTGTACCTATAGTTCAAAGGATGGATCCTAGGTATGGAGCTTGTGAAGTGAGCCCTGGATGTTGTCTTTTTATTGAGGGGGATCTGGCCTGGTTCCCTTTTGATGGAGTCACCCTTATGAAGACCTTTCAATGCAGTAAAAGACAGACAACTGGCTCTGCTCTCACTCTTTTGCAACCCTTCCCCCCTTTCCCCTTCTTTCTTTGCTTTATCTACTGCCACCCTTGCTCACTGGAAGAGAGTCTTATCATTGAGTGATCCAAAGGCAGACTGTAACTATCTAACTTGTTCTAATTTCTGTTCCCGGTAAATCGGCAAGGCGTTGCCATGGGGATGAAGAGAAATACAGTGTGCTCGGTGGGCGGTGGGAGGGGGAGGGGGCATTGCTGGTGCCGGTGAACGGTAGTATTAATAGCAAGAGAAGACGGCCCCTCACTCCCACATAGTGTTGCATCTCCGCTCCCAGACACCAGGCTGTAATTAAAATAATTTTCATGTCCTTCCTTTCTCCCAAAGTCAACAGCTTTCCAGTCATCTCAGAGTATCCCTCCCCAGCCTCAGGCAGACTGCTACTGCTAGAGGATTGAGGGTGAGCCTTAGCAACCTGCTTCCTCCTGATGGGAGAGGGGAAGATGGGAGAGGAGATGATCACAGTAATATGTCACTGCTTCTTGATACCGTTGAATTGTTATTATCTTTACTAGCTACTGATCATTAAAAGGTTTGGGGTAAGGGAAACTGCTCATATGGTTATCATAGTGCTCTCAGTTCCCTAGGCTCTTAGCCCAACCCTCTGCATTCACAAAGACTGCTGTTGATCTCCCACATCTCTGGAACAAGCAGAGTATGCACTGGAACCAAAAGGATCTCAAAAGATGAGTTACTGGTAGCTTTTTCTCACAAAGGACCGTCTCTCAGAACAGAAAAATTAATTGCAAGACACTAACCAGGAAGGTTAACCTCAGAAGTTTAGATATTAACAAATGAACAGACCATGCTGAGAACAGCCATTAGTGATGGAAGGGTTGTTGCTAGAAGATGTCAGATGGAAGAGTCACTTGTAAAGATATTATCCAGCCAGAAGAACAGAAGGACCAATGATGGAAGACAGACTAGACTATTGGTGAATACAATTTGGTCACTGGCGAATGTAATGCTTTGGTTTTAAAACATTAACTGTTGTATAAAAGGGTTAACACCAAGCAATTGCTTAGGCACAAGAGATCGACTGTGGGTAGAAATGCTAGTCATAAGGCAATGCCCACAGGGAGGCAGAAGGATCAATGGCAAATTAATATCTTTCAGCAATTTTGTCCCTATGTATTCCTAATGCTTCTGTCTCCTTTTCTTTCTCAGCCTTAATGCATGCAGTAGTCTTTGGAAACGTTACTGCCATCATCCAGCGGATGTATGCAAGACGCTTCTTATACCACAGCCGCACCCGAGATCTAAGAGATTATATCAGGATTCACCGCATCCCCAAGTCACTTAAACAGAGAATGCTGGAGTATTTTCAGACCACTTGGTCTGTCAACAATGGCATCGATACCAATGAGGTGAGCAAGTCTACTGTGCTTTAGCATAAAACCAAGGAGCATTTACTGCAGTATGGTGCAGCCCATTCCTAGAATCAGTTTCCAGTTTTCCCCATTTCTCCTCAGCTGCTGCAGAGTCTTCCAGATGAGCTACGAGCAGACATTGCCATGCACCTGAACAAAGAGATCCTGCAGCTGCCTATCTTCGAGTCTGCCAGTCGTGGCTGCCTGCGCTCCCTGTCCCTCAGCATCAAACCTTCATTCTGCACCCCGGGGGAGTACCTCATTCGCCAGGGTGATGCCCTACAGGCCTTTTACTTCATTTGTTCTGGTTCCATGGAAGTACTGAAGGATGACATCGTGCTGGCCATCCTAGGTCTGCAGTACAGTGAATGGAGGGACTGAGAAGGGGATGTGGGGCTTCTTGTGGTAGAAAAAAATAGATATACCATAAATATATCTTTAAGGTGATAGCAAATGGATATGCAGAAAGCAAGGGGAGATGGAGAAGGGGATTCTACAAGAGCCTTGAAATTTGAGTGGTAGCATGATGTTAGAGTGGGGTGGGGTGTGTGTAATCAGATGGACAAGGATGTGATGTGGGAAGTACAGAGGGTGGAGGTGTGATATAGGAGATAGAGGATTCCAGTGGTATGGTGTCATAGGGATAGGAGTGTGTAATGTCAGCAGGATGATGGTGAGGAGTAATGTGGGAGGTACAAGAGGTAGAAGATAAGTGACATGGGGATTGTGATTATTGATGGGAATAGACTGGCTGTGGCAGTGGGCCATTTGGGCCTGAACTCATCATATTATTAATGCCTAACCCAAAGAACAGTGGGAAGTGCAATTTTTTCCCTTTTACTGAGTTCGATTAACACTTCAGGCACAGGCAGCTCCTTGTGACTCTGGGCAAGTCACTTAACCCTCCATTGCCCCATGTAAGCCGCATTGAGCCTGCCATGAGTGGGAAAGCGCGGGGTACAAATGTAACAAAAAAATAAAAAAATAATAAAGAAAACAACATTATGAACCCAAAAAGCATCAGGACAGGACCCTGCGTCCTGTGATCTGTGCCCAAGGGACTCTCCCACCAGCCCCTGCATAGAGTTGCTTCTGCATATTGACAAGGATGCTTTATCTTGTCCAGAAGACAGATACTAAATAGTCAGTGATCTTTAAGTCTGTCTCCATATCTTTATGACAAAGATCTCAATATGTGTATTCTGAAAGAAAGGTGGGAGAAGAGATATTATGATACAGACATTTTAAATACCTCCATAGCATAAATGCACAAGAGGTGAGGCTTTCAATTGAAAGGAAGCTGTGGAATAAGGATGTGGGGAAATAAGATAAAGGTGTAAGATGATACACTCAGGAGAAATTTAATGAAATCTTTCTTTACAGAAAGGGTGAATGTGTGGAACAGCATCCCAGAAAAGCTGATGGAGGACTATATATGAATTTAAGAAAATATTGGACAACCAAAGTTCTCTAAGGGAGAGGGATTTTAGAGGAGTTGGTATGGATGGGCAGACATGATAGGCTGTATGACCTTTTATCTTCTGTCATTATCCGTCTCTCTCTCTCTAGGAAAGGGAGATCTGATTGGCTGCGACCTGGCATCCAAAGACCAGGTGATTAAAGCTAATGCAGACGTAAAAGGTCTGACCTACTGTGACCTGCAAGGCATCCAACTAAAAGGCTTATACGAGACCCTGGAGCTGTATCCAGAATATGCCCAGAAGTTCACCCGTGAGATCCGCTGTGAGCTCAGCTACAATTTAGGAGGTGGTGGGCTGTTTGAGGTAAGTCAAGTGTATAGGACAGAAAAAGAGAGGACCAGGTTCTAGGGGAGTCAACCCTGATGGTTCAGCCATGTTCTGGAAGCTTCTTAATGTGAAGACAAAACTGACTCAGGTGTTTCTTATGTACTGGCATCAACAGTCTCCCTAGTTGCAGGACCTGACTTTCAAGAAAGAAGGGGCCAGGGTAGGCTGTCTAGAGAAAAGGAAAGAGGATATTATCCCTAGCCATCATGAGTAACTGCCTATTTTCTGCATTCTTCAGGCAAATGGCACCAGCAACTTCAGTGCAAAGAATGAGGAGAAGAGGCTTGAGGAGAATGAGGCTGAACAAGGCAGAATCTCCCCACTCTTGCCCCATCCTAGTGCAACTCTTCAAATCCTCTCAGAGAAATCCCCCACTTTTCTTCTCTCCCCTAGACACACCAAACACCTCCTCTCTCCCAGGAGAGCCTCCCCAAGAGCAGACCATTCCCAAATAAGGCCTAGCCAAACCAACAGAACACAGCAAGACTCCAACCTGGGCAAGAATAAGGGGCTGAAAGACCTGCATATCCAGAGCAGCCCCTGGCATGGACCCTCAGACCTCAGCCCTAGGTAAGAGTCCAAATTCTTCCCCCAGGCCAAACAGCACCAATATTTGAGGAAGAGCAGAGGGGGAGGACAGGCATCTCACACTACCAGCATCAATTGTGAGAGGGCAAATCTGACCTCACTCCAGTAGTATCTGTATCTGTGGAGCCAGGATAGGAGGAGGGGATTCATTCTCAAATCTTGTAAAGGTTGTAGTAGGCTCTGTTTTGGCACACTGCAGTAGTAGGACATTGTGTTTTGCCACACACTCTGACTTAGGCTCTTGCACCATTATAGGGTGGTCGATGGCATAGAAGAGGATGGTTCTGGCTTTGACCAGCAGAAGTTCAATTTCCAGGTTGACCATTTGAATGCAGACTGCAGTAGCCCCTCACCAGTGCCAGGTAATACAACCAGAATCCTCCACAAATAAAGAGAAAGCTGATCAATTCTAGTTTTGTGTTGTTGCAGCTAGAGCAAGGTTGTCCAACCTCAGTCCCCCAGGGCAGCAATCCAGTCTGGTTTTCAGGATTTTCCCATTGAATATGCATGAGATCTGTTTGCATGCACTGCCTCCATTATGTATGTAGATTTCATACATATTCATTGGGGAAAATCCTGAAAACGGAACCTGCCGAGGTGACACCCCTAAGCTAGAGCAAGAGTTCTCAATCCAGTCCTTAAGGCACACCCAGCTAGTCATGTTTTCAGGATATCCACAATAAGCATGAGCTAGATTTGCATAACAAGGAGGCAGTGCAGGTACATCTTTCTCTTACATATTCATTATGGATAGCCTGAAAACCTGACTGGCTGGAGGACTAGGTTGGGAAGCACTGATCTAGAATGCAATGGAGGCATTGCATGCAAATCTCTCATAAATATTCATTGTGGATATCCTGAAAACCCGACTGGAGTGCCTCCAGGAGCAGGTTTGGGAAGCACTGCCCAAATCTATTCACTTTAATGTCAGTCAGATCCTTCCAACTTAGGGTTGCTCTAGGAGATAACATATATAATGAAAATTAAGTTACTAAGGAATTAGATTGGTGAGACCCTCTAAAACAGAGAGGAGAGGGCAAGGGTGGTTAAGAGTCTAATGTTTATTTTTTATTTTAAAAAGTCTTATGTTGACACACAGTGACTTTAAGAATGGCAAGGTGGGAGGCACAGACAGTTAAGTAGGTATGATGCTGAATGTATGTACATATTGACTGGATTGAAATTTGTAATAATTTTACATCATTTTGAGTATTCTGTGTTGGTAAATGCTGGAAAAGACAGATTACAGATACTATTTTAATTATATTTAAATAACATGGGCCAGCACTCCTTTTCTGTAAGAGTAGTTGAGGTTTTCCTTCTATAATTAGAACTGCTGGACCTGGAATGTCAGATAAGACTTTTAGTAAAGATTAGGAGCTCCAACCAAAATAAGACTAAGCACTTAATGCACTGAAAGACCTGGCCAGGGTTTTCCTGAGTTTAATAGGATAAACCTGCTCTAAGAGTCAACAAGGTCGCTGCTGGGGAGGGGGAGACACCATGGGAGGAATGTTATAATTTGCAGTTAAGTCACCCTACATTTTTGTTATCTCAAGAAACAGGTTTACTCACAATCCAGCCTGGTCCAGGAGATCAGAGGACCACAGCAAACATTGACAAACTGAGTCAAGCGGTAAGAATTAAGGCAGGGGAAACTAGGAGTTGTGGGATTTAAACTAACCTCACATCTCATGGGTAATCCAATCACTTCCACCCTCATCATGAGGGCAAGCCCATCAAACATATATCCACATCGCTTTATCTCCCAATTTTTAACTAGTCCCAGAAGTGGCATATCACTCTAGGAAAAACTGCTTTACACCCTATGGGGATTTTATTATTTTTTTGTTGTTGTTGTTGTTGCTTGACGTCTGGTGAATTTTTGCAGTGGCTTTTTCCATTTGAAAGTAATACAAGCTGACATTTGTTTTTTTGGACAGAGTTCAATAGACAAACCAGTTCAGCTTTCATTTACATCTTTGCCACTGCACCCAGCTTGTAAACAGATGTTAAGGAGAAATTAGATCTTACCTGCTAAAATTTCCTTTCCTTGGGTCCCTCCAGGTTTAATTGTATCCTCTCAGCAAATGGAGACAGAATTACTTTTTTGATGGCATTATATGGGTCCTGTATAACCCACAGCTAGCCTGTATTTCTGTAACAATGCCATAATACACCATTCCTTCTCACAAAACGCAAAGTGGTAAAGAATCGTAAGAAAACCAGGCAAAATTGCAGACCTTCAGAACCTATACATTAATGCAGTAACAATACTGGAGAGTAGAGTACCAGTCCCCTGTAATCCTATCTCCTGACCCCTCTCTGGACTGGTCTGGAGGGAATTCGTAAGATCTAATTTCTTCTTCCTCTTTATTCCTCCACACCAGCCCAGACACATGGAAAGGGCCAAAGCAGTGTCCAACAAAGTCTCTAACACACACTTGTTCAAAGGCTGTGTCCTTCTTAGCCTGGGCATCCAATCTGTAATGCCAAAAGGAATACAACGACCAAGTAGCCAATCTGCAACTGTCCTGCAGCAGAACTAAGCTAAATTGCATCCAAGACACAGCCTGCATCCTTGTTGAATGTGCATGCAAGCCCTTGGGCACCATGCACCTGTTTGGAAACAATAGCTTCCCTTTATTCAATGCACCTCAGACACTTCTGATGCCATCTCACTAATGCTGGGCCTGCTGAATAAAATGAACTAGTGATTTGGCTTGAAGATCTACTTGGAAAAGACCTAATCCAACTGATGCAGAGCTTATAAAGTCCCAAGATTTTCCTTGTACAAAAAAAAAAACCCAGCAAGGAAATAGATTACTGTGAAACGGTGAATGACCCTGGGTAAAAAGGAGGGAACAAACAGATCACTACTTCCTCCTTGGACATGCAGGCAAGAAAGCGCCTGCAACTCCAAGATCCTTCTGGTTGAATAGATCACCCTGAGAAAAGCTGTATTCATTGTGATGTGTCCTTCAGTGATGCCTCCCTGAGGGGATCAAAGTGCACAGTCACATGTGCAGAAAACATAAAATCAAGAACTCAAGGCCAAAAAGAGGCAACCTTCAAAAATTGCTCCCCATGTGGGTAAGCAGACAATGAATGACCCACCCTGGTCACCTATAATGTGCAATGGCAGCTGACTGGATATTCACAGAGTTCAAGCACAAATCCTTTTCTAGGCCCTCCTGAAGAAAAGCCAAAATAGCTAGGATCAAAGAACAAAATGGGTTAATATCCCAGCACTAAGCCTTAAATTCCTCCATATCTAGACATACACCAGAAAAGTTGACCTATTCCTAAAATGGAAAAGGTTGAATCTTCTTCCTGAACCTTGACTTCTTAAGAGTCAAGCCTTAAGAGAGAACTGTGACACATCCAGCATACAAATCAGCCACTGAAACAAAAGCCCTTAGCTTCTGGCAGTGGCAATGGAGCTCCCCATCTTTAGCCTCATGAGATTCCCATACCACAACCACCTGAGCCAATTCAGTGTCACCAATACTACCAGGCTCAGGTAACAACTCCACTTCTCTGGAGCTCCCTGCCTACTACAGGCCATAGGGGAAGCACATACAGAAGCCCATCCCCAAGGCTATGGCTGAACTAGAACCTCTATACTGACCAAACCCTGCCCTCTTCTGTAGCTGAAAAAACATGAGGGGCTAGGCAATTTTGTTTTATCACCACCAAGTCCAAGATTGAGATCCCATAGCACTGGCCAAGTCATTTGAAGGACTCGTTCATCAACCTCCACTCTCCTGGGTCTAGTGTGTTTCTGCTTAGGATTGGGCCTGTACATTTTCTACCCCTATGACATGAACTGCCAATAGAGCAGACAGGTTTTTCCATCCAACACAAAAACAAGTTCAATGCTTCTACTACAAGCTGACTCCAGGGTAGGAGGTGTTACCCTCACTAAAGTCCTGTGACTCATCCTACTGCTGTTGCATTGTTCAACAAAGTGAAGTGGAGGATTAACCTTATGGTTAGAGCTGCAGACAGATCTAGGAAAGCCTGCTTCAAATCAGTGTAGCTCCATCTTGGGCAAGACACTTAACCCTCCGTTGCCTCAAGTACAAACTTAGATTGTAAGCCCACTAGGGAAATACCTATTATACCTGAATGTAACTCACCTTGAGCTACACCTGGGGGGGGGGGGGGAGGAGATTGAGCCAAATTAAAATAAATAAATAAATTATACATAGCTTTTTGGTGCACAAATGGTAGGAAAACCTGAAGCACCAAAAGAATGGCCTTCACCTACAGTCAGTTGGTGGGCAACCTTGCTTCCTCCATGAACCAGTGCCCCTGAGCCGCATTCCTCAGGCAATGGGCTCCCACCTGTTCAAGCTTATGTCTGTCATCATTAGTGTTCAACTCAGATCTACTCCTCACCATGTGATGATACCCTGTAACCACTAATCTAATCTGAACCTTGCTACCCACTATTGAAAAGGTCCTGGATTTGGGTGGACCAAAGGTACAGAACTTGCCCATGGTACCAAATCCAAGGCTAACCCCAGAATATGAAGGTAAGCCCGGGCCCTGGGCCAACTTACATGGAGCAAACCATGATCTTTGATTTAAATTTTTGACATCTCTCCTTGGTTAGGAACATCCTTCCCAGCCCATATGTCAAATTGTGCATCTAGCTATTCTAAAGATTTGGATGGAGTCATCTTGTTTTTGGCAAAATTGATGGCTCATCCCAACTCCTAACACTCCATGAGTCAATGTAGAAGTCAACTGAATTTTGGTTTCAGATTCAGTACCAGAACTGGGCTGAAATCAAGGTTTAGGTTTCAGCCAAAAAATGCCTGTGTATTTTCAGCTGAAACCCAAAACTCACTCTCTCCCCCATCCCACACCATCCATAAGCCCTCCCTTGGTCTACCTTAGGAAGACTTGATGGTCTAGTGGCATCTGCAGGGGCAGGAACAAACCCTATTTGTTCTTGCCCTGTTCAGCTGCTCCATCACAATGGCTGCTGTGACTGCTGTGGGCGGTACCTGGCAGCCATTTTGTGATTGGAACCAGCCCAGGCAGAAGACAACCACATCTGGAATTACCAGTTTATCCAGGTTTATCTGATCATAACTGCCTTTTGAATGGCAGTCAGGGGAATGCTATAAAAGCATTAGGAAGGAGCTATGTTAAGAGGGCATACCCCTTGCAGATAACCTTAAGCATCCACTGGTCCAAAGCTGATTTGTACCCATCTTTGGTAAAAACACCCAAGACATCAGTCTACCAGCAGAACCAAAGAATGGGCCCCCTGAACCTACTGGTTACCATAGGCACTTTTAGTGCACCCTGTATCCCCATGCTGGCCTCTTCTGCAACTGCTCCAAAAGGACTGCCCTTTGGAGAGGAACCTAGTTTGATGGGGTGTCAACAGCTTCCCCCTGATATTTCTAAGCTTTCCAAAAATGCTCCCTTATTTCAGCAACTAAGCCAGACATGAGGCCAATCCTCTGACAGCCTAGGTACCATAGACTCTCCAAGTTCCTTTACTAGCTTCTGCAAGCAGTAGCTTACCCATAAAAGAGAACCTGCTGAGCAGCATCTTAGAAGCCACATCTTCTGACCAGTTCCTTAACCACAGCAAGCAAAACACCACCGTAATCATGGCCATATTTTTTGCCCATGCAAATCATACCAGGTGTCTGCTAAAACGGAGTCTAACTCTGGGTGCACCACCTCAGAGACCATCTGTGGACCCTGCAGGCATCCCCCTCTGACAACCACTGAGTCCACCATGGACATGCATGAGCCACATTACCACCACAGTTGCTGCCTGCAAGGCTAGCACCAATACTTCAAATGACTGCTTCAACAGGACCCTCTATCCATTGGTCCTGTGGATCCTGCATCTCCCTCAACCAGAATTGATGGTTTTTTTTTTTTTGTTATGGCAGACACTACGGCATCCACCTTGGTAGGCACAACCTCTTTTCTTCGACAGAGCCTGGCCATGGCTCTACCTGCCTTTAGCCTGGGATCTGGCATGTCCTACTCAGCTGCAATCACATCTTTGGTTGCCTATGGATTGGAAAGACCTTGACTGGTTTCCTCATACCCTCAAACAAGTATATGGGGATAGACTAGTAGCGCTCTAGAAATGTTAAGTAGTAGTAGTAGACAAAGATCCTGTTCTTCACTGGACACATCCTGAAACCAGAGTGGTGGCTGCCACAGGCCCCACATCACCTGATGTTCTTGGCTTGTGCTGCCCTGTCTTATACAGTTCCCTCTGCCTGCCCTCCCCCCCAGCAGCCTTAAGCACCAGAAAAGTTAATCCTTCCCTCTACCTAAACATCCATCCATGGCAAAAGGAGCCACCCTCATCACCTGGCATTATTTTGGCTGCCTGCCATGGCCCTTAAATAAACTTTATTCAAGCTGAGCTTTAGGAACCTACATTTGCCCCTCCCAAAACATAGGAGAGCAGATGGTACTACAGCCACACACCCCAATCAGGATAGTAAGGAAGGCGTGACTTGGCACCACCAGGTTTAGCACTCCCCAGCCTTAGCCAATTCCATCTCATTTTTTTTATTTGCTTTTTAAAATGTCCCCCCCCCCCCCCCTTTTAATACCCATTGGCCTAACCTCTATCTCCCAGATATCTATCACAGATACCCAAAAAGTATCACAGGCTTGATCCAGACTACCATCCACCTACTAAAAACTGAGAAATTCTAGCTCACTGTATAGGACCCTATGCAGAAGTGATGTCACCAAACCACTGCTACTCAGGGGCGATGCACAAAGTTTACTGTGCTAGGAACATCTGATTTTGACTTGTTCTATCCAGTTTAAGCGTGCATGTTATTTAGCAAGTAAGGCACAAAGGGGTTCTGCCTCCATCTTACCAATCGCAGTAGAAGGAAACAATAATCCTATGCAAATGTTTACAATGAGCTGATTAGGAATAAAATCAGCATTCTGAGCAATGCAGAGCAAGGAGAGCCTACCTCTAACGTGCAAAATTTTCTGTGAAGTCTGGAGCACTTTGCTTGCATTTTTCAATAGCAAAACTTGTCCAAGAGCAGAGAACAGCTTAGAGGAGTTGAGAAACAGGTGTGGGTGCGCAGGGGTGGGGGGGACTCTAATGCTGGCTGCACTTTCCTTCTGCACCTTACTTGCCTTCCCTCACACTGCCTCTGATTTCATTTGGGAATTTCCTTCTTACTGAAAGCCCCCTCCCCCCCACCTGACAACACAGGGGCAGACAGCCAAGCAGCTGGGGAAGCCCTTGATATCATCTGGGGGAGGCAGAGAAACAAGCAATGCTGGCATACTTGTACCTCACAGTGTATCCTCCTAGGTCCTGCCCTATGATTGCCTACAACCCCAAGTTTTCCTCCTTCTCCACTGCAATCCAGTGACACCAGATACAACCTGCTGTTCAGAACACTCAATTAAGCATGATTGTTACTGCACAAGTAGACATCTTTGCATGGATGGACTGATCACACAGTGGTTCTTAAGAAAACATGAGCGGAGGAGTGGCCTAGTGGTTAGGGTGGTGGACTTTGGTCCTGAGGAACTGAGTTCAATTCCCGGCACAGGCAGCTCCTTGTGACTCTGGGCAAGTCACTTAACCCCCCATTACCCGCCGCATTGAGCCTGCCATGAGTGGGAAAGCGCAGGGTACAAATGTAACAAAAATAAAATCGATGCTCAACTATGGAACATCTTTACACTAAAGTGTGTTGTAGATGGCATCAATTTCTGCTGGATTTCTACACAAGGCTCTTTGTATAATGAGAGCTCAATAGTCCAATAGGTCACAAAGGGTGGGGTGACTAGAATACTGTTCCAAACTTATCTTTCCAAAAAAATCTAAATTAACCTCTCCTCTATTGTGTTTACTTTCACCACTGCCTCTCATTAAAAGGCTTTTACACCCACTCACCTACCTCACTGCTCCTAACAAAGGGGAAGCTGTTGGGACTGGTCCTTGGAGTGAACTAGGAGCAGGCTCAAGTTATTACTGTCTCTGTGATGGTCCTGGCTCCAAGATTTCCTTTCCAAGCAGCTATAGGAGGTTGATGACATTACTCAGTCCCCACACGCACTCACACCCATTACAGTTCTGCTGCTAGCGCCACTGTGCCCAACAACTATCCTCACATACTGAATGAGACTAGAGGCAAGTAGTCAGCAAACTGCTGGCATCTATATTACTGATTTAAAGGTTCTGCCATCAGCCCTTAACCACCACCAGTCAAGCCTGCTAAATACTAGCTAGTTGGAAAATTTAGGTTTAAATTGGGGAGGGGGTGGGGGATGCTAGTATCCAATGTGTCATGCTCAAAACATAGCTAAAAGTTGAAAAATCTAAGAGCTTCAGCTGCATATAAAGATTCTGTATCTGCATAAGCAGAACAACAAAGTAGCCTTTTCCTGTGACTTGCCTCTGTTCTCTCCTTTCCAGGTGTCTGAGCTCTCAGAGCAGGTACTCCAGATGCGAGAAGGCCTGCAGACTCTCAGGCAAGCTGTGCAGCTGTTCCTGGTCTCTCGCAGTGCAACCTCCTACCTCCAAAGTGGGCCAGAGTGTCCTTATCCTGCCAGCCGAGGTTCTGGCTCTGCACCTCCCCTTTTGCAGCCTCTGCGGGTAGACACAGGACTCCAGGCCTTTTACCTGCATAGTTCCCCAAGCCCCTGCCTCACAACCTGCAACAGGAACAGAGGTGGAAGCCACCAAACACCACCTCCTTGGTTATGGGGTACCCCTACCTCCCAGAGCTCCCCATGGCCTCACTGTAAAGTCTTCTGGAGCTCTTCTGCAGGGACTGATGGAGAGGTAAGCAACAGCAGTCCAGTAATTCCACAGCCTGATAGCACATCACTCCAAGGACTCCACACCAGTGACCTTGGTCTCAGGCCACCAACTGACAGATCAAATACAGACCATGAGATTCCAACCAACCCAATGCCACGGGACTCACACAGCCTAGAGATGGCAGATCTGACCCAGCAAGACAGTGTGGCAGAAGAATTCCCCCCTTGCACAATAGCGTGGTCTTGTGAGGAAAGTACAGGTGTCTGAGGCGATAGGAGACGAAACCATGTAGTGATGACTTCCATGCGGGTGTCACTGCACTGCTCAATTGAAAGGCAAAAGGCTTTTGCTGCAGGGGCCAGTGGCAGTCCCAGAGTGGAAGAGGAGGTGAGGTATCCCACAGAAGGGGACCTGTTCAGGTAGGGAAGGTGAGACTAGCAAGAATCCCTACAAACAAAGCACACAACAGAAGTTGCACTCACCACCGCTGGGTAGGGGTGAAAGGTACCTTGGAAGAAGCAACAATATTATGAACCAATATATTTCATTCAGCTTTAGCAGTGGGCTGAAGTTGCTTTCCGCACAAAGAAGTCTAAAAAAACAAAACAGAACTCAACAGCTGGAATGATCCTGATTTACAATGTGTGCAGGCCCTGGTTATGCCTGTGCCTGAGGGAGGAACTCACTCAGACTCTATTGTGAGCCCTAGTTCAAACTTTACCTTTTTGGCAGCCCTCTGCTGTTGCCTGAAGTGCCAAGGAAGCTATAGTGATGGCCTAGAGACCCTGAACCCTGCAAGGCGGTTCCATTCTACCATGAATTATGCTCAAACCCAAAACAGGACACGGTGTAGTGCCCAGAAATCCAGTCTATGCACATCCCCTGCAGCTATACAATACCCATCAGGGGAGATAACAATTCTGTACTGTGTGACAGAGAAAACAGGGCTCTGCCAAATTAGCCTCAAGACTTACCAGAACAGCCACAATGCACTGAACATACCCCAACAGCAGCCCTGTGCAAATCACACAGGACCAGAAGCACAACAAAGAAATACAGAAAGTAGGGGGGGGGGGAGGAGGAGGAAGCTTCCAATCTCAGAACCCACAGCCAGCTATGGATACATCCCCCCCCCCCCCCTGCTTCTGGAATGGACACTTGCAGAGCATGATGGACAAAGAGCTGCCAGCAGCAAAGGACAAAGCCCTAGCAGTACTACAGATCACTGGCTACCACCTATGCATGCAGGTTTTACTGTGTGTTACTAACAGAACCTCCACACTTTGTGGAGTACAGATGATGCCTGTATTAGGCTAACAAATGTGTGAAGAGGCAAATCCTCAGGCCCACCCCGGCCATCACGAATCCTTTACTGGCCTCATGTAAATGCATCATCTCTCCCCTTTCTGCTCTGTTGGTTTTCTTACAGCGAATATTACTTCTGGTGGACTGCAATGGTCTTCCCTTTCTACTTCTGAAATCTGCCAGAGTTATATTTGTGTAATGGGAAGCTGTACAAAATAAAATTATGTTTCTATATTTTGAATTGGTCAGTAGATTGAAAATATTTTTGCTTCATTAGTCTAGAAGAAAGGGGGAAGGGCAGTGGCATAAATTCCACCCACCCAGCTCTCACAGTACAGGGAGTGGAGGGGGGGAGGGGGCAGTCAAGAAGGCTACCCGGTGAACCCATGCTGCACTGGAGGCAGAGCACAGAAAACATAGCTTACGTTTAAAAAAAGAAAAGGTGCTGTGCTGCCTCCCTCTGGCTTCCACCAACGCCTTGGCAGCCAAAGAAGCACATTAAGTGCCTCACCTCCAGGTGCCAGGCAGAAGTCTCTTGGTAACAGCCAGGAGAGACCTGCCTGGCTGTTGCAGGTGAGGTGCTCATATCCTTCTCCTAACTGCTAGGGGCAAGGCAGCATACTGTCATTGAAGGCGTAGGTGCAGCAACTTTTTGAAAAGAAAATTATGTTTGCCATGCTTCATCTCTGCGGCGGTGGAGTTTTGCTGCCATCTTGGGGTGGGGTGGGGAGGGGGAAGAGAGAAGAAGGCGGCCTCAGAGCTTATGCTACTGGAGAGGGGGTATTTTCATTTAAAACAAACAGCCTCCTGTTTGTGTCAGCACACAACTAAAACACAGTGTTTAGAGAGGCTTATAACAGTACTAGCTCTCCAGCTGCATGGGGCCTTGATACAGAACCAAACAGGTGGAAACCTTTGACTAGATCATTTGTGCAAAGCTGAAGGGAGACCTGACTGCTCCAATAGGGTTCAAGTGTGACTAATATGACTCTTACTGAGCAGCTTTAAATACCAGCATCCTTATAAACAATTTCTAATGGATCTTAAGTTATTACTGTGCACCACCCCTCTGCACAATAAATCTATAGATGTTTTAAAGTACAGAACTGGCTGAAGCAGCCATGGCCTAGCTGACATACTTTCTTTCCTTAAATATAGCTTGCCACATTCCTATTTTAAAATAGACAGTAACAAGGTAAGACAATTGTTAATGCAAAAGTTTACATTTACAAATTAAACAAAGTAAAAATTTTTAATATAATACAAACTCATGGAAAAGGTACCTTCCACAGCTTAAAAGTGTCTCACACATGGAATAGGGAGGCAGGGCTCAGAGCTGTTGTGCATGTCTACACAACACACAAAAAAAGGACACAAAGAGTAAGACAGGGAACAGATGTCTCCTGCATGTGGAAAAGAACAAGCAGGGTCTGTAACAGCCGGAGCCAGAAAAATACAGTGTGGCATTGCACCTGATGATTGTGCTGCAGCACTGTCCCTGGAGGTAGGAAAACCCTTGAGCTGGGGCTCCATGGTAACCTGCTGTCCAAGAGAGATTCTGTCCTCAGCCTCAGAGGCTGGCAGCTCTAAACCAGATTCTAATTGCTGAGAGCTCTACTCCCACTTTCATCTTACCACACGCATCCCACAGGAACAAATAGGAGAACTCTGGGGGCTGGGGGTCTTTACCTTTCTACTACCTCTCCGTATTAGTAAAAGATTACCAGCTTTGAGGTTTTCTATGGCTAAATGTCAGGAACCACAGACTGTGCTTCAGTGTTGCAGAAAGCTCTTGTTTATGCCAGGATGAACTTAATGTCAGAAGGACCTCACCTATTTTTGTGTCAGCATATTCCCTGCTTGTCCAGGAATTAAAAAAAAAAAAAAAAAAGGATTCGAGTACCCCCAAAAATTCAGCAGCACCCAGTGTTTGTTTTCCTTCTCTGGAAATGTCCCAAGTTGCAGGATTGGTGTCAGAGGTAGCACTCTATACCATTGCAGAATGAAGAACCTGCCTTTCAAGATGCTGCCTTGAGGGCACATCTCCCTCCCTTTCACTGCTACTGTAACAGGGTCTTATCTCCTTTTCTGTCACTGCTGATTAATCTTGGCAGCTTCAGCTTTTATTAGTGCGATCAGATCCTGATTAATGAGGAACACAAAGCGAAGGCAGGCAATCTACAATGATATAAAAAAAAAAAAAAAAGGATGAAAAAGAGGGAGGCAACAAGTGAGAAAGCAGCAAAAACCAAAGGCAGGTTTAAGAAGTGATGTCATATCTAAGGTGTGAGGTCAGCAATCTACAAGAAAAAGGATTATGACCAGAGTCACAGTCGTTACCCTCACCTCCACAACAGAGTTATTGCTCAGCTTCCACTTGTTGCCTGCCAGCACAGGCCTGCCATCGATATACAGTGGTCGGCGCCCCTCATTCACAATGAAGAAATCACCATTATTCTTCAGTTTAATGACACCTGGAAGAAAGGAAAAGCTGTGTAGAGAAGGGTTGTAAAAGGAAGAGTGCATGATCAGAGCCAAATACAAGGAAGATCAAATTATATACAAGGTTCCACATGGTAGCAGAGTAACCCCTAGCAGATAAGAGCAGTGGGTGAACCACAGAAACCAGGGCTCAAATCCCACCGACACTCTTTGTGAGCATGGGCAAGTCACTTAACCCTCCTGTGAGCCCCCGGGCGAGGGTTATGGTATGGCCCTGGGAATAACTCAGGCAGAAAAGCATATAAAGGTGAAAGTAAATGCTTTTATTCACCTAGGCCCTGTTATCTCACAGGCCAGGAACCTCAGATGCAACAGTTTTTCTTATTTAGTAATAGTCTCAAATGGGCCTCGGGCTAGCAGGCCAGGCAGTCTGTGGCTGGTGGGGCTACGCTGCCCCAAGCACATCCTGTAAGTTCTTAGGCCTTCTGAGACTCGGGTCTGGCTCCAGCCAGACCTCAGCAAGGCTTGCAAGTCTTAACAAGAAACAGAGTAGGCTTATCTCAGCCAGGTCACAGTAGCTAAACACATTCAGTAAACTCATATAGATGTGTGCTTCAGTTCTTCCTTCCCTGGGCCCTCCTTAACCTTAGCCTGGCTCTGTCTTTTAAATTCCCAGGTATTGACTCCGGCCCTCCCAGCTCACTTCCTCCCAGGGTGGTATCAGTGCTTAAGGTGGCCCAGGCTAGTTAGAGAGGGACTTTTCTTAAGGGTGAGGGGCAGTGTTCTATAAACCCCCACACCTCCATTGCCTCGGATACGACAATATTAGACTAAGCTCTTTGGGTACAAAAAAATAGCTATAGCACCTGAATAAAAAACTCACCTTGAACTATTCATTCTTCTCTGTACATCTTCTAGATGTGGTGACCAGAAGTGCACATAATTCTCAAAGTACAGTTGAAACACGGCGCAACAAAAAAGTATTATGATATTCTGTTTTATTCTTCATTCTTTTCCTAATAATCCCTAGCATTCTCTTTGCTCTTGTGGCCCCTGCTGCATATTGAACAGAGAATTTCAACTTATTATCCATAAAGATGTCCAGAAATATTTCCTGGTGGTGATGGTGGCAATGTGTAAGGTGGAACTTTGCATTGTGGAACTATAGTGTGGGTTAGTCTTACCTATATACATTACTCTGCACTTGTTCACACTGAATTTTCTCTGCCACTTATTTGCCCAGTCTCTCAGGTTTGCAAGGTGCTCTTACAATTTCTCAATTTTGAATACAAATTGTCTCAGAGACACAGAAAATGACAATAGATGACCATATGGGTCATCCAGTCTGTCCATCCATATCAACTGCTAAGCTCTATAATCCCTTCATCATCCTTTGTCTATGCTTGTCCCATGTTTTTTCAGCTCCACCACTTTTTCTGTACAGAAGTATTTACTTAGATTATTCCGGAGTTGGTCCCCTTTCATCTTTATCCTATGTCCCCTTGTTCCAGAGCTTCTTTGCAGAGGCCTGCCTCCTCTGCATTTATTTCATAGAAATATGTAAAATGTCTCTTCTCCTGTCATTCCTCCCACCCCAAAGATCTTTATGATAAAGACTATTGACCATTTTAGTAGCTTCTGTCATTTGTAATTTGATCACCTCACTACTTCTTTCTATTTCCAGATCATTCATAAATGCGTTAAAAAACAGTGGTCTCGGTTCAGATCCCTGGGGGTGTGCAACCCAAAAATGTTCATGCCATATTGTTTCCTGCATTGTATTCAGGAACTGGCACTTTGTTTTGTCATTAGAGTGGAGTGGAGGAGTGGCCTAGTGGTTAGGGTGGTGGACTTTGGTCCTGGGGAACTGAGTTCGATTCCCGGCACAGGCAGCTCCTTGTGACTCTGGGCAAGTCACTTAACCCTCCATTGCCCCATGTAAGCCGCATTGAGCCTGCCATGAGTAGGAAAGCGCGGGGTACAAATGTAATAAAAATAAATAAATAATTATGGAAGCAATATCTAAGAATATGTGCTCTTTTGCAAGGCTGCACCTCTTTGTAAATAGCATGTACGATTTTGGATAAGTGCACACTATTAACAGCATATTTTGTTTTTAAGTATCAGTTTCTTTCCTGTCATTTTGTGAATAAAAATAATATGAAAGTAGATGGGAAATGTTGACATACCCCATCTTGTTCCAAAAGAATGCACATCCCTACTATTCAGTGGTGTTCTTTGATCAGATGCCACCTGGGGCAGATCGCCGCTGTGCACCCCCCCCCCCCCCTTCCCGGGTGCATAACCTCCAAGCCCCCTCCCTCCCCGGTGCATTCTTCTTACCTGCTGGGGTGCTGGGAGCAGCCGTGCAGCTGTCGGCTCCACTGGTTCCCTGCTCCCCCTGCCCTAGAACAGGAAGCAACAGTAGAGGGAGCAAGGAACCGGCGGAGCTGACAGCTGCTCCCTGCATCCCTCCTGCAGCGTGCACCCGGGGCACACCGCTGCTACTATTCACCTTTCTCCAAGAAAATTGACATTTAGCCCTACTCTGTTTTCTATCTTTTATCCTTTTCCTATCCCATCACTTTTTAATTTACTCATGAGGGACACTGTCAAACTTTCTTTTTTCTTTATAACAAGTTTATATTACTTCTCAAGTAGAACACGGCAACAGAAAATGCCATCTATTCCAAGAAATTAACATCAATCAAAAGCAAAAGAAGAAATTCAAATGCAGACTTTGACAGCATATACAACCTCAATAAAAGGAAAAAGAAAGGAAGAGAGAGGGGTAAAGGAAAATGGAAAGGAGAATCTATTCCAATATATTAAGAAAACGAACAGGAAATTTGTTCCAGAGACTACAGTTACATTGAACATTTATACATAGAAGACTAACTATTCTGTGTCCACCACATTCCCTATGGGAGAGGATGCTACAATCGGAATTGGCAGTTTCCTAGCCTCCTCAAAACTATTTAAATGTCCTGGGTCAACCAAAGAATAAACCTAAGCCCCCAATTTTATAACACATTTATAACGAAAATTGCAGGAAATTTCTCAAGCTCCCAAGGCCAAAACCTGAGGTTTAAGAGCAGGCCTTCATCCTCATTCGTGTGGCCCTGGATAAGTCAGGAAATGCATTAATTTTTGACCAACAAATAATTGATCCTTAAAGAAGAAATACAATTGAAGGACCCAGAGGTGATCTGGGTCCAAGGCAAAAGTAGCAATTAAGGTGGCTTTGGTGACAACCTCTCCAAAACTTTCCAAGAATTCTGTTATTAAAACTGACAAGCCCTAATTTTATTGCCCTCTCAGGGCCTGAACAAAATTTCTAACATAATACACTCTAGTAATAGGTGGCATAGAGTCCACAGATATTCTCAGGACTTCAGTCAAATATTTCTTTAACATCTCCAAAAGGTGAGAGCATAGGTGAATTTGGAAAGTTTAAAAATCTCAAATTCAGACGTCTCTCATAATTCTCTAACGCCTCCAGTTTTTTTCTGAGACACAAGATTGTCTTTCACTAAACCAGCCGGAATAGTCTTCAATTCTTGAGTAGCTCTCTCTAAATTTGAAATCCAATTAACAACCTCTCCCTGGGTATGTATCTGTGTTTGGAGAGAGTCAAGACCTCCAAGACCTTCCAAAATTCTATCAAACTTATGTAACATAGTACTTTCCAAAGATCTGACGGTAGCCAGTACCTCTCTCAAATCTGTGTGTCCACTCATAGTAACCGGTCCCAAGCATGCAAGTTCTCCAAACTCCTCCTCTCCCAGCTGGACATCCAGATCACCTCCCTCAACGGCTACTGCCATCTCCAGAAAAAGTGCCTGAGGAGAGGACATGCCAGCTCCTGCAGCACCAATCAGGCGGGTTCACCGTGACTGCACTTCTGGCTTCAGCAGCGTTCTCTTGCAACTCTGAGCCGCCAGCACTACCAGGTCTGAGAGGAGTCTTCAATGATCCTGGACTCAGCATGATGTCTAACGCTGCAGAAAAGGGATCTCCACCACCCAGCTCCTGTTCTTGGGTCGATGCAGTAACCGGAGTCACAAGCCAGTCAACGTCTGTTGGACCAGGTTTGGCACAGGCGAATCTGCAAATGGAAACATCCGCACCTTGCCCTTGCATTTCACCATTGATATTCCCACAGAAAATCATTCCAAAATCAAGACGCTATAGGAGCGATGTTAACAAGCCTCCACTCTGTCAGCCATCTTGCCCCCCTCTGACAAACTTTCTGAAAATCCAGAAACACTATCAACCAGCTCACCTTTATCCACATATTTATTCACCGTTCTTCTCAATTATTGATGCTAAACTCTCATTAAAATTTGCATATGAATGGCTGTGCGCTATTCTATAAGGCATGGCACTCAACTGTAATAACGTGTAACTCAAAAGGGGATGCAGCCATGGGCATGTCAGGGGGCATTCTGATAAGCTGCGCCTGTAATCACAACAGCCTCATTGCACTTAACTTGGGTGCCTGTTTTTACACCATGTTTCAAAAGGCATAAGTCTAGTTCCTAAAGTTAGGTGCAGGAATCTGTGTTGAATTTCAAGTGCCATTTACTGAAACCAGTCCTATATGGGTAACTTTTTCAGCAACAGTTGTACAGAAAGTTTGGAATGATGTTGTCTGATTAATTTTAATTATTTTTGTTATAATTTTATTTTCAATATTGTTAATTAAGTTTATGTATTTTTATTGTACATTGCCTAGAACTGTGAATACAAAATAAATATTTTAACTACATTTTTTAAAGATAATTCATAACAGATTGTTCAGGCTATGATTCTGTTGGTTTCTGGTTACTGTAATATTTGCTATTTAGGATTGCCTGCTAAACTATTGCATCATTTGTAGGTTATGCGGAATGTGGCACTGAATTTGATTTTGAAAGGGCAAGGAGACAAGAGGCTACCCCATTTTCAATATGTTTACATTGCCTACCCATTGAAGCACACATCTGATTTACACTTTTTTTTGCTTTTAAAATATGTATGGGCTAGTCCTAGAGTAACTAATGGGTTCATTAAGGCTGTTACCTTCTACTAGGTCTATCAGATCTACTCAACTGTACACATTTAGCTTCCCTGCAGCTCATATTTGTTCACTGAAACCTAATTTTGAGAATCTATACAGTATAAAACTGCAGTTGAATGGAAAGCCTTACCACTACCACAGCAAGCAGAAAGCTTCCATCAAAACCTGAACATGGATCTATTCCATAAATTTTGAGGGGATATTTGAATGCGTGTTATGTATAGATTTGTTTTAAATGTGATTTTAGCATCTATATTCTGCACTCTGTTGTATTTTGATTGGAACTATCTTGTACAGACGGAATAGAAATGTCTGAATTAAATTAAATAACCTGCCTAACAAAGATGGGAAAACAGGGCACAGTGCACCTCTTTTCTGTTCCCGCATGAAGAGTCCACCTTCAATCCTTTCCTTTGGTTGCGCTCACCAATCTTTTGCAGATGATAATCAAATACACCTTATTTTCAGCTCTATTACCCTCCATCTCTTACCCATTATTTTCCCATTCAGTTGCTATACCTTCCCCAGATGTTATCCTCTTTCTCAGCCTCAGTCCTACAAAACAAAGTTTTGATCTTGCCGCTAAGGGCTTCTTATCAAACTGCGCTAGTGGTTCCTGGTGTGGTAATGCCGACAAAGCCCATTCACTTTGAATGGGCTTCGTCTGTATTGCCACGCAGCTACTGCAGCTTAATAAAAGAGGTCCTAAATGTTGCTCCTGCCCTCCTTTCTACTTTTCTGTTCTTGAATTTCCTCCTCATTCTTCAACCAACTCCATGAAAAGTCCGGGCATGACAAAGGATTCAGACCTTTTCCTCCATTCTCATAACACCATTCTGTCTTTTCTCTTTTTTTTTTTTTTCAGATACAAAGATGGTAATCCTTTTTTTTCCTGAACATCCACCTTGCAGATTTCTCTCCTCATTGTCAAATCTGGAAAAGAAAATGCTACTACACTAGCTTGCAATTATTCCTGATTATACCATTCACCCTCTGCAACTATCTCCAAAATTCTGCTCTGCAATCCCCTTACTGCTTCCCCTCTCATTACAACATCTAGCAACTTTCTGTGCCATTGTTAAATTCTTTACTCTGATCTCACACACTGTTCTGTATTCCTTGCTCCAAAAAACCTCCTTTCCACTTTCATGCCTTCTCCCTCACTGCCCTGGGTTCACTGCAATAACCCACTTCCTGCCATTCAAGATGTGCCCCTATATCCCTCTTAATAAACTCAAAAGGAACACCTTTGAGATGACCTATCCATAAGCCTAATCCCTCCATATACCACTGCTCTTGCTCATTACAACAGCTCATTTTTCCTTTTACCTGTCTTGTGGTTTAAGGCACCTTTAGTAAGGAGGCATACATATTGTAAGTATAATAAAAAGATAGGTGCAGCAGCATAGGCGCCCCGTATAAGAGACTTGGGGAGGCTAAGCCTCCCCAGCCCAGCTGTGAGCTTCACGGCGGCCCCACCTGCCTCCCTCTCCAAATGTACCCCGAGACTCTCGACGACGAAATCTTCTGCTGCCGCCGCTTCTATTGAGCAGCGCAGCGGCAGACGCTTCTCTCGGAGCCAGCATAACAGAAGAAAAAGAAGCACAGGGCCGCAGCAGCGTTCAGACATGCGCTGTCGGCTCTGCCGGTCTCTGCCCCTTGACGTCAATTTCCCGTTCCGGGGGCAGAGGACCGGCAGAGCCGACAGCGCATGTCTGAACGCTGCTGCGGCCCCGCGCTTCTTTTTCTTCTTCTGTCAGCTGCTGTAAAGAAGCCCGGGCTGGAGGGAGAGAAGAGAAGAGAACGTATGGAAACGGTAGGAGGAGAGAGAAGGAGAGGGGGATAGGGAGAGAAAGAGGGGCCATGGAAAAGAGCAGGGGAGAGCCAGGGACATGGAAAAAAGGAGGGGAGAGCCAGAAAAAGATGGGGAGAGAAAGAGGGGCCATGGAAAAGAACAGGGGAGAGCCAGGGACATGGAAAAAAAGCAGGGGAGAGCCAGAAAGAGATGGGGAGAGCAAGAGGGGCCATGGAAAAGAACAGGGGAGAGCCAGAAAGAGATGGGGAGAGAAAGAGGGGCCATGGAAAAGAGCAGAGGAGAGCCAGGGACATGGAAAAAAAGCAGGGGAGAGCCAGAAAGAGATGGGGAGAGAAAGAGGGGACATGGGCAGGAGAGAGAGAGAGAAGCTGCTGGGGAGAAACTGGGGGAGACCCTAGCTGTCAGACTGAGAAATGCTGGCTGGATGAAAGGAGGGAGAAAGAGAAAACATGCTGGAAGGAGGGAAGAAACTGGTACAGAGGGAAAGAGGAAAGACACTGGAAGGATGGGGTGAGAGAGGATATGCTGAATGGAAAATGGTCAAGAGAGAGAACTGTCTAAAAGGAAGGGGAGATAGAGGAAGACAATGAACGGAAGGATTGGGAGAGGATAATGGGTGGAAGGATGGAGAGAGAAAGAGGGATGACACTGGATAGAATGGTAGGAGAGAAAGAGGGAAGTTACTGGACATGGATGGAGGGGAGGGAAGTATATGCACATGGATGGAGGGAAGTGAGGAGAAATGCTGGATATGGATGGAGGGAAAACTGTTGAATTTAAGAGCTGGATCGGGATACTGAAGGATAGGGACAGGGCTACAGATGGTAGACAGGACGCATAAGGACACAGGAGGATGGTGGACATGGTGAGAGAAAAAATATCAAATGGAAAGAAGACACTGCATAAAACAGAAGACACTGGGACCAAAGCGAATAGAAAAACTAAATGATCAGACAACAAAGGTAGAAATTTATTAACTGGAATATGTCAGCTTTTGGAAATGTGCATCTGTGATATTTTGCATGTAAGTTTCAATTTTTCTAGTATTGCTCCATGCTGAGTCTGACTTCTTGAGGTAACTTTCCAGTTTTGCCTTCATATCTGTTGTGTCATGTGGTTTTCATGTGTAATCAAGGTGCAGTATTCTACTAGTGTGTAGTATTTACAGCCCATTTTGGGTTTTTTTTTTGTTTCACTAGGTTGTGTACTGGTGTTTTAGAGCCCAGTGTAATTACAGTGCTGCCTTTCCACGCATAAGGTTGTAGCTCGTCCTGTCCTTGGAATTAGTGCTGTTATGGTTTGCTAAGGTTATGAGTGTGTTTTTGCACAAGTTTGTGTATAGTGTTTTGCAGTGGAGAGATTGTGTATTGGCCTTACTGAGGTGGCACCAAAACATCAGAAAGGGTTTTAGAGCCTAAATCATGACACACTACCTCTTGAAGGATCTACATATAGTCGTTCATAAAAGGAGCTCATTGTGAATACTATCCACCCTAAAAGGGTGTTTTGTGGCTCTGCATGAGAATTGTGATATTATGATCCCTTGTTTCATATTGTTGACAGTCTGCATTTTCCGTATGGGTGGTATATTGGTTTATTAGGGTCTGCCCAGTGTTATGGTACAGTAAGGTTCTGAGTGTGTTTTTGCATAAATTTGTGCATAGTGTTTTACAGTTGAGCAATTGTGGTTAGTACATGCTTTGAGCAACCACTTTATTCTTTGACATATGATACATATTTAATATCTAAATGTAATAAATGGTATTAATTGTAACTTATTTTTACTTATTTTTTTTCTGTGTTGTCAGACAATTATGGATGTAAGCCCTACCCCTGGCCCCACCCCTAACCCCGCCCCCTTTAGCCTCCCCAAACAGTTGGGCCACCGACCGCCTATGTGCAGCAGGCAGCAGAAGCAGCACTGTATACCAGTGTCCCAGAGCCAGTGATGGAAGGGGGCTCTTACCTTGCTTTCTTGAAATTTTCCAAGCCGGTCCTTCCAATGACAGATCCACATCTATCTGATTATCCTTTGTAGCTCTTCCCAGAGTGATCTGAGGAGCAAAGAATATCATGTTCAGAGGCCCCAGAGTCAGAAGAAAACCATTTTTACAACTAGACATATGAGAGTCCCAGAGTGCAGGTCAGAATATGAACTCTTGAGCCAAGTGTCACAGGGGTTCAGAGCACAGCAACAGAACCTAAAAAATATTACAACCCTAACCCTCCATAAACCAAATGTATATTCTCTTCTATTTCCAATATCCACGACGAATTGTAAGCCACATTGAGCCTGCAAAGAGGTGGGATAATGTGGGATACAAATGCAATAAATAAAAATAAATAAATAAACATGCTTTCCCAGCTGAGAACAGCAATACATAAGGTTAAGGATTATGCTGAACAAGCCCAACATGACAAGTCAGAAGTCATGTCAACGTTTGGAATTCCTCATCTTGGCATAAAGCTGCAGCAGGTATATGTACATGAGTGCTGGGTCCTGCTGGTCAGCTGTTTCTCACCTCACGAGACCGCATCAGGTAGCGTACCATCCTGCCCCGCAGCACTGCCAACGTCTGATTATCAAAATCTGGGGAACTCATCCCTGCCACCAGAGCACAAAGAAAAGAAGAACAGTCATTAATGAAGAACACCACATTTAAAGAAACCCATGGACTCTTTACTAAGGTCTATGCTCCTCCCAGAAGGCAGCATACTGTAGTTTCAAGAATAGTGAAAAAATAAACCACTTGCTATAGTACCTCCCCGCTAAGAATAGTCTGGGGTGTTCGTTAGAGACCCAGAGAAAGAGAGAGATACAGACTGGTCTGAAGCAACTGCAAGCTGACAATAATAAGATAAGCCACAGTGGAAAATAAAAGAAAATGTTGATAACACTGCAGGTCTGAAGTGCAAGATAACTGATCTAGAGAAAGCCAACAAGTTTGCCCTCCTAAAAATGGAACATGTAAAAAAAAAAAAAAATCATTCAAGATGCAACAATTTTGAGAGTTAAGGAGGTTCCGGAGACTTGCTTTTATTTACTCTCCTTTATGTAAGGAGAGTAAATAAAAGCAAGAAAAAAAGGAAACCGATATGGTTCTCCAAGCAAGTGGCTGAGAAAATAAAGGCTAAAGGGGTTCCTGAAATACAAAAAAAAACTCAAGAAGAGGAACACGGAGAGGAATACCGGATGAAACTGAAAGAAGCCAAGAGAGAGAGATATGTCTGGCGAAAGCGCAAGCACAAATGGCTAGAAAGGTAAGGAGGGGTGACAAAAATTTCTTCAGGTATTTTAGTGAAAGGAGGAAGACTAAAGAGGGAATTGTGAGAATGAAAGATGCTGCGAACCGCTATGTAGATAATGATGAAGAAAAAGCAAATTTGCTAAATAGATACTTTTGTTCTGTTACCACAGAAGAAAATCCTGGAGAAGGACTGCGATTGACAGGCAAAAGCACAAATGAGAATGGAATGGATAGAGCACCATTCACTGAAGAGAGTGTGTATGAACAACTTGAAAATCTAAATGTGGACAAAGCCGTGGGACCAGACAGGATCCACCCCAGGATATTGAGGGAGCTCAGAGAGTTTCTGGCGGGTCCTCTTAAAGAATTGTTTAATAAATCCTTGGAGACGGGAGAGGTTCCGTGGGATTGGAGAACAGCCATGAGCTGACGAAGAGGCTGGAGGACTGTCCAGAGTTCGCTCATCCCTTGAGAAAGCCACATAGTGCGAAACGGGCACCTGTCGCACCTGGACACATGGGGCAATACCAGCACCTGGACACACAGATAAGTGTTAATTTCATCCATTTTGTTGCGATGAGATGTTAAGCACAACCGTGACATTTTGTGCACCGTCTTGATACCTGATCCGATATGGGAGTTATTGGATGTCTTGTAAGACAAGGAAATTGTGACACATAAGTCATAGACACTCAAAGAAGCATTTGAAATTTGATTAAAAAAAAGCAAATAAGTAAAAATCAAAAATAATCAGAAAATAGGTAGGAAGGGGGATAGTCGATGATTACAACTGTCGCAAGAACAAGGGTTCTTCTACATTGGTGTTACATCACAAAAAACAACCCAGCGACCATATGAGATCTTCCCTCTAGACCACAGTGTCACGTGTATTTATTTAGAAGACACTAGATACTTCTGTTGGAAATGCTACTATTATTTGTATTGTATATTGAGTAGCAGTAGTACATTACCGCCACTATAGATTGACAGTATTTCTAGGATAAGCAGCATAAAATCTGTTTTACTGTTCTGGGATCTTGCCAGGTATTTGTGAGTTGGATCGGCCACTGTTGGAAACAGGATACTGGGCTTGACGGACCTTCAGTCTGTCCCAGTATGGCAATGCTTATGTTCTTATATTTTTTTTTTAATTTTTGGAAGTCTTTATTGAAAATTGTTATGCACACAAGAACATTACACATCTCAGCATAATACAAATATGATACCATTAACGAAGACTGTGTATCGAACAATATAACCATCCTTGTAACAATAGCTTATCCCAAACTTAGTATACTTCACACATTTTTAATTTTATAAAGTAACGTTCCCTTTCTGTAATTCCTAACCCCCCAGCTCCCCTTATCAAATTCTTCCCCTCCCTCCCACCCTCCCTCCCGTCCTCGCAGTCAGCAGAGCCATACAGTCATTTTCTCGCTATTCCAAACATTTATTCAGAAAAGGGGCCCAAATTCTCTGCCAGTTAGGGAACCTTTTTCTCTTCAGGGCCGTCAGTCTTTCCATTTCACAAATATATCTGATCTTAGTTATCCATCTCACCATTGGGGGGACCAACGGGGATTTCCAGCTTTGAGCTAAGTTCACCCGGGCAGCGTTCAGAGAGGCGCGCACAAATAGCCACTGGTCTAACGTAAGGCCTTCTGGTCGCCCACCCAAAAGGAAGATCGAGGGATGCCACTGCACAGACCCACCAGTCCATACCTGAATACGTGCTCGAACCCCCCTCCAGTAAGCCTGTGCTTTGGGGCATGTCCACCAGATGTGACCCGCTGTCCCTACCTCCCCACAGTTTCGCCAGCAATTTTGGGATATCTGGGCACTCATATGGTGTAGTCTAGCCGGAGTCAAGTACCATCTATAAAACACCTTAACGGCGCTTTCTTGTAGGGCCACCGCCGTTGAAGACTTTCGAATCTGTTTCTCGAGAGCCAGCCAACTAGCCTCAGGTAGGGTAAAATGTAGCTCTTGTTCCCATCTCTGTCTGTGTAATATAGACGTTTTTGCGCATCTCATTTGATAATCGTATAAAAAGGATATCAATCCCTTTGTGCGTCTAGTATCTACACATATCTCCTCCATCGGGTGAGTTTCTCGCCTTAAGCATCTGCCATATATAGGCCCCTTGAGAAAGTGGTGGAGTTGCGAATAAGCATATCTATCTCTAGGACTAAGACCGTAGTCCTCCACCAAGGTCTCAAAGGGCGAAACAGCCTCACCTACATGCAATTGCCCCAACAAGTCCAAACCCGAGGCTGCCCATCTGCAAAACACACTATTGCCTATACCTGGTTCAAATAAAGGGTTATCCACAATCGGGGCTAAGCCAGATGTAATCGGCTGTCGTTCCGGGAACATACAGTCCCAGTAGTAGAAGGTAGTCTGGACTGCCGGCGGAAATCTTTCCACCCTTCCTCTATATTTACCAGGCAACCACATGAGATGCCCAAGTTCACGCGTTCCAACCAGGGCTTGTTCAATATCTACCCATCTTTTATGCTCTTCCCTTCGAAACCAATCTACTGCCCCTCTGGCTTGTGCTGCCCAATAGTACCAGGTGAGATTGGGCACCCCCAAACCCCCCTCTTTTCTACTCTTATATAGCACTGCTCGCGGCAAACGTGGTCTCTTATGACACCATATGAACCTTATCAAGGAGTCCTGAATCCCAGACAAGAAGGACCTGGACAGCCTCAAAGGCAGTACCTGGAATAAATACAATAGTCGGGGCAAAATGTTCATTTTGATCGTGGCAATGCGCCCAAACCAGGACAGTCTCATGGATGACCATCTGTCCAGGTCCCTCCGTATCTCCCTTCTAAGGGCCAGGTAGTTGTCGTCGAACAAATCAGATAAGTTGCTCGAGATCTTGACTCCCAAATAACCCAAGGCTTTAGGCTCCCATTTGAAATTAAAAGACGCCTTCAGTGATTCCATTATATTTGGGGGTACTCCCAGCGCCATGCCAATAGATTTACCAGCATTGAGTTTATAGCCAGAGATTGCAGCATATTCGTCTATCACCTTCATTAAATTTGGCAGTGAGATTAAAGGGTTAGTCAGGGACAGCAACACGTCGTCAGCAAATAATGCTACTTTATAGTCTTGTCCACCCACTCTTACCCCTGTAATATCCGGATGTTCTCTAATCGCCTCTGCCAAGGGCTCCATTGCCAGCGCAAAGAGTAAGGGAGACAGAGGGCATCCTTGTCGCATACCGCGTCCTAGCACAAACATCTCCGAATGTCCTCCATTCACCCTCACACACGCACGCGGTGCCGAATACAACGCTCCAATCCAGGCCCTGTACTGAGATCCTATCCCTACCCTGGCCAGAACTTTATCAAGGAACCCCCAGTGAACCCTATCAAAGGCCTTTTCGGCGTCTAGCCCCAATAACACCACTTGACTGGCCTTTGTCTGGGCTGCATACAAGAGATCCACTGTTCTCCGGATGTTATCCATAGCTTGCCTATTTGCTATAAACCCAACCTGGTCGGGATGGATCAGACTAGGTAACAGCCTCGCCAGCCTATTGGCCAAAACCTTAGCCAAAATTTTTACGTCAGCATTAAGTATTGATATTGGCCGGTACGAGGCACATTCAGTTCCATCCTTCCCAGGTTTGGGAATTACTGCCACCCAAGCCTCCATCATCGTCAATGGAAGTGGGGCACCTTCTCTTACAGAGTTAGCTATCAAAGTTAAATAGGGTGCCAGAAGTGGTCCGAAGATCTTATAAAATTCGTTTGTGAAGCCATCTAGGCCTGGCACCTTACCCGCTGGCAGCGCTTTAATTACCTGCAACACCTCTTCTACTCTCATCGGTTGATCAAGTGCCTCCCTCTGCGTTTCGGACAAAACTTTCAAACCCCTTTCAGCCAAGTATTCATCTATTTTTCCCGTCTGTACAGTGGGATCCTCCCGATACAATTTCTCATAATATTGTGCAAAACAGTCTCTTATCCCCGTGGCCTTATGCAGAACCTCTCCTCCAACTCCCTTTATTTTTAATATGTGCCGATCAGATATTATTTTCCTTAATTTTGTGGCCAGTAGGCTACCTGGTTTATTAGTACATTCGTAGTACACCTGTTTGGTCCTTGCATACGCAAACTTCAAACTATCCTCATGTAGGGAGGCTATTTCCAATCTCTTAGCCTGCAGCTTCCGGTAGTCAGACCCCGCACCAGACTGCCTGTATTTAATTTCCAGGTCCCCTATTGCACCCATGCATTGAGTCAAACGTTCCCTTTGGGCTCGGGATTTCTGAGCAGCTTGTTTAATAAAATACCCTCTCGCCACTGCTTTAAAAGCATCCCATACTGTCCCCAGTGGTGGTCCAGAGTCTATGTTGAGGTCAAAATACTCTTTCAAGACTGATTGAAATCTCACCACCAGCTCTTGGTTTTGCAGTAGAGAGTTGTTAAGCGCCCATCTCTTATCCCTCCTCTCAGCATGCAAGGATGAAATATTGGCCCAGACTGGGGCATGATCTGATATGGTAATATGACCTATAGTGGCCCCCCCTACCCCGTCAGACAATGTCTTATCCATTAAAATATAGTCAATTCTGGAGTAGGAAAGGTGTACCGTTGAATAAAAGGTATATTCTCTCCCCCTGGAGTTAGCCTGTCTCCATACATCATATAATCCCAATTCATCAACCAAACATTTCAAGGCTCGAGAAAGTCTGCAGTCAATCGGAGCAGGAGGAGCTGATCTGTCCAAACCTGGCTGCATAGTGGCATTAAAGTCACCAGCCACAATTAGTTTACCCCTAGCAAAATTCTGCAATTCCCTGTTCAGGCGCAGGAAAAAAGTGTCCTGCCTTTCATTTGGGGCGTATATACTAGCCAATGTACATTCCTCCTGCTCCAATAACACGTGTAAAAATAGGAATCTACCCTCCCTGTCCTTTCTGGAATGCAGAATCTGTACCTGGGTGTCTTTATGAAACATTATAGCCACTCCCCGTTTCTTTGCACCCTTAGCATCTGAGGCACAGTAAACCTGCCGATATTGTCTAGATAGCAGAAGCCCCTCATGCTTTTGTAATAAATGTGTTTCCTGTAAAAAGACTACTCGCGGCTTCATCAAGTGTAGCTCACGTTGCAGTACGTGTCGCTTATAGGGCGAATTCAACCCCTTTATGTTATATGTACATATTTTAAAGTCTACCATTCAATCTTCAATAGAGAGAATGAAGAATAACATGTTGACCTACGAGGACTTAACTCTAATATTAACTTCCCCCCTCCCAAACTATCCCCATCCCCCCTTACCCTAGTTCCCCCCATCTCTACCCCCCAGTTCCTCTCTCTAGCCCATAAACCTTCCCTACTCCCCCCTAACCTGAATCCACCAACCAGCACCATCCGGCACTGCCTGGGACTTGAAGGAAGAAACCCCCTTGACCAAATCGCAAATTATTTTAACCAATATAACAATCAAATATAATTAATTCCCCCCAATCCCCCCACTCCCCCATCCCTCCCTCCTCCTCCATTCCACCTCGATATCACATTTTTTATTTATTTATTTATTTTTTTCCACTACCAATCAGTACATTATCTTTTGAAATACTCTCTCTAGAATATGTTCTCAACTTTACCCCCCTTCGGGGAAAATAACTGTACAACTGAGTTCACCCCTGAGAGTCCAACCTCTACAGTTCAGGTAAGATGTCTTGAGCTCTTTGCCCCTTTCTCGACTCTCTTCCATCTCTGCAGATGCTCTTTTGTTGAGGGGGCCAATCCCGTAGGCAAACTTTCCGTGGGGGTTAAACCCACTTCATGTAGGCTTTTCCACGCAGCACCCATGGACCTGCAGCGGATCTTCTCTCCCTTGAGTTCGAAGCAAATGGCAAATGGGAATGCCCATCTATAGGTAATCTTCTCCTTGGTTAGAACCTCTATTACCGGCTTCATAGACCTTCGGAGGTTCAGCGTAAACAAGGATAAGTCTTGGTAGATCGCCACACGAGCTCCCTTAAATTCGAGGTTAGAGCACTGGCGAGCCTTTTGCCATATTTGATCTTTACAGGCATATGTAGAAAACTTGACCACTATGTCTCTCGGCCTGTTCTCTCTCGCAGGGCCCAGTGCTCTGTGCGCTCTATCCATAGCAATCTGGCTAACATCAAATTCTGGGCCCAACAGCTGTGCACATATAGCAAGCACAACCGACGGGACGTCTTCATTATCTGCGTTCTCCTGGACACCTCGAAACCGGAGGTTTTGGCGTCTCCCCCGGTTTTCAAGATCGTCCAGTTTAAACTGCAGGTCTTCTGTTTGTTCTGACATTTTTTTCATGCACCTTTCAGCTTCTTCGTGTCTCTCCCCCATCTCATCCACGCGCTCCTCCAGCCCTTCTACCCTTCCCCCAAGCTCTCTTAGGTCAACGCTCAGGGCGTCCACGTGCTCCAGTATTTCTTCCTTGGACGCCACAATTTCAGCCCTAAGCGCCTCCAAGCTTTTGGTCACTTCGTGCGCCAGGTCCTGATTGGGGGCGGGTTCGTGGTGTTCTTCACGGGCCGGATTGTGGCCCGATTCCGAGATTCTGCGTACCTTGGGGGAGGCGGGGCGCGCTAGGCCGCGATCTGTCTGCTTCGCCGACAGCCGCTCGCTCTCTCGGTGCAGTGCGCCACTTTTTTTGCTCATCTTCTATGGCTTAGACGAGTCAGCAACAGTTTGCAGTTCTTGCAGACACTGTGAGAGGCTTCCTTATGGTAAGCGGAGCTTTAAGGCAGGAGGGAAGAACGGAGCTCCGGGTTTAGGCGGCCATTCAGTCCCGTGACGTCACTTCCTCACATGTTCTTATATTTTAAGAATATTTGGTGTGTCATACCACATATATGCGGATGACATTTCAGTTTTTTCTTCCACTAACTACATTGGTTTCTGTGTTGGTAGCCCAGTTGCAGATGATTTTTTTAATGGTATTTTAAATTGGTTGACCAGTCATCAGTTGTTACTGAATGTTTCTAAGACCGAATTGCTTTTGGTTACATCTGATTCCTCTTGAGTTTCCTACAGATGTCTTGTTATCTGGGACTCCCATAAAAGTTTCCTACCAGATACGAAATTTGAAAATTTATTTGGACTCCTCCTTGTCTTGTAAGATTCAGATACAAATAGTGATCAAGAGTTCCTACTTTAAGCTGCATTTACTGGGCAAATTATGTCCTTTGTTACCATGTTCTGACTTTCAGAAGGTTTTGCAAAGTTTGATACTAAGTGGTTTGAATCGCTTTTCTAGATTTGTCAACTTCCTGTATTCAATCTCTGCACATCATGCAAAACTCTTGTGCTTTTTGTACATACTATCAAAAAATATGAGCATATTACTCCCTATCTATTAATGCTGCACTGGTTGCCTGTGGCTTACTGCACTGTTTAAATTGCTTTTTTCTGGTTATCAAAGACAATCAGAACTCTTCGTATTTGTCCTCCAACCTGCAATGCTATGTTCCATCTCGATATCTGCTTTCTGCAAACACTAGTATGGTAGTGGTGCCTACTTTTCAACATTGTCGGCTTGAACAGACAAGGAGAAGAGTCTACTCAATCGCTGGGCGGAAAGAATGGAATAAATTACCACTGGTACTCAGAATGCAGGAAAAAAGTGCTCTCTTATAAATGCTTATTAAAGCAGCATCTGTTTTGTTTGGCTTACAACTTGCTTTGATGTGTTTGTTAATTCTGAATGTCCTTAATTCAGTTTTGAAGCTGTTTTATTTTATGTATGGTTTTTGTTTTTTCTGTTACCCACCTTAATAAAGGTGGATTATAAATAAAATCTAAATCTAAAAACCAGCGCTGGATCTGTGACTCACTGGTTTCGATCCTTTCTGAATGGGAGAAGCTATAAAGTCAGATTTAATGGGGTACAGTCAATGAGCAAATCTTTAAAATGGGGAGGTTCCTTAGGGCTGTTATTTAATATGTATATATCCCTACTTGATTCACTAGTTAGAAATTTCAGATTCTTTCTAAACATAAGCTGATGATGTCCAATTAATATTGCCTCTGAATAGTGATGGGTTCCAGCAACAAGGAATTATGTCTGTATGCAGGCAGGTACGTGTATGGTCTAGAATATTAATAAGTCAGCTCTATTATATTTTGGTCATACAGAATGGTGAACACTGGAAATCCAAGTAGTGGGGAATTGTTCTCAGTCAAATGTGGATTCCCTTAAAGTGCTGCGAGTTACTTTAGAAGATGGAGGAAACAGGTTGCTCAGGTGCTAAGACAGGTGTATTTAAAATTAAAGGTAGTAAAGAAGTTAAGGCCTTAAGCTAGAGGAAGTTGTTTTCAGAACTGTAGTGCAAAAGGTGGTTATTCGCTCATTGAACTACAGTAATTCTCTATATATTGGGATTCAGTCTGTGCTACTAAGGAGGCTACAGGTGGCTCAAAACATAGCAGATCAGTTTCTTGAAGCTCTAAAAGAACCAGAGCTACCACCTGATTTGCTATCTACACTGGCTGCCTATGAGGGAAAGATGTTTCTTCAAACTAATGGTGCTAACTCAAACTTTTATCTGATAGAATTCCCCAAATAAGCCGCAGTGCTCCTAGTCATCCACTTCAACCTTCTCAGAAGAATTCCCTGGTAAAGATGTTATAAGAAAGGAACTGTGGAAAAGAAAGGCTTTTAGAATTAGAGGAGTTGAGGAACAGAATGGTCTGGTCTGACAGAAATATTAAGGGAGTCCTCCCTCCTGCGTTTTATGAAAACGTGGCTTTTCTCTGTTCTAGATATATAATTTCTTAGTATATGTAAGTATAATTTGTGCCATTTAATTGTATGTTAGTTGTCTGTTATTGTACATCATCTCAATCGTTTTTTAAGCAAAAGGTACATAAAGTTTCATAAATATATACTGTACAGTTTCATCCAGGAAAGTTATATCTGTGGACCCGTGCACAAACTATTTAAAAACTTTTTTTGTCTGTGCTAGTCAGGCACTGTTTGAATCACTTAGGTAGGTGTCTCTGAAGAATGTCGGGTTGAAGGTGGTATTCCTAGTGGCCATTTTGTTACTGCAAGCAGATGGAGAGTACGAGAGATAAAGAGGTTGTGGATGTAGGATAGTTTGTGGTAGACAGAGTGTGCATTCCACAGAACACATGAGAAAGGCAGGAAAGAAGGGGGGGGGGAGGAGGGGAACAGAAATTAGATTGAAGGCATCATGGTGTGACCTGCACGAATAGGATGAAAGCTGATGTAAATGATCAGGATTGGGATTGGTCTCTCCAGTGGAGAGCAGGAGAAGGAGCAAGAGAGTACGGAGAAGAGTAAAAGAAGCATGACGACAGCAATGAAGGCGAGATGTACTCAGAATGGAGATGGCTGAATGGAAGGAAGGAAATGTTGAAAGATGAGAGCTGAGAAGGGAGAAGACAAAAGAGATGGTGACATGATGAAAGCAGAAGGTGGGCAATGTGTTCCTACAGTATACAGTGGTTTCAGATGGAGAAAGACTGGGAAGGGACAGTACCAAGAACAGAAAGTGTACTGGAGCCATAAGAAGTAACTGGGAGAAAATACAAAGTGTATAGATAAAATGCTTTGGCGCGCGTCACCTGGAGCAAAGGCCCTGGGAGGATCGGGATGGACCTAGGAGTCACCCTGGAGAAGGCTGGGAGGATATGCAGATGGGTAGCAAGTCCTCCACAGCACCTGGAAGGAAGCTGGTGGGAGCGCTGGGCACCTCCACCACACACCTCCCAGCCAAGAAAAGGCTTACCAGGGGTTAGGCCGAAGCCAGCATTCAGGGTCACTGCTTTCTCCAGTTTTGGCCGAAACTTACAGTCACCAAAACTGAAAGCTCAAGTTTGGTTGTGTGAATGTGAACCTATAAGGCCAGCTGGGGTTTGTCAGAGGTTGCAGCCCACATTAGTTTACATTCACACAACCAAACTTGAGCTTTCAGGTTTGGTGGCTGTTAGTTTCGGCCAAAACTGGAAAAAGCAATAACCGTTTTGCCTCCTCACTGGGAGTGAGATTGAGTGATTAACATGGAAGGGAAAAACCACCTATGGAAAAAAAAGGAAGAGACCACACAGACACCTTTTCATGAGATATCACCAGGAAGATGCCCAACAGGAAAGAGCTTGCAACTCAGAGATCCTCATGGCTGACCAAAATGGCCACTAGGAATACCACCTTCAACCTGACATTCTTCAGAGACATCTACCTAAGCGATTCAAACAGTGCCTGACTAGCACAGACAGAACAGAGTTTAAATCCTAGGAGGGACACCAGTCTCCAGGCCTCAAGCGTTTTACCCCTTTCAGGAAAAAAGTCAACTCCGGGTAAAGAGCCAAGGGACAACTTTGAAATGCACCCCTGAAACAAGCCACAGCTGCTATGTGAACTCTTACAGAAGCCAGCCTTTATTGCAATTCACCCTTTAGAAACTCCAGAATCTCAGCCACTGACCCCTGCAATGTAACTATTAGCCAGTCCTGATACCAGTTCTCCAAAATCCTCTAAATTCTGACATAGCCCAGACAAGCAGAGGTCTTTCTAGATGGACACTGTTGCAATCACCTGATCAGAATAATCACGCTTCAACAACCTTACCCTTTCAAAATCCACGTCATAAGACAGAACTGAAGCACACCCTGCATCCGAATGAGGCCTTGAATCAGAAGACCCGACTGCTTAGGCAAGACAAGGGGATCTCCCATCTTCAAATCACATGAAATCTCCATGTTGGGGCTTCTGAGACCAATCCAGGGCCACTAGAATCACTAGCCCCGGATAAGATTCCACCTTTTCAATGATCCGATCTAAAAAGGGCTACAGAGAGAAGACGTACAAGTCTGCCTTGCAACTCTGGCTTCACTAGGGCACCTATGCTCACTGACTCTCCCTCATTTAAAGAATATTTCTACATTGGCATGGTTTGCTGTTGCCATCAGATCCATCACTGGCCTTACCCAATGCCTTGAAAGGCTTTTTCTACTAAACTCCACTCTTCTAGATCCAAGATATTTGTACTTAGGAAATCCACTTATGTTGTCTACTTTGGCTACATGTGCCACTGACAGACTCAGTAGGATCTGTTCTGGCCAAGCCACGAGCATCTTTAGCTCCTCCAATATCTGGCAATTCATGGTGCCATCCTGTTAATTTACTTAGGCCACTGCCATCGCATTGTTGGACCAACACTCGAACTGCTCTGTCTTGGAGCAACAGCTGGAAGGACAGCATGACTGGACATATGGCATGAGCCTCCAGTTGAATGACCTGCCATGCTGCTTCCACTCTCAACCACTGCCCTTGAGCCACCTTGCTCAAGTGATGAGCCCACCCAACCACTGAAACTGGCATCCACTGTCACCAGAACCCAGTCCAACGCCTTCAGCTCCATTCTGTGTCCCAAGTTGCTTGGCTGCAGCCACCTTATCAAAGTTGGCCATGCCTCCTCTCAAAGAGACAAATGAATCCCCAGCTTCTCCCAGCGGGAGCCACATATGAGCCCTGGCCTATGCCACCACTTCTATCATTGCCAACATGGATCCCAGGACCTACAGGTAGTCCCAGGCCACCAGCCTCAACTGTTTGTTCAGACTTCAGACCTGCTTCTGAAGTTTCTCTTCTTCTATCGGAGAAACACCTTGCCCAGATAGTTCAATGTCTGGAACAGGTTCAACTTGCTCTTGTTTGGATTCACCACCCATATTGAGTCCTGCAGGAAGAAAGATCACATGCACTGTACGAACCAGTCATCCAAGCAGAGATGCACTCACAACCTCTCCTTCCTCAGCTGGGCTGCTGGCCACTACCACCACCATCTTGGAAAAAGTTCTTGGCGCTGTGGCTAGTCCAAAACAGAAGTGTCTTAAATTGAAAATGATGTTATACAATTGCAAACCACAGGAATTTCTGGTGTTCAGACTAAATAGGGATGTACAGACAGGTTTCCATCAGGTCCACAGAAACCATGATGACTGACCTTACCATCAACATCTGGAAGGATGACATCTGCAACACCCCATTTACTTATTTGAAATCTAGGCTCGGGCAGTACGTGCCTTCCTTCTTTGGGACCATGAAGTAAATCAAGTACCTGTATAGGAGCCAACTTTTCAAACTAATCTGGGGAGTTAATCAAAACAAACTGGCCCTCGCTGGACACAGTGAAGGAGTTTGCTCAATATTGGGGCTGCTCAAGCACCCACAGAGCTGGCACCTGAGTAACTGCTTCCAGTTGCACAAGCCAACATTGACTGACTGCACCTGCCTTCAGAGGAGACCTATATGACATCTCTAGGAAGACATCAGAAAACGGTGAACAAACTCGAGAGCATGCCCTTCTCGAATGACCTCCAGATTCCACCAATATGAGGTAATCTGGACCCACCTCTGGTAAAACCAGCCTTAGCCTTCTCCTTCCCAATACCTGAGGAGGATAGTACTACTACTACTACTTAGCATTTCTATAGCGCTGCCAGGGTTACGCAGCGCTGTACAAGTTTAAACACGGGGAGGGACAGTCCCTGCTCAAGAGAGCTTACAATCTAACGGTAACAGACTACGTAGTCAGTGTAGTCAGGATAGGCCCCGACATCTTCACTGTGCTAGTCAGGTTCCCCTCTGCATTTCCTGGGACCCCTTCTCAGCCTCGCTGAAAGGACTGTCCTCTCAGGCAAAAACTTACTCCACTGGGCACCACTAACTCTACTGGAGTAATGCCATGTCATCTCCTTATAGTGACCTGTCACTGACTAAAAACTGCCTGCTCCCTTAAACAGATCCTCTGAGAGTACAGGGACTTTAGATTACTCCCCAAACCTTCACCAAAAAACAGCCTGCCCTTGTAGTTAAAACGACTGACCAACTTCAAAACCAAAGAAAATGGTGAGCAGAGACCAGACATGCCAGATTCTTTTCCAAGGTCCTAAAAAGATATTACATGGCATAAGCCAGGAAAGCAGTGCTTATGTCCAGGTGCACTGGCTCTGAAAGTTCTTCAAGGGCTATTTGGGAGCTGTTCAGATCACCAGAGACAAGCTCATGCAACACAGCTTCCAAAACTGCTGCCTGAAAGGCTAACCCCATTACTTCAAGAAGCCTGCTTAAGTGATGCAGCCGTCTGGCGATCCTGCAGGTCCCTGCTTCATGGGGATGGTCATCTTCTTCATAACTGCAGATACCAGTACATCCACTTTCAGGAGGTGAAATATTTCCTTCTCTTGAATCAGCATAAGGTACAGTCTTGTCACAGACTGGCTCATCCTGATGACTGGCATCTGAACTCTGCCACTCTGCCTCAACCATCTTGCAGATAGCTCTTTGCAAATCGCCAGGACCAGATAGTATACATCCCAGAGTATTGATAGAATTGAAAAGTGAACTTGAAGAACTATTGCTAGTAACATGTAATTTATCTTTAAAATCAAGCATGGTACCGGAAGATTGGAGGGTGGCCAATGTAACGCCTATTTTTAAAAAGGGTTCCGGAGGTGATCCAGGAAATTATAGACCAGTGAGCCTGATGTCAGTGCCAGGCAAATGATAGAGACTATTATAAAGAACAAAATTACACAGCATATTAAAAAGCATGGATTAATGAGACAAACCCAACATGGATTCAGTGAAGGGAAATCTTGCCTCACCAATCTACTACATTTCTTTGAAGGGGTGAACAAACATGTGAATAAGGTTGAGCTAGTTCATATTGTGTATCTGGATTTTCAAAAGGCATTTGACAAAGTACCTCATGAAAGACTCCAGAGGAAATTGGAAAGTCATGGGATATGAGGTAGTGTTCTATTGTGGATTATAAAATGGTTAAAGGATAGAAACCTGACAGAGTTAAATGGTCAGTATTCTCAATGGAGAGGGGTAGATAGAGGGGTTCCACAGGGGTCTGTGTTGAACTGCTGCTTTTTAAGATCTAGATATGAGAATAACTAGTGAGGTAATTAAATTTGCTGACTACACAAAGTTATTCAAATTTGTTAAATCGCAAAAAGACTGTGAAAAATTGAAAGACGATCTTACAAGACTGGGCTTCCAAATGGCAGGTGATGTTTAATGTACCTGGATCTATTTAAGGTGCAGGAGTTGTCCATGCTCAAGTTCTTGCATGGATGTAGGGTACGAGACCGGTCCTTGCTGGTTCTGCGGTTTCCGATCCATGCAGATTATTCAGGGGTTGTCCATGCTGCTTGCTGGGCTCTTAGGCCAGTCCAGCTCATACACTCTGCATCGATACAAATCTTCTCCAAATGCTTGTGCTAGTAATAGCAGCATTTCGGAAGATAAACATCAGTTTATAGAAAATCTTATTTTGTGAGGGCATGGTGACCTCCTCAGCTTATATTACTATTTGTGCTTGGGCATGGAATGCCAATGAATCTCCTGGGAGAAGTTATTCTGTAGAGAAAGAATGGGATCAATAGGAGAGGCAGTAGGGTGTCTGTCCCTGCTCTTCCCCTGGTGATGACAACTCTGGTGATTTAGAAATTGCAAGACATCACTATTTTAGTGAGATCATCTCGTTCCTCATTGACAATAGGGTATTATAATGCTTTGTTTCTCAGACGTTCAGTTACTGAATGTAGATGAATTCTAACAAGAGGTGGGGTTTCTCCAAAGTGTGCTCAGAGTCAGAACACTGGTACCAAGACAATTTGGTTGACACCAGACACAGGCAGAAACACATTCATGTTGGATCACATTCCAATAAAGGTTCTTCTATACTATATGGCTCCTGTGATACTTTTCTCCACCACTTGGCTGCCTCCACTCTTCTTGTTCTTTTCACTATTTTAGGGTAGAAAATGTCCTGGCATCCAGATTCAGGTAGTTTTTCCTTTACATTAAAAGTTGCACAATTAAAAAAAAAAAACAACTCTCAGTAGGGTAAAAATATATTAAGATGTAATCCAGCTTGCAAACGTTCCCCTGCCATTGACTGACACTGGATCACAAGGTTTTAAGCTGTGATGCTATTTAACAAATACTACATTTTTATAACTCATTTTGTTGATCCAATTACTTAAACAGAAAAGGCCTGAATACTTCTTTATGGTAGGGAAGGAGTCCCCAGTTTTTCAAATTTGTATCAAACAATAAGAAATCTAATAGTATACATGAAAGATGACAATTAAGAATATGCAATTAATTTTTTTTCTAAAATTAAGGCTCTCATACTAAAAAGCAAAACGATGCAATATTTTTTTTATTATGATTGGCTGGTATGGTCAGAGCTCACAGGGGCTGGGCACGGATAAACTTTGCCCCTGTGTCGTTCTCTATTTGGCGTATCAAATTGATGTTAAGTACCATTTGGAACTGTTTTGCGTCACATGCCTTGGGTCCTGAAGGTAAATCCCTTCTGCTCTCTTCCTTCCTTCTCCTTCCCCCAGTAAGAAGGCCCAGTATTTAGATCAGCTGGTCAGGACTAAGCCCTAAGCCCTGATACTGACTAGTGCTTCACTCTCCAAGTTAGAAATGTTACACATAGCAAAGTTACTTACCTGTAGCAGGTATTCTGCAAGGAAAGCAGGTCTACGTGGGTGACGTGTGGAAACTCTGCCTAGCGTGTTCTCTCTTTAAAAGCTCAAGGCAGTGCTTCCACCACACATGCATGGGTTCCTTCCCACCCAACTCGTACCGACAGCAGTACAATTACATAGCTAAAATCTAGGGGAGGTGGGAGTGTATGTAAGAAGAATTGGCCTGCTTTCGTTGGAGAACACCTGCTACAGGTAAGTAACTTTGCTTTCTCCTAGGACAAGCAGGCCATATAATTCTCACATGTGGGAATCCCTAGCTACCAGGCTCACTGAAAACAAGAACATTGGGACAACAGGAACTCACAACGGCGAAGCCAGTTAGATCAATTAACCTGAAACTAAGTGCACACTAGTTGTGAAGGTGCAGCCTGGAACAGAATAAACCGGGCCTAAGAGTTGGGATTCTAGACCCCAAATTCCACAGGACTGTCTGACCAAACCAGCTGTCACGTTGGATGTTCTGCTCAAGGCAATAGTGAGTTGTGAATGTGTGGCTCGAAGACCACATTGCAGCCTTACAAATCTGGTCAATGGAGGCTAATCTCGTGGGCTACCAACGCAGTCAAAGCTCTGATATTATGAGCTGTGACATGGCCCTCCAGAGTCAGCCCAGACTCAGAATACGTGAAAGAGATGCAGTCTGCTAGCCAACTGGAAAGAATGAGTTTACTGATGGCCACCCCCATCCTATTGGTATCAAAAGAAACAAAAAGCTGGGTGACCAGTTTATGGGGCTTATAGTCTATGCCTTCTATACAGGACTACTTTGTTTTTATTTCATGCATTTTTGAACTCCATTACCAGAGATATCATTGTCATCTCACCTTGTATTGTTATTGTGTGAAAAATTTCAAAATTAAAAATTAAAAAAAAAAAAAAGAACTCCATTACCAGAGATAGGCTTACTTTCCACATGATGATCAGCACTAAATCACACTGAGATGAACCCTTACGCTGATGGTCTTGAGACCAGACTCAGAGAGATGCAGAAGGTATTCAAGCAGGTTCTATGTAGGGCAAGAAAAGAGGATTTAGGGCCTTGCCTTCACACCAGATGGCAAACCTCCTCCATTTGAAAGTATAATAGCTCTTAATAGAATCTTTTTCTGGAATCCAGTTAAGACCCTGGAGACATCCTCCAGGAGATTCAAGGAGGCAAATTCTATGCTCTCAACATTCAGGCCACGAGAGCCAGAGACTGAAGGTTAGGATGCATCATCTGCGTGATGAGGGTCAGAAAACAGTCCTGTCTCCACAGTTCTTCAGAGGATAACTCTAGAAGAAGCTAGAAATATATCTGCCTGGGCCAATACGGGGCGATCAGGATCATAGTTTTCCGGTGTTGCCTAAGTTTCAGCAAAGTACGTCATATGAGAGGAATGGGAGAATATGCATACAAAAGACCTGTCCCCCAATGAAAGAGAAAGGCGTCTGACACTATTCGTGCAACCTGAGCCTCAGCAGTACTGAGGGACTTTGTGGTTGTACTGAGTGGTGAAGAGATCCACCGAGGGGGTGCCCTGCTCTTGGAAACTCTAACAGGCAATGCCCACACACAGACCACTCATGAGGTTGCATTATCCTGCTCAGTCTTTTGGCCAGGCTGTTCAGTTTCCCTGCCAGATATGTAGCTTTGAGAACAAACTTGTGTTGAACACCCCAGTGCAACATCCCGACAGTCTCCTAACACAGAGGATAGGAACCCATAACTCCCTGCTTGTTGATGTAATACATCTCAACCTGATTGTCTTTTTTAATTAGCACAATTTGGTTGGCCAGCTGATCTCTAAAAGCCTTCAGAGCTTTCCAAAATTGTCTGGAGTTCCAGAATGTTGATCTGAAGATCTGTCTCCTTGGCGGACCAAAGACCTTGAGTGAAGCCCATCTACATGAGCTCCCCACCCCAGGTTGGATATATCCGTCATTAGCACCTTCTGGGGTGGAGGAATTTGGAATAGTAACCCCAGGGTCCAAATGGATCAAATTGTCCACCAGAGGAGAGACTAAGTCAGCTCTGAGGTGATTTGAATGTCATCCACTAGACTCCCATGGCCTGAGACCATTGGAAAGCTAGGGTCCACTGGACAGATCTCATTCATAGATATGCCATAGGAGTGACATGCACAGTGGAGGCCATGTGGCCTAACAACTTCAACATTTGCCAAGCCTTGACCTACTGGCTGCTGCAAACCTGAGTGGCAATGGCAACAAGGGTGTCTGCCTGTGGCAGAGGGAGAAAGGCTCACTCCAATTTCTGAACTTGTGGTAGTTGATGATGAACCCTAGTAGCTCCAAAACCCAACCGCTCTTCACATGGACTCCTGAGCACCTTTCTTCAACATGCTCTTAACCAACCAGTTGTTCAGGTAGGGAAACACATACTCCCAGTCTGTGTAGTGATGCAGCGGCTACTGTGAGACACTTGGTAAATGCCATGGGAGCTGGCGTGAGGTCAAATGGCAGAACACAGTATTGAAAGAGGTGCTTCCCCACACAGAATCCGAGATACTTCCTGCGACTGAGAAGCATCGAGTTATGGAGTATAGGCATCTTTTAAGTTCAGAGTATAGCCAGTCTTGTTCCTGAATCATGGGAAGAAAAGAGCCCAGGGAAACCATTGACCTTTTCTTGACCATGTATTTGTTCAGGGCCATTATGTCTAGGATAGGACGCACCTTTTTTTTTCATGCTTTTTGGCGATGTAGTGGCATTCAAGCATTTTGGAGTTCATCAATACTTAGGGATTCTTTTGGGTCACTGTGTTGTCTTTTCTTAGAAAGGAGTCTTACTGAATAAATGGGAGACATACGAGATCTCGGATAAAAATTTGTGCTTACTACTTAGTAGAGCTTGTGCATTGGGGAAGAAGTGGGTACTTATGCATTGGATGCAAGAGGAGCCTCCCTCTTTTTGGTACTGGAGAAACAGATTGCATGCCTTCATGTTAAGGGAGGCAAGGGCTGCTAGGAATTCCCCAAAGGGAAGAAGGGCTTTCATGTCTATCTGGAACTGTTATTTGCAAACTATTTCCCATAAAGCAAGAAGCACAGTACTGAATAGGTTTCAGAGTGTTTCCTAAGTTGGTGCTATTATATAAGGGGTTGTTTTGGGGTTCCCTGCTTGGGTAGGGGAAGGTGGATTGGGAATAATTGACGTTACCCTTTCAAAGATTACCTGGGGTCATAAGAATCCAGACGCCAGGTCATCTTAGTTGTCTGTTTAAGATACGGGTAAAGGTAGTGTTGGGGGTGGGGGGGGCGATCCTGCATGCAACTGTTAAACTTGATACCCAGTTTTTTGATGTAAAAAAAAGAAGAACAAGGGGGAAAAAAACCCACAAGGGAACGCACCTGAATCAAGGAAAAAAAATGCTCTGGATAAAAAAAAGACTTCTGGTCCCATGCTCGCGAGTCGGGCGGGAAGGCACCCATGCATCTGCGTTAGAAGCTCAAGCTTTTAAAGAGATAATGTGCTAGGCAGCATTTCTGCACCAGGCTCCCTAGACGACGTCACCCACACATGAAAATTATATGGCCTGTTTGTCCTGGGAGAAACACCATTAACACAGTCAAATTTCTTCTTCTCCCTTTAAGCTCTCATTCACCCACCCCTTCCCCTAATCCTCTTCATACCTAGCTGATTGCACCACTGTTTGTACATACAAAGTGTATATCTCGATACTTTGTCTTATCTATGTGATCCTTGTTAAAGCTTTTAATGAATGTAGTATTCCATCACTCAAGCCACATCTTAACAAGGCAGCTCTGAAAGCAGATTGTGTACTGCTTCAAACAAGCTTAGGAAACTCTACGCTGCTTCTTAGTGTGTGGCTGGCCAGTACCCTCCTTCAAACAAGCTTAGGAAACTCTAGGCTGCTCCTTAGTGTGTGGCTGGCCAGTACCCTCCTTCAAACAAGCTTAGGAAACTCTAGGCTGCTCCTTAGTGTGGCTGGCCAGTACCCTCCTTTCGCCTACCAGTAGGCTCACCAGTGATACTGTCCACCAGCACCTGCCACTTGTGCAGTTCCTGCTCCAACTGGCGAATCTCCCGTTTATGACGCCTGTCCGCTACCGTCAGTTCTGTAAGGGAAGGATGTTAGACATGAGGAACAATATACTAATGGCTAGTCAATATTTTGCAACAAGATATTTAAGTAAACTCATTACTCCATAAGTACAACTTTGTACATGAGTCAGTCAAAACTGTGCTGACATTTTTAAATAAGAGAATGAGATCATAAACACTTTTTTGGGTCCAATAATCACTTCTGCTATTTTTGGGCTTCCAGCTCAGTTGGAACCAGGGCTGGGATCCAGCACCATAAGCTCTTATTTGCAATGACCTGGAAATTCTTCTACTTATTTTATATTATATCTGCTTCCAACTAATGTTGCAGTCCTGAACCAAGCAAAGTTCCTTCTGGAATGCTGCAATCATGCACTTTAAGTCACTGTAGTACAAGGACCAAGGGCGTAGCTGCTATGAGGCCACGGGGGCCTGGGCCCCCATAGATTTGGGCCTGGACCAACCCTCTCAACCGCCCCCCCCCCCCTCCCGCCGCCAACCACCTTTGCTGGTGGGGGACCCCAACCCCCGCCAGCCAAACTCTTCTTCCTTCATTTAGTTTCTTCTGAGTCTGACGTCCTGCAAGTACAACGTGCAGAACGTCAGACTCACAGAAACAGAACGAAGCCCTGCAGATCGTAAGGCTTAGTTCTGTTTCTGTGAGTCTGACGTTCTGCACGTTGTACATGCAGGACGTCAGGCTCAGAAACCAAATGAAGACGACGACTTCGGCTGACAGGGGTTGGGGTCCCCCGCCAGCAAAGGTAGGCAACGGCGGGCGGGGTCGAGAGGGTCATCGGCGCTCTGGACCCCCCCTAACATTGAAGTCTGGTTACACCCCTGACAAGGACTGCCACATCCTCCCATGTTTGAAATGTTACCTTTGTATTAGTGCCAGCTGACCTGGCAAATAATCCAGGTTCCTTAGCCCTAAACTAGACCAAGTACATTTTCTTTAACCTTTCTATATTATTTCTTCTATCCATTTCAGTTCTGCCCATCTAATATTGATTTTTAGTATTGTCCTTTTTCTTAACCTGCCTCCAATTTTTTCCTCCTCCTCCACAACCCCTCAATTGTTTCCCTTCCATCTCCTCCTTGTTCTACTACCTAATTTTTCTCTCTCCTTTCGTCACATGTTCTAAAAGCATCTTTGTTTCTTCCTTCCAGTCAGACTAGTATCCTACTTCCAACAGTGGCCAATTCAGGCCACAAGTACCTGACAGAATCCCAAGTTACCAATCCCAGGGCAAGCAGTGGCTTCCCCTATGTCTATCTCAATAGCAGACTATTGGACTTTTCCTTCAGAACTTGTCCAAACCTTTTTTGAACCCAGATACACTAACCGCTGATACCATATCCACTGGCAACGAGTTTGAGCTTAGTTGAGTGAAAAAAAATTTGTCCTCTTCTTTTTAAAAGTAGTTTCATGTAACTTCCTTGAATGCCCCCTAGTCTTTGTAAATTAGTGTGCAAGACTCCCCTTGGCTGAATCCATGTTGACTGTCCCATTAAACCAAGTTTGTCTACGTGTTCAGTGATTTTATTCTTTACAATAGTTTCCACTATTTTGCCGGGCATGGACATCAGACGTACCGGTCTGTACTTTCCCAGATCACCCCTGGATCCCTTTTGCTGAAGGGGTATCTGGTAAGGTTTGCCTCTTTGCGAATGATATCAAATATTTGCAATGGGGTAGACACCCTGATAATGTGGATAACGTGAGAGAGGACTTAGCAAAGCTAGAGGAATTGTCTGGAATTTGGCAGCTAAAATTTAGATGTTAAAAAGTGCCGGGCCATGCATTTGAGCTGCAAAAACCTGAGGGAATGGTACAGTTTAGAAAGGATGAAGAGTTTTGGTGCACGAAAGAGGAGCGGGACCTTGATGTGATTATAAGGGAATATTAAGGTGAGGATGATAAAATAAGGGTTCTGAACAAGTGAATAAGGGTTAGGAGTTAAAAGCATACTACTACTAGGAGACAACTATCAAAGAACAGAGAAGGGGAAGGAGTAGAGATGAGAGGGCAAGCTCATCAACAGGGAAGGGAAAGGAGCAGTTTATCAGCAGTAGGAGGATTGTGGCAATCTTTGAGGTTGTTAGAGATTCTGTCTGTCAGAAAGAAAGGAATGAGGGAGGAAGCGATAGACTCACCATGTTCGAGTGCCTCATCCCGTGCGTCTCTGAGGAGAAAAGGAGACAGGAGAGAGAAATCAGCTACAGGATTTGGAGGAACATTCAATCCCTAAAGAAGACATACAGACAAACCAAAGAGTAGGGTAAACAGGCTCATCCAAGTAACACAAGGGAGACGTCAAAACTCTAATATCCAAGATTTATTGGAAAAAAAACAAACAAACAACAAAAAACACATCAATATAACTCAACACAGAGGCCATGTTTCGGTGCATAGGCGCCTGCCTCAGGAGTCTGAGAATTTGGTGTATGCTATTCTCTTATTTTCAATTCAATTCAGTGTTTGTAGAATTGAAAAAAGAAAAAAAAGGGGTCTAGGCAAACATATGCTCGAGCAGCATAAAGAACAAAACTACTCCGATCAGCATAGCAGCCTTGGATATGGATATAAGACTTTTGGCATCTCCCTTGTGTTACTTGGATAAGCCTGTCTGCCCTACTCTTTGGTTTGTCTGAGAAAAAAAAAAAAGAGAAGGGCATAAGAGCAAGGAAGGAAAATTAGGATATTGTAAGTCGAGCTGGGGTGCATCATCTTTGATGCAAGATAAAAACGCACCATCCTACACTAAAGACGGTGAAAGTATACCAAATATTCCAAGTTCAAGCTTACTTTAGTTTGCTGTCATCAATCATATCCTCAGCATCGGAGAAGTTCAGCACTTGATCCCCCTTCGGAAGTGGTTGCACTGCAGGGACAAGAAACATCAGGCAGCTTGCTCTCTGCTTACCCACCTTCAAGTTACGGTGCACAGCCAGGAGTCAGACAGCACTTCTGCACACATCCAGCCCTTGTTACAATGCATACATTCCCCATGTTACAGAGTGCACAGAGTCTGATAGCTCCTCTGTATTCACCCAGCCTCCATGTTAAAGTGTGCACAAGATCAAACAGCACCTCCTGCTGTCAAGGCAGGGGACAAGAGAGTACAGCAAAGAGATATATTACCAGCAATTTCCTAGCAGCCAGTTACAAGAGAAACACAGATAAACTGGGCATGTGTGCAATAGGAAGCATGTCCGATTCCCCAGCAGGCAGTAATTAATACCAGAGAAAAGATTTTAATGATACCTGTTTGATCTTCCAGTAGGTAATATTGTTTCATGAGCTGCCAATGTATCTGCAGGGACTTTGCTGTGCGGGATGGATACAAAACATGGGGGTGTGTATTCAACAACTCTTGAAACGTCTCCAGCGTAGGCTGACTTGTCTGTAAAGTAAGAACTGTCCTTATTAAACCGCAGTGAGAGAGATGCCAGAAGAGGAGGGCAGCCATGCAAGGAAGCCAGAAGCCATCAGGAGAGAAGGGGAGGAGGGGGCTGGGAGCAGTGTGTAGAAGGGAGGGGATGGGTGTAGATATGTAAGTGGTTTTGTCCAGTACGTACTGATCCAATGCTGCTCAAAAGCTCCTCTTCAGCCTTGCTGTACAGAACTTTGCTCTGAATGGCTGCAATTGCCTCAGGGTGAAGCTGTCTCATAGCCTGACAGGCCATTCTATCCAAGAAAATTAAAATGCAAAAGTGAGGAAAACAGGAGAATAACCTATACACACATTTTTGTTTTTATAAATCACTACTACATTTTTCTATAGCGCTACTAGACATGTGCAGCACTGTACAAATACTTGGGAGAGACAATCCCTGCACTGTAGAGCATACACTATTCAAAATAAACAAAGATAAAGAATTAGGGCACTTTAATATGGGAAATGGTTAAAAACATGGGCATGGGAGACTTCCAATGACATCATAGAGCATAGTCGCCTGAAATGGGTGCTCTGTGATGGGACAAATAAACCAACCCCCAAAGTGGTAATTAAATACAGCGAATTGAGAGAATAAAAGCACAGTCACAGTCCAGACATGGCCTTCTGTATGGAAACTGCAGCAAGGAGAAAAAATAGAAGAGGCAGTGAGAGTGAGTGCAGCCAAGGGCAGGGCACTGCATGGAATGTCTGTTGAAGCAATGGCGGAGCTCTCAGAGTTGGAGTCGGAGGACAAACAGCCAGTATACAGATCACCACATGGAGGATATGCAAGGTTGGATTACACAGATCAAAACAAACCACTTCAAGTGAAGGGGAAAATCAAGGAGGTGATGAAACAGCTTAAGCTGAAGATGGTGGTATTCGGGGCCCGGATAGACAATGAAAAGATTGAGAACTATGAGGTGATCATGGCAGATCTGCAAACAACATTCAAGGATTTGCAAGAAGTGAATACAGAGCTACTAAGTAAGGCATAGGACTTAGAAAAAATATAGTGAAGAAACAACGTAAAGCCAGGGTGTCCCAGAAACAGAAGACAGTCAAGTAACATAGCAATACAGTAGATGATGGCAGATAAAGACCTGCATAGTACATCTAGTCTGCCTAACAGACTGCTACAGATCCCTATAAACACTAGCAGAATAGCACATTTTGATCACAAACACAAAACACAGACAGACCCTCAACAAATAAGAAACAAGGGACCACACATCAGTTACACAGATATGACGACAAAAAAACTGAAATTGAAACCTCAAAGTCAGGTGCTGCATATACAGCAATACTAGAGAAACAGAAGCTGAAATGCAAGGTATCAAGTACAAAGAAAATAAGAAGGGGGGTAGACCAATGTGGTTCCAACACGCATAATTTATTTTAAAGTCAACTGGTAATATTGTTATGACGACTTGACACAAGTCCTGCTGCCTCAGGAGTCATAAGCACATAAGCACTGCCACGCTGGGAAAAGACCAAAGGTCCATCAAGCCCAGCACTCTGTCTCCGACAGCAGCCAATCCAGGCCCCAAGAACCTGGCAAAAAACCCAAAATTTAATAACGATCAATGGACTTTTCCTTCAAGTCGAGAAATATTTTCAACCAAAGTTGATGGACAATAATTGATAAGGAACAAACACCAAGTAACAATAAATCTAAGCACCAAATTGCCAATTACGAAGCAAAACACCACAAACGTGGAATAGCGTGTCAGCACGTCATGCGGTAAAAATGCTTCCTAACTAGCTATTTGATACTTGTATTTATTGTGTTACTTCTTGCTTGCACCAAAACGCAGGACTGCATCAAGTCATTGTTACAATTTTACCAACTGATTTTAAAATAAATTACACATTGGTCTACCCCCTTCTTTTTTGTACTGTTGTGTTTGCTGCTAGGGGCTGGGTTGTTGTTGTTTTTCTTTCAGATATCAGAGAAGCACGTTTGCCAAAATTGACATATTCTAGTAAACTAAATTCAGAATAAATACTGTTTTTTAACCTCTGTTGTCTTGAGCACTTTAATTTTTCTACTGTTTTGGTCCCAATTGGGGATAGAACAAACAGAGATTAGGAAAGCTGGCAAATTGAGCAACACTAATAATGGGCGATTTCAATTATCCCAATATTGACTAAAGAGGGATTGACAGAGGCCCACTGGACAGGAAGTGCCAAGGAGATAAAATTTCTAGATAAACGACTGCTTCTAGGAGCAACTGGTCCAGGAACCAACAAGAAGGGGAGCCATTTTGAATCTGGTTCTTGGTGATGTACAGGGCATAGTGCGAGAGGTAGCGGTGTTAGGTCCCCCTGGGAAACAGTGATCATAATATGATCAAGTTTGAGCTACTATCTGGGATGAACCCGCAAACAAAATCTACTGAAGCTGCATTTAATTTTCAAAAGGGCGACTATAATAAAATGAAGAAAATGGTTAAAAAGAAACTAAAAAGATCGGCTGCTAATGTTAGGACACTAAATCAAGCATGGACATTATTCAAAACATTCTGGAAGCCCAGTCCAGATGCATTCCACATATTTGCAAAGATGGAAAGCAGAGAAAACGACAGCCAGCATGGTTAAAAGATGAAGTAAAAGAGGCTATTAGTCAAAAGATTGTCCTTCAAAGAATGGAAAAAGGATCCAAACGAAGAAAATAAGCAGCGGCAAGTCAGATTCAAAGCATTAATGAAAAAAAAGCTAAAAGAGAATATGAAGAGAAACTTGCCACAAAAGCTAAAACTCACAGTAACAACTTTTTCAGGTACATCAGAAGCAGAAAGCCTAACAGGGAATCCGTGGGACTGTTGGATCATGAAGGAGCAAAAGGGGCACTCACTAGCAGATGATCCAAAGCCCCACACTGTTCCAAACAGCGCTCTAAAAATAGCGCTGGAACAGCGCGGGGCGTTACAGGACCTATGATCAGAGATAATGACATGCAAATGTAAGCACACAATTCTCTCTGATAATAGGGTAGAAGTGCAGGAGGATTGTTACTGAGCATGCACTCAGGCACAATCCTCCCGCACTTGTTTGACAGGTCTGAGCTGTTAAAAGGTTGCCAATGTGATGCTGATTTTTAAAAAGTATTCTAGGAGTGATCCGGAAAATTACAGACCAGTAAGCCTGATGGTGCCAGGCAAAATAGTGGAAACTATTATAAAGAATACAATTACAGAACACAGACAAACATGGTTTAATGTGACAGAGTCAGCATGGGTTCAGCCGAGGGAAGTCTTGCCTCACCAATTAACTTCATTTCTTTGAAGGCGTGAATAAACATGTGAATAAAGGTGAGCTGGTTGATGTAGTGTATCTAGATTTTCAGAAAGCCTTCGATAAAAGTTCCTGAGAGACTCCTGAGAAAATTCCGAGAGTCATGGGATAGGAGGAAAGGTTCTGGTGTGGATTAGGAATTGGTTATTATTTATTGCATTTGTATCCCACATTTTCCCACCTCTTTGCAGGCTCTATGTGGCTTACAATACATCATGAATAGTGGAAACATATAAGAAGATATATATTTAGCATTATAGAAGGATCTTGGGTTACATGATAATGATAGAACATAATAGTAGTTTAACAAGCAAACTTGATAATGTTAGAACATACTAATAGTTAACAAGCAAATTTTGTAAGGCAGTTCTGGATATTTGTATTGGAGTTCATATTTGTTGGTCTTTGTGGTATGCCTTGTTAAAGAGATGGGTCTTCAGTATTTTGCAGAAGTTGGTTCATAGAGTGTTTTTAAGTTGCGCGGCAGCGTGTTCCAGAATTGTGTGCTCAGGTAGGAAAAGGTTGACACATGCATTAGTTTGTATTTTAGACCTTTACAATTTTAGACCTTTACAGTTGGGGAAGTGAAGATTAAGGAATGTGTGGGATGATTTTTTGGCATTCCTGCGTGGTAGGTCTATAAGGTCTGACATGTAGGCTGGGGCGTCTCTGTGGATGATTTTGTGAACTAGGGTGCATATTTTGAACGTGATGCGTTCTTTGAGTGGGAGTCAATGTAGCTTTTCGCGTAGGGGTTTAGCACTTTCATATTTTGATTTGCCGAATATGAGTCTAGCTGCAGTATTCTGCGCTGTCTGAAGTTTCTTGATTATTTGCTCTTTGCAGCCAGCATAGAGTGCATTGCAGTAGTCTAGATGACTGAGTACCATTGATTGTACCAGGTTGCGGAAGATGGTCCTTGGGAAGAAAGGTCTTACTCTTTTTAATTTCCACATTGAGTGGAACATCTTCTTGGTAGTGTTTTTCGCGTGATTCTCAAGTGTTAGGTGTTGGTCAGTGGTAACTCCAAGACTTTTTAGGGTGTCCGAGATTGGAAGATTCAATTTTGGTGTGTTAATGGTGGTGAATTTGTTCGTGTTATGTTGCGAGGTATTAGGCACTGGGTTTTTTCTGCATTGAGTTTCAGTTGAAATGCATCCGCCCATGTGTGCATGATATGTAGGCTTTGGTTGATGTCATTGGAAATTTCCTTTAGATCTTGTTTGAATGGGATGTAGATCGTTACGTCATCTGCGTATATGTATGGGTTGAGGTTTTTGTTTGACAGTAGTTGAATAAGGTCGGTGAGAGGGGGGATCCCTGTGGGACTCCGCATTCAGGTTTCCATGTAGCTGAAGTAGTTGAATTAGATGTCACTTGGTACGCTCGTGTGGTTAGGAACCCCTTGAACCAATTGAGAAAGTTGCCTCCAATTCCGAAATACTCAAGGATATGTAGTAATATTCCATGATCAACCATGTCGAAGGCGCTAGACATGTCAAATTGTAGAAGTAGTATGTTTTTGCCAGTTGCAATTGTTTGTTTAAATTTGTTCATGAGAGTAACTAGTACCGTTTCCGTACTGTGGTTAGAACGGAATCCTGACTGGGAGTCGTGTAAAATTGAGAATTTGTTTTAAATAGTTTGTGAGTTGTTTGGTTACCATTCCTTCCGTTAGTTTGGTTAGTAAGGGAATGGATGCTACTGGCCTGTAGTTGGTTAGTTTGCTAGCACTCTTCTTTGCGTCTTTGGGTATGGGGGTGAGTAGGATGTTTCCTTTCTCCTTCGGGAAAAGTCCAATTTGTAACATATAATTCATGTGATTCGTGAGGTCTATTATGAATTGTTGGGGGGGATATGTCATGAGGTTGTTTGGGCATGTCTAATTTGCAATGAGATTTTGCTAATCTTTTGAGCGTTTGTGAGATAAGATCCTCCGATAATATCTCAAAGTTGGTCCAGGTTCTGTCTGCTGGGTACACACCAGGGTCTGGATCTAGGCAGTCAAGGAGTGCGGCATAGTTGGTGGTACTGACTGGTATTTTAAGTCGCAATTGTATGATTTTCTCATTAAAGTATCTCGCGAGTTCGTCTGCTCCTGGTGTGACATCTAGTAATTTATTCACGAGTTGGAAGAGTTTATGTGTGTCTTTGTAGTTTGGTCCAATTTCCGTTTTATAAAATAATCTTTTACTTTGTCTTATGGTATATTTATATTTTCTTTGAAGTTGTTTCCAGATGTTAAGTGTGGTGTCGTCTTTCTTTTTATTCCACGCACGTTCTAACCTTCTGACTTGTGTTTTAAGTTTTTTCAGTTCTTCATTGAACCATGGTGTTGAATTCTTCCTATATGAGGATCTGGTTTGGATTGGGGCAATGTTGTCTAATATTGTTCTACATCTTTCGTCCCATTCTAGGAGGAATTGGATTGTGTCTGCCTTTATTGTCCATCCATTGTGGTAGATCTGTTGCCAGAATATGACCGGGTCTATTTTTCCTCTTGTGGTGTAGGTTTTTCGTTCTTGTTTTTTTAATTGTGTCTTTCATTCGCCATTGGAGGGAGGTGTATAATTTATAGTGGTCTGACTACGGTGCGGGTATCCATCTTGTATCTGCTAGTATAAGGTTTGAGTCTGGATCGAATTTATGTGTGATGATGTCTAGTGTGTGTCCTTATTATTGGACAGAAAGCAAAGGGTAGGGTTAAATGGTCATTTCTCTCAATGGAGGAGGATGAATAGTGGAGTGCCGCAGAGATCTGTAATGATATGGAAATCGGAAAGACAAGTGAGGTGATTACATTTGCAGATGATACAAAACTATTCAAGGTTGTTAAACACAAGCGTACTGTGAAATATTGCAGGAAGACCGGGCATCCAAATGGCAGATGAAATTTAATGTGGACAAATACAAGGTGATGCACATTGTACAGAATAATCCGAATCATAGCTGATGCTAGGGTCCACCTTGGGGGGTCAGCACTCAAGAAAAAGAACTAGGTGTCATTGTAGATAATACACTGTAATCTTCTGCTCAGTGTGTGGTAGCCAAAAAAGCAAACAGGACGCTAGGAATTATTAGAAAAGGGACAGTGAATAAGACCAAAAATACTATAATGCTTTTGTATCGCTCCATGGTGCATCCGCACATTGAGTATTCTTTTCGGTTTGTATCTCAAAAAAAAGATATAGCAAAATTAGAAAAGGTTCAAAGAAGAGCAACCAAAATGATAAAGGGGATGGGACTCCTCCCATATAGTAACATAGTAAATGATGGCAGATAAAGATCCATCTAGTCTGCCCGACAATATGAGGAAAGGAGGCCATTTTGAAGCGGTACCAGGAATGAGAGGCAAGGAGGTTGGATAAAAACAGGAGACCGGATGCATATCAAATCTTTTTTTCCTGTGCCTAGATCAAATGGAAAGATGGTTTGTGGGAACTTGCTCCTTTTGTTTTGTGGAATGCAGTGGTATAGTATAAAAATACACTTATTATTTATTACTACTATTTACTACTGGTTGATATACAGCAGAAGTTAACCAAGTTGACTTCATGTTAATATAATTTTTAATAGCATTTTCTCAGTTATTATCTAAATGCAAACAATTATAATATTAGTTAGTAAGTTTTGGATGTTACTGAATTCTATTATTCAGTCTCACTGTATTTTCAGTTTTGGCACAGTGTAAGTCATCATAAGGACAAAATATAAGAAAACCAATGGACTGCATTAGGGGCTTATAGTCCATTTAGTTATGTTTAAACAAATAAGAGACCTACATGAAAGAAAATTTTTATTTTTATTATTTTGACTTATGAAAACCATTGTCCCTAAAACATGCTCAGAACAGAATCCATTTGTATAAAAGAAATGAGGTGAAGATGTGATTCCATGTACCCCAATGAAAGGAGAGTTTAATTGTACTCCTTTATAACATCAGACTTCCCAAGGCAGATTACAATAACAGTTAAGATGAACCCATCAGTAAACAGGATATCCTCACCGAAATTTGGCCATGTATTACTGTATTGTATAGAAAAGTATAGAAAAATAAGAACAAAACAGCCTTTATTAGTCCTGTTTCCACCAGTTACAATAATTTTTGAAGTTGTTTTAGTGATATTGGTTTTATTTCATTATATTTATATCTACATATGGGAAGCTTTCAAATTAAAAAGCTGTTAAGTAAAAATACATATATATATTTTGTCCTCCATCTTTTAAGGCACTGCATATCCAACTGGAACAGCTTTTAACTTTTTACAGATGGGCCGTTATTTCTAATAATCGTTTTAGTTATTGTTTTCAATAGCGTTTGCTATTGTTTTGGGTGAACCAGTGTTGCGGCAATCTCAGTCTACTGGCTTCAGCCCATATAATGGGATAGAAAGGCTCACCCCGACTCCTGTTTTATCCAACCTCCTTGGCAAGAGGTCTGTAGCAGCACCGGGTAGGAAAGAGGGGGCTCTTTCCTGCCCAAAGAGGCCACTAGACCACCAGGGCACTATGATAAGGTGCGGGAGGGGAGGGGAGGTGATTGGAGTCATGTGGGAAGAGGGGGAGTTGGAAAAAAAAAAGATTGGGGAGGGGATATACATGGGGAGAGAGAGGGAATCTGGCTTTCTTGGGGGAGGGTCAAGGTGACACTGCAGAGGAGGGATGTGGTAGGGCGGGGCAGGGGTGTGAAAGGGGGCATGGCTGAATTATATTGTGTCCTCTTTTTTTCTCACAGCAAATATGGTAACCCTACTTCAGCGACACTAATGCCTCACACTACAACCACGATCTCAGCAAAACAGCAGCAGTGCTCCTGTTCTCAGCAGCACTCATGAAATCTTCTGTATAAAATAGAGCAACACAAGGCTTTCCAATCTATGTACATACTGTACATCCAATGTTATCTGTCCCCCTCCCCTGCCAATGAAATTTCTTAGTGGTGGGAACATCTGAACTACAGTGTGCATGGGCTGCAAGGCCCAGCACTGCTTATCTCTCAACTTTAGTACTGGCATCAGCAAGGTAGACGGAGATGATGGAGGAAGTAAGGGGCAAAGGGGGAGAGAGGACTACAAGGGGTAGGAGGAGAGAATACTAGGCTACATACAAAGCAGAAGTGGGGGGGGGGGGGGGGGGGAAGAGGAAGATGCTGGACTAACAAGGGGAAAAGAAGGGAAATACTGAACCATGGGGCTGGAGAGGACGGATGTGGCTACAGGGGAGATTCTGTAGGGGGGGGGGAAAGCATGAAGAGGGACAATGCAGAGCATGGTGAAACCATATGGGAGAATCAATGAGGGGCTGGCAAGATGAATGAGAAGAGGGTGTTGACTACAGAGATAGAAATACAGTAAGGGAAAGTAGGTAAAAGACAGGAATAAGAGGCCTGGGAAATGGAAAAGCTAAGGAAGATGGGCTGGGCAACAGGTGAGAAGGAGATGGAAAATTTAATGGGTGGCTGAAAAGTTAAAAAGGAGGTCTGAGAAGCAAAAAAGAAAGAGGAACAAGTTAAAAAGGCAAATTCAATGTGTCCGAGACAGTACTGTGGTATATACCGAGTTTCGGTTTTTTTTAGGTTCCCAGTACAATTGTCATCATATTTCTATTTCCAATTTGTGGTTCCTTGTTCCGTATTTGTTGAGGGCCTATCCTAGTTATGTGACACCAAGGTGCAGTAATCTATTGGCATGTAGTTTCTGTGCAGAGATCTGTAACAGACCCACTTATTGTTTTCCTAATAGTAGAAGCATTGGTGTTCTAAGGCCCAATGTAATACTTGTATTACTGCCTAGGGTTAATTGGAATTAGTGTTACTGTTGTATGGCAATTTTGCTATGTATGCTGAGAATGGTTTCAGGATCTGCATTATTTCACAACGTGACTGGTAGTGGAGAAATGGTGTTGCTGTTATTCAGATTATGAGAATTCCATGGACAAATGTCCTAGTTCTACTCTGCAGCTCTTGTTGTGAGAAGGGAGGGAGGGAGGGAGGATTTTTCTGGCCGCAGAGTGTCTACATTTAATTCATAAGAGCTGCTATACTATATGCTATACTATGAGAGACTAAAGGTCCACAAACATCATGTGTGCAGTGTATCACATATGTAAGCATTCATCTTTCAGGTGTATCTCAATGGAAAAAAGCTTGAGAACCACTGGGTTAAACACCCTTTCTCCATTTGTGAACACAAGATCCAGTCTCGCCCTTCCCTCATGGGTTCAGTCACCATTTGTCTCAGCAGAGCACTTTGGTAGTCATCCATGATCTTTCTAATTCTGTTGCTGGATGTAGATTGCAGTGTCCCATCTGCAGTAAGTTGAAGTCTCCCAGCAACAGCACTTCCCCTTTCTTTTCTATCTTGAGGATACCTTCAACCAGATCTTTATCCAGCTTCATTGTTTGTGCTGGAGATCAGTTGGCACCCATGTGGATAGAGGTTCCAATCACTTCTTCCTTTCTCCAGGCCCCCTGCAGTTCAGTAGCTTCATTATTCTTCTTCAGATACAGTGCTACCCACCACCTTTTTGGTCATCTCCATCCTTCCTACAAAGGATGGTTGCATCCCATAGAGCACTTAGATCATAAATTTTGTTACTTATACTGTGGTCATTGCTTTCCAGCTACATTTTATTTGAAATGTATTTTATTGAACTTACAGTTACAAAACAGAAGGTATACAATAACCTTGTGATAAAAAGACAGAACATTCATTTGAACATAGTCATATTTTGTATTTAAACCCCATCATATCCCTCCCAACCTTCCCGACCCAAGCAGTGATGCTTTTGTTGGGGGTGACAACCTGAACTGACCTGCTTCCATATAACACCCCCATTTTTTAGTTTAAATGACTAGAAATATTTTGTCTGAATTTCTCACCAAGGATTCTCGTTCCTATGAAGATTACATGTAGTCTCTCATTACAGTATAGCCTTTTCTGTTTCCATATATTGCCCCATCCTCCTATGTGTCTAAAACCTTATTGATACAAGGCTTTGAGCCATCTATTGAAGTTCAGCGTTACACAGTCTTTCCTCTCGCCTTCCATAGCTAGATGGTACTTCAGAAAAAGCTACAATCTGTACCAAAGACTTTAACCCCCCCCCCCTTCTGAAAAGCGCTCTGTGATAAAGTGTGGCATTGTAGTCCAGGACATTTGTACCCAAGTGGATTACAACATCAGCGTTAGAATCCTTGCTCTCTTCTCTGATGAAAGCCAGTATTTGGCTGGTATTCCTGCTAGCCAAGGATACTGGAAGGCATGTTACTTTGTTGGGTCCCTCAACCTGGGTTCCTAAGTTAATGCCAATGCTCTAACCACTAGGCCACTCCTCCACTCCCCCTCCCTTTCTTCCTTGAAAAGATTATAACCTGGGATAACTATATGCTAGTCATAGTTCTCTGTGAACCATGCCTCTGTGGTCACCACTAAATCCAAAATCAGCCTCTTCCATCACAGCCTCAAGATCTAAAACCTTATTTCCCATACTTTGGGCATTAGTATATACTGCTTTCCAGACACTGCCTCTTTTCCCCCCATTTGTGTAGAGGTATTTAATGCTTCACTTACCCGAGGGCTTGTACTTTCCTGGGTGTTTTGATCACCCTGCCCCAACGATTCTAGTTAAAAACCCTCAACAGTATGTTAGCCAGTCTGCTGATGAAGACACTTCTTCTCTTCTTTGATAGACAGACACCATCTCTGCTCAGCTGCCCTTGGAAAAGTATCCCATGGTCCAGGAAGCCAAAATGCTCTTGACACCACCTGCGCAGCCACATTCATCCCCAGGATGGGAGCTTCTCTGCCGTAGCCTTCACCCTCAACAGGGAGAATCGACAAGACCACCACCTGTCTGCTTCACCTTTTCTCCCAGAACCATGAGTTTAGAGGTGTAAACTAGCAGTATCATTTGTGCCAACATGGATTAACAACATTGGATAATAATCATTAGGCTTGATGAGTCTTTGCAAGCTCTCTAACATCTTCAATTTTGGCACCTGGCAGACACCCAAGACATCATGTCTGGTCTACAGATAGACACCTCTGTACCCCTCAGAAGAGAAGCACAAACCACCACTACCTTCCACCTCTTAGTGGTCACTGATCCAGCAAATTTGGAGATTTTGAGCTCAGATTCCTCCTGTCTCAGGGATGCTCTCACCTCCTTCATTTCCAGGGCTACATAATCAGTTCTTCAGTTCAAGGGCAGGATGAGTCATGGTATCCATCAAGCAGGGTCTCATGAGCTGGAGTCCAGTTGTCCTCTTTCAGCATAGCTGCTGGAAATCTGATGCTTCGTGAAGCATTCATCGATGTATTTCTCATTTTCACGGAAGCTTCTCAATCTTGCCACCTCCTCTCTGTTCCTTTGCTTCTTTCATGAGGGATTCAAGCTGAAGACATCTTGCACATGGAACCAGCCCCTCTCCTGAGATTATATTTTTCTGTCTGCACAGAAGTAGAAGCTGTAACTGGGGCAGCAGCTTTGGTGACATGATGTTTTCCCAGCTAGATCCCAGATATTCCGCAGTCGAAGAAGTATTTTCAACTGTAGAAAGAAAACGGAAAAAGCCCTACCAAAGTCTGTAACTTTTCTTCAGCTACCCTGTAGGCTAAAAGTAGCAGTTGTCTTCTTTTTTTGTAAGGTCTAACTCTCAGAAGTGTAAGGACTTCAAAAGAGATTGCAGTATTTAGGTCACCTCTTCTTATTAAATGGAGGTAAAAAAGAAATCCTGGCACAAGCAAGCAAAGAAGCTCCTTAAAGAGAAAATTAAACTAAGTCCTCTCTACTAAGAAAAAAAAAAAAAAAAAAAAAAACAGTTCTCAGCAATATAAAATTAGAATTTAAATAAACCCTTTCCTAAAATAAAGTCAGGCACAGCATTTGTTGCAAAAAAAAAAAAAAAAAAGCTAAAAATAAATTTACTTCAATCTAAGATGTCTACCTCCTAATTGGCTTGAGCACATGTAAATCAAAGATCAGCCTTGGGGTAGGTGGGTGGGTGTGAATTAAACACTAAACAGAGGCTTCTCTCAACTGGTTATCTGTCTAAAAATGCAACCTAAAATACTCGCCTCAAAAACACTGCTATTTAATATGTAAACCACTTTGATTGTACCCACAGAAAGGTGGTATATCAAGTCCCATCCCCTTCCCTTATATAAAACCTTAATGATATGAGTGAGTATCATGTTGGGCAGCCTGGATGGACCACCGTCTACTATTTTATTATGATCCTGCCTCTTACTCACTTGGAAATGATGGGGTCGTAGAGCAATGCATACCAACGCTCCTGTACCTCACGCAGGGAGAAGCGGCAGCTGAATTTCATTCCCAAATGTACAGCCGTTAAATCATTTGTCTGGAAGTGAATATGCACAAACAAGTGAAATGGTTAATGCAACCCAATGGAGCAATGAACATAATCAGAGCGTCAGGAGCTCAGTTAAGGAGCCCATTGTGCCACAGAAGCATGATGAGAGCTAAGATTCCCACATTCTGATGAATAGCACCAGTACACAAAGATCCAGCAGCAAAGCCAAGATCGCTATGTCCCTACCTGTAGCACTGCATTGATCAGCAGCAGATCATCTGCGGGTTTCCAGCGCCCCAGGTCCTTGGTCACCTGCAGGGGCTGCTTGCTCTTCTTCATGCGTTTGGTAGTACTGGGGCTTGGAGTGGGGGAGGCAGCAACAGGGACAGACACAGACTTGGAGACCTGCTGAAATAAGGTAGAGAGTTAGGGAGCCTTGTGGCACAAGTGATTCAGAAACCCAAGCATATACAGCAAATTATCAGTTCCAATGAAGACATTCAGAGCAGGCAGCCATGAACAAAAATTCTTCACCAACACAAAATGTTCCCACACTATAGCCATTTTATAGCTTGCCACTGCTCCTCCCCAGGAACACTTACCTTACATTGGGAATAACACACAATTCTCTTATTTTGGCTCCAGTCTATCACGTTTTGTAGTACAGTTATCTCACCAAGCATCAATTCCAATCCCCATATCCCAGCAACAGTACCAGACCTTCTCAGAGGATGACAGAGGAAACTTAAAGGGACAGGGCTGCCCCATATGGAATGGGTACCTATTGGCCTATGGTCTGCAAATAAACTAGACAAATCTTCTTCCAACAACACACAGACTCGGTTTTATGACCAGGGACGTAGTACAATGCCATGCATGGCTCCGAGACCCTGTATCAAAGTACTTTCCAAAGCCTAGAGTCCCTAAGATAAGGGTCTACAATCTGTGGCTCTTTGGAAATTTAAATGTGGCTTATTTTTAGCTGTCTTTGCCTCGGTATAGTCTTGTTTTGCTGCAATGTATGATTCTGTACAAGTGTTGTGAAAATACATGATTTTGTTTTAGAGATATATTTATTTTTTTGTTGTACTGGCTGGTATATTTATTTTATTTTGTATGTTTTGTTGTTCCCGCCTTAGAATGTTTCAGATATAGCAGGTAAGAAATAAAGTTTTATTATTCCTATAATAAAATTGCTAATTAACTGATGTTTACAGGTTTTTGAAAATCTCTAGCTTACGTTTTCCCTGTTTTGGCTACATAAATAAGAGTTTTGGAACTGCACTCCATTTAGTCTGGATTCTCAGGGCCTTTAGCATTTAAAATCCCAGGTTTGCTTTTTTGTACTGCCTTCCTAAGGAATATAACCAATAATCTTTCATTAAATGAAGCAACAATCAAATAATAATGATATTTAATCAAAACAGCTGTACTATATCAAACCAATCATTCAGTGTAATAATGATGGCACCTTAGAGGCATAAAGTATAATTCTGTAACAGTGCATCTATATATAGGCACATATTCAATAAAGGAATGTAACGTAACTGGGTATACATGCGTGTAGGCGCTCAAGAACAAGCACTTATACAAGCCACAGAGCTGGTTTTGGAGAGTGCACCTATGTGCCAGTGATAAATATACAACGCATAATATAAGTTATGCACACATGTCCCACACAGGCACATGACCACCTGTAAAATATATGCCATCACCATCAGTCCCCTTTCCGTGCTGCAAAGCAGCCCATGGAGTTAGCACAGCAGAAACAGCACTTCACAGATTGGAGAGTCTCCTTGCCATTGATCTTTTCAGTTCTGCAAAGCAGCCCATGGGGTCATCAGTTTATGTTTCATGGGTACTTGTCTTGAGTTCCTTAGGCATATGACCATTTGATGACTCAGACTGAAGACATTTGCAGGTACCAGTCTGAATCCTTTTGGGATTATCCCCTGCAGATACCACTGTGGGTCCTTTGTCTTAATAGGTTTTTTTTTTTTTTTCTTAAATTCCACTTCTTTCTTCTTTTACTTTTGCAGAATTTCTGGGTTCTGGGGCAGCAGATTCAACCTCACATCAAAAATGTCATCACCCACGAGTCAGTGATTATATACTACATGTCCATGGAAAACTAAATCAATGTAAAAGTCTTGCTCAATATATGTTGCCAACAGGCAACCAATAGAGACTTAAGGCTAGAATTATATCATCCCTTTGACCCAACCTATCACTAGCCTAGCTACTACATTCTGAACCAGCTGAAGCATTTTCAAAACCATGCTAGACTGCAACATTAAAATGATCTAGTATTAAAGTACTATTGCCTGAACTATTAAATGCAAATTGTGAGCCAAAACCAAATGTTTGTTTCCATAGCAAACAGTCTATAAAAAGCCATACAAGCCACCTGTCTTACATGCCGTTTAAAAGAATAACTGAGAATTAAGCAACTCCCAGATTTCTCCAACATGAGAAAGCCTATCTTCACTCTGTCAGGGGATCAATTCTACAGAAACCCCTTTCCTAGAGACACTATTTCAGCCTTTTACATTTCTAAAAATAGCCTATTAGAACATATCCAAGTCCTTATCACATGAAAGCATTTGTTAATCACAGGTACATCTGAACAAGACTGTCTTGTACTAGTAAGACATGAATCGCTTGTTTACTCTTTCCAAAAATACTAGGACCAGGTGGCATGCAGTGAAGCTACTAAGTAGTAATTTTAAAACAAACCAGAGAAATTATTTCTTCACTTAAAGTGTAATTAAACTCTGGAATTATTTGTCATAGAATGTGGTAAAAGCAGTTAGCTTAGCAAGGTTTAAAAAGGTTTGGATAATTTTCTAAAGAAAAATCAATAAGCCATTAAGATGGACTTGTGAAAAACCACTGTTTATTTCTAGGATAAGCAGCATAAAATCAGTTTCACTGTTCTGGGATCTTGCCACGTACTTGTGAGCTGGGCTGGCCACTGTTGGAAACTGGATACTGGGTTGATGGACCTTCGATCTGTCCCAATATGTTCTTATGTAAAATGATCTTAACAGCCTCCTCAAACATCCTAAACACTCTTCCCATTTCTAAATGGTAGTTGTGCAAGTAAATATCAAATAGAACTTGAATAAAACTGAACCTTGAGGTACCCCCTGTTATAATGCGAAATGTATTAAGAGATTTGGGTTTAGGTTTATTCACTTGACAAACCACTAACCATAAAAGCATCAAAGCAGTTTACAAAATCAATTAAATACGTATCAGCATTGGCAATAACAAGAACACAACAAAATGAAAGTACAAAGCAGGCAGGTAAAATAGAATAAAGCACTCAACATGCAACACAAACCTTGTTATTAACTGGAAAACAGGACCGAGGGAAGACAATGAAAACTACCAGTCCACAGTGAGCCAGTTCATGATCCTTCAAGTACAACCACCAACAATAAACCAGCACATGTCCTCAGCTGATACCAACCACTAGACTGGGTGACCCAGGCCATATCAACTTCAATTAGCCTCAGACAAATGTTAGAAAAGCCTGAAGGGACAGCAAGGCCTTCTTCTTAAATTTCAGATCAGATTTTCCTCTAAGATCAGGAGGCAACTTGTTCCACCAAAACATCTCCTCAAATCTAATGACAAGGTGAGAAGTGAAAACAAGCAAAACTGCAGAGAAAATCTAACAGGATGGACAGAGTTATACAGAGATGTCACAGAAGTTAGATAGTATGGCTGTCTTGCATAAATAGCCCATTATACCAGAAGCAAGAGCTCTTCTGTACAAGCAACAGGGAGCCACTTGTTCCTCATACAGAAGAGGGGCGGCATGATCCCACTTCCTAGCATTCTAGAGAAGTTTGACAGCAGTGTTTTGGACAATCTGCACCCTTTCAGAGAAGAGGAGGAATATCCTGTCAACAAACAGCTGCAGTACAAAGTAAGGCATAGAGAAGACAGCTTAGATCTTTACCAAAAAATGGATAGCACAAAAGGTTCCTTAAGGTAAAAAAGAGGTTTTGGTCTTTATATGAAGGACAGGTCAGTATCAAGTGACTCCCAAGAATTTTACGGTGTCCCTCAAACAAGCAGAATACTACGAATCTGAGGTACAAATGTCAAGTGGGATTTTCTTATGAAAGAACAAAAAAGACTCACATGCAACCAGCGAGTCAAAAAATGTAATCGCAAAAATAAATTAATCAGCCTATTACTGTACTTGTCTGGGTCATGGGCAGCATCTGAAATGCAAGCAAGCTTCCTCTGCCAGCCCCCAGAGCCTTCCTGTAGCCGCGTCATGCCTCCTCTGATGCAACTTCCTGTTTCTGTGAGGGTGGGACATGGCTGTAGGAAGGCTCTGGGGGCCAGCAGAAGAAGCCTGCTTGCATTGCAGAGGCTGCCTGTGACCCAGACGAGTGAGACTGGACCAGTTAACTAGAGATTTAAAATTGTAATCATGAGATTAAATCAATTACATTTTTTTTTAATCATGTTTCAGCATCTGTCGCTCTAACCAGCTTGCTACTGTGCTCAAGCAGGCATTGATTGGCCCAATATATGAAGAGGAAATTCTACAGTATAAAGGATCTGTATATCATCCAAAGAGGAAAGACTAGATACTCCCAAGCCTTGAAAGACTGTAAACACATGAGCTAAAATAGATCCCTAGACTTGGATCCCATAGCAAATAGGTTTAGGAGAGGACAAACATGGACCTGAAAAGCTCTACCAAAGAGGTAGGGCTGGAACCACTAGAATACCTCCCAGGCAATGTAACAGAAAACCATGATCAATCAGATCAAAAGCTGCTGACAGGTCTAATGAGATTAAGACGGTACGCATTCTTTCTGATCCTACTGGTCAGACAATGTGATCTCAGCACTATAATGAGCCCTGAAACCTGACTAACAAAGATGGAGTACATAGATTTTCTCAACAAAACCCATTAGCTGTTGAAAAGACATTTTTCAACAATTTTGGACAAAAATGATGTTAGACACTGGGTAGTAATGAGCTAAGACATATAGATCCAAACCAAACTTCTTAAGTAGTGGTCTGGACGGTTTTCTAGGCAGAGAAGAAAACAGCCTTGGTAAAGACTAGCATCGCCAAGATATAAGGAAAGAGACCTAATGAGGATTTTTAGCCAGGTAGTATGCAAAGAAAAGACAGACTTTTCAAAAACTAGCTGAGAGGGTAAACAAAAGGATGCTCAAGAGTAATAAAGCAGGAAGAGAGAGGAATTAGAATGCAATAGAAGACAGTCATGTCAGAAATAAGAAAATGAGATCGAGGTGAGAGAAAACTAAGATGAAAGAAATTCAAAACTGATCAAATATCAAGAGTTGCAGAGAAAGCATTCCGCACTTGATGTGATAGAAAATGTCTTCAGCCTGGCAAAAATGACCTAAACTGGGGGTTCTCAACCCAGTCCTCAAAACAAACCCAGTCAGGTTTTTAGGATACCCACAATATACATGAGATTTGCATACAATGGACGTAGTGCATGCATATTTATTTACCTCATGCATATTCACTGGGGGTATCCTAAAAATCTAGGGCTGCATTTCGATTAAAACTTTAATAGCGATTAATCATGTGATTGAAACGTATATTACTTTTTTCTTCACTACAGCTCTTTGTGACTTGCCCAGAGTCACAAGGATCTACAGTGGGGGAAAAAACACAAACAAAAAAAACTATACGTTTAATTGCATGATTAATCGTGATTACAAATTTTAATTGAAATGCAGCCCTAAAAAAATTTAAAGAATAAAAAGTAATGAAAAAAAAACACAAAGTACAAATTGAAACTTACAAAATTAAACAAACAGCATACAGAATAGCTATAAACAACCTTACAGTTTTCACAGCCTACTTCAGAAAAGCAAGCCTAGTAAAAACCTGACTGGCTTGGGGTGTCCCAAGGACTGGGTTGAGAACCACAGGCCTAAATCATTTTCCAACATTCTGCTTTCAAACAAAAGAATAAAATTATGTGACCCAAAATGTTAGAAGCCGCCTTAATATCAAAGGGGACAACATTCAAAATAATTTAACCAGACAGGAGCAGCAGACTTGTTGAATTGCACTGAGCAGGTTGGAAGTAGGTATTTAGTGGCACAACTAGACAGAGTCACTGAATATTTGTTCTGCCTGCCTTGAGACTTGCCACTTAGGGCCAGATGCACAAAGGTCCTGTTAAGAATCCGTCTGCATTTCCAAATCAGTAAAAATTTACCGATTTAGAAACAAAGAGGGATTCACAAAGAGAATCGCATGCAAATGAGCTGCTCGTTGTTTTTGCGACCCAGCTCATTTGCATGAGATATGGGGGAAGCGTGTCGGTGAGTTGAGTGTGCACAGAACAGTCAATCGCTATGCGTGGCTGCCCTGCACATACTACAGACGGCTCTCATACACGCAGCAAGCTGCGTATATGAACGCAGTAGATGTAGCCTTTTTTTTTTTTTTTTTGCGAGCACAAAAGCTGCTTTTTTTTTTTTTTTTGCGAGCACAAAAGCTGCTTTTTTTTTTTTTGCTGGACAGACCCTGCCTCCCCACTGCTGGAAAAAAGTGGGACAAGCCTACAATATGCTTTCTGCTGCTCTCGGCTCTGGGGAAATCAGCATCAGGGCTTGATTCCACCCCCAGCTGTTCATGCTGCTTCCTTCTATTGGCCAGCTGACATCCTGGAATGCCCATCTCTCTGAAGATGGCTGCCTGCTGTCCCAGCTCCTCCTTCCTGCAGGGCTTCCCTGATGACATCACTCGAGCTGTGAGCTGATTGGATCCGAACTTCCTGGTGTCCCCCCTCCAGTAGTGAGCGGTGGGACATCCCAGGCTGACACTGTCCAATTGGTTTAGCCCCTCTCTGTTGTGCTTCTAGCATGGGGGATGCTGTTTCCCAGCAGTTTGACCCTTGTCTTCCTTGCATTTTTTAAGTCATCATTACTTTTTTGCTTTACATTTCGGTACTGCTCCCCGCCCCCATTTCTTGCCAATAAAATGTCATTTGAAAAAAAGAATCATGGCACGGCTTTCATACACGCAAAGAAGCTGCATGTCAGCCAGTGTACTTTTTTTTGTGCTCCATCTTCCCTGCCTTGTTTCTCCCCTTCTCCTACTTGCGACAATGAAGAACCGAAAGCTCCAGACCTCCCATTAAAATTTCCACAGTAATGGTAGGGCTTCTTTTGTGCATGAGGCTGGAAATGGCTGTGCATTGCCTTGCATGCACATAATAGTAATCAGCTCATTATAATAGCTTTGCATTCCGTTTTCGTTAGCTGCTACCGTGACAAGAAAATGGCTCGGAGAACCTTTTTTGCATGTTTCGTTTTACTACTTGCTCGCTAAATCAGCTAGAAGTAGTTTAAAAACCATGTTGCTAGCTTGTTAGGTTTAGTGCATCTGGCCCTTGGTGTCAGAATTGTCTGGGGGAGCCAGAAGCTTAGGTGCCAGCAATATTCAATGCTGGTGCCTGCATAGCTAACTGGACAAGTAGGATTACAAATAGCAGCTAACCGGGCGGAATTAGGTCTATGTAAGTATACCTCTCAATATTGGCTGTATCCAGACAGCTTATAGGCACTGCCAAAGACCCAGCTATTTGCAGGGATTGGACAGCATTATTAAAAAACCCACTGACTGCTGCCAGCTGAATACTGACCAATAAAACTCCTTCCCACCACCCAGGCTAATGTCTCACTACTACAATCCCTTCCAAAACCCGCAGAGTATTCTACTAGGATGTCTCACAGCTATAAAATGCTTCTTTTACCAACAACTTTCCCAAGATCAACAAATCTGAAACAAGAATCTCCCCCCTCCCCCTCACTTTTTAAACTGGAAGCAGCACAGCCAGTCTCCATTGTAATGGAAAAATGACCCTCTCACATGAAATTTACCAGTATAGCCAACTGCTGAGCTATCATAAGAATATATTTTCATAACCCTAGGACATGGGTCCAAATTACAATATGCAGTCCTAGTTGTTAGAATCAACTCCATGGCTTTTTTTCAGCAAAAGTTGGAAAACTACTCTGGCTCCCAATCAAAGAATGTATTGCGTTCAAAATCTGCACTCTCGTTCACAAAATCATCAACGCTGAAGCCCCGGGATACGTCAGACCTCCCAATCAGAAACACATCAAGATCAACACGAACATACCTAAATCTCCACTACCCAAGCTGCAAAGGACTCAAATACAAATCAAACTATGCATCCTGCTTCTCTTATATAAGCACACAACTATGGAACGCACTACCAAACGCCGTGAAAACAACTTCCAGAAACTACTAAAAACTTACCTGTTCAAAAAGGCATACCCGAACGACCCAACTTAAATGCCTCAACTCTGCAACATAACAAAACCAAAGCTCGTTTGGACATAAATTACCTCTTCTACCTTATGATTCCTAAATCTGTCTGTCACGCACAAACCTTACTCTACCACAACTTCACTTTGTATTTGTTCATACCGATATTGGCGATTGCCTCTACGGTAGTATGTAAGCCACATTGAGCCTGCAAATAGGTGAGAAAATGTGGGATACAAGTGTTACAAATAAATAAAACAAACTACTGCTTTGCAAGCGTTTGTTGGTCTCCTGTCATGGCTGCTGAAACAGTGATAGTGACAGGAATACATCTTCTGGTTGAATGGTAAAATGTCCTGTGGGTCAATGAAATCAATAACACCAATAATCTCTGTCATTTAAATTGAGAGACTGAACAAAGCTTAGAAGAGGTGCCATTAAAAAAAAAATGTTGAAAAGAACCAACTCTTCCTCAATCAAATGTGTAATGACAGACTGGTGCTGACACACAGCTCCTGAGAGGATAGGGAGAAAGCATATTGTGATGACAGGGTTCTGGCTCTCAAAATATTATGGACCAAAATAATAATAAAAAGAAAATGTGAAACAGGTCTTCTGTTTTGAAAGGTTGCTGACATTTGCTCTAGGAGATCCAAGAGACAGCTGCTTAGCACCACACTTGAATTTCAAGCTTACTTTCTTTTTTTCACTAGATGATGGTTCACTCCCTGAGCAGCGTCCTGGCTCCATGCCACTCGGGCCCTTTGCTCTGCTGCAAGACTTAGCAAGACTGCTCTCAACCAGTTCATCATCAAACTTTTTCCTCTTGATAAACCTAGAGAGTGACAGAACAAAGAGCATCAGGATCATGTGAAAGAAACAGCTAGCAAAGAACTCCCCTACCTGAGGTATAGCATCTTACCTAGACGAACTCCTACGTTTGGGGATGACTCCTGATACCTGCGACATGCTCCTTTTCTGTCCTGCCATTGATTCCTCATCTTCTGATCTGCTGGCTGCACCCGAGGCCATTAGCAGATCACCTGAGTTAGAACACAGATTTTCTCACATCCAGCGCTCAGCACCACAATCACTTCACCCGCAAAGAGGACAACAGACTCACTCCATACTGTTTGGAAGCACTACAGACGGAGCACTCTCAACAAACCTTGTTACATCAGGGATACTGTGTTTTACTCCCCCCCCCCCCCCCCCACCACCACACTTTTAATAAAATTTTACAAAGACAAGAAAGCATGCCTTTGCAGTGCTGTACTTAAAACTCAAGATTTTTGTCTTTCTAGTAGATTAAAGCATTGTTGCTCACATGTTAACAGACGTTCGGAAAGTTCTTGTCTAGTGCTTCTCCTGCACATCCATATAACTTGACTAGCTATGCAGTCTCCAAGTCATCAGAACATCCACAATGAATATGCAAGAGATAAATCTGTATATAACAGGCAGTACATACAGGTTCATAGTGGGTATTCTGAAAACACAACTGGCAGCGAGGTCCCCAGGACAAGTTTGGGAAGCCCTGAACTAGACTAACCCCATGAGCTGTTTCAAGGCACCTCCACGCAACATTGTTGCCTGGGTCAATGGTGCCCAAAACCTATGCTTAGAGGCTCTCAACCAATTGGGTTGTTAAGATATACACAATGAGGTTAACTGTAAGACACTTACTGTAGGCCAGAGCTTCCCAAACTAGGGGGGGGGGGGGGGGGGGGAAGAGGGTGGTCACAACCTAGATGGGCTCTCCAAAAGTGCATTATGATTCTGTACCTCCCGGGGGAGGGGGGGGGTCACACAATGTTATTTGGCCACAATCATAAGAGCACAGGCACAAAAAAATTAGACAGCATTGCTATAGGCACTAGTTATGACACTTATTTTAAGCCTGTTCTATAAACAGAAACAGACAACAACCTTTCATTACAGAATATTAGCACAAGTGGCAAAGAAAGCACATACCGTATATACTCAAATATAAACCAAGATTTTTGGGACAAAAATGTAGGTCTCAGTTTATATTTGAGTCCCCATCCCACCCGACAACCAGCACTACTGTGCCCTCCCTTCTCAGAGTTGTCCTGCTGCAGCTAGCTCTGCCCTCAGCCCCAAATGGAAACGCTCAGTCCTTCCATGTAACATGACCCCCCCCCCCCCCCCCGGGCCTAGCTTACAGCCTTGGTGGTCCAGTGGTGAGCTGGGGCAGGAGTGATCCTCCTACGCTCCTGCCCATGAGTTTCAGCGGCAGTCCCGTGAGACTGCTGCGAGAACTCGAGGCAGCCTTTTTAACTATGGAGACTGCACATGCAGGAGCGTTGGAGGATTGCTCCTGCCTCAGCTCACCACTGGATGACCAGGGCTGTAAAGTAGGCCTCAGAAGGAGGGGTGTTCTCGTTATAAGGAGGGAACCGAGTGTTTCCAGTTGGGAGGGGCTGGGGGCAGAGCTGGCCACAGCAGGAATGCCTGCTAGGGGGGAAAGGAAGGAGAGAGAGAAGATTACTGGTACTTGAATATCCCCCCCCCTTTTTATCCAGTACATTTAAACATGAACACTTACACCAGTCCTATAGGTGTGTACTCTACCCAAATTCCACCCATACACACCACCATTGGCTAAGTAAGCACCATGAAAGCTAACCAGTATTTCTCCAAGTGGCTACTAATGTACCTTCCAGCTACCTAGAACTAGGCAATGCCTTACAGAATTACCCCCCATGAGTATGCAGGAGACATAGTTGCATATACTATCTCCATTATTTGGGGATCCCTGAGGACAAGTTGGACCCCATCGCACTGGGTACAACAAAGAGCAGGTGTAGTGAATTTCTTACCTTTCTCCATCCTTCTTCGTGTCTCCTTGCAAGGTCAGACCAGAATAAGGGGCAACAGACACCATGTATCCTTCAAACTCAGCTCCTGTGACTGACCTTCCAACAGTGTTAACATCACAGGCTGTAATCCCCTAGCACAGCTGCTGCTACACTGGGTGGTTAGGTAGAAAGAAAATTAAAATAAAAACACTAACGTGAACTATAACATGAACAAGACCTGTCGCTTCTCTCTCTTTAACATCAGCAAAATTCGCCCTTTCCTCTCTGAGCACACCACCCGTACTCTCGTCCACGCTCTCATTACCTCTCGCCTTGACTACTGCAACCTACTCCTCACTGGGCTCCCACTTAGCCATCTATCCCCCCTTCAATACGTTCAGATTGCATGTCTTATATTCCGCCTGAACCGATATACTCATATCACCCCTCTCCTCAGGTCACTTCACTGGCTTCCAATCAGATACCGCATACAGTTCAAGCTTCTCCTTCTTACCTACAAATGCACTCAGTCTGCAGCCCCTCATTACCTCTCTACCCTCATTTCCCCTTATGTTCCCGCTCGTAACCTCTACTCACAGGACAAATCCCTCCTCTCAATACCCTTCTCCACCACCGCCAACTCCAGGCTCTGCTCATTCTGCCTCGCCTCACCCTATGCTTGGAATAAACTTCCTGAGCCCTTACGCCAAGCCCCCTCCCTACCCATCTTCAAATCTTTGCTCAAAGGCCAACTCTTCAATGTTGCTTTCGGCACCTAACCTTTATACCTTTCAGAAAATCTAGACTGCCCCAATTTGACTGACTGTACATTTGTCCTTTAGATTCTAAGCTCCTTGAGCAGGGACTGTCCTTCTATGTTAAATTGTACAGCGCTGCGTAACCCTAGTAGCGCTTTAGAAATGTCAAGTAGTAGTAGTACTATATTCAGAAGTTATTGCAATTACTACCTTAAATAATAACCCCACAAATAAGAGTAAATGTGACAACTTCCTACTGGAATAACTTAACCCAAGGCTAGGCAACCTCCAGGTTAATGTAACCAAAGGCCTGCTTTACTATACAAAAAGATATGCTGTAGAGCCAGCTCATTAAACCAGTTCAAAGAATCCCACAGCTATGTTATAAGCAATAAACATGCAAATTACTGTGGCCTTAAAAGTGTGGCAGTAATCTGCAGTCCACTGTCAAATGTCACCCTTCATGTCAGTCATTGGCTCAGACACCGATCTCCACCTCCCCCTCCCCAATTGCCCCTAAATTAAAATACAAAGTACTTAAGCTTGGCTCTTCAACCAAGCCTTTAATGGAAGAAGTAACTAACCTGTTAGTCTCACTCTCACAAGGAGTGACCTGGGCTGCACATACTGCAGCAGGACATTTATCCACTCCTACCCAAGCTGAGAATATTTAACCATCTCTCTGACCTCATGTGCAACTTTCTTTAAATCAGTCACCTTGCCCTCTAACACTTCCTACTTTCTTATCTATCTATATGTTCCATCTTTGCTTTACCCTTCACTATCAATTATGATGTTCAATTACGTATTGAGTTGACATTGTTAGTATACCATGCCATACTCTGTATTGTTTTTGAATATTTTTAGTGCTGTAATTGCCTATTGCTATTCTTACTGTACACCGCCTTGAGTGAATTCCTTCAAAAAGGTGGTGAATAAATCCTGAGTAGACTAGCGGTCCTCCTCCGTCCCTCCCAACTCACATCATAAAACATCCCAGGTAATGTAATGCCTACCTTCTCCCTCCCTCTGTCTAACCCACCTTCACCCCAACGTTAAACATCCCGGATAGTCTATAGCCCTCCCGCGCATACCAAGTCACACCAAGCATGTGACTACCCCCCCCCCCCTTTCTCATACGCGGAGCACTCCTTCTCGCCCTGCCCTGTCCGGCACAACTCCCGCCTCTCCATTCCTGCCTCAGTCTAGTATGTCAAACCTCCCCGTCCTACCTTCCAACTCGTGTCTGAGATCGCACGAGAGTGACAGTGACCTGCAAGTACCCAACAGCTTTGCTTTCCCTCCTTGGCGTCCCGACTCCCGCCCTGCCGGAAACAGGAAGTCGTCGTATCAGAGAGGGGCGCGGCCTGTTAAAACTCTAGGAAAAGCCGAGGGGAAAAAACATTGCGTCAGAGAGCAGGTGGGACGTGGGAGTCGCTGGACACACCGGTCGGGGTTGGTCAGGGACTGGCGCGTGACCTCGAGCACGAGTTGGACAATACGACGGGGGGGGGGGGGGGGGGGGGGGGGGGGGGGGGGGGGGGGACGTTTCAGAATGAGGGAGAGATGGCGGTTTGTATTGGACTGGGAGGAGGAGGAGGAGTTTGGGTTTGAGAGCGAGGGAGCCGCGTGTGGGTTTTTGAGTGTCTGTTTCTTCAGTGCACTGGAGAAGCGTCACGCCTTCATTGCTCTTATGTTTACAGACGCCTATACGGAATCTAGATCTAAGACTTTTCAATGCTCTGTAGCTTTATTTTACTGGTGTTGCGATTTTGAAAAAAAAAAAAAAAAAGGTTTTTCCCGTTTAATCTTCTATTTGAATATAATTTCCCAAAGTATTTTCTGTGTGCGAGGTATGTTACACATGTGAAAATGGCTTTTATAAAATTGTTAGTGCACGTGCTAACAGGAGCATGTGTGTTTTTTAAGAGGTCTGGCTGTAGGTGTTGCTGAGTGAGGTCCCCTGAGTGAGGTCAGCATTTAAGTGGAGCTGTTATATACCTATGTAATTCTTTTTGTAAAATAGGGAGTGTGCTTGCATTAAGAGTTCACCCACAGAGTTGCACTTTCCTTGAATCAAGTGTTAACAGTGTGCTGCTGGGGATTATTATAGGAGCCTCTTGTTTATACAGTTAAATGTGTAACTTGTCTATATAAAATAGAAGTGTGGTTTGATTTTTTTTAATTAGCTCCCTGTTGTAAAATTGCTTTCCATATGTATTTGGCAACACGTTGGGCTAATAAAAGTTATCTCAATCTGTAAAGGATGTTCTTCCCATCTTGATGAGTGATGGATTCCATGCATGTATTAACAGCTGCCCTAGTCTAGTAGATGATGTGCCACTTCCATGGTGGAGTATGCAAAGTCCTTGAAATGGAGCAGTTGTACGTTATTATTTACTAAAACTGGGTGAAATGTCTTTGAGCCTTAAACATCGAGATGAATGTAAAGAAACCTGAAATTTTTGTTCTATAAATGAGCATTTCTTATCGTCCCATTAGACCTCCACAACAATGAGTTGTGTCCCTTCTTGAGCAGCAGATTGAGGTACAGGTTCTCAACTTTTCCAGTGACATTACCAGTATGAGGGCTGGTTCCTGCTGGAATCCTTTAGTATTTATCTCCAGCAGATGGTAAGGTTGGGTTGGTGCTATAGATACAGGAGGTAGACCTGATCCTGTGGCAGGCTAGGGATGGTCTGTGAACCTTTTTGCTTCTAGGGTTTGGACCAAGGTCCTCAACTCAGCTGAGCCAGGAGTACTGCTCAGTCTCCTGCCCCTTGCTTCAGCCCATGGGCTCTAGCTTGCTGGGAAAGCAGGCATGGGGCCTTGTCCAGTGTGTGAAAGGGATTCACAAGGCTGGTTGCATTGGTGATAGTAGCCCGGATGTAACTGCGGCTGTAACAATGCAAGGGATGTGAACTCTGAGGCACAGCTCAGTAAATTACCTTTTCGAGGATACCTTCTCTTTGAGGAAAACTTGGAGAAGTTGGTGAAGGATCTGAGCGAGGTGGAGACTCAGCAGCTGTCAGAGGACAGGCTAAAGGCATTTACTCATCCTGGGCCATGGCAGGTCATGGCCTTGACATTGGAGGAAATCAGGTTAGGGGGCCAGGCATTAAGAGGCGTTTTTTTTCCAGGTGTGAGAAGACCCAAGGACTCTGGGGTTGGGGGCACGTTGCGCCTCTTCCAACACAAATGGGCCCTTAACACCTCAAGAATCTGCTGTTCTGAAGTGATAAGTCAAGGTTTGCAAGACTTCTTCCTGATGCCTTCAAGGTTTCCCCTTGTGGATCCCTTACAAAGAGGGGAGGTGTGGATCAGGGTACACTTTCATGCTTGGCGGACCTAGGGCTGTGGAACTGGTTTCTCTCCTGGGGAAGGGACTGGGCCGGTACTTTTACTTCATGGTCCCAAAGAAGGGGGGCTGCTCCTGCCCATTCTAGACTTGGCCTTATGGGTCTCTCTTTTTACATGGAAACCATGGCGGTGAAGCCAGGTGAATTTCTCATCTCCTTGGACATCATGGAGGCTTGCCTGCATATTCCCATTATGGAATCGCACACATGCTTCCTCTGGTTCTGTGTGTTGGGCAGCCACTTTCAGTTCAGAGCAATGTCCTTTAGGCTGATCACAGCACTTTGGAACTTCTCCAAGGTCATGGTCATGGTGGCAGCCTTTCTTTGCAGATAGTAAGTTTGAGGCCACCCTTCGCTGGACAACTGGTTTATCCGAGAAAGTTCAGAACAGGAGTCCAAGGAAATGGCAACTTTGGACATTGCTCTGCTGGAATGTCTCAGGTGGTGAATTATGCCAGGAGCCAGTTGAATCCCTCCCAGATCATGGAGTACTTGGGATCTGGGTTGAAAATGCAAAGGCGTGGTCTTCCTCCTGGAGAGGATCCCAAGCTTCCAGCCTAGAACATGGATTTCTGTGCACAAGCAGCTGCCAGAACATGGGAATACCTGCAACTTTTGGGGTTGATGGCAGGTACTATAGAAGTGGTACCTAGGGCCAGAGAGTACTTGAGATTATTGCGAAAAGCTTTGCTCTCCAGGTGAGATCCTCATTGTCAGGATTTCAAAGTCTGCCTGCTGCTCTCCATTTTCAGCTCATTTGACCTGGGTGGGGGGGGGGAGGATGTTTCTGTTGAACCCCCCCCCCCCCCCTACACACACACACACTGGATAGTGGTCCAATGGATGCCAGCCTGGTGGGCTAGGGAGCACATTGTGAGGGCAAGGTAATGTAGGGCAACTGGTCTTTACAGCAGCCATTGGACACACCTCTTGTTGGGAAAAGAGAGCCAGCTTGACTGCTACAAACCCTTGAAACAGAAATTACATGCTCGCAAAATACCTCTTATTGGTCATATGTACAAAATATAGATAGAGACTTACGAAATGGAGAATATTAGAACCAGAAATGTGCAGACAAATTCTGAACTGGAAACCCCAAGAAGATGGACTCTGCCTGCAGTATAACACCCAATAAATAGAAACAAATACATTTCATTTTGTAGTGTAGAAAATACAAAAATATCAGATTCTGCATGTTCAGATTCCCAAAGCTGGTATATTCAAATTGATAAAACAAAACAACCTTAATTGTCTGGACAGATCAATCTCCATAGCTTGCATTTCCCACATTTTGCAAGGGTTGCAATATGTTCTGTCTGCAGCTTGGGCTTCCACATTATCATAACAGTGTGATTGATACACATACACATTGTCAGGAGCACACATTCATGGCATCCTGCCTTTTTGGCATTTAATCCCTTTTCGTAGTACATCCACAGAAAATGGATCACGTTTCTCGGCACAGCCCTCAAGATTGGCAGATTTTTGTAATGTAGTTCATTGACCTTTTTGCATAATGTGGTCTCTGGTTCAGATTCTGTTAAGCTTTGGTCTCATTTATACTTTAGTTCTGTTTAACTCCACCTTTTAGCTTCACATGTTTTTCACTGTTTTTATATTGCGAGCTACTTTTATTACAACATAAACATGCAACAATTCTTTGTTTTTCATTTCATTTTTACTTTTTTGTTTTTCTCTGCATCGATCAGTTTTTATTTTATGGCCTCAGCAATAACGATTTCAATATGCAACACTGTTTCAGTTAGATTCGGTTCTCTAGGTACTGCTGTTTTTTGGATTCCTTTATAACAACCGCCCTCGTTGGCACAGCTGGTTGCTAGAATTACAGTAATATAGCTCTTGGCACAATTTTTGTTGTAATTAGGTGCCGGCTTTTTACATATAGAAAGTTTAGCACTGGTTTCTTGACCGATAATAACAAAATCAGACACCATACACTCACAGGTTGGGCTTTCTTTTTTTTACTTATGAATTCTCTTTTTTTTGTCTCCAAAATGTTTCTTCACCATTTTCCTACAGCAAGAACTGATGATACCCAAATTCCTTTCTTCCCTTTTGAGAAGTGGTTCTATTTGTGTATTTGTATGCAGTGTTGGTCTTCATTCTGAACCTCTATTTGGAAGAACTGCCTGTTCTTTTTAGCATGTTCATTTATGTCTACAGTTTGATATTGTTATTCATTTACTTTTTATATATATATCTTATTTTTTTATATGTAGTATGATATCTTGAGTCCACAACAAACAGGAAAACACCTCTACGAAAAGTTCAAGGACAGCAGAAGAGTAGAAAGTGCAACACGAGTTTCAAAGCAGGAAGTATTCATCAAAACACCTTTATTGCACCAGAGACCCGCCATGGGGACATGTTTCGGCGGGAGAAAGCGCTTGCCTCATGGGGTCAAAGGTTACACTGTATAAAAACATATAGGATGAACATAATGTAAATTAAAAAGAAATCTCGTAAGCCAGAAAACACTACACATTTTATTTATTTCTGTATTTGTACCCCACATTTTACAATCTAGTTGTTTATATAAGAAATTTATATAAGAAAATAAAAGAACATGACTGCGTATTAAAATGTAAGAACAGATTTAAAATCTAGATGTTTATCCCACGCATTTTTTAATTCCTTCATCGTTTTCATCTCCACCACCTGCGGGAGGGCATTCCAAGTATCCACCACCTTCTCCGTGAAAAAATACTTCCTGACATTTTTCTTGAGTCTGCCCCCCTTCAATCTCATTTCATGTCCTCTAGTTCTACCGCCTTCCCATCTACGGAAAAGGTTCATTTGCGGATTAATACCTTTCAAATATTTGAACGTCTGTATCATATCACCCCTGTTTCTCCTTTCCTCCAGGGTATACATGTTCAGGTCAGCAAGTCTCTCCTCATACATCTTGTAACGCAAATCCCATACCATTCTTGTAGCTTTTCTTTGCACCACTTCAATTCTTTTTTTATCCTTAGCAAGATATGGCCTCCAAAACTGAACACAATACTCCAGGTGGGGCCTCACCAAAGATTTATACAGGGCATCAACACCTCCTTTCTTCTGCTGATCACACCTCTCTCTATACAGCCTCTAATCGTCTCATTTTGCCTCCACCTAACAGGCTCATTATCAAACAACCTGGCAATCTGCCTTCTTGTTTATTGCCCCAAAACTTTGGAATGACCTGCCATCTAAGGTTCATTCTGAGTTGTCTTTTGTTAAATTTAAGCCTTTATTAAAAACCCTTTTTTTTTTTTCATTGTGCATTTGGTGGTCCATTACTGGTACATAAGTTGTGAACTGAAGATGCTCCTGTAACCTGTGAAATATAATGTTATGATTATTTTACAAGTTGATTTTATTTTATCCTGTTTCTTGTCTTCATCTTACCTTTACTTCTATACCTGGTGTTCCTTTACTTATTTTATTTGTTGTTCTTAATTTTACTGTAAACCGCTCTATAAAGTATTTTAATAAACATACTTGGGGAAGGGTTCAAACTGCCTCCTGGCATAAACAGTCAGCCATCTGAGACCTTCCAGCAGTGCTATGACTGACGTGTTCGTCTCCATGGACAAGCCAGTTGTCCAGGAAGGGGTGGACCTGAACCTGTTGTCTGTGAAGAAAGGCTGCCCCTACTAGCAAGCCCTTGGAGAAGGTCCGAGGTGCTGTAGCTAGCCCAAAGGGCATTGCTCTTGAATTGAAAGTGGCTACCCAACAAGCAGTGTGATTCCAGAATGTGACCATGCAGGCATACCTCCATGAGATCAAAGAAAGTGAGAAATTTACCTAGCCTCACCACCATGGTGTTAGACTGCAGGCTTTCCATGCAAAAGTTAGGGACTCATAGGGCCATGTTAACTCCCCTTGAAGTCTAGAATTGGGCAGAATAAGCCCCCCCCCCCCCCCCCCTGCTTTGGGACCACAAAGTAAATAAGAGTACCAGCTCAGCCCCTTCTCCAGGAGGAAACCAGCTCTGTGGTGCCTGGACCATCTTCCTTTTTTGTGGGGGGGGATCCGCAAGGGCCAACCATGAAGGCATCGGGAAGAAGTCTTGCAAACTCCAAGGCATAACCCTGGCTTACCACCTCTAGACTCCACTGGTCTGAGGTAATAAGGGCCCACTCTTGATGGAAGAGGCACAGCCTGCCTCCCAGCACTACCAGCAAGGATCTGGCCTGAACATCCCTGTGAGCTGCTGTAGTTCCGAAACCTGATCCTGAAGGCACCCAGCCAGTCAGGTTTTCAGGATATCCACAATGAACACCCATGAGATAGAGTTGCAAGTAGTGGAAGAAGTATGCACATGAATATTCATTGTGGATATCCTGAAAACCTGACCAGCTGAGGTGCCTCCAGAATCAGGTTTTGGAATCACTAGTTTAAGGTGTCAGTAGAATAATACATAAGGAAAATAATTTTACAACAGCATGACGTGCTAAGGAAAAAAAAAAGTCTACCCACATTTCTATTTTATGAAGACAAGTTGTGTGTTCAGTTCCTTTATACAAAAGGCTACAATAAGCCCCAGCAGTGCACTATAAATTAATAATAAACCATGTGCTCTCACAGAAAGTTGCACTTTCCTTGAATCAGGTGTAGTTAAGTGCCAATCGTTTAACCCTCTGAAAGTACTGAACATGTGATCTGAAGAAAAGAAAAAAAACAGTTGCACATTTTGCATTTAAGTTTTACATTTACTTTGAGTATTGTCACAAACATTCATGCAGGGCTTTTTTTTTAACCTATGATTGAATTGTTGCTAAAAATATGAAATTTTCACCAGAGACACAATCTTGTGACATCTGACGTCTTTTTCCGCCAGGACATATTAAAATATAATTGGGAATCTGTCAAGCCTTCTATTGGTTTGAGTTCGATACTATCTACAACAACGTAAAAGATGAATATAGTGGGATCGTCCAGGATCCACTTAGAAAACCTTAAAAAGTTCACTTTTTCTTTGCCCAATCGGACATTGTACATATATTCTCCTAAAAACAATTTTTTAAAAATGTTGATCTGTCTTTTATACCGTCACTCTACATAAGTGGACTCTTTTTTTAGCCATTTAATATGTTTATTATTATGCTATTGAATATGCCATTTAATATGCTATTAAACGGATGCAAACTAAAACACAGCTGTATGTATCATTTCTCATGCTCATCACACAGACCATCAGGCTTATTTTCGAAAGAGAAGGGTGCCCATCTTCTGACACAAATCGGGAGATGGGCATCCTTCTCTCAGGGTCGCCCAAATCGGCATAGTCGAAAGCCGATTTTGGGTATCCTCAACTGCTTCTCAACGCAGGGACAACCAGTCGGCACCGTAGCGAAGGCGGGACTGGTGCGTGATTAAGAGATGGGCATCCTCAACCGATAATGGAAAAAAGAAGGGCATCCCTGACGAGCACTTGGCCGACTTTACTTGGTCCATTTATTCTTGTGACCAAGCCGCTAAAAGGTGCCCGAAATGACCAGATGACCACTGGAGGGAATCGGGGATGACCTCCCCTTACTCCCCCAGAGGTCACCAACCCCCCTCCCACCCAAAAAAAAATAATTTTGACAGCCTATATGCCAGCCTCAAATGTCATACCCAGCTCCATTACAGCAGTATGCAGGTCTGTGGGTGCAGTGCACTTCAGCCAGGCGGACCCAGGCCCATCCCCCCCACCTATTACACTTGTGGTGGTAAATGTGAGCCCTCCAAAACCCACCACAAACCCACTGTACCCACATCTAGGTGCCCCCCTTCACCCGTACGGGCTATGGTAGTGGTGTACAGTGGTGGGTAGTGGGTTTTGGGGGGCTCAGCACACAAGGTAATGGAGCTATGTTCTTGGGAGCAACTTATGAAGTCCAGTGCAGTGCCCCCTAGGGTGCCCGGTTGGTGTCCTGGCATGTCAGGGGGACCAGTGTACTATGAATGCTGGCTCCTCCCACAACCAAAGGGCTTGCATTTGGTCATTTCTAAGATGGGCGTCCTTAGTTTCCATTATCGCCGAAAATCAGAAACGACCAAGTCTAAGGACGACCGTCTCTACGGACGACCTAAATGTCAAGATTTGGGCGTCCCCGACCATATTATCAAAACGAAAGATTGACGCCCATCTTGTTTCGATAATACGGGTTTCCCCGCCCCTTTGCTGGGACATCCTGCGAGGACGTCCTCAGGAAAACTTGGGCACCCCTTTTGATTATGCCCCTCCATGTCACTCCTCTTCTAATGCCCCAACTATGACCTTCCCCATCTGCTATTTTCCCATTAATTATTCAGCAAAGCTGCACCTGACCACATGTCTCCGCAGGCTGTGGCTGCTGCTTCCTCTGCCAGCCCACCTTCTCCAAAAGAGGAAATTATATTGGAGAAAGTGGGATCGGCCCAGAAGAAGCAGCTGCAGCAGCAGCATGCACAGACCCACAGTCCTATGCAGCTTTGTGGTATATTTACTGCAGCAGAGATGGCAACAGGAGGGAGGGAACCTCTGCTTTCATAGGCACTTCTGTCAGCTCTGCTGGTCACACTCTCTCTAAGATCAATTTCCTGTTCCAGAGGGGGAAGGACCACTAGAGTGGCAGCCTTGCCTATGAAAGCAGAGGTTCCACACTTAAAAAAAAATTACCACTGTTCTTTTCAGGAGAAGCAGCAGTGGTCAGGAGGAGGGGGAAGGGAGTTCAGAGAGATGAGGGAGACCCTGGCTGCAAGGGGGTACAGAGAGAGGAGGGAGATGCTAGTGGGAAGGAAGGGTTAAAGAAAGAGGCTGGCTTCAAGGGGATTCAGAAAGAAGGGAGATGCTGGCTGAAAAAGGTGGGAGAAAGATGGGAGATACAGTGTATATAAAGAGTGGAGAGAAAAGGGGATATGCTGCATGGAAAGGGGGAGCTAGAGGGAGTTGCTAAATGAGAGAAGAGAGGAGAAATTCTGGCTGGAAAGGGGTAGAGAGAGGGAGAGATGCTGCATGGAAAGGGTGGAGAAAGGGAAGATGCTGCATATAGAGGGGGAGATGCTGCATTGAAATATGAAAAGAGGAGAGATGCTGGAGGTAAGAGAGGAGAAATGCTGGTTATATGGGGGACAGGAGATGCCGGATGGAAAGGGGAGTAGAGAGGAGAGATCTGCTTGGAAAGGGGGAGGGAGAGGGGATATGCTGGATGGAAAGGGGAGAGGATAGAGCTAGTAAAAGACTGGGGAATAAGAAAGAGGAAGTGGAATAGAATCTAATCTAATTCATATTTTATATACTGCTATATCCCAGCAAGAGGTAAAAGAAGCTCAAACAAAAATTAGGAACTAATAGTTAAAAACATTTAAAAAACATTAACCATCAAGTTTACCAAATAAAAATGATTTCAACCTCTTCTGCAGGTTCATATCATTTTGATCTAATCGAAGTACACTTTATATTTATTCCAAATAGCAACTGCTTGAACAGTAAACATAGAATCCAACTGAGGGAAAGAGATGGATAGCTGTAGGTAGATGCAGTAAAAATAGGAAAATTGGATAGTAAGAGGCAGAAAAAAAGAAATGGAATAAAGCTGAAAAGAAAAGATCAATGTTGGAGACAGATGTAAGCATAAACATAACGAAGACAGGAGGAGAGAGAAAAGTGATAGACAGAAAACCTGTAAAGAGTTAAGAGAAGACAAAGGAGAGCAGAAACTAAAGACGGAGCTGACACAATTAGAAAACTTAAATGGCCAGACAACAAGGGTACATTTAAAAAAATTATGTTTTATTTTAGAATACATCACAGTTCACATGGCCAACAGGAAGATGCTGGACTGGGGATCTAGGGCCGACTGGGAGCCAAGTGTTAAAGTACCTGCTGTTCTATACCAGGTATGCTGCACTACTTCCCATCCCCCATCTCTCTTTTACTATCAGTCACATGAAGGAATTTCTGGCTTATCACAAACTCTGATAAGGCCTCCTGTTGCTAGGGCAACTCAGCTGCCTGGTATAACTTGTTACAAATGTAATTTACTGAGAAGAGGTGCGGCAAGGACCCAAATTGCAAGCCTCCAACACATATGAAGGACCCAATTGCAAGTCTCCAGCACATATGATGCAGCACCTATGATTGGTCCAGGGTAGAAGAGAAGTGAATGCTCACCACAGGCCTATAAAAGTATGCTGTAGACAAGAAACTCTGAAAAAATAGCCCTGCTGGCAAGAGAGTTTCATATACCACTGCCATTTTTCCGAGGGGGGTGTACGTCCCCCTCCCCCCGTAAGAACTAATTCTTTACAGCTAAGAATCTTTCATTCTTTCTTTCTGCTCTGTGACCTTTGCATGACAGTGAAGAATAAACTTTCCTTCCTCCTTTTTCTCTTTTTCTCTTTTCAGCTGTCCTTTATATAATTAGTCTGATTACTTATAATTACCAGAGCTACTGATGTTAGATTTTGTAAGTTTGTTATTATTTTTCCACAACTTGCTAATGATATCTGATCCTTTGCTGGTGAGTAATAAAATACTTTTTTCTCTAATTCCTGTCTAACTTTTTCTGTGTTCAGAGAATAGCATCCAAACACAGCTACTACACTGCACATAATACCGCAAGTACTATTCTGTTTAATATATTGTATTATTTTAATTTTTTTGGCACATAATTGCCTGGAGTGTACTCAGTGTGCATGATACCATCAGTTAATCAGTACAAAAGTACGAGAGAGAGGCAGCTGGTAGGGGTTCTTCTGTACTGTGTTTAAAAGTGCCTTTGCTGCTAATGTAGGTGTCCTTCCCCCCTCCCCAGAGGTTTTTAACTTGACCCACCCCACCTTAGCCTCCCCAAACAGTTGCGTCACCAACTGCTTATGACTGGTTACCAGTTGCATTCCAGATTCAATATAAAATTTTGGTCTTACGTTTCAAGGATTTGTTCACCGCAGCTCCTTCATATCTCCACTTATTACATTTCATATTACTCTTCGTCCATTGATAAACATTCACAATTTTCACTTGTCTGTTCTCTCTGCAATAAGGCCTCACCTTGAATCCACTCGACAAAATGCTTTTTCACATGATGCATCTTCATTCTGGAACGTGCTTCCCTTTACGCTTACATTCTGAGCGATCATGGTCAAAGTTCAAGGTGGCACTAAAAACATTACTCTTTAACCAAGCTTTTGGAGGCCAGGGTTAGCATGGCTGACGGGTGACTTGCTGCTCGGTGCTCTATGTTTCTCCTTCTCTCACTATCTTTCTTCTGTTTCTATCCTATTTATATTATGAATTACTTTGTTATTTCTGATTTGTATACAACTTTGTTGGCCTGTCTAGAAAGACGGTATATCAAATCCAATAAACATATTATAGGGGGCCCATCTTAATTTTTACACCCAGAGCCCATTCAGTCCTAGCTATGCCACTGACCAGTGGTACTTACTAATTCCTTACCACCGAAAGTCTTTCTTTCCACCCCCACCCCATGAGTTCACTGTTGCTTCCCAAAATCTCAGTAAACCCCATACTGGACAAGTACAGTCCTTAGCAATATGTACTTTAGGATCTTTCTACACCTCATCGCTTACAATATGTACCATATTCACAAGCGTAAACATCAGACACTACCCTTGCACAGACTGTCTAATCTTGTTGATATATATATATATACACACACACACATATTTCACGGAGAGGGTGGTGGATGCTTGGAATGCCCTCCCGCGGGAGGTGGTGGAGATGAAAACGGTAACGGAATTCAAACATGCGTGGGATAAACATAAAGGAATCCTGTGCAGCAGGAATGGATCCTCAGAAGCTTAGCTGAAATTGGGTGGCGGAGCAGGTGGGGGGAAGAGGGGGTGGTGATTGGGAAGAGAGGATAGGGGAGGGCAGACTTATACGGTTTGTACCAGAGCCGGTGATGGGAGATGGGACTGGTGGTTGGGAGGCGGGAAATACTGCTGGGCAGACTTATACGGTCTGTCCCTGAAAAAGACAGGTACAAATTCAAGATATGAGTTTATCTTGGGCAGACTAGATGGACCATGCAGGTCTTTTTCTGCCATCATCTACTATGTTACTATGTTATTTAGGGCTCCTTTTACAAAAGTTGTGCTAGCGATTCCGGTGTGGCAAATGTGACACAAAACCCATTCAATTCATATGGGCTTCGTTGCATTTGCTGTGCCAGAATCGCTAGCATGGCTTTGTAAAAGGAGTCCTTAGTGCACTATTAATGCAATGAATTTTTTAAAATTTTAACTACAATTAAATGTTTTAATCATGATTGAAATTTTTAACTCCTGTCTGTTTCCCAGCATTGCTTTCTTTCCCCTGCCCATCCTATTTCACCTTGGCATAATATAGCAGAGGGAAGGCATTGGTGTCAGTTGCAAGTAGCATGTGTCAACAGTGGTGTAGCCAAGGGTGGGCCCAGGCCCACCAGTAGCAGCACACCTATGATGTGGCCAGCAGAGATTCCCAAGCTGAAAACTCCCAACAACTGTCCCTCCTGCATACCTTATAAATAGCAGATCTTCGCTTGCAGGAAGCAGTGACTGATACATACTGCTTACACCGGCCCCACAGCCTTCCCTCTGACGTATTCCCGCCTATGCGGAAACAGAAAGCTGCATCAGTGGGAAGGATGTGGGGCCTACACAAGTAGTGTGTATTAGTTGCTCCTCACTGCCAGTGAAAATCTGAAATTTAAAAGGTGTGCAGGAGAGGGGGGATATTTGAGAGACCATATGGCATGCAGGCAAGAGAAGAGACCAAGAGGCATATTTTCAAAGCACTTTGGGAGGCTAAGTTCCATAGGTTTCTATGGAACTTTGGGAGGCTAAGTGCTTTGAAAATGAGCCTCCAAATCACCTATGGGATGGGATGGGGTGGGGTTCTTCTGCCCACCCATCTTGGGCCCAGGCCCACCCAAATTGGGTGTCTGGCTATGCCCCTGTGTGGCAATCGCTGCTGGAGACCCTATAAAGAGCCACATAAATGTTAAGAGAAATGCGGTTGGAGGGGATGCTGGACATGTGGAGCAGCAGGAGAGGAGAGAAATGGGTGTCTTTGTGGCAGCAGTAACAGGTTTAGGAGAAGGAGAGCCACTTGGGTATATGTATAGGGGAAGGATGCAGCAGGAGAGAAAAAAGGTAGATACCTGTATGGAGGGGAAGGGGAGCAATGTGCTGTGTAAAGGAAGTGTGTGCAGTGGCGTAGGAAGGGGGCGGTGGGGCGGTCCGCCCCGGGTGCACGCGCTGGGGGGGGGGGGGTGTCGGCTCGCTGGTTCCCTGCTCTTTCTGCCCCGGAACAGGTTACTTCCTGTTCCGGGGCAGAGAAAGCAGGGAAGCAGCAGAGCCAACGCAGCTCCCAGTGACGTGCACTGGGGGCGGATCAGCCCTCCCACTTGCCCCCCGCTGAAAGGTAGGGTGCATTTCGGGGGGGTGCACTCCAGAGGGGGGGCGCACAGCGGCGACCCGTCCCGGGTGTCAGGCACCCTCGCTACAGCACTGAATGTGTGTTTACAAATTTTCATTATTTTCAACAGGTTTAAAAAAATTTCCATGCAGTGCGAATTTACTAGTACCAAGTCATCCAGCCCAGAGGTGCGACTAATCATATGATTAAAATTTTTAATACCACGATTAATTTTGATTAAAATTTTTCATCGGTGCCCACCCGTAATTGAATAGCATATTGTGAAGGATAATCAGTCAAGAGTATCTGTTCAAAAGGATGATTGGGTCAACATTTTAAAAAAAACGGAAAAGCATGTGTCCAAAATGCATGCTGTGATTAAGTGTGATCAATCATGCGATTCAAATTTTTAATTGTTGCCCACTTATTATCTATCTATCTATCTATCGATAGATATATAGATAGATATATATGAAATTCAATGACTTGATTGCCCATGCATTAGGTTTTTAAAAGCTTTTGCTCCTTGGAGAGTACTGAATAATTGAGCTAGACTTTCAGAGTTATCCTGGCCTTATGGGCTCTTATTCATTTAGCAAAAGGGAAGTGCTCAAACATTGCTGTTTATTTCTCCTTAGAACATCTCTGAGATGCTTCCCTGGATCCTGTGCTATTGAAAGTCAGACTCTCTGGAAGATAAATTACAATAAGATCTGTTTTCTAGCTGCCTTCAAATTGCTCACATCATGGACCAACCTTCGAGGTCCTGCAACAGGTAAGAGGGTCTCTGACTCACGAGGGACAGGGGATCAGGAGAAAGGGGGTCTATGGAATCTCTGTTTTTGAATTATAAATGTAGAAGCATGTCTTGATTTCTCTCTAGGGGAAATATGAAGCGTCTGTTTTTTTATTTCATTGTCGGGGGAGGAAGATGTATAAAGATCGTTTGTTTCTTTATCTGGTGTGAGGGAGACTATTCTGATTACTCTCTCCCTTTGTCTACCAAGAAGAGAGAGTCTGTCCTTGATTTCTCTCTATAAGAGACAGGTAAGTGGTCTGTCCCTGATTTTCTAAGGCAAAATTAAGAGTATGTTTTATAACTTAATTTTACACCTAGGATGCTACAGTGTCTATTTTCAGGTTCTTTATGTGGGAAACTGAGGTAGAGCTGGAGGTTAGTTTCTTAGGGAAACACTGAGCTGTAAACTTAGAAAAAAAAATCAATCACAGCTGACAAGAAAACAATGTAAGTGGAAACTACTAAATAGCAGAAAGAGTGTGAATTTGATGAATATGTTGTAATTTTCTATATTAGTTGTCGTCAGTATGATGTGGATGTCTCTCTCCTTCTTGAATGAATAATGGAAATGCAGTAATATGGGAAAGAGGGTACAGTGGGATGAACAGACTGAATCCTCCCTGGTTTTGCAGTCACTTCATGCAGGGTTGCCAGGTGGAAATTTTTTTCCCACCCAAACGAGCCCAAATCCAGCCCAAAACCCGCCCAAACTCAAACCCCGCCCCTGACACCCCCCCCCCCGCGTCATCAACCCTGCCCCGCCGTCATCGGCCCCGCCTCCCCCATCATCGTCCGTCCGTCCCCCCCCCCCGTCATCGGCCCCTGCCCAGAAAGTCACTAACCCCGCCCAAAACGTCACTAACCCCGCCCCCCGCGGCCGAAAAAAACGCCTAAAAAAACACCCAAAAGACACAAAAGAAGCCCAAAAAACTGCAACCCGCCGCGGGCAAAAATTACCCACGGCGAGTCGCGGAAAACCGCCCAATTGGGCGGTAAAACCGCCCACCTGGCAACACTGACTTCATGTGGTAGGCAGGGGGGATGGGCTTTCCTCTTAAGCCCTGCAGTTAGTTGGTCCTACAGGGAGGGCTCTCTTTCTCCATGTAGTCAGTTCATGTTTTAAGGATCAAGGCCAGCACTGAGGGGAAAGGAAAGGTTTTTCTGGAGCCATATGGTAACCCTAGGCAGGGCAATTCCTCAGCGTTACACAGGGCCCCCTTGGCAGTGCCGTAGCGAGGGTGCCTGACACCCGGGGCGGGTCGCCACTGCGCACCCCCCCCCGGGTGCAGGGCACGGTACACCCCCCCGAAATGCACCCCCCCCCCCGAAACGCACCCTTACCTTGCAGTGGAGGGCAGGCGGGAGGGCCGATCCGCCCCCCAGTGCACGTCACTGGGAGCTGCATCGGCTCTGCTACTTCCCTGCTTTCTCTGCCCTGGAACAGGAAGTAACCTGTTCCGGGGCAGAAAGAGCAGGGAACCAGCAAGCCGACACCCCCCCCAGCGGCGTGCACCCGGGGCAGACCGCCCCACCGCCTCCCCCCCCCCCCCCCCCCTTCCTACACCACTGCCCCTTGGTGAAGTTCAATAACATTACTAAGGCAGAGCTTCAAGGACCTGGCACTAGCTAGGCCCTACTCTTTAGTATTGCCCTTGTTTTTTCAAAAGCAAACATGGGCGCTAAAGGCCATTAGCGCTGGATTAGCACCTGCATTTGCCTGTGCCCCAGGATCAGAACCAGCAAGTGCATGTAACAACACCCTCACCGGCTCTGAATGCTAATAGCATGCAAATGTATGCTAAACAGGCACATTTGTATTCCTTCATAATGCTTAGCGGGCAGCACACCAAACAAGGGCGCTGCTGCCGCCGTAAACCCTACACCAGCTCAGAGCTGGCGTTAGGGTTTACAAAGCATTGGGGAGGACTTGGGAGCCCTGTCCTGCATGCCATCTGCATGCTAGCAGAGGCCCCCCAGCCCCCCACATGAGATCTCTGACCCCCCCCCCCCCCCCCGTGCAAGAGACCCTTGACTCCCTCCATGCAAGAGACTGGGCCCCCCCCCAACAGAAGAGGCCTGGAGGTCCAATGGAGTGTTGTCCAGCATCACTCACTCACACCCTCTCTTCCCACTCCCTTCCTCTCACCAGGCTGCAGTCTTTTTTACTCATTCCAAAAGTACAAAGACTAGGGGACATTCAAGGAAGTTACATGGAAATACTTTTAAAACAAATAGGAGGAAATATTTTTTCACTCAATTAATAGTTAAGCTCTGGAACTCTTTGCCAGAGGATGTGGTAACAGTGGTTATCGTATCTGGGTTTAAAAAACGTTTGGACAAGTTCCTGGAAGAAAAGTCCATGGTCTGGTATTGAGACAGACATGGGAAAACAACTGCTTGCCCTGGGATTTGTAGCATGGAATATTGCCATGATTTGGGTTTCTGGCAGGTACTTGTGACCTGGCTTGGCCACTGTTGGAAACAGGATACTGGTCTGACCCAGTATAGCTACTCTTAAGTTCTTCCTTCCGCAGCCACTTTCCCCAAGTCTAACCTTCATTTGTGTTCCAAAAGTCACTGCCAGCAGCAGTAATTCACATATACTGCCCTACCACTGGTCCCAGCATCTTCTTTCTACTGCAGCCCGCCCTCTTTGATGTAACTTCCTGTTTCCTTAGGGGCAGGCTGCAGTAGAGAGAAAATGTCAAGGCTGGCAGCAGGGCAGTGACTTTTGGAATGCAAATGAAGGTTAGACTCGGGGGAAAGGAAGGAGATAGGTCGACCCCGGAGGGGGGGAGAGGAGGGGATGAAAGGAGAGGTGCCGGCCCAGGGTGGAGGGGGAATGGAAGAAGAGATGCCAGGAGAGGGATGTGGCAGCTGAAGCTCCAGAGCGAAGGAGATATGGACTCAGAGGAGGGGAGCGAAATCTGGCAAGATGCTGCTTCCTGAAAAGTGCCACCTGAGGCCACCGCCTCAGTTGGCTTAATTATAGGTCCACCCCTGCATACAATGGGTCTCTACCTGCATATCTATTTCATGCATATTCATTTTTGAGATCCTGGAAACCCAACTGGCTAGTTGTTCCTCCAGGAGAAGGTTGAAGTGCACTGCTGTAGATCTGTCAAGATACCCAGTTCTAAGAGGGAGATTTTAGTCCTGTCCTGGATTTCTGACAACCCTAACCTGATGCAGTATGGAATCTACAGCACTGATCTCAATGCTTGAATCAGGGACTACAAACACGACCCTAAACCGCAGATATAATTTCAAAAGCAGGACTGGCCAAAAAGTTTCCCTCCTGGAACTGGGTAACTTGGCAGCTTTGAAAAGTCCATGTGTGTTAATTTCAAGTTTCTGTTGATAGTGTCCTTTGTGAGAGTCCCTGTGTTGTACTGTATGTACTGACCCCCATATGGCCTTTTTTTCTTCAGAGAAGAATTAACGGAGTTGGAGAATGCCATGGTGACAATCATGAGGGTGTTTCATTTGTACTCCGGGTACCAGTGCAAGCTGAAGAAAGCGGATTTGAGCATGCTTATTAATAAGGAGCTCCCTCAGTTCATCCAGGTGAGACCTGAGTTACCTGCAGACTCTGGCAGACCTAACTACAGAGAGCTTCCAAAACGGATACATCATGTTATGGCTTGGTGCTACGCTATCAGCCCACAAGCTTTCCGCTTCTCTAGATGGGGTTCCAGACCCGGCACTAGCATACCGCGGCCAATATTTGAATTCCACAGGCAGTTTGTTTTAAACACTAGCTGTGGTGTTTAAAATTTTCATATATATTCAGCACAACTGTCCACTGATGCAGCAGAGCTGAAAATATGTATTCCACAGAGACAGGCGCTAGCTATTCAGTTAGCCAGTGATATTCAGCCACTATCTGTAAAGCTATGTGGTTTAAATTAGGACAGCCTTTTCCTAACTTAAACCTCCTAGCTGCCTGCACAACAAGCTGAATATTGCCAACTATCCGTCGAGTTAGCCGAAACGCCCACACTTCGGCCCAGCACTATCTTTGTAGTGCTGAAGTGGCCTATAAGAATTTCAGCGGCACCATCCATATAGTGCTCTGAAAGTTCACGGATAGGGCCAGGATAGAGTACTTATCCAGAGAGTGGCTACCACTATCTGGAGAAGTGCTTTTGAATATCAGGCCAATTGTCTTTGCAACTGGAGCAGACGCCTGTGCTCACTACCTTAGTGCCTAGAGCAGGCCTGAGGGCTTGAGTGCTGTACCATAGGGATGTTCCAGGTCTTCATGAGTTCTGCTTCTTGGAGATCCTTTGCCTCAGACTTGTGTAAGGGCTATATTATTTATCCATATTTAATGTACATATGACAGGAAATGTGAAGGGATTGACACACACCGCCTGCCTAGCTGTTCCCATCTTTGCTTATGCTGTTCCTATACCTTTTTCAGGAAATCCATGACCCCCAGGTCTTGGACCAGCTCATCGCAGATCTGGACATCAATGGAGACTCGGAAATTGATTTCCAGGAGTACTCTACCCTGATTGCTATGGTGACGGCTGCCTGCCAACAGTTCTTTTCCCAGAAAGAAAGCCAGTAGAGTCTACACTTCATCAAAGAAGACTAATGACAGGACTCTTACTGTAATCTCCTCTGTTGGTGGAAGACAAAGAAGAACAGCAACCATAAGAACAGAACAGACAACAGGATTCCACACTGTTCCCCAAACCCAATCACCTTCCATTAAAAACCCATCAAAGAATCTCCAAGGAAGATAGATATCTCGTTACTGAACATGCACCCTCCCCATCCCCACCCCCTGGCACACTCCTCCAGTTCTACCACTCGTATCCTAAAGCCAAGACTCCTCCAGGGACACTCATCTGCCTCTCCCTCACTCCATAGAGCCAAGACTTCCCTAGGCACACCCTTCTACTCCCCCAGGCACACCCCTCTACCTCTCTCCTTAGAGCCATAATTTTCCCAGGCACACTCTTCTACCTCTTTCCTTAGAGCCATGACGCCCCTAGGCACACCTCTCTACCTCTTTCCTTAGAGCTGTGACTCCCCCAGGCACACTCACTCTCCTTCTCTCATTTGTACCAAGGCTGTCACTGATTTACCTCATCCTCCCTTCTCTGTCCAGTTCTTCAGTCTTAACAGATAGTGTCTGTACATTTCACTTCCTGACTTTCAGGATCATTTCTTAGCCATTGATTAAAATGATGTTGCTGAAGATGGAGTCAGCTGTGCTTCCCAACCTTAACCTAGGGCATTTTTAACCACTTATGGGCCCTGGGTAAACTTCTGGAGATAGAACCCCTTTTTTTCATTTTGCCTCTGAATCACCATAATCTTTTTTTTCTCTGTCATATCAAACATCTTGGGATAGAGATGTACCCAATCTCGAAGACAAAAACACAAGAGGCAAGTGCAGCACAAAAAGCTAGGGAAAAGGGAAGAGTGCACACTAAAAAAATTAAAAAATGAAGCTCTGTGTTAAAAAAAAGTGTATTTATTGACTTTAGGTGATCATATAAAACCCAACATGATTCACTGATAGGCTGCATCAGGGGTTGATGAGCAAACTAAAAACATATATAACTAAAACAAAACCCTGATTAAAACATGAGGTACCCGGTCAAAAAAGCCCCCCCCCCCAAAAAAAAAAAAAAAATAGCCCCCAATATAACAGGCACTGTCAAAACAGCCTGCCCACAATCTGGACCCTGACAAATTAGCCCCCCCCCCCCACCCCGACAAAATGACCTGATCAGGCTGCCCAGAATATGACCACTGACAAAGTAGTCCAAACAGTACCTGACAGGGGGAGAACTTACCTTGCAGCACACTGCAAGAGGATCTGCCTTTTACTTGTAGAGGATCCCTGTATTTGAGGAGAACTGATCACCCCCCAGAAGTCTTGTGCCTGCCTTGTCTCTGCCATATCCCGCCTTTGCAATAACAGGAAGTAGCAGTAGAGATAACAGTTCCGGGGGTTGGCTGGTGATAAGTTTTCCTCAAATAGGATCCTTCACAAGTAAAAGTCAGGCGGATCCTCTATACAAGTCAGGCTATATTTTCATGCAGCGTTCCGCAAGATAAGTTCTCCTCTTGTCTAGTACCCTGCTACATACCATTTCACAAACAGGGAGCATAATAGATGCTTTACCCTTGGAACGAAAGGGCTCCTCCTGACTCAGGAGTCACAAGAAAAAGAATATCTCTGCTAACGAAAGTGCCATGAGATTCTATTTCTGTTCTCTGACCTATCGAGTACAGGTTTTATATATTTATATTTACTCAGTTTTCCTCATGGAACAGTCAAACATTACTTTTTTTTTTTGGGGGGGGGGGGCAGCAGAATGACTTTCTATTTGCTTTTTCCATGCTGTCTTTTTGTAAGGTCATCAGTTTTTCCAAGCGTTCCCCTCTGCAAAGCATGTCCTTTCTGCAGTTTTTTTTAATCCTTTCTGTTCTTGTCCTAATGGGTCATGTCTCTGCTTCTCAGATCACTTGATAGTTTTGTCACCATCTGTTGAATTTATTGTTCAAGGGCATCACAGATGCACCCCGTCAATCCTCTGTTAGGGTGATTTTAAAAGGCAATTCTATATGTAGAGCGGTATATAAAGTTCAGAAATAAGCTATTAAAAATTTTCCCTCCAGATGTGCACATAAGCTTGTACACACACAGCATCTACACACATAAATTAATCTAGAACATTGTGTGTGAAAAAAAGCAGATGTAAATATATGCACTTTTTATTTTTGTCAAGGGGCTATTTTGTCAGAGCTATTTTGTCTGGACTGTTATGCCGGGTGCTAAAACATGAATATACATACCAATGATAAATATAGCTAAACAGAGTAAAACATGCATAATAAAGGCATATTTAAATATTTAAAATGCTCCCCCCCCCCCCACCATTTTTAAAAAGATGGAAGGCTGCTTGTATCACCTCCCAAATTAGTACTCACCAACCACCCGCAATTTAGAGAGAGATAAAAGACTATGAGGGCCAGCATATGAGAAAAGCAATTCTTTAATTTCTTTACCAAGTATATTGATACAATTAATATTTTCTCATGGGAGGATACAACTACTGCATAGATATGCTAGCTGTATCTATCACTCCCACATATAGAACTGAGACAGCTATTTTTATACACTTGTATTTAACAATGATTTACAAGCCTTCAATAAGTTATCTTACTCAGGATCATCTAGTCTTCTTTCAATGCCATCTGGTCTCTCTCACCTGTTAAACCACATTCCCATGTCTGTTTATGGTCTCCTCCTTTCCCAGGCCAGTTTGCCTGCAAGAACATCATATCAGATCATAGGTTCCTGGGCCTCACGATTTATGGCCTTTGCCCTTTGACTCTGCTCTAGGGTGCATAACTATGCTTATTATCTATAGTGTTTACTTAGGTGCCAGTAGATTATGAGCTCTGATTAAGTAAAGAGGTCAATTAATAGATACTCAAACACTTAGGCCTGTCAGCCTATATGTTCTGTTAGGCTTTAGCTCTTACTGGCCTTAACCATGGCTCATATTTAATAGTTCATAACTGTACCCATAATATACACCCCCCACATGGCCACATGGTAAGTGCAATCTTACTTCATGGAGGGACACCATTTATTTTTTTGGCCAACCCGCTGCAGTAAAAAGGGCTTCAACACACTGCAAAAACAGCCCCCATTGCTAGTGCAGGACCCCTTTTACCACAGCTTAGTAAAAGGGCCCCTAATTGAAAGTGACTGCTGTGAAGCCCAGGAGTCATTATTAAGATGGACTTGGGAAAATCCATTGCTTAGTTCTAAGATCAGCAGCATAAAATCTGTTTTACTCTTTCAAGTACTTGTGACCTGGATTGGCCACTGTTGGAAACAGGATAGGTGTCTTGTTTGATCCTTGCTCTGTCTCAGTATGGAAAGGCTTATGTTCTTATGTAACTTTGTTAAAACTTAAAATCCTTCACTATGCAATAATTGTATCTACTTTAATGCTCACTCTTTGATTTGGGCATTTACATTCCTGTGATCTTACATTAGGAACAATATGAACAACAATATATATGTTTTATTCTAGGAAGACACTTTGTTATTGAATGGGGATAAATGTCTCTTTTTTGTGGAGAATATATGCTATATAAAGTCATGATATGTTATTATTTCTATGCAAGTTAAATATTTCAATATGCCCTTATTATGCATGTTTTGCTCTGTTTTTATTTCTGTTTTAATGTTGGCATGTGTATTCATATTTTAATCTTTCGTCTGTCCCAGTATAGCAACACATTATTTTTTAGTTTGTGCATCAGCCTGTCAGCGAAACATGTTGGATTCTATGTGATCACCTAAAGTCAAGAAATATAATTTTTTAACACAGAACTCTGCATCTCTGCCTCTTCCACCCCCCACACACATACATGAGTTTCTTAAGCCCCTGTCTCTCCATCCAACATCTCTTTTGCTGCTTCTCCCTCTCTCTCTCTCTCTCTCTCTCTCTCTCTCTCTCTCTCTCTCTCTCTCTTTCTCTCACTTCCCCGGGTCCATCCAGCATCTCTGCCTCTTCCCTTCCCCTCCTCCCCCTCCGATGCCTTACATTCAACAGCTGTAACAATTCAAGCAAACGGCATCTGATGACTCCAGATCTTTCCCGTCCCTTGACTGTGTCCCGCTTGCAGGATGCAGCCAAGGGAAAGGAAAGCCCCAGAGCAGGTCAGAAGCTGCCTGCTTGAATCGTTGCAGCTGCTGAATGTAAGGCATCGTTTCAGCCTCGGGAGGGGAAGAGGCAGAGATGCTGGATGGACCCGGGGAAGTGAGGGGGAGGTAGCAGGAGAGACCCCAAACAGACCCGGGGAATGGAGAGAGAGATGCTGGCATTTCTAGGGAAATGGACAAAAAAATGGCTTTTCTGTTACCAGTTTTGAGGGTCTGATGGTAGCCAGCCTGGCTGTTGAAATACTGGCCAGGCTGGTTGAAAACCAGCCAGCTGGCAACCCTACTGCCTATGCCTCTACTACCTACATGTGACTCCCAGTTGCTTACAGACACTACATTCAAGCAAATCAAGTTCATCTTGGAGCCTTGCAGAGCTGTGTGTGAAAACCCAAGTGGTGGCCAGACAGTGATTGTTATCTGGCAGGAGACAAAACTTTATGTCTGGATCCTGACCTGAGACAAACTGGATATACTGTTTGTATTGAGAGACAGTAGTGCATGCCATAGCCTTGCCGAAGCATGCCACAAGAGGCCAATTCCTGTTTATGCTTATTTTCTTCCTATCTGTTGTGATGTGAACATGATTCTCCTCAACTCCAACACATTAATAAAGTAGTTTATATTCGCCTTTAACCTGCTGTGTGGCTCTATTTATCAGGGCTCCAGGCCCATCTTCATCCACAATCCCACATCCCCCTTCTCATCCTATCCAGTGCACTCCTCCCTCTCTCCAATCTGAGCCCCTTCTGACCCTCTTCTTCTTTGCAAGGGCAATTGGCCACCTGGGGCTCTCCCATCCACTCAGTGCTGCTGGCCCCATCACAGACAGTAAGAGCTGTGCTTGATTGCACATCATCATCTGCTGCCACAGGGTCAGTCTGATGGGATGAGCCCTGAAATCTCACAGATCATTGCCAGACTGGCTCCACAGCATCAGGAGATGAGGTGTATTTACCGTGTTTCCCCGAAAATAAGACACCGTCTTATATTAATTTTTGCCCCCCAAAATGCGCTAGGTCTTATTTTCAGGGGCTGTCTTATTTTTCAGGGAAACATCAGGGTTGGCTCGGGGTTGGCCCGCCTGCTCTCCGTCGCTCCCGGAACTAACCTTAAACACCTCCTTTCACCTTCGCAGCAAGCAACAGCAGGGCAGGCTACTCCTTCCTTCCGTGTCCCGCCCTCGCCTGATGTAACGTTCGTGAGGGCGGGGCACGGAAGGAAGGAGTAGCCTGCCCTGCTGTTGCTTGCTGCGAAGGTGAAAGGAGGCGTTTAAGGTTAGTTCCGGGAGCGACGGAGGGTGGGTGGAGGGGGGGCCCGGCGACCTCGGGTGGGGGGGGGCAGCCTGGGGGCGGCAGCCCTGCTTTCAAACAAAAATTTGCTAGGTCTTACTTTCGGGGGAGGCCTTGTATCTACCAATTCAGGAAAACCTCTACTAGGTCTTATTTTCGGGGGATGTCTTACTTTCGGGGAAACAGGGTAAACAGGACCTGGCCCGATCAGTTGAGGTTGCAGGCCTTTTTTTTTGGCAAGGGGGGATGCTTACCACTTCCTGGCCGCTTTCACTTATGGGTCCTTTGTTATGCAGGGCCTCAGGCAGTTGCCCCTTTTGCCCATAGATAAAAGCAGCTCTGTCTTAACCTGTACAGTTATGAAAGTCATTGAGCAGATACAGGCTATATTGTAAAATCAGGCTGTCCTATCCGCTCACTCCCTGCACACCCTACTCCTCTTTATCCACCATTTTACATAGTGGGAAATACTGAAAGCAGGAAAGTCTCCTGCCCAGTCAAATCGCCCATGCAGGGCTACCCACTGATATTTGGTGGCACTTAACCGGATAATGCCACTGAATATATTATCAGTACTAACCACCTAAGCTGAAACCGGCTATTCAATGGGTGGTCTGGGACAGACTTGGCAGTTAATTGGTTAAATACTGATATTCAGAGTGAGCAGGGTAGCTGAAGTGTTACTTTATTTATTTATTTATTTATTTTATTTTAAATCATTTTTATTAACGGTAACATAGCAGATTCAAATCTCAAGAACTCCACAGATACAATATATCATCATCGTACCTAATATCACCATACAGTTTTATCTTTAAACCAGGAGAGGAGGAATGAAGCTGTGTTAGCACTACCAACAGTGGAACAGGGTTGTGTCAAGTGGTTTTCTGGAAATAAACTGATTAAAGAAAAATTGACTTGGAGAATCTGTCAGTGCCTTCTGGTTTTGTTACTGAACTCCTGATAAAAGACAGATGATATGAAGAAGGAAAAGGAACTGTAACCTCACTGGTTTCCTCTACTATTGTGGAGTAAGCGGATTAGGAAGGCCTTCTGATCATGGCATAGGACTTTGGTTACTCCCTGGGGAGGCAAGCCAAGCAGGCAGGGCCGTGCCAAGGGTCTCTGGTGCCCCCCTGCAGACTATCAGTTGGTGCCCCCCCCCCTCCCCGCTTCTTCATTAGATGTTGCTCTCCTGAGAAAGCACTGTCTTTATAAAGAGGCTTTTCAGTGGGACTTAGCCTATTAAAAACTATTAGCATAATTAGGAATGGCCAGCCCTTGTAACTGCAGAGACCTAAGCTTTGATTATGCATGTTCCTGTCTTTGTTACAGTGGGGGGGGGGGGGGTCTCTTCATCCCATTTACACAGTCTGACCTCCCTGGCTCACTGGGAGCCCAGTCTCTTGGAGACTGCTATACATTGCAAAATAAGATAGCAGATGTAAATTCTCAAAGTGGACATATTCCAAACACTAAAATGGAAATAAAACGATTTTTTTCTACCTTTGTTGGCTGGTGACTTTCTTTTTCTGATCATGCTGGCCCAGTATCTGATTCTGTTGCTGGTATCTGTCCTCTTAACTCTGTTTCCAGGGCTTCCTTTCCACTGTATGTATCCCTCATTGATAAGTCTCTGACTCTAAAGTTTAGCAATTTCATTAAAGCAAAATGTATTTTCAAATATCACAAACTCTCCCTATCCAAGCAGAATGTTTTATATAAAAACAAACACAAAAAAAGCAATCAGATTTTTACTTACCAGATATTCTACACTATACGTCAGCTAAACTTCCTCAGCCAATTAAATGGATTTTAGCTGTAGCTATGATAATTATGTACACATCATTGCAGTCATGCCCTCCTCTCAGTGTACATGCTCAAAAAACAAAAACTTTGAACCACTTACAGATAACAATTACACTATTTATTTTTTATTTCTCCCCAGTTTCACTTGCACACCTGCCTCCAAACCTGTTCTCTTTAATTTGAATGTTGTTCCAGCTCACCCTGAATGAAAGTTGTTCACACACCAAAGCCATAAATAGCTGCTGGTTGTACTCTTTGAAGCAGCTTTAGCAGAGCAGCGTGTCTGTCTCAGCACTGCAGGGCTACCTTCACTTCCTGATGCGGGAAGGGCAGGGGAGAGAGGAGAATCACAACTTCAGGTAAAAGATTTTGCAAGTGAGTGGCGCCCTCTAGAGGTCGGCGGCCCCCTGCATTGCTTACCTCGCTTACCGTGTCAGCACGGCCCTGCAAGCAGGAGTCACCTGGGTCCTGGCTGGAAGGGAGATCTGGGGTGGCATGGGTGGTGGCAGTGGTGGGATCATGTGAGCAGGGTAGCTGATGTGTTACTTTAAACCAGGAGAGGAGGAATGAAGCTGTGGTGGCAAGTGGTTTTCTGGAAATAAGTTGATTAAAGAAAAATTGACTTGGAGAATTAGCGTCTTCTGGTTTGTTACTGAACCCCTCCTGATGGAGGCAGATGGCACAAGGAGGGGAAAGGAACTGTAGCTGCACTGGTTTCCTCCACTGTTGTGGAGTGGGTGGGCTGGGGGGGCCCTCTGATCACAGCATGGGGCTTCAGCCACTCCCTGGGGGGGGCAGGCCAGGCCTATGCTGCCCCAGGTCTCCCTTCTAGCCAGGGCCCAGGTGACTCCTGCTTGGCTTGTTTCCCCAGGGAGTAACTAAAGTCCTATGCCATGATCAGAAGGCCTTCCTAATCTGCTTACTCCACGATAGTAGAGGAAGCCGGTGAGGTTACAGTTCCTTTCCCTTCTTCGTGCTGTCTGTCTTTTATCAGGAGTTCAGTAACAAAACCAGAAGGCACTGACAGATTCTCCAAGTCAATTTTTCTTTAATCAGTTTATTTGCAGAAAACCACTTGACACAACCCTGTTCCACTGTTGGTAGTGCTAACACAGCTTCATTCCTCCTCTCCTGGTTTAAAGTAACACTTCGGCTACCCTGCTCACATCAGCTTTTTTTTTTTTTTATCAATTTATTTTTATTGAAAGAAAACAAATGATTACAAACTACTTAGAACCAAGCTGAAATACAGAAAAACCACCCCTCACCCCCTGTCCACCCCCCACCCCCAGAATCCAACCCAAAAGAAAATAAACTAGGGACACACTGTGACTCTGCAGTGTCCGCCTTACACATTTAACCAACCAACCAACCCCCCCAACCCTCCTGCTCAACAGCAACAAATAAAAGAGCAAGATGAGGCCACTTTTCCTTGTCAGGGTCATAACGACCACGAACTCTGTATGTCCAGTTCATGAACATGAGCCACTCTTGCCAACCAGTCCACCTCTGTAGGTCCAGAAGATGTCTGTTTCTGATTTTCAGCCTTTAACTGGTAAAGTTAAACTGGCCAAATAGAAGTGCACAAATAGCAGTCTTATCTTTGACTGGTTTAACTTAACAGGTTAATGCTGAATATCAACGCTTAACCGGTTAAGAGCCAGCCATCTGTATATATCTGAGTATTTAATGCTGTTTACGGACATGACCCAGCATTAAATATCAGAGCATAAAGCCGCCAGTGATAAAAACATTGCTGAATATAATCATATAAAGGGTTGGATTAACACTATATCAGGCCCCTTCTGTGTTACCACTACTAATTATTTCTATAGCACTACTAGATATATGCAGTGCTGTACACATTATTTTATTTATTTTAGTCACATTTGTACCCCGCGCTTTCCCACTCATGGCAGACTCAATGCGGCTTACATGGGGCAATGGAGGGTCAAGTGACTTGCCCAGAGTCACAAGGAGCTGCCTGTGCCTGAAGTGGGAATCAAACTCAGTTCCTCAGTTCCCCAGGACCAAAGTCCACCACCCTAACCACCAGGCCACTGTTGGATTATTTGTAGTAAATAATTAGCAGATTTTAGTACACACAGCTTCAGCTTTAGAAATGTTAATTTCTTTCTTCATCTCTCTCTCATTCACCCCTGAATAATTCACTGCTGAGTCACTTTAAAGTTGAAGTAACAAAACATCTGTTTACTCACAGTTTGTAGTTAGATTATAATCAGACAGGCTTATATATACATATTACTATACATTTGTATTATCAGCTCCTTCCATGTGCTTAGATGGTAATGGATGCTCACACCACCATAGATCCTCTCAGGTTAGGAGAGATCATGAGCTCCATGTGCTCCATGTGCTGCATCTGCTGCATCTAACTGTGTCTGACCCCACAGGAAGTTGCATAGCTGTGTGACCTCTCTAAGTAATTCACATCAGAGGTCACAGAGTAATCACAGAGAAATAATAGGTGACAGGCAATGCATGCAAAATACAATTACATTCCAACAAACCCCTTCTCATGCATAACTGTCATGCAATTATTTATTCATACAAAGTCCAAGCTTTATACGCAGATTCACAAAACGTTCTCTGGGTAACGGTTTGGTCATGATGTCAGCTGTCATCTCACTGGTGTGACAATAGTGTAGACTGATGACCCCTTCTTTCGCCAACTCTCGCACGTTGTGGTATTTCGTTGCGATGTGCTTGGTGCGTGACTGAACCTTGTCATTCTGTGACAGTCGGATGCAGCTCTGATTATCTTCCATTATCTGGATTGGTCTCTTTTCAGCTATTCCGAAATCCAGCATAAGTTTTTCAATCCACATCAGTTCTCTGCACGCTTCCGATACAGCCACGTATTCAGCTTCTGTAGAAGACAAACTCACAATACTTTGTTTATGACTGGCCCATGAAATTTGTACATTTCCATACATAAACACATATCCACTTGTGGACTTATAATCAGAATGATCCCCTGCCCAATCTGAATCACAGTAACATATTAGTTTTGGATTACTATTGGCTGAAATCTTTAATTTACAATCAATGGTACCCTTTAAATACCTTACCATCCTTTTAACTGCAGTCCAATCTGATTTGGTAGGTGAGCTGACCCTTCTGCTCAAAATTCCTACTGCATTTGCTATATCAGCCCTGTATGTGGTAGCTAGATATAAAAGCTTACCTATGGCTGATCTATATTGGATGTTATCTGGTAAAGGTTCTCTTACTGTTTCATCCTTCAGAAAATCAGTGATCATGGGAGTGCTTACAACTTGGGCATCTTGCATACCTAAACTTTCAATAAGCTCATTTATTTTCTGCTTCTGGCTTAGAAGATAAGAACCATCATTTTGTTTCTCAATTTCTATACCAAGATAGTATGACACATTACCAAGTTCTTTTATCTCAACATTGAGGTTTAAATATTTTACAATGTCCTTGTACTCTTGCTCACTTTTGCTTGCAATGAGCAGATCATCAACAAAAGCCAAAATGTATGCATATTGTCCATTTGTGCACCTAGTGTACAAGCATTTATCTGCTTCACCTTGCTTAAATCCTAAATTTGTCAATATTTCATGCAATTTGTCATTCCAACATTTTGCACTTTGCTTTAATCCATAAAGACCTTTGTTTAATTTACACACTAGCTGTCTTTGTTTTGTATTTATGAAACCTGTTGGTTGTTCCATGTACAAGTCTTCAGTTATATCTCCGTGAAGAAACGCTGTTTTCACATCAATGTGGTTGACTTGCATGCCTTTTGAGACTGCAATGCTCAGAAGTGTTCTGATTGTCGTGTGTTTCACTACAGGTGCAAACACTTCATCAAAATCTTCTCCATATTTTTGAAGATATCCCTTTGCCACTAATCTGGCTTTATACCTCTCCACTTTTCCTTGTGCATTCCTTTTTAACTTGAATACCCATTTGCATCCTATAGCTTTCTTGCCAGGAGGTAATTTTGTAAGAATCCAAGTATTATTTTTATCCAATGCATCAATTTCTTCTTGTGCAGCTTTATGCCATTCAGCAGCTTCTTCTGCTGGCATTTTCTCAATCTCATCCCATGTTAAGGGCTCTTGAGCTTCTGCTGACTTTGTTAGGTAAGACAGTCTTGGGGGTGGAACACCTTTGTTTTCCCTGGATGAGCGTCTGACAACAGGTTGGTCTGACCTTTCCGCATCCTCTAAATCTGAGAGTCCTTCTCCAATTGATTCCCCTTCTCCAACTGTACTGTCTTCTTCAATGATCCTTTCTGTGTCTGCTTCCTCTGCCTGTTCCTCGTTAGATACAGGTGAGTTGCTTTCAGACATCTGCCTTGGTATGGCATTTATATACACTGGCATGTCTATTATGGTTCTAGTTTCATATTCTGGATGATAAGGCTCATCTGGGATAATCCAGCCTTTATCAACCCTTTTGTTTTCATCAAAATATGTAACATGTCTTATGCCAACAATGCCAGTTTTCAGATTCAAAATTCTATATCCTTTGTGTCCTGGAGCATAGCCAACTAAAATGCCCCTTTCTGTTGTGGAATCCAGCTTATGCCTTCTTTGCTTTGGTTCATGAGCATATGCTGTACTTCCAAATGTTCTTATGTGTGACAGGTTTGGCTTCCTACCATGCCATGTCTCATGTGGTGTGCGCTCAGCGCCTTTAGTTGGCATTCTGTTTTGTAGGTACACTGCTGTGAGAATGGCTTCCCCCCATAGTCTTTTAGGGAGATTGCTATCTGACAGCATACATCTGGTCATTTCCACAAGTGACCTAAATTTTCTCTCTGCAACAGAATTTTGCTCTGGTGTATAAGCTACTGTTGTGATATGCTGAATGCCTTCTTGTTCTAGAAATGTGCGCATGCTTTGTGAAGTGAACTCACCACCATTGTCGGTCTGAAGAACCTTTGGTTTTCTTTCAAATTTATTGCTCACCATGGCTACGTATTTCTTCAGCATGTCTGTGACTTGACTTTTCTCTTTCAGCAAATAGGCCACACAATATCTAGAGAAATCATCCAAGAATATTAGCACAAATCTGTTATTTCCCAATGATGGGATATTAAACGGTCCACATAAGTCACTGTGTATTAAGTCCAGCACTTTATTACTCCTATTTCCTGTGTATGCAGGAAATGAGGGTCTCACACCTTTTTGAGTAACACAGTCTATGCATTTCTCCATTTTACCAGCATCTGCACTTATCTGAATGCCGGTGGCCAGTTGCTTACTGTAAAGATCCTGGATCACCTTAGAATCACGATGTCCCAGGCGGCTGTGCCAGATTTCCAGACTACATTTACCATCATTCTTCCTTACTTGCGCTATATGTGAGGCTTCACCTGAAATGTTCAGCTTATAAACATCATTATGCATAAAAGCTTCAGCATACACTTCATCATTTTTAGAGATTGTGCACTTACTGTTTTCAAAATGAATCGCAAATCCCTTCTTATCTAATGTAGATACACTAAGCATATTGCAAACTGCTTGGGGAATATACAAGACATCACTTACAGGAATTTCTTTAACTTCATTAGACACTTTGCATTTTAAGAATCCAATACCTTTTGCTTGGATCTTAGCAGTCCCTGCGTTTGCAGTTTTAAGAATACCTTCCTCTGGACACATTTCCTGAAAGAAATCCTTACAATTGGTTAAATGGCATGTGCTCCCCGAATCCAAAATCCAAGTACTTTCATTTGAATTATTATTTACCATAGTCAAAGATTTTTCTGCCATTAGAAAGCCCTTGTGTTTATCTTTGTCCTTCATACATTTCCTGGTTTGAAAATTCTTTAGTTCCATTGGCTTAGGTGAGCTAGAGGGAGTGTTTTGTGTTTCCTTACACCATTTAGATACATGTCCCTCCTTTCCACATGAGTAGCAAATCAGCTTGCCCTTGGGTGGAGTTTTCCCATAGCTCCGCCTTCCTCTGTTCTTTGCCAAGAAATTTGTTTCATTTCTCTCTGACTTGCTTTGAGAACACATCTCCTCAGAATCATTTATTATGCATTCCTGCCTTAGTTTTGATGTTGCCTGTTCAAAAGATTGCCCTTCAATGGCCTCATTTACAGACCTAAAAACATCAAACTTCTTTGATAGTGAGGTAAAAAGAAATGCTCTTTTCAATGCATCACACATGGGAATTCCAGAAAGTTCTAATTTTTGAAATGAAGACATAAGATGCATAATGTGATCATTACATTTACTTTTATCCCTTAATTTGGTTTCATTCAACTCTGCCAACCAAATTGGTTGCTGCTTTGCATATGTAGTTGCATACATAGTTCTCAGTTTATATAAAATGTCCTTTGGTGTATCTTTTCCCTCCACTAATATGGCTTGTTTCTCTGAGAGAGCTTCCAAAAGCATGCACTTCACATAATAGTTTGCATTGTCCCATTCAGCCATATTTTCAGCTGTTCTGTCTTGGTCTAAGCATATATTTAATCCTTTTGCTCGAAGGAGACATATGAATCTTAGTTCCCACTGCCGATAATTAAACTCAGTTAATCTAGGCACCTTGAGAGAATAGAAAAATGGTGAATTTCTTCCTTCAGCCATTTTCTTAGCCTTCTGTCTGCTGTGTGGGGGGAGAGAGAGACAGACTGAATCTTTCCTTTAAAACTTAAGAGAAAAATGTGGCCTTTTTTTCTGCCTGGTAATATTTCTCTTCTTTTTCAATTCCTGGACCCTGGGCCCATAACCCTTTTGTTGGATTATTTGTAGTAAATAATTAGCAGATTTTAGTACACACAGCTTCAGCTTTAGAAATGTTAATTTCTTTCTTCATCTCTCTCTCATTCACCCCTGAATAATTCACTGCTGAGTCACTTTAAAGTTGAAGTAACAAAACATCTGTTTACTCACAGTTTGTAGTTAGATTATAATCAGACAGGCTTATATATACATATTACTATACATTTGTATTATCAGCTCCTTCCATGTGCTTAGATGGTAATGGATGCTCACACCACCATAGATCCTCTCAGGTTAGGAGAGATCATGAGCTCCATGTGCTCCATGTGCTGCATCTGCTGCATCTAACTGTGTCTGACCCCACAGGAAGTTGCATAGCTGTGTGACCTCTCTAAGTAATTCACATCAGAGGTCACAGAGTAATCACAGAGAAATAATAGGTGACAGGCAATGCATGCAAAATACAATTACATTCCAACAGCCACTCCATTATATACAGGTACTTCCTCTGTCCTTAGTGGGCTCAGAATCTAAGTTTTTGTAGGTGAGACAATGGAAAGTGAGAGTGACTTGCCCAGGGTCATAAGGAGCTGCATTGTGAATTGAACCCAGGTCTCCAGGATCAAAGCCTACTGTACTAACCATTAGGCTACTCCTCCACACTTACTTCACCTCCCTGTGGAATAGAAGTGCAGCCAATGGCAGGCCTGAGCTGACCTGGGCCACTTGACTTTCACCTCAGGCCCACCCAGTAGCCAGCACACCATTCGTGTACCTGGCAGGGATCCTCAAACCCCATCAGCTGAAGACATCTGAAGTCTGCCACCCCCCAGTCAGCAAAGCAAAGCAGTCGGAAGCACTTTGCACTAGTGAAGACAGCACAGTGGGCATGCTCATTTCTCACGTATGAACTGAGCATGCCCACAGTGCTGGTGACACACTCCAGATGTCTTTGGTTGGCAGGGCTTGGGGTTCCCCACCAGCTAAGGTTTTTAAATTAAGTTTGTTAGAGGAGCAGGGGAAGAGGATGAGAAGAGAAAATGGGTGCTCACTCCCCACCAAATTCCTTTCTGGCTACACTACTTTCATGAAGTCACATTCTTTCTGTGCCTCCACCCCTCTGGACCTTCATTCACAGCCTGTTTCTCAGTTCACTTCTCTTGATGTGGCCTGAGGAAAACTGCAGGGGCAAGTTGTGAGTGAGCACAGAAGTGGCAGTACCAAGCTAGTGGTTACAGCAAGGAGGTTTGATAGCAGGAGATGGCATGAGCCTATCTGGCCCATTAGGTGGGCTGAAGCCAGTAGGCAGAGCCTGTTGCCCTATCAATTTCATTGTTTTGGGTGTACCAATATGGTGGTGGCTACACTGGTGAGAATTAAAATTTCCTTGGGTGGATTAGTTGGAGACCAGCTTCAGCCTTGTGACATCATACCCAGTGTACCTGAATGTAACTCACTTTGAGCTACTACTGAAAAAGGTGTGAGCAAAATCTAAATAAAACAAAGAAACATAATGCTGTCTTCTGTTATCAAACCTCCTTGGGTTACAGCAGATGGCCAAAAACCTGAGAAGCCAGATTCTGCATCCAACTTCTCTGAAGCTCCTTGAGACTTTGGTAAGTGCTTTTCGCCCTCCATTGCTTCAGGAAAGGAGGCGGGCCCATTGGACCACCAGGGACTATTTTTTTGTTCTTAATTCAGTTTGGATCAGGGAGGGGAGGGGGAGAGGAAGGAGGCTAGTCATGTAGGAGGGGGCAATCAAGTCAGGGCAGTATTGTTAGGGAGGGAACTGGTCCTGTTGAGGGGGGGGGGGGGGTGTGCCAGTCATGGGGTTGAGAGGGTGCTGGAGGGACATTATGTATGTTAGTGGAGTAAAAGGGAGAGAGATGGGACTGATGCTGACTGCAGTGGCTCTATGTGAGCTTCAGACCTGGTGAGGGGTTTCTGGTGCTGAACCCCTGTGGCAGACAGCGCACAGCCCTGCATTGTGGCGGGGTAGCTGATAAGCACTTTAGCATTTCAATATGCCGTGTGCTGATATCTACCGTGGGAGTAAACCTCAGCACAGAAACCTTTTTAACATGCAGCAGCCATTATTAAACTGCTCATTAAGGGCACACTGCAGCCTTCGATAGGTTTCTGCATTGCCCCCAAGTGAGCCCCTGCTTTAGTTCACTTCCTCCTGTATAATGGCCCTCTATGTGCTTATCCCAGATTTTTATGAATTACTACATTTGCCTCCAGCACCTCCCCTGGGAGGCTGTTCCATACATTTACCACCTATTTTTAATGAAGAATGGTTTGCTAATATTATTCCTGAGTCCACCCTCTCTGAAGAACTTATTCTAAAGTTTCCTTTCACTGAAGAACGCTTGTTTCGTGTGTTTTTAAATACTTCTAAGGTATGTTAATGTCTCTATCATATCCCTATCTCTGCCCCCTCCTGTAAGCTGGGCCGCCGAGAGGGGGGGACAGGGGGGACAAAAGTCCCGGGGCCCGGGCCTCCAGGGGGACCCAGTGCCGCCGCCTGGCCCGCCCTCCGTCACTCCCAGAACTAACCTTAAGCCTCCTTTCACTTCGCAGCAAGCAGCAGCAGGTCAGGCCACTCCTTCCTTCCATGTCCCGCCCTCGCCTGACGTAACGTCCGTGAGGGCGGGGCATGGAAGGAAGGAGGAGAGGTCTGCCCTGCCGCTGCTTGCTGCGAAGTGAAAGGAGGCTTAAGGTTAGTTCCGAGGGCCCGGCCCGATAGCGGGTGGAGGGGGGCCTGGCGACCTCGGGTGGGTGGGCTGCGGGGGGCCCAGCGACCTCAGGTGGGCGGTGACCTCGGGTGGGGGAGGCCAGGGGCGGCCTTGTCCTGGGCCTGGCTCCGGCGGCCCTGCCTGTAAGATAAACACATCCAAATCATTTGTTTCATTGAGCTTTTTATAACACAGACTCTAGTCTACACGGTTTTGGTGACCGTGGCCCTTTCTGAACTGCTTCTTTTCTGTTGTTTTCATGATGACATCTCACCACACCAGTGATTTATACAAGGGCATTATCCCCTCCCATGTTTCTACTGGCTCCACCTCTCCCTATGCACCCTTGCAAATCTCTGCCTCTGGCTGCAGCCTATTACACTGCTCTGCAATCTTGAGATCATCAGATACAGTTAGCTCAAGATCTCGCCTGTTGCACATTAGCATACCGACCTCCCTCACTGTAGATCTCTCCTGTGAAGTTCTGTACCAAGTGCCAACCCCCCCCCCCCCCACCCCATTTCTTTTTTTTGTTCTGAATCACAGCTATCAAGCAGCTGAGCACTCTTTTTCTGTTCTTAGCTCTCTCCTTATTTTAGTTAATCAGGAGCATCTTTACATCATTTGCAAAAAGATGGAAGTTCCTGCTAACTCCTCTACGATATTACTTATGAACCTGGCCTGTGGTGGCATCCTCACTCCCCTTTCCTCTGTTGCCCATTATACAACCAGTTTCTAATTTACTCAACCACCTTTGGGCCTACCCCTGGCTACTCTGCTTTTTTATAAGCCTTCTGTGTGGTACTGTCACAAGCTTTACCGGAATCTACATATACCATATCCAGTACTCACGCTGGATCAAATTCTCTGGTCACCCAAAGAAATTACTTAGTTTGACTTCATTACCTCTTTGCTAAAAGGGGCGTAACCAGACTTCAGCGGGAGGGGGTCCAGAGCCTGAGGTGAGGGGGAACATTTTAGCCCCCCCCCCCCGCCGCCACCACCACCACCTTTGACCCCCCCCCCCCCCCCAGCGCCAACCTTTTCGACTCCCCCTTCCCACTGCCGCCAACCCTCCCCCGCCGTCGCCATCGCGTACCTTTGCTGGCCGGCTTCCCCAACCCCCGCCAGCCAAAGTCCTCTTCTCCGGCGCAGCCGCGTTGCTGATATGCAAACTGCGTTCCTGATCTGCAAGGCTTCTGTTTCTGTGAGTTTGACGTCCTGCATATGTGCAGGACGTCAGACTCACAGAAACAGAAGTCTTGCAGATTAGCAACGCGGCTGCGCCGAAGAAGAGGACTTCGGCTGGCGGGGGTTGGGGACCCCCACCAACAAAGGTATCCAATGGCGGCTAAGGCGGGGGAGGGTTGGCGGCAGGAGGGGGGGTCGAAGGGGTTGGCGGCGGGGGGCCAGGGCCAAATCTATGGGGGCCCATGCCCCCGTGGCCCCACGTAGCTATGCCACCATGCTATTTCACATCTTGCCAGCTGCCAGAATAACATATTCTAAGGTCCTTCCCTTTGGCTAAATGACCTGCAGCTACCAGCCGCTTCTCCATTTTCATGGAGAAGGATGGGGTCTGTCCTGCTGTTGGAGCAGATACACCCCATCTGGCCCAGAAATTTCCTTCTACTCTACTACTGGAACAGATCTATTTTCAGTTTTGGAGAAAGTTGAAAACGTGGCTGTTCCTGCAATGGATGAGTTAGTATAACTGATATCGTTCTGATGAGGAAGCAGGACATAGTGATTCAGCTTTGTTATGATTGGTATCCTGTGGAATCAGTAGTGAAATGAAGTATGACAGGTGGGTTAATCAATGTTTTAGCCAGTCATATCAAAAGGAAATGTTTATATTTGTGATGGTTTTGAACCCTAATAAGTGAAGAAGTGGGGTAGAAATGCCTGTTTAAATTAAAAATTATACTTCCAGCTCAGTCAGAGCCAGAGCTGGGATCTGGCACCCTGTACCTTAAGTCACAACCACTCTGAGATTTTTCCCCCTCCTATTTTTATATCCACCAACATACCTAATGTGGTTACTAAAGTGATTATCTAACCAGAGGCCATGCACCAGGGCTCCTTCTGGAACCTTGCAATCAAAAGCCCTGAATCTGGCCACTAGGTGTCACCCTTAAACAAAAACAACTTCCTTCCCCTCCACTCTTTTCTCTTACCCTGGGGGCTGCGAATAATGCCTCTGCAGCATGCCTAGCCAGTGTTGCCAGGTGGGCGGTTTTACCAATTGGGCAGTTTTCCGCAACCCGCCGCAGGAAATTTTTGCCCGCGGAGGGTTGCGGTTTTTTGGGCTTGTTTTGGGTCTTTTGGGCGGTTTTTAAAGCGGTTTTTTCGGCCGCGGGGGCGGGGTTAGTGATGTTCTGGGCGGGGCCGATGATGGGGAGGCGGGGCCGATGACGGTGGGGGCGGGGGTGATGACGGCGGGGGCGGGGGTGATGACGCGGGGGTGGGGTGTCAGGGGCGGGGTTTGACTTTGGGCAGGTTTTGGGCAGGATTTGGGCTCGTTTGGGTGGGAAAAACATTTTCCACCTGGCAACCCACTCACTGATCCAGGGAGCAGAATACCCAACCTAGGAATCAACCTGGAGAGTTCAGCACTTGTTAACTCAGCCACCAGGCCAGCTCGGGCCATCTTGTCCATTTTCAATTGCTAGTTTCTTGTGACTCCTGTAATTGTGGTATCTTGCGCTCTAACACAAGTTACTCTTCTATCTGTTGTCCTTCCCCAGTCCCTTCAAGTATTTGTTCATTATTTCTGCATTGTCACCCTCCCTGCTTTGCACCTTTCCCCCTCTTATTCAAACAATCCTGCCTCTGCCCTTCCTTTCATAGATATGCTTGAGTTTTCTCATCTTATTTCACTGCAGGACCTTTTTCTTTCATTCCTTTCATCCATAGTAGTTTTTTCTGTTTTCTCTCACCATGCCCTTTAGCAGCAGCAGTGCTGAATGATCCCTTTTCTAGAATGCACCATCAGTGGAGTCAATAGAAGCTACCAATGTAACAGCGAATTCCTTCCCTCTCTCCTTGAGCCTGTGCATCAGGGCAGTCACTGGACAAAACAGCATTCTCCTTTCCTTCTCACACTTCTATGCTCATAGACCAACTTAAAAGTGTGATGTGGTGTCGTCTTTTCCTGTAGGACTGACCCAAAGGTATTTTATACCCTAGGTGACCCTCCAGCTATGTGCCCCCTACCCCCAGAAGTGGCTCAAGGCCCTACCCACCCACCCTCATAGCCCAGCATCTCCATTTTCTTCCCCAGTCCAGTATCTACCTTTCCCTCCCTTCTTTCCCACTATAGTCCAGCATCAATTCTTCCCTTCTCCAACCCTCCATATTCCAACATTTATCTTCTCTTCCCTACTCTCCACCTCCCATAACCCAGCATCTCCCTTTCCCTCCCCCCATACTCCAGCATCCTCCTTCTCCTCCTTTCTCTGTAGTTCATCAACCCTTCTTCTTTCTACTCTCCACCCCCTCATAATCCAGCATCTCCATTTCCTCTCCCTACACAGGTAGCCAGCATTTATCTTCCCCTATCTCTCCCCCTCCCCCCCAAAATCCAGCATCCAGTGGCATCTGTAGACAGAAATATTTGGGATGGTAACAGGGGGCAAGATAGGTATGGAGGGGGCAAAGCCAAAGCGCCATTTTCTCACATCACCATGGCTCTCTATGCATACCCCCCCCCCCCCAGCTAATTTTAGCTACTAGGTAAAATCCCATTATAATTGATAGCATCATTCAACAAATTGTTCTGTGTGAAGTCTGGATTCTCTACAGGATTGGACAGAATCTCAATACAAACTCTGTGAAGCTAGCCCTCTTACATGTCATACAAAAAATATTCAGGAAATTAACCAAACCTTTTTTAAACCCTGCTAAGCTATCTACTTTTACCACATTCTCTGGCAATGAATTCCAGATTTTACACATTGAGTGAAGACATATTTTCTCTGGTTGTTTTAAATTTACTATTTAGTAGCTTCATTGCGTGGCCCCTAGTTCTAGTATTTTTGGAAAGATGGACCATCACAACCTGGATTTCCTGTGCTGAAGGCCCAGTCCCTGCATCAGGTATTTTATCTTACATTCAGACTGTGACAAAACAGTGGGTTTTCAAGCCTGTAAAACTGCATTTGTTCTTGAAGTGTATTTCTCTAGCTTGGCCAGCAGATGGTGCATGTGTATGTTTATTTAAAGCAATTACAGTGAACTGACTGTTCCCTCTTTAGTTAATAGATAGGAGGTAACCTGCAGTGATGTGGCCAGCTACTTTTAAAACTTGTTATTCTGGGTTCTGGTTGGCCTAAGAGCTCAAAATTAATCTAGGATGTACTGGCTTTTTCTCCAGTTTTAGCCAGAGAAAAGAGAGAAGGACGTCTTTGCTGAGGCCTTGTGAACAGTTATATTTGATAACTTGTGAGCAGCTATATGTCCTGGTTCCCAGGTACTATTTAGATAGTAAACAAATGTTTAGATAGTTTTATAAGTATTCCTATTTTAGTTATCTGTTATTGTTTTGCTGATTGCATCTTTTTTGTTCATTGTTCTAATTTTTCATGACAATAAACATTTTTTTATTGCCTCTGCTTTTCTGAACTAAGAATTCTGGTGGTTTGTGTGTTGGTTCTGTGGGTGCTTTCTAGGAACTGTGGGACCACTGGGAGTGTGGCCCCAGTAACCTAGAAATCACTGGGGAATAAATTGAGAGGAGACTCGCCCAGAGGTGGTTGGGATCCAGTCTGTGGTAGGAGGGTGCTAGTGTACAGTACAAGCGGCAGGTGCAGGCGCACTTCAGCTGTGCTGGGGATAGACCCTCTAAGTGGCCGCGGAGTAGCCCCAGGCGGGTGGCTAGGCGTTTTGTAACACAGACCTTTACTGTTCTAATTTCCTTCTCAGTTTCCTCATCTTTCCTCTGCCCTTTACCAAATTTCCAAGTTTATTGGATTATTTGATATACCGCTTTTGAGAACCCTATCAAAGAAATTTACAATATTCCCCAAATTCTATAAATGACGCTCAAAATTGCACATGCAAATTTGGATTTGCGCTCAATGTGTATGTGCAATCTGATTAATGAGCTAATTAGTGCCAATAAATTGGATGCTAACAAATCAATTATTGGTGGTTATTGGCAGTAATTAGAATTTACGTGCACATCTTGCTAAGCGCTATTCTGTAAAGATAAGCACCTAGATTTTTCAGAGTACAACTAAAAAGGGGGCATGGGCGGATCAGGGGCATTCAGTAAGGATGCGTGCAGTATTGTAGAATTCGGGAGATCTGGCCCTAATCTAGGTGCATTCCTAGCAGGTTTCAGTTAGTGTAAATCCTTGCGCCCAATTTTGGGTGTGGATCTCGGCACTGAGCGTTATTCTATAAACAGTGCCCAACTCGGAGCACCCTTTTCAGAAGAGCACTCAGCGCTCATTTTTTTTCAGCACCCAAATATTGAAATCTAGTCCTATATGTTTAAATGAACAAAAACAAAACAAAAAAATGTAATAAAATAAAAATATGTAACTCTTGTCCCTATAAGCTAGTTCTCTGAGTATCCTGCCCTCTCTACATTGGCCTGTGAGCTTTGGATTTTCAACCATGGTTTACAGTACCCTATGCCCCCACCTCACCTTCCCCCATCAGAAATTTGGGTTGCCTGCATCAGGACTGATCTTCCCCAAGCCTTCCGTCTTACAGGTCCCAGGGTAAAAACACTGGACAAAGCTCGCAGGTGGCAACAATTTAATAACTCACACCGTGTGATGTTTGAAGTTTTGCCATCATGAAACACTTTAATAAATACAAAGCAAAATTTGGAAAGGGCCAAGTCACACATAGATACCCTGCTGCAAGTGCAAAATGAGCAGCTGAGCCTGTATTTAACTCCTGTAATGCAACATTGTCTCTTATGTGATGCCCGGCTTCCGTCCTCCCATGCTGCAGGGGGAATCCTTGTGGTACCCCTCCTCCTTCTCCAATCTGAGCAGATAGGGGGCAGTGGCATCTGTGAATCCCAGTGTCATTACTTCCCTTACAGCATAAACCCAGAACCTAGAGAAGTCATTGGGAGCAAAGATGTGACATACCTGTGCTTCAGCACATTGGTTTTCCTGAGAGAGAGAGAGAGAGAGAGAGAGAGACTCTAGTTGCACAACACTGGCCACTTTGTGCTGCTGGAGGGTCAATCCCATGTTACTGGTTAAATCAGAGCTTCTCCCATTTGTGCTACGAAATAGTTCATTAGCCATACATGCTTCAGAGATGGTCTCACCTCCTCTCCAAACACACACATGCACCAGATCCCCAGACATTCACAAGAGGAGCTTTTTAAAGCACACCCGCTTATATTCATGCTGCAAACAGAAAAATTAATTATTCCCACTAAAGGACACTGGGGGTGATAGTCAATATCCCAGACAGTGCCACTGAACATCTCGGAGGACCACCTCAGCACAAGCCGGTCAGTGCCAGGGTGCAACGGGGGCGGAGTCAGGAGTTAGCGGCAATATTTAGTCCACTAACCAGGAAACTATCCAGCTAAAGCCAAGCCAGCAAAAAGGCTGTCTACAACTTTTATCTGGTTTGCTATCCAGGTACCAGTCGGAATATTGCTGCCAGTGACCATCAAATACCTGGATATCCAGTGCTATTATAATAAAGTATGGCCCAGCTCTGAATATCTGAGCATAAAAAGCCTATTAAGGCCAGTGTTTAAAGAAAAATTGCTGACCACCATATGCTAGATATTGCTCTCATTGTTTTCAACCCCCCCCCCCCCCCAAGAAGAGAATCATTTCTAAAATGATTATCTTGTTTGCCTGTACACTGTTAAGCATTTTAAAAGATGTTCTAAACAGTTGGGGTCTCTTGATAGTAAAGATTAATGTGTTTAAAGAATATCTGAGATTGTTCAGCTGTAAAAACCTTCTCACTCATTCACAAACTCCCCGCTGCCCCTGGACCCAGTCTTGACTGTCTCTATGCTGCAGGGAAATTCCACTGCACAAAGACCTACCTCAGGAGCCCAGCCCTTCGTATCTCAAATATAAGGCCGTAATGACAGTTCCGCCACATGGGGTTTTTACTGCATAGCTATCATGGGTAGGTGCGCATATTAAACAATATCTTAAGCCATGGGGTAGCATAACTCAAGTGCACTGGTGCCATCAACGCACCAGTACTGCATCAATGCTGGGGAATCAGACTGCTGGGGGGGTAAGGCACTGATTATCAGCAAAGAACTGCTGTCTGTTCCCAAGTGTGGTCAGGATGCAGGATCTGGGCTTAAGAACCAAGGCACATCACACCAACACAGAGACCCAAGCAAGCACTGGCACCTCAAGGTGCTTTTCAAGTTAAGATGCAGCCTGTAGTAGAGATCCTTACTGCATACCAGAGGCGGACAACAAACACACAGTAAATAAACGGAGGAAAAGCTTTTCATTCCAGTGTGTTTAATCATCTCTTAGTCAGCTCGGACCATTTTAACCTCCTTTGGCAGTCCCCCTCAGTCCCTCCCCTCGACTCTTCCTTCTTTATTAGCTCTTGTCCTACTCCCTCACCTCTCTCCTTGCCATTAACTTGTCCTTTCTGCTGGTTTAGTCTTTCTGTGCTGCCACCTTTAGGCAGTTTGATGCTCTGCAGCTGTTCATGGCAAGGCTTATACCTCTGAGCAGGATTCTCCTGGACAAGAGGCCAGCTGGAAAAAAACCCCATGGGTATCCCCACTGTGCTTCTAGCTCATACAGCACCTCCAGCGCTGTGTACATTTAGCAGTGTCATAGAATAAAAAGCACTCAAGCAGTATGCATAGCTTCAGGCAAAATAAGCATGTTAAAATTTGGAAAGCTCCCCCCTTTTCCCACCCAAACAAATACACAAAGTAATCCAGATACTTCAGTGCTGTGCCTCCCTGGACTCCTGTACTAACAGCAGCCTGCTATGCAGAGCACAAACACAGCGTGAACAGCTGCAGAGGGACCACAGAGGAGGGGATTCTTCCAAATCTCCAACCTTAAAATGAAGCATTGCAAAAGTTTTGAGAGAAGACCGGGCCAGAGCTGGCATCTACTGTTGCTCAGGGAAGGGAATGCACTTAGCACTGTTCCCTTCAGCACTTACTGCCACTACCACCCCAGGGCTCCTACATTTGACCCTCTTAAATGATGTAACTCAGGTCTGGGAGGCAGTAAGCAATAGAGTAATTTGTATTTTGAATGCAGCCATGAGTTGCAGATCCAGTGCTGGCTGTGACAAAGGGTATCCATCTTTTACTAGGGAAGAGAGGGAAGGGTGCATGTCTTATACTGGGAGGAGAAGTACAAAGTTTATCTTTTATAGCAGCGGTATCCCAAAGCACATCACAAGCAAAGACAAAAAGTGCAGCCCTTTCTAGTGTAGAAAGTAGGCGGCAATTTTTCTGTTGACTAGCACGCAGCACATCAAACGTGAGAATGTGAACGGTGAGAAGATGGCAGGCAGTGATGGTTTCACTGGGTGAGAACTTGCTCTGGATTCCCTGGCTGACTTGCTTTGGTAGGTCCTTGAGGTTTAGGCACAGTGTCTGGCTGTGGTCCAAAGATTACCATGAAGTCAACTCAGCAGCCCTCAGCCACAACTTCAGCACAGAGTGTCCACATTCCTCTTCCCCTGTTTCCCATATCAGCCTGACAACAGCTGACACTCAGCTCGCCATCAGACTGGGCACAGAGGTAAAATCCAAGGTGTCCCCCAGGAATCTTCATTTAAAATTGGCCCTCCTTCTATAAAAAAAAAGAGAATTCCCCCACAGGAGCCCCAGGCTGTGTCCCAGGGGTTGACAGTCTATGAAGCATTGTGGGAGTACCCGTCATTCTCATTCCAGTTCGTCACCCATTCTTTCCTCTGAATGGTCCCCGTCTTCTCTTCCTTGTACAACTGGCGGTCTTCGCGTGGGATCTTCACTGCATGGTACTGTGGGACTTTGTTCTCATGGTAACGGGTCCGCTTGAAGAAGCCACACTGGAGAGAAAAGGATGGAAAAACAAAAATCAGATGTAAGAAAAGGACAGCGCATTCTTGTGTTTGTTTGATCTAATAATCAGCTTTTTCCCCTGCCTGATCCATTCTGTGATCTCATTATCTGGTGCCTAAGACATCACAATTCGTCTCTGTTGGGTAAGAGATGCTAGAGAGCTTGCTGCCAGATGCCTGCTCTCTAAGGAATAAACCCTGCAAGGTACGCTGGAGGCTCTTTCAAACAAGTATCACAAGAAATAACTCTTGTGAATGCAACACAATTATGGGAACACATCTGATCCTGCATAATGTCTGTGAGGTCACCATAGAAGAACAGTTTTCTGCTTACTGTTGTTTAACTGATCTCCTTGTCTTGTTTCACTCTCCCTATTTTGTGGTCTAAGGAAGAGTATAGAATTACCTGATTGAAATAATTCTTGTGTATTACTTTCTCTGTATTTCTGGCAAGTTATTTTATTGCTTGTAAATTTGAATTCTTATAAAAAAAAAAGAACAGGTGTTTGCAAGATGCTGTAAGGTCCAAACAGGACCCTCCATCACTGCAAAAGAAATGGTTACAGGTAAGGAATCAGAAACCTCCCAAACCATCATGAAGAGTTGTCATGGAAAGGGTGCCAATGACAGAGAATCCCAGTGAAATTAAAGAAATCAAAATAGTGGTGTCTTCTTAAGAATGTAAATCTGGATTTCAATTTTCATAAGTAGCTCAAGGGTTAATTTGTAAGTTACAAAAATGTACAGAAATTAAGGAGAACTAGGAGATCGGACTAACTTTTTATTAGCTGTTAAAAGAATGTGTAAGGGGTAAATATGAATGTGAGAAAGGAAGGAAGGTTGTTTGCTCTCCTTTCCCAGGCACAGAAGTAAATTCGCTAGATATGTAGTGTGCTGTTGTCTACCTGAAAGTAAAGGCCCTTTATCTTAATGTCATAAAATTGTGACTTGCGCTGTTAGTAGTCAGAGAGAATAACAGACTGCTTCTGAACTTTGCATTCTTTCTCATCCACTCAAGTAGTCTGGTTATAAATAGAAACTTTCAGTTGGCAAAGATGTGTTTAAATGTATTTCTTATTAACACACTACATCAAGAGGGGATGAACTGAAGCAAAGGACTTCCTTGTCGGGAAAACACTCTGGAATTCTCTTCCTGTTTCTATTCCTTAAAATCTTTTTTTTTTTTCTTCCTTGATTGTGTTCTGTTGTTCACCACTTCAGGTTCAAATTGTTTGGGAAGAGGGTAGTATATAAGTGCAATAACTAACTAACTCTGCCACTGTCACTACTGTTACTGAATTAAAAGAGAATTTGTATACACAAACGATAGGAGTCAGAGGAATCATCTGACAATTGTATGGTTTTCAGAGAAGATGGAATGAGATGAGTCAGAGAAATGTACACTTACGCTTCTGCCAAGGACATAACAACAACAAAAAAACAAAGAAAATACCAGCACCTGTACTGTGGGGAGAAAAGAGCATTTCAATTTTCACAGATCTAAATAAAATCACAGTACAGAAAAGGAAAATGTTTCTGGCAAGGCAGGGGCCCACCCACTTAGGGCTCAGGCCCATCCAACAGTAGCACATGGTAATGAAAATGCTGCTCTCCACAATACTGGCACCTTCACATGCTCAGTTTTCAGCGCATGCCTGCTGCAGACTACCAAGGTGGAGACTGGAGAGCAGGGTTGCCAGGTGGAAAATTTTTTTCCAGCCCAAAGGAGCCCAAAATCCAGCCCAAAACCCGCCCAAACTCAAACCCCGCCCCTGACACCCCCGCCCCCGCGTCATCACCCCCGCCCCCGCTGTCATCAACCCCGCCCCCGCCGTCATCGGCCCCGCCTCCCCCATCACTAACCCCGCCTCCCACGTCACTAACCCCGCCTCCCACGTCACTAACCCCGCCTCCCACGTCACTAAACCCGCCCAGAAACGTCATTAACCCCGCCCACCGCGGCCGAAAAAGCCTGCGAAAAAACCGCCCCGAAGCCAAAAAGGAGCCCAAAAAACCGCAACCCGCCGCGGGCAAAAATTTCCCGCGGCGGGTCGCGGAAAACCACCCAATTGGGCAGTAAAACCGCCCACCTGGCAACACTGCTGGAGAGAAGCTTTTTCCCACCAGCTGAGATATTTTTTTGATGTGGGGGTGGGGGAGAGAACATTTGGTGCCCACCCACTTCTTGCCTAGGCCCACCCAAAATCTGCTGTCTGGCTACACCCCTTGAGCAGACAAATTTGAAATCAAAGTTTGGATTTTCTGTCCTGCAAGGATGAAAATCACTATGAATAATATGGCCAAAACTTGTGAGGATTCTTATGAGCTAGGCTATATTAATTTTCTTTTGGAAAACAAACCACCCTTGTGTACAGAAGAAGATAAACAAAGAAAACTGTGATCAGAGAGCGAGTAATCCTAGCTAAGCCTGTGGGCTGATTTTTTTTTTCATTGTTAATATAAGCACACAATAAGAATTTGCATCTGAGTTCAGGTTTAAGTAAGATTCTTGATTGTGACTGGAATAACTGCAGAACTTTGTGAGTGCCTGACAGACTGGGTAAGAATTACTGTAGGTGGGCTCACGTGAAATTTGGGAGCTTCAGATTTATGGGCAGATTTGGTTTTGAGGACTGTAAAATCAAGTTTCCTGTACAAGTTTACTCTAAAAGCACACTGGAGTCCTTGAAGCAGTGTGAAAAACGGGCAAGCAAACATTGCACAACCAATAATGAACTGTTGCACAAAATTTAGTAAAACTCAAAAATAACAATAGTGTAAACCATGCACATCCAAATAACTACTAAATCCAGTGACAGTAAGTACTATTCTTCCAACCCCAAAAAATTGTTTTAGATGTTTTAAATATACAATTTTTCACTTAAAAGGGAGGAAAAAGCTCAGCAACCAAAAGTAATTGCCATCGGCTGGGTACAACGCACTTGATTTCCAAGGCTCCTTCTGACTAAGACCAATCATCGGCTAAAAACCTCAAAAAATTATCGTTTCAATTTTGCTCATTCAATGTTGTTTTCTTTCACTTGGACAATTTCACCATTTTAAGGCAATATGAATGTCTTCTGTACCATCGTGATTTTCACAATGAATTCAGTCACTGTTCAAAATCTTTTCTTGTACCTGCCATATGGAGGAGTGGCCTAGTGGTTAGAGCACTGGTCTTGCAATCCAGAGGTGGCCAGTTCAAATCCCACTGCTGCTCCTTGTGATCTTGGGTAAGTCACTTAACCCTCCATTGCCTCAGGTACAAACTTTAGATTGTGAGCCCTCCTGGGACAGAGAAATATCCAGTGTGCCTGAATGTAAACTCACCTTGAGCTACTACTGAAAAAGGTATGAGCAAAATCTAAATAAATAAATAAATATCACACAGCATGTATACAAGAAGCACTTAACTCAAGCTTCCATTCCTCACAGTCCCAATGGGGACCTATTCCACCCAGTCCCCAATTTTTGGAGGTTTTTAGCCGATGATTGGTCTTAGTCAGAAGGAGCCTTGGCTTTTGGAAATCAAGTGGGTTATACCCAGCCGATGGCAATTACCTATGGCTGCTTAGACGTTTTCATCCTTTTTAAGTGAAAAAATTTATAATTAAAAAAATCTCAAAAATATTTTTTGGTTGGAAGAATAGTACTTACTGTCACTGGATTTAGTACTTATTTGAGTGTGCATGGTTTCCACTATTTCTGATTTTTAGATTTACATGCAGAGAATGCACCACAATAACCCAAGGGTGTGTCCAATGCATGATTTAACTTTAAATGTGAACCAGTAAGTTTTATCAGCAACCTATGCTTTCAATGTGAGGCTATGAGAACACCCAAAGTAATAAAGAAAGTCTAAAGGGGAAACGTTTCTGCATTAAAAAAAAAAAAGGCAAGGCAAAAGCCAGAAGGATGCTTAGGTGCATAGGGAGAGGAATGGCCATCAGGAAATAGGAGGTGATAATGCTTCTGTATAAATGGCTCCTGGGGGTATTCTGCACTACTCTGAAATTCAGAAATTTGTGAAGAATTCTGTGTAGTCTGCTTTTTCAGCACAGAGTGGCACTGATATTCATTTTCTGGTGACTCCCTACAGGGCCACTGAGAGGGGGGGCAGGGGGGACAAAATTCCCCAGGCCCGGGCCTCCAAGGGGGGCCTGGTGCCGCAGACCCACCCACCCTCCGTCGTGGACCATCTGCCACCAGGCCAGGCCCTCTGCATTGAAATCACAGCGCCTCTCATCTCTGTGTGAAAGCGCTGCAGGCAGCAGGGCAGCAGATCGCTTCCCTTCGGGCCTCCTTCCCTCACTGTGTCCCGCCCTCGCGGAAGATATGTCAGACGAGGGCAGGACACAGGGAGGGAAGGAGGCCCAAAGGGAAGTGATGTGCTGCCCTGCTGCCTGCAGCGCTTTCACACGGAGGTGAGAAGCGCTGTAATTTCAATGCAGGGGGCCCGGCCCGGTGGAGGGGGGGAGAGTGGCGACCTCGGGGGGGGGGGGGGGGGGGAGGGCGGCTGTGGGGCGGCCTTGCCCCGGGCCCGGCTCAGTCTCTTGGCGGCCCTGACTCCCTGCACGCTCACCGTTCCACTGCGGCAAGAGAAGGAGCTGCACAGCCGCAGATTGGCCTGCTTTCTCCTCTGCTGCCTTGGTTCTCGGTGGTTCCTTTAAGCCACAGGGCTGTTCGGAGGCCCGCAAGGCTCAAAGGAACAATAGGGCCTGGGACGGCAGAGGAGCAGGAACCAGCCCAATGTGCGGCTGTGCAGTTTTTCCTCTTGCCACGCGGCAGCAGTGAGTGTGCAGGGAAGGGAAGATCTGGAAAAAATGTAGATGGTGAGGTGGGGGGGGGGGCTTAAAAAAGGTGAATGGAACATGTGGATGGTGTGTGTGTTTGTGCAGGGAGGGAAGCTGGAAAAAAGGTGGATGGAGTGTGTGGGGGGTAGGAAGGCATGGATGGAGTGTGGGGGACGGAAAAAGTGGATAAGGTATGCGTGCGTGCCATGGGAATGGGGTGGAGGTCTGCAGGAAGGTGCATGGGAAACTGCTGTGGTGGTAATGGAGGAGGAAAGGAGTACTTCATGCCTGGGGGAAGATGCCAGCCCTTATAATGGGAGAATTCTGCACAAAAGAAATTACAAATAAAGTGTGCAGAATGTTCAATTTTTTGAGCAGAATTTCCCCAGGAGTAATAGAGATGAGGTGAGACCTCATTTAGAGTATTGTATACAATTCTTGAGACCACACCTTCAAAAAGATATAAACAGGATGGAGTCAGTCCAGAGGGTGGCTACTGAAAATGGTCAGTGATCTTCCTCATAAAGCATATGGGGACAGACTTAAAGATCTCAATATGTGAACTTTGGAAGAAAGGTGGGAGAGGGGAGATATGATAGAAACATGTAAATACCAACTTTACTTTATTTCTTAAAAATCGCAACATACCCAAAGGAGTTCAGTGCGAGTTACAGAGTAAAAGAAGCTGGAATTCCTGTAAAATAGGGTTTGAAACTAAAAAAAGAAAAACCTCTTCCTCGGGTTCTACCCAAAACATATTTCTCAAACAAATAGGTTTCAAAGCCTTACAAAACATCCTATAACAAGGGACAATCTTTATCTGAATCGGTATAACATTCTACCGTTTTGCTGACAGATACAGTAAAGTGACATCATGCAACGTCTTGTATCTAATTCCCCTTGGCGAAGGAAATGGTATATTCAAATAATTCCCCACTAACCTCCAATGCCTAGACTTAGGGAATAAAATCCAACTACTCAGATACTCAGGCACTGTTCCATGCGATATCGGACAGACTTAAGTACATAATTGAAAGATTTCCCTTGCCTCAACTGGGAGCAAACATACAATGGGGGGTCACTCTTTCATACCTTGTTTTAGATAAAATTAATGCCCAGGAGGCAGGTCTTTCAATTGAAAGGAAGCTCTGGAACGAGGGGGGGGGTAGGATGAAGGTGAAAGGGGATAGACTTGGAAGTAATTTAAGGAAATACTTCTTTACAGAAAGGGTGGCAGATGTGTGGAACAGCCTCCCAGTGGAAGAAGTGGAGATGAAGACTGTATGTGGATTAAAAAAAAAGCTTAGGACAAGCACACAGAATCTGTAAGGGAGATGAAGGAATAGTAGATGGTATGAATGGGCAAGACTGGATAGACCATATGCCATTGTTTTCTATGTTTCTATGCGCTAAACAAAGGTATTGGCATGTGTAACCCTAGCCACCTTCTTCGACAGATTACCTAGGACATGCTGGTTGTTATCTGCAATTATTATTATGTTACTATGTGAGAACATGCCCACTGCCTTCAAGGGGTTCAGCCATTGGTGTAGTTTGACTGTTTACTTTGGGGAGTGCAGGGAAAATGGTTGGGAAGTAATAATACCAGTGAGGAGAGGTATACCTACTCAGCATTAGCACCTGTAACATTTGGGGAAGCGCCACCCCCCCCCATGCCCAAACTACGCCTATGGGTTGGGCTATTCTGGAAGCTTGGTTTTATACACACACAGGAAACTGAAGCAGCTGGAAAATTCTAGAGAGATGCAGGGAGTCCTACATGATGTGACAGTCGTCAGAACTGCTACTTATTGTGTGTATGATATGACTTCTGACTCTAGGTGATTGAGAACTGCATAGGTGAACTTCACTGTAAAAACAAGGAAAATATGTCATTGGATTTTGCTTAAAGGCTTCCAGAGAACTCCTGTGTGCATGCAACTACTGTATGAAAAGTCACCCTGAGCAGCCTGAGGTCCATCTACCCCAGCATCCTGTGTCCAACAGCGGCCAATAGCACAAGTAGCAGGAAGATCCCCAAAAAAAGCAAATCAAAATTTCTCATAGCTCATTTCAAGGGACAGGTGATGCCTCTCCCTCCGGGAGCATGTCTGAACCTCTTTTGAACCACCTTGACCACATCCTCCAGCAACACATTCCATAGCTTAATGATGCGCTGCCTGATTTGTTTTCAATCTGCTGATGATTATTTTCATGAAGCATCCTCTGGCTTTAGTGTTGTTGAAAGGCTAAACAATCGGCTCCTATCTAACTGTTCTACCCCACTCATTAGTGAGCACAGCTGTTCTCTGTGCAGCTGTCAGCCAGTGTGAGTCACTCTGTGCCTGAACTTCCACAACCCTCTCCTGAGACTGTGTGACTGGGCAGGAGTTTGGGCATCTAGAAATAAAACAGCTGTTTCAGAAGTCAGACTGGCAGCAAGCCTCTGGAGAAGATGAGATGGGGAAATAAGAGGTATACTCGGCATTCCCCTCCCCCTCCCAGTCTTATCCACGGCACTTTTTTCAAATGTACAGCAGTGTCTTTCTCTCTGAATTCCACTTTATGGGACTCTGCCAGGTTTCAAATTTCTGTTTTAATGTATTTCTTGTAATTACTACATTGTAAATTAATTTTTTTTTACTTACAATGTCAATACAATAAGTAATAGAACATTTTAATTGACAGTGAAGGGTATAAGCAAAGATGGAACATATAGATAGGTAAGAGAGTAAGAAGAGTTAGAAAATAAGGTCACTAATTTAAAGAAAGGTGCACATGAGGTCAGAAAAATGGTTAAATATTATATCAGCTACTTTTTCCAGAGACGGGAAGGCGGTACGACTAGAGGACATGAAATGAGGTTGAAGGGGGGCACACTCAAGAAAAATGTTAGGAAGTATTTTTTCACGGAGAGAGTGGTAGATACTTGGAATGCCCTCCCAAGGGAGGTGGTGGAGATGAAAACGGTAATGGAATTCAAAAAAGCGTGGGATAAACATAAAGGAATCCTGTTCAGAAGAAATGGATCCTCAGAAGCTTAGCAGAGATTGGGTGGCAGCGCCGGTGGTTGGGAGGCAGGGCTAGCGGTTTGGAGACGGGGCTAGTGCTGAGCAGACTTCTACAGTCTGTGCCCTGAAAATGGCAGATACCAGTGGCATAGGAAGGGGGGGCGGTGGGGTGGTCCACCCCGGTTGCACGCCGCTGGGGGGGTGTCAGCTCCGCTGGTTCCCTGCTCCCTCTGCCCCGGAACAGGTTACTTCCTGTTCCGGGGCAAAGAGAGCAGGGAACCAGCGGAGCAGACGCAGCTCCCAGCAACATGCACTCGGGGCGGTTCGGCCCTCCCGCCCATCTCTCGCCACTTTCCCTCGTAAGTACGCGCTCCGGAAGGGGGAGGGTGCGCTGTGCTGCACCCGGGGGGGGGGGGGGTGCGCAGCGGCGACCCGCCCCGGGTGTCAGCTGACCTCGCTACGGCACTGGCAGATACAAATCAAGGTCAGGTATACATATAAAGTAGCACATATGAGTTTATCTTGTTGGGCAGACTGGATGGACCATACAGGTCTTTTTCTGCCGTCACTCACTTACTATGTCTTTTTGAAAGTGTAATTGTTTTTGTGTTGTGCAGTTTTATGTTGTGGTTGACAGGGCCGGCTCAAGAGGTTGTGGCGCCCTGGATCAACTTTTGTTTTTGTACCCCTCCCCAAGCCCCACCTCCCACCTCTCCCACCGCCTGCCCTGCCTTCCAGCAACTTCCACAATATCGCCTTCCCTTCCATCCCCCAACAGCAACTTTCACAATTCTGTTTCCACCCTCCTTCACCCCTCTAACAGCAATTTCCATGATTCCACCAACAGCAATTTCAACTTCCACAGTTCCACATTCCATCCCTCCCCCCCGGGACTGAAAATGTTTCAAGAAATGGGTCCCTTACCTAAGCGGCGGCAGCGGTACAGCAGAAGCAGCAAGCCCAGCAGAGAGGCGGCACAAATGGACGGCAGCCAGCAGAGATAGTTGTCGGTCCGGATCGTCGGCTCTAGTACAGGCAGCAGAGGCATCGGTCTCTGGTCGGCAGGCACAGGCAGCACAAGCAAGCAGTTCGGGCAGCAAAGGCAGTCACTCGGCACGTGGTCGGTCACGGGCAGCACAGGTAGTTGGTCATGGGTCAGAGGCAGCGGCAGGCCGAAAAAAACGCGATAAACACTGAAGCAGCTTAAATGCTTCAGCATCCCACTCCTCCCTGCAAGGCCCGCTGGGATTGGATGTTGGTCATCCAAACCCAGCGTGCCTTGCAAGCTGCAACTATCTTCCGGGAGGGGAGGGGGTAGCAGAGGGCAGTTCCAAAGATGTGCACCTATCAGCTGCTGAGAGGGGGGGGGGGAGGGCCTGGGAGTGTCAGGTCAGCATCCAGCAAAAGGAGGAGCCAAGGAGAAAGAAGGCAATGGCAAGAGAAGAAAAAAGTAATAATGGCACGCTGTCCAGCGCCCGCGCCTCCCTGGAATCAGGACCAATTACCAATGTTAAAAGAAACATTTTGGTGTTTAATGGGCTGGGTATCATCACAGGCTCAGGTGTTTGGTGCCTTGGACCAGAGCCTCACCTGGTCCATAGGCTGAGCTGGCCCTGGTTGCTGACATCTCTTATTTTATTTGAGGGTCTTTTTTTATTGTAAACTATTCTGACACTTATGGTGAATTGCAGCATATCAACCAATAAAAGGAAATGGAGACAGACTGGTAGAAGCTGACTGATAGCAGAGGCAGATGGGAGTTGAAACTGTCTAGCTGGGACTGAGGAGTCTGTGTTGAGGGGAAACAAGTTTGGAGAGGATGGGCTGGGGAGATGGGTTGAGGGAGTAAAGAGTCAGAGAGACTTTTCTTTGAATGCCCTTGAGCAGCCGGGTTGGCTAGAGCATAGAAGGACCCTCCCCCCACCTTGCCTAGGGTGTTGACTACTTCGTCAAGTAACAATCTTGGCTTTCACACTGAAATTTGCCAAAGTGGCTCCCGTGAAAAAATAGTGAAAATTACTAGAATAGCAGCTCCATCTTACAGGTCTTCTGAAATACCCAACCTATACAATCAAATGTTTATCCTTGACTCGGTTATGGTTTAGCCTTCTTGGAATATTCAGTTGCCACAATCGCAGAAAGCTTGGTGTATGTTGGTTGCTGATACCAAACTGTACAACGTGGTGGTCGTATCCTCTTAGATAAGCTATAATGTCTGTATCTTCAAACTGTGCAAAACAATTCTTGTGAATGCACTAAAAAAAAGGGAACACAATCTCTCTAATCCTGCATGAATGTCTATCAGCACTGGTCGCCTAGGGCGACAGCTTCTGGAGGCGGGGACAGGGGGCAGCAAAAAGCAGCCATAGTCATAGCAGAACACTAGATCCTGACAACCAGACAAACTCAAAAGAACCTTCAGCGCATACTTGCATTTCTATCGGACTGTTTAGGAGGGGTGGTTGGAGAGTGATCATGATAACTGTTGAGTTTTGTTATCAGATTCTTGACTGGGAAAGGCCTGAAGTTAACTGCAAGGCTAAAGGTTCATATAGTGCCTAATATCCTTGCACCGCCCTGATGGCTATGTCGTCACCATGACTGGATTATGAGGTCACTGAAGGAATCAGGCTGATGAAAGAGCAGGGATTGATAATCAACAGTGAAAGTGAGGTGATGCAGAACCAGTAGTGAGGACAGAATGGAATCTAAACCCTGATGTGGGAGCTCTTTGGTTTCCCGCTGAATTTGGTAATGCCCCTCTCCCCCCCACCCTCTCAGAGGCTAAAACATGAACCCTAGGAACAAACTTCGTGTCCCGCATTAGATAACTGGTTATTTCTCTTTTCACAGGCCATGCAAACTCCTGCCCGGGGCTACCACTGTCCTCATGTACCATACGCACCCACCACGTAAAGCCTCCAACGTGCCTGCATTCTCTTGAACGCACACATGTGCTCAAGGCTATTAGTTCATGTGCTCGACACACCCACAATGAAATGCTCTTACCTGGATTTATTAATGGTCATGCAAACACCTACATGGGCCCTTAAACACATGTCCGCATCCAACTGCACGTCCCCACTCGAGCTCCCGCACATGCACACACACACACACGGGTACCCCGGTGTTCACACTGGTTGGCTGTGCACTACACACGATTCTTTGACTCATGCCAATCCAGTTCTCACAGCAAACAGGAGCGTGCAAGCTGCCAGGGTTACCACTAGGCTTCCTCAGCCTGCTTCTCCACCTCCGAGGGTTGCAGGACTAGGTGGGCTCTGTAATAATTAGTGGCATATTTGGACTCTTTGGTGCTCCTCTTGAAGAACCCACACTAGGAGGAAGGTCACAGCAAGATCAGCAGCATTGCAAAACAAATGAACCCCAGTTCAGCTGATAAGAGCGCTACCATAGCCCAGAGCGGGAGTTTCAGGATACCCTCTCCTCTCCAGCAGACACGTCCTGAGATTAAAGAGGAAGAATTCCAAGCTCCCAACTCCTGGAATAACCTTTCAGGCCTTCTCTGCTGGATGTGGTACCCATAAGTGAAAGAATGATCCTGATGGGATTGAGAGGGAGGAAGCAAAAGAATTCCTACACTAGAAGACCATCCCAAAGGCTTCAGGACATCAGGGTTATATCTTAGCTGGGAGCCCCAGACCTGATTCCCAAGTACCAGATACCAGTCTGTGTGGTTTGGGTTACGCCCTCCCCCCCTCCCCATTCTTGTCTGGTGTTGGACACACTCTCCCATACCCCTTGTTTGAGTTACAGGGTCATGTTGGAGCCTCAAGTGCAAATTCTCAATTTATCCCTGATACAGAGGCCTCAATACGGGGGCCTAAGGCTCCTCACCTTCCACAGGAGTAAGACCAGCAGTGCCAGCATCAGCATTCCTGCCAGGACTGCGATCAGTATGATCCACCAAGGAATGCCACCATACTCCGCAGCATCAGGATCAGAATAAATCACCAAAGGGATCTGGGAGAGAAAGAGTTACACTGAGTTCTACTCCACCCGGCGCTCGTGTCATCCTAAGCACAGTGACAGGCAGCCTGAACTTGGGACTGTGCTCTCTCTTTCAGACACCAACTCTCTTTTTTGATCATGTCTTTGGCCTAAGAGAACAGCAAGGTGTGCGGCAGAATTAACACATTTCCGTGAGTCTGACAGGAGCCACTATGTAAATGCTTCTAGGATAGGCCCGGAAAACTGAACTGGACTGAGGCCACCAGCTCATTTCCCAAAAGCCACCTTAGGCAGCATTTGAAGTGCTGGCCTAGAAATGAAAAGCTCTGTGGGATTAATATTCAGACCATGGCGGTCAGCGGTTTTTAAGCCACTTACAGCCGTGGGCTGAACTGAGCTCAGATATTCAACGACAGGCCATGTTCAGGCACCGGCATTGAATATCAGTATCAGTAGGATTCTTATTAACTGTTATATCCCCTGAATCAGGGTCCAATGTGATTTACAAATTAAGCACAGATACAATACATTAAAATAAGATTTAAAAAGCCAAACAGTATTTATTTTTTAAATCAGAATCTACCAAACAAGTTTTCAGCTTTCTTTGGAAACCATAATTCATCTCAGTTCTAATACTAGATGGAAAAGCGTTCCAAAAAGGAATTGCCAGAGATGAAAACATAGTACTTGCTATTTTTAAAAAAAAAGCACACTGCTAAAAGGAAGAGAATGAAGACTAAAAGAACTATGCAATTCAGCCAAAAACAGAGTTAATGGTGCAATAATCAAATTTATCAACAATTCTGAGGCAACCCCATTAAGGACCTGAAACATCAGACAAGACAATTTATATAAAATTCTTTCTTGAACAGGAAGCCGGTGCAAATTAGTTATGCGAGACGAAATACTATCAAACTTTCTAAGTTTGAATATTAATCTGGAGGAGGAGTGGCCTAGCCTAGCAGTTAGAGCCAGGGACGTAGCCAGACTTCGGCAGGAGGGGGTCCAGAGCCCGAGGTGAGGGGGCACATTTTAGCCCCCCCCCCCCCGGCGCCGCAGACCCCGCCCCGCCATTGCCCCCTCCCTGCCGCTGACCCTCTCGACCCCCCTCCCGCCACCAACCCACTGTTGCCTACCTTTGCTGGCAGGGGACCCCAACCCCCGCCAGCCGAGGTCCTCTTCTTCTCGCAAAAGGCTTCCTTCTGTTTCTGACGTCCTGCACATACAACGAGAACGAAGCCTTGCAAATCAGCTGATCTGCAAGGCTTTGTTCTGTGAGTCTGACGTCCTGCACGTACAACGTACACGTACAGGACGTCAGAAACAGAAGGAAGCCTTTTGCGAGAAGAAGAGAACCTCGGCTGGCGGGGGTTGGAGTCCCCCGCCAGCAAAGGCAGGCGACAGCGGCGGGTCATCGGCAGGGGGGTCCAGGGCCAAATCTACGGGGGCCCAGGCCCCCCATAGCTACACCACTGGTTAGAGCACTGGTCTTGCAATCCAGAGGTGGCTGGTTCAAATTCCACTGCTGCGCCTTGTGATCTTGGGCAAGTCACTTAACCCTCCATTGCCTCAGGTACAAACTTAGATTGTGAGCCCTCCTGGGACAGAGAAATATCCAGTGTACCTGAATGGAACTCACCTTGAGCTACTACTGAAAAAGGTGTGAGCAAAAATCTAAATAAATAAATAATCTGGACAATGTGTTCTGAATCAACAGAAGCTTCTTAACAAGCTTTGAAGCTAACCCCAAATACAAGATGCAACAATAATAAAGGTGAGGTAGTATTAGTAATTGTACCAACAAAGCAAAAGCTTTTTGATCAAAATAAGGGAGCACCAGTCTTAACTGCCTCAACTTAAAGAACATTTTTTTCCATAATTGATTTATTTCTGGGTTATAGTGGTCACCTGAAAGCTAGCCATGTACCGGCTGATATTCAGACCGGTACCCGGTTAGCTCAGTGGATAAAGGTAGGACTGCTTACTTAGCTGGTTAGCAGACTGAATTTCACTGCTCTGCCCAAGCTCCACCCCCAGACTGCCCTGGCTCTAACTGGACTGGGCCTGGGCTGACACAGGCAATAGTCAGCAGTAGGACTTGCTTAAGCGCCACTGAATATTTCCGGATGGCCAGCTCAGCGGAATTTAACCCTTTTGAATATCAAACCCTTTAATGCTGTGACTATTTCCCATCAGCTATCCAGGCCCCAGCACACTAAGATGCACAGATGTGCCTAGACCTCTTCAGCAGGGGTGTCCAACCTCAGTCCTCGAGGGCTGCAATCCAGCTGTGTTTTCAGTATATCCCCAATGAAAGGGAAAGGGGACTTGATATACCGCCTTTCTGAGGTTTTTGCAACTACATTCAGAGCGGTTTACATATATTCAGGTAATTATTTTGTACCAGGGGCAATGGAGGGTTAAGTGACTTGCCCAGAGTCACAAGGATCTGCAGTGGGAATCGAACTCAGTTCCCTAGGATCAAAGTCCACTGCACTAACCACTAGGCTACTCCTCTACTAGCAACAGTCCATGTAGAAGCCTGCCCTTGCAGATCAGTAATGCAGCCGCGCAGGCTTCTGCTTCTGTGAGTCTAAGAAGCCTGCGTGGCCACGTTGATGATCTGCAAGGGCAGGCTTCTACATGGAATGTTGCTAGTGGAATAGCAACATTCCATGTAGAATCTCAAATAGTAGCAACAGAATCTCAATAGTAGCAACATTCCATCTAAAATCTCCAATAGTAGCAACGTTCCATGTAGAATCTCCAATAGTAGCAACATTCCATGTAGAATCTCAAATAGGGAAAGGGAAATGGGATTTGATATACCACCTTTCTGAGGTTTTTGCAACTACATTCAAAGCGGTTTACATATATTCGGGTACTTATTTTGTACCAGGGGCAATGGAGGGTTAAGTGACTTGCCCAGAGTCACAAGGATCTGCAGTGGGAATGGAACTCAGTTCCCCAGGATCAAAGTCCACTGCACTAACCACTAGGCTACTCCTCCACAATGAATATGCATGACATCTATTTGCATGCACCGCCTCCACTCTATGCAAATAGATATCATACATATTCATTGTGGAAATCCTGAAAACCCAGCCTGGCGAGGGCCGAGGTTGGACACCCCTGCTCTGCAGATTACCTCTAGAGTTCTCTTTCTGGATCCTGGCTGGCATGTGCTCTCAGACCCAATCTGAGTTCAAACCTGGAGCCCTAACAGAACCTAAGACTCAGGAGTCCAAAAAGTGCCTGTTTTCAGTTTCAGGCCCTGCAACCACCTTTTTTCAGACTCCAAGGCCATGGCCAGAAGTTGACTAAAGACCTATTGGGGTTTAGAGGGTACCTCTGTTGTGGCATCATTCAGCACCAGGTTCTTAATTGTGGATTTCACAGTGATATTTGCTCGGACAATCAGTTCCACAGAGCTGAAAGGAGGATAATCCTGCAGAGGGGAAGAGGGAGAGAAAAGAGAGGCATTAGCACATCACTCAGATTACTGTACATCTGTGTCCATGTTTCCTCACTGAGGGAGGGGTGTTTGTCCCTGTGAGACTGTGCTCCTATTAGCTCAGTTTACGAAACTCTCTTGGGCCAATGATCAGAAGCAAACGCAGGCACTAGATGCTGTTATCGCCATACTAGCGCCTGCGTTTCCTACCACCCCATGATCAGAGCCCTCGAGCGTGTGAAACAATGCACTCGTGGGCTCTGAAAACAACTAGCGTGCAAATGCAGGCAAAACAGGGCTCTTAGCGCAAGTAGCATGTAAATGCATGCTAAACCTATTCATCCCCAATGATCAGCGACCAGTGTGCCAAAGATTAGCTCGCTGGCCACGGCAAACCTACGCCAGCTCGGGATCTAGACCGTTGGGGAGGAATGGTGAGCCCTGTCCAGCATGCATTTGCATGATAGCAGGCCCCCATTTCCCCCAATGCAGCAGCAGCAGCCCCCCCCCCCCCCCACACAGAAACCCCAACCCGACCCCACAGCAGCAGGGGGCTAGAGTTTCTCCCTTATATGGTGTGAAGCCATACCCAACACATCCCAGGATGCCCTGGGCAGGGCTGGGCACTGCCATTTTCCAGGAGGTGCTGATGGAAGAGGTAGGGGGGTGGGGAAAGGCCACTAGACCACTAGGTGGGGGGGGGGGATTAACCCACAGTTTACTGGGCCACCAGGGACATCTGAAGGGATGCTGGGGGGGTTAGGGGGGCTGGAGACCCCTTGGATCTCCAGCCCCCTCCCAAACGTGTCGGGGGGGACCAGAGGTCCGATGGACCTCCGGCCCCTATTTCGCTTGGGTCAGGGTGTGGATAATTGGGGTCTGGTGGTCCCATGTACCTCCAGCCCTTTGTTTCACAGGTCTGGGCTTTTAACAGCCCAGACCTGTCAAACAAGGGCAGGAGGATTGTTCCTGAGAACATGCTCAGGCATAATCCTCCTGCAGTTCTACCCCATGATCAAAGAGAATTGTGTGCTTAAATTTGCATGTAATTATCTCTGATCATAGGGGCGGTAAAGGCGTGCACTGTTCCAGTGCGGGGCTTTTGATCTTCTGCCGATCTGTGAGCGTCTATTCGTGTGATGTTAGTGTGAGAGATTTCCTGTCCCATGCTCCCTTGGAGAAGGACATTCTCTGTCCCTTTGAGTCCAGATACCTCCAGAAAAGTGCTGTTCCAAAGTCTGGCGCGGATCTTCAGCACGGCTTGACTGTCAAAGGTGTAGAGAGGGCACTGGAACACAAGACACTTGGCAGTTCCTCTGGCACAGTCCTGGCAGAGAGACAGGAGAGCGAGTGACAGCACAGACACGAATGAAGCAGGGAATGGATTCAAACAGCAGGAACCATAAATGTGTCTCTACACCTGCAGGAGCTCTGTATTCTGCATAACTGGAGCAGCTAGATATGTCACACTGCTCAATTGACATGTTGCCCACACCCTCCTAAGTATCTCATTCCTCAGGGAACACTGCACCTAGGACCCTAACAGTTTTGGTGAAGGGAGACCTGTAAAAAAAACACTGCTGGTCCTTGGGGGTCGGTACCATGGACTCTTGCTACTTTTTGGGATCCTGCCAGGTACTGGTGACCTGGACTGGCCACTATTGGAAAATGCCATACTATGGCTATTCTTATTTTTTTTATCCTATAAAGGCAGAAGAGATGTGCCAGTTTCGTTACACGGTATGGTACTTACCAAAGCTACCTCCTTCTTTCTAGCGGCAAAGGCAACCAGCCTCCGAGAGCCAGCACTGCTAACCTCAGCATCACGCTTCAGCCTTCTATGGCTGTCAGCAGCCTGTGGATAAGAGTGAAAGATGGGCAAAGAACAAGAAAGAGAAAGATGGGGAAAACAAAAACGGAAGACAATTCAACAAGAAGGCAGAGATGTAGAGACAGGCAAGCACTGAACTGAAAACCTGACACCAGCAGAGGGCGCCCTGCACCAGCACTCCCCTGTACAGTAAACCCACTGCCACTAATAATGCAGGGAGTGGTGGGTGGAAAAGAGCTTACAGGGTATCACTGTGCCTTTGCTGGGGGAAGGGCCAACTCCTTATTGCCATTCTTTACAAGCTGTCAATACATTTGAGTGGGAGAATCTGATACTGCTCTCCTACCAGATGTTGGCATGTCTGTGGCTCCAGCTGTTCCCTGCAGCTGGGAACAAGCACAATGAGTGACTCCCAGGCAGGACGGTAATGCTCAGAACATCTGTTCTCAGTTAGCTTCTCTGGGAAGCACTGAGAGCCCAACTGAGGAGAAATTTCTGATTTCCTGCTATCACTGTAAATCTGAGAGGGACAGAGAGGATCACAGATCCTCCTTTCAAACTAGCCCCTCTGCTCACCCTCGCCATAATATTACAAGATCACAATGTCTCTCTTATACTGTCATTACAAACTGCTACTGTGATACCACATAGTAACAAGTGTCCCCTCACTCCTGCTGTGATATCAATTACATCAGACCTCTCCCACCTCCCCATGCCATCAGCTACTCACCAGTCTGAGTGGGTCGATAGCCTGGGAGGGGCTGCAACGGGTGTCCAATCCTGAGCGCTGTTTCTCCTGCAGGTGGATCTTCAGCGGGTACAGCAGCCACTTGCCATTGCTGGTCTCTAGTGGCCACATGAGGTTCAGGAAAGCTGAGCCCAGGGTCTTCAGTGACTGGCCTTTGTTGGAGACCTGGGGAAAAGATCCAGAGAGCAGGACAGTACAGAACCTATAGATGTCCAGAAAGATCGAAGCATGAAGTGGGTGGGGGATAACAGGTCCTTACCGCCACCTCGTATTCCACCAGACTGCCAATGTTCTCTTCTGTCTTCATGGCGCTTTCACCCAGCACTGTGCCACTGTAAAAGACCTGGTGGGGGGTTACTTTCCTGCAAAAACAGCATTCATTATAATGAGACCCTTCAGCATGTTGAAGAGGGAGGGGGGTGAACCTGAGTTCCTCACAACAATCTCCCCTCCACCCGTTTTATATATTAACTGTTCAATCCTAGAATCCCGGGTTCAAGGTGGGGGACAGGGCTTACCCTGAGACTGAGAGAGGAAGCTCAATGATCACATGAGCTTGGGCCAGTATGGGCTGCAGGTCTGGCTGTTCGCTGATCCTGAAAGAGAAATGGGACACTTTCAGCAGAGCTCCATCAAAACCACCAGCTCCCCTCTACAAAGCACAGTGGAGTCAATATTCGAAAGCACTTATCCAGACAGCAGTATCTGCTATGCTAGCCGAGATAATATTCAAGCACCCTTCCGTGCAACTTTCTTTAAATCAATACCTGATTTTCTAACTCCTGTTACTCTACCTGATCTATCTATATGTTCCATCTTTGCTTATACCCTATGCTACGAAAATGTTTGAGTACTGCATTGACATTGTAATGTAGCATAAGATCACACCACACCAAAAGAGGAGAAATTCCCTACAAAACAACAAAGGTAGCCAAGGAAGTAGGGAAGGGACACAGGCCAACCAATGAAGCAGGTATCCAGAGACTGACTGCAGCAAATTTATTCAATAACACAATACTTATAGTCGGCCAGTGCTTTTTTTTTTTGTAGGAAAAAGTTGCTGGTACTCATACAGTGCCAACCTTAAGGGCGGAGTCACTACGGCCTCACCCCCCACAGTAGCCACACCCACAGTAGCCACACCCATTTTTAATCATTAAAAACAGGACACAAGTCCCTAGGCCCAACAAAAAAACCCTTAAGATTGACCATAAACTAATAAAATAGGTAGACAAAAAAAATCAGCTGAAACCCCTAAAAAACAGACTCTGGCATGCACTTTTGGTCTTAATAGCAACAACACGGTGTTCACACATTAAGGCACAGAAAGCCATATCTTGTATTGCTGTTTAAATATTTTTACTGCTGTAATTGTCTATTGCTTATGTTTGACATTCTTACTTTAAGTGCCTTGAGTAAATTCCTTAAAAAGGTTGCCTTCAAATCTGGGCTAAAGGCCTACCTGTTTGATGTTGCTTTTGACTCCTAACTTTTCACTTGTTCGTAACCTTTATCTTGTCTTCCTCTCTTCAATAGTCCCTTATCCCTATGTGTCCTATCTGTCTGTCCTACCCTTATCCCTTATTTGTCCTGTCTGTCTGTCCTGAATTAGATTGTAAGCTCTCTTGAGCAGGGACTGTCTCTTCTTCATGTTCAATTGTGAAGCGCTGCGTACGACTGGTAGCGCTATAGAAATGATTTGTAGTAGTAGTAGTAAATAAATCAATAAATAAGTGCTACTGAGCAGGATGGTGTTTATTGAGAGGTACTATCCAGATAGAAGGCAATTCCGTAAATAGATGCATCCAGTTCTCCACAGAAAAGCAGGGGAGATGCAGGCACACTAGTTGGTAACGCCACAGATGGAGCCAGCGTACCAGAGCTCTCCCTTAGCTTTCTAATGTATGTAGGCATACACAGGACTTCCCATGCCAGGTCAGTCTTTTTAATCTGAGCGCCTCAGCCAGCAGCAGCTTTCCACTCTCTGTCAGCAGGACTTGCCAACCAACCACAAATCAAAGAAAAAAAAACCCATAACAAAACAATCACACCCTCTGTTTCCCATGCTGACTGTGCTCCAGCCATGGCATGCCCCAGCAATCTCCAACTTTGCTTTGCTGCGCACCTGCCCACACATGGCTTTCTCCTGTTCCCTGCTGCACTTCATGGCCACCATGGGGACATGTGCTCCCTCACCCCAACCAACTCCTGGGCCTTCTTCCCCCTTGTGTCAGGCAGGAGCAGAAGTTGCCCCTTCATCACCAGCCTGGAAGCTCTCCTCAGTGCTGGCAGTCCACACCTCTGAGTCGCAGGGCCAAACATTGCTACACTCCACCTGGAAGTGCCTGCCAATGTGGCCAGCAAAGAACACTGCTGGCACACCTCCTCTCATAACACCCAAAATGTTGCTTTATCCACTGCAGCCCAAGGGTCGACCAAGTCAGAGCACAAGAGCTGCTCTAACAGCAAGGGCTCCAGCTCCACCTCTATCAAAGGTAGCTATCTTCTGAACCAGAAGGGTGTGACCATGCTTCTCTTCACCATGAAAATGGCATTGCAGCAACATTCCTGTTTGGAACCCAGGGCTGCACCCTCTATGAAAACAGCAAGTATGCCTCTGTACCTGCTCCTCTTCCCTCACTAGCTCCTCAGGATTACAGCGCTTTGGTCCTCCACCTTCTAAATAAGTTTGTGACTGAGACTACCACACTCCTCCAGCAGTCTCTTCCAACACAGTGACCAGGTGTGACCACCTGACATTACCCTGGTCTCTCTATCATTCCCATCCATAACTTCATTGTTCCCCCACTCTCCACATCCGCTCATAAGAACCAATTGCTCCCTGGCTTCCACTCACTGCTTAGAGTGTGAGCATGGAGACCACCTGGAAGACATGGACTGGACCACAGAGGATGAGGACCCTGCCTCTTTACCTCATTCTGAGGCTCCCCGTCAGGACCAACCTGAGGATTATACCTACCCTTGGTTTCTACAAAAATTAAACAAGACCCTTCCAACTCTCTACCACCCAGACTCCACTGAATAAGAGAGACTTCCACTCCATCTTCAAGTCCTGCAGCACCACCAAAGAGGTGCTAGCATTCCCAGTCCATTAACCTTTACAGGAACTTCAGCTTAGCATCTGACAATTGCCTTTTTCAGAAGCAGCAACCTCCTGACGCTTGGAACTCAAATATAAAATCCAAGCAGCCCTTGGCCACTCCCATGCTCAGTTACCCCACCATTCCATGGTCTCTGAGTCAGCCTTCAAGAATATGAAATCTACAAGAATGCAGCTTAACTAACCACCAGGAAAAGAACCCAGATTTCTGGACTCTGTTGACAGAAAAGCCTATCAGGGCTCCATGTCCACCCTTTAAATCACTGCTCATCAATTGCAAATGCACCGCTATCAACAATCCCTCTTGCTGCAACTGGAAGACTCCTCCTTGGATCAACTCAAGCAAGACACTTCCACTCTTGTGATGACTCTCCAGGAGACCACATACTACCTAATTCATTCCATCTATGATGCCTATGAGGCAGGCGCCAGGGCAGCTGCAGTAGCATCAGCGTTCACTGTATGGCCTAGTTGTGTGCATCTGACCTCTGAAAAGACTTTCACATCTTTTCATATCCCCTCCACCTCTCTCAAGGAGGCCTCAAGACCACTTCCATCTGCCTGCACCTCACAGCCATTTCAGCTTATCATGATCTCGTTGACAGCAAGCTTCTTTCCTCCCACCCGTTAGTATCTAGGTTCATGAGAGGTCTCTTGAACCTTCTTCCCCCTGTCATGAGCCACCACCACCTTGGGACCTCAGTGTCATCCTTGATGTGCTCATGAAGCTTCCATTTCAACCACTAGGTGTTGCTGGGCTCAAGCATCTCACATGGAAGACAGCCTTCTTGGTGGCCATCACATCTGCCCAAAAGTCAGTGTACTACAATCTGTAGTTTGGAATCTTTCATACACCCAATCTTTCAATAACAGGTTGTCCTTCTGCATCCGTCCTAACTTTCTCCCAAAGGAAGTGTCTGCTTTTCATATCAACAAATCTATTGTGATTCCTTCTTCCTTCCTTTGTGGGGCCACACTCCACTCCCGCAGAAGCTGGGCTGTATACCCTGGACTACAGATGCGTTCTTCTCTTCTACCTCAAGGAGACAGAGGCCCTTCAGAAATCTTTGCAGTTGTTCATGCCTTCGACCGTAACAGGTATTTGTGACCTAGATTGGCCACTGTTGGAAACAGGATGCTGGGCTTAATGGACCTTTGGTCTTTCCCAGTATGGCAATACTTATCTACTTATGTACTTAACCAGGGTCTGGCTGCATCATAACATACCATCTCATCCTGGATCTCACACTGTATCTCTTTTTGTTATGAGCTGTCTGACTAGACCCTTCAGGCCAGAATCACCACTTGGTTTGCTCACTTCCATGCCGAGTCCATAACACCTCAACTTGAAATTGCCTCAATCAGAATCCACAACAAAACCCTACGCAATCATTTGAATTGTGTCTTGTTTTACAGATCTCCAGGTAATTGGAACGAAGGCCAGACCAACTTCATGGACTTCATTTCAAACACATGAGTAACCAACTCCAATACACTAGTACTAGGAGACACCAACCTTCACTTTGAAGACGCAAACTCTATCAACGCACGAGAATGTAAGGAATTTCTCCGTTTATGTGATCTCAAATAGCCACAAATGCAAGGGCACACACTTGATCTCATCTCACACAAACTCTCAACAGACCAGAATCTAACAATAACAAATACGAAATGGACAGAGACACCCTGGACTGACCACTACAAACTAAACTTATCCCTACATTGGCAGAAGAAGGGTATACAATGAATACTAGAACACACATCCTACAGCACAAGAGGTCAAGCAGACACGAAAACATTCTGGCAACTAATATACAATAACGAATGGGCAACACAAACAGACTCACTCCATATACTACCTCATAGAATGGGACAAAAGATGCAAAAGCATACTAGATGAAATTGCGCACTTACGAACAAGAACCCCACGCAAGCATAACTCGACACCCAGCTTTATCTCTCCACACCAGACATCACTGCAGAAACCCAGGCCAAAGTATCGGCCTGCTTATCCGACATTGCTGCCTGGATGTCCAACCGCCACCTGAAACTGAACATGGCCAAGACCGAGCTTATTGTCTTCCCACCCAAACCCACTTCTCCTCTCCCTCCACTCTCTATCTCAGTTGATAACACCCTCATCGTCCCCGTCTCATCGGCCCGCAACCTCGGAGTCATCTTTGACTCCTCCCTCTTCTTCTCTGCGCATATCCAGCAGATAGCCAAGACCTGCCGCTTCTTCCTCTATAACATTAGCAAAATTCGCCCTTTCCTCTCTGAGCACACCACCCGAACTCTTATCCACTCTCTCATTACCTCTCGCCTTGACTACTGCAACCTACTCCTCACTGGCCTCCCACTTAGCCATCTATCCCCCCTTCAGTCCGTTCAGAACTCTGCTGCACGTCTTATCTTCTGCCTGGACCGATATACTCATATCACCCCTCTCCTCAAGTCACTTCACTGGCTTCTGATCAGGTACCGCATACAGTTCAAGCTTCTCCTACTAACCTACAAATGCACTCGATCTGCAGCCCCTCCTTACCTCTCTACCCTCATCTCCCTCCTTTCAGTACCCTTCTCCACCACCGCCAACTCCAGGCTCCGCCCTTTCTGTCTCGCCTCACCCCATGCTTGGAATAAACTCCCTGAGCCCATTCGCCAGGCCCCCTCCCTGCCCATCTTCAAATCCTTACTCAAAGCCCACCTCTTCAATGTCGCCTTCGGCACCTAACCACTATACCTCTATTCAGGAAATCTAGACTGCCCCAACTTGACATTTCGTCCTTTAGTTTGTAAGCTCCTTTGAGCAGGGACTGCCCTTCTTTGTTAAACTGTACAGTGCTGCGTAACCCTAGTAGCGCTCTAGAAATGTTAAGTAGTAGTAGTAGTAACTGAAAAAGTTAAAAACACAAACCAGGAAACTCGAACGAGAATGGAATAAAACAAAAGATGAACATACACTCAACACATGGGAACAAATACAAAGAAAATACAAATACGCAATAAGACAGGCCAAAAGATCATACTATAAAATCAAAATAGGGACAGATTACAAAGACATGAAGAAATTATACCAATTCGTGAACAAACTCCTAGACACCAACTTGGTCACTACTACGAATACAGACATTCCATCTGCAGATAAACTTGCGAAGTACTTCAATGAAAAAATTGTAAACCTACGCAACACGCTACCTCAGAACAACACCGACATTGAAAACTTCCTTAATGAATTGGACCCAACCTTTGGAGAATACCCGGCAGATCAGACCTGGTTAAGCTTCGCCCTCCTTACCATCGAAACAGTTACCCAGGCGATTAGTAGGTTTTCCAACACTCACTGTAAACTAGATACCTGTCCCAGCTACCTAATGAAATCCGCCCCTGACCGTTTCATAGCAGACCTCACATCCCACCTAAATTACATGCTTCAGCAAGGCCTCTTCCCTAAGGAAAATGGCAATATCCTACTCACCCCAATGCCAAAAGATACCAAGAAAAAAACAAACAAAATCACTAACTACCGTCCAGTAGCATCTATCCCGTTGGTGGTCAAACTGATGGAAAGCATGGTAACCAAACAACTTACAGATTATATAAACAAATTCTCAATATTACACTAATCACAGTCAGGCTTTCACCCCCTCCACAGCACGGAAACAGTATTACTCATTCTTCTAGCCAAATTCAAGCAGGAAATAGCAACAGGCAAAAACATCCTTCTCCTCCAATTCAACATGTCTAGTGCATTCAACACGGTAAAACATAATATATTAATAAGATTACTAGATAAGTTCGGGATTGGTGGAAACATACTCAGCTGGATCAAGGGTTTCCTAACCACAAGAACATATCAAGTAAAATCAAATTCAAACATATCATCACCATGAAAAGCAGACTGTGGAGTACAGCAAGGATCTCCGCTATCACCGATCCTATTCAACTTAATGATGACCCCACTTGCCAAGTCCTTATCCAACCATGGCCTTAACCCTTTCATATATGCAGACGATGTCACAATATACATTAAGTAAACTTCATTATTTTTCATTTCTTTTTTAAATTATCAAAAACATTTTTATCATAACTGGAGTATAAATGAAGTCACTTAGCTTGCAAATTGCCCAACGGAGCTCTCCGTTTCACTCTATAAAAGGCTTCTTCAGTGGAACTAATCCATCCTTAATTGCTATGCTCCATAAGAGCACAGCATCAGCAAGACCATACAGGACCTCATCAGAGCACAGTGTCAAGCAGGACCACACACAGCCCCAACACAGTCCTGCCCAGCTCCCCCACCACAGAAAACACAGCCTCAGAAGAGCCAGGCTGGAGTAAACTCTTAGAAGCCAACACTTTCTCAGCAGCGGTGTTTACCTGTCTCCAGTGAGGTCACTGGGTTCATATACATAAGGACAGCAACAGCAAGTTATCCACCAACCCTGCAGTCTTGGAAGACCCAGCAGCAGGGGCCGTGCACCTTCACACTTACGTGGAGAGTAGTAGCTGCACCTCCAGCTCTGTAGTTTCAATAGTGATCCCTGAGGTGCTGATAATGAGGTAGAATGCGACCTGTGGGAGCCGAGGAGGGAAATGAGCAAAGCAAAACAACATGGAAATATGCACAGGCACAAAGAGTGTCCAAGAAAACAAATAGGCAGGCGATTCTCAAAATCCAGCAGGGAACAGAAAAAAAAGGTGCGAATCGCCAATGGCAATGTTGAGAAAAATAATTTATTCACATTATTAAAATAGGCCCGACACGGCCGCGTTTCACCCTCCTACAGGTCTGCATCAGGGGCTAGTATAGAACAACTCCTCTCCTGAGAGGAGTTGTTTTAGTCCAGTAGGTGGAATTGGTTTTACTGCACCACTGGGCTGTTATATGCAAGCCCCCAACGCAGCCCTTTAGGAGGGTGAAACGCGGCCATGTCAGGCCTAGTTTAAATAATGTGGTGAATAAATTATTTTTCTCAACATTGCCATTGGCGATTCGCATCTTTTTTTTTCCATTCCGTGCAGGCACAAAGAGTGACATGGAATCATGTGCAAGCATATCTCAAGAAGTGTAGATGTGTCATTGTGACATAACACATAGAGGTGTGCAGGTATAAAACTGATCTTTGAAACATTTTTCCTGTATCTACTGAATGCATTCTGCTGGAATTTCTCCTTGTTTTCCAATGGGAATTTATTTTGGGATGAATTTTTGAGCTGGCTTACACAACCTGCAACTGTTACTGAACCCTGCCAGGGTGTAAAGTACAGGGGAGTCACAGGTTGTCATGACTGTTTTACAGAAGCCCTTACCCTCTGTGTACAGTTATTTCATTATACGAAGCTGTACTAATGGAAGAACAATATCAGTTTGTTATTTTAAGTACATTTGAGCATGAGCAATCTGTTGGGACATTCCCCCCCCCTCCCCCCCTCATGTTTCCCTCCTCTCTCTCTCTCATTCCTCAGCCTGCCTGCCTCAGAGGTTATGGAGTGAGTTCCTCTTACTTCTGAGCACATAAGATGTGTTAATTAGCCTCTCTCCAGTCAATACTTAAAAGGATGTACCACTATGGGGGCAAAGTCCCGCCACTGCCCCTCCCCTGTGAATGCCCCCCTCACAATTAAAGAAAACAGGAGAAGCCTCCACGGAACATCAAAACAAACCAGCAGAAGTAGAAATGGCTTAATTGTGAGGGGCTGACAAATGTACAAACCAATAGGGGCATTCTGAATAAACTTTTCTTTGATATTATCTCCCTATTGGTTTGTACATTTGTCAGCCCCTCACAATTAAGCCATTTTAGTGTGTAACTGTAGATTAGTGGTTAAATGTCCTAGTGATATTTATGCCAGTATTCGATGAGGTCAATAATCAGCCAGCGGCACTCTTGCTGTCAGCGTTACACTTGGAAAATCAATGCCAGGTCATGTCTAGACCCCAGCAATGAATTTCTGGGTTTATGGAGCTGGCAAACTGATAGCCAGTTAAGGGATCCTTTTACTAAGCTGCGGTAAAAGGGGGCCTGTGCCAGCGTCGGCCTGTGTTTTTGACATACGCTGAGGCCTCCTTTTACCGCACCGGATAAAAGGCCGTCTGTTGTCCTGGCAAAGAAATGGCTGTGCGGTAAGTGAACCACTTGCTGCGTGGCCATTTTGGAGGGGAGCATTTACCATCACCCACTGAGGTGGCGGTAAGGGCTCCCGCGCTAACTCGCCGGTAACGATTACCGCCAGGTAAGCAGCAGCACTACAAAAATAGAAACATGGAGTGCGCCAGTCTCCTAAAGCAGCCTGGCAGTAGTTCCAGATTGGTGTGCGGCAAACCTTTAGTAAAAGGGCCCCTTAGTGCGATATTGAGCACTTAACCGACTATAGGTTACCACATAAAGACAGGACTTACTTTTATGTGGTCCCATTTATGCAATGACCTTGACCAGTGAAGTACTGAATATAGACACTTTACCGCAAAGTGCTGACTCCACCCCCGGAACACCCCCAAAATAGCCGGTTTCAAGTTGAGCGCCAGCCACACTAACAGGTTAAGTGCTGCTGAATATGACTGGTTAGCCCTGAACAAGCAATGTAGCCAGCCAGGAGCCATTTCCAACCAGTTAAATCGCGTTGAATATTAACCCCTACAAATTTAAGCAAATGCAATAGGCAGTGAAATTTAGGTAACTTGTTACAGAATGAGGGGATATATGGGTAAGTCCTACGTACTCCCATTCCTACTTACGTTTAGACAACAAATGAGCCAATGTCCAGCCACAGCATTTAAAACATAAGCACATACATTCAGTGCCACTGTCTGGATTGGAGGCAGTGCCGACCACAACAGTTAAGGGACAGGACAGAAGTGATATTCAGCCGCCATAGGCTAAATTCTATATATGCCTAGGAAGCATTATGCAGAGCTGGAGCTAAAAAGATATCAGGGGGAGTGTCCTTGAGACAGCTCGTTTTTCGAGCGAAACATGCATATCGGACAGTAAAATCCCTGGGTCCGACTGAATAAAAGTTTGAAAAGATAAGTTAAATAACTAATTAATCTATTAAATGTTTTTTTCTAAAAAAAGTGATTAATACTCTTAACAGTGAACCTATGAAGAGGTTGATGTTGTCTACATCGCCAAATAAAACCCATTGGGTGGTTGGCGGTGAACATCACTGAGGTCACTAATTAGTCTATATAAAAAATATTTCAACACTTAATGGAAAATTAAGTAAAAAGATTTTGATATATATTTGTTAGAAGAATAGTTACTGAATTCTGACTAGATACCAAGAATTTGACTGAAAAAAGTGTGCCACGCTTAAAGTTAGGTACGGTTATAGAATAGTGCTTACGCCCGAGAATCGCACCTAACTTTAGGCGCGGCCATTTGCACCACCTGAAACATGGGGCGAATACAGGTGCCTACATTAGGTGCATATCCCCGTTATTCTGTACAATGCACATTAATTTTAGGACCACCCCCATTCTCCCCATGACCTTCCCATCTCAGCGCCCACTTTTTCAGATCGCACATAAAATTAAATTAAATGTAATTAGTGCCAATAATTGCTTGTTAAAAAAATCAATTATTGGAGCTAATTAGCTTAATTAAATTGCGCACGCTAACTGGACGTGAGCCCAAATTTGAGCACGCAATGTTTGGCAACTTTTACAGAATTAGGGGGTATATGTACTGTGATGCAGTTTAAGTTAAGACTGCATTTTTTCTGTTGTGCCCAGTACCATATAGGTAGTGCTAGAGCAGTGACAGGAAAACTTCAGCAACACGATCCGTATAATGGAACTGAAAATTCTTGGCTGTCTGAGCTGCCTCTGTCTGTTTCAGTGGCATAGCTAGGTGGGGCCACGGGGGCCTGGGCCCCACCAAATTTGCTGTGGGCCCCTGGTTGGCTGGCAGGGGTCCTCAACTCCCGCCAGCTAAAGACGTTGTCCAGTGCTGGTCTGCGGCGGCGCCGCCACATTGCTTTCCCTGCTCTTGCTTCCCCTCACGTCGGGCACGGTCCTTTTAGTGAAATTGAGCATGCTCAGTTCACTAAAAGGAGCGTGCTGGATGTGAGGGGAAGAGTAGGCAATGCGGTGGCACTGGAAACCAGCGCTGGACAAAGTCTTCAGCTTGCACAGATTGGGGACCTCCGCCAGCCAAGATATTTGCAGCGATGGTGCTTCAGCAGCGACAGTGGGCAGCCGGGGGGGGGGGGGGGCGCGACAGAGGGGGGCGGTGGCGGGAAGGCAATCAAAATGTGCCCCCTCACCTTGGGCTCTGGCCCCCTCCCACCTCGAGGTCTGGCTTCGCCCCTGGTCTGTTTACATCTGGCTGGTTGAGCGAATAATTCAGAGAGTGCAGATAATGTGGTTAACAGGCAGCATTTTAAATCCTGTGGCGTTATCTGCAAAGCATCTGTAGTGTACAGCTCTATTTCCTAACATGCGTTAATATATAATAATGTGTTAATTGAAACTAAGCACACACTTATTAAATAGGCCCAATTGAGAAGAATGGAGCTTGCATTTTTTAAACACGCATTAATGTACATTAACACAGGTTAACCGGTTATGTTCTTATATTGAAATAGACATGGGGGAAGCCACTGCTTGCCCTAGAATTGGTAGCATGGAATATTGCTACTGTTTGGGTTTCTGTCAGGTACTTGTGACCTGGATTGGCCACTGTTGGAAGTACGATACTGGGCTAGATGGACCATTGGTCTGACTCATGTTAGTAAATAGAGCTCTTGGCTGCTTTTATTTTCTGTGGTGCTGTTTTTACCCCATCTGTAAGGGGGGGGGGGGGGGGGAAGCTGTATGATCACAATCAGTGTTTTCCTGTAAAGAAAATGTGATGTCAGTTATCAAAATGAAGTTCCCTCTTCCTTCTGAGCAGATTCCTGCTAATAAAAAGCTTCTAACTGTTCTGGCCTGGTGTTTGCGTGACAGAGGAGGATTGCTGGCTGTACTGCATGAAGGCCTCAATCACACTAAGAATGACATGAGGAAGACATTTGACATTCCCTCTGAGCCATTTCCTTTAACCCTGACCTGAGCTCCTCGTTTCATGGGGTTTCCCAGCTCACACACCACCTGGGATCCGTTGGGATTGGAGACACACTCGACCTCCTTATCCTGGACAGAAGAAAACAGAGAACCACAATTACAGAAACGCAGAAAGACAGTTGGTCTAATACCCAGTGTAGTAATGTGGGTGGTGGCTGGCTGCAGGACCTCAAATAATATACCTGCACACACAAGTTTGCAAATAAAACAAAAATGCTTTATTTGTGCAATCAAACATATACAGACGCTTGTAGCTTCACTGGCACAAGGGTCTGGCAACAAAAGACCTTGTGCAGTCACTAGGAAAAGTCTTAATAGGGTTGGCTTCTGGCCAGACCCAAACACAGTGGCAGCAGTTCAGAACAGTCATGTACTAACATAGTCTTGGGTCCTGTCTGGACACACACAGAATCAGTTTCTCCAAAATATAAGTCAAGGGTACTTCCTATCTTGATAATCTTCTTCAATACTTGTATAATACTTTTGGATGCAGAGACATGAGAACTGCTTCCCACCACAGGGAAAACTACTGAGATGCGGCCACTCCTCTTCCCTGGGACTCCTCTCAGGTCCTGTAGCTTAACCTGAACACGCCTGGAGGGTCCTTCTTACTCAAGAGATGCTCTTCCTTCTCTGGGAGTGGAAGAGTAGCCTAATGGTTAGTGCAGTAGGCTTTGATCCTGGCAACCTAGGCTCAATTCCCACTGCAGCTCCTTGTGACCTTGGGCAAGCCACGTAACCCTCGATTGCCCCAGGTACAAAATACTTAGATTGTGAGCCTTCTAGGGACAAAAAAAGTACCTGCAGGTAAAGTGTACAGCGCTGCGTACATCTAGTAGCGCTATAGAAATGATTAGCGGTAGTAATAGTAGTGGGTACTACCATCCCGTTTGCTGCTCCCTTGGAGGATTCCGTATTTGGGGCCTCCCCATTCTGTTCTGCTTCAGGGTTTTTAACCCCCTCCTTGCCTTAGCCCTACCTTGCTGACTCAGCAGGCGAGCTCCACTTCTGTTAAAGTGGTTCCATTTCAGCGAGGGAGTGTTCTTAAGGAGACCCAGCCTTATACCACCCACTCCCTCACACCCAGCAATAACCACATTTCTTATTGAACGGCTGATCAGGGGACAACTTGTTCAGAACTGCTGCACACGGTCATAAGGAGAGTCCCCAGTTCAACTCACCACCACCCAATCAGACAACATGTCAACAGTTACCCACATACTGGTTGGGCACTTCTCATTTAGCTCTCTTGCCCACTAAGGGGTCTACTAAACAGGGTCTAACCAGACAGGAGAGGCTCATGTACAGTTAAACTCTTCTAAGCAAATCGGCAGCTGATATTCAATGGCACTTAACCAGTTAATGCTGCTAAATATCACTGATAACCAGCCATCCCCTAACCACATAGGTTAACCGCAGCGGCGTACCAAGGGAGGGGGGCGGTGGGGGGTGCACGCCACTGGGGGGTGCTGCAGCACGCGCCTACTCCTCCGAGTTCGCTAAACTTCGCTCGTTCGCTGCAGCTCTCTCTGCCCCGGAACAGGTTACTTCCTATTCCGGGGCAGAGGGAGCTGCAGCGAAAGAATGAAGTTTAGCGAACTCGGAGCAGGCACGCGCCGCGGCACCCCCCCCCCCCAGCGGCGTGCACCCGGGGGAGGGGTGTCATTTCACCGGGGGGGGGGGGGGGGGGGGGGCGCATCGGCGCTCCGCCCCGGGTGCCATCCAGGCCAGGAATGCCACTGGTTAACCGTGGGCTGGAGCAGCTGCAACTTAGCCGGCTAGCAGTGATTTTTTGGTCACGCGACGTGAGAGAAAGGAAGGGCAGGCAATGCGCAGAGAACAGCGCTGAAGAAAGGCTTCAGCTGGCGGGGGTTGGGGACCCCCACCAGCCAATGTATGTGGGGTTGCAGCAGGGAGGGGGGCCAAACTGTGCCCCGGGCTCTGACCCCCCCAAATGTTGAGGTCTGGCTACGCCCCTGTTTTCAAGGGACTTCAACGTGTAGAACACCTCTTACAAAATTGCCCAGGGGTATGAATGTGTAAAACATATACGCACAGCGACACGCGTTTGCGTTTATGCGATACGCATGTAGGCCTCCCAGGAAGCAGAGAACAAGCAGATTGGGGCAGGAGTGACACAAACTGCACTTAGTTTATAGTTAAACAAATACTTAGAAAAATGACTGCATATCCCAATCTGCCCCTCCATACTAAACCACTAAACTCTACAATCCCTTCCTCTCCCTTAGAGATCCTGGGGCTGATATTCGGACCACAAAAGGTAGCCAGGCTGCCTCCCGCAGTCAGCGTTAAGCCCGGATAATTCAATGTTGGATTGTTTCCGGCAACCAGCATTGAATATCTATGTTTTTTTTTGGGGGGGGGGGGCTGGTTTCAACTTAACCAGCCAAGTCAATATTCAGTGCTGCCCAGTTAAGTTTAAACTGGCCAAAGATAGGCCTGCTATTTCAGCGGCCTAATTTGGCCACCAAACTTAGCCAGTAATATGCTGAATATTAGCCAGTTATCCGCTAAGCGCTAACCAACAATATTCAGCGGGAGATAGCTGGCTGTCTCCTGATGAATATTGCCAGATAGCCGGTTAACTTCCAGGTAAATGCTTCTAAATATCAGGCAGCCTATGTACTTGTCCCAAGCTCTCTTGAATTCAGGTACTTTTTTCTCTCCACCAACTCCACCAGGAGGCTGATCCATCAATTCATCACCCTTTCCATGAAAAAGTATTTCCTCAGGTTACTCCTCAGTCTGTCCCCTTTCACCTTCATCCTATGCCCCCAAATTCCTTTTAACTGAAAGAAACTCGCCTCCTGTGCGTTTATGCCGTGGAAGTATTTAAATATTTCCTATTCTTATCGGCACATACACACGCGTGTCTCAGAGTTGATATAAATGTGTGAGCCTGCTTTCCCTGGGATAATTTTGGAAAGGTACATAGGTGCCCTTGATACTAGACACAACATGTGTGCCTTTGTGCTGCCCCTATCCTAAAATAACCCACTAGGAGATCATTTTTCACATTGTTGTTGCATGTCCTGGCCCTGCTCTTACTGCCAAGGGACGGTATGCAGAGTAGAATAGTGTGTCTGGGAAACTGGCAGTGAGCTGGGCCTCATGGGCATCGTCTCCATCCCTCTCGGGGTGCTTAAGGTCTGATGGCAGGTTAGTGATGGTGATCTCCAGGGCGATATCGTCATGGCCTGTCAGGGCAAAGATGGCATGCCCATCATGCCCACTGTGGAGAGAGGAGAACAAAGAGATTCTGAGCTTGTAACAGGCAGTTGTTTTGCTCGGCTAAAATTATACAAACTGCAAAGAACTGGAAATTTCAACAAGAACAGCCACAAATGGCAACTGACAATACAAAGACCGTAGGAGAGAGAATCCAAAGCACACCCAAAAGAGCGAGAAACCAAAAAAGTGCAAGGAGCCTTGTATTTTTTTGGCTTCCCAACCAACAACCCAACAATACAAAACCAAAATAACATGTAAGAGCATAACTTTTGTGTATTTTATACCCCAGTGCCACTATAATGAGAGCAATTCATACCGGAATTGGTGATCGCCTCTATGGTACTATGTAAGCCACATTGAGCCTGCAAATAGGTGGGAAAATGTGGGATACAAATGTAACAAATAAATAAAAAATAAATAAATACAATTCCATGGATTCTATCTAGATTCTCAGTGGGGGGGGGGGGGGGGATGTGTTCTTATATCCACCCACAAGGTCTCTAAGGATCCACTCTCACTCCCCTACCCCCTTTCCTACATCCCCATCCACTTAACCCCTCCCTTTTCCCACATTAACCTTTTCCTTTTTGAGAACAGTAATGATCTAATATCGGGTATAGCTGTTACAAGTTGAGTTCATTAAGCACCAAACTACATGCTCTGGACAGCAGAGACTGAACCTCCCACGTCAGCATTTGTGGGGCTGGATCAGGGAGACTAATTTACAAACACAAAGGGACCTATGTTACCTTTATAAAATAGATCTAATATAGGCTCCTCTTTGGACTTCTCATATAGGCGCTCTGTATTAAAACCCTCTTTCCTGCCCCCTCGTACCTTTGTTGGAAGAGTGAGGTAGTATACTCCCAACTCTTCCAGTGCCGCCTTGAAATTGGTAGCTTCATTCAGTGTCCCAGACATCCAAATTTTTATACCAAATATCTTATGACTGCAATAGATTAGACAGTATAATTATTTTATTTGGGGATCATCAGATCTAACTGCAGCACAATCATAAGAACAGTTTTGTTCTTTCTTTTCATTTCAAAGAAAATGATTGTGGTGCAAATCTTCATGAGATCTCCCTTTTCTAAATTTTTCTTTGCTTTTCTTAATTTTTCATATTCCATAATAATCCATTCTATCCATAATTGTAAAAGGTGAACCATATGCTTTTAGCACAACTTATCTTAGTGTGGCGGCCATTTTTTCTTTATGCGGGAGCATTGGAATCATGATATGAGCGCCTCTTCCTCGAAGAAGCGTATTGCGAAACCTGGCCACGTCGGTGGAGGTTCTCTAGTACTACTACTACTACTTAACATTTCTAAAGCGCTACTAGGGTTACGCAGCGCTGTACAGTTTAACAAAGAAGGACAGTTCCTGCTCAAAGGAGCTTACAATCTAATGCACAAAGTGTGCAGACAATCAAATTGGGGCAGCCTAGGTTCTCCTGCGGTTAAAGTTGCCGCCACACTAAGATAAGTTGTGCTAAAAGCATATGGTTCACCTTTTACAATTATGGATAGAATGGATTATTATGGAATATGAAAAATTAAGAAAAGCAAAGAAAAAAATTAGAAAATGGAGATCTCATGAAGATTTGCACCACAATCATTTTCTTTGAAATGAAAAGAAAGAACAAAACTTCTCATATGAGTTGTGCTGCAGTTAGATCTGATGATCCCCAAATAAAATAATTATACTGTCTAATCTATTGCAGTCATAAGATATTTGGTATAAAAATTTGGATGTCTGGGACACTGAATGAAGCTATATAGTTGTTAGTCCCCACATTGGCTATTTCAGTGGGTTGCAATTTGAATATGCCTTGAAATTGGTGGCACCCAGCCCTGCCCAGTGCATCCTAGGACATCTCCTATTACTACCTTACCTAACTTGATTTCTGATTTAACAGCATATTTTCAGGTCTCCGGATTTAAGATCAATATGAGTAAGACAGAAGCACTTAATATTAATATAGATGAACCCACAAGGTTGAGGTAGCAGTCCTCCTTTCCTTTTAGATGGGTGTCTAGTGAATTGAAATATTTAAGGGTTTGGTTGTGAGCAAATTGCTCCCAATTAGATGAAGCAAATTATCCTAGACTTTTTTTTTTAAGTTATTTGCAAAGACTTGGAGAGATGGAAGACTCAAACATTGACTTGGTTTGATAGAATTACTTCAATTAAGATGAATGTTCTACCCAGGTTACTATCAGGCTCATTTTTGAAAGAGATGGACGTCCAAAAAGTGACATAAATCGGCAATTGGACATCCATCTCATAGAAACGTCCAAATCAGTATAATCGAAACCACATCTTTCTCAGAAGTCCATCGCAAGGACGTCCAAATCTCAAAGGGTCGTATTGGGGGCGTGTTCAAGGCGGGACTTGGGCGTTCCTAAGACTTGGACATCTTTGAGCCACAATGGAACAAAGCAAAAACGTTCAGCACTAGAACTTGGACGTTTGAACTGGACCTGTTTTTATTACGAATAAGGTACAAAAAGGTGCCCCAAATGACCAGATGACCACTGCAGGGAATCAGGGATGACCTCCCCTTACTTCCCCAGTGGTCACTAACCCCCTCCCACCTCCAAAAAGTGTGGTGAAGAACATTACTTGCCAGCCTCTATGTCAGCCTCAGATGTCATATTCAGGTCCATGACACCAGTATGTATGTCCCTGGAGTATTTTAGTGCACTTCAGACAGGTGGACCCAGACTCACCCCCCCACTACCCATTACACTTGTGCAGGAAACTATCCTGCTTATTTTCGAAAGAGAAGGGCGCCCATCTTCCAACACAAATCGGGAGATGGGCGCCCTTCTCTCAGGTGCGGCCAAATCATCATAATCAAAAGCCAATTTTGGCCGCCCTCAACTGCAGTCCGTCACAGGAGCAGCCAAAGTTTAAGGGGGTGTGTCAGAAGCGTAGTGAAGGCAGGATGGGGCGTGGTTAAGAGATGGCCGTCCTCGGCTGATAATGGAAAAAAGAAGTGCGGCCCTGATGAGCATTTGGTCCATTTATTTTCTGGAGCAAGCCTCAAAAAGGTGTCCGAATTGACCAGATGACCACCGGAGGGAATTGGGGATGACCTCCCCTTACTCCCCCAGTGGTTACCAACCCCCTCCCACCCTAAAAAATAAAAAAATTTAAACATTTTTTTGCCAGCCTTTAAGCCAGCTTGAAATATAATACCCAGCTCCATGACAGCAGTATGCAGGTCCCTGGAGCAGTTTTTAGTGGGTACTACAGTGCACTTCAAGCAGGTGGACCCAGGCACATCCCCCCCCCCCCACCTGTTACACTTGTGGTGGTAAATGGGAGCCCTCCAAAACCCACTGTACCCACATGTTGCTGCCCCCCTTTACCCTTTGAAGGGCTATAGTAGTGTTGTACAGTTGTGGGTAGTGGGTTTTGGGGGGGGGGGAGTTGGGGAGCTCAGCACCCAAGGTAAGGGAGCTATGCACCTGGGAGCAATTTCTTAAGTCCACTGCAGTACCCCCTAGGGTCCTGGCATGTGAGGGGGACCCATGCACTACAAATGCTGGCTCCTCCCACGACCAAATGGCTTGGATTTGGCTGGTTTTGAGATGGCCGGCTTCGCTTTCCATTATCGGTGAAAACAGAGGCCAGCCATCTCAACATTTAGGTCGACCATCTCTAAGGTTGACCTAAATGTTGAGATTTGGCCGGCCCGACCATATTATCGAAAAGAAAGATGGCCGCCCATCTTGTTCGATAATACGGCTGGCTCCGCCCCTTCCCAGGGCCGTCCCCGGAGATAGGTGCCCCCGTTTGATTATGCCCCTCCATGAGCCCTCCAAAACCCACCCGAAACCCATTGTACCCACATATAGGTGCCTCCTTCACCCGTAAGTGCTATGGATGCCATGCCTCTTTTTAAATCAGGTAAGCTAGCTCTTACTTGCTTTGAATTCCTTTTCCTCTGCTTGTAGCCCATGCTGTTGGTCTAGTTCCTTTTTCAGTTTTTCTGCTTGACCCATGATCATAGGCGGTCAGTGTTTGGGGAGGCTAAAGGGGGTGTGGTTAGGGGTGGGGCCAGGGGCGGGGCTTACATCCATAATTGTCTGACAACACACAAAAAAAATAAGTAAAAATAAAATAATCACAATGAATACCTTTTATTAAATTATTAGATATGTATCATATGTCAAAGAATAAAGTGATTGCTCAAAGCATATACTAACCACAATTGCTCAACTGCAAAACACTATGCACAAATTTGTGCAAAAACACACTCAGAACCTTACTGTACCATAAATATTACACTGGGCAGACCTAATACACCAATATATCACCCATACGGAAAATGCAGACCGTCAACAATATGAAACAAGGGATCATAATACCACAATTCTCACGTAGAGCCACAAAACACCCTTTTAGGGTGGATAGTGTTCACAATGAGCTCCTTTTACTAACAACCATATGTAGATCCTTCAAGAGGTAGTGTGTCATGATTTAGGCTCTACACCCTTTCTGATGTTTTGGTGCCACCTCAGTAAGGCCAACACACAATCTCTCCACTGCAAACACTATACACAAACTTGTGCAAAAACACACTCATAACCTTACCAAACCATAACAGCACTAAAGGCAGCACTATAATTACACCGGGCTTTAAAACACCAGTACACAACCTAGTGAAAGAAAAAAAAAACAAAACAAAAATGGCTGCAAATACTACACGCTATCAGCATACTGCATCTTGATCACACATGAAAATCACATGTCACAACAGATATGAAGGCAAAATACTGGAAAGTTACCTCAAGAAATCACTCAGCATGCAGCAATACTAGAAAAATTGAAACTTACATGCAAAATATCACAGATGCACATTTCCAAAAGCTGACATATTCCAATTAATAAATTCTGAATAAAAAAATGTTTTCTGAGGGAGGAGGGGGGTAGAGGGACGGGGGGAAAATTGTTTAAAATGTAGCTGAGCATTGTTACGCTATTAAGGGAAATGTAATGTTATGACAAGATATAACGCAGTTGTGATATTTTGCTTTCAATAAAATTTACAAATTTCAAAAAAAAAAAAAAATGTTTTCTACCTTTGCTGTCTGAGCATTTAGTTTTTCTATTAGCTTTGGTCCCAGTGTCTTCTGTTTTATGCAGTGTCTTCTTTCCATTTGATATATTTTCTCTCACCATGTCCACCATTCTTCTGTCCCCTTATGCATCCTGTCTACCATCTGTAGCCCTGTCCCTATCCTTTCTGCAGTTTCAACATCAGCCCTCAAAGTGTTCCAATCCAGCCCTTAAATTCAGCAATTTCCCCTCCATCCGTATCCAGCATTTCTCCTCACTCCCCTCCCCTCCATCCATGTGCATGTACTTCCTCTCCCTTCCCTTCCCTCCCCTCCCCTCCATCCATGTCCAGCATTTCTCCTCTCCCCCTTCCACTCCATCCGTGTGCATCTCCTTCCTTTGTCTTTCCTTCCCTCCATCTTAACCAAGACAGTTTGCTTCGGGGCTTCGTACTGACAGCCTTCCTTATGATGCGTCCTGCCTCGCGGAAGCAGGAAGTTTAGGCAGAGGAGGCGGGACTGGACACGTCACAAGGAATGCCGTCAGGCCAAAGCAGCCCCGAAGCAAGCTGTTTTAGTATGTTGGCGTGGCACTACCAGCGGCGATCTAAATCAAATTAGAGGGACCACAGGGAGGGAGAGGGATAGATGCACGCTGCATCGGTGGGGGGGGGGGGGGGGGGAATGAGAGAGAGAGAGTGACGCTTGGGGCTTACAGCTAGGGAGGCTTAGCCTCCCCAAGCCTCTTATACCGGGCGCCTATGCCCATGATTATATCTCTGGAGACAGGTGTTCCTTCTGCTTCGTTCTTAGGTAACCAAGTGAACACAGCTTTATCCAGGGGGCTATCACTTGCTTGCTTTAGCCGTTTTCACTGGAGACCCTCGTCTGCGTCAAAATCACTTGTGGCTTGCCGTAAGTTTGCTTCATCATTGATCCACCCCATAGAGTAGACTCACTGACATCCATGTGTTTGCACATCTCCGGTTGCGTTTTCCCAATTTTAAAAGGTGTAAGGCTTATAGCTTTTCTTATACTGGGCCCATACTTTTCCTTTTTTTAGAAATTTCCATGTTAGCCAGTACTGTCTCGCGCCAATTTGAAGAACTAGTTCTGAAATAATTAGCTCGCACCTGAAAACACATGAAATTCTGGGGTCTAAGCTCTGACTGCATTGTAACCCAATCCTGCGTTATATCGAGCCACGCTATAATAGGTCTGTGGTGATGCCTAAATTTTATAGAATAGGCTTAAATTCTGCGCAGTATCTAGAATTACACCAAGCGCCTCTCCACGCGACCAAATTTAGTTGTGGCCATTTATGCTATATTTTACTTGGCATAAATCCCGGCGCCTAAATTAGGAACAGATCGGTGATCTTGATAACAATGCACATAGATTTTAGAAATGTCCATGCCCTACCCTTGGCCATGCCCCCTTTTCAACTATGCAACTTAGAATTTATATGCACATATTACTGAATACACTTAGCAAGTTGTGCGTTCAAATCTTAATGCCATTAGTGCTGATAATTGCTTGTTAACATCCAATTGACAGTGCTGATTACCTAGTTCAAAATTAAGTTACACACATTGTTATAGAATACGCTTCGATTTCCGCATAGAAATTAAGGCGTGATATGTGGAGGGGCATAATCGAATGGGGCACCCAAGCTTTCCTGAGGAGTCCTCGCAGGACTTCCCCGCGAAAGGGCGGGGAAACCCGTATTATCGAAACAAGATGGGTGTCCATCTTTCGTTTCGATAATACGGTCAGGGATGCCAAATCTCAACATTTAGGTCAACCATAGAGATGGTCGTCCTTAGAGATGGTCGTCCCCGATTTTTGGCAATAATGGAAACCAAGGACGCCTGTCTCAGAAACAACCAAATCCAAGTCATTTGGTCGTGGAAGGATTCAGCATTCGTAGTGCACTGGTCCTCCTCACATGCCAGGACACCAACCGGGCACCCTATGGGGCACTGCAGTGGACTTCAGAAAAAGCTCCCAGGTGCATAGCTCTCTTACCTTGTGTGCTGAGCCCCCCAACCCCCCCCCCCAAAAAAAAAAACCCACTCCCCATAACTGTACACCACTACCATAGCCCTTAGAGATGAAGGGGGGCACCTACATGTGGGTACAGTGCGTTTGTGGTGGGTTTTGGAGGGCTCACATTTACCATCACAAGTGTAATAGGTGGGGGGGGCCTGAGTCCGCCTGCCTGAAGTGAACTGCAGTACCCACTAAAACTGCTACAGGGACCTGCACACTGCTGTCATGGAGCTGGGTATGATATTTGAGGCTGGCATAGAGGCTGGAAAAATATTTTAAATTTTTTTTTAGGGTGGGAGGGGGTTAGTGACCACTGGGGGAGTAAGGGGAGGTCATCCCTGATTCCCTCTGGTGGTCATCTGGGCTTGGTCGTAAAAAAAAAAAAAGGACCAAGTAAAGTCATCCAAGTTTATATAACTCCTAAGTATCATTATATATTAACCCCACATCCTATATATATAGGGTGGAGGGGGAGGTTGATATGTCCAAACAGCTGTGAAGATTGAGTTGGAGGAAGATAGTTCCCTGGAGATTGATTTCTTACATTATCCACCATGTATAGATATATACATATATAAACTCCTGAGTATCATTGTATATTAACCCCACATCCTTTCTTTCCTCTACTTTGTACTGCTGTACAATTGAATACCCTGCAGGACATAGCAGGGCAATAACCCCCTCCCCCAGGTTTTCACAAATCCAAGTTCTGCTCCCAAATATACAATTGCTGGCTCTTTATTCTGCACCAGTCTGGCACAGAGCAACATACACATCATCTCTTTGACATCTTTAGCTTCTCTACTGCCTCCCACCTGTCTCGGCAATACCGGAGAAGAGATCAAAGATGTCCAGTCAGCCCTTTAAAACCTCACCTTTCCCTTTCCCCAGTAAATCCTAATGTCCACATCCCATCACACAATCCACCTCCCTCCTGTCCACCTTATCCCAGTGCACGATGACCTAAAATTCTCACATACAGCACAGCAGCCTTTCCTCACACCCCCAATTCTCACCTAAGCCCTTTAGACTTTGGAAAGTCCTAAAGTGGCCATGCCTTCAATGTCTGCCTTTTAAGTACACTGTAAGCTCCGTGGAGCAGGCACCATATGTTCTGTGCCTCTGTCCAGTGTCACATATAACAGGTAGCTCTATGTAGAATTGTAGATTGGAGTGTGCAGTCAGGTTATTAGTAATAAAGAGAAAAAGTTGTAAAATGTTATTACACAGACTCCCCCTCCCAACTGTGTGCATCCAGACACACAAACACAGATGCTTTTCGTGGAAGTGGCAAACAGCCTCTTACCCTGCCATCCTCACGAACTGGTCAGTTTTGTCAACACGGTAGCAGAAGTGGTAACTGATCTGAAGGTTGCTTTGGCAAATTTTGTCATCTCCACAGCCCTCCCTCAGGAAGTTCACCTGCAGGGGAGCAAGTCAGAGTGAGAGGATGGGGGAGGGCTCAAAAGGGAGCCCAGCCAGAGCCAGGGCAGACTATTGACAGCCAGGAAAAGATGGGGGGGACCACCAAGCAGAACGATTGGACCAGCAACAGGGAGGAAAACCTTTCAGGGAGAGGTGAAGAGGGATGAGATGAGAGAAAAAAAAGTAGTGGAAGAGTACTGAGGGAGGGGGGATGTATTTTGGACATTGCCTTAAGCTAAAGAGTTGGACAAGTCATCAAATGTAAACAAACATGATGAGAGGGTAGGTGAGAGGAAGGGGTGAAAAGATGAGCACACAGGATGAGGGAAGAAGGTATGAGGTGAGAGAACCTGGGAGAAGGTACAAAGAAAAGGAGAAAATACAGGGCACAGGATGAGAGAGGGAAGAATGGGGGTGAGTGGACAAGGGGAAAGATAACAGGAAAGGACAAGAGGAGGAAGAATGAGATAAGGAGTCAGGATTGTGAAAGCAGTCAGGATTGTGGAGGAGGAGGAGGAATAAGGTGAGAAGATGATGATGGGAAGAGGGGGAATTACCCTCTAATCACAAAAGTTGTCTTACCTCTGCCCTGTAGGTATTGGGCACCTGTGCATTTAATACAGGCATGAGGGGTGCCAGGGTCTCCTTGTCTGTCTGCCGCCTATGCCGTGAGTGCTTGATGTTGTACGTGAGAGTTACAGGAATAGGATGGAGCTTGTCCCTCACATTTTCCTGAGATCAGAGTAAAGCAAAAGCTTGGGATGAAGAGAACATGTCTGAATTTGCTTCCTTCTGCATTCCTCAGAAATACAAAAATCAGAGAAATATTGCTTTGCTATATAAACAGACAATAACCAAAATTTTATTCAACTAAAGTTTTTTATACCCTCTGTCCAGCTATCAGTTTGTTAGAATCAGCCCTGTGGTTCTCAAATTATGAACTGAATTTGCCCTTCGTGCGTTTCTTATAGGGAAACTGCTGACTTTGCAAGTGACTTGGGTGGGGAGGGTGTGCTGGAGGTGGGCAAACTGAAAGTTATAAAGAAGTGAGTGATCTTTACTATTTTCTAAGCAGGGCCCACTTTGGCAAAAACAGTTTAATATGAGAGCTAAGACCATTGTCAGCCAAAGTAACCAGCACTCTGAGCAAAAGGGAAGTCCTCTTCTGATGACACACCACTCTCTCCATGAAAAAATACTTCCTGACATTTTTCTTGAGTCTGCCCCCCTTCAACCTCATTTCATGTCCTCTAGTTCTACCGCCTTCCTGTCTCTGGAAAAGGTTCGTTTGAGGATTAATACCTTTCAAATATTTGAATGTCTGTATCATATCACCCCTATTTCTCCTTTCCTCCAGGGTATACATGTTCAGGTCAGCAAAGTCTCTCCTCATACATCTTGTAACGCAAATCCCATACCATTTTTGTAATGGTATGGGATTTTTAAACAAATTGTTTTACCTTTACTTTGTTTAACCAATACTTTGTATTGTTGTTCGAATATTTTTACTGCTCTAATTGCCTACTGCTCATGTTTGATCTATTCTTACTGTACACTGCCTTGAGTGAATTCCTTCAAAAAGGCGGTAAATAAATCCTAATACATAAATAAACCTGGTCTAGCCATTTAGAAATTAAGGGGCCCCAATGTGCGCCAATTCAGAACTACTGCCCGGCTACCGCGTGGCCCAGGCTGTAATTTCATTTTGTACGTGCGTCCAGTAGGAGCGCCTGACATTTTCCCGCACTAACCAGGCAGTAATCAGCATTGTACATGCACCGATGATTACCACCCGGTTAGCACGTGAGACCTTACCACTAAGTCAATGGGTGAAGGTAAGATCTCAGGCCCAAAACGTACGTGCACCAATTTTTATTTTGCTGCATGTCCATTTTCAGTCAAAAAAAAAAGGCCTTTCTTGCAGGTGCGCTGAAAAATGGAGCTGCGCACGTCCAATACACGCGTCTACACTAACGCAGGTCATTTTTCAGCACACCTTAGTAAAAGGACCCCTGAAAAAAAAGGGGGAGGGCACACACATGGAGACACACATGTTCACCCATTTACTGGATGATCTGATAAACTTCTGCTTCTTGTATTATCTAATGTGATTGAAGTACAGTGTGTTATTTGTAAAGATTTTATTATGTATGTATTTTGGAAACCGCCTAGAATTGTAAGGTACTGCGGTCAATAATTTTTTTTAATAAATATAAACAAATAAATAAAATAAAGGCTAAAATAGTTTTAACTGCCGCTATATTGATACAGGGCTGCCATGCATGCCTAGAATACAACCACACAGGATATGGTGACCAGTGATACAACTGTAGGCCCCATAAAGACAGAGGAGATAATATTCAGCAGGATATTTTAAAAAGACACCTAAGTAACAGGCAGATTATCAAAAGCCCCTTGCTGTTCCAAACAGCGCTCTAAAAATAGCGCTGGAACAGCGTGGGTCTTTACCGCACCTATGATCAGAGATAACTGCATGCAAATTTAAGCAAGCAATTCTCTCTGATCATGGGGTAGAAGTGCAGGAGTATTGTGCCTGAGCAATCCTCCCGCACTTGTCTGACAGGTCTGAGCTGTCTAAAGCTCAGACCTGTCCAACACAGGGGCTGGAGGTCCATGGGACCACCAGACCCAACTACCCCTGCCCCAAGCAAGGCGAAATGGGGGCTGGAGGTCAGGCGGACCTCCGGTCCCCCCGACACAGATTCAGGGAGGGCTGGAGATCCGGTGGGTTTCCAGCACCCCCTAACCTCCCCAGGAGTCCCTGGTGGCCCAGTGGGTGACCGACGATGACCCGACCCCCCCCCCCCCCAGCGAAAGAGGGCCCAGCTCTCCCAACCCCCCCCCCCCCCAGCGTTAATAAGGGTCCCTGGTGGCCCAGTGGGTTGCGATCAATCCTCCCACCCCCTACCTTGAGGTTTGAGGAGGGAGGTGGCCTCCCTCCTCTTCCTTCGGCGCCACCTGCAAAATGGCGGCGCCCAGCCCTGCCCAGTGTAGCCTGGGATGCGCTGGGCGGAGCTTCACACCATCAAAGAGAGCTCCATTTTGCAGGCGGCACTGAAAGAAGAGGAGGGAGGCCACCTTCCTCCTCCAACCTCGAGGTAGGGGGGTGGGGGGATTGACCGCGGCCCACTGGGCCATCAGAGACCCCTTACTAACGCTGGGGGGGGGGGGGCTGGAGACCCACCAGATCTCCAGTACTCGCTGTGTTGGGAGATCGGGGGGAGCCCAGAGGTCCACCGGACCTCCAGCCCCCTGTCGCTGGGGTCAGGTCATCGTCGGTCGCCCACTGGGCCACCAGGGACCCCTTACTAATGCTGGGGGGGGAGTTAGGGGGGGGGTGGACACCCACTGGATCTCCAGTCCTTCCTGAACCTGTGTTGGGGGGACCTTCCGCCCCCTATCACTAGGGGGGTGGTCATTGGTTCTTCCAGGGGGTGCTGCATTGGGGGGAATGGGGGCCTGCTAGCATGCAAATGCATGCTGGACAGAGCTCACTATTCCTCCTCAATGGTCTGCAAACCCTAACACCAGCTCCGAGCTGGCGTAGGGTTTGCCGCAGCCAACGAGCCAATCTTTGGAATGCTGGTCGCTGATAATTGGGGATGAATAGGTTTAGCATGCATTTGTATGCTATTTGTACTAAAAGCCCTGTTTTGCATGTATTTGCATGCTAGTTGTGTTCAGAGCCTGTGAGCACGTTGTTTCAGGTGCTCGAGGGCTCTGATCATGGGGTGGCAGCAAACACAGCAGCTAGTATGGCCCTAACAGCCTCTAGCGCCTGTGTTTGCTTCTGATCATCGGCCCATAAGTCAGTACCACTGAATGCAGCCAGTGAGACCTGATAGTGGCCGAATGTCACAACCACCCATCTAAAGTTTAAACTTCTCCCTTCCTCATGTTCTATGATAACTTTTGTTCAAACACTTCAACCAAAATTTTAGTAACCTAGGAAACTATCTGGTTTATTCCCTGATAAACATTTCTGATCATTGACCCCATACGTTCTAGAACTAGTTTCCATTACCAAAAGGAGAAGCACAGATAAAGCACAGAAAATCTGAGGACTGAGCTAAAAAAAACTTGTATCTCATTGAAGAAGTCAGCTCTCCCTATATTCCAATATGGGCCAAGTTTTGGCAAAACAGGGCAGTGAAAAAACACTTGAGCTTAATTTGGGCTCCTGCAAACTGCCTCTGGTTCTGTCACTGGAACTCACATCCTACATGACTGTGTCCTAGGTTCACTCTCGCAGCTATTACAAAAACATTTTGAATTGGTACAGGAATGCTTTTTTAGAAGATTTACTCTGCCACACCTGCAGCCAATGTGAAGACGAGGCATGCGGCCAACTATAAGGAAAAGAAATCCCAGATGGCCGAATGTGGCTAATGATGAGGGTTGGCTCGTACCTGGAGCTGGAAGCTGGCCTTCACACAGGAACGCACTTTCTGGCGTGGTAATTCCACCACATTCGAGTGCTGGTAATCTGGATCAGTGGGCTTTCTGTTCAAGAATGAGACCCTGGGCAGTTTCCCAAGCTTCCTCCTGTCCACATCAGCATCAAAGACGTATTCCAGAACTAGAATGGGACGAAAATGGAGCATCACCAAAGGAAGCCATGGAATGGTGCCATGCAGACTGTGGGAACTGGGCATCATAAATGACACAGCAACAGAACTGGGAGTGAGTCTCAGGAGCCAGCCCAAGTGCAAAGCGTGGTCACCTCAAGGATGATTCTCCAGAACAGGACTGAGCAAGACAGGAAGAGGGGTGGAAATCTGCAGGGCACAGAAATCACACTACACCACAGGAACAGGTAGTTGTACAGGAGAAATACAGCAGTAAAAGTCCATGAAATAACCAAGAATTCAGCAGTCCCCACAATGATTGCAGCATGCAGCACTGACAATGTAACTCTACATTTCCAACATGACATCCCCCAGCTATAGGAAAATTAATACTCACATATCTTAGGGGTATAGCTGTCAGGGCTGGCTGTGTAGCTAAAGCAGGCTTTCAAATCCACACTGCAGAGAAGAAAAGAAAGAAGACAATGAGGTCAAATGAATGTTTACTCAATTCTGGTTCTGGTCACAGCATAAGACACATCTCCTGGAAACAGAAAAAACATGGCAGGGACATTCCACATTCTTATAGCTGTAAAGCAGGAGGTGCGAGTGACGTGACGGAGGTCAGGACCACAGTTATACGAGGTCCAACATTACAGCACTCAAAGGATTTGCTCTAGTTTCTTTCTTCTGGGGTCAGAATGAGGTTTTCTCCCTGGAGCCACAATTGCTTTGAATCGCTCAGAAAGGGTTTTTGGCTTCCTAGCTGTCGATCAGCTGAACTAAAGATCAGTGGCGTTCCTAGCCTGGATGACACCCGGGGCAGATCGCCGATGCATCCCCCCCCCCCGGGTGCAGCGTGCCCCCCCCTGCGAAATGACACCTCCCCCCCCCCCCCCCGGCGAAATGACACTCCCCCGGGTGCACGCCGCTGGGGGAGGTAGTGCCGCGGCGCGCACCTGTCGGCTCCGAGTTCGCTAACTTTGCTCGTTTGCTGCAGCTCCCTCTGCCCCGGAACAGGAAGTAACCTGTTCCGGGGCAGAGGGAGCTGCAGCGAACGAGCAAAGTTAGCGAACTCGGAGCCGACAGGCGCGCGCCGCGGCACCCCCCAGCGGCGTGCACCCGGGGCGGACCGCCCCCACCTTGGTACGCCACTGCTAAAGATATGACTGTGACAGTGTCCAGTGTAACAGAAAGGTATCTTCTTACCAGGCTCCAGTGGAGTGCAGACAGTTCTTGTGCTCCAGATCAATGGTGTGAGGATGGATGCTGATGTTATAAGCAACATGAACAACAGGTCGGGCTCTGCAAGGTAAAAAGCAGTTGTCATGCAATGGCACCTACTTCACTCCCTCACACCCACGACACTGTGCAGGCTCCGAGACCCCACCACTCACTAGCCTTCAAGCTATTCCTCGCAGGTTTCTGGGGACACTGAGACCTCACCACGGCCTGAAGTCTCCAGAAGAAAAGTATTCACAGATAATTTGTTCAAAAAGTGTTGAGATCCTGGAGGAGGCGTGGCTAGATGGCATTGTGAAGACATATAGGCAGTTTGCTCCACTCTTATCCTAAGTTTTGTCACCTATGTTCTTGTTCTTCCTAGTTATGGGGAAAAGGAAGCTGACGCTGCATCCTGGTTCAGGCACAATACTGGCAATGATCCATGACCTGATAGTGCACCACGTATTAATTTGCAATCTTTTGTCTGATTTTTATTTTTATTTAAGGACACCTGATCTACTATGGTCTCTTTTGCAACCTCACTATCAGGATATCCTATCTTCCCTGTTTTGGTGATATCTTTGAAAAGATACCTTATCCCGAACCATGTGCTTTTGAGCAACTGTCGGCCTTCCCCCCCCCCCCCCCCCCCCGTTTCTAGTTTAAAAGCTGCTCTATCTCCTTTTTAAATGCCGATGCCAGCAGCCTGGTCTCACCCTGGTTAAGGTGGAGCCCATCCTTTCGGAATAGGCTCCCCCTTCCCCAGAATGTTGCCCAGTTCCTAACAAATCTAAAACCCTCCTCCCTGCACCATCGTCTCATCCATGCATTGAGACTCCAGAGCTCTGCCTGTTTTTTGGGCCCTGCGCGTGGAACGGGTAGCATTTCAGAAAATGCTACCCTAGAGGATCTGGATTTGAGCTTTCTACCTAAGAGCCTAAATTTGGCTTCCAGAACCTCTCGCCCACATTTTCCTATGTCATTGGTACCCACATGTACCAAGACAGCCGGCTCCTCCCCAGCACTATCTAAAATCCTATGTAGGTGATGCGTGAGGTCTGCCACCTTCGCACCAGGCAGGCAAGTTACCAGGCGATCCTCACATCCACCAGTAACCCAGCTATCTATATGCCTAATGATCGAATCACCAACTACAACAGCTGTCCTAACCTTTCTCTCCCGGGCAGCACTTGGAATCATATTCTCGGTGCGAGAGGATAGTACATCCCCTGGTGGGCAGGTCCTGGCTACAGGAGTACTTCACCAGGGTGATGCTCTCCTACTAGGAGACCTCCCTCCTCCAAAGTAGCACAGGGGCTACCAGACTGTAGGTGGGACTTCTCTACAACATCCCTGTAGGTCTCCTCTATGTACCTCTCTGTCTCCCTCAGCTCCACCAAGTCTGCTACTCTAGCCTCAAGAGAACGGAAATGTTCTCTGAGAGCTAGGAGCTCTTTGCATCGGGCACACACATATGACATCTCACCAACTGGGAGATAATCATACATGTGACACTCAATGCAAAAGACTGGATAGCACCCCTCTTGCTGCTGGACTGCTGACTCCATCTTAGTGTTTTTGAGTTTTTCAATAATTTTAAACTTGCTACAGTATTAAGGATATTAGCCTAATATAAAAGTGTCTTTTAGTTAATATAGTATATTGCATATTTAGTGTTTCCTTCTTAGATGGTAATGAAATGTATTTAAAACTCTGTAAGAGCACTCCTTGATTGTTACCCTAATTACAATAACTGACTATAAATGAAGAGTTGTCCTAGGGGTGGGCGGGTGGAAGACTAAACTAGATCCTGCAGTGCCTGCTAGATTCTATCTGTTAATGCCGTGGTACAAAGTTTTTAAAACTAAGTGGAAAAGACTATGGAGATTAGTTGACAAAATTTGCCTTTTATATTTTTATTTTGCCTAACCTAAAATTCTTCCTTTAAACCCCAATCTTTAAATTCCCAAAGCACAAAGCAAAATAGTGTTCACTTACCAGAGAAATGTCCTCTTCTCTCGGAACTTCTCAGAAAGAAAACTTCTAACGAGAGAGTTGCACAGGGACAGAAATTTCACCCTTTGACTGTCACCACTGGAATCTCCTCCATCCCCACCTGTCCCTGCAAGTAATCTCCTCCATCCCCACCCATCCCCTGTGCTAAAATAACCCAATTTGTGGTAAAATAACCCAACTAAACAGTAGCCCATGTTGATAATGTCCCCCCTCAGTGCTTATAGGGATTTCAATGGTATCAACCATATCCATTGATTTTTTTTTTAGTGCTATTATAATTATATTATAATTGCCATGGCACAACAAAAGGATAGGTAGGCTGGCCTGGCACTACACTTCCGCGGGAACCCTGAAGGATCTGTATTAATTCCCGCAGACCTAGAGGCGATCCCTGCAGGAGTCCCACCGGAACTGTGGGATTCCTGCTTACTCCATTCCCATGCAGCTCTTTATTTTAAACTGCCTCTTTTCTTCAGCTACCAGTGTGAGGTCACTGCCTTAAAACATCAAGAGTTAACCCCTTCAGTTCTGACAGTCAGTGACTGCAAAGCACAGCACTGTACTGCTGCCAGCTAATGGTGTGCTTAATATTTATGAAGTCAACCATTTGTTATGGCAATGGGTGAAGCACACAGATCTTCATTGGTTCACTGTACTGCATAATTATTCTTATATTTTTGGAATTTTTAGAATTTTAACTATAGCTTAGTTTTTCATCAAATACTTGTTTAGATGTATCGGACCCTGGGGTTGTTGTTAATGTCCAACTTTTCATTTATCTAACAATGGGTCGGTCCTGTTTACATCAGATAATTGAGACTGTACTGTACATGTGTACTTCCACTTTGACACATCCGATACATCTAAACAAGATGAGTATTTGATGAAAAACTAAGCTATAGTTAAAATTCTAAAAATTCCAAAAATATAAGAATAATTAAGCAGTACAGTGAACCAATGAAGATCTGTGTGCTTCACCCATTGCCATAACAAATGGTTGGAAATGTGCACAACTGAGGTCACTAAGACAAATATAGCATTGACTGGATGAATGAACTGTGTGGTTATAAGAACTAGCAATTGGGAACCAGTTACGATATATGGAGGTATAACTTTCTGAGGTCCCATAAGTGAATATACTAATTACTAGCCAGTGAGATTAATATTTATGAAGAACAGGGTTTCTTGCAGGTCAAAATAAAACTACAGACAAACCTTAGTACATGCAAAGCAATCCTTGTTCCATCACAGCAATTTTACGAAAACTGCCGAGAAACCTTACAATACAGGCATGCGTTTTTCCACAGAGACGGTAAAGAACACATTCCACTGCTCTCACCTGTACAGAACCACAGTGTCCGAGAGCGACCCAACGAGAAGATCTGGATATGAGTTCCCATCAATATCAACTCCCCCAGAGATTGAGTAACCAAAAGTCTTCACTCCAACGCCTACTCCATCCAATATCTAAAACGGTAAGGAGAAGGAAAAAAGAGTTACATAACCCAACCCACACAAAATCTCTAGAACATTCACCAGCTCAAGCAAGAATCCTTCCCTTTCTTACTCTATTCCTCTCTCTGTCAATCCTTCCACTCACAGCCCTCTATCCCTTCTCTTACCTCTGAACTATATCTCCTTTCCATCTGCTTACATATGCGCGATCCTTCCTTCTGCTGCAGTCTCTCCCTCGATCCTTTACCTTTTCCCCTCCTATCCAGCTCTATGATGTTTCTCATGCTGTCTCCTTCCACCTCCTCATCCTTTCCTTCGCCTCTATTGCCTTCCAGGGATATAACATACAGTGCATTATAATGGCAATTTTTATACTGTCCACAGTGGGACAAAGTCAGTCAATACTTTTACCAGTGGACTTTGCCCCACGTGTCAAAGCGGAAGTACACATGCACAGTACAGTCTCGATTATCTGACCTAAACAGGACCGACCCATTGTTAGATAAATGAAAAGTTGGATAATATGGAAAACACTGCATAAACCCCTCAAACAAAGGTATAGGGTTTCCAAGTTTCAAAAATTGTTCTAAAACAAACATTTTTAATAAACACAATGATGTTACCTGGGGGGTCTGTCGGATATGCCAGATGGTCGGATTAACAAAAGTCAGATAATCGAGACTGTACTGTACTTTTTTTTTTTTTTTCAAAGTATACAGACCCACGAGCACCTGTTTTTTCTGCACGTAGATTTTTGCTGGAAAAGTGCACACAAACATTTGAGATTGCCATTGGGATGTGTACGTATGCAGCACCATAGACACTTAATCCTTGCATTTTAGGGGATTTAATGATGACATGAAAATAGGTGGTAATTTGAGAAGATCTTAATGGATGAACCTAAGGATCTACCTTTGCTCAACCATTTCTATGTCCCTCCTTCTGATAAATCCATTGTGCCCTCTCCCCTCCCCGCTCCATCCACATCTCCATGTCTCCTCTTCCATCTCTCGGCCTACTCTCTCCTTGTGCTGCTCTTACCTGAGCCGGTTTAGGGATGATTCCTATGCTGCTTCCATGATAAATATAAACTTTTCCTGCTCCATCGAAAGGGGCACCCACTGCGATATCTGCAAGAGAAAAAGCAGCAACAACTTTGGACCCAGACTCACAGTGTGACAGTAACTGTGCTGAGGGGCAGGCAGTCAGAGGGAGGGAACCAGGATGTATCCATCAAGAGACTCCAATCCCTCCAGAATGCAGCAATCCACTTGCTATGTCATGCCCATGTCATGCCCATGTTTCTCCTCTACTACAGAAATATCATTGGCTTCCTGTTGACCAACAGATAATTTTCAAGCTATTAACATTGCATTTAAGGCCCACAGAGTTGGCCTCCCTCGCTACCTAGCCTCTCTCACCATTCCTTACTCACCTGCCTGCTTCCTTCGTTCTCTAAACGACCACCGCTAAGTTCTTCCTGGCCCTAATTTGCCCAATTGGAATCACTAGGCACCTGCCTTTTTCTTTGCTGCTCCATCCCTGTGGAATTCCCTTCCCCCTCACATTCGTACAGAACTTTCATTCAAAATGTTAAATCTGGATTAAAGACCTGGCTTTTCACTCAGCCTTCACTCCACCTTAGGATATAGTGCTGGGGCTAACCGCTCATCTCTGTGCTTTCCCATCCCCACCCCTCCTCTTTTGCCTGTTTCCTACCCTCTATCCCGTCCCCTTTTCTCCCTTGTCCATGACTGATGTGTTCTCTGGAATGACTGATCCTCTTTCCTATCGATTTTATAGTCCCTTTCCTTTCATATTATTTGGAATATTGTAAACCGCCGAAATCTGCCAGTTAGCCCTGGTGATCTATCAAATCTAATAAACCATAAACCACCTTCATGAAAGCTAAGGGTTCAACGTTCAGTGGGACTTATCCAGGTAGGAGGGTCTCCAACCCAAATAAGTGCCACTCACAACGCCCAGTCACTGAACAATGTCACCAAAAATCTTTACTGACTGCCCTGGCACTATCTGGATAGTACGAACAAAAATATTTGCACATGTGTTGCCAGAAAAACCTGCAACATATTCAGGGGGCTCCACCCACTGTTGTTATTACTTGTTCCTTAAAATTTTCATTTGATTTAATTTTAATTTATATTTAATTTGTATTTATGTTTCAGAGGAGAAAAAGACCTCAGAGATCCTTACCAGGTTCAGACTGCTTGTACAATAGCAGCACCGCTGCACTCTTTGTAAGCAGCTACTCTCAATCATCGGTCTTGAAAACTCCTCACTGTGTTTTCATTCAAAAAAAATTTTTAAGCTCTTAAGGTAAGTGCTGCATTGTCATGGTGTCCTTTTGAATTCTTTTTGTTGCACAAGTTGACTTAAAAACATTTTTGAATGAAAAAACAGTGAGGACCCCAGTACTGCATAAATTTACACCCACATCCGAAGAAGGTATTTACATGTGCACATTTACCCTCTCATTCTATAGGTCACCTAAAGTTTAGGCACCAATTGAGTAGGGTTAACATATTGTTATGACTGTGCCCCTGTGTCATGCTCTCATTCATCTCGCCCCCTGGTGGTCGCAATGGACTGTCTGTTTGTGGTTTTCCCGGTTCCAGGAGTCATGCTGGTCTGGTCCGGATTTTCTAGCCTGCCAGTTGGTCTTGAGACTTTTTGGAACTAAGCAGTTTTCCGTACCTGGTGAGCTCCTGGCTGTTTGCCTTTATTAACCACCTGAAGCTTTCCTAGTTTGTCTTGCAACAGAGCTCTTCAGAGGTGTGTCTTCTGCGATTGATTGTTGCTGTGCTTCCTTGCTACTTTCAGTTTCTGCCTATCTCTGCCTTTGAACCTTTGCCTGGACCTGGACTTTGACTTTGACTTTGCTTGTCGCCTGCCTTTGAACCTTGGCCTGGATCTGGACCTTGCCTTTATTTGCCTGCTCACGGCTCTGCTGGGTTTGTGGACTATCTTCCTGCTCTCTGCTGTGGCTTCTGTTCTGGTCCTGCCACTCCAGTCCGGAGGGTACCGGTCTGTCTGGGTTCCGCCTTGTTCCCGGTGGGTGTTCCTCCTGCCGCTGCCGCTCCTCGGCAGTAGCCCAAGGGCTCACTATCCAGTGTTTCGTGTGAAGCGTGACACATATTTGCCCTAAAAAGAGGACACATGCCTGACCCCTGTCACACCCCGCTCCTATCACAATCTGCCCCACCCCATCACATCCCGCCCCACCCCCTGTCACTTTGATCCCCCCAAAAGAAAAGCCAGATTCCCTCTCTCTCCCCCCATGAAGATCCCCTCCCCAATTTTCCAGCCTCCCTCCACCCACATGACTCCATTCACTACCCCTCCCCTCCTTTATCTTAGTGTGGTGCCCTGGTGGTCTACTGACCTCTTCAGGACAGGAAAAAGCCCCTTCTTTCCTGCCACTGCATCTGCAGACTTTCTCCTGGCATCGATTCAAATGGCTGCCGAGAGTTCACGCAGTGACCCTGGAAGACTTGTGTGGAAGTCTCGCAAGGCTGTCACTTGAACTCTCGGCAGCCATTTTGAATCGGCGCTGGGAGAAAGACAGTCTGCAGATGTGCCGGGCAGGAAAGAGGGACAAATGGGCAGGCTGGCAAAACCCGCCCAGTTGCCCGTCTGTGCCCTCTGGGTAAAACCAGACGTACGGTAACCCTACAATTGACCATGTAGGGTTATAGTATACTAGTGCTTACGCTCATGATCAGTACATGCATATATGTTCGTTCTACAAAGTAAGTGAACAACTCGCTTAGCGCAAAAATGCAAGTGGGTATACACACTGGGACATGGGAGGGTCCTGCATTTACTCGCTTAACTTACAGAATATGGTGCTATAAGGGGTGTGGCCTAACTGAAGGAACATAACAAATCACCAAGTCTCTCTCAGCTCCCGCACTTCCGGCTGGAGTATGGAGATCTCCCACTGAGCAGCCTCCTCCTCAATAGGCAGCAGAAGACACGTTAATAAAACGTCATCTCCTACTGTTGTGAGACCAGTCTCGCAATAAAAGTTGCAGAATTTCACATCTTTTATCATAAGACTAGTATTGTGGAAGCAGAAGACATTTTATTAAGGCATCTCCTGCTGCCCGAGGAGGAAGCGGTTTCTTGGTGCAGCCTGAGGCCTGTCAGAGATGGAGGCAGTGTCATATTTATTCAAAGTGCATATGTTACGTATGTACCCCCAGTCAGACCCGGTCCCAAGCACCTTAAAATCACCTCTGCTCCAGTCTTCGCCCAGGCAGCAGCTCTCATAGGCTGCCTACGGCCTGCACTGGGACTTTTTCGCTGAACCATCCTGCCCCTTCTGAAGCAACTTCCTGTTTTGTGAAGGATAAAATAGTTGAGAGAGAAAGTCCCAGTGCAGGCAGCATATCAGTGCCACTGCCTTGGCAAAGACTGGACTGAAAGTGATTTTAAGGTACTGGTGGGGCACAAGAGATGGGGGGGGGGGGGGCACATGAGATTCACCCCCTATTAAAATGTTCTGGCTACACTACTGATTGGAAGGTATTGGGGAGCATGATTAGATGGAGCTGGGGATGTGGCTAAAATCTCCCTCACAATCTGGCCCATTTGGCAGTTCTGTAAGTGCCAACTCACGAGGACTCTGAGCGCCCAGATGCTGTGATACAAGTGCTTAGGACACTGCATCCTGGCACCCAACTTTAAGCACCCTTTCTAGAATTGCCCTCTTATGGTATAAAATACATGCATACATCACAGTTCTGCCCCTCCTCTGCCCAACCTCCAGCAACGCCTTTGTGTAGTGCGTGTAAAAGAGTGCACCATCTCGTCAGCATGTGTCATTTTACACGCATATTTAGCCAGATGAATTTATAAGATTCTTCTTCCATTTACATGCATAAAATGCTCTACAAAATTTCCCCCATTGTGCCAATTATGTTTTTAGTTCTACTTTTTGTTCGCTTTCAGATTTAATGACTGTTTCACTGCACTGATAATCTCCCGGAGCCCCCATGGAACCTGTCAGCACTCTGCCACACACACATCGCCAGCACTCTGTGATGCAGGCCATGCTCATCCCCAGTTTCAGTGCTGGCTATGCTGACCGTCCTCAAACTCCAGAAAGCGCACACTCTGACTTCATGCTGCCACCTCTGCTCCACCCTTCTCAGGGTTTGCATGTCTCACCTTGGAATCCATCTTGGTTGATATCATCCAAGCAGCCGACTGTGATCCCAAACATGGACTCGTAAGTGCCATTTAGTCGGAGGGGCTTTGTGCTGCCCCATTGCCCTGCCTGGTTGATGTACACGTACACTGCCCCTCCAATCTCTTCTCGACGGTCAAAAAAGTTGGGAGCCCCAACAACCAAGTCCATCCAGCTGTGGAAGAAGAATAAAGACAGAGAGGGAACTTTATCAAGCCCAGGCCCAGTTTGTAAATGAGGTACTTAGGGCCTGCTAATTGACACTTCATGTTAGTGAGAAGAAAGCTTCTTATAATCAAGGAGCCGGGTGATCTCTTTGCATCTGTCTGGTGAAGCTAAAAACTGATCTTGAGGGTCTGGAAGGAAGAAGGGGAGTGAAAAACAGTATAATGATGCAGGATAACCCTCTTACGATACTGAGGGACCATACCACAAGCCCCTATTATAAGCCACTATACCATGTGGTAAACTCCTATAGGTCAATATTCAGCCACAGCTGTCAGCTAGCTAAAACAGACTCAGTGCCAGAGTGCTGGGCCATATTCAGATACAAGAACCAAATATCAAGGTCTTGTGCACCCAAAGTTATGCAGGTAAAGCCAATATTCAGCACACATACCCATATTGCTAATTGGTTAGGACTGCTATTTAAGGGGTCCTAGTTGCCTGGTGTGCTATGTGGACACTGGCATTGGATATTTCCACTGCCCATATAACTCCTGGCTCCACCCAGACCCCAAACTCAGACTGCCCTGCCACTAACTGGAGAGTGGAGGAGTAGCCTAGAGGTCAGAGCACCGGGCTGACAACCAGGGAATCCTGGTTTAAATACTGACGCTGCTCCTTGTGATCTTGGGCAAATCACGTAACCCTCCACTGCCTCAGGTACAAAAATTAGATTGTTAGCCCACTAGGAACAGGGAAATATCTAGTACACCTGAATGTAACTCATTTTGAGCTACTACTGAAAAGGTGTGAGCTAAATAGAAATAAATGATTTAAGTAGACAGGATCTTATCCTGCCCCCTTAAATCATTTTGAATATCAGGTCTCTATTGCCTAAACCCAGAAGCCATGTGGTGAGATCCTAACTTGTGTGATAAAACACTAAACCATGTGATAAATCCATGTGTTCTTGACTCACTCATCACTGTTCAGGTCTGCCACAGCCACGGAGTAACCAAATGAGGAGGCCAGATTCTCTCCCCACAGCGTGAACTCTGGCACCAGGCGGTTCACGTTGTCCTTCTTCAGGATGACCACTGCCCCAGTATGATTGGCTCGTGGAGCACCAGTTACAAAACTCAGCTCATGCTTCCGGGTGATGGCTTTCCCGGAGTCTACGGAGAATCCTGAAAGCAGTCGTGCAAGCAGAAGTGCTTAATGGGATACATGAGGGTTAGATTCACCAGTGGTACTCTTATTCACAGACACGGAAACAAGGAGACACTCCAGGCTCTCAATTTTCTCTCCCTCTCACTGTGCGGAACCACTCAGAGCTTTCGCCCACCCTGCCCCACCTCTGTGTCCCCCTCACCAGTTGCACTTTGATTCATTCTCACACATAGACTACAGGGCTACAGTGGCCTACCTCTTCAGGTCCTTATTTGTAAAATTTAATTTCTGATTCTCAGGTATATACTTCTGCCAACTGGCTCCTACCAGCCCTAGCTCACGCTCAGGTGAACACAGAAAATGTTACAGAAGTGCAACCTCCAACCTCACGCTCCTGGGCATGGACCCTCAACACCAACTCAGGCTCTTGGGAATGTTCCCAACCCCTATTCACTCATCTCCAGGGAGTCCCTGCCTCACAACTGAATCTTCTGCCAGTGTGAACTCAACTGACAGGCATCAGCCCTTTCTATTGCCCTATTCCCAGCTCCCCTCGTTCCACACACTGACAGGAGAGAACACTGAGGTCTGAGGATTACAGGAGAAAAGGAAAAGAAAACACAAGGTTCTTTTGGAAGACACAAGGCTGGACGGCATCTCAGGCAGGACACAACCTAGGGTCTGCTCTCTGCAAGGAGCCGGGACAGAGACCCAGCTCAGCCCTAGGACCACCACATATGTATGTGTATAAGCCAGGAATGTCATGATGCCCCATAACGTACGTCTTTAGGGCAATTTTCAAAGCCATTTGCCATGTAAAATGGTCTGTATGAAAACTGCTCTGCTCGGAGTGGCTAAAAGTGTATTTAACCAATACGAGCATCTTACAGGGGGTGTATTTAAAGCAGGAAAAGAAAAGCAGGAGGCATGAGATTTTTTAAAAATATGCACACCATTTTATGGTCCTCTATCCTGAGAATACTGTCCTCACACGTGGAAGGTGTGAAGTAGATGCACACTTTTAGTGTCTGTGCACTTTACATGACCTAATTTTCAAAGCAAAACGATTGGATGCAATAAAAGTACCCACCGACTTTGCAGCTACACGGGCTATTGGAAGTTTGCCACTGCTATTTGTTTGGCTGGATGTCTGGGGAGAAACTATGGATACATAATGAAAATTAAATTAAAGGGATGGCCCAGAGGTTCAGGGCTGCAGGCTGCCTTCCAGAAGGATCTAGCTTTGATTTGTGGTTCAGGATTTCTGCTTCCTGGATCAGCCAAACCACTAGGGGAAGAGAATCCAAGACATTATGCAACAGCGACACTTAGTGACTGGATTTAGTGTGAGCCTTGGCACATGCTTCCCAGCTGAGGATGTTCACACAATGACTGAAGTAAACTGGGAGAGGATATAAACAGGAGAAAAATCGCTGGGTATTAGGTGTTAATTAGGAGCCTTCATCCTCAGTAGTTATAAATGAAGACTCACAGTGCCAGATTTCAGCTCTGGTTCTGATTAACCTAGAAACCCAAAGGACTAGGCCTAAGACTACGGGGCATGAAATGAAGCTACTAAGTAGTAAATGTAAAACAAACCAGAGAACATATTTTTTCACTCAATATTTAATTGAACTCTGGAATTCATTGCCAGAATGTGGTAAAAGCAGCTATCTTAGCAGGGTTTAAAAAAGGTTTGGATAATTTCCTAAAAGAAAAATCCATAAGCCATTAAGATGTATTTGGGAAAAGTCACTGCTTATTTCTAGGATAAGCAGCATAAAATCTGTTTTACCCTTTTAGGACCTTGCCAAGTACTGTTGTGACCTGGATTGGTCACTGTTGGAAACAGGATACTTGGCTTGATGGACCTCCAGTCTGTCCCAGTTCTTATGACTAACAGGAAACTGCTGAGTCAAAAAATAGAACATTCATTCATATGCAGGTACTTATCTCCCCTATTTTCCTGACCAAAATACACCCCCCCAGAATGCCTCCTTTGCCAGCAAGGAAATAGAGCTGACCTGGCAAATTACATGGCTACATTCAGTCACTCTGACCATGGCAAATTTTAAACTGGAATCTAGACTCCTAACTCTGCTGTGAAATCGGGGCAGGATTAGCACATAGGCAAACTAGGCACATGCCTAATGTTTGGAGAGGCCCTCTCAGATGCGTAGTTCAGTAAGTGTGTGGAGAGGGGGACCCAGTGTCACCACTACCAGTAGAGCTGTGTCTATTCTCCTATGAATTATCATCCAGTGGTCAGGAGGTGGCATGCAGCGCTTCTTACCTGCTGCTTCCTCCTCTGTTGGTTTCCCTGTAATCAAAATTATGCAGGGCACCATTGGTGGGAATTTTAGAATTATATTTACATTTCTAGGAGAGTCCATTTGCTTGTTTGCCTAGGGACAAGCAGAGGGTTAATCCTGCCCTGGGTGAGATTACCAGATCCCCAACTAAACAAAATATGAATACACACACCCAATCCCACACAACACTAATACCACACACAGAGCTCTCTTTCAGATCTGCATCAATCACAAGAGCTATTGTGCCCCCTTTGGGTCCTAGGAAACAGATGAGGAGACAAGGAGAGGGGCTATAGGACATGAATCGTGCAAATGAGTGAGTGAGTAGACACACAACCAGGGTATGCACGAACACACACGGAACCAGGACACGCATACACAGTGGGCACGCAGCACATACAAATGTACTGCTGAAAATTCCCTTTTTTTAACATGCTGACAGCAATTCAAATGTTTCATACAGGAAGAATCAGCATAGCAGTGATATAACTGAACGATGCATTCTCTCTGCGTTAGCACATTTCTTTTTCTCATTCCTTTGCTTGATTTTCAGTGCCTAGATTAGAACCTGTAGGCTTTTCTCAGTGTCATTCCTTCCTCTGCAGTTGGGCCCAAATCCCCTCCCTCCTCCTGTCAAATCTTTTGCACAGCCAGCAGGAATACAATCTGGCAGCAGTGTTGGGTTTCTGGAGGGTTTACAGTAATAAAGAGGTATAAGTTGAATGAAGTTTTCTCATTCACTGGAGGCCAGTAGAAGCCTCTCTCCTATCTGGCAGGTTGTGGTCTTTATTTCTGGTCTTACTTGGAGGTGGAAAAATCTGCCTTCTCTGAGATCCAGGGCCACCCAAGAAACAATTGTCTCCTCATTCAATATGGGTCTTGGAAGGGCTACCCCACCCAGGTCACCTTCCACTCCCAGGCCCGTTGCAGGAAGCAGGAAGCCTCTGCACTACTGCTGGGATAGCACCAAGGCCCTCTATATAAATTGCTGGCAAAGGGTGTCGGGGGGGGGGGGGGGTGGAAATGGCAAGGGTTGTAAGGGGTCTCTAGTCTGCCACAAGGTTTGGGCCAGTCTTGCCTGAGGAGAAACCTCAGCTCAGTCTACGTCCTGTAAATATCCTAGAGGAGGGGTGTGGTGAGAACATTCCTAAAAATAAGACGGCATTCTCAGTGTCCAGAGGGAGGGAAGATTTTGTGTAAGGATGATGGATGTTGCTGCTGTTTATGTTTGGAGATATTTTTGGAAGACCCTCATGAAACTCAGCACCCTGCATTTGCCTCTGGTCTGCATTACTATCACAGCCTCTTCCTCTCCCACTTCACTGCCCTAAAGATGGCTGGCTGGTTACTATTAGCAATCCCAGGAGGCTGGGTATCATATTTACCCAGTATGCACGGTTAGGTCATATTAATTGTACAACGTCTCTTAAAAGGACAGTAATGCCATGGTTCTTTTAATATAGTGGTTCCCAACCGAGTCCTTGAGAAACATGCAAGGCGATGGCAATTTACCCAGTTCCAGGAGGGACATTTTTGGGACAGTTCTGGATTTCTGATCACCCCATCCTGACGCATTATGGAACCTGCAGCTCTAAGTTCAATGGGTAGAATCAGGACTACAAATCCCACACTGCTTTGGGATGTAAATTTAAAACCAGGACTGGCCAAAATGTCTCCCTCCTGGAACTGGTGCAGCCAGGTTTTCAGGATAACCACAATGAATACTCAGGAGATAAATCTGCATTCAAGAGAGGCAGTACACACAAATTTATGTCATCTTTTTTCATGGTGGATATCCTGACAGGGAAACTGGCTGAGAGCGTCAAGAGGACCAGATTGAGAACTCCTGCTCAACATTTGAAATTTTAAGATAAGAGTGCTAACTGCCTTCATGGATTAAGGAACAGACTAATCCAGTCTTAAGTGTACTTTGTGCAAATCACTTAATCTTCCATCGCTCCAGCTACAAAATTTAGATTGTGAGCCCACTAGGGACAGAGAAAGTACCTGCATGTAATATGTATACTGCTTTGGTTGCCCCACAAAAAGGCAGTATATCAAATGCATGACCTGTTACCCATTACTCAAATCAAGAAGTATAAACTGGTTCATACAATAAGAGTGCACAGCTCAACAATTTTCGTGTCATGCCATTTCCCATTTCACTTATGAGAATGTTTATGTTGTTAAGGATTTTTTTCCCGCATTTTTTCACTACCGAAACAGTGTCCTTAAATGTGTGCACTCTTAGAGAGAGCACACACTCTTTTTAAAGAGTACACTAGAGGCCAACTGAATTCCGGTTTCAGCACTGAATCTGGATTTGGCCATGCTTCGGTTTCAGCCAAAAATGGATGTGTGTTTTTGGTTGACTCTGAAACTCCCCATACCCGTGACTACTCTGTGCCACCCTCCCCTCACCCGTAAGCCAAAAATGCTGCCCTGCTGCTGCCATTGAAAGTATGTCCACATGGGCCAGCTTCCTCCCTCCCCCCCCCCCCAGCATAAAATCTGTCTCCTTGGGCCACCCACCAACTCTGCTCTCCCGTCTCCCCCTACCCATAGATGTGACTTGGATTGCTCCTTCCCATGCCAGTTCAGGTCTCAAAATGGCTGCCACAACAGTCCCGGGGAAGTCTCCCAAGGCTGCAGCAGGAAGTCACAGTTGACTGCAGAACTGGCGGGGACAATGTTGGAGGGGTGGGGATGGAGAAAAAGAGGTTTCAGCTGCTGGCTTCTATATTTAATGAAAATTTGTAGAGGCCTGCCCTACACTGCTCCCCCCCCCCCCCCCCCCAAGAACATCCACCTTCCTCCCAAAGAACCCCCCAATTCCTTCTGGGGGGGGGGATGCCTTGAAGAGCAACTTGCACAGGGTAAAATTATAGCTTCCTAGGCCCTGCATGCACATTTGTGCACTATTGAGAAAGAGACTGCACTCTTCTGAAAGATTGTGCTCTCTTTGAAAATAATGTGCTTTCTTAGTAAAAAGTGCACCCTTTCAAAACAGCGTGTACTGTTAGCAACACACCAAAACAAGAACATACATTTTTGAGGTTTTTTTCCTGTCATCTTAATTTGAAAACAAAATGCAAGGACAAAAGTAATGCACATCCCTAGCATGCACTGGAAGTAAACCCAGGACTGGATTAGCCCATCCTTTACAACATGGAGGCCCTTTAAAGAAATCCCATTTCAAAGCTATCATCAGGGCATCTGTGCTCCTACTCAGGGAATGTTGGCACTGTCCCTATAAGAAAGGAGGTTGCAGTTGTGCGCGTGGGGGAAGGGAGAGTTGAGGTGAGGTGTAGGTTGAGCTTGGGGAGGGGAGTGAGTGCTGGGTTTGAATCACGTGCTTCCTACCTATTTGTTTGACACACATTAAAAGGGCAGGTTCTTCTCAGCCTCCACATGTGCAGCCTCTGCCAAGTGCCAAGCCACAGGAAGAAGGTCAGGGTAAGAGGAAGGGACCAGGTATAGAAAATGGGAAAAAAACATGCCCAGGATCCAAAGGCAGGGCAGGGAACATGAGGGAGGGTGGGCTGCTCACATCATGGTGGCAGTCCAGTCCATGGCTCTGAGATACACATGAGAGGTGAGACATTAAATAATAAATTGTTCCAGGCTACGCTGGGATGGGAGAGGTAACAGCAAACCAGGACTGGACTACTCTCCCATGGTGACCTGGAGTTAGGCTGGCACAATCTAGCCTCAGCTACAGCTTCACACCTTTTCTAGGGTTTATTACATAAGTACATAAGTAATGCCACACTGGGAAAAGACCAAAGGTCCATCAAGCCCAGCATCCTGTCCATGACAGCGGCCAATCTAGGCCAAGGGCACCTGGAAAGCTTCCCAAACATACAAACATTCTATACACGTTATTCCTGGAATTGTGGATTTTTCCCAAGTCCATTTAGTAGTGGTTTATGGACTTGTCCTTTAGGAAACCGTCTAACCCCTTTTTAAACTCTGCTAAGCTAACCACCTTCACCACATTCTCTGGCAACGAATTCCATTGTTTAATTATGCGTTGGGTGAAGTAAAATTTTCTCCGATTTGTTTTAAATTTACTACACTGTAGTTTCATTGCATGCCCCCTAGTCCTAGTATTCCCTCTGGACTCGGGAAGAAGCATCCCCACTGGGGCACCAGTACCCACCAGCCCATAGGAACTTCTTTGTACTGGTTCCCCACCAAGCAACTTACTGATTTCAAGGTCTGTTTTTGTTGAATAAAATTATTCAGCAAAATGCACTCCTCTCATCTCAGATCAAAAATTATATCCCTGGACAATGTTTATGCTCATTTCAGCGAGCTCTGCTACACATCCCGAAGAGGATCTCTCTTGTGGTTAACACAGCAAAGAGCTTTTTCCTATAAAGGAGCTCTGTTATGGAGCCCACTGCTATCGGCTTTAAAATCCCTGGTCAGACTACCAGCTATCTGGAAATAATGTAAGGCCTGGTTATTCACACTGCGTTTTCCCTAAAATTGATAACAGTTCGATGTTTTATGACTAAATTGTTTATCAGAGAAAGATGGAATAAAAATACACTGGTCGATTTCAAAGCGATTTAAGTAGCCAGAAACGGCTGCTAGCTGGTTAAATCACCTGTTCTGGGCTAACTGCTAATTGAACTTAACCAGTTAAGTGTTGCTGAAAATGTCCGGTTAGCATCGAACTGAAAACTGGTTATTTTGAGAGGTTCTGGGGGCACACTCTGCACTTGGCTGATTAATTGCCAATATTCAGCACTTAACCAGCCAGATTAGCCACATAAATAGGATCAAATAAAAGCCAATCCAGGGCCGGTCTTAGCAATTGCGAGGCCCTGTGCAGACCAGTTCGGTGGAGCCCACCAACACCACCCCTGCCTAGTCCCACCCCCCAATGATTCACTTCTACTCTCTGTGCTCACCATCCTCCTCACTCATCTCCCCTGAGAACCATGATGGTCTCTCCCACATGGTTCCACCATGCCAAGCATCTCCTCTCCCTCTTCCTTCCTACACTCTTTCACCCCGACATTTCCTCTCTCTCATTCTCCACCCATACTTGTAGCCCATCTCCCTGTCCTGTCCAACCTTTTCTCTCTTCTACCCCTATAGTCCAGCATTTCCTTGTCCCTTCTTTCTTCCCCTCCACCCCTATGGTACGGCATTCTCTTTCCCCTCTCCCTTCCCCTCCACCCCTATGGTCCAGCACTTCTTGTCTCCTATCTCCCCTCCCCTCCCCCCTCATATCCCCCCTGTTTCCTCTCCTGCTGTGGATCCAGCACCTCTCCCTTCCCTCCTCTTCAGTCCAGCACTTCTCCCTTTCCTCCTCTTCAGTCCAGCACTTGTCCCTTGTCCCCCTCCCAAGAGTCATGCACCTCTTCGGGCCCCCTCCCCTGGTCCATAAAAACCTGATTTCCTTGCTATTGGAACAGGCTGTCCTTTCTTCTGTAGTGTCCTGCCTCTCTGATGTAACTTCTTGTTTACCTGTCGGTGGGATGCTGCAGAGAGAAGCACACAGCTTGTTCCCATTATCGCTGATAGCACCAGCAAAGAAAAATCAGGTTTTGTGAACCGTGGAGGCACTGGACTCCAGGGCCACCGATAGGGGAGGGCAGGGGGACAAAATTCCCCTGGCCTGGACCTCCAAGGGGGGCCCGGTGCCGGGGTCAGGTCACTGGCGCTGAAGTCCCCGGTCTCACCTTCCTGCCTTCCGCTCCGTCCGGGCCCCCTGCATTAAAATCGGCAGAGCCTCAGCTCCGTTTGGAAAAGCAGATCGCCTCCCTTCGGGCCCTCCCTGTGCCCCGCCCTCGTGGAAACTGGAAGTTACATCAAACGAGGGCAGGACACAGTGAGGGAAGGCCCGAAGGGAGGCAATCTGCCTTTCCAAACGGAGCTGAGGCACTGCCGATTTTAATGCAGGGGGCCCGATGGCAGATGTAGCCAAGGGCAGGCAGGTGAGACGGGGGACTGCAGCGAGGGCAGGGGGGGACGGCCTTGCCCCGGGCCAGGCTTAGTGTCTCGGTGGCCCTGCTGGACTCACAGGGAGGGAAGGGATCATGCTGGATCTGCCACGGGAGAGAAAACAGAGGGGAAAAAACATAAACATGAAAAATTTTTGCAAATCCCATTCCCATGCAGGTCTCTACTCTGCAGTGCAGGGCCCCTGGGAGTCTGAGGCCCTGTGTGGCCGCACCAGTTGCTCTTGCCTGACCGGCCCTGGCTGCTTAAAGTGATGAATGTCGCACTTAACCGGCTATGCATTAGCTAGCTCTGGAAACTCAGGAATTCAATGCCAGTGCCCAGTCATGGCCCAGTATTGAATTTCTAAGTTTAACGCTGGCGGAGGTCAGCAAAACACTGATCACTGCCGGTTAAATATCAGGCCCTTGACAAATAGAGTGCTAAGGGTGAAGCTACCATACCAGGCCAGCACAGGACCCCTTCAGCGTGCAGGGTCCACGGTGTTTGTCCTGTTACCTCTTCCCCCCCAAAAAGACAGCCCTCCTGTACTTTTAACATTATATGCAGCAGATTCCTTGGGAGCTCATATCTAGAGGACTCGGTCCTGACACACTAATGCTCTCTGAGTCAGATAAAGACCTGGAAGGGTTATACAATGGAATTTTCTATTGGTCAAGGAGCATTGCTAGAGTGTAAGTTAACAGCTTAGGGACTTCATCAGAAGACCTGTATTGGTGAGATCAGAGTGCAGAGGGGAGGGAGGGAGGGAGGGAGGGGGAGAGATTGACTTCTGATGTCCCCACCCTGCACAGCTCACTAGGGGTCACCACAGCCAACCTCCGGGGTTCCCAGAGCTGAGGAATTGGGGGAGCAGGGGTTAGTGATGCCACCACAGGGGTTTGTTTGGCACATCTCAGGACAGGAATGAAGCCCAGGCATGTTAGGTGCAATCTCAGTCCCTTGGATGTATTCCTAGCGCTCTTTCCAGCACTGAAAATATTTTCATTTCAAACAAACTCAGCATGCGAGGGTAGACTATTCTAGCCCACTCTTAGCCCATAATGAGGATGAGAAACAGAAGCCCAAGTCACTGTGGGAAAACATTATGAGAAAATAATCTCAGAGGCCCAGTTCTCTGACATTCTGCAACTCCCCCTGTGCCACCAGGAGCCTGCAACCCCTAACAGAATAAAATACCAGGCCTGCAGAAGGGGACAACATCCCAGGTGCTTGAGGGGTTGCTAGTATATGCATGTCAGGTTCCTTACACCGAGGTCTGAGGCAGCTCAGTTTTAGAGCTGCCAAGTTACCCTCTTCCAGGTGGGACACTTTTTCAACTAATACTCCAAGAACACTGTGGTCTGGTAGTGCCTGACCGAAATCAGTGCTGCAGCCCCATAATGCATCAGGATAGGGTTGCCTGAAATCCAGGACTGGACTGAAGATCTCCCTCCTGGAATCGGGTAACTTGACAGCGCTGCAGTCTGGGGATATCCACAGAAGGGTGGATGGGGGCACGAGGACACAGCAAGTCATGACATTTCACAGATGTAACTTTAAATGTTAAACAAGGCAAGCCAAACCATTCTCCCACCACCATGCATTTGAGAGCCGATCATGCAAATACACAAAACAGAAATCATACGAAAACACAGACAGAAGGCGGGGCAGGCCAAGTCCTCTTAACAACAACGTGGCTCAGAGTCTTCCAGGCCTGAGAGACTGTCCCCACCACCCATCTCTGAGAATGGACCTATCATTCACAGCACCATCCTGCAACAATCCCCCCTTACCCTCCCACCCCTCTTTCCTCCCCACCCTTGATCGGGCCTAGTTTTGCCCTCAATACTGGATTTATAACGCCTATTTCTATAAGAGAACTAGGAAACATCCATAGATATAATGAGAGAAAGAAAAAGGCTGGTTGGACTCAGTGGCAGTTCTGGATTCATGTCCCAGTTCAGGTCTTCTGTTCCTCAGGTGTGCCATGGTTGGGGATGCTATACAGGCAGACTCACAGCCTCTAGGGGAGGAAAGCATAGGCATTGCTTAAGGGCGACACCTACTGACCAGATTTCGGATCCATGATGGCAAGGTTTTGGAAGGTTGCACATAACAGAGGTGTTGCTGGAGGAGAGGGACATGGGGGGTTAGGACAGGAGAGGAAACATCTTATTTACTTTTGATTTCCAAACTCACACATGCCATGCTGGCACATGACCCCAGTCACAGAACTGACTGTGCTGAAGCAAGCTGAGAGGCATGTAAACCAGAGGGAAGCTGTGGGGAGCTGCAAATGAAGGCTCATAATGAAAGATCCCAGCTCCCATTCCAATTGAAGCCTAAAGAGGTAGGAGGAAACTGCCAGGGCCTCCTCCCCCCCCCCCCCCCAATTCCCACTAATACTAGTTCAGAAGGAACTGGACCACTGTGTCTGAGCCCCGCTTACTGTACAATGAATCCACCCTCTGTCCCATACACAGGGGCCTACATGGATTCTGTGAATCTGGACAAGGGTTGCTTTCATTCCTGCCACAGTAACCCTAAAGGAATGCCTAAAAAATGGCCCCCTGCCCTGACCCTCCCCTTCAAGATTTCTACCTGCACTGGTTGTTTGGTACAATCTGATGCCCCATGATCCTCCCCATCCCTGGGCCAAAGAGTCTGGAGCCTGGAAGATTCGTGCCACGGTGCCCCTTCACGGCGCAGAGTCCGAAGGGTTGAGGAAACCTGTACATCTCACAGACCCTCCACAAGTTCTGGCAAGGCAATGGGGTGTTTTCGTAACATTTAAAATTCCTGTAGTCACACTGCATTCTGAGCACACATCTGCAAGGGAGGACATCACTGCATCCCATGAACTTAGGCAACTTAAGTGAAATAACCATGACCCGGGAATCCCTACAATTCCACCAGGAGGATGCCCACCTATGAATCAGTCTTAGTGTTACTGCACCCAGGACTTACACACGCCTGGAGTCGAATACCCACAAAGACATAGGGAGGATAACTCTCAAAGGGTAAATAGGTATTTACCCAGGTAAACTGGCCTACCTGAAGGCTGCCCTCTCTGCCCGGCTAAAACATACAGGTTTTCACAATGAAATAACAGAGGTGTTGCCGGGGGGGGGGGGGGGGGGGGGGGGGAGGGAAGGAGAGGAGAGAAGCATGCGATTTTTAGGGATTCATTTGAAATTACATTTCCATGCCATTTCATAGCAACAGAACAGTGGAGATGACCTAAGAACCAGTGTGCAGCCAAAGGTATCTTTGAAAAGGCTCCTCTATTAACAACTGCTCACATAACCAGAGATGGGTAGTAGCGAAGTACTTGTACTTTGTTATAATACTTTTTACTTGTAACGAGTTACATTTAAGCCGTACTTTTGTACTTATTAACAAAAGTACAAATTTGGAAAGCAGTTTAAAAAAAAAAAAACATTTTCCATCCCTCTGCTTCTCCCCCTTTACAGGCTTTCCAAACGATGTCAGACAAGGCTTGCAGCTGATTGGGCCTGAACTTCTGATCCCAAAACAGCTGAGCTGGGACTGGAAGTTTTAGCCCAATCAGATACAGGGCCACCAAGAAGGGGGGCAGGGGGGACAAAATTCCCCGGGCCTCCAAGGGGGGCCCAGCGCCGCAGTCCCCGATCTCACCCGCCCTCGGCCCTGCCCCCAAGGTCGCCACGCCGCAGTCTCCATCTGTCCCCCTCCGTCCGCCACTGGGCCGGGCCCCCTGCATTGAAATCATCACAGTGCCTGACCTGTCACCTCCGTGACTGAAAGCGCAGCAGCAGCAGATCGGATTTGCCTCTCTTCGGGCCTTCCCTCCCTGTGTCCCGCCCTCATCTGATGTAACTTCCATGAGGGCGGGACACAGGGAGGGAAGGCCTGAAGGGAGGTGAATCTGATCTGCCGCTGCTTCGCTTTCAGTCACGGAGCGAGGTGACAGGTGAGGCGTTGTGATGATTTCAATGCAGTGGGCCCAGCCCGGTGGCGGACGGAGGGGGGGCGGGTGCGGACTGCAGCACAGCAGCCCGGGGGGGGAGGGTGACGATGACCTCAGGGGCGGGGCCCCGGAGGCGGCCTTGCCCAGTGTCTCGGCAGCCCTGAGACACTGGGCAAGCCAGGGTCTGACATCACTTGGAAATCCTAGTTCCCACCCTCTACACCTGCCCAGAACAGTTGTTGATTGGCTACTCCTTTGTTGTTGACAGGCTCGGCTGCCTCTCCAGCCTGAACCACACCTTCACTGTGTGCAGGGCCCCCTCCCTTTTCCTTCCTATCTAACATGGCCCTGCAGCACAGTTTGCTCCCTCCCTCCTGTTGCACTTATGCTGGACTCACACTAATAAACTACCATGGGAGATGTGTGAGACCTGGCTCTCTGCAGCACTGCTAGTGCTTCCTGCGCTAGGCTTGCCTCCTCTGATGTAAACTTCCACGAGAGAGAGAGAGAGAGAGAGAGAGAGAGAGAGAGATGGGGTAATACTGGTTAAAAGAGGGGGGGGGAGAGAGACAGAGGCTATGGACTGGGGAGAGTGAGAGAAATTAGGCAAGACTGGATAGGTGGGGGCATTGGAGTCAACTTTTCAAAATGATTGGGGATGCTGAACCCAATAGAAACTATCCTTTCCTGGACACAGTCAAAGTATTGGGGGTGCTCAATAACCCACAGAGCTGGAAAAGATCAGTGTTGGAGTTGGTTATACTGGAAGAGCAGTGACCAGAGACTTGGAGCAACACAGAAAAATTAAATGGACAGAGAGCAAAGGTAGGAAAAAAAAATAAATATATATAATATATTTTGGATGTGGTAGCCATGTTAGTCCACTTTGAAAGTTAAAAAATATAAATAAAAGAAAAACTTTTTAAAAATTAAAAAATAAGGTGAGACCTTTATATTGGACTATATACATTTTTTACTAACTTTCAGAGACCAAACCCTACTTCTTCAGGTCAGGACAGTATTCTGCTGTAATAGTATGCTTGCCCTAACTTAAGGAAGTTTTGGCCACCAAAAACTAGTAAAAAATGTAATAAGTTAGCCCAATAAAAAGGCATCACTTTATTTTCTGCTTTTGTTTTATTTGTTAATTTTTCATGTAACAATTGAATATATAAGTTTTTGAAATTTACATCTGCTCTCTTTATATTTTGCAAGGTACAAAGGGACGTGTCACTGTTTCTTTGGTTTTGCACTGTATGCAAAGTATGGCTTCTCGGGGGGGTTCAGTTTAATTTTTGTCTACATATTTCTATTTTTAGTGTGTGATTACTTATTCTATACTTCATGAGGGGCTACCTCTGCTCATATGTGAAAAAGGTGGGGTATTCTGTTAGCATCAAGTGTACCTAATCTGTACCAATCCAGTTTGTTTTGTTTCCAATAGATGTATTAGTGTTTTTCTGCCCACTGAAATGTTCAAGGTGTTGTTGTTTTGGGGTTGTTGTTTTTTTTTTTAAATAGGAAGGACCTTGTGTGACTCCTGGAAGTTAGCTTGAGGATCCTGCTCCTTGCATGCCAGAAGCAGAGTTTGGGCTAAGATTCCTGGAGACAAGTGTCTCCAAAGGAAAAGGAAGTCAGAAGAGACAGGGGAGCACCTCTGGGGAAGCTTCAGGACTGAATTCTTAAGCACTAGAAGCTAAGAACCTGCACTAAGAATTTATATTTAGAAACAGATAAAAATGTAGGCAGATAAAGACCATATGACTTATCCAGTCTGCCCATCCATGCCATCTACTCTCCCTATCACTACCTTAGAGATCCTATGTACTTGTCCCAAGCTCTCTTGAATTCAGTTACTGTTTTTGATTCCACCACTTCCACCGGGAGACCTTTCCACAAATTCACCACCCTTTGGACTGGCTATATAGCTGAAACATGGCCCGTGTTGAGTCACTTAAGCAGTAATGTGCTTTCCCGTGTATGTTATGTGAGCAGTTGTTAATAAAGGAGCCTTTTCAAAGATACCTTTAGCTGCACACTGGTCCTTTCGTCACCTCTGCTGTTCTGTTGCTGTGCTTTGAGTTGTGGAGACTGGTTGGTCCCTCTTCTTTTTTTCCCCCATGTCATTTTCAGCCAGAAATAACTGACTCCCCCCCCCCCCCCCCAAAAAAAAAAAAAAAAACCACATTTTTTTTTCCTGTGTTGTAAACAGTGGGCACTATTCACACATGCACACACTAGTGGAAATTCTACACACTTGTTGCAAATAGAATTTACAGCACTGCCTCTGAACAGAGAAAATTTTAAAAAAGACAAAAACTCTTACAAATTTATTAATTTAGATTTTGCTCACACCTTTTTCAGTAGTAGCTCAAGGTGAGCAACATTCAGGTACACTGGATATTTCTCTGTCCCAGGAGGGCTTGCAATCTAAGTCTGAACCTGAGGCAATGGAGGGTTAAGTGACTTGCCCAAGATCACAAGGAGCAGCAGTGGGATTTGAACTGGTCACTGCTGGATTTCAAGACCGCTGATCTAACCACTAGGCCACTCCTCCATGCTGACATAGAAAACTACATAAAACTTTTTGGGCTGCACACCCCTAGCCATTTTACCCCAATCGGTCACCTGCACACACAGGAACTGCAGATGTACACAGGTGCTACTAATGGGCAGTTTCTCTTTGAAACCCACCTACGAGGTACACATGTGTATCAAAAGTGTCCGTGTACACTGGCAACCCTGTGGGATATTGAGAACTGCCTCCCCCCCCCCCACCCCCCCAAACAATGACTACATGGCTCATCCACTCTGCCCACTGCAATACTGCAAAGCTGGTTAGAGCAGCAGGCTGAAAACCAGGGAAGCCCGGTTCAAATCCACTGACACTCCTTGTGACATTGGACAGGTCATGTAACTCTCCATTCCCTGAGGTACAAACAGACTATAAGCCCTCTGAGACAGGAAAATACCTACTGTACCTGTATTCAAGTACAACTCACTTTGAACTACTGAGAAAGGCATGAGCTATATCCAAATTTTAATCCTAGTCTCCTTCTCTAGCTTCACTTTGAATCATCTTAACCAGACTCCCTCCCCCCCTACCTTGCTGCAAGACATCAATGTTTCCATCCAGCACTCATCCTGTTTGCCAGGTTGGGAGATGCAGTGATGACAGACCCTTCCAGAGACCTGTGCAGTGATCTGAAGTTTTTGTGACAAATTGCCCTTCACCAGAGGGGAGGCACCAACACAGACTGGGGGTGAGAAGGGAGGGAATGGGGCTTCCAGCACTGAAGTGAGGGGTGTGGGGGAGGCATGGGGAACAGACAGCTGCACACTGCCTGGCACCACACATGGCACCGGTTACAAACCTAAGTAGCTATTCTGTGCCACGTCTCCTGCGTGTCCCGCCACCCTTTCCGTGGGCTCCGGAGTTTTATAGACCAGCTGGTCATGGTCTGACTTATTAATGTTTGTCACAAACAAAATTCCTGTACATTCCAGAGCAAAAGGAAAGAGACAAAGAAAAGGGAGAAAGAGTTAGAAAGCAAAGGAAAAAAAACTGCAGGCAGAGGGAGCCAGGGATGAGGAATGGAGGTGGGGAACTGAAGGGCTCTCAGGTAGATTTTGAAACATGAACCAATTACCTCTATAATATTATTTTGTAAAGTTGTACAAGAGAAGGTTAACTAATAAAATTTTAAGATAAAAAATGTTCCAAATCAAATTCTCAAAATGGAATTCAGTCATTAACAATTGGTTTATATTTAAATTGGCTTATTCTATTCTTTCTCGGCATCTCTTCAGGTCAGGTTGCTGCCCGCAATCAGAATCCCTTCAATTCCCATAGCATCCTGCACTCTCAGGCCTAGCAGGCTCCCTCTAGGCCTGCTCCTTAGCAATACCATACCGAAATAACTGTTGGAAGGGACCGGAATAAGTGAAGGGTCCTGCTCCTTCTCGCCCCCAGCTTCATATGGCCCATCATCATAATTCACCAGTTCCAAAGAGGTCTGGTTAAAGACCTCCACTCTCACGTTCCCTGCAACACAACAAGGTAATACTCATGGCCACATGCAAACGGAGGCTGCAGGATCCGTGCCACTTGCACGCCTCTCCTGACAATGCAGCTCAGTGACAGCTGGGTGCGACTGATCACCTCTTCTCATATAGTCTGGCGAGGCACTTATCAAGAGACCTACCACCCTGGCACCGGCACACACCTGGAAAGAGATGGTACACTCTGTTTTACCTGCCCATCCCCTTCCCCCCAACCCACCAGATTCAGGGCAACATGTACAAAGCTTAAAGTGCTATTAATGTTTGCTATAGACTGGTTCTAGCCAATCTAAAACAAACAGTTATGTAGCTAGTAATGCACAAAGGGGTTCCGTGGCTCTAATGTGTGCCGTTAGCAGCCACCAATAACCCTATGCAAATGTATTACAATAAACTCATTAGTATTCTACTGTGTATTCCAGGGGATGCACAGCTCCAGAGCAGCAGTAAGTTAACAAGAAAAATTTACGGCTGCTCTGGAGCTGTCGGACAGAAGCACAAGCAGGCAGCTGCAAAGCCTGCTTGTGCCTCCTACTTCTCACCTCCCGGTGCCCCTCCCCCAAATATTTTTAAAAATTTCCCTGGTGGTCCAATGGACCCCAACACCCCCTCACCTGAATCTTTTTTTTTTTTTATTTACCTGGTAGTCCAGTGGACCCTTAACCCCCTCCCTGCAGCCCTCCCTACATCCCCCTCCTTTTTTTTCAATTTTTCCTGGTGCTCAAGTGAATTGGACCCCTTCCTCCCGCATATGCACATGTCCCAACCCCACCCACACCCCTCCCTGTACCTTTACAAGGTGGAGGCAGGAAGGCAGGAGCAGCAGCTCCTCTCTCCTACCTCAGGCCTGCCTGGAACATTCCGGGTATTGGGAAGGGCTAAGAACCATATAAGGGAAAAAATTCCTTATATGGGTTTTAGCCCCCCCCCCCCCAGTGCATCCCAGAATGCACTGGGCAGGGCCTGGGCAGCGCCATTGTGTTCCAGGCGGGCCCAAGGCAGGAGGGAGGAGCTGTTGCTCCTGCCCTCCTGCCTCCACCTTGTAAGAGGGATAGAGGGGTGCAGGTGGGGTTAGGGTCAGGGTCAGATCCAGGAAGGGAGTGTGTGCATCGCGGGAAAAGGGGTCCAATTCACTGAACCACCAGGGAAACTTTTTTAAAACTGTGGGGTCGGGGAGGTCCAGTGCACCAGAGCTAACAAATGGATTTGACAACTCGAACTCACAAACAGCGAGTGATACACAAAGGGGGATCTGTGCAGCTCATTTGCATGTGATCCCCTTTGTGCATTGCTTGCTGTTAGCGAGTTGCTAAATTTTACCGACACAGCCATATTTTACGACTGCCTCTGTGCACCGGGCCCTCAGAGACAAACAAGACAGACTGGCAAGAGGCACACCCACACCTGGGTTTCACTTGCTGACATCCCTGCTCCAGACCACTGCTTCCTCTTCAGCATCACTTCAGATAGAATTCCATTATCATGACATTACAGAAACCAAAGCTCATTAGTAGCATGTTATGAAGGCACCACTGATCTGTGCTCACAGCAGCCCTGCTTATATCACAAAAGATAGAACAGGAGCACATTGAAAGGCTGCAGGGATCAACTACTTTGTTGCATGGTTGGCTGGCTTGGGGAAATGATTTAACAAGAGATCCATGAACCCCCCTCCCCTATCACTGCTTTCATCTCCCTGGTTTCATTCCCACTGACCCTTCATGGGCTCAAGACTGCTTATCTGGGTTCCCCTCATACACACCCCTTTCTATTTTACCCCAATCAGTCAGCAGCACAGACAGGAGCTGCAAAAGTACATAGGTGTGAGATACAAGATACGCATATTTAAAGGGCTCAGATCCCTAGAGGTTGCCACCAGGCAAGCCACATGCTGCCCAACGTTCACAAAGCCTAACTAGATATTTGGCCTTGTGTCTTGGGAAATGAAAACTAGAGCAGATATTGCCTGCCCTACCCTTCTTCATGCCTTCTCAAACCTCACATATGGCTGCAGTGACCCCTGCTACCCACCTCCCTTGTCCCCCATATTAGCAGTGCCCACCTTTCCAGTTGTATGTTCCAGGAGCCCCGAACATGATGTAGTGGCTGTCCGAGGTAAAACCAGCAGCCATCCCCTGTTGGCAGAAGCCGAAGCGCTCGTGCCCCTGAGGACGACCCTCACAAAACTTCCACTCTCCTCCATCCAGCTCATCGCTGATTTGCAGGTCTTCACTCAGGACGTAACAGCGTCCAATGACATCCCGAGTCTCTGAGAACTGATGCACTCTTTGTCGGGCTTCATATAGATGGGCACAGGTCTAAGAGAAGAAAAACATGACACAATGTTATTTGCGTTCATGCACGCTGATTGTGCCTGCGCGAATGATGTTGTCTGCCAGCCTTCCCCTTACCTGCAGCACCACTGAGTGCTGCTGCTACAGTCCTGCCACTGCTCTACTTCACCACTGGATGCCCCCAGAGCCAGCAAGTAAAATCAGCCAGCACCTACGAAGCCCAGAGTGCCTCCCTTCGCCGGCACAGGGCACTTCCAGACAGGGGCGTAGCCAGACACCCAATTTTGGGTGGGCCTGGACCCAAGATGGGTGGGCAGTAGAACTCTGCCTTGTCCCACAAGTGATTTGGTCTCTCCCTCTCTCAACTGCATGCCATACGCAGGCTTATTTTCAAAAGTGATCGCCGGGCATCTTCCGACATAAATCGGGAGATGGCCGGCGATCTCTCAAAAGCGGTGAAATCCGTATAATCGAAAGCTGCTTTTTTGACACCATCGCCGCTTTCCCGTCGCCGAGCCGGCGAAAGTTCAAGGGGGCCTGTCGGCGGCATAGCAAAGGTGGGACATGGGCGGACATGGGCGTGGCTACCAGATGGCCGGCTTTCGCGGATAATGGAAAACAAAAGCGGCGTTAATCAGTATTTTGCCGGGTTTACTTTGTCCTTTTATTTTCACAACCAAGCCTCAAAAAGGTGCCCCAACTCACCAGATGACCACCGGAGGGAATGGGGGATGACCTCCCCATACTCCCCCAGTGGTCACCAACCCCCTCCCACACTAAAAAAATAAAAATAAAACCCTTTTTTGCCAGCCTCAAATGTCATATCCAGCTCCCTGACAGCAGTATGCAGGTCCCTGGAGCAGTTTTTAATGGCACTTCAGGCAGGCAGACCCAGGTCCATCCCCCCCATACCTGTTACACTTGTGGTGCTAAGTGTTGAGCCCTCCAAACCCCTCCAAAACCCACTGTACCCACATGTAGGTGCCCCCCTTCACCCATAAGGGCTATGGTAATGGTGTACAGTTGTGGGGAGTGGGTTTGGGGGGGATGTGGGGGGGCTCAGCACCCAAGGGAAGGAAGCTATGCACCTGGGAGCTATTTGTGTATTTTTTTTAAATTTCTAGAAGTGCCCCCTAGGGTGCCAGGTTGGTGTTCTGGCATGTCAGGGAGACCAGTGCACTACAAATGCTGGCTCCTCCCATGACCAAATGCCTTGGATTTCGCTGGGTTTGAGATCGCCAGCATTTTTTTCCATTATCGCTGAAAAACAAAACCGGCGATCTCAAACCCGGCGAACTCTGGCATTTGGCCAGGCCAAATTGTATTATCGAAAGAAAAGATGGCCGGCCATCTTTTTCGATAATACGGTTACGGCCAGCTGTTGCGTCGCCGGTGATCTATTTCGCCGGCGCCATTTGATTATGCCCCTCTTGGTCTCTCAAATATCCCCCTCCCCCGCATACCTTTTAAATAGCAGATTTTCACCAGCAGTGAGCAGCAACTAATACACACTACTCATGTTGGCCCCACAGCCTTCCCTCTGATGCAACTTCCTGTTTCCACATAGGTGGGAATACATCAGAGGGAAGGCTGTGGGGCTGGTGCAAGCAGTATGTATTAGTCACTTTTTGCTGCAGGTGAAGATCTGCTATTTACAAGGTATGCAGGAGGGACAGTTGTCGGGAGTTTTCGGCTGGTGGAGCTTGGGAGATCCCTACCAGCCACATCATAAGTGTGCTGCTAGTGGGTGGGCCTGAGCCCACCCTTGTCTACGCCACTGCTTCCAGGTTGCAGGTGCATGGCCCCACCCCCACGGTGGCTCAGCTCAGCCCTAGAGCTTCCAAAGCCCCAGCCCCTTTCTCCTCTTCCACCACTGCTTCTGCCTTCCCTAGCCAATACGCCAAGTTACGCACCCTCTCCATTCTACATCCCACTTCCATCTACCTGTACAATGCGGTTATATACATTTCTTCCAAGAGGCTGAGACTGGTACCCAGTCCACCCATCAGCTCTCGCTGCTGATCTCCTGGACAGCCACAATTCCAAACCCCTCTGCAATGAAGCACCAGCACAGATCAAGCCCCCTGCACCTCCCTTTGCCAAAAGGTCCCAGTGCCCACACTGACCACAATCTTGCCACCAGCCCCCTGGCTCTTCACGGTGACTCCCAGCCACTGGTTTTCCTTGCTCTCCTTACTGTCATCCACTGCAGAGGAAAAAAAAGACAAAGGCTGAATCAACACCACAAGAAATCCCAACATACCCAACTTTAACTGTTCCTTGTTACCCCACATCGGTGCTGGATTTGGAGTAGGATAGGTGTGGGGGAGTTGATATTACAGAATTAGTTTGATTAAAGAAAGACATAAATCATGCCCAGAGTTGAGTTATTAATGCAGTGTCAGAGAGGGAATGGGTTCAGGGTTAACGTCAGAGGAGGAAACGGAGTATAGGAACAGTGCTCTGCTTTTGGAAAATAAATGTGGTCAGCCACAGGAAGGGCAATTTTAAATGCTGTTTCTGCAAATAAAGCAGTGCATTACCAGCGGAAATGGGCTTTTCAAGAAATGCTTGCCCTATATGTGGGTAAAGGTACACATGTAGTGGCATTTAAAAAGCATCGCATGTACAAGTGGAGGAGTGGCCTAGTGGTTAGAGCACCTGTCTTGCAATCCAGAGGTGGTCAGTTCAAATCCCACTGCTGCTCCTTGTGATCTTGGGCAAGTCACTTAACCCTCCATTGCCTCAGGTACAAACTTAGATTGTGAGTCCTGAATGTAACTCACCTTGAGCTACTACTGAAAAAGGTGTGAGCAAACTCCAAATAAATTATTTGAGATTTTGTTGCTACTATTTGAGATTCTACATGGAATGTTGCTACTATTGGAGATTCTACATGTTGCTATTCCACTAGCAACATTCCATGTAGAAGCCTGCCCTTGCAGATCAGCCGCGCAGGCTTCTGTTTCTGTGAGTCTGACGTCCTGCACATACGTGCAGGACGTCAGACTCACAGAAACAGAAGCCTGCGCGGTCGCATTGCTGATCCGCAAGGGCAGGCCTCTACATGGAATGTTGCTAGCGGAGGAGTAGCCTAGTGGTTAGTGCAGTGGAACATTGAACGTTGCTACTATTTGAGATTCTACATGGAATGTTGTTGAGTGGAGGAGTGGCCTAGTGGTTAGAGCCCCAGTCCTATAATCCAGAGGTGGCCAAATCCCACTGCTGCTCCGTGTGATCTTGGGCAAGTCACTTAACCCTCCATTGCCTCAGGTACAAACTTAGATTGTGAGCCCTCCTGGGACACAGACATATCCAGTGCACCTGAACACAACTCACCTTGACCTACTACTGAAAAAGGTGTGAGCAAAATCTAAATAAATAAATTATCCCCCCAAGTTAGTAGATGTCAATGTGTGTGGTGTTGTTCCTGGAATAATTTTCAAAAGTCACATTAAGCTTTGGAACACTAGTTCCCAAGCCTGTCCTAGGAGACCCCCAACCATTTGGGTTTACAGGATATTCACAATGAACATGCATCACAATCTAATAGCTGAGCTATCAAACAATGATGCATCTACAATACCATCATAAAGTCATTAAAATTGTTCTATAACAAATCTTTATTCAATAACAAATTTACAATACATAAAACCTAAACAAACCACTAGTCGGTTTGTCACAGTGCCTACTATAATAGTCTTCAACAAGGCAGTCTGTATTATGTGGAGGGGCATAATCGAAAGGGGCGCCCAAGTTTTCCTGAGGATGTCCTCGCAGGACGTCCCAGCGAAGGGGCGGGGAAACCCGTATTATTGTAACAAGATGGGCGTCCATATTTCGTTTCGATAATACGGTCGGGGACACCCAAATCATGAAATTTAGGTCAACCTTAGAGATGGTCGTCCACGATTTTCGGCGATAATGGAAACCGAGGACGCCCATCTCAGAAACAACCAAATCCAAGCCATTTGGTCAGGGGAGGAGCCAGCATTCGTAGTGCACTGGTCCCCCTGATATGCCAAGACACCAACCGGGCACCCTAGGGGGCACTGCAGTGGACTTCAGAAATTGCTTCCAAGTGCATAGCTCCCTTACCTTGTGTGCTCAGCCCCCCACCCCCTCCCCAAAACCCACTCCCTACAACTGTACTGCACTACCATAGCCCTAAGGGGTGAAAGGGGGCACATACATGTGGGTTTCTGATGGGTTTTGAAGGCCTCACATTTACCACCACAAGTATAACAGGTGGGTGGGGGTTGGGCCTGGGTCCACCTGCCTGAAGTGCACTGCACCCACTAAAACTGCTCCAGGGACCTGCATACTGCTGCCATGGAGCTGGGTATGACATTTGAGGCTGGCATAAAGGCTGGAAAAAATATTTTTAAAAATGTTTTTGAGGGTGGGAGGGGGTTAGTGACCACTGGGGGAGTAAGGGAAGGTCATCCCCGATTCCCTCCGGTGGTGATCTGGTCATTTAGGGCATATTTTTGTGGTTTGTTCGTAAGAAAAAAAGGACCAGGTAAAGTCGTCCAAATGTTCGTCAGGGACACCCTTCTTTTTTCCATTATGGGTCAAGGACGCCCATGTGTTAGGCACACCCCAGTCCCGCCTTCGCTACGCCTCTGACACGCCCCCATGAACTTTGATCACCCCCGCGACGGAAAGCAGTTGAGGACGCCCAAAATTGGCTTTCGATTATGCCAATTTGGGTGACCCTGTGAGAAGGACGCCCATCTTGCGATTTGTGTCGAAAGATGGGCGTCCTTCTCTTTCGAAAATAAGCCTGATTGTAATCCAAAAGAGTTTAAATAACTGTTCCTTGAAATGAATGTCAACTTGTTGGAAAAATCTCTCTCTCATTACAGTGTTTGGCGGCTCCCCATGACAAAGACTCTTTTTCCGGGAGTACCCAAACAAACGTTTTGCACAGCTATGTACATCTCCTGAAGATGCCATAATAAGCGAAACGTGATGTCATGTCGCGACTAATTGCGTGGTTTGGAGATTAATCCATTAGCGATTGGAAACTGTGCATGCTATCCTTGAGCAGTGCCCAAGGAGATCCGCTTCTGCATCTGTGAAAGTTTGCTTGGCAACTATTTTAAACTCAAGACTACTCAGTGGGATTTAGAATAATGAGAGCGATTTTTCCAAGCTGATTGATACCTATTGATGAGAAGTTAAGTGACATTCATTTCAAGGAACAGTTATTTAAACTATTTTGGATTACCATATAATGCAGACTGCCCTGTTGAAGACTATTTCAGTAGGCACTGTGACAAACCGACTAGCAGTTTGTTTAGGTTTTATATATTGTGAATTTGTTATAGAATAATGATTTATTGGTATTTGTGAAATATGTATTACAATGATTTTATGATGGTACAATGAATATGTATGAGACATATTTGCATGCAATTCAGGCAGTACATGCATATCTTTCTCATTAATGTCCATTGCGGATATTCTGAAACGCTGACTGGCTGGGGGGTCTCCGGGGACAGATGCAGCTGCTGAGGAGAGCAGGCGGCTGGGCCTGGAGTGGTTTTCACAATTCCCCACTCCCAGCTCCAAGGAGGCTGGAGTCTAGGCTGGGAAGGATAAGAACAGACTTGATGGAGGTTAAGGCTAATGTCGTTATTGGTGGTGGTGCAGGGGGAGGGGGGGAGTGGTAGGGATTTGGAACTATTGACCGTCAGAGATTGGGGATGGTAGAGGGGCTTAAGAACCACTGGGGGGGGGGTATTGCACACTGCAGGAAGAATGTGCAGATCTGCTGAGCCGCCTATATATGGTCTAGAATCTATCTCCTTTGCTAGAGCAGTAAACTGCCACTGGACGGAGGTCACTTGGGGCAGCAGATGCTGTACGGGCCGTTTTATGCTGCCTTCTCTCAAGCATCTTATGGACAGGTCCACTGGTCACACACAAGCCGCACAAGCTGTGGCAGTCAAAGCATGCACAGCACTGGCTAACTCTCTCCCTTCTCTTTCCATCCATGTGCTTCCTGTTAAAAGAGGAGGCTGTATAGAGGCTGAGGGAGACTGCCAGTCTGTGGGCAGTGGCAGAGAGAGGGAGGCCTGAAGAAAGGCGAAGTGAGTGAGGAAGGAGGAAGAAGAGCAAGAGCACAATGGGAAGGTAGGAGGCAAGAAAGAGTAAAACAGAAACTGAGAGAAGGAAAGAAGGGGTGAGAGAGATGAGGAAGAATAATACTTGAAGGTAAGGGTAAAGGGTAGACATGATGGAAGAGAAAAGAAAAGAAGAAAGGGGACAAGGGCTACATATGAGAGAGGCCAAAAAGTGAAAGAGGAAGGGAAAGATGAAGGTGTGAAGGAAGGATATGTGAGTCTTAGGATCAGGAGAGTCAACTGTGCGTGAGGAGAAGGGATGTACGCATTGGGGAGGGAAGGGAAGAGTATGGTAAATATTAGGTAAGATAAAGAGAAACAAAAGTGAAAAATAAACAAAAACAAAATAAATGACAGAAAAGAGAAGGGGCCTAGGAATGAGATCAGCAAGGGAAAACTAGAAGAAAGCTTGAGAAGGATGGAGTATGAGGTGAGGCAGAAGGTGATGTAAGGAAGAGAGAAGGCAGAAGGTTTTTCTCCTTGAAAAAGTTGTTAACTCATGCCCCATCTCATGGTCTTCATCAGGGTTCTACTGTCTTCTCCTCCTGGGCTGGCTGATTGATTGCCACTGAATAACCTCCTCTGGTCCTTCCTCTACACCTAGGACATGCATTCTCATTGTTGTGCCCTTGCTACTTCAGGTACTTGAGAGAAGGAAGGACGCTGCTGTGGGACATCTACACACATTTCCCCTGATGCCAGCACGTGCCTGACATGTGGCAGAAAATATGCTGGGCCTATATTATACTTTCTTTATTTGCACCTACAGATTTGACTTGTGTGACCCAGGCCTGTACTTATATGCAGATCTTACTAGGCTTTGGCCAAGGGTGACTACATTTTTAAACTTTTGATTTATGCAATTCTACATAACAAATTCAAGACAAACTCTTAAATAAAAAGACAAAAATGTACCAAAATACAGCTAAGGGAAAAGGAAAAGAAATATAGTTATTTCACATAGATCCCTATTCATGTCACAAGTCCACAGTAGGGAGAGATCCAATTCCAACCCAAAACAAGAATGAAATAATCATTGTATATGGGGAAAAAAAGGCAATAGGGAACATAGACTACTAATAAAGCAGATTCTGTAGAGAGAGACACTGGAGAGCTGGAGTACTGAGACAGATATTACAGGGGTTGTTGGGAAATAGGTACAACGAGCCACACAGATGGTTCACGTGGCTCCATTTCATAAGGGTGCGGAAGCTGTTTCAGAGCTCTTTAGACAAGTGCAGTACTTTCCCAAATGCCTCCATATTCATAGCTTCTTAGTTGAATGTTCAGCTCGACTCCCCTGCACTGCTGTCATCGGAGAACACCTGGTACAGGTAAGCAATTTTGCTTTCTCTGATAATGAAGTCAATAGGTCTGAAGGTTACAAACTAAGGGCCCTGTTGACAAAGGCGCGCTAGCGTTCTTTATCGTGTGCTAAAAATTAGCACGCGCTGTATAGGCGTCCACAATATGCCTATGGGTGCCTACATAGTTTGTGCACCCTAATTTTTAGTGCTCACTAATGAACGCTAGCGCACCTTTGTAAACTGGGCCCTAATTTCTTGTATTATTACCATATTATTTATATTCTAAGGATTTTTATGTTTGGATTACATTATTGCTGTTTAATTCATGCATTTGCTTTCAATGTATCTATTGCTTCAGCTTGTACTGCGCCTTGAGCCTGCATGGACAATATATCAAATGCAGTCACCAGCAGGCAAAACCATGAAAATGTTTTTTGTGAGATCTGACATCGTTTTGTCTTTTTCCCCTTTTTAATGAGATGTCATATATAATAACATACCAATGGGGACAACCAATAACAATATAGATAAACCTCAGGAGACAGGAAGCTGTCTGGGCTCTAATCTTTAAACAAACCTTCTAGGATTGCTAGTTCAACCTAGAATCTCGAGACCATGTAGAAAATGGAGTGGGGGGCATGGCTGGAAGTGTAGAAATGGAGAAGAACCTGGGGGCACATAAGGAGGAAATAGAAGGAAACCTCAACAGTGGTGGGGGGAAGAGAAAACCAAAATGAACTTAAGGGGGGGAGGAAGCAGATGAATTTAACGGTGATGAGAAATGGAGCTGATAGAAGCAGAGAGGAGCCTGTTATGGGAAGATTGAGAGGAGCATAGAAAGAGCAGACAGGAGTAGGGAGAGAAGGGAAGAAGTTGCATAAGGGAAAGGACAGAGAAGGAAGGGGAGAGGATGATGTACCACATATCTGCAACTCCCCCACCCCTCCACCTATTTGGATTACATATGAAATTCAAATAGGAAAATAAAAACAATTGTGTGCCCTATTCTTGCTTAAGTAGGACATTTACTTTTTCACGTGGTAGCTGCCTCCAGCTCAACTGGAACCAAGGCTGAGATTCTGTTATCAGGAGTCTTCAATAACACATGCACCCCCCCCCCCCCGGGAGGATTTTACCTCCATTTTATATTCTCTTCCCCCACCCCAGTGCTTGGCCAGGAGTCATGCACTAGGGCTCCTTCTGAAACTCTTCAATCATTGACCCAAGTCCAAACTGAGTGCCTCTTAGGGTACCTCCTTCTCCCTCCGGGTACAGAGAGCACTGGCTCTGCTGTATCCCCAGCCCTGGCTGACCTGTGGAAAAGAAGACTTGACCAGGGATCAAACCAGGTCGTCCAAGGACTATTTCTTTAAAAAAAAAAAAAAAAAGACTAAGTTCTGTATGAATCCTGGCACCTGACCAGCCTATGCATGAGAGCTCAGTGACCCCATGACCTTTTGTCCCACTGTGCATAGATACAAGTTGGTTATCACTAGTGACCCCCCGACCCTCCTCTTCCTGCCTATTTTTACCTCCACTGTCGATTAGAAGTCGATAACAGTCAAGATTCTCACTGTTGAGGGGGCAGGCGAATAGGCCCCCTGTCCGAATTGCTCCCTGGTCAGCCAAGGCCAAAGCCTGGGGGGCACCTACCAAAATCCTAGAAAATTGTAAATAACAGTTAGTGTCAATAAAGCATGACTTGCAGTGACATCAACACAGAGAGAACAGTACACTAGTCAGATCTATAAAATAAAATATACTGTGGTCAACATTCAGCCTGCGGCGGTCACTGTTTTTTTAAATGCTGATCATCGTTGGCAGAATTAGCCCTGGATATCCAATGCCTGGCTATGTCCAAGCATCAGCACTGAATACTCAGGCTAATGTGACATGTGCTGCCCGCTGGAACTCATGTGGGTCCCAGCCATGGGGTTGATTTGTCCTTAGTGGGGGGGGGGGGGGGGGAAGGAGGATCCTGAAGCAGAGATGCCAAGTTATCCAGTTCCAGGCTGCAGAATTCTTGCCAGTCCTGGTTCTGAACTTATATCTTGAAGTAGCATGGGATTTGTAGTGCCTGATCCTGCCCATTGAAATCAGTGCTTCAAGTCCCATAATGTACCAGGATGGGGTGGTCAGAAATTTAGGAGTGTCTCTAAATCTCCAGCCTGGAATTGGATAACTTGGCATCTCTGCAGAAGCCCTGATGCTGCTACCTGGAAGTTAACAAGGCACCGGCCAATATTATTATTATTTTTTGTAGCATTTGTATCCCACATTTTCCCACATATTTGTAGGCTCAATGTGGCTTACATAGTACCGGAAGGCGTTTGCCGGTTCTGGTGAGATTAAATACAAAGTGATATTGTGGTAGGATAAAGTTCATGTGGCGCATTCACATTTAGAGAATGTGCATCGGAGGAGTTGAGTTATGTCCGTTACTTTAATTTTGTTGTGTCGCAGAGATCTGGCATTTGGGTTGGATTGGTGGGGTATGCCTTTTTGAATAGGTTAGTTTTTAGTGATTTCCGGAAATTTAGGTGGTCGTGCGTTGCTTTCAAGGCTCTTGGTAGTGTCAGACTAGTGCCCAGTTAGCTTGGTAGCTAAAGCTAGGACTGCCTTTTTGCCATCCTAATTTTAGCTGCCTACTTAACAGTTAGCAGTTTGAATGTCGCTACATACAGGCACCTCCCAGGCTCCACATACAGACTGCTCCGCACTAACCGAACAGTGCAGGGGCAGTTTGGTGGCCACCTCTCCAGCCCGGTTAAACCGCTTTGAATATGAAGCAGACTGTATATAATCAAAGACTGCCCAACACAACCTCAGCAATTTAAGAACCTGGGAGCAGGACTGGAGAGTGATTTGTTTGGTCTCTCCAACCAGGTTCTGTTACTACTGCCTAGACAAATTTCACTCACCCAAGACACGTTTTTTTCAGAACATCAAAGGTGTCTTAGCTCTGTGGAAACCTTGTCCTGACAACAAAACAAGCAGCTCAGGGGGACAAATGAATGTATGTGTTTTGGGGAAGGGGGGCAGAGGGGGAGCACTCTATTCCATACACAGCAGAGGCTGCCCTGGGTTGGATCATCCCCATAGGTGAGATCCAACTTGCCCGATCCCTAACATGTAATTTCCCCTTGGGTTCTATATACCGCACTGAAAAATCTGCGCCAAAATTTGCACGTGGGTCGAAGAAGCATGTGCAAATTAATTAGCTGATGAGCATTAACTTGCAATAAACTGATGTTATCAATTATTGCAGCTATTTAGCAGTAACTGGAATTTGCACATGCATCTTCTTGTGCACTATCTTATAACATCGGGCACTCAAATCCGCAGTGTGCAACTCAAAAGGGGGTGTGGCCAGGGCAGGGCCATTCCAAACAGCACCATTCTCATGCCCAAATGCCAAGAGCTGCGCACCGGCATGTTCACCAGGTTTCAGGTGGTTTAAGTACTGGTGTCCGACTTCTGAGCGCAGGAATCGTCTCTAAGTGCTACTCAGAGAACTTAGAACAGAGCTCTGAGCAGAGTTTTTTCTGGTGCTGATTTTTCAGCACCATTTGTAGAACTTTCCCCTATGAGTCTGAAACTTGCATGGGGAAAACACTGGGCTTTCCCCGTGCAAGACTGAGCTAGAAGAAACCACCAAAAACTTAGGCCCACTTCCCCTCTGTTAACTGTATGGCATGGATGGAGAGATGCAGAAGCAGGAGACCAAGCCCCAACACCCACAACCTCCCCATGCATTAATTCAGCTGTCAAGTGAGAATTAAAAAATATCCTTATGCTACTTGAGGTATTTGTTCCACCTTCTCATAAGGCGCAAAGGCATAGCTGGGTGCTACTAGACCAGCCCATTCCCCAAAGACCTCCTGGGATTTTCCAACAGAGGAACAACTTTGTTCTAGGTCACTGGATGGTTAGACCTCAGGGGGTACCTCCAGCTACACAAACCATACAGGATATAGGATTGTTCCAAAGTTAAAAGTTTACTGAGGTACCTGTGAACTTAAGAACATAAGAGTAACCATACTGGGTCAGACCAATGGTGTCCTGTTTTCCAACAGTGGCCAAGCCAGGTCACAAGTACCTGGATGAAATGGTGAAAAAGTGATGAAAGGTACACCTACCCCTAGTAACATCCACAAAGAAAAGCAAAATCGAAAAAGGCAACATGGCTACAGTTCATCAGCAACAGAGGTTTCCTCTGCCTTCCAGCCCCTTTTAGGATACTCTATAGAAAGCTCCCAAGCTCCAGGATTCTGTTTACTGGTATCTGAATGGTAACTGATGATTCTTCTTAACTCCCCACACCAGAGTGAAATCTTTAGCCACTCTTGTGTTTCTCCTCAGAGAATTCTGTTGTTATAGAATTAGTGAAGAAATCTGTGCCCTGTTGCAGTGTCTCTTCATTGTACAACATTGGCTTCCAGAAGAACTTATTGCTCTTGGGTGAATTTTTTCCCACTCTTCTAATAGCTTGGACTCCACCATACAGGCCAGAAACTAGTTGTGCTCTCCTACGAGGATCTCTGTAGGATTCCAAGCTGAAATCCTCCACAAATGACTCCTAGTCAGTCTCGCTTCCTCTCCTGCAGCTCCAAGGACTCTAGCCTTGGGAACTGGACCGCCTGAAGAGTCAAATTCTTGATTCACTTAATATATTAAAGCACCCCCATTTTGTAGCAACCCAGCTCTGTGGGTGAGGAGCACCTTCAGTATTGGGCAGACTCCTTCACTATGTCCGGGCATATAGCACCCCAATCATTTTGAAATGTTGGCGGCTATGTTAACACCCTTCTCCCCAGTGGGAACCATCATCCTCCTGTTTGGCATCACAGAAACGAAATTTCTGAAAATCTGTACCCTCTGGTAAGGGACAGGGACTCCTGACATGTTTTTACACCTCAACTTGCTTTTTTTAGGACCTTCTGCTTATTTTAACTTGGTAGCTTAATGGTTAGTGCAATGGACTGAAAACCTGGGGAATTGGGTTTGATTCCTACTGCAGCTCCTTGTGACTCTGGGCAAGTCACTTAACCCTCCATTGCCCCAGGTACAAAACTTAAGATTGTGAGCCCACTGGGGACCAAGAAAGTACAGTTACAATTACAGTTTATTGATTTATATTCTGCCTATTTCCTAAACAGATCCCAAAAACACATACATAATCATACAAATCAGTGTATGTAATTATAAAATACAACTTAAAATACAAATAAAAACAAAACAATAAACACAGAAATAATATAATGTTCCAAACAATAAATAACATACAACCCAATATTGCTTTCAGGATGCAGCCTGTCCTAGGTCTTAAATAAATGTTGCAGGACTGTGCCACTGTCTGTATTACCTTCTTTCAGAAAGACTCCATAAACAACCATGCTTTCAAAGAGTTTTAAAATGTATCAGTATCGGTCAATGTCCTAATTTGCATAGGACACTTATTCCACAATATGGGTATTGTGATAAATAAGAGGCTGTCCTAGCCGGGGCAGGCCACTAGATGGCGCTGTTACCCTATAAATTTCCAGGATGTCCGGGGTAGGCCACTAGAGGGCGCTAGGAGAATAGATGGAGGTCGCTAGGACCGAGGAGAGCCCTGGGAGGTCCACAGGTATAGGAGGTTATGGGCTGGGTCCTGTGTAGCTAATTAACCACTTTATACCCCACCTGAGATGTGAAAGGAAAAGAAGAGAGCTGGTAGCTGAAGAAAGAGAATCCCCCTGGAAAGAACTGGCTAAACCCTATGGACTTGTGGTGGACTGTGTGCTCAAGGAAGAAAAACAGGCTGGGGTAAGAAGTCCCTAAAGCATTAGTATTGGACTGTGTAGCCTCAGTACTTAGAGGAACTGTGTGTTCAAAGAAAGGACTGCGAGTCTAAAGAAAGAAAGGACTGGGTGTCCAAGGAAGGAAGGACTGAGGGTCCAAAGAAGAAGTAGGGCTGTGTGTCCCAGTACTGAGAAGCAGGCTGCAAAGCCTGGGGTTAAAAGTCCCCAAAGTATTGAGATTAGTGCTGAGCCCAGGAATCTGTGTGGAGAGGCTCAGTGTGAAGATATGTAAATGTATAAAGTATTTAAGCTAGAAGAAGTGTGCCCAGGGCTGGAATAAAGAATTGCCTGAATATGCTGTTGGTAAGACCTGTTTAATTTTGCCTCTGGAGAACCAGGTCACCCTGAGCGTGAAAGGATAACATGTTAATCTGCATACAATTTGCATACTGAGAACCAGCTCACCCTGAGTGAGAAAGGGGCCCAGGAGCTTGAGGTTGGATTGCTCAGGCTGCTGGGAAGAGACTGTTTGGAGTCCTGTTCAGAGGTGACAGGCCAGTGAGGCCTGCTGGAGAATGGGAGCAGAAGCCTCATCTTCACAGTATGAAAAAGCTCTCTGCCTGGTCTTCTCAAAATAAATTTGTTCTCAGAGCTAAATAGTCAACCGAAGTGTGCCCTTGGACCTTAAAATCTATTTGGGTGGTATATTCTCAAAACTGAGCCTAACGATTAGAATCTTATTTCAAGGCCATGTGCATTAGAAGTAAAATTTTAAACTCAATTCTTTTTTTTGACAGTCAGCCAATTATATTCTTTTAAAATAGGACTAATATGATGAAATCAAGAGCAGCCAGATACAAGCCATGTGCAGAATTCTGCAAATAACAAAAATGTAAACTGCTCTGGTAGTACCACAGAAAGGTGATACATCAAATCCATGACCCTTTACCCTAGCGTTTTTCAACTGGTCTGCTGTGGAACATGCGTGTACAGTGGGAGTTTTCTGTCATTCCTGTTCTGTTCTCAGCCAGCGACCCAGTGGCATTCCTAGGGGGGCTGACACCCGGGGCGGATCGCCGATGCGCCCCGTCCCCCGGGTGCAGCACCCCCCCCGGATGTAGCGCAACCCCCCCCCCCCCGGCGAAGGGACACCCCCGCCCAGGTGCACGCCGCTGGGGGGGGGGGGGGTGCCGCGCGCGCCTGTCCGTCATTTGTTCCAAGAGGGCAGAGGGAGCATGGAACAAACGACGGACAGGCGCGCACGGCACCCCCCCCCCAGCGACGTGCACCTGGGGCGGACCACACCCAACGCCCCCCCCCCCTAGGAACGCCACTGCAGCAACCCGACATTATAAGATTTCTTCTGTAATGGTTGCAGGCAGCAGGCAGTGATTGAGCCTGCTCGTGCCAACTCCCAAGCCTTCTGACGTAACTTCCTGCTTCTGCATAGGCAAGAAGAGTCAGAGAGAGGGCTCAGGTTGGCGTGAGCAGACTATCTGAATCACTGCCTGCTGCTGTTCCTGGCTGGTTAAATAGCACTGAATATCGGGCCCATGGAATCCTTTCCAACATGTATGTATGTGTGTTGTCTCTATGCTTGTCTTTCACCTGGAAGAGAGAGGGGAAGGGGTGATTTGAACCAAGGAGGTTTAATTGAGAGGAGAAAGCGGGAGTGTCCTTGGCCCATTATCTGGCCTGAAGCCAGTAGGCAGAGCTTGCTGCCATACTGAGTCACCCAAAACAACAGCAAACACTTATATTAGAAATAAAGACTGCCTTTGCTTGGCTTGGCGTAGACCAATAGTTTGCTTTGATTTGAGTGTATCAAGATGGCACCTACAGCTTCAGCCTTGTCACGTGATACCGTCTCCTGTCAATTAAACCTCTTTGGTTTGAACAGAGAGGTAACCCAAGCATTCTGTTGGTTTGTAAAGAATAATAAAATGAAACCAAGTGTGAAAATATATCAAACCATAGATGTAACAAGGGATGTAAAAGGATAGATTTTACAGTTTAACCACAGGGTGCCACTGTTCCACAACAACAGGTGTTAGCTGGCACTACTTATAGCAACTATTAAGATGCAGATTTTACAGAAGAATTACAACAAAGAAAATGAAATACATACCTGAATAAACTAACAGGCAGCCTATCAGTGCTGAAGGGAGGATGGGTGCATGTTTGAAAAAGCATGTGGAACATCTTTATGGAATTCTTTCTGGTCCTTCTGGCTGTGTTTATGTGTGTGTCTGTGTATGCCCTGTGTGTGTGTGACCAGCAGAGTAGAAGGGAAAGGCAGTTTGAAAGGATCAATTTCCTAACCATCATGTTTTACTGTATAAAAGTTTCTATGCTGCAGAAGTTGGAAATGCTTCTCCAACTGAAATTCACTGAGCTATATCTGGGGAGCTTATTTCTCTGGAACCCCTAATGTCCAATATGGCCTATTTTTGAACTTGGTGTGTCGTTTCACCAGTTATTTTTCTCCCCAAGCCAGATTTATTCACATTCTGTTAAATGTTTGGAGAATTATTAAGCTCATAACAGACAACCATTCTCAACTCCTTATATATAATTTATTTCCAACATCTGATGGGTTGGAAATAATAATAATACAGAACTTTCTTCAGAGGCCAGATTCAGCCATAGGCAGGAAAAGTATGGCATGCCAGAAAAATGGGCTTTTTGAACTGCATTAAGCCCATGGGCCCTATTTTTGGGGAGCTTTTAGGTTTATGTTTCTGGTTTATAATGAGCTATAGCAATCTAAACAGACTGATGTATTTTTAATGGTTTTCACTTTGTTCATTTGCTTATTGATTGTTTTAAAAAATATTGTTGTACTTCAATTTGAGAAAATTAAGATAAAATCAATAACACATATTTGAATTAATTATTAATCCAGTTGGTTTTCTCTGCTCTGTGCCCCTTAAGCTTGAACTATTCTCAAAACTGACTCCAGTTAAGAAATTTACCTATCAGTGGCCCTGGCACTGTGCCTGTAAGCATCTCTTTCTTTCTTTCTTTCTTTCTTTCTTTCTCTCTCTCTCTCTCTCTCTCAAGCACAGGTCATTGACTGCCCCATGAACCTGGGTCTCTCTTTCGCCCCATGCCGGCAATGACCTTCTAGTATGCACAGCCGAACTTCCACCAGTGATCTGACTGTGTTCTGTCTGGCATCAAAACTCACACCAAATAATGTGTCACACAGTAAGATTAAATACCAGGAACTTTTTAGTTGAGATATGCAAAGCAAAAATGAAGGGAGGAATGACAGGGATGGGGGATGGACAGAAACTGAAATTCCCCCCTCCAAACCCTTTAGAGTTTAGTCAGCAGGGCTCTTTCTCACCACTCTTCCCAGGATTTGGCCAGAGATTTTTCCATCGCTGCGGCCAAGGCAGGGGTTTGAAAGGGGAGGGGGTCCTATTCCATGCTGAGAACACTATACTGGGGATCCTCTGGGAGCAACTCTGATGAGAAGACATAAGAGGGACAGCTGCAAATGACTGGCAAGAGAGGGAAGAGAGAAGGGGAAAGGAATGAGAGAGAAAAAAAGGAAGGATATGAAAGAAAGGAGACAAAGCAGTGTCCAGACAGGTATCAGAGGACAGAGAAGGGGCATGTATCAAGAGCAAGGAGGCTGTGAGAGACCTGGGGCAATTTCTGTGTTAAAAACAGAATATCCTTCACAGCAAGAAGCCAATCCCTTGCCCGAATGACATCAACACAAGGCTGTACTAGGACAAAACTAAAGAATTTGCCCGGGAAAGCTGCCACAGAGACCAATTAGCCTCACATCTGGAGGCCTGGCAAGGAGCGGCCAACAGGAACATGTTGGGGTTCTGAGTGTGTGGCAGATGGGAGTATGCTAAAGGTCATACAGGGTGCAGTTAGTGGGGGGAATGCTGGAGGTCTACAGGTTCTGACTTATTGTAAGTATGCTGGAAGTCACAAAGGTGTGGTCAGTGACATGCTCAAGGTCTAATAGGGTGTGGCCGGTGGGTGTATGCTGGAGGTCATGGGGTGTGGCTCATGGGAGTATGATAGAGGTCACACAGGGTATGGTCAGTGAGGCCACACTGGAGTTCTGATAGGGTGTGGCTGACAGGAGCATGCTGGAGGTCTGATAGTGTATGGCTGATGGGAGTATGCTAGAGATCACACAGGGTGCAATTAATAGGGGAATGCTAGAGGTCTGACAGGGTGTGGCTTATGAAACTAAGGGAGGTCACATGGGTGTGGTCAATGACATCATGAAGGAGGTCTTATAGGGTGCGGTCAGTAGGGATAGCTGGCGGTCACAAAAGTGTGGTCAGTGACATCATGTTGCAAGTCTGATAGGGTGTAGCTCACAGGAGCATACTGGAGGTCGGATAGGGTGTGGCTGATGGTACTATGCTGGAGGCCTGATAGAGTGTGATCAGAGGGAATATGCTGGAGGTTTTGAAGGGTGTGGCTGATGGGAATATGCTGGAAGTCTGAAGGATATGGTCAGTGACATCAAGCTGGAGGTCTGATAGGCTGTGGTCAATTGGGTATATACCAGAGGTCTGATAAAGTCAGTGGGGGTATACTGGAGGCAGGGGTGTGCTGGTAAATTTTTAACAACAGGCTCTTTCTCCGGATATAGCCAGCTCTGCAGTTGGAAGAGCCAGGAGTGGCCGGGGGGAGCAACACTTGCCTCTCTCTCCTCCCTCCCTTTGTGCGGGCACGCTAGGCATACCTTTGCTGGCAGCCAATAAATGGACTGCCACCACTCCCAACGTCTTGCTCTGAGCAGCATGCTGGAACTTCTCTCACATGCTCGAGAAGTCCCAGCCTGCTGCCCAGAGCTGGAAACAAGGAGCGGGGAGCAGCAGTAGTCTATTTACTTGGCTGGCAGGGCTCACCATCCCCATCAGCAAAGTAAAAGATAATTCAGCAGGGGGCCCAAGCCCACATTTTGGGAGCCAGTTGTTAAAGTAGCCATGGAGGGCCCTACTTTAACAACCGGCTCCCAAAATTCTTAAAAGCTTAACAACCGGCTCTTGCGAGCCTATGAGAGCCTGCTCCAGCACACCACTGACTGGAGGTCTGATAGGGTGCGGTCAGTGAGGGTTCGCTGGAGGTCTGATGGGGTGTGGCTGATGGGAGTATGATAGAGGGGTCACACAGGGCACTGTCAATGGGGCACACTGTCCTTAGAATTACAAGCCAAACAGATATATTGCTTTGATGTGTGGGACAGCAAGTCTTTAATAAACGTGGAAGTCTGATAGAGTGTAGCTGATGGGAGCATGCTGGAGGTCACACAGGGTGTGGTAGATGGGGATTTGCCATTTCCCAGTTCTCCGTTAGCCCCTGCGACTGAAGGAAGACACTAATTGCCACAATAAAATCCTGACGGCGTCAGTCCTAATTGGAGCTGTCTAATAAACAGCTGCCCCTGCATGAGAAGAATGAGAAGGGCAGAAATTGACCTGCCAGCAACCACTGTAAAGATTTTATTTAAACAATGAATCTATTCCTGAGAGCAGCTGTTCCCAGGTGTCATCTACTGCCTGGCTGAAGGAAATGCAAGGACACTGCCGATGGCATGTATTACTCTGACATGCCAATAAAGTTTTCCAGAATACAAATGAGTTAAAGGAGGGAGGGGGTGGAGAGAGCTGTACAATTTTCTGTTACTTCACTTCTGTCCTTTGCAAATCTGTCTTTTTACTGTTATTTCCTCTTTCCAATAGGTTTCTTAAATCTGAGAAAGGAAAGCTGAGGGGAAGGAGTAACAGGAAGGGAAGATTGTATGAGAGAGAAAGAAACTGAAGAGTGAGAGACAGAGATTCAGGGAAATGGAGGAAGAAGGACAGAGGGAAAAAAAGTGCTGGGAAGTGAAAAAAGAGGCACAATGTCAAGAGATACAGAAATAAAGACACACCGACATGCAGCCATATGCAAACTCTTGACCCTTGATCCCTGCACACTTTTCTGAGCTGCTTCCATTAACTATATTTTTATGACTCTGAGACTCTTAAGCACAGGGTCTATTTCTTTTCCCAGTTCAGGCAGCTTTGATATCTAATATATTGCTTTGTATTCTGGGCAGGATTCTGCATAGAGCTGAAGGTGGTCCTTAGGATGTCACATGTATCATCCATTCCACAGGCAGAGAGTGAAGCCAGCTAAAATAAAGGGCCTACTTGTCATCCTCCCCCCCCCCCCCCCCTTCTACCCAAAGCTTTGCTGTGTGCTAGGGCAGTGAGAGAATTGGGATCAGAATACTGATAACTGCATAGAGCTGAAACTGGGCTGAATATTCATACACATGTGTTCCCCTTCCCACAGCATGCTTTATTAACACACACACACACACGGCTGGATTTTATAACAGGACACCTATGTGACAAGTCTAAAACTGTTTCCCAAGTCGGTCCTGGCATACCCTCTTACCAGTCAGATTTTCAGGATATCCACAATTAATATGCATGAAAGAAGTTTGCATATAATGGAGACAATGTATGCAAATTCCTTTCATGCATATTTATTGTGGATATCCTGAAAACCTGACTTGGGGAACACTGGTCTAAGAGATGCCTATTGGAAGCCTATTTTATCAAGAGTGGTGGACTTTGGTCCTGGGGAACTGGGTTCAATTCCCACTGCAGGCACAGGCAGCTCCTTGTGACTCTGGGCAAGTCACTTAACCCTCCATTGCCCCAGGTACAAATAAGTTCCTTAAGCTGCATTGAGCCTGCCATGAGTGGGAAAGCGCGGGGTACAAATTAAAAAAAAGACAATACAGGTCCTAATTGCCTTTATAAAACAGGCTGTCAGCTTCAGCCATAACAGCACGCACATGCCCATGTAAACGTTTGCACGTACCTTATGCAAGTACTTGTGTACTCCAGAAACTCTGCGGTTACATCTCAACTCTGCCCCTGCTCTGTCCAAACGATGCGCCTGGGAATGTCTACATGCAGTGTTATGTACATTACATGCTGTCTTGTCGCTGTACAAGCTTACATATCTGTATATCTCGGAGTAATTTTATATAAGGCCTTTTCTGCAAGTAAACCAGTGTTTATATGCAGAAAAGTCTTCCTAACACATCCTTCACGTACATTATGGAGGGAAATTTAATAACTACAAGCAGTCCGGTTAATCTATTCACTGAAAAAAAGCAACGATCATATCACCCATCCTGAACTACACTGGCTTCCTGTGGAGGCAAGAATTCAGTTCAAGTTAGAATGCAAGCTATACAAAATCCTTACAGGAGATTATCCTAGCTCGTGAATTTTACCGATAATAAAAAGAACATGGCAGAATGGGAGAACTAACACCAGAATTGGGTGAATCATTTAAATTAATATCCCTGTGCACCGAACTGTCCTGAAAGGTTGGATTAAGAGAGGATGATTCAGAGTACATCATTGAAGTTTTCAACCAAGAATATACAAGACAGATTTTATGGAAAGATTTGGGACTTAAAGAATCTGGTGTGGATTACATGAAGCGACTAGACTGCAGGAAGATGTAAAATCTAAGGCATTCACACAGTGGATTATGTGATTGTTGGTGGTTATCCCTATGAGGAAAGGCTGAAGAGGCTGGGGCTCTTCAGCCTGGAGAAAAGGCGGCTGAGGGGAGATATGATAGAGGTCTATAAGATAATGAGTGGAATGGAACGGGTTGATGTGAAACGTCTGTTTACGCTTTCCAAAAATACTAAGACAAGGGGGCATGCGATGAAGCTGCAGTGTAGTAAATTTAAAACAAATCGGAGGAAATTTTTCTTCACTCAACGCATAGTTAGATTCTGGAATTCGTTGCCGGAAAAAGTGGTTAAGGCGGTTGACTTAGCAGAATTGAAAAAAGGGTTGGACGGCTTCCTGGAGGAAAAGGCCATAGAATGTTATTGAATGGACGTAGGAAAAATCCACTATTTCTGGGATGGGCGGGACACATTTTTTGTTCTTTTGGCCGCTGTCGGAGACAGGGTGCTGGGCTCAATGGACCCTTGGTCTGTCCCAGCATGGCGATGCTTATGTACTTATGTAGATAAGAGCTGAGTCTTCAATTATGGCACTGGACTGGATGCAGGGGACTGTTGGTATTTAGGAGGGATATGTATGAGTGGAGATATTTTGTGGTATGGCAAGCGTATGCGATATGCACAAGGTGTTTTAAGAAACTTTTGTAATACTACTTCGGGAAATGTAATAAAGTTTTGACTTATACTGCAGTTGCAGCGTAATGATAATAATAAAAGAACGAGAAGATCCAATAACAACTCCTCCTTCACATTCCCTTCCCCAAAAGGTGTGAAACAAATCAGTGTCTATGCATAGCTAGTGGCATACCGGGCCCCCAAAATCTGAAAAGGGAAAGGGAAATGGGACTTGATATACCGCCTTTCTGAGGTTTTTGCTACTACATTCAAAGCGGTTTACATATATTCAGGTACTTATTTTGTACCAGGGGCAATGGAGGGTTAAGTGACTTGCCCAGAGTCACAAGGATCTGCAGTGGGAATTGAACTCAGTTCCCCAGGATCAAAGTCCACTGCACTAACTAGACTTGGGGCTAAGTCTAAACAATTTTACACAATTCAGAAAACAAGTAAAAATGACCCTCTTCAAAAAATTCCTATGCTAACGAATGCTATTCTGTTCTCATGTACCTGAACTGACGGCAAATCGAAGTATGTTATAAATCCCGAGGGACTGTCTCGGCATCGATTAGAACGTTTTTTGGAACAAGCGGTCTAGAAATCTGAATTAAAGTAAAGTGGATGTAGCCCCTATAAAACCGACACTTATAGGGTAATTTCATGAAGGATTTTTCACACATAAAGAGCTTTCATAAAATTAACCGCAGGGTAGAGAGTATTACGGTAATGAAAATAGTTCCCATCCCAACAATATTTCCACCAATTTAAACATAGAAATAAGGTACGAGTTTGAAGAAAATAAACTATTTAACAATCAAGAAAAACGATGATCATATAGCTCACCATTTCCTAAAGTCAAATGTAAAAATAGAGAGTCCATTAACCATTTCAGACCTCAACTGTGTTTTTGGTTGTCTGTGGTAAGTCCAGCGAGTGAAAATGGCCTTTCAGATGAGGTATTGGTTGCTGTAACAGCTAAAAGATACTTTGCAAGCTGACTTAATTTAGGCCAAACCATTTCCTTGCTCTGCCAAAATGACAAAACATTCTCACAAGTTTCAGAGTTTGTTCAGTAGCTGTTCTTCCAAATTAGTGTGTGGACGTTTTGGAGGTATTACTGCTTTAATGTTCCTTATCCCCACAGTAGAACCATGATCATTATTACGATTACCACAGTAATACCACACAGATCGTCCCTGTCCCTGCAACAGCTTTAATGCTCCTCATCCCTGCAGTAAAATTGTGATCATTATTACCGTCCCCACCTCCTCAGTAATACCATGCAGTTCGTCCCTGTCCCTGTGGGAATTACTGTAGTTACCACAGTATTACCACTTTAACACTCCTCATCCCTGCTGTAAAACCGTGATCATTATTACCGTTACCATAGTAATACTATGCAGATCATCCCTATCCCCGCAGTAATACTGTGCAGATTGTCCCTGTAGGAATTACTGTAGTTACCATGGTATTACTGCTTTCCCCAGTACTGTGTTACACTCTATTGCAGGGTTACGTACATAAAACTATGCACAGTACCAAGGCAGTACTACTTTTACACAACCCCCATCTAGGCGTGTCCAAGAGCAGAATTTAGATGGAGCATGAGCAGAGTAATGCGTCACACACATTTATAAAATACATGTATATGTACTACTGTGGCCCGCCTCTTGATATAACTTCCTGTTTACTCAGAGGCGGGCCGCAGGAAAGAGGCCATTGCCAGCGGCACTGTGGCAGGGCAGACTATGGGAATCTCTGCTGCTGCCGCCTTTTGGAAGAATAAAATAAGGTAAACGCGGGGAAGAGGGTTGAGGAGGGAACAGGGGAGATGACAGACTGGACGGAGGGGGCGGAGGTGACATCTCATCCCTGCCTTGAGCGGCAGATTGCCTTGGGCCACCCCTGTATGCACAGAATACATGCTTTCCTCCTCAGTAGACGTAAATTGTAGCAGCTTCAATATAGGCACAATTTAAGTTGCTTTGGCTCTAGTATTTTGTAAAGACACACAAAATGCTATGTGTCTTCACCCAACGCATATTTAAACTCTGGAATTCGTTTCTGGAGAACATGGAAAAGGCGGTTAGCTTGGCAGAGTTTAAAAAGGGGTTAGACGGTTTCCTAAAGGACAAGTCCATAAACCACTACTAAATGGACTTGGGAAAAATCCACAATTCCAGGAATAACATGTATAGAATATTTGTACGTTTGGGAAGCTTGCCAGGTGCCCTTGGCCTGGATTGGCCGCTGTCCTGGACAGGATGCTGGGCTCGAAGGACCCTTGGTCTTTTCCCAGTGTGGCATTACTTATGTAACAGGCACCTATTTGGCCTTCACAACCAGGCAACCTGCTCAAATACACCACATTTCAAAGTAATGGGACCCCAAAATAACTTTGCAAACTTCACATAATAAAGCTATTTCAAATACTCAGTGTACCTGAATGTAACTCACCTTGAGCTACTACTGAAAAAGGTATGAGCAAAATCCAAATAAATAAAATAAAAGTCACATGAACAAATGAAAATAACAAACATAAATGCTAAGAATGCTATGCTGAAAATCAATTTGCATACAAACTTTTTCCAAATGTAATTTATTTGCACTGACAATTTAAAGTGCATTTTTTAAACATCTTTGCATGGAGTGGGTCTGTGGATCTTCAACTTGGTAATGACATTGGCGCTGTGTGAGCTTCAAGGTAGACTGCTACCAGGGCAGAATTTGAAATCACTAGTAATATTGATTTCGCAAATAAGACTCTTCAAACCAGTGGCGGAGCCACGGGGAGAGGCCTCGGGGACCTGTGGCCCCCCATACTTTGGGCTCAGGCCCCACGGTCCCCTCCAAACACATTGTACCCATTAAATGGCTAGCAGGAAAGCCAAAGACCAGCCAGTCAAAGAAATTCCCTGCCAAGCTGCTTCCCTCCTTCTCAAGCTGCTCCCATAACCTGGAATTTGGCAGGGTGCATCCAGCCGCTGATGCCAAGACTCCTTGCACATGCTCAGTTCGCACAAGAACTGAGCGTGCTTGGGCAGTCCGGAGCTGGCAGCTGGAGACACCCCACCAAATTCCAGGTTACTGCAGCAGCTCGAGAAGGAGGGAAGTGGCTCGGCAGGGAATTTCTTTGGCTGGCAGGGCTTTGGCATCCCTGCCATCAAAGGTATTATTTTTAGTGCACTGGGGAGGGGAAGGGAATACGTTGCCCCCTCAGTCCACCTTTGCCCCCCCCTAATTTCGGAGGGATGGCTATGCCCCTGCTTCAGTCCACCAAGTGACCATTCTGTTTCAGGAAACATTTTAAGAAACATTTTCATTCTATAACATTTTATTTGTCTCACAAATTTTATGAGCTTATCTTTGAGCAAAAAACTCATGTTGAGTACTTGTAAATAATCCACAAGATCCAGAATAGTGAAAACAGAGCAGACCAGTGAAAACGTATTCATCACAAGCAAACTTAAAACAATACCATTCTCTACCGGCCCGACACAGCCATTTTTCGTTCCCCAAAGGGGCTATGTCGGGGCAAATTAAGAACCAGCAGTTTAAATTCAGAGTATCACGTAGCTGGTCAAAAGCAATTCCATATTTCAAAAGCATATAGTAACATGGTAGATGACAGCAGATAAAAAGACCTGTACGGTCCATCCAGTTTGCCCAATAAGATAACTCATAGCATAAGATATGATATGATGTGATACTACATATGTATACTTGATCTTGATTTGTCCTTGCCATTTTCAGGGCACAGACCATAGAAGTCTGCCTGGCATAAATCTGTTCAGCCATGATCAGGGCACAGACTGTAGAAGTCTGCCCAGCACTGGCTTTGCTTCCCAATTACTGGTGTTTTGCCATCAAATCACCGCTAAGCTTGTTTGGTTCCATGCCTTCTATACAGGATTCCTTTGTGTTTATCCCACGCATTTTTGAATTCCATTACCATCTCCTGCTCTGTTTTCGCTACTTGTAAATAATGACATCATTTTTACATCATGATTTGCAAAGAATATTTATCACACTACATATTTGTTGAATGATCATTTTATAGCTCTATCATAGGCCTATCTGTGAGCCAAGTTTTATTATTGTACACTCAGCCATTTATTTGTAACAGAGAAAAATAAAAGGGGTCCCATTATTCTGAAACACGGTATATTACCCTCCTCTCGTGAAACCAGTGGCGAAAGGCACGCACATATATTTACAGCTGCTCTGGAGCTGGCATAAATGTACAGGCATACGTCTGTCCACAAGGTTATACATGTATTTTTTGTTTATTTGAAAGGTATTCATTTAAACCCAAAACACTGTGCTCAAGAATGCCCTTTTTCAATATGCTTAAAAGCATACGTAGGATCCCTGCCTGCACATACTGCCCTGCAATGGCAGAAGGAAAGAAGTCCACTCATGCTGAAAAATAAGTTAACCCCCTAATTCTAGAAATTTCTACGAGCAACTTATAGACTAAGGATCAGTTGCACATGTAACTTAGAGCCTCTTTTATCAAGCCGCGCTAGCGGTTCCCGGTGCGGCAATGCCGACAAAGCCCTTAATGACTTAATTTTCTGTTAATTGGCCTTAACAACCCATTATGCTATGCTATATGATTCTTATTTCATGAGAAAACTCATTGCCTTCTACTCACCTCACTCTATAACAAGTTCAATCCTTTCTTCTATGTTTGTGCAGCGCTGCGTACGCCTTGTAGCGCTATAGAAATGCTAAATAGTAGTAGTAGTAGTAGCTTGTTCTGCCAATCTCTGAGTCTCTGAAAATTCTAGGAGTAATACTTGATAGAACTCTAACACTGGTAGAACAAACAAACGCAACCGTCAAAAAGGTATTCTTCACTCTTTGGAAATTAAAGCGTATAAAACCTTTTTTCCCTAGAGAAGTATTTTGCAATTTAGTGCGGTCGCTGGTTTTAAGTCATCTTGATTACTGCAATGGAATCTAAGCAGGGTGCACGGAACTGCTTCTCACAAAACTACAAACTGTCCAAAACACAGCTGCAAGATTGATCTATGGTAAATCGAAGTTCGTCAGTTCCAGACCATTACGTGAAAAACTGCACTGGCTACCTGTCAAGGATCGTATAACATTTAAAATTTGCACCCTGGTGCATAAAATCCTCTATGGCGAAGCTCCAGCTTATATGGATAATCTTATCATCCTACCACCCAGGAATTCTTACAAATCTTCTCATTCTTACTTACATCTCCACTACCCCACATGTAGTGGCCTCAAGTATAAAACCAGCTACGTATCTACCTTTCCCTATATCAGCGCATGATTGTGGAATGCAGGGGCGTAGCCAGACAGCAGATTTTGGGTGGGCCTAGGCAAGAAGTGGGTGGGCACCAAATGTTCTCTCCCCCACCCCCACACCAAAAAAATCTCTCAGCTGGTGGGAAAATGCTTCTTTCCAGTCTCCACCTTGGTAGTCTGCAGCAGGCATGTGCTGAAAACTGAGCATGCGAAGGTGCCAGTATTGTGGAGAGCAGCATTTTCATTACCATGTGCTACTGTTGGATGGGCCTGAGCCATAAATAGGTGGGCCCTGGCCCACCCAGGCCCACCTGTGGCTATGCCACTGGTGGAATGGTTTACCCAAATCAGTTACAACTACTTCCGAACAACGGGCTTTCAGAATATCACTGAAGACCACCTTATTTAGAAAAGTGTATGCTACAGTCCCGCATTGCATTAGTGACTCCTGAACTTACTGTTATGCGGCCGTATTGAATTCTTCTGCACCTTTCTCTTTTCTTCCCCTCTGTCATTACTCACCAACTACTTCACCCTTAATGTATCTGATTGTTTGTTACTAGATTGATGTAAGCCTTTTTACACTGATGTTAGCCTTTTTGAACTAATGTAAGGCATATTGAGCCTGCCATGGGTGGGAAAGTGTAGGATATAAATGCTATAAATAAATAAATAAATATTCCGCTAAGTTCAAAAGAGATTCTAAGCGGATTACAAACAATAAGACCTTCTTCGGAAGAATTTACAATTGCATATCTAATACATTGAAAGTAAAAATAAAAAATCTCTCTCATCAAATGCATATCTAAAACATTAATTACAGTTGCATATAGACCTACCAACCAGAAACAAAATTGGATCATCATGATCATACCTAAACCTACATTACCCAAATTGCAAAGGACTTAAATACAAAACAACTTATGCATCCTGCTTCTCCTACATAAGCGCACAACTATGGAATGGACTCCCAAAAGCCATGAAAACTATCCAGGACCATCTAAACTTCAGGAAATCACTAAAAACCAATCTCTTAAAAAAGGTTTACCCCACCGATCCACCGTAAAACCCCCACACCTAGCAACACAGCATTACCAATGATCGCACTGGACAATATACAATCTTCATTCCCTTCGACCCTCATGGTGCCTGATACACACCTACCTCATTCGACCATAATACAACCTTGTATTTGCCATTAACTGACTTGGCGAACGCCTTTACGGTACTATGTAAGTCACATTGAGCCTGCAAATAGGTGGGAAAATGTGGGGTACAAATGTAACAAATAAATAAAATATCTAGTACATTGAAACTAAAAAGGATCTTTCTCATCAAAAAGTTACCGTTGGGTTAGCAAGGGAGCCCCTACTGCTTCCTAAATAGAAGGCAGTAAGGGCACCCCCAGGAAATGGCCATGCAGCATGTATATACTTACTTTTCTTTTTTTCACAAAAATCTCGCTGTAGTAAAAGGGGCCTCAGCACATGACAAATCCATGCACCGAGGACACCTCTGTGTGTGTGTGTGTTTTTTTTTTACAGCTTTTTTATTTATTTGAAAGATTCCCATATCTAACCCAAGATTTTTTAAATTCTGCAGGGGGGGGGGGTCATGGGGGTGTGAGCTGCAGTCCCACCATCCATGCAGGCACTTTGAGTGGCAGACTTGTTTATGGAGCTGCGGGAGTCTCCATAACTCCGCCCCAAAGCTCATGCAGAACTGGGGCCTTTCTTAAAGCTGCCAGGAGGCAAACATAGCAGGCAAAGGATTAAGCAGACTAAGGGAAGACAAACAAACAAAGAAGCAATGTGCTTACCAGCACCCACAGCTGGAAAGGGAAAGGCCAGGTAGACTGAGAGGCAGCAGACACAGCTGCATAGCAGTGAAGTAATCAGGGCCAATGCCGGCTTCGACAGACAGTCAGAATTAACAAGATAAGAACTACACACACAGGAACTAGAACATGGAAAACAGGAACAGAGCTTGGCTAAACACAGACGTTGGCTTAAACACAGAGCTTAACTATAGCAAGAGTCAAAAGCATGGCTAGACTAAAAGCAGGAGCCAAGGGTAGAGTCAAACAGATACAGACACCAAGGGCAGGGTGTGGCTCTACAGCCAGGCTTTCAGGAACAAGGTTCAAAAGCAAACTCACAGAAACAAAGCAAAGCATAAAAACACAGAACAGACCTTCAGAAGCAAGACTCTCAGGAACAAAGCCAAGCAGGGATATAAACTAAACAGGTAACACAAAGACAAGATTAAAAGACCTCTTGCAAAGGCAAAACATGAGAGTTCCCAGGTGCTTAATAAAGGACTTGCTGATGATGTCACAACTTGGAATGAGGCTTGAGTTGCTGGCACATCAGAGTGAGGTTTGGATTGCAAGCACACCAGGCAGCAGATGCATCAATGCAGGAACAAGGCAGTCCAGAGAAGTCACAGAGCCAGATCAATGGAAAAAGGCGAGTCTGGATGCAGGGGCACGGCCACAACCGTGACAGCAAAGAAACCAAGCAAAACATGTTTTTTCCATTTTCCACAAATCAGCCAGAATAGATTTACTTCCTTCCACCATTAAAGGGCATGATACCTTGCTACATACCCAACTATACCAACTGTATATACACATATACCACACCAAACACGCACAAATGATGCATAGTAACTACATTAATCACACACACAGACACAATGCACATGGACCCCAACAGTTTCATGCCTGCTTCTATCAAACATGAAACCACCTGCTAAACCTAGCAGAACATTCACATGGAACCTAAACTTGTCCAGATAAAAATGATAAAGGGTCTGCATTATAGACTATGAGTTCCAAAGACTATCAAGTTTCATATTAAATATGATCTTATATAAATAATTATGCTCAACCTTTAATATTGTTTACTGTATACTGAATTAATAATGTTAGCTAATTTTTTGATAACATACTGTTAAATGTAAACCGCTTAGACCTTGTCGGTAAAGCAGGTTGTAAATGCCACATTTAATTTAATTTAATGCTGTCAGGTAGGAGTGAATAATTTAGGTACAGAGGGATTCAAGAAGCCATGTATGTGGCTCCAGTGTATTTAGCATTATGAAGAAATGGCTGGCCGGGTTCAGCTTATGCCTTACGCTATCCAAAAGGCAGTTCTAAAGGCCTGGATAATATACTGTAAACACGAAGCACAAACACAAAGTCAGCATCTCTGAAATACAGCATTGGGGATGCTAAACCCAATGGTAATTATCTCTCTCTGGACACAATTAAAGAGTTTTCTCAATATTGAAGGTGTCCAAGCACCCACAGTACTGGCTCCTATATAACTTACTCCAAGTAACACACAGAGGTCCGTGCCTTCCTCTGCCCAGCTGAAATATGTCTCACATAGCAGGCAATGGGCAGCCATAAATCCTCTCTTATATCATAATTTTCCTTTTTTGAGCAACTGAAACTGTGGGCCAATGCTGCAGTCTTGGGTCTATCTTACCATATAAGTCATCTGTCGCTGCTGCTGAGGTTGGGGAGAGAGCAAGGCAGGAGAAGGGTATCTGCCACAAAACCGTTGGAACATGTTCTACCCTTCCTTGAATAAATATTAGCATTTCATTTAAACAGACAGACTTCTCTTTGAAGAGTTTTGAGATTCCACTCTGTTCCCAAGAAAGCCAAAACTCTGCAACCTACCACAGACAGACACAAACTAACCTGTTTTACCCAAGGCCCATCCTCTCTTACCATCACTCACCGCGGAAGGTTCCATAGTGATGTCACTGGTTCCACAATTCATCACCATGAAAAAGAACTGTGATGTCATAAGCAATGCATTGTGACATTACTGAATGACAGGAGAGAGAGTCTCTGTTACACACAGCGCGTGTACAGGATACAAACTGGAAATGTGATCAAATCTTATATTTACTAAATATTGCCATACTGTGCCTTCTCATGTTTCATTTTGATTAATGATAATTGATATGCTGGGATTTTACATTTAAACATGAAACATTGCTCCCACCCCCAAGAGGGAGAACAGACATAAAGAGGGGCATTTTTGAAAGGGACGTCCAAGTTGCGATTTGAACGTCCTTGCGAAATCCAGGGGCTGGGAAACCCGTATTTTCGAAACAAAATGGACGTCCATCTTTCATTTCTAAAATACCATCAGGGACGTCCAAATCCTTAAATTTGGACGTCCCTAGACATGGACATTTCTGATTTTCGGCAATTTTCGAAACCAAAGACGTTCATGTCAAAAACATCCTAATGCAAGCCATTTGGGCATGGGAAGAGCCAGCATTTGTAGTGCACTGGTCCTCCTGATATGACAGGACACCAACCAGGCACCCTAAGGGGCACTGCTGTGGACTTCATAAATTGCTCCCAGGTACATAGCTCCCTTCTTACCTTGTGTGCTGAGCCCCCAAAAACCCACTACCCACAACTGTACACCAGTACCATAGCCCGTAGGGGTGAAGGGGGGCACCTAGATGTGGGTACAATGGCCACTTACCACCCGGTTAGCATGTGAGACCTTACTGCTAAGTCAATGGGTGGCGGTAAGGTCTCAGGCTGAAAATGGGTGCACGCTGGTTTTAATTTTGCTACATGTCCATTTTCGGCCACAAAAAATGCTTTTTTTCCAGATGCGCTGAAAAATTGACCTGCGCGTGTTCAAAACACGGGCCTATACCAGCGTAGGCCAATTTTAGGTGTGCCTTAGTAAAAGGCCCCCTTGGGGGCCACCATTGCCGTCCCCCCAAGATCACCACCATTGCTGCCCCTCCCCCCAGGATTGCCGCCCGAACTGCAAATACCTTGGCTGGCAGGGATCCCAAGGCCCTGCCAACAGAAGAGGTCTTCTTCCAGCACTGCTCTTTCCTCTGCCGCATTGCCTGACCCGTGGCTGCTTTTTCTCTCACGTTGTGCATACTCGGTTTCGAAACCAAGAATGCGTGGCCTGAGGGGAAAAGCAGTCACTTGGCAGGCAATGCGGCAGAGGAAAGAGCAGTGCTGGAGGAAGACCTGTTCTGCTGGTGGGGCCTGGGTGGGGGGGGGGAACCCCTGCCAGCCAAACCAGAGTTCCTGCTCTCTCCTCCAGGTCCTCCCCAGCCTCCAAGGGGGGCCCGGCCCAGAGTTTTCTCTCTCCTGCTCCTATCTGGACACGATCACCCAGGTGACGGGTCCGTCAGGAGAAAGATAGAGAGACCCTGGCGCCGGGCCCCCCTTGTAGGCCCAGGCCCGTGGAATTTTGCTCCCCCTGCCACCCCCCCTCTCAGCAGCCCTGAAGATCAAAAGGCTTAACAGCACCCTGGGGCTTTAACACAAATCTGAGGAGGCTTAAAAGAATCCTCATTCTTCTGCAGTCAGCAGTGGGGATTTACATAAGAGCATAAGCGTTGCCATACTGGGACAGACTGAAGGTCCATCAAGCCCAGTATCCTGTTTCCAACAGTGGCCAATCCAGGTCACAAGTACCTGGCAAGATCCCAAAAGAGTAAAAAAGATAAAACATGCCTGTATCTGAAAACGACAAATCGCTGATATTGAGGTCTTATTTTAAAAAGAATGATTACTTGTTTTGTGAAGGTAAACTTAAAATATTTCCTGATGTGGCTCGGGCTACACAAAGGCGTAGAAAACAATTTCTTCAATTAAGGGGCAACTTTTTTTTTTTTAATTCCCCTGCAAGTGCATTATAAAGGTTTCAGATTTAAGCTATATTTTCTTTGATCCTTCTCAGTTAGAACATTTTCTCATAGATAAAGCTAGTGATTTTTGGAAAACATGTCTGTGTGAAAAGACTATGGCCTGTGTGAATAGACTAGGGGCCCTGTTTACTAAGCTTTGCTGTAGGCTTGCTAACTTTTTAGCATACGATAAAAATGAGTGTGCACTAACGACAGAGACACCTATTATATTCCTATGGGCATCTCTACTACTACTTATCATTTCTATAGCGCTACAAGGCACACGCAGCGCTGTACACCATACACAAAAAGACAGTCCCTGCTCTATCATTAGCGTGCACTAATTTTTAGCACGCGCTAAAAGGTTTGCGCGCCTACAGGTGCTGAGGTAGCAGGATGTTTTTTTTTTGTTTGATTATTTAGATAGAAAAAAAAAAAAGAAATCGTTCTTCAGCTCTCTCAGTGATGTGGCCTTTTTTTCTTTATTTCTTTGGCATATGTGTATATGCATGATTAAAAATTCACAATTAAAAAAAAAAAGCTGCCTGTTTCTTCTCTCTGCTGTGCACATATAAGACCCACAACTCTTTTTTGAGTTAAAATGACATTCTGTTTAGAAAAAAAAGTGATGAACCCTGTTAAAACTACGTTGACGAATTTGGATATGTTTTTAAATTGTTGTAATCTTTCCTTTCAGAATCAAGTGACAAAGGTCATTCAGATTTGTTTTTATTACTTGTGCTTGATTGCAAAGTTGAGACCAGTGCTTGCAGCATATGATTTTAGGATTCTTGTACAGAGTTTAGTGTTGTCTAGACTTGATTTTTTTAATAGTCTCTACTTGGGTATTTCACAGAATAAAATTGACGCATTATAAATGATATAGAATGCAGCTGCCCACATAATTGGGCACTTGGGGAAGTTTGATCATTTGACACCAATGTTGCAAGTATTGCATTGGTTGCCTGTAAGATATCGAGTACAATATGAAGTGTTAGTCTTCATGTTTCAAGGGCTAAATGGAGTTTTTCCTTTTTCTAATGTAATAACATTCCAGATGTCAACTAGGTCCCTGAAAGCATGTAATGATAAGAAGGCCAAAGTTCCCGATTTGAGGTGTACCCATTATGTAGAAACAGTAAAATGTGCATTCTCTGTTGCAGGTCAATTATTATGGAATTCTTTACCAGGTTTGTTGAGATTTTGTACTTCTTTGAGGCAGTTCAAGAAAGATTTAAAGACATATCCTTTTCTTCAGGCTTTTAATGTCTGATGATTTTGAGGTCTCAATAGTGCGGGTGCAGTCATAGTAACATAGTAACATAGTAGATGACGGCAGAAAAAGACCTGCACGGTCCATCTAGTCTGCCCACGATAAACTCATATGTGTATACCTTACCTTGATTTGTACCTGTCTTTTTCAGGGCACAGACCGTATAAGTCTGTCCAGCAGTATTTCCCGCCTCCCAACCACCAGTCCCGCCTCCCATCACCGGCTCTGGCACAGACCCCGTATAAGTCTGCCCTCCCCTATCCTAGCCTCTCAACCACCAACCCCTCTTCCCCCCGCCACCCAATTTCAGCTAAGCTTCTGTGGATCCATTCCTTCTGCACACAGTCGTACTAGGATTCATTTGTTCTGTATTTTATTTGATTTGATTTTTTATTATGAATGTTTTGCTGTAACCCGCTTAGTATTTAGGTGGGGTATACATTTTTTAAAATAAAATAAATACATAAATAAGGGCCAGAGCTAAAGGGCCTGCCCTTCAAATGAACCCGGGTGATAGGGACTGGAATTTTCCCAGTGGCTGGACAGTCCATCCAGAAGCATTTCAGTGAGGTGGTGAGTCAGTACCACATCAGCAGATCCTAGGGGGGGGGGGGGACACGCACTTGTTTGGGTGGAGAGTGTGAGAGAAGAAAACCTGACTGAAAATGGTATGGATGAGAAATGAAGAGCTGAGCAGACTCAGGTCTGAGACTGACTGAAAATTAAACCCAAACTGGTTTCTGTGTTGGGCGGAAATAAAGAGGAAGAAACATAAGATTTGGGGGGAGATGGATATGTGTTCTAACGTTTGCCGATGTTAATGTTAAGAAATAAGAATGATGGTTGAAAAGTGGGGTTTCACGTGAGGGTAATGTGATAAAAAGAAAAAAATATTTAAAAAATTATAGTTTGTGTTGGGAGCATGTTGATTAAAATCTGGTTATTTGTTAAGTGATGTTTGCTTTTTGATCACCAAAAGGATAAAGGAAGATACCACTAAGGGAAAATAGTATGGGGATGATGAAGTGTGTCCTTTAAAAAAAGGGGGAAATGCATGGAATGCTGAGCAGGATGCCGTCTTTAATAAAACCAAGGTGTCATGACTCACGCTTAATGTAAATTATAAGTAAAAAGCATGAAACTTAAACAGGTTGCCACCCTTGTCACTAACTGGGGGTGTCCTGATTTAAGTAAAAGAAAAAGGAAGCTTGGATCTTGAGAAAATAAATGGTAGATGATAGCTCTTTGTTGGGAAAAGGAAAGAGGAACATAAAAGTGGTTGGTGAAAATATGGGTTGGATAATGTACGTTCATGATGGTTTGGATAAGGTTTGCAGGAAATCAGAGGTGTTGGAATAATGATGATTTTGTTTGAAGAAAAGTGTTTGATGAAGATGTACTTAGTGACCCCTGATGGAATAGGGGAAAAGTAAAGTTGGCCCTTGAGGACAAGGGAAGATGATTCCCTGTGACAGAACCAAGGAAATCATCTTTTCTTTACTGGGGGGAGACTGCAATCCCCATTATAATGGGGATTACCGGACTGATGAGAGACCCCTTCCTAGAGTCACTGGGAGGAGGGAACTGGATGGACAAGGCAAATGAGAAGCACAGCCCCAAGGGAAGTGTTCATGGGAGAGTGCTGAGGGAAATGTTTCTGGTTTACTGAATGACAGTAGGGGTGGAGTTTAGAGTTTATAAAAGTTATGGTTGCACTGAGCACATGGTCTTTGGTTGCCTCTACCCCCCACCAGGATCCTTGTAGAGAGGGGGGTGTCCTGTATGGGTCAGTGGCGTAGCCAGACCTGAGATTTTGGGTGGGCCCAGAGCTAATATGGGTGGGCACGCACTGTCTATATAAGTATGAGTAGTGTCTCTTGGGATCCTACAAAATAATGCCTAAGAATTCACTTGATGATGGATTTCTAAGTAGTCTGCCCAACAGCTGCCCTGCATCAGTATAACCACATACATACTTAATGAAAAAATTGATATTTTTAAATATAATTACATTATCCCACAATCTCTCCACTGCAAAATGCTATACACAAACTTGTGCAAAAACACACTCATATCTTTAAAACCATAACAGCACTAATTCCAAGGACAGGATGAGCTACAACATTATGTTTGAAAAGGCAGAACTGTAATTACACTAGGCTCTAAAACACCAATACACTACCTCGTGAAAAAAAGCAAAACAAAAAGGGCTGCGAATACTACATGCTAGCAGAATACTGCACCTTGATCACACTTGAAAAACACATGACACAACAGACATGACACAAGGAACTAAAGATCAAAAAATATGAAGGCAAAATACTGAACTGGAAAGTTAACTCAAGAAGTCAGACTCAGCATGCAGCAATACCAGAAAAATTTAAACTTACATGCAAAATATCACAGATGCACATTTCCAAAAGATGACATATTCAAATTAATAAATTCTGAATACTTTTTTCTACCTTTGTTGTCTGTTTTACGCAGTGTCTTCTTTCCATTTGATATTTTTTCACTCACCATGTCCACCATACTCCTGTGTCCTTATGCGTCCTGTCTACCATCTGTAGCCCTGCCTCTATCCTTCCTCGTTTCAGTATCTGCCCTCAACGTGTTCCAACCCAGCCCTTAAACTCAGCAGTTTTCCCTCCATCCATATCCAGCATTTCTCCTCACTCCCCTCCATCCATGTGCATCTACTTCCACTGTCTTCCCTTCCCTCCATCCATGTCCAGCATTTCTCCTCTCTCCCTTCCCCTCCATCCATGTGCATCTCCTTCCTTTGTCTTTCCTTCCCTCCATCCATGTCCAGTATTTCTCCTCTCTTCCATCCCCTCTATCCATGTGCACCTCCTTCCTGACTTCTCTCCCCTCCCTCCATCCATTCGTCCAGCAACTCTCCATTCTCCCCTGCCCTCTCCTCCAGCCATCCATCTCCAGCAAATTTCCTCTCTCCCCTTTCCGCTCCATCCATTCATGTCCAGCAATTTTCTTCTTTCCCCTGCCCTCTGCTCCATGTCCAGCAACTCTCCATTCTCCCCTGCCCTCTCCTCCAGCCATCCAGCTCCAGCAAATTTCCACTCTCCCCTTTCCGCTCCATCCATTCATGTCCAGCAATTTTCTTCTTTCCCCTGCCCTCTGCTCCATGTCCAGCAACTCTCCATTCTCCCCTGCCCTCTCCTCTCCTCTAGCCATCCATCTCCAGCAAATTTCCTCTCCCCTTTCCCCTCCTTCCATCCCTGTTGTCCAGCAATTCACCTCTCTCCCCTGCCCATCCTGTTTCTGTCCATCCCCTTCCCCCTTCTATTCAGCGTGTCCCCCTCCCCCTTCACAGCATCTCCAAGCCAACTTCCGTTCCAGTCTACTCCCGAAGTTGCAGCGACGAACGGGCATGCAGCGCTGCGGTAGTAAAAGCAACAAGGAGACTGGTTCGACTCTCCGTCCTTCACTTCCCTCCCTCTGCGTCCCGCCTTCCTCTGACGTCATTTCCTTTTGGGCGGGACGCAGAGGGAGGGAAGTGAAGGACGGAGAGTCGAACCAGTCTACTTGTTGCTTTTACTACCGCAGCGCTGCCTGCCCGTTCGTCGTTGCGACTTCGGGTAAAAGTCACCGTTCCAGTCGTCATCACTTGGGCGGGCCTGAGCCAAGATTGGGTGGGCCTGGGCCCACCCAGGCCCACCCGTAGCTACGCCCCTGGTATGGGTTAAAGAAACTAAGGCTGAATTAAGTGGAGGATTCTGCCAGTAACAGCATTAACCATGAAATGGAGGAGTGCTCCAGGTGGGAAGCAAGGGAACCCAGCCAGGGAGCACGGACAGGAAAGAGCCTGGTTGGAGCCAAAGTGTCACGGTTGTGTCCCGGTTCCTGGCTTGCAGTCACCTCGGGCCCCAGGGGTTAGACCTGGGGAATGCTGCGAATTGATGGTTTACCGTTTCCCATGTTCCAGAAGATATGCTGGTCCGGTCCGGTCCGGATCTTCCAGCCCTCCAGATTGTTTTGGGAGTTTTTTTTAACTAAGCAGTACCCGTACCGGGTGAACTCCCTTGTGGGCTGCCTTTATTAACCACATGGAAAGGTTCCTAGTTGCCTTGCAACAGAGGTCCTCAGAGGAGTTTCCTTTGGTGGAAGTCATTTGCAGTGCTGCTGAGTTTTTCCTGTTTTAGGTTTTGACCCTGCTTGTTTGCTGACTTATTCTTCTGACTGCTGCCTGCCTAGACCCGGCTTGTCTTCTGACTTACTCTTCTGACTGCTGCCTGCCCAGACCCGGCTTGTCTCCTGGCTTACTCTGCTGCTGGCTGCCTGCCCTGCTCCAGCTGGGTTCCTGGTTCCTTTAGCCTGCTGGTCCCTTCAGCTCTGCTTTCCTGCCCTGTCCGGTAAGTCCTGCCGACCGCCCGCACTCTAGGGCTCAACCCTTGAGGAACGGTGCAGGTGAAGTTTGGGCTATTCTCAGTCCAGTTGGTGTCAACCTGAGCTGCCTGGGCGGCAGCCTTTGTCAGAGCGTTCCGGCCGAGGGTACCGGGAAGTCTGTTCTGCCTGTCATGTGTTTGGGTGATTCTCCTGCCGCTGCTGCTCCTCGGTAGTGGCCCAAGGGCTCACTAACCTAGAAGTACCGTTAGAAGCGTGACACAAAGGCAGAGGTACACATTTAGGGAGAGAGTGGACAAACGGGGAGGTCTGGTCCATAGTGGAGATACTGTGCTGCAGACACAGCCTTAGGTTGTTCTTCCAAAAAGGATGGATAATGGATAGAAGGAGGTGTAAATATGTACATACCACAGGATTTAAACATGAACAATTGAACTGATACCAAAGTATTGAAGCTGGCACTTAACCTCAAGTTGATCAAGTTCTCTTTTTGGAATACAAATTGATTTATTGATCCAGAATGCCCAAAGTCTGGATGAACTGCTTGTTGCAAAGTTTCCAGTAATGTTCTTGTTTGGTTTAAAAAATCCGGACTAACAAAGAAAAAAAAAAGAGAGAGTAAGTAACACCCTGCGGCCTACCAGATTTTATCTGGCCCCTGCCTGCACCCAGCTCAAGAGAAAAAAACTTGTTTGTTCATGGGCCAGGTCAAGGTCAAGGGTACTTGACCCTGAGAGCTAGTCGGTGCCGAGAACGCTGGTGCAACAGTGAGACACTTCCTTTGAAGGTAATGTAGTATGACAGGAAAACTCTCATTAATAGCTTTACAGGGGTCAAAAATATCAACTAGCATTTTACTGCTAAGATCAAACAAAGATCTGAACTGAGAAATGTGGACAGTCTCTTCCTGGCCTTTTTAGGCTTCTGGTCTGGTGTGTGAGGGTTCCAGAGAACGCAGCTTCAATGCCCACAAAGAAAGCCACATGGAAATCCCATATAACTGCCCAAGGACAGAGCCAAACAATCAGCTCAGATCTGGCTGTACAATGTGACTTTCAAAGGGAATCACTTAAATAAAAGATGAGAAGAGATGGTATGGAGAAAAAACAAACTCTCAATGTGTGCGAGAAGCAAAATAAATGTTCTTCAAACATCTGCACTTGATGGGAGCAGGATGCCAGCCAGGCAGCCGTTTAATGACCATGAGCCCATAAATCTTGCAGAGAAAAAGCCTGAGCTCAGGGCTGGGAAAATGCAGCAAGTGGAAGTGCACCAGCTCATAGCTCTCCTGGCATGACTGTGCTGCACCCAGGATGAGGAACTGGCATACACACAAGCGCAGACTTTCAGACAGGGAAAAACAATAACCTCCCAACAGGCAACTGTCCTGCACCACACCCTACAGTGCCTCCTTCTGGAAGAGGGTGAGACTGTAGAACTGTGAGCTCCCCCAGAGTGAGGGCTGGTACAGTATTAAGTACCCTAGGCAAACCTTCAACTTTGCATCTCCTTCAATTAACTTTCAGACCCTGAGACTTTTTACTAATCCATGGTAGTGTTTTTAGCTCATGGTAGAAATCAGCTGGCGGTAAACGCCGAGACTCTCGGCGTTTATCGCCAGCTGATTTCTACCACAAGCTAAAAATGCTACCATGGCTTTGTAAAAGACCCCCTTAATAATTAAAGTGAACAATCATGATCAACCGAACCGCACCCTTCTCGGAACAAACTTGCAAAAATGAATCACAGAGCATGTGCTTTCAATTATTAAACTGTGTTTAGTATATGCAGTATACATTTAATGAAGGCAATTTGCAAACACCATTTAGCCAGGCAAATGGGCTATTTGAGATTCCTCACTCTCTCTGAGATGATGGTCTTCTGTGCCTGTCAGGAGTTTTGCTTTGAATGCAACTGCTCTGTGCTGTCCCCTGGAGGCTGCTGAAACTACCTAGTCTACCTAATGGTTTTCACCAGCTCTGCTCAGAGCACACACTTCTGCACCATTCCCTACAGCACCACCTTCTGAGAGATCCTGAGATGGCAGGCACTGAGTCCCTCTTCCCCCCCCCCCCCCCCCCCCCCCGCACACAATCAGCTCTTCCAGCAGTATTTCCCAACCTTTTCAAGCCCAAGGCATACTTGTATTTTCATAATTGCAGTATGACACACCAACCTCTGCAATGTACGCAGTATGGACATGGGAGAGGACTTATATGGTCAAAAGAAAATCCAGGGAAGCAATAAAACCCCACCAGAGGCTGGAAGGACTCCAAAGAGGAAGAACTGTGTGCAATGAGTGTACCACACAAAGCATGACCCCACTGTCCTTCACACCATGCTGCCTGTTAATTCCCACACTTCGGGGCTCATGCTGTACCTTGGAAGGAGAGAGGCATGTGTGGCCATGCACTTGCTCGAAAAGGAGCACCTGCACATTTAAGAGTCATTACGATAGTGTCTTGCTGCAAGATGCTGATGGCGTAATGCTCAGGACTCCCACGGTAAGCCGATAGCACTGAAATTATACCACTGGAACAGCGCAGAGAATTAGCTCACCAATGCTCAAAGGAAATGGTATGCAAATTATATGCGCGCTGTTAAAGCAAAAGCACAGAGGGGGAGATGTGTTTGGCGCATGCACAGAAGACTCTGGCGGTAAGCTCAGCTCCTGTGCGCATGCGCCAGGCAAATCCGAACATAAAGCAAACATTTCTGCACCTTTAAATATAAGCTTTTCAATGTTTTTTTTTTTACTTGGAAGGCTTATATTTAAACACAGGAAACAGGCACCAAGGTGTGCTTTCACTTTCGGGTTTGCTCGGACTTATGCACATTTGTTTCTCTCTACCAGCACTTAGGGGCTTGCAAGGGCTTCCTTCTGCTTCTAAATTATATAAAACCCAGCTGATTTTAAAGAAAGAATCACAAGAAATCCTCTTTTCAAACACCCTAACGCCTGCTCTGAACTGGAAAGCTTTACATGGAAACATTAGAACTGTGAACACCCATCTAAAAGTTCGAAAAGACCTCAAGACTCACCTCTTCCGGAAAGCCTACTCAGCAGACCCGAACTAAGTCATGAACAATGCATCACATCTATCGAACTAAGAAATGAACAATACCCCTTCCACATAATCCTATTACTTCAAACTGTACGAATTTTACCACTCCAGTTATAATTAAGAGTACTTGCACCCTTATCCTACTCTGTATTGCTCACTGGAAGCTGTAGTCCCATCCCCGGAGACTTATCAGCCTCATTGGGATTACTTTTCTCTATATGCCACTATATATTCGTCCCAGAGTTGTATTCTCTTTTCTGGAACCTTATCAGCTTCCTTGCACCTGCTGTTACTCTATTTTCCACTCTGTATATATTCCCGGAGTTGGTACTCTCCTCTCCGGAACCTGTAAGCCACATTGAGCCTACTGCTATGCGGGAAAACATGGGATACAAATGTAATAAATAAATAAATAAACTGGCATTATTTTTTCAGCGGCAAGGTGCCTTTGTTTTGTGCGCTGTTCTTTTAGCATTGGGAGGGAATAGGAAATGACCTCATTCACATCCATTTGACTACATTAGCATGCTATTTGCGTTAATCTTTGGCGCACTCATTTTCCACACCAGAGCCTCTGAGCATCCTGTGCTCACTAATGCTGGCGCTAGTCTGGTGCTAATGGCCTCTAGCACCCGCATTTGCTTCTGAGCATCAGGGCCTGACAGCAAAATCCCACAAGCTGCTCTTGTTCTAACAAGAGGCAGTGGTGATTTTTTTTTTCCCATGGCACACCAGATCAAATCTGAAAGCACAACAGCATTATATGGCACAGTGGTTGAGAAACACTGTCCTAAATCTTGCCTTTACCTTTGCCTAGAACAGTGATTCCCAAGTCTGTTCCTGTAGGCACCCCGGCTAGTTGGGTTTTCGGGATGTCCACAATGAATATTCATGAGAGATTTGCATGCAGTGTATGCAGATCTCATGGATGTTCATTGCGGATATCCTGAGGACCTGACTACCTGGGGTGCCTCCAGGACTAGGTTGGGGAACCATAGGCCTAGATTTTTTTTCTTAACCTTCAAAATCGCATAGCACGCTTTATATGGAATAACAAATTTCAGAGATTGTCTCGTAACATTCTTTATAGGGTAGGAAATGGGGTGCCTTGGTGTGCCCCACTTGTCTCTTTATCATCAAGTAGCTCAGGCACGTGCAGCCACTTAGTGGTTTCAAGCCCATCCTCATAAGATGTGGATTGTGTTGTAGCAAGCTTGGCTGGTGGTTGGGAGGTGGGGATAGTGCTGGACAAACTTATATGGTCTGTGCCCTGAAGAGGACAGGTACAAATCAAGGTATACACAAAAAGTAGCACATATGAGTTTATCTTGTTGGGCAGACTGGATGGACCGTGCAGGTCTTTTTCTGCCGTCATCTACTATGTTACAGCACCTTCTGCTGGGAGAGGTTGGCACTGCAGGAGCTCTGAGTTCCCTCACACAGTCAGTGTTCCAACTCCACACTCCCTATAGCTTCCTGTGCAGGAACAGGATCTATCGTTTTGTTCTAGCATTCTGTAACAATTACTGACTGGATCAATATTGATGGAATGATTATTATCAAAGAAAAGAACAAACTGCACATAGGTGTAAGAGAGGATGCTTTGGTCCCACGTTCACTGAAAGCAGCAGGTCTAGCAAAGGAAAGGAGCCAGGGCACCCTCTTCTAAAGCCTTCAGAATCCAACTGGTAGCTCATTTTAAGCATGTTTATTTAATATACAAACAGAGGTATTAACAGATAATGGAAGCATTAAAACATCGCACAGGAAAGCACAGACTGCAGGAGCTGTCAGCACACCTGCATCATTCCCTACAATGCCTCCTGCTGGGGGAGGCTGGGAACTGCTGGAGCTGTGAGCCCTCCCCTCCCCCCCTTTACAACCAGCATTCCTGCACCTTTTCCTACAGTGCCTCCTGCTGGGGAATTGTGGAACTGATAGAGCTGTGAGTCCTCCAGTATTCTTCTTCCACAATGAAAGTTCTGCTGGGAGAGAAGAAGGGAGGGGGAGAGGGAGAGAGAGAGAGAGAGCGCCATATACTTGGAGACAGAAGTAGAGCTGGTAAAAATAAACTGGAATTCTCTTCAAATAACTCAGTCAATCTGCATGACCAAAAAAGGAGGGCTGGTGAAATCTTTATGTTAAGTGTCTCTCTCATCAGTAGAGGACAGGACTTGGGGTACTTACTACTTGGCTCACTGTGGAAGGGTCAGACCCAAACAAGGATGGGAAAGGGGCAGGTTCAGTGTTCTGCCACATGCAGGAACCAAACATGAGGTCTGATCCTGAGATCCAAGAGAGATACATTTCTCATCTGAAAGTGTTACCATATTTAAATCCTTCCTGAAGAAAAACAAGCACATGTTGCCTTTATGGGGTTGGACTGGGGATCTGAAGTGTGCGAGGGCTGGGATTAAGGATTTCAGATGTGTGTGGGGGTAGTGAAGGAGGGACAGGTTGAAAAATTTGGGTGTGAGTATGGAGATGGGAGTAGAGACAGTAAAGTTCCTTACCTGTAAGGAGGGTTCTCCGTGGACAGCAGGATCAGTCAACCACACATTGGTGACGTCATCCAACAAACCCGGGTTTGTTGGATGACGTCACCAATGTGTGGCTGACATGAGGGCCTTACGAGACTGGGAGACTGGGCGGCTAAATGGCAGATGACGTTTAATGTGAGCAAGTGCAAGGTGATGCATGTGGGGAAAAAAGAACCCGAATTATAGCTACATCATGCAAGGTTCCATGTTAGGGTTACGGACCAAGAAAGGGATCTGGGTGTCGTCGTCAATACACTGAAACCTTCTGCTTAGTGTGCTGCTGCGGCTAGGAAAGCAAATAGAATGTTGAGTATTATTAGGAAAGGTATGGAAAACAGGTGTGAGGATGTTATAATGCCGTTGTATCGCTCCATGGTGTGACCGCACCTTGAGTATTGTGTTCAATTCTGGTCGCCGCATCTCAAGAAAGATATAGTAGAATTGGAAAAGGTGCAGCGAAGGGCAACTAAAATGATAGCGGGGATGGGACGACTTCCCTATGAAGAAAGATTAAGGAGGCTAGGGCTATTCAGCTTGGAGAAGAGACGGCTGAGGGGAGACATGATAGAGGTATATAAAATAATGAGTGGAGTGGAACAGGTGGATGTGAAGCATCTGTTCACGCTTTCCAAAAATACTAGGACTAGGGGGCATGCGATGAAACTACAGTGTAGTAAATTTAAAACAAATTGGAGAAAATGTTTCTTCACCCAACGTATAATTAAACTCTGGAATTCGTTGCCGGAGAAAGTGGTGAAGGCGGTTAGCTTAGCAGAGTTTAAAAAGGGGTTGGACGGTTTCCTAAAGGACAAGTCCATAAACCGCTACTAAATGGACTTGGGAAAAATCCACAATTCCAGGAATAACATGTATAGAATGTTTGTACGTTTGGGAAGCTTGCCAGATGCCCTTGGCCTGGATTGGCCGCTGTCGTGGACAGGATGCTGGGCTTGATGGACCCTTGGTCTTTTCCCAGTATGGCATTACTTATGTACTTATGTCCATGGAGAACAGGAATTTTAGATGTCTGAACAGGAAGCAGGAGAATGGGATTAAGGTGGGGGACCTCAGACAGATCTATGGAATTTGAGTATATAAGGATCTTGTCCAGAAGAGAAATAAAACAAGGCATATACTATAAATGCCTGTCCATATAGATAAGCAAAGTACCAAACCAAATTTATTCTTCCACATTGTAAAGCAACATAAAGCTTGGCAAAAGAAGTCTGGGAGCAGTGTATGAGCAGGGAGATCCTTCCTGTACGCCCTGTGTGCATACAACTGACTGTACAGCAACAGCGTTAGAAGCAGATGAAATAATGTGGGCACACACATACCTATCCACAAGACAGAGAGAGTTAGTAACTGAAATACACGAGCAGAGAGACAGATGCCAGGCCACAGGCAGGTAGACAGACGCCCCAGCACATGATCAGGTAGACAGACGCAGGCAGACGCTTTCCCCAGTTAATCCTTTGCCAGAAGTGGGATGAAAACACTGGTGCCTTGTGCTGTATGTAGGACTGTTGCAGACAAAAGCTACATTCTCTTCTGCTCCCACCCTTTAACTCCCACTGCGGATAGGCAAATTCCTAGAATTCCCTCAACTGCCCTACATGCTATTTGCACACATTCAGAGCTCTGCCACAGTACAGAACCACTGAGGCTTAAAACCCAGGCCATGCCAATCCCCTGCGTCAGGTGAACACAGGCTATGCGGTACAGAACGTGCACTGTCATTAATGGGCTCAGGGGCGTAGCCAGATGGTCAATTTTGGGTGGGCCTGAGCCCAAGGTAGGTGGGCATGGAATTCGGCCCTCATCTCTCCACCCCTCCCTGCCCACAAACCCCAAATATTAAATGTTTGAGCTGACGGGGATCCCTAAACCCTGTCAGCTGAAGATCTCCTTCTTGAGCAGCCAGCACTCTTCCAAACAGCACCCGGCAGCACTTGCCTCAAACTGATGCCATACATGCTCAGTGCTTTTGCATGTGCAAAAACTAAGCATGTGTAGAAGGGCTGGTCTCAGCGTCAGCTCAAGACAAGAGCTGCTGGCTGACATTTGGAAGAGCGCTGGCTGCCCAAGGAAAGAAAATCTTCAGCTGGCAAGATTTGGAGATCCCCACCAGCCACAGCGAGAGTGTCACAATTTTGGGTGGGCCTGAGTCCAAAGTGGGTGGGCCCTGGGTCCACCTGTGACTACGCCACTGGGGCTCACACCACTGGACTCACCAGTGACAGTGTTCTATATAGTCGGTGAGCTTGAAAGAAGACCAGAGGTCCAACAAATCTGCCCATCTTCCGATTGCCTAACATCTCCCCACTACGTGATAATCCAGGGCATGGAAAGACGGAACTCTGAGAATCTGTAGACAGTTCTTCACTAGTGAAAAATTCCGTCCTGAGTCCATAGATAGCGATCAGCTCACAATCACGGGATTCACGCTTCACCCTGGCATGGAGCACCATCTTCTGAGCCACAAATAGTTTTTCTTCTAACAATGTGTCCAATTGCTGTTAAACTGTTTTAGTGCCTGAGCTACTATTACTCTTGCTGGCAAAACATTCCATAATTACACCATTCTGTGGAAAAAAATCCCTTCCTTTGAAGGTGGCACGGCAGGGTGGGAAAACTCTGCATCTTTATAATGTGTGATAGCTTTAAATGGGTCAAGAAGACCGGCCAGCATTTTTCAGCCATGATCAAACAAAGATCTGAATTCAGAACTGTGGATGGTTTCTTTGTAACCTTTTGCTGAGGTTGAGAACCTGTAGGACATGAGTGGGGGGGAGAGTTTACACCCTGCTGCCAAGACCACTGGAAGCATCTCACAAGTGGACTCTGAACAAACTGTAAGAAGAAAATCATACATTAGAAACAAAATGCAACTTTTTTTGCAACTTTATTTTTTCTGTTATAGGAGGGAATGCCACCATCATAAAAGTTGCTAAATATAATATGGTATAATCCACATGATACTTCAACTCCACAAGATGCTAAGTTACCCAGTTCCAGGCTGAAGACTTTTTGGCCAGTCCCTACACGTTTATTACGATCCATGAATTCATAATTGGTGCTACCTTCACTCCCTCATGCCCACTGGGAGTCTACCAGGAACTCAGCTTTTTTTTTCTTAGCACCACGACTTTGAAATGAATTTCCTCCTTTACTTCATGCCGAGCAGTCTTTCCCCAAATTTAAGGCTTCCCTGGCCTCTTTTTTTTTTTTTTTGTGCTCTTTTTAGTCGCATGCTCTAATTGTAATGTAACAGAGAGAGGGAACTAAGTACAAAAAAGGTCCAAGCAGAAAAAAACAGCACAAAGGGCCTTTAAAAACAAAGGGAACACAATTCTTTCATCAAAATAATCTTTTAATAGTACAATTTGATTGGAGGAAGACCCGACAGGGGCCGTGTTTCGGTGCTACCGCACCTGCATCAGGGGTCACACCAATGACAAAAGAGGCTTCAACAGACTAATTTCAACCGTCTGATGTTTTCCAAAGTGTTCCTTCAAATGTCGTGCAGTGCAAGACTCACGCACACCATTACTCATACACATATGCTGCCTTCTTTGATTGTCTTCCTATCCTACTTGTTAAATTTATGTTACTTCTAATAATAGTGTGACTGGTAGTGTCTATCCTGTTTATTTTGGACTTCCTTTCCTTATCTATGATCTGTTTTATTTGTTAAATGCCTTGGCCCACTAGTCGGATAATAAACATAAATATTTATAGTGCCTGACAAGGAGGTTTGACAGATGGCATCATGTGACAAGGCTGAAGCCATCTACACCCAAGGAAGTTTAATTGCTTCCCTATGCAGCAGCCGCCATCTTGGTACACTCAAAATACATTACTTTGTATGGCTGCAAGCTTCGCCTATTGGCATCAGGCCAGATAATGGGCCAAAAACACTCCTGCCATCTCCTGTCAATTAAACCTCCTTGGTGCCTGATCCTGCCCATTGAAAGCAGGGCTGCAGGTCCCATAATGCACAAGGATGGGATGGTCACAAATCCAGGACTGTCCAAAAATCTCCAGCCTGGAACTGGGTAACTTGACATCTGTGACTCTATAATATTGTAACCTTAAGCTGATCATAACAGAGCAAAAGAAAACAAAATCCAACTTTGAAAGGGCCAAAAAATGCTATAATGCAGGGTCTTTAGAGAGCTCACAGGCTTCTTCTTCAGTTAGCTCATTTTTTAGACCAAGTTTCATTATTTATTTGCATCATAACATAACTGCAAAGAACAAACACAAAGCAGGATTTCGAAAATATGTGACCATTAACTTGGAAAGAGTAAACACAGATACCCAGTCCCAGGAGGGAGATTTTTGGCCAGCCCTAGTTTTTAACCCACATCCCAATGCAGTGTGGTACTCATAGTCCCTGATTCTACTCAATTAAATCAGTGCTGAGGGTCCCATAATGTATCATGATAGGGTTGCCTGAAATCCAGGACCAGCCTAACATCTCCCCAGTGGAACTGGGTAACTTGACAGTTCTGTGAAATGGCACAACACTATTATTTATAAACCATGTAAAGGACCCCAAATGTTTAATCATTTACCAATTCTAGAGCTTTTAACTGCCATTACACTTGCACCCTATTCCACTAGAAATGTAACCCCCAAGCAGTGGTGTGCTGGAGCGGGCTCTCACGGGCTCGCGAGAGCCGTTTGTTAAGTTTTTAAGAATTTTGGGAGCCGGTTGTTAAAGTAGGCCTCCCCATGGCTACTTTAACAACTGACTCCCAAAATGTGGGCTTGGGCCCCCTCCTGAATTCTCTTTTACTTTGCTGGCAGTGATGCTGGCCCCACCAGCCAAGTAAATAGACTGCTGCTGCTCCCTGCTCCTTGTTTCTGACTCTGAGCATCAGGCTGGGACTTTTCATGCAAGCGCAAGAAGGTTCCATCATGCTGCTCAGAACCAGAAACAAGCAGCAGAGAATGGTGGCAGTCCATTTATTGGCTGGTGGGGCTCGGCAAAGGTATGCCTAGCGTGCCCGCACAAGGGAGGGAAAAGAGAGAGGCATGTATTCCCCCCTCCCCCCAAATTTCAGGGCCGGCTATGCCCGGAGAGAGAGCCCGTTGTTAAAAATTTACCAGCACACCCCTGCCCCCAAGGCACACAGTTCTTCCAGCTTCCTAAAACCCTTTTTACAACTACAGATAACAAAAAAGCTAATAGCTTCCCCTAATCAGCAGAGCAGACAATATATCTTGAAAAATACTAGACTTCAAGACGTATGAAGAGAGACTTGCTGACCTGAACATGTATACCCTGGAGGAAAGGAGAAACAGGAGTGATATGATACGCAAACGAACCTTTTCCATAGATGGGAAGGTGGTAGAATTAGAGGACATGAAATGAGATTGAAGGGGGGGCAGACTCAAGAAAAATGTCAGGAAGTATTTTTTCACGGAGAGAGTGGTGGATACTTGGAATGCCCTCCCAAGGGAGGTGGTGGAGATGAAAAAGGTAACAGAATTAAAAAATGCGTGGGATAAACATAAAGGAATCCTGTTTAGAAGGAATGGATCCTCAGAAGCTTAGCGGAGATTGGGTGGCAGAGCCGGTGGTGGGAGGCAGGGCTAGTGGTTGGGAGGCGGGGCTAGTGCTAGGCAGACTTCTATGGTCTGTGCCCTGAAAATGGCAGATGCAAATCAAGGTCACGTATACACATAAAGTAGCACATATGAGTTTATCTTATTGGGCTTCCTGGATGGACCGTACAGGTCTTTCTCTGCCATCATCTACTATGTTACTATGTTCAGAATAATGATAACTTTCCTCCAAAAGAGGTAAATTTACAAGAGAAGGGCATAGGGAAAAGATAGCACTATTCAGAATTACAGGACCAGCCTTACATAACTTCCAAGCTGGCCTGGCTTACCCTTAGACAAGACTAGGCAATTCCTAAGCCGTAGCAAAGAGCCATTGCAGTCCAGGCAAAACAATTGATTCTGAATCAGACAAACACAAAGAATCCTCAATGCATACTTTTACCCGTGGGAAGGGTGGGCAGTTTTCAGACAGTCATTTTACCCAGATATAGAGAAATATGAAAAAAATTAATATTTAAATGTCTGATGTCCAATCATGCAGATTTATGGGACTGTTCTAGTAGGGGTGGCATTGATTGGAGTAATTGTGATTGTTCAGTTTAATTATCAAAATCTGAGAGGGAGGCCTCAGAGCCTGAAAGTTTATTGGGGCGTGTGGGAGTTAAAAGGCTGAACGCTGGCCTAAGGCACCTAGTACTCTTCCTTAGCCCTGCTTCCAAGTGTCTACGAAGGTTTATGTGCCAACAAAAATTCATTCATGAGTCTTACATTCAAACAAGGGACTATTCTTTGACTGTCTCAAAAACTTATATACTGCAACATCTATCTGGGTGGTCCTTTTACAGGGCTGAAGATATTATAATTGATAAACCCTTTCCCAGAGATGCCAAGTTCTCCAGTTCCAGGCTGGAGATTTTGAGACAGTGCTGGACTTCTAAGCACCTACATCTCAGTGCATTACGGGACTTGCAGCACTGATTTCAATGGGTAGAATCATGAACTAAAAATACTACACTGCTTTAGATAAGTACAAAACCGGGACTGACCAAAATGTCTTCAGCCTAGAACAGAGTAACTTGACATCTCTGCTCCTTCCACCAGGGGCGTAGCTACATGGAGCCACAGGGGCCTGGGCCCCCGTAGATTTGGCCCTGGACCCCCCCCCCCCCTGCCGATGACACTCTCGACCCCCCTCCCATCGCCAACCCTCCCCCGCCATCGCCGTGGGCTACCTTTGCTGGCGGGGGGCCCCAATCCCCGCTAGCCGAGGTCTTCTTCTTCCTGCAAAGGCTTCGTTCTGTTTCTGACGTCCTGCACGTGCAGGACGTCAGAAACAGAACGAAGCCTTCGCGGGAAGAAGAGGACCTCGGCTGGTGGGGATTGGGGTCTCCTGCCAGCAAAAGTAACCCACTGCGATGGCGACGGCAGGGGAGGGTTGGCGGCGGGAGGGTGGGTTGAGAGGGTCGGCGGTGGGAGGGGGGTCGAAAGGGTCATCGGCAGGGGTCATCAAAGTTGTTGGTGGTGGTGGTGGTGGCAGCGCAGGGAGGGTCGACAATGGTGGCGCGGAGGGGGTTGGCGGCACCGGGGGGGGCTAAAATGTGCCCCCTCACCTTGGGCTCTGGATCCCCCTCCCACCGAAGTCTGGCTACGCCCCTGCCTCCCACAGGCACCCTGTATAGGCTTATGGGGTCTTTTTAGCTGGTGTTAGAAATAAGCTGGCAGTAAACAAAGGGACAATGTTGGTTGGCGGGGGAGGGGGGAAGAGAGAGAAAGAGAAAGAGAGAAGAAATGATGAGAGAAAGACAGAAGATGATGGATGGCAGGGAACCAGGGGGGGGGGGGGGGGGCGATGTTGGATGGCAGGAGAAAGAGAGGAAATAATTAGAGGAATATAAGGAAGGGGAATGGGAGGATAGCTGTAGGTAGATGCAGAAAAAAGAGAGATTGAAAACTGGATAGTAAGAATGAATGAAATCTGCATGGACAGAGACCCAAACGTGGAAGAAAGCTGAAAGAGAAAGACCAATGTTGAGATGGTTCAAGAGTGGAAGAGATGAAGATGACAGTAGAGTTAAGAGAAGACAGGAAAACAGTAATCAGAAACTGGGACCTACATGATTAGAAAAATTAAATGGCCAGACAGCAACAGTAGAAAATAATTTTAGTTTTAATTTGGGTAAAATACTGTGGTAGCCATGTTAGTCCACTTTAAAGTTTAATAAATAAAAATAAAACAGAAAATAAGGTGATACTTTTTAATTGGACTTAATTTAATACATTTTTAGCCAGCTTTTGGAAACCAAAACCTTTTTCTTGGGTCAGTAAAATATCTATACCTGAAAGCTAGACAAAAAATGTATTACATTAGCACAAAAAAGGAATCATTTTATTTTCCATTTTTGTTTTATTTTTATTTACCAGTTTTAAATTTAGGGCCCCTTTTACCAAACCGCACTAGTGATTTCCAGCGCAGCAATGCTGACAAAGCCCCATCAATTTGAACGAGCTTCATCGGCATTGCCACACGGGAATCGCTAGTGCGGTTTGCTAAAAGAGGCTCTTAGTAGGTGAAATGTGCAAATTTTTGAAATTTACATCTGCAGTCTTTATATTTTGCATAGTACAGTGGAATGTGCATCACTGTTTCTATTTCTCTGGTGTTACCCTGAATGCAAAGTACAGTTTCTTGGAGTTTCAGTTAAATGTTTGTCTACATATTTCTATTTTTTGTGTGTGGTTACTTATTCTATATTTGGCAAGGGTCTATCTGTGTTTATGTGTGGAAAAGACGAGGTATTCTCTTAGCACTGAATGTCTGTGCAGGATTGATTCTAATCCAGCTTGCTTTGTTTTCCTGATAGGAATATTGATGTGCTGCTTTACCCCTGATAAGCCCCTGTTGAGTGACTCCTGGATGTCAGTGCTACTATTGCCACCAGACCTCACTTCTCTTGCACTTGCCCCCAGCCATCCTTCCTCTTGCTCTCTTTCCTCCTGCCCGCAGCCCTTCCACAACCCCAGCCATCAGCTTCCTCCTCCCATGTTCTGCACATGCCCTCCCTCGGGCACTTTTCCTCTTGCCCCTCACCCTCATCCTCTCACTCCCTCTCCTTTCACCCCACAACCTTGCGCCTTCCACTTCAATGTGTTCCTTCCCAGTTCAGAGTGATTGTTCATGACCTCGACTGCACGTTCTGCACTGACAATGGTGGAGGAGCCCAGCATTGGCAGCAGTGGAGGCCAACAACAGGTCCAGTAGTCGAGGCAGCACAGTTTGTGGTGGGTTATAGGTCCTAGATTTACTGCTGAGTGTTGGGTTGCTATTAAGGGCAGACAATCAGAGGGAGGTGGATACTGGTGGAGAGAGGTACTATTCTGGCAAGCCGGATTCCCACTGAAAATTGGGGGCTTCTTTTACCATTCAAAGAGTCAAGAGACTATGCAGTTCAGAAGATATCAATGGCAAAAGTTTAGTCCACTGCATTCTGGTGCCCTCTAAAATACACTACCTGGGATACGGCACTGTTTAAGTTTGTATCTCAGCCAATAGAGTGCAGAATGACTTACGCAAAGACACAGGATTCAAGGGGAAAAAAACTCATCTTGTTTTTTCAACTTACATACAGTTGACCAATAACTACCCCCCCCCCCCAACCTACCTCCCATTCCTTTCACTCTTGTCCTCCTCTCCATTTACACATTCCACTGTCCCTTTTCCTCCCTTTCCCCATCCTCTCCTCTGCTCTACTCTCAGAACTTGCTCTTTCCTTTCCTTGCCTGCTAAGGTTTGTAAATCACTTTCCAGCACCACTGGTGCAACTGGCAATATGCATTAAAAGCCATTGTAATAAATAAAATAAAAATAATTTCAACCCTGAGTTCTCTGGTTCTCGGCCTGCTGTTTAGGCCAAGTCTATAGCAGGATTCTGGTGTAAAACCAATGTGAGGGAAGCTCACCCCCTCCTCTCAGCACGGTACAATGACACTGACAGCTGTTTCCTTGGCAGGTATGGGATGCCAGCCTGTGAGTAATGCAGTAATAGCCATGACACATGACAGGCAAGAGCCAAGGGATGAAATTAATACCCTAGCTGGGACAGTATGATCTGGGATGGGGATTTCATGGTGATTCCCACTCCATGACTTCACTGTTACTCAGCCCTTTCCCTAGGCGAGTTAGGAGATGCCATGCATATGCCCCCACTGCACTCATTCACTCTCTCTCTCTCTCTGCCCTATTAAGGGGATACATATTCTGTGGTATTGCAATAAGGGAGAAGAATCCCTTTCAGGATAACATATTAATGTACTGAGTCTTCCACCCTCTCCCCTACCCCCACAGGCTCCAGTGCTCTGGAGAAAAGCTTATCGGGGATGGGGTACTTCTGTGCCTGAAAGAAGAGCAGGATTTGGGGGTGATCATATCTGATGATCTTAAGGTGGCTAAACAAGTTGAAAAGGCAACAGGAAAAGCCAGAAGGATGTTTGGGTGCATAGGGAGAGGAATGGCCAGCAGGAAAAAGGAGGTGATAGTACCTCTGTGTAACTCTCTGGTGAGGTCCCAATTAGAATATTGTGTACGATTCTGGAGATCACACCTTCAAAAAGATATAAACAGGATGGAGTCTGTCCAGAGGGCAGCTACTAAAATGGTCAGTGGTCATCATAAAGCATAAGGGGACTTAAAGATCTCAATATGTATACTTTGGAAGAAAGGTGGGATAGGGGAGATATGATTGAGATGTTTAAACACATGGGAGGTGAGCCTTTTTCAACTGAGAGGAAACTCGGGGATAGGCTCAGGAATAATCTACAGAAAGGGTGGTGGACAGTAGTGTAAGGAGTAATTTCTCCAAATAAGTTTTTGCATTACTCAACAGAATGCTTGAGTGTAGGTGATTAACAGTAGTAGCAGGCTGAAGTGAGTGGGTAAGAAATCCAGGGGGGAGCCAAATGCCTCCTCTGTCCCGTTCCCCCCCCCCCCTCCCCACGTGTGGAACGGCCTCCTGGTAGAGGTGGTGATGAAGACAGTATCTGAATTCAAGAAAGCTTGGGACAGGTATATTGGATCTCTAAGGGATGATAGATGGTACAGATTGGACGGGCAGACTTCAAGAGCTAAATGGTCTTAATCCTCCATCATTTTTTTTTCTTTTTCTCTGTTGCTAAGTTATCGATATGTATAGAAACCTGCACATTCAGAATTCCAGAAGTTGGTTCCTGCTCCCTTCCCCCAAATACTGATAATCTGAGCAACAACACAGACACAATCACTAATAGAAGAAAGGCAAGGCGACACTGCAGAGGCTTGGATCAGGTCGTCTTTCCATCCCAAATGCCAGGGCTCATCAGAAGGTGATGTGATGGGCTGTGGGAGAGAAGGCCAGCTGTGACTTTAAGCAAGTGATATCCACTAAAGGATTCGGCCTCAGACAAAACTTCCCTTCTCTAAAACATTTATGCAGAGCCAGCTTAGCCATTAGATAAAAAAGCCAAAAGATAAAAAGTGATACCTTCTTATTGGACTAATGTAATACACTGCTTGTCTAGCTTCTGGAAACTAAAACTCTGCTCTTCAGGTCAGGCAGAATGAGCAATGGATGGCAGTGCTAGAAAGCATAAGAGAATCATGAGAAGCATTCCAATGATAGGCCAAAGGGAAATGTAGGTGCAGGAGGGGGAAAGGGTTAATGGGTGATCAGAAGGTCACATGCACTAATAGCTCCCTCTAACGGAAAAAAATTTCATCGTGTGCAAAAATTTGTAATCACATTACCCATGAGCACTACTCACAATCACATAATATGGTAATTTATTTCCAAACTCATTGATAATGAATTCATTGAAATGGCATGTTTATTTAAACTATTCAGGTCCCACAAGAGTGTAAAATAAAAATATTTCCATTTTCATAAGTCATGTACCACTTCAATAACCAATCAGGGATACATGCATTGCACAGTTTTGAATCATCACCGCTGTGTCTTTATGTTTAGCTCTCAGTGGGTGTTTAGGCTGGGGGTAATGTACCAGTGTGATGACAGACTGGATTACGAGTGGGAGACAGAGACTGTCAGATGATGAGAAAACCTGTAAGACATATCAGTGACCTGACACATGAACAGGGGCGGACTGATCATTCAGGCAACCGGGCAGTGCCCGAGGGCTCAGAGGCACTAGGAGGCCCTGAACCTCTGCCCGGTTGCCTGCCGCACACACACTACAACACCCCCCCCCCCCAATGGTCCTACCTTGAAGGGCCTTGGTGGTCTAGTGGCCTCCGTGGGGGGAAGCAGGAAAGAACAACACCCTTTCCTGCCCATTGCTGCTATCCTGCTCAGCGCCACTGTGTTTTAAAAATGGCTGCCCACTTTAGACTGGTAAATTCCTGTAACAGACATTGGAAGGAATAGGTACCATGAAGTAAGAAGACTAAGGTGAAGATGCTAAGGTGGGGGGGGGGGGGGGGGGGGGTAGAGGGGGAGAAAATGATGTAAAATATTGATGATGTAGTTAAGATGTATGTATACAACTATGACATGTTATTACGATCACAAAGTGTTTGACTTTATTGATTCTGTTCAAAATGTTGAATCATCAATAAAACCCGTTGAAACATAAAAATGGCTGCCCAGACTGTCGAGACCCAAAAGACTACAACGGGAAGTATCAGCCACCATTTTGAAAACATGGCAAACGCCAGGCAGAATAGCGATGAGTAGTGTTCTTTCCTCCCCCGAAGAAGCCACTAGACCACCAGGGTCCTTCCAAGATAAGACTGGAAGGATCCACTGAGGCTCAGGGGACTGTGGTGTGTGGGAGAGAGGGGGCGGCAGCTGCGAAGGTAGGGAGGGGCTGTAGTGTATGGAAAGGGGGCGGCAACAAAACGTCCAAAATCAGATTTAGATGTCTTATTGAAAATGCCCCTTCACACAAACTTAAATTTTGAATACGACTGAAAGAGTTCTTTTCCAAAAGAGGTTTCATGTTTATTGAACAAGCTGCAGTAGTGGCTAACCAATCTAGTAACCTGTTGCTGTCTAAAACGAAAATGATTTGACAGAGTACTAAACCAGCCTTTATGAAACATAGAACATTCTTGCAATTCCTGATCTGGAAACCTTTTATCCATATGATCGCGTGTCAATCTAATAAATTCAAAAATGGAAGCTGTAGTAACAAGTACCCAGTTTCACTGAAATGAATCTTCTCTCCAAGATACTGCACTCTTAGCTTCCTAATTTGTCCTTTTGCAAACTGAAATACTTTCACTACTGTTCAAGGAACTTCTTTTGAAGAGTTTTGCAAGGTTCTACTAAATCACTTCGAACATCGTTAAGGATAACCAGTGTTACACAATATTCTGTTTTATTAATTTGTCATGGTGTATTTATGCACTGGATCACTATCTCCATTAACTCAGGGGTTCTCAACCCGGCCGTCAGGACACACCAGGTTTTCTAGATATCCACAATGAATATGCATGAGACAAATTTGTATGAATTTCCTCCCTTGTATGCAAATATATCTCATGCATGTTTATTGTGGGTACCCAGAAAATCTGGCTGGCTTGGAGGGGCATAATCAAAAGGGGCGCCCAAGTTTTCCTGAGGACGTCTTCGCAGGACGTCCTGGCAAAGGGGCGGGGAAACCTGTATTATTGAAACAAGATGGGCGTCCATCTTTCGTTTCGATAATACAGTCAGGGACGCCCAAATCACAAAATGTAGGTCGTCCCTAGAGATGGTCGTCCTTAGACTTGGTCGTTTCTGATTTTCGGCGATAATGGAAACTAAGGACACCCATCTCAGAAACGACCAAATGCAAGCCCTTTGGTCGTGGGAGGAGCCAGCATTCGTAGTGCACTGGTCTCCCTCACATGCCAGGACACCAATCGGGCACACTAGAGGGCACTGCAGTGGACTTCAGAAAAAACTTCCAGGTACATAGCTCCCTTACCTTGTGTGCTGAGCCCCCCAAAACCCACTCCCCACAACACTACCATAGCCCTTATGGGTGAAGGGGGGCACCTAGATGTGGGTACAATGGGTTTCTGGTGGGTTTTGAAGGGCTCACATTTACCACCACAAGTGTAACAAGTAGGGGGGGATGGGCCAGGGTCCGCCTGCCTGAAGTCCACTAAAACTGCTCCAGGGACCTGCATACTGCTGTCATGGAGCTGGGTATGATATCTGAGGCTGGCATAGAGGCTGGCAAAAAATATTTTAAAAAAAAGTTTTGAGGGTGGGAGGGGGTTAGTGACCAGTGGGGGAGTAAGGGGAGGTCATCCCCGATTCCCTCTGGTGGTCATCTGGTCAGTTCGGGCACCTTTTTGTGGCTTGGTTGTAAGAAAAAAAGGACCAGGTAAAGTCATCCAAGTGTTCGTCAGGGATGCCCTTTTTTTCCATTATGGGTCGAGGATGCCCATGTGTTAGACACGCCCCAGTCCCGCCTTCGCTATGCCTCCAACACGCCCCCGGGAACTTTGGTCATCCCCGCGACGGAAAGAAGTTGAGGACGCCCAAAATCGGCTTTTGATTATGCCGATTTGGGCGACCCTGTGAGAAGGACGCCTATCTTGTGATTTATGTCAAAAGATGGGCATCCTTCTCTTTCGAAAATAAGCCTGTTGGTGTGTCCTGAGGACTGGTTGAGAACCTCTATATTAACTTGTTCTTTGCAATATTCTATCAGTATGTCATAGTTTTTGACTAAGCACTTACAGCAAAATGCCTAGATAGCCATCTCACCTTGTTCAGAGGTTTAAACAAGATAGCTTCACATTCTGCTGCCTTAGCAATTTTATTACGTCACCTTTCTTGCACTAGATCAATAAAAAATATTGTGTAGATGGTGTGTATAAGCAATTCTACACCCCTCATAAATGGAATCAATGCATAAAGGTACAGAGAAGGGTGACAAAAATGATAAAGGGGATGGGGCGACTTCCCTATGAGGAATGGCTAAAGCAGCTAGGGCTTGTCAGCTTGGAGATAAGATAGAGGTCTATAAAATAATGAGTGGAGTGGAATGGGTAGATATGAATCGCTTCTTTACTCTTTCCAAAAATACTAGGACTAGGGTGCACACAATGAAGCTACTAAGTAGTAAATTTAAAACAAACCACAGAAAATATTTCTTCACTCAACGTGTAATTAAACTCTGGAATTCATTACCAGAGAATGTGGTTAAAGCAGTTAGCTTAGCAGGGTTTTAAAAAGGTTTGGATAATTTCCTAAAAGAAAACTTCATAAGCCATTATTAAGATGGACTTGGGAAAATCCACTGCTTATTTCTAGGATAAGTAGTATAAAATCTGTTTTACTGTTCTGGGATGGTACTTGTGACCTGGATTGGCCACTGTTGGAAACAGGATACTGGGCTTGATGGACCAGTATAGCAACACTTATGTTCTTATGTAAATCCTCATGGTATGCCACAGAGTAGTTTCTATCAAATGAGAAATGGATCAATGCAAAATTGCTGCCATGGTGTTATGTCTTCCAAGCATCACTGATCCACCAACTCTTCATAACAAAATCATTATCATATTAAAACTACTTAATTGCTCAAACTCTTGCAGCACTGTTACAAGCTACTAACTTAATAATACCAGCAAACACAGTGGCATGGGTAGAATCACTAGCTTTCCTAAATTTAATAAACAAAATCAACATATTGAAAACAGAAAAGTCTGTATTTTTCATCATCTATAGGTATGTGGAAAGCTGATTAATGGATTGCATTGAATTCTCAGATTTAATAATGGGATTTACACACTCAGTGAATTCAAAGGCATTATTTTTACTCCTCCAGCTGTCCTGAATTTTCATATATTTCTCTAAAAGTGATCATGGATTTCCTACACAGACAATATGGATGAATTTAGCTTGACACTTAGCAGGACATTATCAATTAATACTTTACCTCATCGGCTGCTGATTTATTCTGTTGTTTCAAATTTTAGGCGATTTGGTCGATAGATTTTTCAGAAGTTAACGGTTCAGATTTCAAAGCTTTGTGAGAGCGTTCATGTGGGTTTTATGACAGACATGAGGTTTTAAACAATCCAATTTACATTCACTCCATTTTTTTGACTGAGCTTCATGCTCTATTAACTCCTGCATATTCCACAAATAACATCACCTGTGTCACAACATGTCTCTGAGTCACATGCTTGCCATACCGGTCTCAACTGAATGGTCAACTATTCCTTCTTGAAGGTTAAGCATTTTTTTTCTTTTTAAGACTGCCAAATTGGTAATCATCAGGTTTACATTTGAACATTTTTAATGGTACCCCTTGCACAAAGCTGAATGGATGCTCCCCAAATAATCCAGAAGTCTAAAATAAATTGTGCAGGCTAGGCAAGGCATTTTCTGATCTCCCTAACTGGGCCTGGTTGCAGCACTAGAGTGATGTGACTGGTCCCCCCCCCACCCCCCCACACTTCTGTGTAATTAACCCTTGCATGAAGTCAAGGTGCTCATCTAATGATTTGGAAGTCTAAACTGCCCGGTTAAGGAGTTCCTAATGTTACTATTTCCTTCTTTCAAATCTGTTTGTTTCAAAAGAATGTTGGAAAAGTCCTTTTCCTACAAAGTGATTCAGGTATGGAACGACCCGCCTATTTCTTTAAAGAAAATGTCTTCATATTCAGTGTTCTATAAGCATTTGAAAACTCTGTTATTTAAAAAAAATTATAATAAAGCCATGATTTGGGATGCTTTTTGAAATGTATTCTGTTTCATCTTGCAAACCACTTTGGACTCATTTTAGTTGTGAAAAGGTAGTATAGAAATAACAATCTTAGATTATTTTAGATTAGATTTAAATGAATTGTGCAGGGGGCATTTTCTGATCTCCCTGCCTGGGCCTGGTTGGAGCACTGGAGTGATATGACTAGTCCAATCTCTGTGTGATTACTCTTTGCATGAAGACAGGGTGCTCATCAAATGATCTGGAAGTCAACATTCTTTTGAAACAAACAGCAAATTTGATAACCTCGCTAGTTACCCCCACCTCCACGTCATTTATGAAAATGTTAAAAAGCAACGGTCCCAGCACAGATCCCTGAGGAACCCCACTAACTACCCTTCTCCATTGCGAATAGTGACCATTTAACCCTACTCTCTGTTTCCTATCTTTCAACCAGTTTTTAATCCATAACAGTACACTACCTCCGATCCCATAACTCTCTAACTTCCTCTGGAGCCTTTCATGAGGGACTTTGTCAAACGCTTTCTGAAAATCCAGATACACAATATCCACCGTCTCACCTTTGTCGACATGTTTGTTTACCCCTTCAAAGAAATGTAGTAGATTGGTGAAGCAAGACTTCCCTTCACTAAATCCATGCCGACTTTGCCTCATCAGTCCATGCTTTAGAATGTGCTCTGTTATTTTGTTCTTAATAATAGTCTCTACCATTTTGCCCCGCACCGACGTCAGACTCACCGATCTATAATTCCCCGGATCTCCCCTGGAACCTTTCTTAAAAATCGGCGTTACATTAGCAACCCTCCAATCTTCCAGTACCACGCTCGATTTTAAGGATAAATTACATATCAACAACAGTAGCTCTGCAAGCTCATTTTTTAGTTCCATCAGTACCCTGGGATGAATGCCATCCAGCCCAGGAGATTTGCTACTCTTTAGTTTGCAGAACTGACCCATTACATCCTCCAGGTTTACAGAGATTTCATTAAGTTTCTCCGACTTGTCAGCCTCGAATACCCTGTCCGGCACCGGTATCCCAACCAAATCTTCCTCGGTGAAGACCGAGGCAAAGAACTCATTTAATCTTCCCGCTATTTCTTTATCTTCCCTGAGTGCCCCTTTTACTCTCCGGTCATCCAGTGGCCCAACTGATTCTTTTGCCGGTTTCCTGCTTTTTATATACCTGAAAAAAATTTTACTATGTGTTTTTGCCTCTACCGCTATCTTCCTTTCAAAGTCCTTCTTAGCCTTTCTTATCATCGCTTTGCATCTGATTTGACATTCCTTATGCCACTTTTTATTATCTTCAGTCGGCATTAGAATATACGGGGCTAATTCTGTCCACAGGGGGTCAGAATATTGACCGGAAAGTGATCAGATACTGAACTGGAATGGTAAAGAAAGGACTCCCAAGATCTGGGCTTTCTAACACGATGAGCCTGTCACCTTCCGATCAGCCATCAATCTCCCTCCAATGCCACCTTTTCTCATCAGATTATCCTTGGAATGTATTTTTGTGATTCCCTTGTATTTTCTGGAATTGCTTATCCCTTTGTTGTTGCTATTTTATATCACCTCAGGCAGGGAAGGGCTGTTAAGAAATACTGTTAAGTATATACATCCAGCCCTGCAGTTAGCTCCTAGACAAGATATGTATTAAGCAAGTCCCATAAAATGGTATCATCTTATTTTTGGTTTTTATTTCTTAATCTTTATTTCTGTTCAATTTAGTAGACTTTTACAGCAATCACACTACCTCCTAAAGCAGAACAATGAAGAGAAAGAGGAGGCTAGGAAACATATTTCTTCACAAGCCAAAAACAAGTGAGGCTTGCACTGGCCTCATCTGAGGCGCCCTCCCTTCTTTCACCTTACTACTACTACTATTTAGCATTTCTATAGCGCTACAAGGCGTACGCAGCGCTGCACAAACATAGAAGAAAGACAGTCCCTGCTCAAAGAGCTTACAATCTAATAGACAAGAAATAAAGTAAGCAAATCAAATCAATTAATGTATACAGGAAGGAGGAGAGGAGGGTAGGTGGAGGCGAGTGGTTACAAGTGGTTACGAGTCAAAAGCAATGTTAAAGAGGTGGGCTTTCAGTCTAGATTTAAAGGTGGCCAAGGATGGGGCAAGACGTAGGGGCTCAGGAAGTTTATTCCAGGCGTAGGGTGCAGCGAGACAGAAGGCGCGAAGTCTAGAGTTGGCGGTAGTGGAGAAGGGAACAGATAAGAAGGATTTATCCATGGAGCGGAGTGCACGGGAAGGGGTGTAGGGAAGGACGAGTGTGTTTTTATACAGCGCTCACAGGGGTCCTTTTACAAAGCCATGCTGAAAAATGGCTTGCGGTAGTGTAGGTGCGGGTTTTGTGGTGTGCAACGATGCATTTTGTAGTGCACCTGTGAAAAAAGGCCTTTCTAAAATTTTTGCCGAAAATGGACGTGCGGCAAAATGAAAATTGCCGCGTGTTCATTTTGGGTGTGAGACCTTACCGCCAACCATTGACTTAGTGGTAAAGACTCACGGGGCAACCGGGCAGTAACGACCTTCGTGCGCCAAATGCCACTTGGCGCGTGTCCGTTACGCGCGTCCGAAAATAAAAAATATTTCTCAGACGCACGTATCGGACACAAGCCAAAAATGAAACTACCGCAAGAGCCATGCGGTAGTCGGGCGGTAACTCCATTTTGGTGCACGTTGGGCACGCGTAGACGCTTACGCAGCTTAGTAAAATGAACCCACAGTCTGTACAGTGCTATAGCAAATGACCAAATCACAGTTATTTCAGGGATACTTTGAGCGATAAACACAAGTCACACTGGTACAGCAGACGACAGAGGTCCCTTCCCCAGAGAGCTTATATCCTTCTTATCATAGAAGCCTTTGTCTCTGTGCTGCCAACTCTTCCTCCCACACTGCTGGCCCCAGACATCAAGCATTCCTTTTGCTTGGCTGGTACAGGGAAAGATGCCCCTCAGCAGCCCGACCCCCCCCCCCCCCCAAGGATTTGGATGTATTCCCACCTGCTGTTCTTGTTCAGGATTGCTAAGGAATGTGAACATTTTCATTTCTGTTTTGTCTTTGGAGAGAGAGAGAGAGGGAATCTGGCCAGTTCTCAAAGTGCCCAGATATCCAGATGTGAAGAAAAACTCAGCATTTCAAATGAAAGAGAAAGAGAGAGAGAAAAAAATCAGGTCTTTGTAATGCAACAATGAAAACACACTTTACACAATTTAACACTGCCCGACCTCTTCTCACTTTCTGAATTTCAGTTTAGGGTTATTAGTGTTCTGCATACTGAAGCAGCCTCCTGTAGTAAACATGATCTTGTAAGGAAGACATCTTCAGGCAGGAGTAGAGAAGTAGCCGTGGGCTGAAAGCCAGGGTTCAATTCCCACTGACGCTCTGTCTGACCTTGGGCAAGTCTATTCACTCCCTATTGTCTGAGGCACAACTTATCCACTCACCCCCCCCCCCCCTCCGTGCGTACACACACACACAAAATATTCAGCCTGCAGCAGTCACACCAGCTGCCATGGGTTTTCTATGCCCAGATATTCAGCATCAGACTGCAGCTAGATACCAGCTCTCAATATCTGGCATAAAGGAGCCACAAGTACTTACACAGATTCCAGTGATAATCAGACCACTACCGGATACCTACTCAAATAAAGACAGGGCAGCCTCTTTGCCATTCTAACGTTATCCGGACAGTTAGGGCCAGATTCTGTAAATGGCGTCTAAAATCTAGACGTGTCCAATTAACACGCCTAGAGCTATTCTATATAAGAACATAAGAACAGACATACTTGGTCAGACCAATGGTCCTTCTAGCCCAGTATCCTGCTTCCAGCAATAGGCAATCCAGGTCACAAGTACCTGAAAGTAACCCAATTAGTAGCAAGATTCCATGCTACCAATCCCACGGCAAGCAGTGGCTTCCCCCATGTCCATCTCAATGACAGAGTATGGACTTTTCCTCCAGGAACTTGTCCAAACCTTTTTTTTTAAACTCCAGATATGCTAACTGCTGTTACTACATCCTCCGGCAAAGAGTTCCAGAGCTTAACTCTGACTGAAAAAAATACTTCCACCAATTTGTTTTAAAAAGTATTTCCATGTCATTTTATTGAATGTCCCCTAGTCTTCGTACTTTTGGAACAAGTAAAAAATCGATTCACTTCTACCCGTTCTACACCACTCAGCGGTGGTCATTTCGGGATGCCTTCAGATTTAACAGTCCAAGCAGCACGACCACCTGTGGCAGACTCTGACTGTCAGAGAGAAGGTTGCAGGCATCCGATCAGCAGAGACAGAGAGCAGCAGTTTGGAAAGGCACTTTAGAAGGACGTCACTTGGACTTTTTTTTTTTCTTCCGATTCCCTCACAGCAGCCTCAACAAGAGGTGCAGGTCTCCCGTTAGGTTTTCCACAGTGAGGGGATCGGAAAATGGTAGTGCATCTCATTGTAATACGATTTATTTATACACATTACAATGCTAATTTGCTCATCTGCATTCCATTTTCTTTAGCTGCTACCGTGACAGGACAATGCCCTTTTGTGCATGTCCTGGTTTACTATTTGCACGTTAAACTGGCTAGAACCAGTTTAAAACCCACATTGCTGGCTCGTTAACTTTAGTGCATCTGGCCCTGAGGGCCCTGTTTAATAAGCTGCACTGTAGGTGCTAAAAATTAGCGTACGCTAACACTAGAGACACTCATAGGAATACATGGGTGTCTATAGCATTAACGTGCGCTAATAAAAATGCTAGCGCTTCTTAGTAAACAGGGCCCTGAGAATTTTAACCAGAATTGCTAAAGAACGTTATCCATCAGATAAGAAGTTTTTTGTGACATTTGCAAATATGGTGAGATCAGAGTGACTCAGTGGGTATTTGTCACATACACTGAAAACTGTTTTCAAATCAAAAAAAGTTTCAATAAATTTTATAGATAATATAAGACCCTTTTACCAAATGGCGTTAAGAGGGGCCCTGCAGTGGTGTCGGGTTTGCTGCGCAACAATGCCCCTTTTTACTGCCGCCAGTAAAAGCCTTTTTTTTTTTTTAAAGAAATGGCCGTGCGGTAAGAAGACAACGGATATGTTTTCTAGCCTATGTAGAGGAGACATACCTTGATGCAGCACTTCGTGCGAAACATGACTTCACGTCGGATTAGTGGATGTCTCCGAGATGATTAATACAAAAGAGAAAGAAAAAAAGCGAAATAGCGCTACTTCAACTGCAATTAAGCTAAGTGTAATTTTGATTACAAAAACTGGGGATCGATAACGAATACATGCCCACCATTGAAAAGTGCCTGGCTCACATACATATAGCCTGAATGGTGGTGTCATGAAGGTCTGATGGATCCAATACTCAATACCCTATAAGTAGTATGTAAAGATAAAGATAAGAGGCTGATGCGAGTTGGGTAATAACAAAAGACATTCTTAAAAAAAAAAAACCCTCCATTAAAGTGATATTGATACTGGCCAAAATTGACAATTCATATAACGTGCAGTAAGTTAAACACTTGTTGAATGGCCATTTCCTGGAGGAGCCCTTACCGCCTCCCATTTAGGAGACATTACAGGCTCCGGCAGTAGGGCTGATTTGGCACGTGGTGACGAAGCAGTATAAGGGCCCCATAATTAGTAGTCTTTTAAAAGGTTTTGAAGCATATTCACTGAAAATATCCCAAAACTGTGAACTAGCTGTGGGATCTCCAAGAAAGGTTTGAGAAGCTCTACACTAGCTGCTCAGTTTACTGATAAAAAATGCCTTTTCTTCATATAAGGTCATTGCACAGTAAAACCGAGTCAGGCCTCAGAAATTACAACCTTATTTATCACACATTTACTGTCCACACAGCTCCTACCAGAATGATTGCTTTATGGAGTTCTGTTCCTTCCTAGAAAAGAATCCACTCTGAGAAAACAGAGGCAACCCCGGGGGAAAATTCACAGCCAGGAACACAGAAATGCTCCAATATCACCACTGGCATACCACTCTAAGACAGTCCTAGTTCCACAATGATCGAGAATTTCATAAGAACATAAACGTTGACATACTGGAACAGACCAAAGGTCCATCAAGCCCAATATCCTGTTTCCAACAGTGGCCAATCCAGGTCACAAGTACCTGGCAAGATCCCAAAAGAGTACAATACATTTTATAGTGCTTATCCTACATAAGCAGTGGATTTTCCCCAAGTCTATCTTAATAATGGCTTATGGACTTTTCTTTTAGGAAGATATCCAAACCTTTTTAAAACACCACTAAGCTAACTGCTTTTACCACAATCTCTGGCAACAAATTCCAGAGTTTAATTACATGTTGAATGAAGGAGTGTGGTAGCCGTGTTAGTCCACTCTTAAGGTTATCAATAGAAATCAAACAAAATAAAACATGGAAAAGAAAATAAGATGATACCTTTTTTATTGGACATAACTTAATACATTTCTTGATTAGCTTTCGAAGGTTGCCCTTCTTCCTCAGATCGGAAATAAGCAAATGTGCTAGCTGACAGTGTATACAGTGGGGGAAATAAGTATTTGATCCCTTGCTGATTTTGTAAGTTTGCCCACTGACAAAGACATGAGCAGCCCATAATTGAAGGGTAGGTTATTGGTAACAGTGAGAGATAGCACATCACAAATTAAATCCGGAAAATCACATTGTGGAAAGTGTATGAATTTATTTGCATTCTGCAGAGGGAAATAAGTATTTGATCCCTCTGGCAAACAAGACCTAATACTTGGTGGCAAAACCCTTGTTGGCAAGCACAGCGGTCAGACGTCTTCTGTAGTTGATGATGAGGTTTGCACACATGTCAGGAGGAATTTTGGTCCACTCCTCTTTGCAGATCATCTCTAAATCATTAAGAGTTCTGGGCTGTCGCTTGGCAACTCGCAGCTTCAGCTCCCTCCATAAGTTTTCAATGGGATTAAGGTCTGGTGACTGGCTAGGCCACTCCATGACCCTAATGTGCTTCTTCCTGAGCCACTCCTTTGTTGCCTTGGCTGTATGTTTTGGGTCATTGTCGTGCTGGAAGACCCAGCCACGACCCATTTTTAAGGCCCTGGCGGAGGGAAGGAGGTTGTCACTCAGAATTGTACGGTATATGGCCCCATCCATTCTCCCATTGATGCGGTGAAGTAGTCCTGTGCCCTTAGCAGAGAAACACCCCCAAAACATAACATTTCCACCTCCATGCTTGACAGTGGGGACGGTGTTCTTTGGGTCATAGGCAGCATTTCTCTTCCTCCAAACACGGCGAGTTGAGTTCATGCCAAAGAGCTCAATTTTTGTCTCATCTGACCACAGCACCTTCTCCCAATCACTCTCGGCATCATCCAGGTGTTCACTGGCAAACTTCAGACGGGCCGTCACATGTGCCTTCCGGAGCAGGGGGACCTTGCGGGCACTGCAGGATTGCAATCCGTTATGTCGTAATGTGTTACCAATGGTTTTCGTGGTGACAGTGGTCCCAGCTGCCTTGAGATCATTGACAAGTTCCCCCCTTGTAGTTGTAGGCTGATTTCTAACCTTCCTCATGATCAAGGATACCCCACGAGGTGAGATTTTGCGTGGAGCCCCAGATCTTTGTCGATTGACAGTCATTTTGTACTTCTTCCATTTTCTTACTATGGCACCAACAGTTGTCTCCTTCTCGCCCAGCATCTTACTGATGGTTTTGTAGCCCATTCCAGCCTTGTGCAGGTGTATGATCTTGTCCCTGACATCCTTAGACAGCTCCTTGCTCTTGGCCATTTTGTAGAGGTTAGAGTCTGACTGATTCACTGAGTCTGTGGACAGGTGTCTTTCATACAGGTGACCATTGCCGACAGCTGTCTGTCATGCAGGTAACGAGTTGATTTGGAGCATCTACCTGGTCTGTAGGGGCCAGATCTCTTACTGGTTGGTGGGGGATCAAATACTTATTTCCCTCTGCAGAATGCAAATAAATTCATATACTTTCCACAATGTGATTTTCCGGATTTAATTTGTGATGTGCTATCTCTCACTGTTACCAATAACCTACCCTTCAATTATGGGCTGCTCATGTCTTTGTCAGTGGGCAAACTTACAAAATCAGCAAGGGATCAAATACTTATTTCCCCCACTGTATAAGTGAAAACCTTCAAGCATTACTATGACAGTCTGACAGGGTGGGAGGATGGGGGTGGGTCGGAGGTATGCATGGGGACATCAAAGCATATCATTGATATTCTAACAGGATGGGTGTGGGTAGGTGAGGGGAGGGTGATCAACAGAGACATACAGTTTTATGGTTTATAATGGGCTAGGAACCCCAGGTCCTTGTTAAGTCCTTTCCGATCTGAGGAAGAAGGGCAACCTTCGAAAGCTAATCAAGAAATGTATTAAGTTATGTCCAATAAAAAAGGTATCATCTTATTTTCTTTTCCATGTTTTATTTTGTTTGATTTCTATTGATAACATGTTGAATGAAGAAATATCTTCTCCGATTTGTTTTAAATGTACTACTTTGTAGCTTCATTGTGTGCCCCCTAGTCCTAGTATTTTTGGAAAGAGTAAACAAAGGATTCACATTTACCCGTTCCACTCCACTCATTATTTTATAGGCCTCTATCATATCTCCCCTCAAAGACTCTGCCTTGGTGACCATCCAATGAGCATACAGTGAACAGATCTCAGAACGCCAGCCTGACACAAGGCAGAGGATTATAATATCAAAATAATCCACTCAAAGGGGCATCAAATGTTGAACACTAGGTATAGCAAGTGGAGAAAGCATGCGGAGCATGGCTCATGAAATTCTTTCTAACCCATGTGTGTCTGTGTGTCTACGTCTCTTTGTGTTGTCTCTGTATAGGACTCTGACATGGAAGAGAGAGGGGAGGAGTGGTTTAAGTGGAGCAGTTCCCAAACATTCCTTTGATTTTGAAAGAACAAGAACATTGTCAACAGATTTCAAAAGAATGCATTTTACATTTAAACCACAGGGTGCCACTGCCCGAAGGCAACAAGTATTGCCATGGGTCTCCATCACTAGTAGCAGTGTACACAGGGGCCCTTTTACAAAACTGCAGGAGGGCAAACACAGGGTAGAAGGAACCAAATTGGCACTACCGCTGGGGTAGTGCATGCGCCCGGTGGTAAATCTCCATTCATTGGGTAAATCTCTCTTATCTGCACCCTTCTCCTCCACTGCTAACTCCAGACTCCTTTTCTTTTATCTTGCTGCACCATATGCCTGGAATAGACTTCCTGAGTCAGTACGTCAAGCTCCATCTCTGGCCCTCTTCAAATCTAAGCTAAAAGCCCACCTTTTTGATGCTGCTTTTAACTCCTAACCCTTATTCACTTGTTCAGAACCCTTATTTTATCATCCTCACTTTAATATTCTCTTATCTCTTGTTTGTCCTGTTTGTCTGTCCTAATTAGATTGTAAGCTCTGTCGAGCAGGGACTCTTCATGTTAAACTGTACAGCGCTGCGTACGTCTAGTAGCGCTTTAGAAATGATAAGTAGTAGTAATTCCGAGTTTGGCACACACCAAATTCCACGGTAGAAAATACTTTTCTATTTTCTACCATGGGGGGCATTCCCAGTGGTAATCGGCAGCGCAGCCACATTGGTGTGTTTTGCATGGTTACCGCGCAGGTAGCATGTGAGCCCTTACTGCTAAGTCAATGGCTGATGGTAAGGACTCAGGCCGTAAACAGGTGCGCACTAGTTTTAATTTTTGCGCAAGCCCACTTCTCGGCCCATTAAAAAAAATGGCCTTTTCCCCAGCGTGCGCATATAAGATGTTCTCACAAAAGGATCGCAATGAAGGATTTACAGTGTAAGACTGACCTGGTAATTAAAAGAGCAGATAAAGGGGGGGCTATTGTTGTACTAGATCGTGATTTTTATGTTAATGAAATCACAAGACAACTTTCGGATGTGACTACATATTGTAAGTTAGAGACCGATCCTACTAAAAATCTTCAGTATGAGATCAAATGTTTAACAGAATCAGCGTTACAACAAGGTTTTCTAACAAAGAAAGAGTTTAAATTTTTAAATCGAGAACATCCAACGATACCAGTGTTTTATGCATTACCTAAAATACATAAAAATTTACAAACACCTCCTGGACGTCCAATTATTTCAGCAAGAGGGTCAGTATTAGAAGCATTGTCATCATTCATTGACGTTATCCTTAAACCTTATGTGAATGAATGTTCATCCTATATAAAAGATAGTACTCATTTTCTAAATATATTAGAAGATCACAACCATTTGATCAAGGAAGACATGCTGTTATCCACACTAGATATAACATCATTATATACGTCGATTCCCCAAACAGAAGCTTTAGAAACTATTCTAGAGGTCTTAGAAAAAAGAACAAGACCACATAGAATTCCCACTGAATTTTTATTACAGATAGCAGAACTAGCACTTACTAAAAACTATTTTTTATTTGATGGAGAATTATACTTGCAAATATCGGGAATAGCGATGGGGGCAACATTTGCTCCCTCAATAGCTAACCTGTTTATGGCAAGATATGAAAAAACATGGCTCAGCAACTCACCTTTTAAACAACATATAGCCATGTGGAAATGCTATATCGACGATATTTTTCTACTTTGGTATGGAGATCAGATTACACTATCTCAATTCATCATATGGCTTAATTCTTGTCACCAAAGCATAAAATTCACACATGAACAATCAATAGAGAATGTACACTTTTTGGATATTGATGTAACTATAATAAATAAAAAATTTAACACAAAAATTTTTAAAAAATCAACTGATAGAAATACATTTCTTCAATATCAAAGTTGCCATCCTATAAAACTAAAAAACAGTTTACCTTTTTCGCAATTTCTAAGATTCAAGAGAGTTTGTGAAAACCAGGATGACTTCAAAAGATGTGCAAAGAATTTTCAAAAAGATCTAAATCAACGGGGATACCCTAAGCAAGTGATTAAAACGGCATACAAAAGGGCTAAGCACAACAATAGAGAGCTATTATTGCGCAATTCATTACGAACACAGATGGATAGTAAAGATATAAACACTTTCGTTATCCAATTTTTCAAAGGAGGTGATGGAATGAGGAACATCATCAAACACAACTGGTCGATGATGCAATCACACCCAATTCTACATGATCAACAAGTCAGAATTGCCTTCTCTAGGACCTGTAACTTGAAAGAGATTGTAAACCCAACCAAGTTACTGATTCCATCCCAACAGAAAGTACCGGGGAGACATAAAAAATGTCAACAATGTAAAACATGTAACATCACACAAGAAGCAACAGAATTCAGAAATCCAATAGATGGCAAAATATATCAATTACACTTTCAGACCGATTGTCAATCGACATTCGTTGTATATATTCTGGTCTGCCCTTGTCAAAAAATATATGTAGGAAAGACCAAACGTCGTTTACATCAACGGATGACTGAACACCGTTCATGCATTAAACTAAATAAGACAGGAGCTCCGATTGTAGCACACTGCCAGGAGCAAGGACATACATTCGATTCATTTAGATGTTTGGCGATAGACCACATTCCTATCAACATTCGAGGAGGTGATAGAGATAAAATGCTGACTAGAAGAGAACAAAAGTGGATTTATATGCTACAGACACTAGAGCCTAGAGGGCTTAATGCACTAATTGAGTGGGCTGTTTTTCTTTGAATCTCTTTAAATTCCCTTGATTGAATTCAACACAGCTATGATTTTGCATGAAGCTGATTACATATGACTGAGAGTATAAATAAGAACGACTCCTTCCGGTTATTGCTTTTCACTACCGGAGTCATAGGAGCAGAAACGCCATGTTATGAGGTTAGTGGTTTTAAGACTTGATTTTTTATACACAGACCTACATTGAAAAATGATTACTTATATTAAGGTTGATATGGTATCATTATGTTTATTCATAGATATCGTGATTAGCCAAAAAGTTGCTTGGCCCCCTGAAGAAGCTTATTATATATAGCGAAACGGAGAGCCCCGTAGGGCAAGATTAAAAAGCTAAGTAACATTAAATACTTTTTCCAATGTTTGATATTAAATAAAGATAGTGAGCAGAGTTTTTTCATGACCGAGGATTATAACGGAGTCCAAAGATTGCTGGCGTTCGAGCACATGAAGTGTAGTAACGCCTAGCTTGGACTGATGAGGTCATTTTCTCTGCTTATAATACACTATAGATAGTAAAGGATACCATTGAATGCCTTGATTGGAATTTCAGCTCACCATTGCCTCACATTATCACAGGCCACTTTTTACCGTGGCTTTGTAAAAGGGCCCCATAATAATAAGTAACAAACTATAGGGTTCACTCACTAGGTATCAGGGGCGTAGCTACGTAGGGCCACGGGGGCATGGGCCCCCATAGATTTGGCCCTGGCCCCCCGCTGCCAACCCCTTCGATCTTCCCTCTCGCTGCCAACCCTCCCCCGCTGCCATTGGGTACCTTTGCTGGCAGGGGTCCTGAACCCCCGCCAGCCGGTCTTCTTCAGCGCGACCGCGTTGCTGATCTGCAAGGGCAGGCTTCTGTTTCAATGAGTCTGACATCCTGCCCTTGCAGATCAGCAACACGGCAACAAGAGGACTTCGGCTGGTGGGAGTTGGGGACCCCCGCCAGCAAAGGTACCCGGCGGCAGGGGAAGGTTGGCGGCGGCGGGAAGAGGGGGTCGAAAGGGTTGGCGCGGGGCGGGGTCAAAGGTGGTGGTGGCAGCAGGGAGGTCAAAATGGCGGGGGGGGGGGGGGGTAGAAATGTGGGGATGGTGGCACCAGGGGAGGCTAAAATGTGTCCCCTCACCTTGGGCTCTGGACCCCCCTCCCGCTGAAGTCTGGCTACGCCCCTGCTAGGTATCACTGTATGTAGCAACCATTAAGACAGATATAGGGTTCAATCACAAGGTTTCATAGTACAATTTACAACAAAGAAAATAAAATACTCATCTGAATCACAAGAGCCATCCTATCAGGAACAGGGTGTAGGAGCAGAGAGAAGGTTCTTGGTTGGGAATGCATTGAGAGCATGTCTCATGGAATAATTCCACTCTTGTATGTGTGTGTGTGTCCTTCCATGTGTTCATATCTATCAGTGTCTATATGTCTGTCTGTATTTTGGGTGTATGTCTTTCTGCGTGTTTGTGGCTACATGTTTGTAGGTCTATCCATGCATATGGGTGGGTGGGTGTATATATGTCTGTTCTGGGTCTACGTGTGTTTGTGCCCATGAAGAGAGAAGAGGAGATGATGGGAGTGGTGGTTTGCTTAAAGTCTTTGCTTAAAGCCCACCTCTTCAATGCTGCATTCGGCACCTAACTCTTACCTTTCAGGAACTCCAGACTGCCCAATTTGACTGCCCCTATCGGTCTGACTGCTCACGCGTCTTTTAGATTGTAAGCTCTTTGAGCAGGGATTGTCCTTCTATGTTAAATTGTACAGCGCTGCGTAACCCTAGTAGCGCTTTAGAAATGTTAAGTAGTAGTAGTAGTTTGAAAGGAGTAATTCCCTAGCTACTGTTTCAAAGTATCAGTGTTTCTATGCTCCATCTGAATCTACTTTCCCACAGAAATTCACTGGGCAATTTTTGGGAGGACTATTTCTATGGAATCCCAATTCTTAGCTGGCCATGTCTGAACTTATGTGAGGGGTTTTTTCACCATTTTTCCTCCATATCAAATTTGATCCCATTCCATTATGTTTTCAGAGTAATTTTGCCTCAGACAGAGAGAGGGACAGATATTTTTTTGACCAGAATAAAAAGAGAATAGGATAGCAGATCTATGCTGAGTCCCGAGTCTACTCTGACCAGATTATAGTTTAAAATATGTGTTAAAAACACAGAAATAAATAGAGAATTTTTTTTTTTATTTGTACCCTGTGCTTTCCCACTCATGGCAGGCTCAATGCAGCTTAGGTACTTATTTGTACCTGGGGCAATGGAGGGTTAAGTAACTTGCCCAGAGTCACAAGGAGCTGCCTGTGCCTGCAGTGGAAATTGAACCCAGTTCCCCAGGACCAAAGTCCACCACTCTAACCATTAGGCCATTCCTCCACTCAATATATAAATGCACATGAACTTATTATAACACAAAAATTACCATTCCCAGACTCTGCATTTTATTTTCTCTCCTACACTGACAACATCCTCTGCACCATGTTTTGTTGAATTCTGTCACTGTTTTGACCTTCACCACCTCGCCTGGGAGGCTGTTCTTCTCTCTTTGAAGACATTCTTTCTAATGCATTCTTTCTAATGTTACTCATAGCGTGACCTCATCTTCTAGAACTTCTTCTCGCCTGATAGATGTTTGCCACTTGTTCACTGTTTGAGGTATTTCAATGACCCTATCGTATCAGCTCCCTCTCTCCACTCCATAGGACCTGGCTTCTCATTCAGAGGATTTTTGATAACTCTTCTCTCAGCTGCTCCTACCCTGTCTGTCTCCTTTTGAAGATGCTGGAGTCAATTTTGTGAAGCTGTTTTGTGAACGTTTTACACACAGAAAAGAGCTTTGATAAAATGACATAATTGCATACACGCGTGAAAAGTTCGCCCACAGAAAAGTATGCACCTGCTTTTACATGGTCTGTGAGTAGGTGTTCCCAGGGATGTAGCTTGCTGTGATGGGCAGCTGTGATTTACAAGTGTATTTATAAAATATGCAGAGTCCACACACACATTTATAACTTTTTCAGAGCAGATATGAATTTGTGCATTGACATTTATGTGGTTATTGGAGCTGGTTCTAGGAGTCTTTAATAAAGACACATGCATGCCTATACCGCATTTATAAAATGATAAACAAAAAAACCAGATAAAATTATACATGACACAGTCTTGATCAGGAGCGGACTGACCATTCGGCAACTGGGCAGTGCCCGAAGACCCAGAGGCTTTAGGGGGCCCAGAGGCTCTCCCCCCACCCCTGCTGCTGCACACTACAGCCCCCCCCCCCCCGAGCCTCAGTGGGCTCTCCCTGGTCCCACCTTTAAGGGCCCTGCTGGTCTAGTGGCCTCTGCGGGGGCAGGAAAGAACAACATTCTTTCCTGCCCCCGCTGTCACTATTCCCACTGTCACTATTCTGCCCGGTGCCTCTGTGGCTGCCGAGACTGTTGAGACCCAAGAGACTACCATGGGAAGTCTCGGCACCCATTTTGAAAACACGACGGCACTGGGCTGAATAGCAGTAGTGGGAAGGAAAGAGTGGGGGATTTTCCTGCCCCCGAAGAAGCCACTTTACCACAAGGTAAGACGAGGAAGGGCCCACTGAGGCTCGGGGGCTGCTGTGTACAGGAGGGGGCCAGCAGCTGCGGCGGTAGGGAGGAGCTGTAGTATGTGGAAGGGAGTGGCAGATGGCAGTGGGCAGCAGCCGGGGAAGGGGGCCAAATGTCCTTTACTGCCCGGGGACCCAGGTCACTGTCACCCCACCCCTGGTCTTGATTAGCTAACATAAAACAGGACTGACCTGTTATTAGATACGTGAAAAATCGCTTTCTATGAAAAACACCACATAAACCCCTCAAACAATGCCTAAAGAAAGGCATAGAGTTCCTGATTTTCAAACATTGTTCTAAAACAAAGATTTTCAATGACAATAAATGTGATGATGTTACCGGGGGGGGGGGGGGGGGGGGGGTCTATTGGATATGCCAAATGGTCGGATTAGCAAAGGCTGGATAATTGAGACTGTACTGTGTATATATACAGTAAAGTCTCGATTATCCGAAGTAAATGGGACTGACCCATTATCGGATAAGTGAAAAGTCGGATAATATAAAAAACAATGGTAACCCCAGCTCGGAACGGTGCTGTTTTGTGGTAAAAACTGAGTTTGAAATTAATTGTCTCAGGTGCAAAACTTCCATCTGTGATACACCAGAAAATGGAAAAAGAAGCTGCGCATTTCTTAACGGTGATACTGTGACATCACTGGGGATCTGTCAGATCAGACTGTACTGTACATATATTTTATACTAGAGAAACAATTTTATGGACCATCATATAACCTGTTTGTCCCTCTCATCAGTATAATATATATTTATAAAGTAGGGGTGGGGAAGGGGAAAAAATTTTAATCGCAAGATTAATCGAAATTAGTCACAACATGCATTTTAGGCATTTTTCTCACCCTTTCCTACTGGCTCTCTCCTAATGAGCACAAACATCTCTCTCACCCTCTGTTTCTTTCCCTCATGTCCTCCTCCCCGGCCTTCACCCAGATTTTCTCATGCCCCTTTCACCAGACTTCACCCAAATTCTCTCATGTCCCCCTCCCCAGCCTTCACCCAGATTCTCTCATGCCCCTCTCTCCTCACGTTTACCTCAACAGCAAGGCTTGGGCTCCGCATTTTCTCTTCTTCCTCGCTGACTCAAAGTCCTTTTTTCTTCCCCTGAACGGTGATCAGGCTCTGCAGATTATTGAGCCACGCTGTGCAGAAAGTCAGTGAAAGTCTTGCAGTTTCCAGTCCCGCGAGACTCTTCCTGCACGGTGCAGCTCAAGTATCTGCAACTGCACACAGGAGTGGAGTAGCGGCCTAGTGGTTAGAGCACCGGTCTTGCAATCCAGAAGTGGCTGGTTCAAATCCCACTGCTGGTCAGTGTGATCTTGGGCAAGTCACTTAACCCTCCATTGCCTCAGGTACAAGCTTAAAGTGTGAGCCCTCCTGGGACAAAGAAATATCCTTGAGCTACTACTGAAAACAGTGTGAGCAAAATCTAAATAAATAACTGTGACAGTGTTCCATAAACTTTGTGTTTTATGCACAGGTGTCTGACACACCCCTCCCATGTTAATACCCCATTTGCAGTTCTGCACTATAAACTTAGTTCATAGCATGGCGCCTAAGTGCAATGGCGCATATAACTGCAAACTGGTGCCAATTATTAACATCACTTAAGAGTCATTATTGGCAGTTAAAGCCAATTAGTGCCCACTTAAACAATTAAGAGGACCTTTTACTAAGACCGTGGTAAAATGTGGCCTGCAGTAGTGTGGGCATGTGTTTTTGGCACGTGCTGGGCCATATTTTACCACGGCTGTAAATAAAGGCTTTTTTCAATGGGGGCAGTAAATAGCCATGTGCTAAAATTAAAAATAGTGTGCGGCTATTTACTGCCCGAGCCCTTATCGCCTCCCATTGACCTAGCAGTAAGGGCTCCCGTGTTACACGTGCAGTACTCATGCAGCATGCGCCAACGTGGCCATGCTGCCGATTATTTATTTATTAGGATTTATTTACCACCTTTTTGAAGGAATTCACTCAAAGCGGTGTAAAGTAAGAATAGATCAAACATGAGCAGGAGGCAATTAGAGCAGTAAAAATATTCAAACAACAATACAAAGTATGGCAGGGTATACCACTTGCAACACAATTAATATGTACTAGAACATTATAATTGGTAGTGAGGGGTAAGGCAAAGTTGTAACATATAGATGAGTAAGAAAGTAGGAAGATTACTGAGTAAAAAGGTAGAAAGATTACTGCCAGGAACGCTCCCCAAGGTAGAAAATATTTCTACCATGGGAAACAGTGTGCTCCAACTTCGAAGTTACCGCCGGGTGGACACGCTAACCGAGTGGTAGTGTCAATTTGGCGCCCGCTACACGTGTGATAGCCCTACCACCGATTTGTCAAAGGGCCCCTGAGTTAGATGCTATTCATTTTGCACACTAGTTGCAAAACATTTCTAGAATTAGGGGATTAGTGTCCAGAACAGAACACAATCCTCCAAAGTGACTTTGATATTGCTGCATAGCAAACCTGAGAATCGGCGGTACAACAAATCTGATGCACAAGTCCTGGTGGGTCCTTCCTGTGATTGATGAGTTTCCTATTACCCCAAACCTCAGACCTAGGATCTGTATTCAGGGATGTAGCCAGAGGTGGACTGGGGTGGGGGTGGGGGGTGGTGGCAAGTATTTTCTGTCAGTTTTCTTCCTCTCCCCCTTGAATCATACCTCTGCTGGTGGGGCTGCTCAAATTCTGTCAATGAAAGAGATTCTCTTCCAGAGCCAAGTCCGTCCGTCCGTACAGCTGATGCAGCCAGGAAGCTGGCAGGATGCTCCAGTTTCCAACCAAGGAAGTTTTATGACAGGAGATGGCATAACATCAAAATGTTGAAGCCATCTCCCCTGCATACCTGCCATATTCTGTGACCCCCACACATTCACAGACACTATTGAAAACAATAGCAAACTTGTGAAGTTTATGACTGCCTATGTGTGAGGGTTTTTTTTTATTTGACAGCTTTTTTATTTATTTGAAAGCTTCCCATATGTAACCCAAAGGGTTTTTTTAACCTCTGGGGGGGGGGGGGTCCCTACAATTAGGCCCCAAGGCTCAGGTAGAGCCAGAGCCTTTCTTAAAGCTGTCCCCTACAAAAATTGCGCCTCCTGCTCCCATAGCTCCAAAAACAAGTCTGCTGCTCCAGAGTGCCCAAACCCGAGGACTGTGGCTCACGCCCCAGGACCCCCCAGATGTTAAAAAAAAAAAAACCTCAGGTTACATATCAGAAGCTTTCAAATTAAAAAAAAAACCACACACACACATAGGCAGTCATAAACCTCACAAGTAGGCTATTGTTTTCAATAGAGTCTGTGAATGTTTGAGGTCACACAATATGGCAGCAAGTTCCACCCACTGGCTACAGCCCACAGAATAAACCAGATAGACTCGTGCAGTCTCCTGTCATAAAACCTCCTTGTTTCCAATGACCTCACTTCCACACATGCTCAGCTCAATGCATAAACTAAGCACGCGCAGAAGTGCCGGCACTGACAGATAGAGCACCTGTCGACTTCCTCACTGCTTCAGCAGTTTATGGGCACGGCTCTGGCAGAGAATCTTTTTGGCTGGCAGTGCTTCAGCATCCCCACCAGCCATGCATCCAGTGCCACAATTTTGAAGGGTGCTTGAGCCCAAAGTGGGAGGCTCAGGTACCCCCCCCCCCCCCCCCCCCCCCCCCCCCCCCCGTAGCTATGCCATTGTTAGTCTTATCTTTGAAAATGGACAACCGCGTTCTGGGTATCTGTTGGAAAGCATTTGATTTCTATTGCACTTTACAGGCCCACACACAACAGAAGCGTGTTTGGCTTGCCAGATATACCTTTATGTAGAAAAAAGGACTGGCCTGAAATTCAAAGAGAGTTTTGTTTTTGCTGGAAGATTACAATTTCATGTGTATTTTCAGCCTGTCAATGGGAAAAATCAGACTGTGTAACTCGCTAAATAGCCTAAGTTTGGGAGGCTGGCTCTGGAGAGGAGCAAAGGCAGAGTTGGCATTTATACAGTTAGGGGCATAATTACCAAAATTGGCTACTGTTAAGATGGCTTAACTCATGCTATTTTAGCACAGGTCCTACTTTTCGCAATGAGACCCAGTAACTAATAACCGAGGTTAACAGTAAAATAACACGTCTTAATGGTAGCCCACATCGATAACTTCCCTCCTTAATAGGAGAAATGTTGTCTTTAAATTTAGTAGGTCTGACTTTAAGCAGATAGTCACAAGCACAGTCATCAGTCAGGCTTATATTCACTAGCACTAGTTAAAAAAGAAAGAACAGCTGAATATGCAAATAAAATTAAGTGCTAGTACCAGGGCTTATACACAGACTGGCCCAGATGTGCATCAGGCCCAATAACTTGAAACTGCTCAACTCCCATCTTGACTACTGCAATGTATGAGTAAATCCAAATGTGTAAATTACGGGTACCTTAGGATGGGGTGCCCTGCATGACAGTAGGCTGAAGGGCCAAAGAGAGACCCCGGCTACTCATTGTATCGAATGTTCATATTAAGGTCTTTTCTCTTGAACTTAGTCTTCAGAATACCTGGTCCAAAACATTAAAAAAAAAAATTCTAATCTACTATCGACCAAACAGAGCTTGGCTCGAAGTAAGAAGGACCAGGGCCGCTGAGAGGGAGGGGCGTGGGGGGGGGGGGCAAAATTCCCCAGGCCCGGGACTCCAAGGAGGGCCCGGCGCCAGGGTCTCTCACCCTCTCCTGAGCCTGAGCCGGGCCCGGGACAAGGCTGCCCGCTGCCCCCCCCCCCCCAAGGATCACCGCTGCCCCGCCCCAGCTTCCCCCCAATCGCTACTGCTATCGCCTCCCTCTCCTGCTCCCAGGCCACCGGCTTCAGTCCCCAGTCTCCACCTGCCTACCCTCAGCTCTCTTCTGTCTGCCACCCGGTCCCCTGTATTTAAAAAGAAATCTTGAAATCGCAGTGCAACGCCTTCTGTGTGAAAGCGGCAGATCACCTCGGGCGGCCCTTCCCTCACTGTGTCCTGCCCTCGCAGAAATAGAAAGTTACATCAGAGGAGGGCGGGACACAGTGAGGGAAGGCCCACCCGAGGCAATCTGCTGCTTTCACACAGAAGGCGCTACGCTGCCGATTTCAAGATTTTTCTTTTTTTAAATGAAGGGGGTCGGATGGCAGACAGAAGGGAGCTGAGGGAAGGCAGGTGGAGACTGGGGACTGAAGCCGGTGGCCTGGGAGCAGGAGAGGGAGGCAATAGCAGTAGCGATTGGGGGGAAGCTGGGGCGGGGCAGCGGTGATCCTTGGGGGGGGGGGCAGCGGGCAGCCTTGTCCCGGGCCCGGCTCAGTCTCTCGGCGGCCCTGAGAAGGACCGCCCTGCTCCTACTGTACAGAGCAAGTAGGAACGCTTTGCTTATACAGCGTGTGGACAAAGTCCTGTTCGTTGTGCATTCAGCTTTCAGAAGGTTTACTTATACTAAGTAACGAGGAGTAGCCTAGCCTAGCCTAACAGTGATTGAATGACCCCTGATGCAGGCGCTGTGCACCCAAACAAGGCCCGTGTCGAGTCAGTGATGCAAGATTGATGTACAAGATTCATGCTGTGCAATTAAAGGACTTGTCCCACTTCTGAAGCCTCCTAGTACTTTTTTTGCTTTTTGAATCATTTACAGAGGCCAGCTTATGTATTCCCTCCCTGAGGGATACTTGGAGCCAGTGGAAGGAGGCGGGGCTGGTGGTTGGGAGGCGTGGCTAGTGCTGGGCAGACTTCTACGATCTGTGCCCTGAAAATGACAGATACAAATCAAGGTAAGGTATACACAAAAAGTAGCACATATGAGTTTATCTTGTTGGGCAGACTGGATGGACCGTGCAGGTCTTTTTCTGCCGTCATCTACTATGTTACTATGTTACATCGAGAGAGGGAGAATTTATTCATCAGTGGCACGCCAATTTTGGAATGTATTTCACAGTGCTCTTCATATAGTAAGGCCCAGAAGCCACTGGCAGTTCCACTGACCCTTTGTGTGGCTCTTTGACTTTCTCTCCCCCCCCCCCCCCCCCCCAATAGACACTCTGCCCACCTTTTCCAGAAACGTGGTGCTGTCAACACTGCTTCCAGAAAAGCTGTTTTGTTTCTTCCAGCACGGGATGGCTTTTAATGAGCATAATCATCTCGTGGCTCAGACTCACTGGCGGCTGTGCAGTGCTGCAATAGGACAGGATACCTGTTCTGGGGGTGGTGATAAGGGGCTTAATAAATTGAGGAAGATCCAGCTTAAAGGGCCTAGGCGTGGGAACAGGCTGGCTGGCTGGACAGGTGGAAAGAGGTTGAGACCGACTCTGGGATGAAAGAAGAGGAGAGTGAGAAGGGTAGAGAAGCTGGGGAAGGAGAGGGAGTATACATAGGGGAGTCAGAGAGGATATGTTGGGGGAGCAGACTTTGTTTTAATTAACAAAAACTACCCTGAGTGCCCCTCCGACAGCTGCATCACTGAAAGCGACACTCCCCCTGCCAGCCACCCATTTTGCAATGTTCCCCTCAGTCCTTTGCCCAGGGCACCAGGCGCTTTGTCCTACAATAGCCCAGGATCTACAATGAAGATTTTTTGCTTACATGTCTCCTGCTGGAAAAATAATGAAGATCATAGGATATTACTAGAAGTTAGATTAAGTGGCCTTTAGGTGCCAAGCATAGGTGTTGCCACGGGGTAGTATGGAGTGGCAAGTGGCCATCCCAAAATAATGGATTTCCACTCCAATTTCAGGCAAGCTATTTTCTCCCCTCTTTTCTGGCTGACTGCCAATGCTTCCTCCTCCTCCTGTACAGTTGAATGAGAAGTTTGAATGGCATTTTCGAAATGACATCCAACTCAGAATACGGACGTCCAAATCTGTACATCACATATGGATGTCCATTTCACATGTGTTTAGAAAAGGATCTACCGACATACAGCCTGTTCAAAAATACATAAGAAATGGACGTCCACTGCTGGCTACGTCCAGCATGAACATCCATTTACAAACTGAAACTTCCAGGCAAAACAAGGGTAATGGATCACTGTGTAGCAGCAGAGGGACATCCATATTATTAAATGGTCACAGAGTCATCCATGTGGGGGAGTAACTTAATGGTTACAGCAGCCTGCTGAGAACCAGGGCAGAGAACCAGAGGTTACCGGTTTGTGAACTCTCCAGGAACAGCAAAATACCTACTATGACCTCCTTCACTCCCTCCAATGAAGAACTGCTCAGAGCACCTTTCTGTAACTTGGACCTGCCAAGTACCAGGTCTAAACACAGATGTCCCCTCCCCTTCTGCAATCGGAGCTGGATGTCCATCTTTTGGTCCTTCCCAAAATACGCCCAGACCACACCCCAGCAGTTTTAGATATTCATATTCTGGCTTTATAAAATCGGCATTTGGACCTCTATGCAACCAGGACATCTAAATGCCAGTTTTCAGACTTCCAAAATACAAATAGAGCTTCTAAAATAAGCACCTTAGTATATAAGGCCCCATGTGGAGTCAAGATTCAACTGCAAGATTATATAATCAGAAGAAAGTGGGAGATTTCAGGGTGGGATAGAACTGGGTTTTTTAGTATATCTATATATATAAAACTCACCCTCAACGTTCTGAAGACAGTGACGTCAGTGAAGCCAAGCCCTGACTTCCCTCAAAAAGGTTTGAAGGTTTGTGGTGGTGAAGCCACCAAAATCGCTCCAGGCCCCGCCCTCGAGGGCAGAGCAATGGCAGAACAACGAAGGGGTTGGCAGGGAGGGAGGCGGGGGTGGGTGGGAAATCGCTACGGGCCCCGCCCTCGCATCAAACGTCATGACGTTGAGGGCGGAGCAATGCCACAACAACGAAGGGGTTGGCGGGGGGGGGGGGTGCTGCCGACGAAAACCTTGCTAGCGCCCGTTTCATTTGCTCAGAAACGGGCCTCTTTTACTAGTGCTTTTATATTACTAAGCTATTACCAAGGCAATATTTAATTGCTTGGACAGAGGTTTGTACAGTATTAAGTACTTTTAAGTAGTGTCACGTCTAATAGATTTTCCTCAATCTTAATTATTCAAGGCATTTGCACCTTTCCTCTCTACAGACACTCCAGCTCTCTTTGCACCTGTTCCCTTCCTCCTTCCAGATGCTATTCACTCTTCTACTTCTCTCTCTGGATGTTCTTTACCCTTCTCGACCCCCTCCTTCCAGACACTCTTTAACCATGTTAACCACTCCCTTCTGAAGATATTGCCACCTTCTCACTCTATGCCTTCCTAATGCTCTTCCCTCCTTCTCACACCCTCTTCCCTCTAAATGCTATTCCCTCCCCGTCTCAACCTGGCTTGTCCTTCCCAAGCTTTCCCCCTTAATTCGGAGCTTCCCAAACTGTGAGTCGCGACCTGGCCCGGAAGTACATAGGTGTGTCATTACAACGTGCCTCAATGGGGTCACAGACATTGCTGTGACTACAAGCATGGAGCTGTAGTCAGAAAGAGATGGGTAAGAACTGCTCTGACTCCTTCCTTGTCTCAATTCTACAGCTTTCCCAGATAAATAAGCCACCATACTTGCAGAGACAAAAAAAAATGGTTGCTACCTTCTACCTTTGCTAAAGAAATATTTAATCGCAGCCTTTAGTTAAAGAACATACATCAAACAGTGACTGACTTACAGTACAGCAGTAGACAATAATCTACTTTTCAAGAACTTCCAGATTTTGAGTTTGATTTTGAGCCCAAGCGTACTTATCAGAAAAGCGGATATCACTCAACAATTTTGACTGGCTTCTGAGACATCTTTGCATCAGGGGCATAGCCAGACCTCAGCATTTGGGGGGTCCGGAGCCAAAAGTGTGTGTGTGGGGGGGCACAGTTTGGCCCACCTCCTCACCACAACCCCCACCCCACCACAACCCTACATACCTTGGCTGGCAGGGGTCCCTAACCCCCGCCAGCTGAAGCCTTTCTCCAGTACTGTTCTCTGCGCATTGCCTGCCCTGCTTCCCCTCAACAGAATGCACGCGGGAGGGGAAGCAGGGCAGACAATGTGCAGAGGACAGCGCTGGAGAAAGGCTTCAGCTGGCAGGGGTTGGAGACCCCCGCCAGCCAAACCAGGGGCCCCAGATCCAATTTGGGAGGCCCAGGCCCCCAAGGCCCCCCGTAGCTATGCCACTGCTTTGCATGAGATATGTTTAAAGTTATGCTGCACAAACAAACTTCCTTTCACAGATTGAACCAGCAGAGAAACAGAGAGATCAGCAATACCATTCTCTCTTAAGTACCCTCATGTGTCCAGACTGACTAACAGGCCAGAGATGGTTTCTCTCATGTGGGTAGGTGTGTTGGTCATAGGAACATAAAAGGATATCTTCCTAAAAATTAAAAATCCTGGAAGACATATCTGAAGAAGTCCAAAAGCAGGACATGTCCTCTTAAAAGATGACACATGGTAACCCTAATCATAAGATTACTGACACTCGATCTCCCTTCCATCATGCATCCCTACTGGCCAGAAGTGGCTCAGTTTAATCTGAGGTCATCTCGTACTGCTACCAACCAAATCTCACAGCTCTTATCATGAGCTTTGGCCCACAGACAGCAGGAGATGATGTCAGATTAAGACAGTTATTGTAGAAGCCCCATTTTTGTTTTTGGACATGCATTAACAGGCATTTAGATGTGTATATTGCATACTTGTCTAAATCCCAATTTTAGAAAGCCAGGATAAACACATCCAAAACACAAATTAGAGCCCAAACAAAACTGGGGTTTTTTCAGTTTCAGCCGAAACCAGAACTGCCACAGAAATTGTTTTTGTCCATTTTCATCCAAAATCGAAAATGTGGCCGAAACTAGGTGCCAGAACCAAAACCTAGCGAAGCTGAAGGCATGGTCCAATATTTGGCAACTAAGATTTAATGCTAAAAAATGCAGGGTCATGCACTTGGGTCACAAGAATCCAAGGGAACGGTACAATATAGGGGGTGAAGTGCTTCTGTGTATGAAGGAAGATGGGGGTGATTGTGTCTGATGACCTTAAAGCTTCCAAACAGGTAGAAAAAGCGACAGTCAAAGCCAGAAGGATGCTTGGGTGCATAAAGAGAGGGATGACCAGCAGAGAAAAAGAGGTGATAGTACCCTTGTATAAGTCTCTGGTGAGGCCTCATTTAGAGTACTGTGTGCAGTTCTGGACACTGCACCTATGAAAAGATATAAACAGGATGGAATTGGTCCAGAGGGTGGCTACAAAATTAGTAGCCACATGCGTGGGATATGCATAGAGGAATCCTGTGCAGAAGGAATGGATCCTCAGAAGCTTAGCTGAAATTGGGTGGCGGAGCAGTTGGGGGGAAGAGGGGGTGGTGGTTGGGAGGCGAGGATAGGGGAGGGCAGACTTATACAGTCTGTACCAGAGCCGGTGATGGGAGGCGGGACTGGTGGTTGGGAGGCGGGAAATACTGCTGGGCAGACTTATATGGTCTGTGCCCTGAAAAGGACAGGTTCTAATTCAAGGTAAGGTATACACATATGAGTTTGTCTTGGGCAGACTGGATGGACCATGCAGGTCTTTTTCTGCCGTCATCTACTATGTTACAAAATTAGTAAGTGGTCTTGAACACAAAACATATAGGGCCAGGCTTATGAACCTCAACATGTATACACTAGAAGAGAAGCGGGAGACAGGAGATATGATAGAGACGTTTAAATATCTCAAGGGCATTAATGTACAGGAAGTGAGCCTTTTTCAACTGAAGGAAAATTCTGGATCGAGGGGGCATATGATAAAATTAAAACGAAACAGGAGGAATTTAAGAAAGTATTATTTCACGGAAAGGTTGGTGGAAGCGTGGAATGGCCTCCCGGTGGAGGTCGTGGAGTCGAAGACTGTGTCAGAATTTAAGAAAGCGTGGGATAAGCTCGTGGGATCCTTCAGGAAAAGGAAGAGTTAGGTGTTACAGAGGATGGGTATACTGGATGAGCCACTTGGCCTTTACCTGCCCTCATGTTTCTATGAAACAGTAGAAAAAGGCCTGAGTCTGGGTGTGTGAATGTGAACAAATGTATTAATACTACTGTACTACCCATAGCAGCATCAGCTGGGTACAACTGACTGTTTGAAACTGGAGTATGAAGGAGAGACTGTGCTAAGGTAAACAGGCTGCTTGAAGGGAAGTTATGCTATGTATCTTATTTCAATGCAGTCTCAGAGCCTCAAGTTATTCACATGTTTCAAACTGTTTTGCTAATAAATGTATTGAATCTGAATCTCTTTGGATCTGGGTTCTGTTTGGTATTATTCTGATACGCTGATTGCACTCTTGGGGCCATTTACTGAACGTTCCTGCCTTGCCAGTAGCAGCATCTGTTACAGAACACTTCTTTTGCTCCTGGAGTTGAGCTGCTGCCGCTCCTTTTGCTGCCTGAGCCAGTGAGCTGCTTCTTTTGCTGCCAGAGGCGAGCTCCTCTTCCAGGGCTGGGAGGTGGGGCGGGGTTTCGGCACCACTGCAAACAAGAGACCAGTTTCGGCCCTAACCAATAACTTGCAGAAAGCTTTTTTGCAGAAACAGAAACTTGCCGAAAACAGCTTTTCAAGTGCCGAAACTGAATTTCTGCCGGGCTCTAACAAAATATGTGCACACCGCATGCAGGCAGGGTCTGGGCATGTTTTATGTGGGGCTAGGGTGGAGAAGTCCCCATTTCAGAAGGGGAACGCACATATTTGCCCTGAGATCAACGCTGGGATTTACACCTGCTCCCAGAGATGTCCATGCTCTATAAAGGCACTGTTCGCTCCGCTTACTAAAGTCTCCAATGATCTATTACTGGCTAAATCCAGAGGTCAATATTCCATCCTCATTCTTCTTGATCTTTCCGCTGCTTTTGACACTGTCGATCACAGCATATTTCTCGATACCCTGTCCTCACTTGAATTCCAGGTCTCTGTCCTTTCCTGGTTCTCTTCCTACCTCTCCCTCCGCACCTTCAGTATTTACTCTGGTGGATCCTCTTCTACTTCTATCCCTCTGCCTGTCGGCGTACCTCAGGGTTCTGTTCTTGGTCCCCTCCTCTTTTCTATCTACACTTCTTCCCTTGGTTCATTAATCTCATCCCATGGCTTTTCCTACCATCTCTATGCTGATGACTCCCAAATCTACCTTTCTACCCCTGATATCTCACCTTGCATCCAAACCAAAGTTTCAGCGTGCTTGTCTGACATTGCTGTCTGGATGTCTCAACACCACCTGAAATTAAATATGACCAAAACCGAGCTTCTCATTTTTCCCCCCAAACCCACCTCCCCACCCCCCCCCCCCCCCCCCCCCCCCGTTTTCTATTTCTGTTGATGGCTCTCTCATTCTCCCTGTCTCCTCAGCTCGAAACCTTGGGGTCATCTTTGACTCTTCTCTCTCCTTCTCTGCTCATATCCAGCAGATCGCCAAGACCTGTCGTTTCTTTCTTTACAGTTTCAAGAGATCAAGCCAGGATCAGGGTTGAGATGCTCCAAAAAACTTTATTGAGGACCCAACACGGTCCGTGTTTCGGTTTTTTAAAAAACCTTCATCAGGGGTCTAAAAGATAACAATCAATCATATATATTGTTAAATAAAAACAAATTAAATCAAATACATTACAACAAATATAGAAATGTAAAAATACACCACATATAACAAACATAATGTATAAATAAAAAGAATTTTAAAAAAATTTTCTATTATGAATCAAATTCATTGATCGAAAGTGTCGACTGAATCCATATATATATTGTTACTATCAAATGGATGTCATAGGGAACAAATGGTAAATCGATTATAAGTAATTAATTTATGAGACAATTAGTAAATTGATTATATGTAATTAAACCAACATTATAAAACCGTTTCCAAAAATATTATGTATTAAAATAATTTGATTAAGTATAAATATGACCCATAATATAGTGTATAAATTATGTATGATATATAACAGAACTGATGTCTATGGATGGAAGAACAAAATATATATATAAATGTCATGAATTTAACAGAAGGCATTAATGTCATGTATTAAAGAAAAGGCAATGATATGCTGAATAAGAAAAGGCAATGATGTGCTAAATGAGAGATGAATAACAGGTAAATAACAAAAGGTTTACAGCAGATATTTTCTTAATGAGAAGAAGCAATGATATGCTGAATGAAAAATAAATAACAGATAAGTAACAGAAGATTTACATATATCATACATAATTTATACACTATATTATGGGTCATATTTATACTTAATCAAATTATTTTAATACATAATATTTTTGGAAACGGTTTTATAATGTTGGTTTAATTACATATAATCAATTTACTAATTGTCTCATAAATTAATTACTTATAATCGATTTACCATTTGTTCCCTATGACATCCATTTGATAGTAACAATATATATATGGATTCAGTCGACACTTTCGATCAATGAATTTGATTCATAATAGAAAATTTTTTTAAAATTCTTTTTATTTATACATTATGTTTGTTATATGTGGTGTATTTTTACATTTCTATATTTGTTGTAATGTATTTGATTTAATTTGTTTTTATTTAACAATATATATGATTGATTGTTATCTTTTAGACCCCTGATGAAGGTTTTTTAAAAAACCGAAACACGGACCGTGTTGGGTCCTCAATAAAGTTTTTTGGAGCATCTCAACCCTGATCCTGGCTTGATCTCTTGAAACTGTGTTTCCACTTGCTTCTCTCTTGTGTTGAACTTCTGTGGAAACTTTTGGACCTTTCATTGCTACGTTTCTTTCTTTACAACATCCGTAAAATCCGCCTCTTTCTTTCCGAGCACTCTACCAAAACCCTCATCCACACCCTTGTCACCTCTCGTTTAGACTACTGCAAATCTGCTTCTTGCTGGCCTCCCACTTAGTCACCTCTCCCCTCTCCAATCGGTTCAAAACTCTGCTGCCCGTCTCATCTTCCACCAGGGTCGCTTTACTCATACTACCCCTCTCCTCAAGTCGCTTCACTGGCTCCCTATCCGTTTTCGCATCCTGTTCAAACTTCTTCTACTAACCTATAAATGTACTCACTCTGCTGCTCCCCAGTATCTCTCCACACTCGTCCTTCCCTACACCCCTTCCCGTGCACTCCGCTCCATGGATAAATCCTTCTTATCTGTTCCCTTCTCCACTACTGCCAACTCCAGACTTCACGCCTTCTGTCTCGCTGCACCCTACGCCTGGAATAAACTTCCTGAGCCCCTACGTCTTGCCCCATCCTTGGCCACCTTTAAATCTAGACTGAAAGCCCACCTCTTTAACATTGCTTTTGACTCGTAACCACTTGTAACCACTCGCCTCCACCTACCCTCCTCTCCTCCTTCCTCTACACATTAATTGATTTGATTACTTTATTTTTTGTCTATTAGATTGTAAGCTCTTTGAGCAGGGACTGTCTTTCTTCTATGTTTGTGCAGCGCTGCGTACGCCTTGTAGCGCTATAGAAATGCTAAATAGTAGTAGTAGTAGTAGTTAATCCCCCAGTGGTTTCAGTCTCCCCCACCCCGAAAACATTGTGTTTCATCAAGCTCTGTGACAGCTTGATGAAACACAGACCTATATTTTTCCAAAATGGCTGATATAGACATGTATTTTCTGAAATACCAACTTATAGTATACATGTATGTTGCTGTGTTGACCATGGGAGTAGCCAGACCTCGCGGTGGGAGGGGGCCAGAACCCGAGGTGGAGGGGGCACATTTTAGTCTGCCGCCTCCACTGCAGCCCCCATCGCTGCCACACCACCACCACCTCGCTGCTCCCCCCCCACCCTGCCGCACCCCACAGCAGCAAATACCTTGGCTGGCGGGGGTCCCCAACTCCCACCAGCTGACGTCCAGAGAGCAGGGCAGGGCACACGGTGGCACCAGAGACCGACGCTGGAGAAGGCTTCAGCTGGCGGGGACCCCCGCCAGGAAAACCAGGGACCCAGATGAAATTTGGGGAGGGGGCCCAGGCCCCAGCTAGCTACGCCACTGGTGTTGACCCTGCGGATAATTGCAAAATCTATGTACCAGCTATGTACAACGGAGACACACATGCCCATTCCTGCACGTATTTTTAAGAAGGCTCTCTAAGTCAGCAGATCCCACAGACGTCTTAATTCCAACTTCTACACCATTTCTAAATCCGCCTTCACGTGTGTCTCCTGCCGCTGGCCTGTCAGGATGCATGGTGGAAGGGAAATAAAGTGTAATTAATCTGTGGCAGCCCATACAGCCTGGGAGGATGGGGACAGTGCAGTACCAAGGTAAGAAAAAAAAAGAAATTTTCCCTGATTCCCCCCTCCCCCCTCCCCCCCCCCCCATTTGCAACCCCCTAGTCCAGGCTCTGGTTCCACTGTTTTACTACCTTCAGATCATCAGCTATGATCATCCCTAAGGTCTCTCTCTCCTATTTAATGCACATCAGAACCTCACCGCTCCCCCTTCATGTGCTGCTGCTTGGATTTCTGCAGTTTGTATGCATAACTCTATGATTTACAGCCTTAAATATTAGTTGTTAAATGCTTGACCAGCCCTCACTTGTTCTACTCCATTAAGAGCAGAATTACTTTTATCAGTGCACACATTTCATACCAGCCAAATGGGGTCAGAGAGCCCCCATCAATATAAACAGCTATTAAATCAGAAAAGGAGCTGGGACGTACCCTATAAACTGACTATTACTGCAGTGTGATATTAAGCAAGACCAGTGTTTTCCCATGGCAGGAAGGGTGGGGGAAGGACAAGGTAAAGGAAGACACCCGCTTCCCAATGGACCATACTGATAATTGATCAGGCTTCTCTACTCACTCAGACTGCGATAGCTTCTGAATAATTTATAACGTGTCCCCCTCCCTCGCCTGAAGGACAAAACCACAGCAAAGGCAAGGCCTTAAGAAAGGGGAGAATCTATGACCAGCAAGCCACAAAAACCCAAGGCTGCAGAGCACCTGCCAGAACCAACAGAGAAGGCCAGCGCCCCATATAAGAGATGAATTTTTAATGCATAAACAAGGAGATAATCTCTGCTGGTTATTGGAAATTCAGAGCGTGCAGGACATCTGCTATACTGAGAACTGATGATACGCTATAAATATTTATCCTGCTTTTAGTCCTGTGGCATTTAACCATTTTATATCCTGGCATCTGATGTTCCGTGGTTAGAGGGAGGAGCATATTTTCAGCCCAATACCATCATCACTCTGAGCATTCCATGCTGGTGATATTACAGCCCTGTCTCCTTTGGGAGACTATGATGTCGTAGACACTGACTGTGACATCACTAAGCAGAAGATCAAGGAGAACAAAAGACTATAGTGCTACTAGATGTATACAGCACTGCACATAAAACACTTATGAGCCAGTCCCTGCTCAACAGAACTTACAATCTATTCAAGACAGACAAACAGGGCAAATAAGGGATTAGAGAATTAAGTATGGTGAGAATGATTAAAACAGACATGGGTACTGAACAAGTGACTATGAGTTAGGAGTTAAAAAGAGATCTTCCCTGTCCAATAGCAATAATAGCCCTTGCCCTCAAGAACAAAAAGGGCGCTTTGGAGAAAATAGTGCACAGTGGTTTTGCAAGGATGTGGTAGGGGTTTGGGGATGATCAAAAACTGGTGATGAGAAAGGGAGGCAGAGCCAGTAAAGTAGGGACTGCACAAGTATTAGAAACAGTAAATGTAGGAAAGCAGTGAGATGGCAAAGTCTTAGGTTAGCGAAAGGACATGAGATCCAGTGAGGTTGAGAAAGAAAAAAGAGCCAGGGGGAAGCGAGTGAGAGAAAGCTAACAGCCAGGAGAAGATGTGAACGAGCCAGCAGAAGAGGAGGAAAGAGAGAGAGCCAACAGAGTGAGCTCTTAGGCCTGGGTGAGATTCTAAGTGCCAGATGCATTTGGTATTTTCCCCATAGACACAGAATTGGTATATCAAGTCCAATAAACCAAAAACCATAAACCAGTTGGCCCTAAATATGCATTCAGAGAGACCACAGGCTGCTGCAGTCTGAGGTGTGGAAACTGTGAAGCACAGTCTCTCTCCTCTACTACCACTCCCTCTGGAAAAATGCTCTCAAAGGATCTCTTCTGCTCTCTCCAATAGCTTTCTGGAAACGAAATCAAACACAGCTGCATGTTGGGAAGGGCCTTGTACACCTGTTGCCTCTAGTTCTGAGTTCTCAGTTCAGACAGCTACACTCGGACACTCTCATCTATCTTCACACATCAGTTTTGATGGAAATAACTTAAGATGACAAAACAGGAGGGTGATGTGAGGCTAAATAACTTTGTGCTCCTCCACCCACTTCTCAAAACTTGTTCTTAGTGAGCTCTGGACGCGGCCAGCCTACCACAGCAGGGAGAAATTATCTTATATGGCAGACTGGCCCCACCCAGTGAATCCCAGGATGCACCACAGAGGGCAGAGCACCACCATTTTGGAGATGATGGCGCTGGAGGCAGGAGCAAATGGGCATCGCTCCTGCTTCTTTTGAGGTATGGAGGTTTGGAGGGCTTCAGTGGGGTGTAGGGGTGGGGTCTCCTCACTAGACACCAGGGACTAATTTCTGTTTAATTCAGGGAGGGCAGGAGGGATGACACTAGACACTTGGGAACCTTTATTTCTAATGGGGAGGGGGTGCAGGAAAGTGGGGTTCAGTCGCGTTGCTTTGCCAGCAGTTTGCTTTTTTTTTTTTTTCAAGTGTGACTGCATGAGCCAATCACCGCTCATGCCTGACAGGTAGGATGACATTTTTCAATCAGCTGCAGATTACTGCTGCGATTTTAACATGGCATTAATTTGCATGCTCACTGAACACTATATACCGCAGCCACTTTTTTTGCAGAAAGCTCGCGATAGAAGCTGTGCGGTCAGTGTCTCTACCGCATGCCCTTTCGTATGGGTCCCGCAATCAAACCGCAGAAGCCTAGTACTCACATCTTTCCATTTGGTGAGCATGCAACATATGAGCCCTTCAGAGCAAAAGTGGGTCATATCTACATTTTGCATTATTTCAGGTATGCACTGATTCAGAGTAGGGTTACCATACGTCCGGTTTTACCCGGACATGTCCTCTTTTTGAGGACACAGACCGGCAACTCGGCGGGTTTTGTCAGCATGAGAATTCCGCAGAAGTCTTGCAAGGTCACTCTCGGCGGCCATTTTGAATCTGTGCGTTTACGGGAGGCAGCAAGACAGTCTGCAGCCGCTCTGGGCAGGAAAGAAGGGGCTCTTCCCTGCCCCGAAGGTCACTAGACCACCAGGGCAGTACAATAAGGCAAGGGGAGGGGTGGAGAGGATAGGACACCCTTAGGGGGTATGATGGGGGTGGGGTGGGGGTGTGAAAGGGGTGGGTGGTATGTGACAGGGGGCGGGGTGTGGTGGTGGGCAGGGCAGGAGTGTGGCAGGGCGGGGCATATGTCTTCTGTTTGGGGGGAGCAAATATGGTAACCCTAATTCAGAGTCTCTATGGCCTCAAGACTTAGAAGAAAAATTGGACCATATTCAGTGGTGTGCTGGTAAATTTTTAATAATGGGCTCTCTCCCCGGATATAACCATCCCTGCAATTTGGGGGAGCCAGGGGTGGACTGGGGGGCAACACATTACTCTCTCTCTCCACCTCCCACCCCCCTGGTGCAGGTGCTAGGCATTTTTTTGCTGGCAGGGATGCTGAGCCCTACCAGACAAATAAATGAACTTCTGCCACTTCCCGCTACTTGTTTCTGGCTCTGAGCAGCATGCCAGGACTTCTCACGCATGCTCTCTCAGAGCATGCACAAGAACTCCTGGCATGCTCCTCAGAGTCTCGGAAACAAGCAGTGGGGCTTGGCGGTAGTCTGTTTATTTGGCTGGTGGGGCTCGGCATCCCCGCCAGAAAAGTAAAAGGGAGTTCAGGAGGGGTCTGAGTCCAAATTTTGGGAGCCAGTTGTTAAAGTAGCCTCCAGGGGGCCTACATTAATAACCAGCTCCCGAAATTCTTAAAAATTTAACAAATGGCTCTCATAAGCCAGTGCAAACCAACTCCAGCACACCACTGATCATATCCATATCTACATACACACAGATTAAAGCCTATTCAGGCATTGCTTGTTCCTTTTTTACTGAAATGTATATCTCACAACTTAGATGGCCAATATTTCCCACTGTAGCAAAGTGGAATTGGCTTGCTTTTGTTCTCAGGGGCTCATTGAGCTAAAATTTCATCACCTATTTCTACTCAACAGTCCCTGATAGGCTGAAAAAGCCACTGTGACAGGGTGGACCAGGTGGTCTGTGTCAGCCAGAGACTTGTGAGAGCCCTGATGGGAGAGAAGTAGCAGGTTTCTCTTGCATGCCTGGATTTCTATTGCTTTTGGGTTTATTTCCCTTTCTGCTAGAAAATAAACAGCTGACACTACTGATCCTAGTTCCTACCCCTGTTCCAAGGATATACCTAACTACAGCTGCCCACAGTGGACAGTGCTGTGGTGACCTGGAGGAAGAACTCCTGTCACATCAAGATATAAGATCAGCGGTCATGAAGAGAGTCCCTGAGTATCCCACCTCTGTTTGGACCGGCGAAGGCAATGTAATCTGTTTCAGAGCCTGGACACGGTTTATGGGGAAGGACAAAGCATAGGGAAACGGGAAATACGACAGAGAATTTCCTTCCTCCTCCTTGCTACCCATGGATCCTTTGAAGCGGATAATTCCTTCCTTAGGAAACTTGGGTAGCAGCTGGAAGTCTTGACGACAAAGAGGGTCTCCTTCAGGGACTTGTTCAAGTGACTCTCCTCTATGTCCCCTCTTAATGTCTAAAAATGAACAGGGTACAATCTTCCCAGGGGTTCTTAATGTTTTTTGGTTCACGCACCTCTTTAACAGATCAATGAAACCCACACACATCCCCTTCCTAAACCACAAGTCCACTGCTTATGCTGTTGTTAGCCACTAACAGTGCTAACTGCCAACATATTAATACAATTACAGCAGTACAAACTTATATTACCAATAAGTGTCCTAATAACTGCCTCACTCCGTCTACAAAGCTTCAATAAATTGCTTCTGATTTGAAGACCCTTCTCCACACCCCGTTTGACCTTTTCCCACACCCCTTGAGGGTATGGGCACCACTGGTTACCCCCCCCCCCCCCCCACACACACACACACACTAGCTCTTTATTGGAGACAGTAGGATTGTGAGACTTTGTGTGTGTGTATGTTTGTATGTATGTGTCTTTTTTGGAAGAAGGCTCTCTGTGTATGTGTGTGTCTCTGAATGTAGAAAGCTGCCCAATATAGTAACTCTTGTACAGATTATACTGTGACAGTAAACCTGTAACCACTGTAATGTCACATCCAACATCTCTAGTGGAGGATAATGCTGTAGTACTGTGGAAGTTTCTGGGAGACATACGCACCCCTGAACTGAAAAGGGTGAATCCCTGAGACACTAACAGGCTTATTTTCGAAAGAGAAGGGCGCCCATATTTTGACACAAATCGGGAGATGGCCATCCTTCTTCCAGGGTCACCCAACTTGGCATAACCGAAAGCCGATTTTGGGCGTCCTCAACTGCTTTCCGTCACGGGGACGAACAAAGTTCACGGGGGCGTGTCGGAAGTGCAGCGAAGGTGGGACTGGGGCGTGCCTAACACATGGGCATCCTCGACCCATAATGGAAAAAAGAAGGGCGTCCCTCACGAGCACTTGGGCAACTTTACCTTTTTTTGTTACAACCAAGCCTCAAAAAGGTGCCCGAACTGACCAGATGACCACCGGAGGGAATAAGGGATGACCTCCCCTTACTCCCCCAGTGGTCACTAACCCCCTCCCACCCTAAAAAAACAAATTTAAATATTTTTCCAGCCTCTATGCCAGCCTCAAATATCATACCCAGCTCCTTGACAGCAGTATGCAGGTCCCTGAAGCAGTTTTAGTGGGTACTGCAGTGAACTTCAGGCAGGCGGACCCAGGCCCATCCCCCCCTACCTGTTACACTTGTGGTGGTAAATGTGAGCCCTTCAAAACCCACCAGAAACCCATTGTACCCACATCTCGGTGCCCCCCTTCACCCATAAGGGCTATGGTAGTGGTGTACAGTTGTGGGGAGTGAGTTTTGGGGGGAGGGGTTGGGGGGCTCAGCCCACAAAGAAAGGGAGCTATGCACCTGGAAGCAATTACTGAAGTCCACTGCAGTGCCCCCTAGGATGCCCGGTTGGTGTCTTGGCATGTCAGTGGGCCCAGTGCACTACGACTGCTGGCTCCTCCCACAACCAAATGGCTTGGATTTGGTCGTTTCTGAGATGGGCATCCTCGGCTTCCATTATCGCTGAAAATTGGACTAAGGATGACCATCTCTAAGGTCGACCTAAATTTCAAGATTTGGGCGTCCCCGACCATATTATTGAAACGAAAGATGGACGCCCATCTTGTTTCGATAATAAGGGTTTCCCCGCCCCTTCACCGGTACGTCCTGCGAGGACGTCCTCAGGAAAACTTGGGTGCCCCTTTCAATTATGCCCCTCACATTATTTCTGCATATATCATGAAGGCTACCCCGCTCACCCTCACTAATAAAAGCAGAGTTGATGATGAGGGCTCTTCATTCCCAGCAGAGGCAGGAAAAATGTACAACTATTCACTTCATTTACAGTCATTCTGTTCCACCCTAAAAAGAAGAACATCTATCTGTTCTGAAGCAGGACCTATCACTAAAAGAACTGCCCACTGCATTAGTACTACTAATGTGTGTATGTGCCTCCTGATAGGGAGGGTGGGTCCAGACTTTTCAAATCATGACCCATGTCAGAGTTCCCATTAAACAACTAATCTTTATAGTCCAAATCAAATGCCATGTTCACAGCCTTATATATATATATAATGTTGCTTTCACAAACTACTGTCCAGCAGTTCAGCTTGCACTTTGTAATTTCACCCCTGAGACTTCTCATCCTGAGACCCATCCAAATTTTTTTTTAGAGTCCAGACCTCCAGTTTGAGAACCCATTATTGCCTAAGTAAACAGCTTGGATCAAAGAAACTAAAGGTGAAGGTTGTCGCTCTGAAGTACGAATTTTGACAAGGAAAAAAAAAAACCACATAGTGTCTACACAGTTCTTCAATCACCACTCCTCCCCCCCACCATCCGAAATGGACTACAAGCTAAGGATATGGGAAGCATAGCAGACAGCTTTTCAATATAATAGGGATGTTGATGGACTGAACAGAAATTAAGAAGTTTGCTCCGTATGGGGGAGGGGCTCAAGTATCCACAGTGCACTCTGGCACTTCTGCATGGATGCAACACTCTGAGCCCTGGACGGCAGTTCAGTTTGCTAAGGGACATCCCGCCGGGGGGGGGGGGGGGGTCACCAACCTGAAACCGTTGAAGTCTGATCTGTGCTTCCACATTTAAGGAACTGCACGAGCAGCAGGACTCAATCGACCAACCGAGGTCACACAGCTATTTTTACAGCGTAAGAGACAGCACGGAGCCAGGGAGGGAGAACAGAGACCGCAAGCAAGTCCTCCTGTCGTCGCGTTTACTACCTGATTAGAGATCTAGGAAGAAAGTGCATGCAGCAACAGCAGCAGCAGCAGCTCGGCGGAACAGGGGACTCACCAGCTGAAGGGATAGGGTCGGAGCTGCCGGTGCAGAGCCACGGAGAAGCCAAAGAGGCTGCCCTTGTCGCCGTCCCTCAGCAGGGTGTCCGTAACATCCAGGTTAAAGGCCGAGCTCCGGGGCAGCAGCAGCAGCAGGAGCAGAAAGTGCTGGAGCCATAGCCCGGCCATACTGGCGATCGCCCACCACAGCCACTTGCCAGGCTCCGTCCCCTCGCAGTGCCTGAGCTGCCAAGGACAGGCAGGCTGCATTCAAAGGGCTCCCACGCCCCCTTCCCGCGCATGATCTGCAGAGGGAGGGGGCGGGCAGGTGTACAGCAGCCGGGTCACACACCCTCACCCACCTCGGCCGACCCTTTCCCCGCAGATAGCCCAATAGAAGATTTGAGACCTCCACCCCACACACACACACATCGAATCCCCTCTATCCTAAAACGCTCCGGGCTATTTCGGTGCTTTTGTCCCATCTAGGACAGAAAATAACTACTAAATATATCATTAATACCTGGACTAACGGTAGCGTCTTTAAAGGGAAACCCGTGCGCAGACTACAGTATTTATTGTTTTGCAGCATCTCTATGGTTCGGTATGAAATACATAATTCATTACACATTTCTCGGGACTTCTTTTGCCGTCTACTGTCCGATCTGGCAGATAGGGAAGGGCTGGAGGATCGAGCATCCTCCTCTGGACAGCAGGGCAAACCCAGTGCTGTCCTGTGCCCTCTGCAGGCTGGCAAGGAGAGGAAGAAGAAACAAATGGGTGGGGACAAGGGGGGAGGATTAGGGACCAGAATAGCCACGTTTTTGCCTACATAAATTAACAAACATGTAAACAAACAACCCCGGTCGGAGAATATTTTTGTTTTACTGATGTTACAAAAAGTTGGGGTTTTTTTAAATTGTATAATGGCACCCTCGCCTCAACTTTCAACTACTGCAAACTGGTATTAGCGGAAAATCAACCTGGAAGCTTCTTAACTTTAAACAATTTTTATTGAACAAATCAAGAAAAAAAAATACATGACGACAATCATAGACATGTTCAATTCTTTCCAACAATTTCAAACCCGTTTAATCTGCCCCCCCCCCCCCCAATCCAAAATAACACTTAGAATCCGAAGGATTTAGACTACCTGGAACCTTCTTAAACTTTGCTTCCATAATTCCCCCCCCCCCCCCCCCCCCCCCCCCCCCACACACACACACACACACACACACACACACACATACACACACACACTGCAGTTTAAGAGGACGGTGGAACCCCCACCCACCGTGCTGGTGGCCCCACCCCTTACATTTTTTTCCTTTTTAGAATATTATTACTGGATAAATCTATGATACAATTAAATATGTGTAAGCATCCATCAGTTGTATAGTGAAAATCAATAATATGCAGACAGCTTAAGAACAAGGAGAGAGATGCTGCCTGAAGAACCCCACACTCTTCAATATATTAGAATTAAATACTTAGGGTCCGAGTCCCAAAAACTTATTGCTGATGTTAAGGTCAGTTAGCACTGGAATAGCTGTATATTAATCTGCGCAGAATGCCCAGAGGGCTTTAGCACAGGAAATGTTAAATGCGGAAATGTTAAAGGAAATCAGGGACGCAAACAAACTGGGCAACACAATAATAATGGGGGATTTCAATTACCCGCATATAGACTGGGGTAATGTAACATCTGTACACGCAAGGGACATAAGATTTCTTGATGAAATCAAGGACAGCTTCATGGAACAGCTAGTTCAGGAGCCGACAAGAGAAGGAAAAATACTAGACTTAGTCCTTAGTGGTGCTCATGATCTAGTGCAGGGGGTAACGATACGAGGGCCGCTTGATAACAGTGATCATAATATGATCGGTTTTGATATTGGCATTGAAGGAAGTGAAACTAGGAAATCAAGTACGCTAGCGTTTAACTATAGAAAAGGTGATTACGACAAAATGAGAAAATTGGTGAAAAAAAGACTGAAAGGAGCAGCTCGCAGAGTAAAAAACTTGCATCAGGCGTGGATGCTGTTTAAAAACACCATCCTGGAGGTTCAGGACAAATATATTCCACGTATTAGAAAAAAGGGAAAAAAGACTAAACGTCAGCCGGCGTGGCTAAACAGTAAGATAAAGGAAATCATTAGAGCCAAAAAACAATCCTTCAGAAAGTGGAGAAGAGAACCAACTGAAAGTAACAGGATAGATCATAAGGAATGCCAAGCCAAATGCAAAGCGGAGATAAGGAGGGCAAAAAAGGACTTTGAGAAGAAATTAGCGTTGGAAGCAAAAATACATAGTAAAAACTTTTTTAGATACATTAAAAGCAGGAAACCGGCCAAAGAGTCGGTTGGGCCGCTGGACGAAAATGGTGTTAAAGGGGCGATCAAGGAGGACAAAGCCGTAGCGGAGAAATTAAATGAATTCTTTGCTTCGGTCTTCACCGAGGAGGATTTGGGGGGGACACCGGTGCCGGAAAGAATATTTGAAGCGGGGGAGTCGGAGAAACTAAACAAATTCTCTGTAACCTTGGAGGATGTAATGGGTCAGTTCAGCAAGCTGAAGAGTAGTAAATCACCGGGACCTGATGGTATTCATCCCAGAGTATTAATAGAACTAAAAAATGAACTTGCGGAGCTACTGTTAGAAATATGCAATCTGTCCCTAAAATCGAGTGTAATACCGGAAGACTGGAGGGTAGCCAATGTTACTCCGATTTTTAAGAAAGGTTCCAGAGGAGATCCGGGAAATTATAGACCGGTGAGTCTGACGTCGGTGCCGGGCAAGATGGTGGAGGCTATTATTAAGAATAAAATTGCAGAGCATATACAAAAACATGGACTGATGAGACAAAGTCAGCACGGATTTAGTGAAGGGAAGTCTTGCCTCACCAATCTAATGCATTTTTTTGAGGGGGTAAGCAAACATGTGGACAATGGGGAGCCGGTTGATATTGTATATCTGGATTTTCAGAAGGCGTTTGACAAAGTGCCGCACGAAAGACTCCTGAAGAAATTGCAGAGTCATGGAATCGGAGGTAGGGTATTATTATGGATTAAGAACTGGTTGAAAGATAGGAAGCAGAGAGTAGGATTGCGTGGCCAGTATTCTCAGTGGAGGAGGGTAGTTAGTGGGGTCCCGCAGGGGTCTGTGCTGGGTCCGTTGCTTTTTAATGTATTTATAAATGACCTAGAGATGGGAATAACTAGTGAGGTAATTAAATTCGCCGATGACACAAAATTATTCAGGGTCGTCAAGTCGCAGGAGGAATGTGAACGATTACAGGAGGACCTTGCGAGACTGGGAGAATGGGCGTGCAAGTGGCAGATGAAGTTCAATGTTGACAAGTGCAAAGTGATGCATGTGGGTAAGAGGAACCCGAATTATAGCTACGTCTTGCAAGGTTCCGCGTTAGGAGTTACGGATCAAGAAAGGGATCTGGGTGTCGTCGTCGATGATACGCTGAAACCTTCTGCTCAGTGTGCTGCTGCAGCTAGGAAAGCGAATAGAATGTTGGGTGTTATTAAGAAGGGTATGGAGTCCAGGTGTGCGGATGTTATAATGCCGTTGTATCGCTCCATGGTGCGACCGCACCTGGAGTATTGTGTTCAGTACTGGTCTCCGTATCTCAAAAAAGATATAGTAGAATTGGAAAAGGTACAGCGAAGGGCGACGAAAATGATAGTGGGGATGGGACGACTTTCCTATGAAGAGAGGCTGAGAAGGCTAGGGCTTTTCAGCTTGGAGAAGAGACGGCTGAGGGGAGATATGATAGAAGTGTATAAAATAATGAGTGGAATGGATCGGGTGGATGTGAAGCGACTGTTCACGCTATCCAAAAATACTAGGACTAGAGGGCATGAGTTGAAGCTACAGTGTGGTAAATTTAAAACGAATCGGAGAAAATTTTTCTTCACCCAACGTGTAATTAGACTCTGGAATTCATTGCCGGAGAACGTGGTACGGGCGGTTAGCTTGACGGAGTTTAAAAAGGGGTTAGATAGATTCCTAAAGGACAAGTCCATAGACCGCTATTAAATGGACTGGAAAAATTCCTCATTTTTAGGTATAACTTGTCTGGAATGTTTTTACGTTTGGGGAGCGTGCCAGGTGCCCTTGACCTGGATTGGCCACTGTCGGTGACAGGATGCTGGGCTAGATGGACCTTTGGTCTTTCCCAGTATGGCACTACTTATGTACTTATGTACTTATGAAACATGCGTGCCAGAGGTGGCCGCAAATTGTATTTAAATGTAGTCAAACAGCTTGGAGAAAAGGCGGCTGAGGGTAGATAAGATAGAGATCTATAAGATAATTAGTGGAATGGAACGGGTTGATGTGGAGCGTCTGTTTACGCTTTCCAAAAATACTAGGACAAGGGGGCATGCGATGAAGCTGCAGTGTAGTAAATTTAAAACAAATTGGAGGAAGGTTTTCTTCACTCAACACGTGGTTAGACTCTGGAATTCGTTGCCGGAAAAGGTGGTTGGGACGGTTGGCTTAGCGGAGTTTTTAAAAAGGTTAGACGGCTTCCTGGAGGAAAAGGACATAGAATGTTATTGAATGGACGTAGGAATGATCCACTATTTCTGGGATGGGCGGAATGAAATGTTTGTTCTTTTGGCCGCTGTCGGAGACAGGGTGCTGGGCTCGATGGACCCTTGCTGTCCCAGCATGGCGATGCCTATGTCTTATGTTAATTATGTCATTTGCAATGCCCTCCCGATGCTCAGAGAACAGCGCACAAACCCCGCTCTTACTGCTGGAAACCCACTACCAGCTCAGAGCTGGTGTTGGGGAGTTTGAAGAGAGGATTTCCAGTTTACAATCTACCAGTTTTGATTTGTGTTAAAAGTGGAAGAAATCCCATGCGCCAGTACTGTAAGCGCCAGTACTGAGAAAGAAACGTGCACGAGTCCGAGCAAACCCAAAAGTGAAAGGACACATTGGCGCCTGTTTTCTGCACTTAAATATAAGCCTTCCAAGTAAAAAAACAAAAATTTGAAAAGCTTATATTTAAAGGTGCAGAAGGGCAGCGCTGATATATCCTTCACTTTCAGGTTTATTTGGAACATGTACAACAACTGAGCATACCGCAAAGCTCTGTGCCCTCCCCCTTGCTTTCGCTTTTACAGTGTGCATATAATTTGAATATCATTTCCTTTGTGCTTTGGTCATCTAGTTTTCTGCGCTGTTCCAGCAATATGGTGTGTATACTGTTGGCTTTAGCGTGGGTGTTCTGAGCATCAGCCCCTAGAAATCAAAAGCCTGCTATAAGCAGATGATCTAATTTTGACCCCTTCCTGGAAGGCCTACAAGAGAACCTGACCCTGCAGATCATGCACCCTACAGGTAACCCTGGAAAAGACAAAGTTTTTCTCAAAAAGAGTCAAATATCTCCAGGAAAATGTCACATTCTTCCTAAATAAAGGTTGCTTATGTTTTCATTATACACACTCCTTGGCCTGAAATATTGGGAGTTTTACATTGGCTATAGAGACACTACAAAAAAAGCTTGAAGAGCCCTCCTTTATACAACAAATAAGACTAGGCAAATCCCCCTCCCCCCCCCCCATAAAATTGCTATTGCAAGTATTTGACAGCATCATTCAAGCAATCCTCTAACACTGGATAGGTCTAGGGTTTAACTATCTCTAATCCAGAACTACACAGATTAGGATGAAACCCCTAACAGAAATCTTACACCTCCAGTTTTGCAAACATTCACAATAATGTTAAAAGTGAATGCCCCCTTTTAGACACCCTGATTCTGGTGCTGACAGACTATTGTATAATAACATCTGGATGCCCACTTTCCTTTCTAGCCTACTGGCATAACCTGGTATCCCAGTCCGGGGCCGGCATTAGGGGATTGCAAACAGAGCAATAGCCCTGGGCCTCTGTACCATAACGGCCCCAAAGCCTGCCTCAAGCTGAAGGAGGCATAGGGAGAAGGCCAGCTTTCAAGCCCCCTGCCTGGTTTCTGCCCTGGGCCTCTGAATGTCTACCCCAGTCATGGAACTAGTACTCTGGTTTGAGTGAATTTCTTCAAAAGAGCAGTAAATAAATCCTAATAAATAGATAAATAGTGTAACTGCAAGCAGCTAAAGTGGCGAGGACCTGCACTACAGTGCCTAATGTCTTATAATGTCTTCTGCTGTACTACTATCTTGTATTACTAATGTATGTTAACATGTCCTGTAATACCACTATCTTATATTCTATGACCATGTAAACCAAAATCCTTCTGTAAAATCAAATGTATATCCTCTTCTTATCTCCAGTATCCATGATGTATTGTAAGCCACATTGAGCCTGCAAAGAGGTGGGAAAACGTGGGATACAAATGCAATAAATAAATAAATAAATGTGTAAGAGGCAGCCCTGCCCATGTGCATGGCCCTCCCCTCACATTTGCACACCCTGCCACTTGCGCTTGCTTTCCTTTACAGAACAGTGCTTAGTGTCAAAGTTATCAATGGGGGCTTCCATTAAGATGGGTTATGTTATCACTAACTCCTGCTATTTTAGGATAAGTCCCATTTTATGCAATATGTTTTATTTATTTATTTATTTTTATTTATTTGCTGCACTTGTATCCCACATTTTCCCACCCATTTGCAGGCTCAATGTGGCTTACAAAATGTTACAACGACATTCACATTAATAGAATAAGAATTTCAGAATATAGATGCAGATAAGGTGCATAAGAATATCATAGCAATCATTTTAACGGAATAATAATTTCAGAATTATTACAAATAAAGGTGTGTAGGTATATCATGAAGGATTGGAAGTGGATACATAGATAAAACATAATATAATGATATCAGGACAAGATATAATATTCAGTAATGAGGCGTGAGCTGGTTGCTAATAACTAGGGATAACTTAGCACTGCTCCCTCCTTCTACAACAAGTTATGGGGGGGGGGGGACTGTGAGACCCCAGGGTGAGCAGGGGTGGGTTTGTTAGCCCACTTGGACCACCAGGAATTTTGTTTTGGGCATGGGGGGTAGGGGGGCTGGAGATCCACCAGACCCCCTGCCCTTGTGTTGGGGGGGTCAGGGGGCTGGAAGTCCACCGGACCTCCATCCCCCATGTCACTGTCTGGGGGGGGTATTATAGCGGGAGCCCAGGACATGGTGACAGCCCAGGCTGCATGATCAGATGGGAGGGGGTGTGGGGGTGGGAACAGAGCCTTAACCCTATCGCCAGCTCTGAGCACTATTCCGCCCCTGTGATCCCTATGAACTCTGTGGTGTTCCTGCGCTCTCATGCCAGACGCCCTTTGATCATGGGTGCTGTATAAATGAGGGTGCTGGTCCTGCACTAGTGGCCTCTAGGTGATGTAGTTGGAAAGGAGCAACTTCCTAAATGTTTCAGTGTATGAAAGTGTACGCTACAGAAGCTGAAACTGTTTGTCCCACAGAAAAGTACTTGGACATTTTTTGATGAGCTTATTTCTCTGGAACCTGTGATTCGATCTGACCTCTTTTGTTTTTGAACTTGATATGGGTTTTTTTCACAGTTCCCTGCCCCCTTCCAAGCCAGATTTAGTCCGATTACATTAATTTTGGGGGATTTATTTTGACCTTAGACAGAAAGACATTCTCAACCACTTATGCTTAATTTCTTTCCAAATGAAACACCTGAATCACTAAGAACCAGCCCAGCAAAGCAGGGCCACCAAGAGACAAAGCTTTTCTTCCCTCAACATTTTTTTTTTTTCAGATCCTGACTTAGGATGACAGGTCATGCTGATACTATAGAACTTAATATTTTGAGCCCAAAAATAAAAGTTTGCAAATTAAATTAAGAAGAGTTCAATTCAGTCTTCAAGGAACACTGTTGATGACTAACTTTTTTTCCTTAAAACTAACCACTGCACAGAATATTCCACTCTGAAATCTGAAGAAGAAATGAGCCTTGATGGTCAATGAAGTAATGCCCTAAATACTGGAATGCTCTCCCGCAGCACCTCAAAATGCAGGTGGACCACATCTTCTTCAACAAGCTGCTGAAGACCTACTTATTTGCTAAAACTTACTCCCTCAACTATTCTGCTGATGCGTGGGATAAGCATAAAGGAATCCTGTGCCGAAGGAATGGATCCTCAAGAGCTTAGTCAAGATTGGGAGGCGGGACTGGTGGTTGGGAGGCGGGGATAGTGCTGGGCAGACTTGTACGGTCTGTGCCAGAGCCGGTGGTTGGGAGGCGGGGCTGGTGGTTGGGAGGCGAGGATAGTGCTGGGCAGACTTATACGGTCTGTGCCCTGAAGAGCACAGGTACAAATCAAAGTAGGGTATACACAAAAAGTAGCAAATATGAGTTATCTTGTTGGGCAGACTGGGTGGACCGTGCAGGTCTTTTTCTGCCGTCATCTACTATGTTACTATGATTGATATGCCCTTCATGATCCCCTCCCTACTTAGTTTCCCATTGTTAGCTGCTGCTCCCTCTGTCTTCTCTTTGTCCTCCCTGCACTATTTTGTTATGTTGTAAACTTTCCTAATTTTTTTTTTATTTAATTTAAATTACTGTAAGCCACATTGTGCCTGCACGAGTGGGAAATTGTGGGTTATAAATGAACCATAAATAAAATAAATAAATACAAACTACCTCAACATACTAAAAGATGGATTCAATACAATGGCCTCATTTCCATAAAAGTTAAAGGCAAATTGAACAAAAAAAAAAAAGGCAAATCATATAAACATCCTCTGCTCTCATAAGAAACTGCATGAGCTACCTGGATTTCAATATGATTGTTTAATTTGTCCTTGAGAAGGACTTCTAATTCTGCAATAAAACTTTTAATTAAGTCTCACTTTCTTAAGAACCATTCAGAAACAATATATTGTCAACTATCCAGATGCTATGTCACTTGTTGCCCTCAAAAATGTTGTAGAATTGTTTTCTTTATTGTGTTGGTATGCTTTCTTTAGTTGTTGGCCATGTCCCCCTTGGAGTCCAGCCTGAAGAATCTTGCCCCACCCCCATGGATCTGCGGTAGAGGAGGGATGCATGGTAGGGAAAGCATGCAGAACATGTCTCATTAAATAATTTCCTACCTCTCTGCTTGTTGTGTGTCTGTTTCTGAGTCTCTATGTGTGTGTGTATGTGTGTGTGGGCTCTGTGACTGGAGTGGTAGAAGCAGAAAATGAACAAAAAGGTGGAAGGGTGCTAAAACCAATAAGGTTTGATTGCGAACAGGAGACAGCATGATGTAAAAAAATTTAAGCCACTTAGGTTAGTCTATGTTTCCTCTTCTCTGAGCAGCCGTCATTCTGCATGCTCTCAAAACAAAGTAAACAAATGAGCTGCTGCATCCACATTGTTGTTGATTTTTTTTTTTATTGTTGGCATTTTTATTTAATCTCACTTATATTTAAAAAAAATGCCAGCTTGTGTAGCATACTGATGTACACAGAGGAAGTATTGTGTGTGTGTGTTAGGAGGGGGGGTCAACCTTGTGTGTGTGTAATAAATCCCAATAGATAAATACATAGGTAGAGCAGTAATTTCTTATAAATCGTATCGGTGTGTCATTTGGAGAGGCTGGTTATAGGGACACCCTAGCATGGGTTATATTCGTGCAGAGATTTTTAAAGGCTCACTAAAAATACATCCTATGAGAATCAGGTACTCAGTGTTCAGAGTTTCTATTTATATATGGCCGTTATATCCCACATTGAACATGAATTTGTTGAAACCTGTGAGCATTTAAAATCTTTTTGTTTCCTGTGCCTAGATCAAAAGAGAACGATGGCTTGTGGGAACTTGCTTCATTTTCTGGAATGCAGTGGTATATTGTAAAAATGCACTTAATATTGTGTATTACTACTATTTAAAAGAAAGATATTAAATATGAGGGCAGAGCTACCTTCATGCAGAAGTCCAGTCTAAATTTGCCAACATTTTCCAGTTATGTTTAAACAAATGAGAGAGCTGCACAAAAGAAAATATTTAGTTTTATTATTTTGACTTATGGAAACCACTTGTCCCTGAAAAATGCTCAAAACAGAATAATCCATTTGTACAAAAAGAGATGAAGTGAAGATGTGATTCCATATGTCCCATTGAAAGGCAAGTTTAATTATACTTCCAATCTTTATAACACCAGGCTTCCTAAGGCAGATTACAACAGTTAAGATGAACCCATCAGTACTGTAAACAGGATATCCTTACAGAATTTTGGCCATGTATTACTGTATTGTATAGAACAGTGTAGAAAAATTAGAACAAAATGCAGCCTTTATTAGTACTGTTTCCACCAGCTACAATAATTTTTGAAGCTGTTTTAGTAACATTCAGTTTTGATTTCATGATACGTATGCCTACACATGTCTTCAAATAAATTAAAAAGCTGTCAAATAAGTAAAAAAAAAAAAACCAAATCTTTTGTTCTCCACCTTTTAAGGCACTGCCTATCCAACTGGAACAACTTTTGACTTTTTACAGATGGACCATGCATAGACAGTCCATTATTTCTAATAATCTTTTACTATTGCTTTCAATACCATTTGTTATTGTTTTGGGTGTATTTGTGGCCACGCCCACTGGCTTCAACCCATATAATGGGCTACGTAGCCTCGTATGGTCTCCTCAATCTAATCTCCTTCGCTGAAACATCCATGCAGTGATGTCTGCCAGGATTAGGAATATGCCATTTTAGCACAGTGACAGATGGAAGCTGTCACCACCAGGTAATTAAAAATGTTGGGGGGGGGGGGGGGGGAAATGCCATTACATAGAGGGTACCTGGGCTGATGGTGGGTATAATTCATTTGTTAAAACAGCCTCCTAGGACTAGGAACACAAATGTAAGGTAGCCAGGGAAATGTAATGAAAGTCTAATCAGATCAAAAATAAGGGTGGTCTGGGAATGTTTATAAAAGCTGGTAGGAAATGAATGCGGCTGTTCCATGTCTCAGACGCCCAGGACAACACAGATGGACAAAGGGCAAATGTAGTTAATAATAACAATGAACGCAAAATACTTTTTGGTGGTGAGTGTGTCAAAGAGATTCCATACTGCTTAATATGTGCTGGAAAGCTGTAGCCTATGCATTCCGTTAGGATGTTTTACATGTACCAACTAAGGGGTCCTTTTACTGAGGCATGCTAATGATTAGTGCATTAGCGCATGCAAAATGCCATGCAACCCATAGGAATATAAAGGGTCGCATGACATTTAGCGCCTCCTAAATTATATATATATGTTATGTTTATTTACAATATTTGATAAATCAACATATATTTGGACTAGCCGAGTCTCAGCAATATACAACAAACAAAAATTAAAACCACAAAAAGCAACAGAAAGGAACTCCAATAAAACAGGAAAGCATATCAGTCATACAAAAGAAGAAAAGAAATCTAAAACATAATTAAAAAATAACATCTAAAAATGTGAAATCCATTAGTGGCCTCAGTGTTACATTTTTTGTTGTGGGGGGGGGGGTAAGGAGAGTGAGAGCGGGTTCAATGGTAGGGTCAAGAAGTGCAATGTGCCTAGGGTATGTTATTTTCCACAGCTAGAGCAACACCAGCTGCTGCACCAGAGCTGACATCAGATATGCAATAAAGTGTAGTCATGCCTTGTTAGTGAGGAAAGAGAGGGGTATAGTGTCCACTAGACTTTAGACTGACAGTAGCATCTGCCTGACAACAGGACTGACCTCATAACTAGTTCTGCATGCAGCAAATACAAGCCTGGGATGAGTACTAATGTACTGAAGGCTCATAAAGAGAGTGGAGGAGTAGCCTAGTAGTTAAAGCGCCAGTCTTACAATCCAGAGGTGGCCAATTCAAATTCCACTGCTGATCTTGGGCAAGTCACTTAAACCTCCATTGCCTCAGGTACAAACTTAGATTCTGAGCCCTCCTGGGACAGAGAAATATCCAGAATACCTGAATGTAACTCACCTTGAGCTACTACTAAAAAAGGTGTGAGCAAAATCTAAATTAATAATAATACATAACATAGTAAATGATGGCAGATAAAGACCCAAATGGTCTGAAAAAGGTGTGAGCAAAATCCAAATAAATTATTTGAGATTCTAGATGGAATGTTGCCACTATTGGAGATTCTACATGGAATGTTGCTATTCCACTTCTGTTTCTGTGAGTCTGACGTCCTGCACATACATGTAGAACATCAGACTCACAGAAACAGAAGCCTGTGCAGCCACATTGCTGATCTGCAAGGGCAGGCTTCTACATGGAATGTTGCTAGTGGAGGAGTAGCCTAGTGGTTAGTGCAGTGGAACATTGAACGTTGCTACTATTTGAGATTCCGTTGCTACTATTTGAGATTCTACATGGAATGTTGGTATTATTGCTCATTCTACATGGAATGCTGCTGAGTGGAGGAGTGGCCTAGTGGTTAGAGCACCAGTCTTACAATCCAGAGGTGGCCAGTTCAAATCTCACTGCTGCTCCTTATAACCTTGGGCAAGTCACTTAACCTTCCATTGCCTCAGGTACAAACCTAGATTGTGAGCCCTCCTGGGACAGAGAAATATCCAGTGTACCTGAATATAACTCACCTTGAGCTACTACTAAAAAAGGTGTGAGCAAAATCTAAATTAATAATAATACATAACATAGTAAATGATGGCAGATAAAGACCTAAATGGTCCATCCAGTCTGCCCAACAAGATAAACTCATTTTACATGGTATGTGAAACTTTAAATGTGTCAGGACAGAAATGTTACGAGTCAGTAACCGGAGCTGATCGCAAGACCCCCAAATCAGAGGATCCCATACTGCTAAGGTGCCCTTTTACAAGAATGGCGGTAAGCCCAAAGCGGGCTTACTGCTTGCTCTTTCGGGACTACCGCCGGTTAGCGTGGGAGCCCTTACTGTCACTTCCATGGGTGGCAGTAAGGGTTCCCTGTCGCAAGGCCATGTGTGCTGGGGGCTTTTTTACTCACTATGGTAAAAAGGGCCCTGGCGCACAGGAAAAACGGTCCCCGCTGCCAGCACAGGGCCCTTTTTCCCACAGCTCGATAAAAGGGCCCCTAAATTAGCAAGTCCCATCCTGCCCTGCTGGTAATTCTTTAAACACTTTTGGGCTAATTTTTGAAAGAGAAGGATGCCCATCTTTCAACATAAATCGGAAGATGGACGTCCTTCTCACAGAAACGTCCAAATCGGTATAATCAAAAGCCGATTTTGGACGTCCCCAACTGCACTCCGTCACAGGGAAGGCCAAAGTTCAAGGGGGCATGTCAGAGGCGAAGCAAAGACGGGACTTGGGCATGCCTAATACCTGGATAGCCTTGACTCATAATCGAAAAAAAAGGACGGCCCTGATGAGCACTTGGACGTTTTCACCCGGACCTGTTTTTCTTACGACTAAGGCACAAAAAGGTGCCCGAAATGACCAGATGACCACCGGAGAGAATCAGGGATGACCTCCTGTTACTCCCCCAGTGGTCACTAACCCCCTCCCACCCTCAAAAATCATCTGTAAAAATATTTTGTGACAGGTAGTGGTGTACAGTTGGGGGTAGTGGGTTTTTTTGGGGGGGACGTTGGAGGGCTCAGCACACAAGGTAAGGGAGTTATGTTCCTGGGAGCAATTTATGCAGTGCCCCTTAGGGTGTCCGGCTGGTGTCCTGGCATGTCAGGGGGACCAATGCACTACAAATGCTGGCTCCTCCCACGACCAAATGGCTTGCATTTGATCGTTTCTGAGATGGACATTCTTGGTTTCGAAAATCGCTGAAAATCAGAAACATCCATGTCTAGGGACGTCAAAATTTAAGGATTTGGTCGTCCCTGATGGTATTTTCGAAATGAAAGATGGACATCCATCTTGTTTCAAAAATATGGGTTTCCCCGCACCTGGATTAGGACGTTTTGCAAGGACATCCAAATCGAAACTTGGACGTCCCTTTCGAAAATGCTCCTCTTTGTCACTCTCTATCTGGAGACAGCCCTAGTAAGCTTGCGGTGTCAGAGCAAGTCAGCTACACTACAGGGACTGGACTATTTTAAACAGTTTTCACAACTCTCCTCTCCGGGGAATGTTACAAAAATACAAGGATATTCTCAGCTAGTTTTTTTTCCTACCAGAGACAAAGAATTAAATCCTACCACTGGGAATTGATATTTCCTTTTAATAAGACATACCTTCAAGTCTCCGCCATCTCCACTCAGCCAGCATCATTCCTAATAGTGATTCTGCTGGGAGAGGTTGGGACTGCAGGAACTGTGAGACCCCTTACAACTAGTTCCCTACAGTGCCTCCTGCTGGGAAAGGTTACAACTGCCGCACATCTCTTCATTTATAATCTTAATTTATAGTCAATTATTCTAATTAGGATAACAACAGAGGAGTTTTCATTACAGAGTTTTAATTACATTTCAGAACTTTCTGAGAAGCAAACGCTAAATAAAACACACCATATAGTCTTAAGGCTCCTTATATTAGTTTAATATCCCTAGTACCTTAATAAGTTTTAATTTAAACAAATCAATATTACTAAGATGCAGACAGCAGTCCAGCAGCGAGAGGGGTACTATCCAGTCTTTTGAATTGAGTTTCACATGTATGGTTACCTTCCAGTTGGCAAGAGATTATATGTGTATGCTCGATGCAAAGATCTCCTAGCTTTCAGAGAACAAGTCCGAAAGGATGGCTAGAGTAGCAGACTTAGAGGAGCTGAGGGAGACAGAGAGGTACATAGAGGAGATCTACAGGGATGTTGTAGAGAAGTCCCACCTTCAGTTTGGCAGCCTCTGTGCTGCCTTGGAGGAGGTAGGTCTCCTAAAAGGAGAGCATTGCCCTGAAGTAAGAAGTAATCCCATAGACAAGATCTGCCCCCCAGGGGATGCAATATCCTCTCCTGGAACTTCTGCCCAGGTCAGAAGGGTTAGGACAGCTGTTGTAGTTGGTGATTTGATCATTAGGTATGTAGATAGCTGGATGGCTGGTGGACGTGAGGATCACCTAGTCACTTGCCTGCCTGGTGCAAAGGTGGTGGACCTCACATGTCACCTGTGAGAACCAGCTATCTTGGTACATGTGGATAACAATGGCATAGGAAAATGTAGGAGGGAGGTTCTGGAAATAAAATGTAGACTCTTAGGTAGAAAGCTGAAGTCCAAATCCTCCAGGGTAGCATTTTCAGAAATGCTCTGCATTCCATGCGCAAGTACCAAGAGGCAGGCAGAGTTCCGAAGTCTCAATGTGTGGTTGAGATGATGGTAAGGGATGAAGGATTTAAATCTGTTAAAAACTGGGCAACATTCTGGGAAAGGGGGAGCCTAGTCTGAAAGGATGGACTCCACCTTAACTGGGAGGAGATAGAGCAGCTTTTAAATTAAAATGGGGGCGGGGCCAGAGGAGGAGAAGCCGACAGTTGCCCAGGGGATACTGTTGAAAAACAGGGCATTTGGGAAATCCCAATAGAGAGATTTCAACAATGGTGAAAGAAACCCAGGAGTATTTAAGGGGAGAGCAAAGGATGCACATTATCCCTGTCAATAGGGCCGGTCTTAGGCAGAGGCGACCAAGGCGACCGCATAGGGCCCCGCACCTAAGGGGGCCCTGCACGGCACGCCTAAGGGGGCCCCGCACAGCGCCTCAACTCTGCCTCGCTCGTGCCTCCACTCCGACCTCCGCCGCTGCTCGCCTTAGTCACCTGAGATGATCCCCATTCCTGCGGCTCGGCCACTCCGCTCCCGCCACCACCAGCGCGGCATCCACCCCCGGCTTGGGCCCGCTACTAATTGTAGTGGACTTGAACTGAATAATTTCTGGGGAGGGGAGGTTTCATGATAGCATTGTGCTTATTATTTCAATCAGTTTTTTTTGTACAAGTTTAGCTTCATTTGTCTTTATTTGAAATTTCGTAAATAAAAAAATGTTCTAAAAATGGAATAATCTTATCAATGGGGTGGAGCTAGGGTGGGGGCGGGGCTAGGGTAGGTGGGGCTAGGATGGGGCCCCACCAAATTGGTCTGCATAGGGCCCCGCACTTGTTAAGACCGGCCCTGCCTGTCAACCTCTAAGCAGCATGTATAGATGCAAGGAAAAAACACCATTTGAAGTATCTGTATACAAATGCTAGAAGCCTAAAAATAAGATGGCAGAGTTAGAGTATATATAGCTCTAAATTAAGATGTAGATATAATAGGCATCTCAGAGACCTGGTGGAAGAAGGACAATCAATGGGACACTGTGTTATCAGGGTACAAATTATATTGTAATGATAGAGTGGTTCAAATTGGAGGGGGGGGGGATTGTGCTATATGTTATAGAGGGAATTGAGTCAAACAAAATAAAAATTCTACATGAAACAGATAGCAGCATGGAATCCTTATGGATGAAAATTCCATGTGTGAAGGGAACGAGTATACTGATAGGGCTGTACTACAATCCGCCAGGACAGAACGGACAGGTGAAGAAATGTTTACATAAATTAGAAAAGCTGGCAAATTGGGCAACAGTATAATAATAGGTGATTTCAATTACCCCAATATTGACTGGATAAATGTTATATCAGGGACGTTAGGGAAGTAAAATTCCTAGATGTAATAAATGACTGCTTCTTGGAGCAACCGGTCCAGGTTGCGACATGAAGGGGGGCTATTTTAAATCTAATCCTTAGTGGAATGCAGGACATAGTATGAAAGGTAATGGTGTTGGGTCCACTGAGAAACAGTGATCATAACATGATAAATTTGAGCTACTATCTGGAATAAAGTCACAAAGGAAATCTACTGTAGCAGCATTTAATTTAAGGGCAAATATGATAACATGAGGAAAATCATTAAAAAGAAGCTACAAGGATAGTTTACAAAGGTTAGTACTTGAAATTAGGCATGGACGTTCTTAAAAATACCATCTTGAAAGCCCAAACCAGATGCATTCCACATATTTACAAAGGAGGAAATAAGAGCAAACAGCCAGCATGGCCTCATATGGTGATTAGGCGGCTCCCAGTGCATCCCGGGCTGCACCAGGAAGGGGCTAGGTGCCAAAATTTTGTTCTGGGCAGGCCAGAGGCAGGAGAGAAGAGGTGGTCTTCCTGCTTTCATCTTTTACGGTATGTGGAGGTATGTGGGGGGGGGGGTGGAGGGAAGGAATCTTACTAGACCATCAGGGCTTACCACTAGGGGGTCTGGCCTGGGCCGGGTTGGTGGTGGTCAGTTGGGAGGTCAGGGGGGCTAGGAAGGGGTCCACTGAGCCTCCAGGGATTTATTTTGCTCCTGGGGGGTACAAGGGGTGTCAGAAGGGGGTCCACTGGACCACCAGGGATTTTTGTTTGGTTCTGGGGGGATTGAGGGGGTCCTTTGGTCTTTCGGGGGGGGGGGGGGTTGAGGTCGGGTATGTGTCCGTTTTACTCCTACCACGGGGAGAAATCTGCTTGCACTATACAGTGCAAGCAGACTACTCCCAATAATGACAGCTACAGACTTGTTGTTAATTTCTGCATATTAAAGGTAGGCACATAGTGCACAGAAATGGCTGTACATCACTCAGAATGCCAATTTAAATACTAATGAACTTGTTGTAATACATTTGCATAGGGTTCTCGGTGGTTGCTAATGGCACACATTAGAGACACGGAAAATGTTTTTGTGCATTATTCGCTACATAACATTTGCTTTAGACTGGCTACAACCAGCCTAAAGCAAATGTTGCCAGCATTGTAAGCTCTGTGTGTTGGGCTCTGAATTAATTATTTTCTTCAGCCTTTACGGAAGAAGATGTAAGAGATCTATCTGTACTAGAAATGATTTTCATGGGTGATAATGCAGCGCTGCGTATGCCTTGTAGCGCTATAGAAATGCTAAATAGTAGTAGTAGTAGTAGGAACTGAAAGAAATCTCAGTGAACCCGGAAGACAGCCAAATAGTCAAATTAAAGAGTAGTAAATCACCTGGACTGGATGGCATGCACCCTAGGGTACTAAAAGAACTGAAACATAAAATTGCTGATCTGCTGTTAGTGATCTGTAACCTGTCGTTAAAATTGTCTGTAGTACCTGAAGATTGGAAGGTGGCCAATGTAACGCTGACTTTTAAAAAGGGTTTAAAACGGGTTCCAGGAAAATACAGACTGGTAAGCCTGACTTCAGTGCAGGGAAAAATAGTGGAAACTATTATAAAAAAATAAAATAATGGAACACATAGATAAACATGATTTAATGTGACAGAGTCAGCATGGATTCAACCGTGGGAAATCTTGCCTCCTCAATTTGCTTAATTTCTTTGAAGGCATGAATAAACACATGGGTAAAGGTGAGCCAGTTGATGTAATGTATGCAGAGTTTCAGAAAGCTTTTGACAAAGTTCCTTATAAGAGATTCCTGAGAAAATTAGAATCATGGGATAGGAAGCAATGTTCTGTTGTAGATTAGGAATTGGTTATTGGACAGAAAACAGAGAATACAGTTAAATGGCCATTTTTCTCAGTGGAGGAGGTTGAATAGTGGAGTGCCACAGGGATCTGTACTGGGACTGGTGCTATTTAACATATTTATAAATGATCTGGAAATCAGATCAAGTGAGGTGATTAAATCTGCAGATGGCACAAAACTATTCAAAGTTGATAAAACACCTGCGGACTGTGAAAATTGCAGGGAGTCCTCAGGAAATTAGAAGACTGGGCATCCAAATGGCAGATGAAATTTACTGTGGACAAATACAGTGATGCATATTGGGAAGAATAATCTGAATCATAGTTACCTGATGCTAGGGTCCACCTTGGGAGTCAGCACCCAAGAAAAAGATCTAGGTGTTGTATACAATACACTGAAATCTTCGGCCCAGTGTGTGGTGGCAGCCAAAAAGTAAACAGGATGGTAGGAATTATTAGGAAAGGGATAATAAATAAGACCAAGAATACTATAATACCTCTATATTTCTCCATGGTGCAATATCACATTGAGTATTATGCTCATTTCTGGTCACCGTATCTCAACAAAAAGATATAGTGGAATTAGAAAAGTTCAAAGAAGAGCAACCAAAACAATAAAGGGAATGGAAGTCCTCTCAAATGAGGAAAGGCTAAAGAGGTTAGGGCTCTTCAGCTTGGAAAAAAGACAGCTGAGGGGGGATATAATTGAGGTCTACAAAATCCTGAGTGGTGTAGAACAAGTAGAAGTGAATCAATTGTTTACTCTTTCAAAAAAAAAAAAAAATACAAAGACTAGGGAACACTCAATGACGTTACATGGAAATACTTTTAAAATAAATAGGAGGAAATATTTTTTTCACTCAACGAATAATTAAGCTCTGGAACTCTTTGCCGGAGGATGTGGTAACAACAGCGTATATGGGTTTTAAAAAGGTTTGGACAAATTCCTGGAGGAAACGTCCATGGTCTGCTATTGAGACAAACATGGGGAAGCCACTGCTTGCCCTGGGATTGGTAGCATGGAATGTTGCTACCATCTGGGTTTCTGCCAGGTACTTGTGACCTGGATTGGCTACTGTTGGAAATAGGCTACTGGGCTAGATGGACCATTGGTCTGACCCAGTATGGCTATTCTTATGTTCTTATCTGTTACAGCTAGGGCTCCAGCACCATTCCCTACAGTGCCTCCTACTGGGAAAAGTTAGGACTGCAGCAGCTGTCCTAACATCCAACACTCCTGCACCATGCCTACTAATAGTAATTTGGATTTATTTAGTGCCTCTCATATACTTTGTAGTTTAACCAGAAAACACATACCTTCCCTAGCATGTGTACTGCTAAGTTTTGCCTGGACTGGAATATGACAGGGCAGGGGAAATGAATCTTAACCATCTGAGCTGTAACAACACTACTGTTGACCATGGAGTGACATACACTTAGACAAGATCCAGAGTGTAGTAACATTTTCCTACTCAGCTATTTTTAACTACTCCAGTACTCCACTGGCTTTGAGAAGTTCCACAGTTGGCAGAACACCTCAGTCCATCTGGACATCTTCCAATTTATGCACAGAATTACCAGTCTGGAGTATGAGAGCAACAGGAAGGGATGCCAATGGCATCTGGACCACATTCATCTCCTTTAAGCATTGCAAGTAAGAACTTGAAAATAAATCATGTTATTTATATTTTCCAACTCTGAGCTCGAGGTGAGTTACATATTCAACATATTCAAATACCTGTTATTTCCCTGCCTCGTTTGGACTTATAAACTAGTTACGGTTTGTGGTTTATTCTCAATTTACTATACCACCTGACTTTTCAGAGCATGGCAGTTTAAAGCACCACAAAAGCAATACATGTAATAATCAAAAAAATGACTCAAATAAAAGGGTAGGACAGATCTACAACAAGCACTCAAAAACCAAACATAGCTGGACCTGAGATAATGGTGGCATAGCCAGATGGCCAATTTTGGGTAGGCCTGAGTCAAAGTGGGTCAGCACAACATTTTCTATGTGCATCCCCCAAACTAAAAATATACTTATCTGAGCTGGTGGGATCCTCAAGCCCCACCAGATGGACTTCCTCCTGGCCAGAATTAATCCAAGCTGGGTAGTTTGCGGCAATGTCCTGGAACTGTTGCTGCTGCCCCAACCCCTGCCATCCCCCCACCCCATGCATGCAAAACTGAGCGGGGGAGGGGGCAGGGCTGGTGGTGGCCACTCCAGGACATTGCTGCTAACTTCTCAGCTTGGATGTATTCTGGCCAGGAGGAGTCTTCAACTGGTGGGGTTTGAGAATTGAGACCCCCCCCCTACCCACAGAAAGGGTGGGCTTCAACCCAAAGTGGATGGGCATGAAATTTTCTATCTACCCCACCTGCCAATGCCAACTCAAAATACAAATACCTGAGCTGGCAGGGATCCATATACCCTTACAGATGAAAATTTCCCAGATAGAACTCTTCCAAGCCTGGTAGCCAGTGATAATGTCCTGGAGCAACCAGTGTATGAATTATCACACATGCAAAACTGAACATGTGTATGGGGGAGGGGCATGGCAACTGTTCTGGGACACTGTCACTGGCTACCCAGCTTTGAAGAGTTCTGGCCAGTAGGAGTCCTCATCAGGCAGGGCTTGGGGATTCCAGCCAGCCATAGCAAGGGTGGCCAATTTTAGGTGGGCCTGAGCCCAAAGTGAGTGGGACCCTGCCCATCCAAGGCTATGCCATTGAATTAATATTACAAATAATATCGGTGGGAGAAGCAGGATTTGAACCCTGGATTCGTTCAAGTCCAGCCCACTCCTCTAAGTTATTACTCCACTCATACTTCGTTAACTTTGTAGCTAAAGGCAAGATATATCCAGGTGCAATAAACATTTAGGGGCATAGTTACTAAAGGTTTTCTCCCATTTTGTGTCTAATACTGTAAATGGGGCCCTTAAATTTGTACCCAAGGCAACAGAGGGTGAAGTGACCTCCTGAGGTTATCAGCCTACTCTAATTCCTCCTCTTTACTATGGGAGAACAGAGAACTAACATGCCAAGATCGTAGGCTGCCATCTTTCTTTCCCTCTTTGTCTGCACTCATTTTTGGTTCATTATATGTGAAAGATGACACTACAAACAAAGAAAAGCACAAAACACCACCAGTGAAAACAAGAAACAGTCCAAAAAGGCAGTCCAAGCTAAAAGGATAAAGCTCCAACAGCAGCAGTTTGTTTGTGTTAATTTGGCCTACGTTAATGCTACAGAAGTTCATAACATAGGCGAAATAGGGGTGATATGATACATACGTTCAAATATTTGAAAGGTATTCATCCGCAAACGAACCTTTTCCGGAGATGGGAAGGCGGTAGAACTAGAGGACATGAAATGAGGTTGAAGGGGGGCAGACTCAAGAAAAGTGTCAGGAAGTATTTTTTCACGGAGAGAGTGGTGGATACTTGGAATGCCCTCCCGAGGGAGGTGGTGGAGATGAAAACCATAACGATGGAGATGAAAACCATAACGGAATTAAAAAATGCATGGGATAAACATAAAGGAATCCTGTTCAGAAGGAATGGATCCTCAGAAGCTTAGCAGAGATTGGGTGGCAGAGCTGGTGGTGGGAGGCGGGGCTAGTGGTTGGGAGGCGGGGCTAGTGCTGGGCAGACTTCTACAGTCTGTGCCCTGAAAATGGCAGATACAAATCAAGGTCAAGTATACATATAAAGTAGCACGTGAGTATCTTGTTGGGCAGACTGGATGGACCATACAGGTCTTTTTCTGCCGTCACCTACTATGTTACTATGTAAAGGCAAGATAATTTCTGTTTTGTACATGGGTTATTTAAGGGGGATAGGAAGATTGCATCCTTTAGAGATCCCTTGAATAGTAAACCAGATACCTCTTATGCAGGCAGAAGCTGAAACATGGCTGCATCAGGTTTTATGATGCTTTTCCTTCAATAAATGTCTTTTGCCATTCTGTTGCTGTTGGACCTTATTCTTTTAGCCTGTATTGCCTTATTGGGCTATTTTCTATGAAAGATGACAGAGGAAATCGAAGCACTATAAACATTCAGCCACTTCCAAGATGGTAAAGGAGCAGCACATCTGCCAAAGGCTATGTGATTTGTATGCATGTTTATTGTAATCTGCACTGAACAAATGTATTGTTTGAATTTGTAGATTGTAAGCCTTGTAAATTACAACAAGAGTAGTTCAGAAAGCTTGTCCATAGGCAGAGGGATTAAACAGAGACTGATGTTCATCTGCAGGCACTGTCAGTGAGGATTTCACACCTGCTTCTTCTCTTTACCATGCACATACAGGACTGCAACTTTTTTCTGGCTTCCTTAAAGAGAAAGGCGAAAGAAGGGGAAAAAATGACATGGATGAAGAGTTGAGGGGGAGGGTGTGCTGGAACAGAATAAAGTGCTGGACTGTTGAGAAATGCGCAGAATAATGTTTTTTTTTTTGTGTTAAACAGCAGGCCAGCACGTGTCCATAATGTATGCAAGTGCATCTCCCTGTGTGCCAATACAATTTTAACAATGCCAACAATGTTTATGGCATTGTGAGTTGCATGCGCATACATTCATGTGTGTGCTGGAATGCAATTGTGCACATAAATAACATTGGTATTGCAAACAATGCACAGAACAGCACTGTAGCACATGCACATATGTATGTGTTTGCAGCTGTGGGTGCTGATGCAATTATTTATGTGTGCAAGTTATAGATACTGTTAGCACAAACGTGTGTGCATGCACCTGGTCTGCTCTCCAATGTTAGCATGCATTTTTTGCAAAAAAATATATTTGCATACTGCATTGGGGAGAAGAGCTTTTATTTCCACTTGTGTGTTAGAAAATTGTGTATTAAGCTGTAGTGCATGGCTGTAATTCAGAGGTTCTCAACTCAGTTCTCAGGACACACCTAGCCAGTTAGGTTTTCAGGACACCCACAATGAATATGCATGAGATACATTTGCATACTATGCAGGTAGGGCATGCAAATCTATCTCATGCATATTCATTGTGGGTATCCTGAAAACCTGACTGGCTAGGTGTGTCCCAACGACTGGGTTGAGAACCCCTGCTCTAATGTAAAGTTATTGCAATGGTCCCAGAGAGTGGTAAAGATGAGGAGTGACATGAGTGTTCTCAATATCATGATACTGTGCTGGACAACACATTCCACCTCACCCAAACAATCCAATCAGTGCTGATGCATCATCTTATTCAGTTGACTCCAGAACAGAACAGCACTTGGAAATAGACCCACCCGCTGTAACTCAGGGCCTCCTTGGGACCACTCTGTCTGGCACTTGCACTGCCCACTTATGATCCACTCAACAGCCCCAGACTGAGCCCAATGCCAAAAAACAAATGTGAAAGATGTCTCCTCCCCAGAAAGGTTTCATCTCTTCAAAAGCCCTCATGCGTAAATGGGAGCTGCAAGAGACATTACCACTTTGGCAAAACCTCAGACTGGGTATAAATATCATTTGAGCTGGAAAAGGCTACACTGCCACCTCTTCTAAGGTAAAAGGAAATGCTTGAAGTTTGCTAATTCTTGTGCTGTAAAGAGCAATCCCATGATTCCCATCAACCCTAGGCAAGTGGTGTTTTCCTTTTATGTGGTTTTCATTTCCTGAGCAATCGTATTTTTGTTTTTGACCCAGAAGTTAGGGATGTCTTCATGTTTTACCAGGGGTGTAACCAGAAGTCCATTTTTGGGAGCTACCAAAAATGGACTGGAGGTCCCTGATATTCTCTCCCCCCCCCCCCCCCACCTCACCATATTACCTTTGCTGACAGGGATGCCAAGCCCTGCCAGCTGCAGACATCTCCTGCCTGGGTTATGCCTCCAGCAGCATTTAATTCACTCAGGCGTGCTTCAGCCACTAATGCCAGCTCTCCCGTGCATGCTGTCAGACCTGAACTAAGTATGCATGAGAGAGCCGGCATTCGCAGCTAAGGTGCATTTTGACTGGTGGGGCTTTGCAGGGAGGTCCCAAGCCAAAGGTGAGGTGGCTCAGGGCCCCCGAGGCCCCCCTCAGGGCTATGACACTGTATTTTACACTCCCTCCCTTCTTCTAGTCATTACAATGGACCTCCAATCCTCAGCTGACAGCTGAAGACTGACTGGAACCCAAAGCATATGCAGCTTGCTTCCGGCCAGTAAGTATCACTGTTGAAAGAAGGGACAAAACCATGTTCAGGTCACCCATAGAGCACATGTGGACTCAAATCTTCAAGATATGCAATCAAATACAATATAGTGGTTATTTTAGAAGCTCTATTCTTGTTTTGGACACCTGAAAACTGGCATTTAGACCAGGGGTGTAGCCAGACCTCGGCGGGAGGGGGGTCTAGAGCCCGAGGTGGGGAGGGGCAGTTTAGCCCGCCTCCCCCAACCACCAACCCTCCCCACCACTATGGACCCCCTGCCACTTTGGACCCCCCCCCTGCCGCCAGGTACCTTTGCTGGTGGGGGTCCCCAACCCCCGCCAGCCAGTCTTCTTCAGTGCCGGTCGACTCCAGCGTCTTCGCTGATGATCTGTTTCTAACTCTTGACGTCCTGCATGCACATCCTGTATGTAGCCCCGTGTAGGACGTGCATGCAGGATGTCAGAAGTCAGAAACAGATTATCAGCGAAGGCGCCAGAGTCGACTGGAACTGAAGACAAGCAAAGGTACCTGGCAGCGACAGGGGAGGGTTGGTGGCGGGAGGGGGGTCCAAAGTAGAGGGGGCCCTCAGGGCTTAATCTGTGGGGGCCCATGGCCCCACCTTGCTACGCCCCTGATTTAGACATCCAAATCTCAATTATGTAAAGCCAGGATATGGACGTTTAACAAACCTCTAGTATGTTCATGTGGCAAGGGGGGGAGGGATGGTGGTCTGGGTGTCTTTTGGGTGGGACTAGGGATCAGCCAAGCTATGGACATCCAACTCCGATCACAGAAGGGGAAGGGACATCTATGTCTAAAAGATGGACATTGTTATTTAGACCTGGTACTTGTCACGTCCAGGTTACAGAAAGGTGCTGTCATTGAACCAACTGTCCACTGGAGGAATTAAGGCACAACACCTCCTTAATCCCCAGTGCACTAGACTGAGAATTAAAGGACCCAGGTTCAAATCCCATTTCAGCTCTTTAAAAAAAAAATTTTTCTTTTAAAATTATAAGCCCTCCAGGGAGATTTAAAAAAATATCTGCTGTACCCAAATGTACGCTGCTTCAATATTCTTCAGATTTGCAGGTGTCTTATATATTCAGGTACAGTAGGTATTTTTCTGTTTCTGGAGGGCTCACAATTAAAAAAAAAATCAAAGTGGGATTTGAACCTGGATCCGCTGAGTCTCAGCCCAGTATTCTAACCATTAAGTTACCCCTCTGCTTTGTATAGCTGGCTGTTGTAAGATGGACGTCTGTGTGGCAGCATAGGAACATCCACGTGTGCTTTGCTTTCCTCCCCTTTCATAATATGGATGTTTCAGTTTGTAAAATGGATGTTCATGCTATATGATTCCAGCACATGGACGTCCATCTCATATGTATTTTAAAACAGATCCTGTTCTAAACTACATGTGAGATGGAGATGCACTTGTGACATACTGACCTGGACATCCTTTCCATGCCACTGTTACACAGATGCACTGAAATGGTTTACAATGGGTAAGAGATAGCAGATTGTATAAAATGCTAAAATGAATAGGGACTCTAACACAAGTTTTGTTCTGTGTCACGATTGATAAGATTTACACAGATTTTAAGGGCAAATATGTAGTTATGTGCAGGGGTGCAAATACCTGGACAGGAAGAGTTGCTTCTGCTGGGAGACCTAACTGTGCTGGTAAGGTTTGAAAGCATCTGTAAATCTAGCTGTGCTGGTAGCCAGGAAATGTGCATTCTTGAAATGCCTAGAGGACCAGCCCAGCTGATGAGTGCACTAGTAGTGCTATAGAAAAAAAGGCTGAAGAGGTTAGGGCTCTTCAGCTGAGAGGAGATATGATTGAGGTCTATGAAACCCCGAGTGGTATAGAATGGGTAGAAGTGAATCGATTTTTCACTTGTTCAAAAAGTACAAAGACCAGGGGACATTCAATGAAATTAAATGGAAATACTTTAAAAATAAATAGGAGGAAATATTTTTCCACTCATAGAATAGTTAAGCTCTGGAACTTGTTGCCGGAGGATGCGGTAACAGCAGTCAGCGTATATAGGATTAAAAAAGGTTTGGACAAGTTCCTGGAGGAAAAGTCCATAGTCTGTTAGTGAGATGGACATTGCCATACTGGGAGACTAAAGATCCATCAAACCCAGTATCCTGTTTCCAACAGTGGCCAATCCAGGTCACAAGTACCTGGAAGGATCCCATAACAGTAAAACAGATTTTGTGCTGCTTATACCTGCTATAAACTGGATTTTCCTCATGTCCATCTTAATAATGGCTTATGGACTTTTATTTTAGGAACGTGTCCAAACCGTCTTAAAACCCTACTATGCTAACCACTTTTACCACATTCTCTGGAAACGAATTCCAGAGTTTATTTACATGTGAAGTGAAAAAATATTTTCTCTAACTTGTTTTAAATTTACTACTTAGTTACTTCATTGCTTGTTCCTTAGTCTTTGTATTTAATGGCGTCTTTGGCATTTTCAGCTCCTGAGGAAATCCAATGTACAGTCTTTAGCAAATCTGCAGCTGTAGTGGATGGTTCTAGAAGTGCATGGATGGAATGTGTTAGGCTCTCAGTGTCTGTTGCAGAAGAAAAGGCTCCCCAGGCCTACTGTGGCACATTTTGCTTCCTCATCCTTTCTGATTTGATCTCACTGCTGTGTAATCCCACTAATGCTTTCTATATGTCACTGCTGATTTGCTGCATATTATTTCTTGTTCTCGAGTCTAACCGAAACTCTAACCTGTCTTCTGATGGAGTACATTACAGTAACCCTGACTCAGCACACTGGCGCATCATTTACCAAAACTATGTACTGCTCTGATAAGGTTCCCTCAGGAGTCATTACCTCATAAGGTGCTTGGTAAGCTATTCTGGGACTGGGGGTAGCACTGCATAGCTGAATTATTTGTCTAATACCCAAAAATGTCTGATTGATTACAAAATATATAGAGATCTTAAATAACATTAGGAAAATATGACAATCATGTGAAACTTTGCTTTTATTGCTGAGCAGTTTCAGATGGCATGATGCCCTCTATTTCAAATTAGAGGATTGCAATTAAGAATCCCACTGCTCAAACTTGCTAAAGTGCTTTACACAAGTAGCTCCAACTGCATAACTGCTTTCAGGAATTACTCTGTCATCAAGAGACATTGTATATTTCTGCCTTATCACCCTTCACACTGTGGGACAGCCACTATTTTCCCCAAATGCAACTACTTGGACGCCTATATCAAGCCCATTATATACCCTGGAAAAGAGAAACACATCTGGCTCAACACTGCCCAAGCAGCATCTTGGAGCAGAGCTTCGTTTTGGGGATTCCACCACTTTGCAGGAAGCAGCAGCAACTGAACATCCTGAGAAGAGATCTAGGAAGAAAAGAAGGAAGTGTCATCATATAGGTCCTGACTGATAACAGCCTTGCTCTTTTTTTTTTGGCCAGAGGTAAAGGAAGTTAACAAGTAGTCAGTTCTGGTCAGTGCTGCCAAATTCAGACCTTAATCCTGTCCTATAAAGAAGTCATAACAGAGCTGCCAAGTTACCCAGATCCAGGAGGAAGACTTTTTGGCCAATCTTGTTTTTTTAAGCATACATCCCAAAGCAGTGAGATATTTTAGTCCCTGATTCTACTCATTGAAATCAGTTTTGCGGGTCCCATAATGCAACAAGATGAGGTTGGCAGAAAATCTAGGACTGGACTAAAATCCCTCCCTCCTCGTACCTGGTAACTTGGAAACTCTGTATATAGCATACAGCTAATGTTGAAACCTTAAAGCAAGAGAACTTTAAAACTTTTATTCGGGCCATTTTAATTGTTTTTTGTCTTTTCATATACCACTCTGACCATTACATTCAACTTGGATGATTGATGACCTACAAGGAGGCCTTTGGTCATCTCAAGCTTCTTCCCTTCACTCCTAGTTGCTGTTTTGCATAATGGGCCCTGCTGCAGCACTGATTTCAATGGGCAGAATCAGAGACTACAAATGAGTGGCATAGCCTTGGGCCCAATCCCCGCCAGCCGATGAGATCCACTGCCTGGAACTGCTCCACCAGTGAAAACAAGAAACAGTCCAATAAGGCAGTCCAAGCTAAAAGGATAAAGCTCCAACAGCAGCAGTTTGTTTGTGTTAATTTGGCCTACGTTAATGCTACAGAAGTTCATAACAAAGGTGAAATAGGGGTGATATGATACATACGTTCAAATATTTGAAAGGTATTAATCCGCAAACGAACCTTTTCCGGAGACGGTAAGGCGGTAGAACTAGAGGACATGAAATGAGATTGAAGGGGGGCAGACTCAAGAAAAATGTCAGGAAGTATTTTTTCACGGAGAGAGTGGTGGATACTTGGAATGCCCTCCCGAGGAAGGTGGTGGAGATGGAAACCGTAACGGAATTTAAAAAATGCATGGGATAAATATAAAGGAATCCTGTTCAGAAGGAATGGCTCCTCAGAAGCTTAGCGGAGATTGGGTGGCAGAACCGGTGGTTGGGAGGCGGTGCTAGTGCTGGGCAGACTTCTGCAGTCTGTGCCCTGAAAATGGCAGATACAAATCAAGTTCAGGTATACATATAAAGTAGCACATATGAGTATCTTGTTGGGCAGACTGGATGGACCATACAGGTATTTTTCTGTCGTCACCTACTATGTTACTATGCTCCAGTGCTGCCTCTGCAGTGAAGAAGTTGGTGGCTGGAAAAGAGGCCGCTGACACCGGTACTCTGTGTATATGCTCAGAAAAAAAGGAGGCAGCTGAATTCTTTGCTGTTGAGGCAGCACTGGGGCAATTCTGGGCAAGAGATCTCATTGGCTGGCAGAGATTGGGCATCCCTGCCACTAAATATAAAATTAATGAGTTGGGGGGGGGGGGGGGGGGGACATGCATGTGTCCCATAAGAAGCAACTAATCTATGGAGGACCCAGTTTCCTTCTACCATGAGCTGCCAATCTACCCAACGCCATAAGGGAGATTTCATTTCATACCAGTCCTGGATTTCTGGCAAACTTATGCTTGCTGGTGCATTACGGGCCCCTCAGCACTGACGTCAAGATTAGAATTTGGGGACTACAAATACCATACTGCACTAAAGTAAGAGTTCAAAACCAGGCCTGGTAAACACGTTTCCTGTTTGGCACTGGGCAACTTTGCCTTGCCTGTCCCCAATAGCTGCCTTGGTGTGGACGTGTGTCCTCCTCGCGACCCCCGGCTGGGGACTCAAAGCACATCTTAGTCGAATTATAAGAGCACTTCCCATTGCCATCTTCTCCCGCGCGCTGGCTCTCCCTCCCTCCGAGGAGGGCTGGGCGGACGGCTCCCTGGGAGGCAGGCCTCCGTCGCTCCTCCCCGACCGAAGCCCGGTAGTGACAAGCAGCAGCAGCAGCTCCTGTCTGGCCTCTCCACAGCCATGCTCTCCCGGCTGCTGAAGGAGCACCAGGCCAAACAGGGCGAGAGGAAGGAAGTACAGGGTGAGCGACCGCCCGACCCGCCGCTTCCCTCCCGGGACCAGCGCTAGCGCACGAGCTACGACTTCGCTTAAAAGCCTAGGCCGCGTGAGCGCCGTCTCCATGGAAACGGCCGCCTCTTCCTCTCCCCCCCCCCCTAACTCCAAATAATAATAACAATACTGTACAGTAGACAGGATGGGAGATTAGGGACGGGCACCTGCACAGCTCGTTGTGAGCTTTGCCTGAATTTTACAGTTGAAGTTTCGCTGTGGGGCGTAACCAGCCCTCGGTGGGAGGGGGCAGGGGGGGTCCATAGCCCAAGGTGGGGGGGGGCACATTTTAGCCTGCCTCCCCCAGCCACTGACTCCCTCCCACTGCCACCGACCCCCCCCCACCCACCTTCGATGCTACCACTGCTGCCAGGTACCTTTGTAGGCAAGGGTCCACAACCCACGCCAGCCTCAGTCATCTTCAGCGCCGGTCTCCGGTGCGTTCACTGATGTGCTGTGTCCTGACGTCCTGCATGACCCCCGCCAGCAAATATACCTGGTGGGGGGGTCTAAAGTAGAGGGGGCCAGCATTAAATCTGTGGGGGCCCATGCTCCTGTGGCCCCACCTAGCTATGCCCCGGCTCCAGGGTCTCTAAATAAAGTATGTAATATGACAAGAATAATTATAAACAAGCTGTTTTCCTTGCATGAGAGCAATGCATAAATGGAACCGGGAAAGGCCTAGTGTAAATTAAATAGTGTAAATTAAATAGCACAGCTAGATACGTTAAAACCAACGGGAAAAATCCAACCCATAGATAGGTATAGTTATGGCAAACTGTGTCTCCCTTTCTTTTAACAGAGAAAAGACGTAAGGAGGCCATTGCTGCAGCCACCTGCTTAACAGAGGCTCTTGTGGATCACCTGAATGTGGGGTAAGCTTGATATGTTTTCAGTGCAGGAGTACACGCAGACAGGGTGACTTAGAGGCCTGCCATTAGCATGCTGCATGCATTAACGGGTCCTTTTACAAAGGCATACTAGCGTTTTTAGTTTGTGCTAAAAATAAGTATGCGCTAAACACTAGAGATGCCCATATATTCCTAAGGGTATCTCTAGTGTTTAGCGCATGCTGAGCATTAGCATGCGCTAAAAATGCTAGCATGCCTTTGTAAAAGACCCCCTAAGTGCCATGTCCCATAGGTATAAAATAGGACGTACAGCATTTAGCGTATGCTAAGCTTTAGTAAAAGGGCCCCTTAGTGAATACTTTATCATATAAGCAGATTCTCAACAGAGGTGGTAAAAGGGGTTGATGTGGCCGCAGTTTGAAAAATATGACCATCTCTGGGAAAAGGGGACAAATTTCACCAGAAACTAAAACAAAAACAACAACAAAAAGAGGTTTTAATTAATTATTTTAGAGCAAACAATTTGTAATACAACAGCCTAAACCCCATCTTTTTATGTGAAAAAAATAAAGTTACAGAAGTTCAAACATGTAACTTTTTCAAACTACTTAGGCTTATTTTTTTTTCATGTCATGGATTCATTTCTCAACACTTTAGATCTGCTACTTTAGTCACCTTTTCCCAGAGAAAATTCAGAGACACAGCTTAATGAAAATATATAGGCTAACTGTCTCGTGTGTGCAGTTGTACTTTAAAAAGTGCAAGGGAAACCAGGAGGCCTCGTTATGACTTTCTAATGCACAAAGGCTGTGGAGAGAGCCTTTTGGTCTTGTAGCTGAAGGTTTTATTATTGTTCTTTCTGATCATACCATAAGAGCAGAATTTGGTAGGTGCCGGGCCCATGGCAGTCTCCTATTGTCCCACCTATCATTGTTCCTAGCTTAATGTTAGCCCATAAGTTATATTTCTCCTTTTAGTACGTTTATTACAATTTTCTATACCACCTGGATGTATTGGCACCCTATTAGCATGCCAGACATAAAATGTAATATCTCTACATGAACACACAAAGTATTCGTTTTCATTTTCAGTTTGTAAAAAAAAAAAAAAAAAATCCAACAAAGTAATTGAAGAGAGACAATGCCTTTATAAGGCTCACAAATTTGATCTTTTGGAACTGCTACAAGTCCCTTCCTCCGGAAACATGGCATTGTTTTCAGACTGCATGAGGAAGGGACCTTAATAGTTCTGAAGGCTTCCATCTTAAAACATTTGGTAATGTAATAAAGGCATTGTGCTCCACCCAACTGCTTTGCTCATTTCATTTCTGCAGGAGTTGTGGTAATGTTGCCCTGATTCCAGAAATAGCCCTTCATTGTAGGAGGCCCTGAGGATGCATGTGTTTATATTGGTAAGAAAGGGCCAGCTTTCAGGATAAAGTTGTCCTGTTATCAGTGTAATGACTCTTCTGTCCTTAAGAGCCTGTAGAAAGGGAGGTGTGAGTGTCAGGACAGCAGTGAGTACAGTGGACAGCTCCTGCCAGCATCTGAATACTAGGCTTACAGGATATCTCTGTACAGCCCTTCCTTCCTGGGGGAGTGAGTAAGTTGGAAGATTTGTCTTGAAATTATACTTGGCTGTTAGAATGGAAGGCAAGGAAGTAGCATATCATGGAAAAACACTGACAGCCTTTTCCTTCATCTCATTGCTCACTCATAGGTATTAATAACCCTGTGATTATTTTGTCCCTTTCTTCCCCTCTCCCTCCCTTTACTCATCTATGTGAATGTTAGAGTGTAGAGATGTCCGCTACTAAGTATAACAGGTAGATATTGAGGTGTATTTTCAAAGCAATTAGAATTACAAAGTTATATAAGGGCCCTTTTACTAAGGTACATAGATGCCTATGTGCGTCCAACGCTCATCAGTTTGGAACTACTTGCCCGGCTAGCACGAGCCCCGGGCGGTAATTCCATTTTTTTATGCGTGTCCAATACGTACAGCAGAAAATATTTGTTATTTTCTACCGCGTGGCGCTAACCAGGTGGTAATTGGAATTGTACGCGGATGATTACCGCCCCATTAATGCTTGAGACCGTACAGCTAAGTTGATGGGTGGCGGTAAGGTTTCAGGCCCAAAATGGACGCACAACCATTTTTATTTTGCCCCATGTCCATTTTTGGCCCCAAAAAAGACCTTATTTGCAGGTGCGCTGAAAAATGGACCTGCGCACTTCTGGTACATGTGCCTACAACAGCACAGGCCATTTTTCATCGCACCTTAGTAAAAGGATCCCATAGTAACCTATGGAATTTTGTAAGTCTTAAGTTCTTTGAAAATGAGCCCCATCGTGTTTGAATTCAGGCCAGGGTTTCCAGCTCTCTTGTTTAAGCTGGCCAAGGCCAGAAGGAAAATGCAGCAAGCAGTGTAAAAGCAGGAAAGACTTGGCCTTCATATATTTATAATTGTCCTTGATTAATTATTTTGAAAAAAAAAACCCTGTGATTGTGTATTCTTTTCTACTTTGATAGTTAAATCTTGTTTGGACTGCTCCTTGGTCTAGCTGTTCACTGTCTTAGCCACCCTGGGCCCCACATATAGGACTAGATTCTATATATCACGCCTAAAAATTGAGCACCAAAATGAATTTCGCCTAAGCGCATTCTTAAAAAGTACTCCTTAATTTAGGCATGTTTCATAGAATAAGAAAGAAATCAACAAATTATTATTTTTTTCACACATTCCTCTTATTGATTCCTATATCAGAGATTCCACTCATTTCATAAATATTCTGGACAGCTTGGATTATGAATTGCCAGACACTCGCTCTTAGTAACCATGGACATTGACTCATTGTATACAAATATTCCTCAGTGCTAATAGTTGAAACTGTTTTAAAAGGCAGGACCGCTTATGGGAGCATTCGCTACCATAGCACTTACTAAGAACTACTGCTTTTCATATCAATATTACCAGCAAATAATGGCCCCTGACTTGGCAAATCTGTATGTGGCATCATTTGAAAATACTTTTCTGAAAGAACATCTGTTAAAAAATGAAAAATATATCTATACAAACAATATATTGATGATATGAGTGGAGGCGTGGCCTAGTGGTTAGGGTGGTGGACTTTGGTCCTGGGGAACTGAGGAACTGAGTTCGATTCCCACTTCAGGCACAGGCAGCTCCTTGTGACTCTGGAAAAGTCACTTAACTCTCCATTGTTCCACGTAAGCCGCATTGAGCCTGCCATGAGTGGGAAAGCGCGGGGTACAAATGTAACAAAAATAAATAAAAATATATTAATTATATGGAAGGGCAATACAGAACAGCTGCAATTATTTCAAAAATGGTTAAATATTAGAAATCCAAATCTCCGGTTCAAAATGGCATATGATCAAAACAAAATTAACTTGAGGCATTTTATTGTTTTTCTTCAATAAACCACCTGTTTTGCCCCCTTCTCGTTTTTGTTGCTGTATTATGGACCGTTGTTATGAGGACAATTTTGCTGTTCTTTGGCTTAACTGGCGTAGAGTATTCTTTGGCAGTGTTGGAGTATTGTGTTCAGTTTTGGAGGCCGTATCTTGCTAAAGATATAAAAAGACTGGAAGCAGTTAAAAGAAAAGGCACAAAAATGGTATGGGATTTGCGTTGCAAACCGTACAAGGAGAGCCTTGCCGACCTAAACATGTATACCTTGGAGGGTAGAAGAAACAGGGGCGGCATGATACAGACATTCAAATATTTGAAAAGTATTAATCTGCAAATAAACCTTTTCCATGGACAGGATCTTCTAGCCACACCTCTGAATATACGCCACGATGACGTGCGTGACCCGGCTATCCAATAGTAATGCTTAAAAAGTAAAAGCAATAAAGTTAGCACATTCCCGCCCAGATATGCAGTATAAATACCGTATGACAGCCCAGACCAGTCAGTTTTATTTTTTCCGCGCTGACAGAGCGACCCGGTGGTTTTTTCTATTCAGTCAGTCAGTCAAAATTATTGTATTGTCTCACAATGTAGTAAATTGTTTACTTATAGAAACAGTGTTTAACAGCTTTGTACTCTTCATATGTAAGTTTTCTTACCAAATCTTTACCAGTACTGTCTTTACAGGTATCGCATGATTCAGCTGCTATGGAGAATAATATTATCCCTGCTCTCCCCCTTGCCTTAGTGCCCGGGGATCAGGTGACTTCAATTCCTGCTCTCCCCCTTGCCTCTGTGCCCGGGGATCAGGTGACTTCAATTCCTGCTCTCCCCCTTGCCTCTGTGCCCGGGGATCAGGACAATTTCTCGCCCATCAGACAGCAAACGTTTCGAGAGTGTTTGCCTGACTCCATGGGCAGATCTGTGGATCGACGTCGACGTTCATCACGGGATCGACGATCTCGAACAGTGACGTCACGATCGAATTCAGGAAGTGAACTCGACATCGATGTCAGGTAGGGTACTTACCTCAACATCGCCATCCATCTAAATGTAAGTTTTTCACTACTTTCTTTACAGGTATCGGAGACTTTAGCTCTAATGGAGAATACTATTATCCTGCTCTCCCCCTTGCCTTACTGCCCGGGGATCAGGTGTCTTCAATTACTGCTCTCCCCATTACCTCAGTGTCGGGGATTACATCTTTTCTTCACGGTATATACAGCAAACGTTTTAGGATGTTTTTGCTTGTGACCGCTGCCATCTCCAGAGGTCGATGTCCAGACGAAGTCGGCTATGAGGTCGACGTCGGGCATGGGCGCCCAATTCAGCATCTTGGAAGGGCAGTCAGAACCGTCCATCTTAACAGGTCAGTCCATCTGGGCATGGATGTTGTCGGTATCGTTGCCTAGTTAACAACAATTGTAAATAGGCTTCTGTATCGGAGGTTTTAAAAAAAAAAACAACAACCTCGAAGTCCAGAAAGTCTCGTCACAGTTCAATTTCAGGATTATACAGACTCAACAGAGGGTTACAGAACCTTCGGGTTCTATATTTCACTCTGAACAAGCTGTCTCACTGCATTTGATTTCATCTACGTAGCTTCTTGTCCTCTCACTCCTCAGGGGCAGAAGCTGTGGTGGGTATCTCATTCTTCTTCTCTTCCAATCAATTTGTCTGTGAGCTCACAACTCTCTGTATCAGCTCTTCCTCACACTCATATTATTCAGACAGGGCAGACACTAATCAGGGAAGAGTTTTCTCTAAGTGATGAATATTATGCAAACGTTTTTTACATAGATGGGTTCATGCATTGCATTTTTCTCTAACTTCTCAAGAAGAGGTTTCTAAGGATAAAAGCATAAGTCACTAAGTGTTTAAATTTGGTCAAGCTCCTTATACCTCAGGTGCTTCAGGACCATCATAGATTGATATACAATATTCTATTCAATCTACCTAAGGATCAATACATACTAAATATAAGGTTCTTGAACTCTTTAGTCTTCATAGAGTCAGCTTACCCACGCATCATTGGTGGTGTAATCTACGATGTATAAGAATAACGGATTTCCAGTTTATGGATATATTAGCAAGAAAGAATTATCACTCTCCTATGCTATCTGCCCCTATTTATGTTTATATACTTCATCACATAGTATATTTATCTACTAATTGGGAGGATTTGTCCCAATTACAATCATTAATGTCTCTACAGGATATGCCTCTTTTTCAGCAGATTATGACAATTTAGTAGGGGTTTTCTTTACAAATGGTCATTACTTTATATGATCACTTTGATACTTCTTTCAGAAATGTAGTTTCTTTAATTCCTTCAAGATGGTTATCATGCTTAAGAGCCTCAGTTTTGGGTGCTCATTGTTTATGAAAGGTGCCTGATGCTCCTTTCTTCTGGTGCTTTCTTATTTGGCTTCTAATCCAGCGGTGGTGAGTTCAAATCCCTGTAATCGTTTGAGATCGTGTTAAACAGCTAATGGAAGCGTTTAAGAAGGGTGGTACAACCAATACTATATTATAGCGCTACCAGAACATTTGACAAGAGAGAGCTTACAGTCTGGGTATAATGAACAGCATTGGGTATAACACTTGATACCTCGGAGCAGGATAAACACCAATTTTTTAAATCCAGTTATAAGAAGTGACCTTTCTTTACCTCTGGAACCAGATTTCAACAGCGTAAATCTTTTATTTATCAATGTCCTGCTTATCAATTTAAATTTCATTATCCACATATTTTCACACTGGACCAAATCGAGAACAGCGTTCTCAGAAGCCTGTTCAGACACATCAGCAGCAAAAGCTTTCTCCTTCTTTTTCACCTTTCCAAGTGGCAGAGTCTGGTGGGGAGCAGAATTCAACACGTTTTCATTGTTTGGAGATCAATAACATTAGACATGTGGATTCTGGATATTCTTCAAAATGGTTATTCTCTAGTATTTTCACAACCCCTACATCTTGGATATAACACAACTCAACAAGTTTCTCCCAAAACAAAGATTTGAATGCCATTTTTACTTGTAATACTTCCTGCATTAAGTCAAGGAGTAGGGTTTTCAGCCCTAGATCTACAGGATGATGACTTACATATTACTATTTCATCCCTGTTCAAGACGATACCTTCGGTTTGTCTGTCAAGGACAAAATTACCAGTACAAACATACATTTTGGCTTACCGTCAGAGCTCAGGGTGTTCTCAATTAGGTCAATTTATTGATTTAAATACAGACCTTGTTTGGGAAACATAAGTTGTGAGAGATCTCTTTTTGGTTCCTTTGTTTGTACATTTGCTTTTTTAAATTGTTCAGTTACATTGATAAGGAATCCTCCTGTTTTTCATATCAAAACAATTGGTTGATGGTAGCCAGTCTCCACAACAAAATCTTCAAGTTTTACAGACTACCATTATTCTTTTTGAAGGTTAGGTTTACTGATCAATTAAAAAAAAAAAAAAAAAAGTCACAGGTGATCCCGACACAGAAGTTGACTTTCATGGGACTGGATCTGGTTTCTGCATAATCTATACCACAGTCACCACTCCCGCGAGCTCATTTTCCTCATACAATTAGTTCATTATCTTCATTCAGTAACATCACAAAATTCTTTTGGGACATATGGCTTTAACATTTGCTGTTCTGCCGCTAGTGCTACTACACATAAGGCCTCTACAGTGGTTTTTTAAGGAAAAGTGGATTCAGTATCGACATCCTCTTACGTCATATGAACTAAATCTCTTTGTAGGAGTTCCGTTCCAATCACCTTTTTCCAACCAAGTTTCTTACTACAGATGCATCCTAAGTTGGTTGGGGGACAGACACATCTAGGACCCTTGTCAACACAAGGCCACTGGTCACTTCAGGACAGCTTCTATTCCATACTCTCCTCGTATTCAGAGCGGTCAGAGTGGCTGTTCAAACTTTTCAACATCTACTTCCATCCCAAGTGATATAGGTTAGTATAGACAATAAGGTGGCAATATTTTCTATAAATAAGCAAGGACTTATGAGCTCTCTTCATCTGTGTCAAGCAGCTGTCAGACTTTAGACCCTAATTCTATCACTCCCTTCTGTGATTCAAGTGATTTATCTATCAGAGTGGGAGAATCACATTGCAAATGTGTTAAGCAGGATACTTGTCTTACACAAGTGATATCACAATTCTTCACGATCTTTTTCAGCTTTGCACTGTACTCTGGTACATCGCTTTGCGTCCTCACAGTAATACAACTGTCATACATATTATTCAAGGTGATATTAAAGGAACATGATAGCCGCAGAAGTATTACTATTTCTTGGGCAAATTCTCTCTTTTACGTCTTTCCTCCAATTCTAATAACAACATATTGGCCGAGGCAAGCGTAGTTTCCTGGACTAATGCAGTTAGCTGTCCTCCTTCCATGGTTTTCTTCATGCAATATCAGATCTCATCTAGCAGATCAATGGTCAACTTCTTCATCCAAGTCTCAATAAACTCCATCTTTCCAATTGGTAACTTCAAGTAACCAGATAGGTTATTCGGTTTTGTTTTGTTTTTCTCAACCAGTTATTAATGTATTCTTGCCTTCTAAAACAATCGATCAGACTTGTTTATCTGTCTAACTGGAACAGATTTCGCTATGACTGTATAACACATGAGATTTACCTAAAATTTTGCCTAATTTCTTCAATTTTTGGAATATTTCCTCTTTTTATCCATCTCAGGTTTGGCTACTTCTTTAGTTAAGGTCCAAATTGCGCATATTTTCTGTTTTTCTCTGGTTTGATTGATGATTACAGAGTAATGACACATCCTATCGCAAACAGATTTTTGAAAGATCTTCTGAATCGTAAATCTCCAATTCACTTACCCCCAGTAGTATAGGATTTCTCTTTGGTTTTAAAAAAACCTCATGTAACCTCCATTTGCACCATTTCATTGGGTTACCTTCAATGTTTTTCCTTGGAAAACGTAGTTTCTTATTACTATTACTTCACCTCGAAGACTTAGGAAACTACATGCACTTGTATTTTTCACCCCATATACTCAAGTTGTACATCATGATCTGATACTACGATCTTATCTGGAGTTTTCTACCAAAAGTAGAGTCTTCTTTTCGCAGAAATTAATCGGTTATTTTACCAGTAATTTTTCTACCTCCTTATCAATCTACTCAACATAATAGATTGCACACATTGGACTGTAACAAGCGCATTATCAAGTTATTTACAGTGTACATCAGGTGGTCATATACCTTCGCAGTTATGTCTTTCTTACAATGTAAAAAAAAAAAAAAAAATCGACATCTAATCTCTAAATGTACTCTTTCTTCAGTTGTTACTCAATATATAAAATTTTGTTATAATCAACATACTTCACATCATCATGTTACAACTCATACGTTGAGTGCTATGGCGACCTCAACTTCATTTTTACATCTCTAGGGCAGCTACATGATCATCCCTGCATACTTTTCAAAGTATTACTGTTTCCATGCAGCTTCACGTACAGATTAATTATTTGGACTGTCGATCCTTCAGGAGGTAATGTAAACGACAACTGTCCTCCTCCTCCTACCACAGGTAACAAATTTTCTTTCATCATGTTTATTGGATTAGTCATGTTTGATCTATCACATGATTGTTACCTGTGTATGCTTGGGAGTCTTCAGAGGTGTGGCTAGAAGATCCTGTCCATGGAAAAATCTTAGTTTCTTACCTGTAACGGTAGTTTTCCGTGGACAAAGGATCTTCTAGCCACACCATCCCTCCCTACCCTCCCTGGTTGTCGTAGCTATATTATTAAACTGACTGGTCTGGGCTGTCATACGGTATTTATACTGCATATCTGGGCGGGAATGTGCTAACTTTATTGCTTTTACTTTTTAAGCATTACTATTGGATAGCCGGGTCACGCACGTCATCGTGGCGTATATTCAGAGGTGTGGCTAGAAGATCCTTTGTCCACGGAAAACTACCGTTACAGGTAAGAAACTAAGATTTTTTGCGGAGACAGGAAGGCGGTAGAACTAGAGGACATGAATTGAGGTTGAAGGGGGGCAGACTCAGGAGTAATGTCAGGAAGTATTTTTTCACGGAGAGGGTGGTGGACATGTGGAATGCCCTACCGCGGGAGGTGGTGGAGATGAAAACGGTAATGAAATTCAAACATGCGTGGGAAACACAAAGGAATCCTGTTTAGAAGGAATGGATCCACGGAATCTTAGCGTAGATTGGGTAGCAACACCGGTAATTGGGAAGCAAAAACAGTGCTGGGCAGACTTTTATGGTCTACGCCCTGATCGTGACTAGATATGGATGGGCTGGAGTGTAAATTTTAAGGGGCTTCGACGTTGGCTTCAGAACTTTTACTACAAGAACAGTGCTTCACCGCTGACACGCCCCCTTGAACTTTCGTCGGTGAGGTGACGGGAAAGCGGCGATGCTGTCAAAAAAGCCGCTTTCGATTATACCGATTTGGCCGCTTTTGCGAGATTGCCGGCCATCTCCCGATTTATGTCGGAAGATGGCCGGCGATTACTTTCGAAAATAAGCTGGATAGTAACATAGTAGATGACGACAGATCAAGACCTGTATGGTCCATCCAGTCTGCCCAACAAGATAAATTCATTAAACATGGTACCCAAGTTTGATTTCTCCGGTCCAGGAGATTTGCTTCTCTTCAGTTTGTAGAACTGCCCCATTTCATCCTCCAGGTTTACAGAGAATTCATTAAGTTTCTTCAACTCAGCTTCGAATACCATTTCTGGCACTGGTATCCCACCTAAATCTTTCTCGGTGAAGACTGAAGTAAAGAATTCATTTAATCTCTCTGTTATGGCTTTGTCTTCCCTGATTGCCCCTTTTACTCCTCGGTCATCCAGTGGTCCAACCGATTCTTCTGCTGGCTTCCTGCTTTTAATATACCTAAAAACAATTTTGACTATGTGTTTTGGCCTCCAACGCAATCTTTTTTTCGAAGTCCCTCTTTGCCTTCCTTATCAGCGCTTTGCATTTGACTTGACATTCCTTATGCTGTTTCTTATTATTTTCAGTCGGTTCCTTCTTCCACTTTCTGAAGGATTTTCTTTTAGCTCTAATAGCTTCCTTCACCTCCCTTTTTAACCACGCCGGCTGTCGTTTGATCTTCCATCCTCCTTTTTTAATATGCAGAATATATTTGGCCTGGGCTTTCAGGATGGTGTTTTTGAACAGCATCCACGCCTGATTAAGCGGGCCAAAATACTGTAGGTATTGAAGAGACACAAGGCAGACATAGCTTGCTTGCAAGAAACTCACTTGACACAGGAAGAACACCAAAAGTTGAAACGGTCCTGGGTGGGAGAGGTTCATGTGGCTTCGGCAGAGGGGCGCCATAGAGGAAGAGGAAGGAGGCATCTCCTTCCTCCAACTGAAGGTAGGAGGGTGGGGAAGGACCGCTAGACCACCAGGTGGGGGGGATTGACCCGTGGCCAACTGGGCCACCAAGGACATCCGAGGGATGCTGGGGAGGGTTAGGGGGAGGGTTAGGGGGGGCTGGAGACCCCCCCGGACCTCCAGTTCCCGTTTCTCTTGGCTCGGGGTTGGGGTAGTTGGGGTCTGGTGGTCCCATGGACCTCCAGTCCCTGTGTTTGCAGGTCTGGGCTTTTGACAGCCCAGACCTGTCAAAGAAGTGTGGGAGGATTGTCAAGTGCGCTCAGGCACAATCCTCCCGCACTTTCACCCTATGATCAGAGAGAATTGTGTGCTTAAATTTGCATGCAATTATCTCTGATCATAGGGGCGGTAAAGCCCCGAGCTGTTCCAGCGCTATTTTTAGAGCGCTGTTTGGAACAGCTCAGGGCTTTTGATCATTTGCCCATTAGTGCAAAAAATGTGAAGAAGAATGCTATGTTGGAGCTACAGGCCAGATGCAGAAGACAACAAACAACTTACACAGGCACCACAATAAAGACCACAAAACTAAACAGGTGGACTGTGCAAAACCAGAGCAGCACACCAATGACTTTATGGTCAAAATACTAAAAGGAAATTTTAAAACAATCCAGGAATGTAAGACCTTTTGAAGTGAAAATGATGAAATATTTTGACACCTACCAGACACAACTGGGTTTCCTATCACATTATAAAGCATAAAATTATACTGCTTTGTCGCCTTCTGATCACCCATGCATATTTCCCTGTTTCTCACCCACTCCACCCCTTTCCCCTTAAGACTGTCATTGAAGTGCTTTTATGTTTCAGATAGTTATTCTGATATGTCATCTTTTGGTATTTCTGACCTGAAGATAAATTTATTGCCTTCGAAAGCTGGTCAAAAAATGTACTGTTAATCCAAAAAAGATATCTTAGCACCCCCCCCCCTTTTGTTTTGCTTTATTTCTATTCATTACCCTTAAAAGTGAACTAACACGGACTACCACACCATTTTATCCAAAGAGCAGGAAGAAATTGATAGACCAAGAAAGAGGAATACTTGCAGTTCTGTGCACCAGTTTTATATATAGCCTCGTGCAAGAGACCTTGAAGGAGCTTGAGAATAAGGCTGATGTAGACCTTTCTCCCCCCCCCCCCCCCCCCCCCCCCACAAATCAGCTGGGCCCTTGAGGGAATGCTTTGCCATTCTATAGATATGGAACGTAAAGCTTGGGACAAGTTTCTTTTCTTTCAGTTGTTTGCTATTTGAGATATTTCCCAGGCTTTCAGCAGGTTTTCACTGTTTAGGCTGCTGTGTGGGCTGAAACCTAGGGGAATCCTTGACATGAGAAGAGGGTAGTAATTCTGAAAATGTTTTAAAGCATATCTTAGAGCTCTGAGAATGTTTGGACATAATTTTCAGATTTACCCAGGAGAATTTGCTAAATATGCATGTGCTTTATTTAGGAAGCTTGATTGCCCGTTCTACAAGCTAGGAAGTAGCTACAGCTGAGCACAAACTCTTGGCCAAATGGCAGAGGCTGTTGATGGTCCTTAGCCATGCAGGAGAAGAGTTCTCTGTTTTTGTCTTAGGCAATTTCTCTGAATGGGCTAGTTTTGCATGTACTATGACAGGAATGCCGGCTGTCCTTTGGTCTTCCTTCCTTCTTTTTTAATACACAGAATATATTTGACGTGGGTTTCCAGGATGATATTTTTGAAAAGCATCCACGTCTGATGTAAATTTTTGACCTTTGCAGCTGCTCCTCTAAGTTTTTTTTCTCCCCACCGTTCTTCTCATTTTATCAGAATCTCCTTTTTTGAAAGTTAAATGCTAACGTATTGGATTTCCTGTGTGTATTTACTCCAAAGCCGATACGAAATCTGATCGTATTATGATCACTGTTATCAAGCGGCCTCTCCTGCATCAGATCATTCGCTCCACTAAGGACTAGGTCTAGAATTTTTTCTCCTCTTGTTGGCTCCTGTACCAGCTGGCTCCATAAAACAGTCCTTGATTTCGTCAAGGAATTTTACCTCCCTAGCATGCTCTGATGTTACATTTATCCAGTCAATATCGGGGTAATTGAAATCATCCATTATTATTGTGTTCCCCAGTTTGTTACTCCCTTATTTCTGATAACATTTCTACATCCGTCTGTTCATCCTGGCCAGGTGGATGGTAGTACACTCCTATCACTATCCTTTTCCCCTTTAAACATGGAATTTCAATCCATAGGGATTCACATATGGGTTTTGTTTCCTGCAGAATTTTCAATCTATTTGATTCAAGGCCCTCCTTAACATACAGTGTTACCCCTCCACCAGTTCGATCCACCCTATCATTACGATGTAATTGTACCCCGGTATGACAGTGTCCCACTGGTTATCCCACCAGGTCTCAGAGATGCCTATTATATCTAATTTTTCATTTAGTGCAGTATATTCTAACGCTCCCATCTTATTTCTTAGGCTTCTGGCATTCACATATAGACATTTCAAACTATGTTTGTTGTTCCTATTTACATCTTACTCAGTAGTTCACAGCATTAATTTGCAATCTTTTGTCTGCTTTTTCTTTAAAGACACCTGGTCTACTATGGTCTCTATTGCAACCTCGCTATCGGGATACCCTATCTTCCCTATTTTGGTGATATCTTTGAAAGACACCTTATTCAGAACCATGCGCTTTTGAACGACTGTTGGCCTCCCCCTCCCCCCATTTCTAGTTTAAACCTGAATATATGTAAACCGCTTTGAATGTAGTTGCAAAAACCTCAGAAAGGCGGTATATCAAGTCCCATTTCCCTTTCCCTTCCCTCTTGGGCCCTGCGTGTGGAATGGGGAGCACTTTGGAGAATGCTACCCTAGAGGTTCTGGATTTGAGCTTTCTACCTAAGAGCCTAAATTTGGCTTCCAGAACCTCTCCCACATCTTCCTATGTCATTGGTATCCACATATACCAAGACAGCTGGCTCCTCCCCAATGAAGTTGGGATCACAAGCATCATGCCCTGTGCCATTATGTCTTACCAATCTTTTATGGGTGAGCAGTTAGATCTTCTCAAATGATGTGTTAAATAGTCTGTTAATACAATTTAATGATATGGGTTTTTTCCAGGGTCTTCGGGAAAACTACTCTCATTAAGGGAACTCCTGTATGAAGCATGTTCCCCATAGAAAGCCAGTTGGGGGGGGAGGGATTCTTGAGTTCACCCTGAATGTGCAAATGTGCAGTATTTTAAAATAGCTGCTTCAAATATCTAAGAACCCCCTACTCTCACACTCAATTCCACTCCAGCACTTACTGGGGGTTTCCCTGGTAATTTGGGGAGAGGATAAGTGTGATCCCCAGCCACTCCTGTCCTATGAGCATCAGAGTTCAAGATGGTGCTGGCTGATCTTTAGTGATAGTCTTGAGGTAGTGCCTCCAGGGGTCAAAACCCTCTAAGTCCATATTAGTTGCATTGGACTTAATGAGTTTTGAAAATAAGCCCTTTCTTCCTGGGGATAGACGTACAGCTATATAGGGCTTAATGGCTAGAAGGGCCTGGGTTTGATTCCTAGGTTAGGTCCTCTCCTCCCTAGGATGCCTGGGGAGTCCTTGAGAGAAATGGACGCTAATCCTTGCTCAATGTCAAGCCCTAGTGTAGGATTAAGGCCCTGTGATTGGAAGACGCTCTGGAAGATAGCCCTGGCCAGGGACTGTTGCTGCAGTGTCTGGAGGGGATGTAAAAGAGAATGTTCCCTGGGCAATTGTTTATGTCACCAATCGCAGCCTTGGTTTTGACTGAACTGGAAGTACAAAGTTGCAGGAAGAAACTGCCAGGTCAGAAGAAAAGGCACATTATTGAAATATTTATTTCTGAAAATAGGAAACAGCATAAGGAATGGCATGCCAAATGCAAAGCGCTGATAAGGAAGGCAAAGAGACTTTGAAAAGAAGATTGCGTTGGAGGCAAAAAGAATCATAATAAAAACTTTATTTAAGTATATTAGAAGCAAGACGTCAGTAAAAGAATCAATTGGACCAGTAGATGACCAATGGGTAAAAGGGGCACTCAAGGACGACAAGGCTATAGCGGAGAGACTAAATGAATTCTTTGCTCTGGTTGTCATCGTGGATGATGATGGGAAGATACCAGTGCCAGCAGTGGTATTCCATGCTAATGAGTTAGAGGAACTGAATCAAATCTCTGTAAACCTGGAAGATGTAATGGGACAGTTTGACAAATTGAAGAGTAGTGAATTGTCTGGACTGGATGGTATACATCCCAGAGTACTGAGAGAACTGAAAATTGAACTTGCAGAGCTATTGTTAGTAATATGTAATTTATTTTTAAATCAAGCATGGCACCGGAAGATTGGAGGGTGACCAACATAACACCAATTTTTTAAAAGGGTTCCAGAGGTGATCCAGAAAAGTATAGACCAGTGAGCCTGATGTCAGTGTCGGGCAAAAGGTAGAGACTATTGTAAAGAACTAATGGGCAAATGATATGCTGTTCCAAACAGCGCTCTAAAAATAGTGCTGGAACAGCACAAAGCTATACTGCCCCTATGATCAGAGATAATAACATGCAAATTTAAGCCCACTATTATCTCTGATCATAGGGGAAAAATGTAGGAGTATTGTGCCTGTTTCTCCTTTATATGGTAGGGAAGCCCCGCCCAGTGTATCGCACTGCCATTTTGAAGGCAGCGCTGGACGAGGAGGGAGTGTGCTAATCTCTCCTCCGTCGAAGAGATATGAGGAGGGAGGGCTCCGCTAGATCACCAGGGAGCATGGGGGTTGGAACGGCAGCCCACTTGGGCCACCAGGGCTTCATTTTTGTGTGTGTGTGTGTGGGTGGGTTAGGGGGTCTGGAGACATTAATCACTTATTTTTTTCTTTCCAAAAATACAAAGGCAAGGAGAAAAGCAATGAAGCTACCAAGTAGGAAATTTAAAACAAATCAGGGAAAATATTTCTTCATTCAACGTGTAGTTAAACTCTGGAATTCATTGCCAGAGAATGTGGTAAAAGCAGTTAGGTTAGCAGGGTTTAAAAAAGGTTTGGATAATTTCCTAAAAGAAAAGTCCATAAGCCATTATTAAGATGGACTTCGGAAAAAGTCACTTCTTCTTTTTTTTGTCTGGGATAAGCAGCATAAAATTTGTTTTCTTTTGTGTTTTTTCAGGTACTTGTGACCTAGATTGGCCACTGTTGGAAACAGGGTACTGAACTTGATGGGCCTTCGGTCTGTCCCAGTATGGCAATGCTTATGTTCTTATATTCTTAGCAGAAATACAGGCAGGATCTTAATGGTTTGGGCTGGCTTACATTTGCCAACCAAGTGAAACTATTTTTGACAACGCTTAAACTGTATGGCATGTACCATCATCAAAGGGGATGGAGAGAGCAGCAGTAGAAACTGATATAGTCTGTCCAGAGACCTTCAAAGGAAGCCACATGGAACGCCTTCTCATGGCCAGGATGGCAGGAGAACTGTGAAGTAAGGTGTGGCAGGACTTTTGGGGGCAGGATTTTGGTGAGTTCACAAAGGGAGCTCTGATGCCATGAATGAGCAGGTTGTTGTAGTGAGGAAATGACAGCATGGGTAGAGCCTGCTGTGAGGAGTTTCAGTGGGCAGCTTATGTGAAAGAGGCACCTTTCTTACTGGGGGCTTGGCCTAAAAAGCAGAAAAGGAAAACAGCTCCATTTTCAAAAGGAAATTGCATGCTATTTTAAGAGGGTTCCTGGCTGCCATTTGTCGCCTGCTGCTACTATTAAACATGGTGTATAGCGTTACAAGGTGTATGCAGCATACAGTCTAATTGACCAAGGACAAATAGACAGTAGAGAAAAAAATCTGGATCTTGAGCAGTGTAGTCAGGGCATTAGGTCAGCATTTCCAATCTATCCTACTTTTTTCAACCTGTCCTGCTTTTTTCCTTTCACCGGTAACAGATGGCTAGTTGCAGTGGAATCATGATAATATCTGTAGTATATTTTGCAATAGGAGCTTTTATTATAGGAGAAATTAGAACAGATAGTTATGGAAGGCAGTGACCACTATGTTACTGTAACCAGGAGGCACCCATCTACCTGTGCCGTCTCTCATCTGGCCAAGACGCATGAACTTTATAAACCACAAGGTAGTCGTATGCAGTGGAGGATGTTTATGGCTTGCTGTGGCAGAGCAGTTTGAGCCATTCCATGTTTTAGTTACACCGGGGCAGCTAAAATGCTCTAAATTAAGGTTGTTGACAAGAAGGGACAAATCAGATCAAAAGTGAACAAAAAGAAAAATAGCATGTTCGTAGCGCGGCTGGGCATTCATGCCCCAATGCTCAGAAGCAAATGTAGACGCTAGAGGCCATTAGCGCTCGCATTTGCTCCTGTGGAATGCTCAGAGCCTGCTACGAGTACAATGATCATGCAAATGCATGCTAATGAGGGCCTCCCGCATTTCTCTCAAATGCTTAGTAGGCACCAAACAAGGGCAGTCGTTCCACTGCAAACCCTACACCAACTCGGAGCTGGCTTTAGGGTTCTACCGAGCAAGGGAGGAATAGAGAGACTAAATAGCCCTGGTGGTCAGTTGCCCCCCCCCAAATGCTAGAAATCCTAGTGGTGTAGTGGGACCCCTGCCAAGGCCCCCCCACCGAAAACATCCCCAGTGGCCTAGTGGCGACCCCCCCAAACCCCTTGTACCGGAAAGGGAAGAGTGATGCAGTCTTATTCCCTCCTCCCGCTGGGCATGTCTCAAAATGGCAGTGCCCTGCCCGGTGCATCCTGGGATGCATTGGGCGGGGCCTAACTACCATCTAAGGGGTACGAGAGATTCAGGGGGTTGCTGCTAGGCCACTGGGGATGTCTTCGGGGGGGGGGGGGGGGGGGGCGCCTTGGCACCGGACTACCAGGGCTGACAGTGACAGCCAGCGTCCTGGGCATGCTTTGAAAAGTTGTGCTTAACGCCTAACAACTTTCTCAATGCTCCAAAAGCTCCCTCATGCTCAACACTATGACTGCGCTTAAATGTGCATGTCACTAGCGTTGAGCATGAGGGAGCTATTCAGATGCGCTGATTGGGTGGTATTTCTCTGGTGCTGTTAGGAACAGCGCTGGAGTTTTGAGCATCTGGGTGACTACATGCCACTGAAAACTACTACTACTACTACTATTTAGCATTTCTATAGCGCTACAAGGCATACGCAGCGCTGCACAAACATAGAAGAAAGACAGTCCCTGCTCAAATAGCTTACAATCTAATAGACAAAAAATAAATAAAGTAAGCAAATCAAATCAATTAATGTGACCGGGAAGGAAGAGAGGAGGGTAGGTGGAGGCGAGTGGTTACGAGTCAAAAGCAATGTTAAAGAGGTGGGCTTTCAGTCTAGATTTAAAGGTGGCCAAGGATGAGGCAAGACGTAGGGGCTCAGGAAGTTTATTCCAGGCGTAGGGTGCAGCGAGACAGAAGGCGCGAAGTCTGGAGTTGGCAGTAGTGGAGAAGGGAACAGATAAGAAGGATTTATCCATGGAGCGGAGTGCACGGGAAGGGGTGTAGGGAAGGACGAGTGTGGAGAGATACTGGGGAGCAGCAGAGTGAATACATTTATAGGTTAGTAGAAGAAGTTTGAACAGGATGCGAAAACGGATAGGGAGCCAGTGAAGGGTCTTGAGGAGAGGGGTAGTATGAGTAAAGCGACCCTGGCGGAAGACGAGACGGGCAGCAGAGTTTTGAACCGACTGGAGAGGGGAGAGGTGACTAAGTGGGAGGCCAGCAAGAAGCAGATTGCAGTAGTCTAAACGAGAGGTGACAAGGGTGTGGATGAGGATTTTGGTAGAGTGCTCGGAAAGAAAGGGGCGGATTTTACGGATGTTGTAAAGAAAGAAACGACAGGTCTTGGCGGTCTGCTGGATATGAGCAGAGAAGGAGAGAGAAGAGTCAAAGATGACCCCAAGGTTTCGAGCTGAGGAGACAGGGAGAATGAGTGGCTCCAAGCATTCCCCTGTCTGACTAGCAGAATTCTAACAGAATCATAACAGAAAGAGAAGAGTATTACGTGGAGGCCAGCATTCGCCAACAGCTGCAGTTCAGGGATAGTGCCGGCAGCCGCCCGAGATAAGTTTATTCACCAGGTGGGGCTAGGGATTCCTGCCAGCATAGGTAGTTCATTTTCTTTGTGAGCGGGGTGGAAATTAAATTAGGGTTTTGTTTTAGCTGAGGGGGTCCATGGGATCCAAGATGTACCCAAACCTGGGTGGAGATTAAATTAGGTTTTTATTATAGTTGGGGGAGGAGTGGTGATGACTTTTTTTGGCCCACCCACTTTGATCTCAGGCCCACCCTAAATTGGCTGTTTGGCTACACCACTGCTGCATTGGCCCCTCTGCTCAGCCTTCAGGTCTTTTGCACACTTCTTTTCATCTGGGTTTAATCTAATATAATAATTTGTACCGTCAATGTTCCATGGCTGGCTGGCTGGCTGGGTTCGTAACATCCTGACGTCAGCAAGCCTCCAGCGTTCCCTTCCCACTCACTGTCCCTCCCTCGTGTAAAGACGAAATGACGTTGGAGTGCAGAACGGTGAGAGGGAAGGGAACACTGGAGGCGAGCTGACATCATGATGTTACGAACGCAAGCAAGACAAGTGAAGGCAACGGAACGCTGGACATGGAGGGGAGGACAGAATCAAGGGACATTGAGGGGAGGGCAGAGGAGACTCGACATGGATGGGAGGAGAGGAGAGAATCGCGGGACATGGATGGGAGGGCAGGGCAGAGGAGAATTGCTGGACATGGAGGGGATGGGAGGCGAGGGGAGAATCGTGGGACATGGAGGGGAGCCAAGGGCAGAGGACAATCGCTGGACATGGATGGGATGGGAGGAGAGGAGAGAATCATGGGACACAGATGGGGGGGCAGGGTAGAGGAGAATCGCTGGACATGGAGGGGACGCCAGAATCGCGGGACACGGAGGGGACGGTAGGGCTAGGGTTACCATTTTGTGTCCTGTGAAAAAGAGGACACATGTCACGCCCCGCCCCGCCTCATGCCCCACCCCCACCACGTCCCCTTCAGGTCCTCGTTCCGCCCCTATTTCCCGCCCCCCACGTCACATAGTCCCCTCCCCCCCCCGTCACATACCCCCCCCCCCCCCCCACACTTACTATCTAGCCCTGGTGGTCTAGTAGCGTCTTCTCTTCGGGGCAGGAAAGAGCCCCCTCTTTCCTGCCCGGAGCGCTGCCTGCCCTTGCCTGCTGCATCCTCCTCGGTCTGGCTGGGGATTCAAAATGGCCACCGAGAGTTGAAGCGGCCTCGCGAGAGTTCAACTCTCGGCGGCCATTTTGAATCCCCAGCCAGACCGAGAAGGATGATAGACAGGGGAGGCAGCGCTCTGGGCAGGAAAGAGGGGGCTCTTTCCTGCCCCGAAGATGTCACTAGACCACCAGGGAGGGGACAGGAGACCAGACCCACGGCGCCGATCGCCCGCCCACACGCTCACCGCACGCACGCGCCTGCCTGCACCCGCGCCCACGTTTGTCCAGAAATCCGGACAAATGTGGGCGCGGGCAAAATCCGCCGGACGCCCCGGACATGCCCTCAAAAAGAGGACATGTCCGGGGAAATCCGGACGAATGGTAACCCTAGGTAGGGAAGAGGAGGATCGCTAGAAATGGAGGGGAGGCCAGAATCGCGGGACATGGAGGGGACGGCAGGTCACAGGAGAATCGCTGCACATGGAGGGGAGGTCAGAATTGCAGGATACGGAGGGGAGGGAAGAATCGCTGGACATGGCGGGGAGGGCAGGGGAGAGAGGAGAAATCGCTTTGACGAGAGCCTTAAAAACATAATCACCGTTACAAGATAGCCTTGCTAGCACCCGTTTAATTTTTTTTGAGAAACGGGCCTTTTTTACTAGTAGCTAATAACTTGCTTCATTACCATAGCATTCAAATGAGCTGTGTGCTGCTGTCATCACGAGTGTTTGTGCACAGTTTCCTTCCATATCATCATGCTGATCAATCCATAGACTGGTGGGTTGTGTCCATCTACCAGCAGGTGGAGATAGAGAGCAATCCTTTTGCCTCCCTATATGTGGTCATGTGCTGCCGGAAACTCCTCAGTATGTTCTCTATCTCAGCAGGTGGTGGTCACACACAGCAGCAGCTCTGGCTAGGTCTCCAAGCCTAATCTTTAGGTTTTGTTGAGTACCTGGGGTTGAGGGCTCTTCTTGAGCAAGTGCAAACCTGGTGGTGCCAGGTCCCTCCTTTTCTCCCCCCTCCCGCTGGCTCCGTTAAAAAAAAAAAAAAAAAATTTTGGACGTCCTTAAGGGCGTTTATTTCGACGTTTATTTAAACGTTTATTGCAGCTACTCACTGGGACACCAGGTCGTTACAGCTCGGAGCGAGAAGCAGGTAATTTTTACCTTTTTATAGCGGGCAGGGGGTTCCCCGATTGATCTCCGCGTGGCCAATGGCGTCGGAGGGCGAGGGTGCGAAGAATCGCTCCCCGGACCGCGTGTGCGCTTCTAGCGGGGATGCGGGGGTTTTAAAGTCTGATTCACCCTTGTTGGGTGTCAGTTTGGAGGCCGGTCAGTGTCCCGGGTCTTCCTCCGGCGTGGCGGTTTTTCCCGCCATAAACGCCCATCCCCCGCTGCTCGCCTCCGCCATCTTGGCCGGCCACTCTGCTCGGACGGCTTCTTCTTGGGCCGCCCTTGAGCTGGGAGACGTTCATGCCATGGCCGCCCTTGATTTGGGCAACGGCAAAAAAGCGGCTAAAGTTAAGCGCCGTTCTTCCCGCGCGGCTCCTTCGCGGAGTGTCGCGCCGGACGCCATCTTGGATGCGCAGCATGTTGCTCCCCGCTCTTGCGAGCGCCGGTTTAGGGTGCGTCTAGGGCTGTGGCCCAGGCTGCTGAAATACACAGTCTGGGGGGTTTCTCCCCCGAGTTTATTTTGCTGCTGCATCAGGCCTTCCTTATGCAAAACACTGCCCCTTCTCCCTTGTCCGATAACAGGGTTGAGGCCCCCGGAAGTAAACGCCCTCGGGTGGATTCCCAGGCCTTAGAGGACGCTGTTTCCTCTGATGTAGATGAGGGCAGCGTATCTGAGTTCTCCCAACGGTCCTTTGGGGATTCCTTGGAGGAGACGGATTCCCGCTCGGATGGAGCGGATGACCCCTCTGCAGCTCAGAGGATTTGCCCAACCTGTTACTGCAGGCCATGAGCATTTTGAAGATTTCCTCGCCAGAGGACGTCTCTCCCTCAGCCCCTGTTGGCTCTGCCATTATGCTGGGGACGAAGCGCCCGCCTAGAACCTTCCACGTGCATGATGCCATGCACACCTTAATTTCGGCTCAGTGGGATGTCCCGGAAGCGAGCCTCAAAGTGGCTAGTGCTATGTCCCGCCTCTAGTGAACGTGAGGCCTTTATTTGGCCTACCGTGGATTCTTTAATCACTGCGGTGACTAAGAAAACGGCGTTGCCGGTGGAAGGTGGCACGGCCCTAAAGGACGCCCAAGACAGAAGATTGGAAGCGGCTTTAAGGTCGTCCTTCGAGGCGGCTGCCTTAAGTTTGCAGGCCTCAGTTTGCGGCTCCTATGTGGCCAGGGCGTGCCTGACGATGGTGCAGCGGGCTTCCCCCTCGGATCCTTCCTTGAGGGCTGACTGGCCGGCCCTGGAATCGGGCTTGGCTTATTTGGCAGACTTACTGTATGATGTCTTGAGAGCCTCGGCTAAAGGTATGGCTCAGACAGTCTCTGCGCGGCGCTGGCTTTGGCTGAAACATTGGTCTGCGGACCACGCCTCTAAGTCCCGCCTGGCTAAGTTGCCTTTTAAAGGCAAACTGCTCTTTGGGGTCGAGCTGGACAAAATCGTGACCGATCTCGGCACGTCTAAGGGCAACAGGTTACCAGAGGTCAGGGCTCGGGCCAGTGCTCGCCCCGGTATCTCCAGAGGACGGTTTCAGGAAGCCCGTCGGTACCGCCCGGGCAAGTCGGGCTCCTCTGCCCCCTCTTCCTTCAAAAGGAACTTCTCCCCCAAGCAGCATTCCTTTCGCAGAGACCGCCGTCCCGGAGGTACGCCCTCCGGTCCTGCCCCAGGGTCTCGTACCCAATGACGGGGCCCTGGTCCATGGCCCAGTGCAGATTGGAGGACGCCTGTCCTCGTTTCTGGGCGAGTGGACCAGGGTAACTTCAGACGCTTGGGTTCTGGAAGTCATCAGAGACAGCTACAAGTTAGAGTTCTGCCGACCCTTAAGAGACGGGTTTGTACTCTCTCCCTGCAAGTCTCCGGTCAAAGCTGTGGCAGTGCAGCAGACCTTGGACAACCTGATCCGCCTGGGTGCGGTCGTTCCGGTGCCAGAAAATCAGATTGGCAAGGGACGTTACTCCATTTACTTTGTGGTACCAAAGAAAGGAGGTTCTGTCCGGCCTATCCTCGTCCTCAAAGGGGTCAGTCGGGCCTTGAAAGTGCAGCACTTTCGCATGGAGACTCTCCGCTCTGTTATAGCGGCAGTGAAGGCAGGAGAGTTCTTGGCTTCCTTGGACATCAAGGAAGCGTACCTGCATATTCCCATCTGGCCTCCTCATCAACGCTTTCTGCGTTTTGCAGTCTTGGGCCGACACTTCCAGTTCAGAGCCCTCCCTTTCGGGTTGGCTACTGCTCCGCGGACCTTCTCCAAAGTAATGGTGGTCATCGCGGCCTTCCTGCGAAAGGAAGGAGTACAAGTCCATCCTTATCTGGACGACTGGTTGATCCGAGCCCCCTCTTATGCAGAGTGCGGCAAAGCTGTGGACTGGGTGGTTGCTCTTTTGAGCTCCCTGGGGTGGATCATCAACTGGGAGAAGAGCCAGCTGCGCCCGACTCAGTCCCTGGAGTATCTGGGAGTTCGATTCGACACCCAAGTGGGCAGAGTGTTCCTGCCAGACAATCGGATTGTCAAACTTCAGGCTCAGGTGGACCAGTTCCTAGTAGCCTCTCCTCTTCGGGCTTGGGACTATGTGCAGCTGTTGGGCTCTATGTCGGCCACGATGGAAGTAGTGCCCTGGGCCAGGGCTCATATGAGACCACTACAACACTCTCTGCTGCAGCGCTGGACTCCGATGTCGGAGGATTATGCTGTACGCCTTCCCTTGGACCCAGCAGTGCGCAAGGCGCTGAGCTGGTGGCTGCAGACAGACAAGTTGTCTGCAGGAATGCCTCTGGTGACCCCGGAGTGGATTGTCGTCACGACGGACGCCTCTTTGTCGGGCTGGGGAGCCCACTGCTTGGGAAGGACAGCGCAGGGGCTCTGGTCTCCTGCAGAGGCAAAGTGGTCTATCAACCTCCTGGAACTCAGAGCCATTCGGTTGGCGCTTTTGGAGTTCATCCCGGTACTGGCGTTGAAGCCAGTACGGGTCCTGTCGGACAATGCCACGGCTGTGGCCTATGTCAACCGCCAGGGAGGTACCAAGAGCGCCCCTCTAGCCAAGGAGGCCATGAATCTATGCCAGTGGGCGGAAGCGAACCTGGAACAGCTGTCAACGGCCCACATTGCCGGAGTCATGAATGTCAAGGCGGACTTTCTCAGTCGCCATACCTTGGATCCCGGAGAGTGGCAGCTATCTGCTCAGGCGTTCTTGGACATCACGAAGCGCTGGGGCCAGCCGAGCCTAGATCTGATGGCGTCATCGGCCAATTGCCAAGTGCCGCGCTTTTTCAGCAGAGGACGGGACCCTCGATCCCTGGGAGTAGATGCTCTTCTCCAACAGTGGCCGACATAGGAGCTTCTCTATGTGTTCCCGCCCTAGCCCATGTTGGGCAGGGTGCTAGACCGGGTGGCAAAGCATCCGGGCCGGATAATCCTGGTGGGTCCGGACTGGCCCAGACGTCCCTGGTATGCGGACTTGATCAGGCTCTCAGTGGACGATCCTCTGCGGCTGCCAGTGGAGCAGGGCCTGTTGCATCAGGGTCCCGTGGTGATGGAGAGTCCCGTGGTGATGGAGGATCCCTCCCCCTTTGGTCTTACGGCCTGGCTATTGAGCGGCAGCGTCTGAGAAAGAAGGGCTTCTCAGACAAGGTCATTGCCACTATGCTGAGAGCGAGGAAGCGCTCTACTTCTACTGCTTACGCCAGGGTTTAGCGTACCTTTGCAGCGTGGTGTGAAGCAGGCTCACTTTCTCCCTTCACTGCTCCAATTTCTTCAGTATTGGCGTTCCTGCAAGAAGGTCTGGTGAAAGGCCTGTCGCTCAGTTCCCTTAAAGTCCAGGTAGCAGCTCTGGCTTGCTTCAGGGGCCGCCTGAAGGGTGCTTCCCTGGCTTCGCAGCCAGATGTGGTGCGCTTTCTCAAGGGAGTTAATCACCTGCGCCCTCCTCTGCACTCAGTGGTGCCTGCGTGGAATCTCAACCTGGTGCTAAGAGCCTTGCAGAAGCCGCCTTTTGAACCCTTGTCAAGGGCATCTCTGAAAGACCTGACGTTGAAAGCAGTCTTTATGGTGGCTATCTCTTCAGCCAGAAGAGTTTCCGAGCTCCAGGCACTCTCATGTCGAGAGCCCTTTCTGCAGTTCACGGAGGCAGGAGTGTCTATTCGCACAATGCCTTCCTTCCTGCCCAAGATTGTTTCTCGCTTCCATGTGAATCAGCAGCTCTGTCTCCCTTCCTTTCGTAGGGAGGACTACCCAGAGGAATACTCTGCTCTCAAATATCTGGATGTGAGACGAGTCATCATCAGATACTTGGAAGTGACCAATGATTTCCGGAAGTCGGATCATCTGTTTGTCCTGTTTGCAAGTCCTCGTAAGGGTCTGCAGGCTGCTAAGCCTACAGTGGCAAGATGGGTCAAGGAAGCCATTGCAGCGGCTTATGTGGCCTCGGGGAAGGTGCCGCCTATCCAGCTGAAGGCTCACTCCACTAGAGCTCAGGCGGCCTCGATGGCAGAGGCCGGGTCCGTCTCCTTGGAAGAGATTTGCAAGGCGGCAACTTGGGCATCGGCCCATACCTTCTCCAGGCATTACCGCTTGACTGTGGCTGCTCGGGCAGAGGCCCGGTTTGGAGCTTCAGTGTTGCGGTCAGGGATTTTTATGTCCCGCCCTGGGTGAGTACTGCTTCGGTACATCCCACCAGTCTATGGATTGATCAGCATGATGATATGGAAGGTAAAATTATGTATCATACCTGATAATTTTCTTTCCATTAATCATAGCTGATCAATCCATAGTCCCTCCCAGATATCTGTATTGTTTATATTCTGGTTGCATTTCAGGTTCAAGTTTAGTCTTCAGTTCCTGTTCAGGAGGACTTCGTGTTCAAGTTTCTCAATGGATTCTTCAAGAGTTGAGACGAATTTGTGTTACAGTGAGCTGCTGCATTCCTCTCCCCTCCGTTTTACGGGGCTGGATTGAGACATAAATTCTGCCGGCGCTCCCTCCCGCTTCGTGCGGCTGTAGGGCAGCTTTGTACCCCTCCCGCTTCAGCGGTGTTAGGGTCAGTCAGCTCCTCCCGCGGTTGCGGTTGCAGGATAAGCCAGATCCCCCTGCATCGGCGGGGTGGTGTCCCTCCCCCGCTCCGCAGGGATGAGCTGGACGGATTCCCCTTCCCCACTTGTGTGGGGATGAGCTGGGTTAATTCCCCTCCCCCGTTTCGGTGGTGGTGAGTTGGGCAGAGTGTCCCTTTGTGGGTGTAATTCTCTAAGTGCTGAGTCCTGCGGATGGAGCTTGGATATCGACAGACTGAGGAGTTTCCGGCAGCACATGACCACATATAGGGAGGCAAAAGGATTGCTCTCTATCTCCACCTGCTGGTAGATGGACACAACCCACCAGTCTATGGATTGATCAGCTATAATTAATGGAAAGAAAATTATCAGGTATGATACATAATTTTACCTTGTGCAGTAGTGCAGAAAATTGTGCGCAAAGTCTTTCGCACTGTATTCCATAGTTCCTTCTGTGTCTTAATTTATCTCTGTTACATTTGCTCTTTGTTTTAGTCAAGTAGAAAAAAACAGGAATTTCCTGGTTCTTTGCCCTGCTAAGTGCTGCTGCAGCTGCTGCTCTGCATAATAGTATCCTAATAGCCAGAAACACCTTTATCCTTCATTAGCAGTTCCTTTAAAGACAACACCTTTTATTTTTGTGAGCCCTTACAAGTTCCAAGGTTGGTCTATTTTTAGGCTCCTGTTAATTTTTCTGTATTTAGGTATTATTAGGAAAGGAATGGAAAACAAAAATGAGGATGTTATAATGCCTTTGTATCACTCCGTGGTGTGACCACGCCTCGAATATTGTGTTCAATTCTGGTCATCACATCTGAAAAAAGATGTGGAGGGGCATAATCGAATGGGGACGACCATCTCTAAGGGCGCCCATCTGTAAGGACGGCATCGCGAAGGGGCGGGGAAACCCGTATTATCGAAACAAGATGGGCGTCCATCTTTCGTTTTGATAATATGGTCGGGGACGCCCAAATCTCAACATTTAGGTCAACTTTAGAGATGGTCAACCTAAATGTCGAGATGAACGAACTTAGAGATGGTCGTCCCCGGTTTTCACCCATAATGGAAACTGAGGGAGCCCATCTCAAAAACGACCAAATCCAAGTCATTTGGTCGTGGGAGGAGCCAGCATTCGTAGTGCACTGGTCCCCCTCACATGCCAGGACACCAACCGGGCACCCTAGGAGGCACTGCAGTGGACTTCACAAATTGGTCCCAAGTGCTGAGCCCCGCAAAACGCACTCCCCACACCTGTACACCACTACCATAGCCCTTATGGGTGAAGGGGGGCACCTAGATGTGGGTACTGTGGGTTTTGGAGGGCTCAACATTTACCACCACAAATGTAACAGGTAGGGGGGGGGGGAATGGTCCTGGGTCTGCCTGCCTAAGGTGCATTGCACCCACTAAAACTGCTCCAGGGACCTGCATACTGCTACGATGGACCTGAGTATGACATTTCAGGCTGGCAAAAAAAGTTTTTAAAGTTGTTTTTTTGAGGGTGGCAGGGGGTTAGTGACCACTGGGGGAGTCAGGGGAGGTCATCCCCGATTCCCTCCAGTGGTCATCTGGTCAGTTCGGGCATTTTTTTGAGGTTTGGTTGTGAAAAGAAATGGACCAAGTAAAGTTGGCCAAGTGCTCGTCAGGGACGCCCTTCTTTTTTTATTATCGGCCGAGGACGCCCATCTCCTAATCATGCCTCAATCCCGCCTTCGCTACGGTGCCGACACGCCCCCGTGAACTTTGGTCGTCCCCGCGACGGAAAGCAGTTGGGGACGCCCAAAATCGGCTTGCGATTATGTCGATTTGGGCGACCCTGAGAGAAGGATGCCCATCTCCCGATTTGTGTCAAAAGATGGGCGCCCTTCTCTTTCGATTATGCCCCTGATAGTGGAATTAGACAAGGTACAGAGAAGGGCGATGAAAATGATAAAGGGGATGGGACGACTTCCCTATGAAGAAAGGCTAAAGTGGCTAGGGCTCTTCAGCTTGGAGAAAAGACAGCTATGATAAAGGTCTATAAAATACTGAGTGGAGTGGAACGGGTAGATATGAATTGCTTGTTTACTCTTTCCAAAAATACTAGGACTAGGGAGCATGCAATGAAGCTACAAAGTAGTAAATTTAAAACAAACCAGAGAAAATATTTCTTTACTCAACGTGTAAATAAACTCTGGAATTCGTTGCCAGAGAATGTAGTTAAAGCACTTAGCTTAGCGGGGTTTGAAAAAGGTTTGGATGGCTTCTTAAAGGAAATATACATAGACCATTATTAAAATGGACTTGGGGAAAATCCACTGCTTATTTCTAGAATAAGAAGCATAAAATGTTTTCGGATCTTGCCAGGTATTTGTGACCTGGATTGGCCACTGTTGGAAATACGATGCTGGGCTTGATGGATCTTGGTCTGTCCCAGTATGGCAATATTTATGTACTTATGTAGTGTTTCTAGAGCCCAGAGAACACCTCTGGCTGTTACTGTTTCCAACTTCACCATGGGACATCTCACCCCTGACCCCAGCACTCAGGCACTTGGATCACAGCCTCTGTAGACATGGGCAGTGCCACAGACAGTAGAAACCTGTAGCTATTTCAGTGTATGCAAAACCAGTGGGGTGCAAGTAACTGAAGGGCTGATGAAATCAAGCCTGCTAGACTTTGCACACCAGTTAGCTCAGCTTTAGCACACAGTTTTATGGGTGCTCTATGGAAAAGTGGATTTTGCACGTGAAACTAACTGTGTGCAAAGCCTTGTGTAGACATCAGCACACAGCACATTTAAATCCAGGATAATTAGGCTATTAGCTATTCAGCGTAGATGCAGAGAAATGTGCCGGAGTGTTGAGAGTTGCATGAGTGCCCTGGTCTGAGCACAACAAATTGTTTCAGTAGCCAGGGTTGCATGAGCATACATCTGTGCATGTTGTCTGTAATTTTAGCTATAAGTTTTACTTCAGGTGCACTTAGGGTTACCATATTTTGTCCTCTGAAAAAGAGGACACACGTCACGCCCCCTGCCCCACTCCGCCCACACAACATCTATGCCCCGCCCACACCACGCCCCTTTCACATCCTCGCCCCACCCTTTCTCATTCTCACCCCGTCCCCTGTCACATATTCCCCTCCCCCAGGGTCACATATTCCCCTCCCCCGGGTCACATATTCCCCTCCCCTTCCCTTACTTACTATCTACTGCCCTGGTGGTCTAGTGACCTGTTTGGGGCAGCAAAGAGCCCCCTCTTTCCTGCCCGGAGCGCTGCCCTTGCCCTGCATCCTGTTGCTGTGACGGTCTCGGGATTCAAAATGGCCACCGAGAGTTGAAGTCTCGCGAGGCCACTTCAACTCTCGGCAGCCATTTTGAATCCCGAGACCGTCACACAGCAACAGGATGCAGGGCAAGGGCAGTGCTCTGGGCAGGAAAGAGGGGGCTCTTTCCTGTCCCGAAGAGGTCACTAGACCACCAGGGCAGTAGATAGTAAGTAAGGGAAGGGGAGGGGAGGCTAGGATAGGTCCACCGCCCGCCCACCCGTTTGTCCAGAAATCCGGACAAACGGGCGGACTGGCAAAACCCGCCCGGACGCCCAGACATGTCCTCAAAAAGAGGACATGTCCAGGTAAATTCGGACGTATGGTAACCCTAGGTGTACTGCATTACATCCCATCTCTCTTTTCCTATCAGCCACATGAAGGAATTTCTGGCTGGTCACATGCTCTGATGGTGAAAATGTTGCTAAGGCAACTCAGATACCTGGTATATCGTGTTATAAAAGTGATTTACTGGAAAGAGGTGTGGCAAGGACCAATTGCAAGCTTCTAGCACATATGAAAGTCCCAATTACAATTCTTCAGCCCATATGCAGCACCTATGATTGATCCAGGGTAGAGGAGAGGTGGATGCTCACCACAGCCTATAAAACCACGCTGCAGACAAAGGAACTGAAAAAACTAGGCTTGGAGAGAGAGTTTCAGATCCGTCCAATGGCCTATGCTTTCATAGAAACTAATTCTCTATATCTAAGAATCTTTCTTTCGTTCATTCTTTTTCTCTGCTTTCTCTCTGTTCTGTGACCTTTGTATGAGGAACAAACTCCTCTTCTTTCTTTTTCTCTTCTTTATATAATTAGTCTAATTACTTATAATTACCAGAGGTACTGATGTTAGATTTTGTAAGTTTTGTTATAACTTTACAACTGATATCAGATGCTGTGATGGTGGGTGAGTAATTAAAGACTTTTAATTCTCTCTAATTTTTTATTTTTGTTTATTTTTGTTACATTGGTACCCTGCGCTTTCCCACTCATGGCAGGCTCAATGCGGCTTACATGGGGCAATGGAGGGTTAAGTGACTTGCCCAGAGTCACAAGGAGCTGCCTGTGCCTGAGGTGGGAATCGAACTCAGTTCCTCAGTTCCCCAGGACCAAAGTCCACCACCCTAACCACTAGGCCACAATTTTTTCTATAATATTTTATAAAATTTCATAAGTTGTTTTAGCAAATAGCAAACCAAAATGCGCAGCCTAGTACAATGTTCTGGACGGCTATTCTCTGCATAAATATCAGTATTGCAAAAATGGTATGCATATCGTAGCTAGACTCAGTGTTTTGGATGGGCCCAGAGGTAACTTGGATGGGCCTTTCCACTCCCCACCCCAAATAACTTCCCGGAGATATTTTTAAAAATACAGATTTTTTTTTCACCTACCCCGCATCTCCCCTCTTCTCCATGGCATCCCCCCATCTGTGTTTCTATCTCTGAACCCCGTCCTTCCCTGGTGTACCATACAGGCATCCTTGGCATCTGCAGCGATTCATTCTCGCTGCTTACGCCGATCCTGCAGGCTTCCATCTGTCGTGTTCCCATGTCCTGCCCTCACTGACGTCATTGCCTGTTTCCTGTCTGACTGGACGCGGCAGATGGAAGCCTGCGGGGCCGGAGCAAGCAGCGAGAATGAATTGCTGCAGGTGCCGAAGATGCCTGTATGGTACACTGGGTAAGGATGGAGTTCAGAGACAGAAGCGCAGATGCCATGGAGGAAAGAGGGGAGAGAGCAGTGTAGTGCTGCCGCTGGGTGGGCCTGAGCCACGAATAGGTGGGCCTGTGCCCACCCAGGCCCACCTGTATCTATTCCACTGATGCACATTATAACATTCCAGCACATTCAACTCTGGGTGCTGGTACAATTTTGGGGCGCAAGTTATGAGTCTACGCTAGCAGCAGCTATGTGTGTATGTGTCTGGCGCATTTTCCCATATTAGCACTTATTTATTTATTTATTAGGATTTATTTACCGCCTTTTTGAAGGAATTCACTCAAGTAAGAATAGATCAAACATGAGCAATAGGCAATTAGAGCAGTAAAAATATTCGAACAACAATACAAAGTATGGCATGGTATACTACTTGCAATGACAACACAATGAGGCAAATTTTCAAAGCACTTAGCCTTCCAAAGTTCCATAGAAACCTCAAAATGTACTAAAACTTTATAATTGGTAGTGAAGAGTAAGGCACACAGCTTATTTGCATACTATTTGGTTACTTCATTAGGAAGCAAAAGCATTATGCTTGCATTAGGAAGCTGTATGCCAAGTATTAGACTACAGCTCTAACGTAGGGTTACTGAATCGCTTTCTTCTGAAAAGATGAGATGATGGGCCAACTTGTCCCTAGACAGAGAATGTGGCTATCAAGTGACAGCTCCTGTGGAAGAGAAGAAATCCCTTTCCTCTTCCTCACAGGCAGGGAGTTCTAATTTGTTATTGGAGTATCTCAGGCCAGGGGAGCATGGGGGAAACATGCTCCCTGGGTAATTATTAATGGCTGCTCTTTTCACACTGCCTTTCATTAATGTGCATTTTCAGTGAAAAACTATTGGTTTTATATTTCAAGTTCAGAGGTTTGCAGCTACAGGAATAGTCCTGGCTTCCTGGTCCGACACAGAAAGGTATTTTTCATTTCCTCCTTTACTGGCTGAACCCACTTCTTCCTGCTCTCTCTGGTGTTTGTAGAGTCCTCTATAACCAAGGAGAAATGCCAAGAATGTGTGGGCTTGAGGGGCTCATTTGGTGCCCAGGAAGAAGGTCATTTGCTGAAGGACTGTGAACTATGCAGATAGTAAAAAGTCACTTCTTTTTGTGGTGAGGAGAGGACGCTTTTTTTGCCCACTCCTCACAGCTGGTTCGGCCTTTAGTCTTTTTTTTTGTGCCTTTCCTTTTTTTCCCTTTTGTTATGTTTCTGCCTCTCTCATAATTTTCTCCATTTAATTCCTTCCCCATATTTTCTTAGATTTTTTTTTCCTCTTCAGTGTTCTTTCTTTTACCGTGCTTGCTAGGCTGTGTTTAGGCCTGAGCCTTGATCAGGTTTTTGCCCTCTTCCTTTTTCTGGTGCTTTGCCCTTTTTAGCGCCATCGAGTCATTTGATGTGGCCACAGCTGTTTTTCCTTCCATGTCATCAAAGGTTCCCAGTGGCTTTAAGCGCTGCAGTCAGTGCAATAGGACCATCTCTGGCAAAGACACCCCATTCTTGGTGTCTGGGGCCTGATCATATCCCTGCAAGTTGTATTCTCTGTCTTCGTATGAAGAGAACACAGTTGGCTAGAGAGTCTCAGAGAGAAAAGAATTTTGGAGCCAGGTCCAAAGCCTCGATGTCGACTTCGGCACCGGGGTCCATCGGTCCATATGGCTATGAGACCCGTGCACACTGGGAGTGACCGTGCATCGAGTAGGTCTCTCTCCGCTTGCCTCAGTGTTGGCCACTATGCAGGCCCCCCGGGACCGATCAGCATCAGACCTGACCCCGAGGCGATGTGAGGACTTGATGTTGTCCTTTTTGGCTGCGTGTCTCTGACCTGGAACCAGTGGTTCAGGAGAGGCTGGCGGACTTTCCATGTCGAGGTTAAAATCTGTTTGGAGATGAGATAGAAGAGGTCACTGGCCTCATTAAGAAACATACTGATACCATCCAAACCCTGTCTTGGCACCCTCCAGCTGCAGCCTCTTCCTCACGGAGGTTTTCCAGTGGACCTAGGCGGCAACCCTACTACTCTCAAAAGCATAGGTTTCCACCACCTTCCCACTCTGCCCAGAATTCTCAGGCCTAGCGGTCTCAGCCTTGCCATTCCTGCCTATAGAAGCCACAGCCAGCTCCCCAGTCGAAGCAAGGGATGAGCTTTTGATTGACTCCAAAGTAACCGTCACGGACAGCTTACCAGTAGGAGGGATGCTGAATTTTTATCATCACAGGTGGCCCCTTGCAACCTCTGACCAGTGGGTTCTTCAGATAGTCTGCATTGGCATCAAAGACCACCAAATTACCCACCGAAAGCATCGTTTCAGCACAAGCAGGTACTTGCAGAGGAAATCTCTGCCCTTCTAGAAGCCAATACAGTTGAACCTGTACCACCAAGGGAAGAAGGGAAGGAATTCTATTTCAGGTACTTCTTTATACCCCAAAAGACAAGGGGATTTCGTCGCATCCTAGACCTAAGTTCAGGATGATTTCCCGGGGCACCCTTCTCCCCATGAATAAGGAAAACGATTGGCTATGCTCTCTGGACTTATAGGGTGCCTGCTACAAGTGAGCAACTTTGCTTTACTCAAATGTCTTATTGGCTTTTCTTTATAAACGCTCATAAGGGATCAGTGCTTGCAGTTTCTTCCTGCCTCTAATTCATCCAGTTTAATTTTGATCAAATATGATCCCCCTTCTCTTCCCCACTTAACACAGCCTTCTTTTAGTTTTTGTCGATGTGTCTTGTATGTATGTCTTGGCTACATTGAAGTTTCTAAGGGGAGGAGACTATCAGTTTTTGTGTCTGTATGCCACTGTGTGCATTTAGCAGTGGCGTAGCCACAGGTGGGCTTGGGTGGGCCAGGGCCCACCCATATATGGCTCAGGCCCACCCAACAGTAGCACATGTTTAGTGGTAACTGGTGGGAATCCCAAGCTCGGCCAGCTGAAAATTTTCCCGATGGTAATGAAAACGATACTCTCCATGGCACTGGCACCTGCGCATGCTCAGTTTTCAGTGCATACCTGCTGCCAAGGTGGAAAGAAGCGTTTTCCCACCAGCTGAGATAATTTTTTTTTTTTTGGGGGGGGGGGGGGAGGGAGAACACTTGGTGCCCACCCAATTCTTGCCTAGGCCCACCCAAAATCTGTTGTCTGGCTACGCCCCTGGCATTTAGTATGTGCTCTCCAAACCATAAACACAACAGTGGTGGAGTTATTTAGAAAAATGGCCCTTATGTTGGGTCCCTAGCTCCAAGAGACCTTATGTAGCATTATCCATCTGCTCCCCTTTCCCCTAAATAATGGAGACAGGTCTCGCAAGTAATGGGTTTGCAGGACTGACAAGGTCATCTGGTGAGAAACTGGATGGCGTGCGTGCGGCAAGCACAGGTATAAAGTGTTTCCTGCATTTAACAGCCACATCTCCAGAGAGAGGGATTCCACAGTGGGGACCAGAGTGTACTGCTGTCAGCTCTGTCAGAATAACCAGTGAAGCTTCCCTTAGATACTTAAAACAACTAATGGAAATGTAAAAAAGAGGAGTGAAAAGAAGCTGACCCACCTGAATGCAGCTGAGTATATAATTACGCATTCTATTGTTAATAATTACTGTGTGTGTATGTGCGAGAGAAGATCACTTCACAGCAGGACAGCAGCTGGCAATACCAAAGCCTAATCTAAGGCTATAATTGAGCCCAGCCCAGTCCTGAACAATAAACTGCACTGGAGTTTGACCTTTTTTGCAGGGGATGAACCACAAGGCAGGGTCGTCCATCCATTTAGGGGTCTCTTCATCAGCCCCTCGGTGCTGCTCGTTTGATTCCTGCATTAATCTGCTGCATCCTTGGCAGCCATGGTTTTCACCTGTTACTGGAACCACAGCCAGCTAGTGGGCAAAGCTTGAAATACAGTTGCTGCTTGTGTTCTGTCAGAAATCCTAAAGGCTTCCAGATGTCCTGGAATATTAATCAGTTGCAGCAGGAGAATTTTCCCAGCCAAAACATCATAATACTTCTCTGACTCTCCGCCCACGAGATAATAATGCAGTCCCTTTGAGAGGGAGGTGAACCTTCTGGTCTCTGCTGTTTATCACTCCTTTTGCCCCAGTGGCTGTCATTGGGTGTGTCTGAATAAGGTGGGGGGGGGGGGGGGGGAGGGTGCATTTGCTTGTCCATGGCACTGGCTTGTAAGAGGAAGCTTGGCCTGCTTCAGTCCTTCGATTTTGAGATATTTTTAGCTATCTGACAGATCATTTCTTTCAATAGAACTATTCCTCGGTTCAAGCAGCAAGACAGCTTGTGAACATCAGATCTAATGCAGCAAACGATTTTCTCCTTTCAAGTAAGCAAAAGATACCCAACCAACTCTACACTGCAGATGGGGACTGTCCATTCCTGATGCAATACAGCAAAACTTACCCAGTCTGAGGAGCAGCAGTGAGGGAAGCCGGGGTTCACATTCTGTTTCTCCCATTGACGCTCCTGTATATCCTTGAGCAAGTCACTTCACCTTCTGTGGCCTCCGGTACAAACTTAGAGGCCCTTTTACTAAGCAGTGCTAAAAAGTGGGCCTGCGCTATCCCTAGCGCGGGTCTTTCCCGTGCTCAAGGGCCACTTTTAGTGCTGCCAGGAAATGGCGGATTTTTCTATTTCTACAATAATGGCTACATGCTAAATTTTCGTAGATATAAACTAAATAGTAGTATTGGGAGGTGAGATACCCACATCTGCTAACTTGCACAAACAATATAAGGGGTTATCTTAATAAACATTAGACACACAGAATGTTGCTGGAGGAAAAAAGCCTCTAGACTTCTAAAATGTCTTCCAGGAGTGTAATAAATTTAAAACAAATCGGAGAAAATTTTTCTTCACCCAACGCATAATTAAACTCTGGAGTTCGTTGCTGGAGAACGTGGTGAAGGCGGTTAGCTTAGCAGAGTTTAAAAAGGGGTTAGACGGTTTCCTAAAGAACAAGTCCATAAACCACTACTAAATGGACTTGGGGAAAATCCACAATTCCAGGAATAACATGTATAGAATATTTGTGCGTTTGGGAAGCTTGCCAGGTGCCCTTGGCCTGGATTGGCCGCTGTCGACAGGATGCTACTACTACTACTACTAAACATTTCTAAAGCGCTACTAGGGTTACGCAGCGCTGTACAATTTAACATAGAAGGACAGTCCCTGCTCAAAGAGCTTACAATCTAAAGGACAAGTGAACAGTCAGTTCGATAGGATGCTGGGCTCGATGGACCCTTGGTCTTTTCCCAGTGTGGCATTACTTATGTACTTATTGGCAAAAACCTCCGTAAAGTAGCTTACTGCTACCCCCCCCCCCCCCCAAAAAAAAAAAAAAAAAAAAGTACAGTGCACTTGTAAATAAATAAAAATACATTTATGTGGGAGGAGTTCCAAGTTCTATAGCATTAAAACTTAAGAGTGAAACGTAGCAGTTAGAGAACAGGGTAAAGCAATTTAAAAGGTGCAGTTCCCTATTCTTCCAAACCCCCAAAGAGCCCCAGTACTACCTCTGCCTCACAACTGCTGCCCCCCAATTAGCTCCTACAGTCCAAAAACTATTTCTCACCACTTCACATACTGTCCTATTTCCAAAACCTACCCCCTGCAACTGCCCCACATCCAAAGATTCTCCCCTGCAATTGTCACCCCACCCCCACATACTGCCCCCCCACACAAAAATATCCCTTGCAAATGCCATACATCCCAAACTGCCCCACCTTTAAAACTACCTCCAACAAACTGCCTCACCCCCAAAACTAACCCCTTGCAACTGCCCCATCATCTACCCCACACTTTAAAAAAAAACCCTACTGTACCCGCAAGTGACAACACCACACAAACTGTATCAACCCCAAAAACTAATCCTCTGCAACTGCCCCACCCCTGCTGTCTCACCCACAAGAGACCTGTCTCCGTTATTTAGGGGAAAGGGGAGCAGATGGATAATGCTACATAAGGTCTGTTGGAGCTGGGGACCCAACATAAGGGCTCCACCACTGTTATGTTTATGATTTGGACAGCACATACCAGATGCACACAGCGGCATGTCCAGCAAATACACACAAACACATGCAGACCCCACAGATACACAGGGAATGTAAATAAGTCCCCCTCCTTTTTATTTCATGTTCTTATTCAGCCTAAAGAAGGTCGTAAAGAATTATACAAAAGGGGTGGTAGAGGACTGGAAGGCAGCACTAGTCACGGGAAGGGAGGAAGTGATCTAGAGAAAGGTTCTGTGCTGTAGAAGTGAAGTTTCTGTATGAGGTGAAGGTAGGGTTCAACCGAAAAAACAGAACATGAACCCTTGTGGCTGTACAAACAAATCAGTCACAACAAGGGCGACAAAAAAGGGGGGGGGGGATAGCAGACGATGTACAAACTTGCACCTTTATTAAACATCCAGGACACGAGCCATGTTTCGACCCACAAAGGCCTTCCTCAGGAGTCTCTAAAAACATGTATACAAATCAACAATATTCCAAATTAGGTTAAATATCTTCAATTGGTTGTAGTTGTCATACAAACACGTACTTAAACAACCGTTCTATTAAATTGCAATTCTTTATTTAAATTCCTTTTCCTGCATTTCACACTTTTGTTCAATAAGTATTCATTAAAATCCACTCATATAAACCAACTCGCTTTCAAACTCATTCCATCCTTCCCAACATTCATACATCATCATAACATTTTACAAAAATACAAAATTCTAAATTTCTAATACATATCATCCTATTCTGCAAGAAACTTTATCAAGAGTAACCCTAAATCACCATATATATAGCTTCTTCTTATAAGCGTATTCATTAATTGTCGGTTCTTATTAAATGACGTCATATACTCCAATAACCTTGTAATAGTTCCGATGACTTATATCAATTAAAACAATATTATATTGACACAGTTGAAATATATAAAAAAACATCAAAATATGAATATAACGGAATAAGAAAATTTTAACATAACAAAAGTGAGCTTAACAAACGCAAAAAATTACATGTATAAAATGTGCAAATGTAACTTAAGAAAATGATAAAGGGTAAGTATAATTGAAGGTAGGGTTACCATATTTGCACAGACAAAAAAGAGGACACAAAAAATAAAAATGGTTGTTACGTTTGCTAAAGAAATGCAGCAAATGTGTAAATGGCTTTTAGTTAATGAACACACATCAAACAGTGATTGACTTACAGTACAGCAGTAGACAATCTACTTTTCGAGAACTTCTGGATTTCAGTTTGACCGAGTCAGAGCCCAAGCGGACTTACCAGAAGAGCGAATATCCCTCAACAACTTTGGCTGTCTTCTGAGATACGTCTGAAAGTCTTTGCATGTGCTGCAGGAACAAAATTCTCCAGCAGAGAAACAGAGAGATTAGCAATGCCTTTCTGTCTGTTTAGCATCCTCCTGTGTCCAGACTGACTAATAGACCAGAGATGTGGGTAGGTGTGTTGGTCATGGGCACATAAAAGAAAAAGAGGATATTTTCCTAAAAATTAAAAAAACTTGGAAGACATATCTGAAGAAGTCCAAAAGGAGGACGTGTCCTCTTAAAATATGGTAACCCCAGGTGGGTGCAGAAGAGAAATGAACCCTCTCCAAAAAAAGCAGTTCCACAGCTGCAGTATCCAGTACATGCACTCAGTCTCTGTAACATAGTGATTAAGGATTTGCACCTTTCAAACTTCTCTTCTCTCCTGATCAGACAGAAAACACACGCACACACACAGCAGTACTGCACAACAACAATGCTATTTTGCCAATTGCGTTGAGTACGACATTTCTGTGATCAAAACATATTTCACAGTATCATTTTGTCCCTGCTTATTGCCAAACTTGGTTAACGTAACATCATTTATTCAGGTTTGCCACGTTCACAGATCAAGAACCTGCAATTGATTCAAAATATTGCAATAAAGTTACTATATCATGCTAAAAAGTCTGATCATGTTAGCCCTGTGTTTAAAGAAAAGCATTGGTTACCTACAGAACAAAGAATCATTTACAAATTATTATTACTTACTTTTAAGCTGGGCATCCCAGATTATTTGGCCATTCTTACAATCTCATATACTCCAACAAGAGTTTTACATTCTATAAATGATTATCGATTGGTCCTTCCCGGACCAAAATGGGCATATCTCGAATCAACAAGACATAGTGCCTTCTATTTTACGACTCCTACTACATGGAACAATTTACCACTTAATATCTGCAATATTACTTCTATTAAAGAATTTAAGGAAACTATAAAATTATTACTATTTGAGCAAGTTTTTTGACTCGTAGGTTTTCTGTAAAAGAGTGTCATTCTCTCTCTGTTGTTTGTTTATACCTTGAATTATTTTTGAATTGATGTTTTTATTTTGTCATTTCACCTGTTGGTTGTTGATTGGTATTTATCTGTTCCTTTTTTGTTGCTTTAAAATTTTAATTATTGATTGTACACCACCTTGTTCCGCGTGTCAGTATGGGTGGTATAGAAAGTCTGAATAAACTGTAACTGTAATAATAGAGCAGTAAGATTGCAAACCCTCTGTATATAACCTGTGTATGTAACTCACATTCAACTCAGATTTTGAAAGACAAGTAACCAAGAGGTCAACTGTGGTGTCCAGGACATTGTAACAGGAAGTAAACTGTGAAGGCTAGATGGGCCTTCTTACATCATATTCTGTATTTCATCTCAGGATCCTTTGGGCTTGTCCCAGATTTTCTCAAATGGTCACTTTTTTAAAGTTTTGTCTCCACCATCTCTCTGAGTGGCTGTTGCTGCAAGCACCATTCTCTGTATAGGGAGATTTCCTAATGTTAATCCTGATTACTGTCTTTGAACATCATATCATTAATTCTTGTTTAGGAAATCCCTTTCCTCTTATATATTATTTGTACTTTTGAATGTCTCTATTCAAGTTTCTCTCCTAGTATGTTTAGGAGTGCACCTGAGAGGTGAGAAGACAGCAGAGAGGCTTTCTGTTCTTCCAAGAGAACTGAGAGGTGTGTTACAGGCCTCTTAATCCAGGCAAAAACTGAAAAGGAGCAGGGAAGCTGTAGACTTTTGTTTTTTCCTGTAACTCATGTGATATGTGGTCTTTCCCTAACCTCCTTGGTCTTTTCTGACCACCCATACCCAGAACGGTACATGACCTAAGTTGATTCTCTCCTTTCACAGGGTTGCCCAGGCCTATGTAAACCAGAGGAAGCTGGACCATGAAGTGAAGACTCTACAGATTCAGGCTGCCCAGTTTGCTAAGCAGACGGGTCAGTGGATCAGCATGGTGGAGAACTTTAACCAGGCACTCAAGGTACGTCTACCCAAGATGTCTCAGAGATTCCCATCATCTGCTATGGATCAAACTCTTGGCCCCTGCACACCTTTTGTATGTGTTTTGCTGAATGGCAGAGTTGTTCTGCTTTCACAATTTGCTGTTTTCCTTTGCCTTTGTTTCCTATGCTGGTGTTCTCTAGACAGTAAAGAGTTTGTACCTAGTACAGAACGTGAAACACCTCCAGTGGTGTGCTGGAAAATTTTTAACAACAGGCTCTCTCTCTGGGCATAGCCAGCTGTACAATTTGGGAGGGGGGGGGGGAGGGCAACACATTGCTCATTCTCCCCTCCCCCCCCGGGGTATGGTAGGCATACCTTTGCTGGCAAGGATGCCGACTAGCTTTCTCTTTTGATCTAGGCACAGGAAAAAAAAGATTTTAAATGTTCCCAGGTTTCAACCTAATTCATGTTTAATGTGGGATATAAATGTCATAAATAACTTAAAATAAGTAAATAAATAGATAGCACCTCTGGATGTTGAGCACCTGATTCTCATAATGCCTGTTTTAGTGGCCCTTTACCAGGAGAAAAAAAATCTCTGCATGAATACAACATGTGCTAGAGTGTCCCTATAACCAGCCCCCTCCTCCAAATGACACACTAATTACAATTTTTAACAAATTACTTCTCTACCTGGCATGTTTGAACATATAAGTGAGATTAAATAAAAATGCTACCAGCATTAAAGAACGACAACATGGATGCAGCAGCTCAAAGGTCTGTTTGCTTTGTTTTGAATGTACAAGGATGACGGCTGCGCAAGGTAGGGGGAAGAGACAAACCTCCATGGAATCAACTTGACTTCATGCACCTCCTGTTCTCAATCTAACCTCCTTGAGCTGCAGCCCTGCCTTTACTACTAGCTTGTGCACACACATTTACACTAGTTGATGCACACACACTCATCTCATGCAAACACTTACACCAGCTCATGCACACATATCGGGGCACACAGTGACACCTACCAGCTCGTGCACCCACACTTTACACTAACTCATTCACATCTTTTGGGACACACACTGACACCTTCCCCTCCTGCTCAGTTCCTCCACTAATGTCACCGCACTGTGCCTAACAAAAATTCTAGGACAGTCAAGTTTCTGCACTGTTTATATTATAATGACAGTAGAAAAAGACTAATCAACTCATCCAGTCTGCCCAATTATTGTAGCTGCTATAAGCATACAGCCCAAGTGCCAACCACACTGTCACCTCCTGCAAGATTTCTGCTTAGGCAGGACAGTCTTTAGGACAGAACATACAAGATTCCCATTTAGATATATCCAGCACTCCACCTTTCCCAAGACTAACAATCTAAAGAGCCAGTAATACTAGTGTCCCAGATCCCCTGTGTATTCTGCCAGTCAGATCCAGCTGTGAGCACCTGAATTTCTGCCAGAACTGCAGGTTATTACAGAACGTGCAGCCTGCCATATAGACCTAGTTGGTAATGCGATTCAATCATCATAACGTGATCAAATAGTTACCATTAGTGAGTCTCCTAGGCAGACCCTCTGGTTTCCCACGATTCTGCAGTTGCAGGAAGGGCCTCAAAATCCAACTTTTCCTAGGGGAATTCCCCATTATCAGAGGTATTGCCGCTAGAGAGCTGCAATGGTGTTAGGCCATGACGTGCTGTTTGTGGCTTCCTTTCTCCTCCTGGGCGGTGGCCTGAAGCAGGAACCACGAGCTGCGATCTTCACACTCGAGGCGGGCAAAACAAAAACAGCATGAAACCGAGCGCGGGGCCTTAACCCTGCACGCGTGACTGTCGACTTCCTTCCTCCTCCCTCCCCTCAGGATGTAACTTCCTGCTTTGGAGAGGGAGGTGGAAGAGAGTCAGCAGTGGCGCGTGCAGGGCTATGGCCCCGCGCACGGTTTCATGCTGTTTTTTGTTTTGCCACTGCGAGGGTCAGAGTGAGATGTCCAAGCCACAGGGCAGCTGGAGCTGACGCTGCCAGGAAGGGACCTGAACCACCCTAGCCCAGATTTTGTGAGATGGTTGTTAAAAGTTTAACAACCAGCTCCCAAAATTCTTTAAAAAATAACAAACAGCTCTCGTGAGCCAGTGAGAGCCGGCTCCAGCACACCACTGAACACCTCTCTTCTCACTGAGTGCTATGCACAGCAAAATTACTAGAAATAGCCCATCAGTGGAGCCTTACCATTCTGATATCTATTATTCAGACCATGGAGGAAGCATGCATGGGGTAACAGGCTTTGGAACAGACATTTTAATGTCCAGTATGGAATGGCTGCCAGAACTACCTGGTTAACTTCATTTTGTGGTTGTTTCTTCGATGTGTTGTTTATTCCCCCTGGTTCTGTTCCCTTGCTAGAACAGGGGTGCAGTCCCCACTCTGGTACTGAATTGCTGGGGAAGGGGGAGTTCAGAACATTATACTAACCCCCCCCCCCCCACACACACACCTTAAGAAAAGATTCAGATTTATTTGCAAAATGTAATTTACATGGCATAAGCTGTGTCCATGCTTCTAGGCTACTTTCAAAGTCTGGCAGCTGATGTGTCTTTCACACTGGCATTGCTGGGTCCTGGCAGAGAAATGCTCTGGCAAACTTTCTGAACCTCTGTAGCTCCCATATGCTTTCCTTACACAAAGGTTTTTTTTTTTTTTTTTTTGGGGGGGGGGGGGGGGGTCTCTGTCATTCTTTTTCTTAATGTAGACATTGACAACTTTGCTTTAAATTTAGGAGCTGAGACGTTTGTTCCCCCTGCACCCCTTCCGTTGTCTAATGCTTATGTCTGCTGCATTTATACTGCTGCCCTGCCAATGTGTTTAAGTGGCTGGGCAGCATACTACTGAAAGTACTCCTGCCTGTGATCCCTTCCATTTTTTGCCTGGAAACCTCACTTCTGCACTGGAAGACAAAACATACCAAGGCTAATTTCTGGAGCAAGGGTGCCATCTGCTGGTAATCAGAGGAAGTGCGCAGTGACTTAAATAATTGCTTCTTCCCAATCAGTCAAGCATTAGAGGATAAACCCCTCAGAGGAAAAAATGTGTGTGATGTATAAAACTGTTTCCTCTAGTCTCCTTTGGGATTTTAGACCACTTCAGGTGTCTGTGTTTTGCCAATTTCTCCTCTCCACTAGGTGGTTACTTGGTGTATTATGAGTAACTTTCACTAGCTGTACTCCTTTCATCATCCACATACTGAAAAGCCAGTAAAAGATATGTGAGTGCAATAAAAAAGTTTATTTGCTGACTTTTTGTTTCTGTGTCCAGTAATATGGTGACCACACTATTGTATTCTCTCTGTTAGGAAATTGGTGATGTGGAGAATTGGGCAAGAAGCATCGAGCTGGACATGCGCACAATAGCCACAGCCCTGGAGTATGTGTACAAGGGTCACCTGCAGCCTTCCACCTCTTGAGCTAACTTCTACTATTGTAATGCACAAACCCACTGCAGCCAGAGTCCAAATCAAGCCTCTCCCTGTCCACAACCCGGAGGTACCCTGGCCACCTGTATTGGGGAATGTCATTAGTCACTGCTTGAACGAACTTTCACCCCATTCTACCCTGTCAATTAGCACTTCTTCTGCTTATACCTATAGTACTATTATACATCTTCCATACTGTGGTGATACATTTCAGAGTCTAAGTAAGACTCCAGATAACAGGCTTCAGGAAAAAATATGTATTACAGCAAATATGGTTAAAGTTGATGAGGCGTTGTTCTGGAACAGCTTGGGTTTAAGCTTTTAAAAGTAATCTAAAAAAAAAGTAGGTATTGTACTTCCTACTGCTGCTTGCTTTTATCTGTTCGTGCCTGGAAAAGTGGAGGTTCACAGGAGTCATCCGATGGCTGGAGCCACTGAGCAGCAATAGTATGAGCACGGAGAAACTTTTTCATACAGCACAACCAAATGTCAGTGAGCCTGGCACAGAGAAACCCTCCCTCCCCTATTATAAATGGATGTTCTGAGTTGCCTGCTTCAGTACCTACGCCTCTCAAAGATTTTTATAATAGTTTGTGTCTTGCAAATGGCTGCCAGAAGAATAAGAAGTTACGTGATGGCAAAAACTCTACAAAGTAAAATTTATTGCAATTAAAAAATGTGATAAAATTTGTTGTGGATTTAGGTTTTGTTTGTTTAATACACCGAAAAATGTCCAGTATGTTACTGTATTAATTACATTAATGTGGATGTGAGCTTTTTTTGTTTGTTTGTTACATTTGTACCCCGCGCTTTCCCACTCATGGCAGGCTTAATGCAGCTTACATGGGGCAATGGAGGATTAAGTGACTTGCCCAGAGTCACAAGGAGCTGCCTGTGCCTGAAGTGGGAATTGAACTCGTTTTCATTTTTCAGGAAGCAACTCTACATTTTATTTTCTTTAACTGCCAAGGAGAAAGTGTACTTTTCAGGCTTTCGGACTTGCTTGCATAAGATACTGTAAATGTGCCTGTGAAAGAACCTTTTTATCTCTCCAGGTAGGAGGCGCTGCAAAGGATGACACAGTAGCGTTGGCTGGGGGAACTCACAGTTCCTGTAGTCCCTGCCTCTCCCATAAGTTAGCACAAGAAGAACATAGAATTTCTTTCCTCTAACAATCTTACTTGCTCCCTATTATCTTTTCTTGAGATTGCAGTGCTAGAGCTGCAGACTGTATTGTTTGCTGTCCCTTTAAGCCTGACCTGCAGTTGCTGCAAGATTTTTAAAATCTATATTTTTTTCTTTTTTAGTCTTTAAGCCAGTTTCTAAGAGTCCTCTTTGTTGCTTAAACAAAAGAACCTTTTACTTCAGAACAAGTGAAATCCTGTTTCTGTGTGTAAGAGCCGATATACACATCATGTGCCCACAAATCTAGAATCCAGCACATTAAGGAAAGCCAGACATGCCCTTTCCCCTTCACGCCACATAATCCAGTGTAAGCAGACTTGAAATTCTTAAGTCTTTGAGCATTTCCTTAAAGGGACTCACTAAAGCCTAAAGTAGCTGGGCATCCTTCCCCTTCTCAACTTGATTTTGCCCCTCTGTTACAAAATCGAAGGATTGTCTCTGATATATTTGGAAAAAGGGTTAAACCAGAGCTGCAGATGGACTGGACTGACAAGAATCCTGTGGAGAGGTGCAGGACTGCTGCAGAAGAGTGTGATCTGCCAAAGTAAAAGGATGTTTAATTTGCATTCTGTTTATTTATATTTGAACAGCCTGTGATTTTCCTTAGCTTGTCAGTGGGACTGACCAGCTGCAAAGGACTAAAATACAAGCTGATACACGCCACCACCTTCTCTTACATGAGCATGCAGCTGTGGAATGCACTACCTACAGCCCTGAAAGCTATCGATGAAATAACTAATTTCCACAAATCTCTGAAGACACATCTATTCAACAAGGCCTACAAAGAGAATCCATAGCCTTACAAACTACCTCACCAACTCACCCAACCACTACAGTCCACCTATATCTTGCCTAACACCTTCCTTCTCTCTTCCCTCACCTAAGTCTTGGTACTTTACTAATTGTATCTGATATCTGGAATGATTATGTCATAACCAAACTCTGTAAGCCACATTGAGCCTGCAAATAGGTGGGAAAATGTGGGATACAAATGCAATAAATAAATAAAAGACTGAAGGTGTCTTTGTAGGTGGCCTTTCCTGAGAAGCAGTGATGGAGTGTGGTTTTCAGCAGGGCTGGTTCAAGGGCTTGTGGTGCCCTGAGCCACTTTTGTATTGGTGCCTTGCCATGCAGTTCCCTTACAGCCAGCCTGCCCACATCCGCTTCCAAACAGCCAGCTCCCCCACCTGTATGCATTACCTACCTTCCTGCCCACTGACTCACCCCAGGGATGATAGGGACAGGAACAATCCCCACTCATTTGTTCCTTAGTGGTTTCCTTCTTTAAAATGGCATCGCTGACACATAACAGTAGTCTTACAGTACTACCATTAGAGGGTTCAAGCTGCCATATAAGACAGCCACTGGAACAGGAGTGAATGGGGATTACTTCTGCCCCCATTACCCCTAGGATCCATCTCCTCTCACCCTCCTCCAAGCTTTCCCATTTTACACCTTCCTCAGTTTCCTGTTCCCTTCTAGCTTTCATCTGCTCCCCATTAAAACATATCTACCCATTATATCCTCCTCTCACTCAGCTCCTTGATAACCCTCCCTCATGGCCTCTCCCATATGGATCCACCATTCCCAGTGTCTCCTCTCCCTCATGCCTTGTAGGCCGGCGTCCTGTCTCTCCCTTCCCCCCACTCTGTGTAGCCCAATATCTCCCTGTCCCTTCGCTTTCACCCTCCTGCATATCTGTCCCATTTCTCTTCCATCCTCTCTCCCCTTTTTTGAGCATCTCCTTACCCCCCCCCTCTCTCCCTGAACTAATCCAGCACCCTTCTCTCTTAACGTCCCCCACCTCCCACTTTTGCCTTACAATTTGCCCTTCTCTTTAGAGGTCACAGGTAGCAGCACATCCTTCCTGCAGCCTGACTTGGAGCCTTTCTTCAGATGTGTTCCACCCCTTCTGACTCAATTTCCTGATTCCACTTGGGTAGGATGTGTCAGAGGAAAGTCTCTAGGTCAAGCCCCAGGTAGCATTTGTGTTTTGCTGCCGCTGGTGACCTCTAAAGAGAGACAAATTATAAGGTTGGGGGTGTGTGGTAGAAGGGTCGTTCAATGTGAGAAAAATAGCAGTGAGAGCAAAACATTCTTGCTGCTGTGAAGTAGGCTTTTTGGTACTCTGAGCCAGTTCCTCACCTGGCTGATGCCTTGAGCTGACCTGGGTTCCAGTGGGCAAATACCCAATATGCAGCAACTCCAAGAGCACATGCGCACCTAAAGTATTTTCTCTCATGAAATATGAGAGGTGAGGCGGTAGAGAGGCTATATTTCCCTTGCAGGTGCCTTGCCACTGTCAAACAAGTATGCTGATGGAAGTATGGAACAGCCTTTGATTGGAGATGGTGGAGATGAGGATGGTATTTAAATTCAAGCATGGGACAAGTCCAGAGGATCTGTGAAGGCAAGGAAGAGATTATAGAGCTGAATGCTTTCTTGGACCATATGATCTTTACTGCCATGTTCTCTGATTCTGTATACAAGCATTGAGGATGTTCAAGGGGAGACCTTCAGTAATTCCAACTTGAAAGCAGGGTGCAAAAACATAAGGAAACAAAATGGGTCCTTCAAATGTATTGTTCCATTATTAATTCTAGTTAAACTGAATTCTACTGCCAAGTGCTGACAGTAAAGAGTTAACACTCAGCCCCCGCCTTCCCTATCAACTGACTTGTGGAAATCTCTTCTCTCATCCCTCTGGACTTTGGCTGAAAATAACGATTTCCTCTTCTCTAGATTACTAAACTAGAAAGAAGCAAAAAACCTTCCTGAACAAGGTGTAGATTGCCAAGAGCTCAGAAGTTTCCTCTATTCCCAGGGTGCTTTCAGGCTCGATATACAGGAAGAGAGCTCCGAGGTAAGTGTATGCACTGGAATCTCCTCTGAGATGATCTCACGCCAGAAATGATCATAGAGGGAGACCACAGTTGAACTATGTAACTACCTCTTATTTTATTTATTTAGTTAGTTAGTTAGTTATTAGGATTTATTTACAGCCTTTTTAAAAGAATTCACTCAAGGCGGTATACAGTAAGAATAAATTAAACATAAGCAATAGACCAGTGGTTCCCAAACTTTTTCAGTTCACGGCACCCCTCCCCCCGGTCACACAGGTCTCCATATTTTTCTATGCACAAATATAATAATGCTAGGGTGTCCCTATAACCAGCCCCTCTAAATAACCCTCCATTGCTCCATGTACAAAATAAGTATCTGTGTATATAATATGTAAACTACTTTGATTGTAACCACAGAAAGGCTGTATATCAAATCCCGTCCCCTTTCTCTTTCCATATTTCAAAGTTTCCACTTGTGTAGAAAAGGTTTAGATTTTCTTTCACCACCTTGCTTCCTTACTGTTTTGTTGCCCCCCCTGCTCTCTCCCTCTAGCAGTGCCCATCCATGGTTCTATTGCCCCTGCCCTCCTCCCCCTCCTCCTGTCACCCCTCTAATTTCCAATGCCGCTTCCCTCATTTCACCACCTACTACTACTACTTATCACTTCTATAGCGCTACTAGACGTACGCAGCGCTGTGCAATTGAACATGAACAGTCCCTGCTCGACAGAACTTACAATCTAATTAGGACAGACAAACAGGACAAACGAGATAAGGGAATATTAAAGTGAGGATGATAAAATAAGGGTTCTGAATAAGTGAATAAGGGTTAGGAGTTAAAAGCAGCATCAAAAAGGTGGGCTTAGACTTGAAGATGGCCAGAGATGAATGGAGTCTGGAGTTAGCGGTGGAGGAGAAGGGTGCAGATAAGAGAGATTTACCCAGTGAATGGAGTTCCAAGGGAGGAATGTAGGGAGAGATGAGAGTGGAGAGGTACTGAGGAGCTGCAGAGTGAATGCACTTATAGGTCAATAAGAGGAGTTTGAACTGTATGCAGAAACGGATAGGAAGCCAGTGAAGTGACTTGAGGAGAGGGCTAATATGAGCAAAACGACACTGGCGGAATATTAGTTGTGCAGCAGAATTTTGAACAGATTGAGGAGGAGAGAGATGGCTAAGTGGGAGACCAGTGAGAAGCAAGTTGCAATAGTCTAATCATCCAATAGTTCCATCATCCAGTCAACCTTCTCCCTAGTTCCATGTGTCCTTCTTTGGTTCCCCCTGCCACTGCTCGCTCCATAGTAACATAGCAGATGACAGCAGATAAAGACCTCCATCCAGTCTGCCCAATAAGATAAACTCATTACATGTGTTGCAATATACCATATATATTCTTGATCTACTACCCGGTAAGTGCTTCCCCCCGCATGGCCATGTGGTAAGAGCAGTCTTGCTGCATAGCCATGTATTTTTGCAGCCTTTTTTCCCGCTGCGGTATAAAGGGCCTCAGTACGCGGCAAAACCAGTCACAACCGCAGGGCCCTTTTTACTACAGCTTGGTAAAAGGGCCTCTTATTTATTTATTTGGCTTTATTAACTGCCTTTAGGAATAGATTGACCCAAGGTGGTGTACAGTAGTACAATTTTACGTCAAACTTACAATTTTATTAACAGCATAGCAATAGTAAAATGACCAAATATAAACATAAATACAATCAATGAGGTAAACTTGGAAACAGCAAACTGAAACCTAGCAATATGATAAACATGAAACAGTATCAAAAATATGTACATTTAACAGCCCTGTAGAACAATCATATAACAGAAATATGATAAGTCAGTACAATACAAACAATACCATAATAAATGGCATGGAAGGACATTCAAACAACATAGAAATAATACAATGTAAGCATGAAACACCTAATAAGCCTACATTAGAACACTGGAGTTGTTTTTTTCTTGCTATTATAGCTGATGTTTGTAAATTGCTTAGACTTGATGTGCCCAAATTTTGTGATTAATCAAAAATTTTAAATAACATTAGAACACTCAAACATGAATATAATAGGGTGGATTAGGGTTAAGTCTTCAGGAGTTCCTCCTCCTCTCTCTCAGTGGATAGTGAGAGGTCTTCTGTGTTCTTATCCCTGAATCGTACCTGTAAACTTTATTGCACGTTCTACTGTGTTCCCCGAGTGCTGTAAGCTTGCATTGTGGAACAGGTTTAGGATAAACTTCTGGGTAGGTGTATTATCCCCTACTGCTTAAGGGTGTTGAGCATTCATCACTGCCTCCGCTGCCTTTAGTGTCATGTCCCTTCGGTCAGCAGCTTCACTCTGTGCTCTCCTCTGACCAAAGCTCACTCCTCTCACCTATGCTTTTTTAATCTCTACCTTGCTCCACTGGCTGAGGTTCTTGAAAGCTGGGGAAACACCTTTCATTTTTTCGCAGATAATATTCAAATAACTTTAACTTGTTTTCATGCAAAATGATCAATCTCAGTTAATGGCTGATTTGAATTATAACTTGGATTTACTATATAAATGGTTAAATGACCATGATCAGAGGAGGGCGGGCCCAGGAAGAAAGAAGGGACGTCTGAGGAGGCCTTCTGACTCGCTGATCAGCTGTTCTTGCCCGTGCAGCAGAGGTGAGAGGCGCTGCACGGGCCGGTAAGGCAAAGGGGGGGGGGGGCGTTGGACGGGGGAGCGGCAGCCACGACCAATTTTAAGAGATCTACACTGGTTACCTGTCTTTGACAGAATCACATTTAAATTGCTATACATGTCTGCTTTTTAAGGCTTTAAGGTTGAGAGTAACTGAATACTTAATGGGAAAGTCGATTAAACAAGAACAGCAACATTCCTTATGGTCCTCCCAGTGATGTTTATTACAGCTCTCATCATTGAAACTGGCGAGATTGACCTCCATGAAGAACGGAGCAGAGCTTTTAGTTGTATTGGACCTTTCCTATGGAACTCTATGCCTACTATAGTCGGCAATTTGTCTAGTTATTTTGAATTTCAAAAAATGTTGAAAACTTGGATCTCTGAGAAGGCTTTCAGCAATTTATAGGTTGTATAATTTGATGACTTGTGTTAGCTATGGAATAGAGAATGCAAGTGAGCTACAACGAGCAGCTCATTTGCATTCCTTTTCCTTGATGCATGCCCGTTCCTTACCGATTCGCTAAGGGAATCGGTAAGGGAAGGGCTTTAACGAGTCTTTAATGCATCTTCCCCTAAGTTTTGATATTGTAGTTTTTAAAGCTGAATTTAATGGGTGTTTTATTTTTTCAATTCCAACGTATTTTGTAAATTATACGCCAGTGTTATTGCAAACCACTTTAAAACTTATTGTAAAAAATGGTATATCAAATCAAATCCTGTGACCAGATCTTCTTCCTTGCGGCAGCACTGAATCAGACTGACCTCTCCCGATCAGTTTACTCAAAATGAGAACAGTTCTCTTCTATAGTACAACAGCAGACGGCTGGGAGTCAAGCTGGCAATCCCTGAGCTCATTCTTTCCTCCTTCATAGCAATGTTTCTTATATTCTGCATATATCTCCAAGAAGTTCAATGTGGATTGCATTAAGGAAAAGTGAAACAATTATTCAGGAATAAGGTAATAATCATTTAGCATAAGAAATTAATATAAAAGTAAATGAGAAATCAAGTTAAGAAAAATAAGACTTATTAGTTGTTTCCTGAAAGGTTAATATTCAGTGATTGCTCTAATCTGAACAGGAAGTACATTCCATAGTTTGGCAGCTTGATATGCATAGGATGAATTTGTTAACTGTTTTGACTTGTTACTCCTAAAATTGGGAAAGCTAAAATAATGAGTATTTCACAAGGAATAACTAGTGTTTTGGGAGAAACAAATAAAGTCGTACATATATAAGGGTACTAGACCATGCTGAACTCTGAACAAGATGGCTATAAAATTTAAACAACACCCTACTTTCAAAAGGAAGCCAATGTAGGCGAATCAGATATGATGAAACATGATCAGAAGTGGATAAAGAAAAGATCAGTCTAACCGCTGTATTCTGGATAGTTCTTAACTTTTTCAAAATAGAATTAGGACAAGCAACAAAAGTGAAGTTACAGTAGTCAATTTGAGCTAACAAGAGACTTTGAAGAAGTCTAAAAATGTTTTCTTTGAACTATTTGCATATCCGATGCAGCTTTCTCATGAATATAAAAGTTGTTTTTAATTAGTAGGTTGGTATAAGCATTAAAAGATAACATATCATCAAAGAGAATTCCTAAGATCCTAATTTCTGAGACTAATTTATATTCCTTATTCTGAATTCTAATGGTATTTTCCTGCAAAGGATTACATTTAGTCTTATCCACATTTAATTTTAAGCAATGTTTCTGCATCCATCCTTCAACTACATTTATAGTAGCAGCAATATTAGATTTTGCCAATTCCAGTGAAGATGATATAGGAATAAGGATAGTGATATCAACTGCATATATAAAAAAATTGCAGACCAGCTTGCTCTGGACAGCCTTCGTCTCCTGCCCCCTTCGTTTTTTTTTAATCCATTGCAGCGACACAGGCAGCGCTTCGCGTCTGCCCTGCGTGTGCTGTGAAGATAGAAAATCACCTCGTTAGGGTCGGCCCTTCCCCCGTTGTGTTCCGCCCTCGAGGAAATAGGAAGTTACCTCAGAAGAGGGCGGGACACAACGGGGGAAGGGCCGATGCTAACGAGGTGATTTCCTATCTTCACAGCACACGCAGGGCAGACGCGAAGCACTGCCTGCGTCGCTGCAATGGATTAAAAAAAAAACGAAGGGTGATGGCAGGAGACAGGGCTCTGTCAGCTCTCCACGAGGGGGGACGGGACCAGGTCGGGGGGGGGTCAGATGGGAGAGGGGGAGCTCAGAGGGGAGAAGGGGAGTGCTCAGATGGGAGAAGGGTTGGGGGAGCTCAGATGGGAGAAGGGGTGGAGGTGTTCAGAGGGGATTGGGAAGGGGTGGGGGAGCCCAGAGGGGTGTTCAGAGGGGAGAAGTTGATTGGGGAGGGTGGGGGAGCCCAGAGGGGAGCTCAGAGGGGAGAAGGGGAAGGTGGGGGAGCCCAGAGGGGAGAAGGGGATTGGGGAGGGAGGGTGGGTGAGCCCAGAGGGGTTCTCAGATGGGTGCTCGGAGGGGAGAAGGGGATTAGGGAGGGTGGGGGAGCCCAGATGTGCGCTCAGAGGGGAGAAGGGGATTGGGGATGGGTGGGGGTGCTCAGAGAGGAGTGCCCAGATGGGAAGAAGGGGATTGGGGAGGGGTGGGGGTGCTCAGAGGGGAGTGCTCAGATGGGAGAAGGGGTCTGAAGCTGGAACTGGGGTCTGACAAGGGGCAGGAGAGAAAATGGGTCCATGCCTGGGGCAGGTGGGAGAATGGGTCTGGGGCTGAAAAGGGGGGATGCAAGGCATGTGGTGGATGAAGGGGGCTGGAACTGGGGGCTGAAAAGGGGACAGGGAGAAGTGGCTGGGGGCTGAAGCTCGGGACTAATGGAAGAAAAGGGCTGGGGACTGGTGGGATAGTGGGGCTGAAAAGGGGGGCAGGTGGGAGATGTGGGCTGGGGCTGGAACCAGGGGCAGGTGGAATAAGGGGGCTGGAACTGGGGGCTGAAAAGAGGGGGCAGAGAGAGAGGGGACATACCCTGGATGGAAGGGGGGAGTGTGAGGGAGGGCAGACCCTGGATGGATGGGAGAGGGAGGGCAGACGGATTGAAGGGGCAGAGAGAAAGGGCAGATGGTGGGTGGAAGGGAGAGAGAGAAAGAGGGCAGACTGGGGCAAATGGTGGATGGAAGGGGCAAAGATAGAGGGCAGATGTGGATGGAAGGGAGAGAGGGAGATGGCAGACTGGGGCAGATGGTGGATGGAAGGGGCAGAAATAGAGGACAGATGTGGATGGAAGGGGCAGAGAGGGCAGACAGTGGATGGAAGGGACATTAGAGAGGGCAGACACTGGATGGCACAGAGAGAGAGCGAAGACAGATGCTGGATGGAAGGAAGACTGAAAAGAAGATGAGGAAAGCAGAAACCAGAGACAACAAACTGTAAATAAAATACATATTTTTATTTTTTTTGCTTTAACATGTAAATAAGGTCATCTTTTTATTGGACTAATTTTAATACATTTTGACTTAACTTTCAGAGAACAAAATCCCCTTCCTCAGGTCAGGATAGGATACTGTAACAGCACTATACTGTATTGACCTGAGGAAGGAGATTTTGGCCCCTGGAAGCTAAATGTATTAGTCCAATAAAATGGTATTTTATTTTCTGTATTTGTTTTATTTCTATTTGTTAATTTGTAAAGTGGTGATTGGTATTTGTTAGTTTTTTTCAAATTTACATCTGCTGTCTTATATTTTGCACAGTACTAGGGGACATTTTCTGTTTTTTTGGTGTTGCATTGTATACAGAGTCTGGCATCGGGGGTTCAGTTTAATTTTTGTCTAAATAGAAAGTTTATTATTACTTATTCTATAGTGGATTAGGGTGTATCTGTGTTTGTGAAAAAGACATGGCTTTCGGTTGGCACTGACTGTGCAGGATTGACGATCTGTACTATTCTGTCTGTTTTTGTTTTACAATAGGTGAATTGATGTTCTAGTGCTCACTGTAGTGTTTAAGATGCTTTCCTTTTCCTTGTGTGACTCATACAAATTACTGCTTATGGTATGGTATAATTGCTCTATATATAGGTCCTGAGTGTTTTGTATTCTCAGTATGCCTTGTACTGGATTTGGGGGGGGGGGGTGTTAAAAAATGACCGGCCCCGGGTGTCAACTACCCTAGCTACGCCACTGGAGAGAAGAGAACAACATTGAGATTCCACACCACTGGAGGCGGTTTGATGGGAGGTTTAGTGTGATATAAACCTTTCATGAATCTAGTTATTAAGGGATGCACTGAAACTGGTCTGTTATCAAGTTTAGCATGACATGCCATGATGGCACTCAAATGTACTCGTACTGAGTTAGTTTTGAGGCCAGAATTGGATAGAAGGAGCAGATATTCCATTAAAATATGTAGAGGACATGAGATAGGGTTGAGTGATTTAGAGGTACACCAGAGGGAAAACCTTTTCTAGTTTAGGTGGTTTGGGAAGGCAGTCTAAACATGTTCTGAGTTTTCTTGTCGGCTAACCAACCGCCTTTTCTGCAAAGTTTGGCAAGCTTCTACTTTTAGCTCATGGCAGGATTAAGGCATTGGCAAACTAGTCAAATACCTTAGGCCCAAATGTTTACCCTCTCAGATGTGCTCACTCTGAGGGGCCCTTTTACAAAGCAGCGGTAAGCCCAACGTGGGCTTACAGCTTGCTAAAAGGGAAGTACCGCCAGGCTACCATAGCAACCCAGAGGTAGTTCCCACCCCCAGCGCGTGTCATATCCGGTGCTACAAAAATATTATGCGCATGTTTTTGATGCACGCTAAGGCTCCCTTTTACCACAGCGGGTAACATGCAGGTCTTTGTTGTTTTCAGGAAATGGCCAAGCACTTGCCACACAGCCACTTTGGGGGGAGCACTTACCACCACCTATTGAGGTGGTGGTAAGGGTTCCCGCACTAACCTGGCAGTAACTGGGCAGCACTGCCCAATTACCGCCAGGTATTTATTTATTTATTTTTTGTTACATTTGTACCCCGCGCTTTCCCACTCATGGCAGACTCAATGCGGCAGGCAATGGAGGGTTAAGTGACTTGCCCAGAGTCACAAGGAGCTGCCTGTGCTCCCCCCAAAGTGGCTGTGTGGCAAGTGCGTGGCCATTTCCTGAAAACAACAAAGACCTGCCTTAGCGTGCATCAAAAACATGCGCCAATGCCAGCGCAGGCCCCCTTTTGCTACAGCTTTGTAAAACGGGCCCTCAGAGACTCACAAACACGTTTGTCCTAGGAAGGGGGGAGGGGGAAATGACTCACTGCTGCCTGTAGCTGTTTGTCTAGTCTCCCATTTGCTGTGCCGTGTTTTCCATTCAGCATAAGGGGCTGAGGAGCACTGCTTCTCTTACCTGCTGCTTGTTTTCCTCTCAGGTCACAATTATGCAAGGCCCTCTCTGGAGGAATTTTAAAATGTATTCATATTATGATGGGTGAGGAGCAAAAATGTGGTTAGCTTACAGCTCAGCAAAGGGTTAATTCTGCTGTGATGCCACCCAGTTGTACATCATCATTTTTATGTGGGAAAGATGCCTGGGTGAGAGAAACCCTGTCCTGTCTAGGTGCCCCAGGTATGCAGTCTACTTTTGGTAAACTTGTTTTTAAGACTATGTGCTGACTTGCCCTGTTGATGAGTTTAAGCAGGCCAAGGAGCGTGGTGTGGAAGTTTTTTTGGGCACCATTTTTATATTGGTAGAACATTTCTAAATCTTTTTCTCTGTTTCGTTCAGTCCGTAGGTCTCTTGGGTGTGTCCACATGTGGTGTTACATACTGGCCTTCATCATTATATGGGCACTAGGATGGCTCTTCAGAGACAGTCGGACCATCACCAATTTCCAGGATAAATACGTCTTCATAACAGGCTGCGACACCGGCTTCGGGAACCTGTTAGCCAAAAGGCTGGACAGGAAGCGCTTCAGAGTGCTAGCTGGTTGCTTCACGCAGAAAGGGGCAGATGACTTGCAGAAGGCCACATCTCCTAATCTGAAGACCACACTGTTAGATGTTACCAGCACAGAGAGCATCAAGAAGACTGTGGAATGGGTGAGAGCTGAAGTGGGAGTAAAAGGTGAGAACCTAGGGTCTGAAAAAAAGAGCAGAGGTGCCAAGTTACCCAGTTCCAGGATGGAGATTTTGTGGCCAGTTCTGGTTTTGAACTTACATCCCAAAGCAGTGTGGGATTTATAGTCCACAAGTCTGCCTATTGAAAGCAATGTTGCAAGGCCCATAATGCACTAGGATGAGGTGGTCAAAAATTCAGGACTATCCCAAAATCTCCAGCCTGGAACTGGGGAACTTGACATCTTTGTACTCCAGGGATTCTCAACCTAGTCCATGGGACACACCCAGCCAGTCAAACTTTCAGGATATCCATAATGAGTATGCAAGAGGTCAATTTGCCATGCAGAACCTCCATTCTATGCAAATCTATCTCATGCATATTCATTTTGGTTATCCTAAAAACCTGACTGGCTAGGTGTGTCCCAAGGATTGGGTTGAGAACCACTGCTGTACTCTGATCCTATTCTCTCTCTCATGAGAGACTACAAAACTGGGAATGGTGCAGAAGGTTGCTCATGAAGGATGTTTTGGGACTCTGGTGATGGATAATCTCCCAACTCCTCTAGGAGGCACCCTTGGTAAGAAAAAAAAATGCCACAGGGAGGCTTTAGTACTCCAAGTAAACTCCTCTTACCAGGATCTGTGCAGCTGTGACACTGATTTTTTTTTAACAGTGTTTGATATAACAAGCAAAAGCCTAGGACACAATTTTAATTTGTAGTCATCCGGTGCTCCTTTGTTTTCAGGTCTCTATGGACTGGTTAATAATGCAGGTATAGTCAACCCCATAGGTCTTACTGAATGGTTGATGATTGAGGACTACAAGAGAGTGATGTCTGTCAACACGTTTGGATTAATCGAGGTGACTCTGAACTTCCTGCCCCTCATCAAAAAGGCTAAAGGTCGGGTTGTGAACATAGCCAGCATCATGGGGAGGCTATCGATCACTGGTGGTGGATATTGTGTTTCCAAATATACAGTGGAAGCATTTTCCGACAGTTTAAGGTACTGTAGTTTTCTCGTCAAAATCAGATGAGATTTTGATGCCAGGGCTGGGAATGTGTCTCAATGTGCCAGGTTTCTGTGGAAGCAGTGATGGAATGTCTGTATAAACAGTACATATTTCCAATACGTTCAAACATGAACCCCAACCCTGACCTCAATCCTATATAAAAACTGGAACTGCACAGAAAGGTTGAATTTGGCTTCTAAAGTGTCCCAAATTAGTACAAATGAGATCAGAATGCCCAACACTTCCTTCAGATTCCTGCCAAGGTTTGTGCTTTTCATAGCCTTTCTTTCCTTCCGGTGTCAGAAGAAATGCTTTGATGCACCACACTCGTAACTCATGCCTGGCCCCATCAGAGGCACCAGATCGATAGGGCTGGCTCTGGACAGTTACAGTTTGTGCCCCACCTTGCTTGGGTTGGGTCTCTCAGCCCTACCTTACAAAAATGCACTCCTTCCAAGTCAGCTGTAGGAGTTTGGTGTAGCGTTACTGGAACTCCATCACTAAATGGCATGGCCTGTGTCTGCTTGTACCCTGCAGGAGGGATATGTACCATTTTGGGGTGAAGGTCAGCATCATCGAGCCGGGTTTCTTTAAGACACCTATGACCAGCTTGGACAGCATTGAGGCAGTCCTACAGCAGCTTTGGGACAAGCTATCTCCAGAGACAAGGGAGAGTTACGGAGACACATACTTCAAGAAGTGTAAGTTCTAAACCGGCATCTGAATCACCAAATGGCTCCATGTCTACTAACCACCTACTCTATTACTGGTTTTACCCCATTCCACCTCTGAATTGTTATAAAAATCAGAACATGCCCATAGCTGTGAACCAGTCCATCCAAATTAGATGGAGCCAGGCCACAGCCCTACTCCTAAAGAGAGCTGCACTTTGTTGGAACCTCAGTGTCTCTTCTATCACCTCTTCTCCTTTCACTTCTACCTAGTGCTTCTTCTCCTACTGCCACCTCCACATTTCCTGCATTTCCCCTACTTAGCTGCTCCCCATCACCTCTCCTCAGCGCGGCAGCGCCTCACATCCTTTTAACCATCCTCCAGCACCTCTTCTTGTCACACCACTCCCTCCTGTCTGCCCCAGTCACCTCAGATATATCTCTATCTAAAGCCATTTTTGGAAAGCTCAGAATTCTCAGATTGCTTGTTCTATAAATCACCAGATGACAATCTTCACCATTTGATGGATCTGCTCCTGGTGGGTTGTGTACCTTTCTCTCTTCAGGCCTGCTGAGGCTGACAGCACAAGCCCCCCCCCCCCCCCCCACCCCATTTCACCCAACATCAGAAGGTTTTGTTTTTTTGGTTGTTGTTTTCAATTCCCAAAATATGTAAAACCTTTCAACAATGAGCATAAACACAGCTGACTTGCAAGAACTACTCTGTTTTCTGGAGGATCATATTAGACTTCCAAAGTACAAGACTAGCTTCATATCTGAATTTTTCAACTTCCAAAACAGAATATTTCAAGCCTGCCAGAAGGACCCATGTCCCATCATTAGAAAAGTGGCAGAATCAGCCATGGGAAGGGGCTTCTGCTACAGTGAATTTGAGGGTTTGTAGTCAGTGTTTACAAGAGTTAAGACCAAGAAGAATACAACTCTCTGAGAGAATGGGCACAGGAGTTCAGTAGCATGGTTGGTCCTCATAACCTACTGAATCCCTTACCTCTTCACATAGCTGTAACCCTTCTTTTCTTTTTTTTTTTCCCTCAGACTTGAAGATGCAAAGATTTATCATGAATTTCTTCTGTGATACTGATATCGCCAAAGTCCCCAAATGCATTGAGCATGCACTGGAAGCCCATCACCCCCGCAGCCGCTACAGTCCTGGTTGGGATGCAAAGTTTCTCTGGATCCCTGCCTCCTACCTGCCTGCCTTTCTGGTAGATGCTGTGCTGGCCCTAATCCTGCCCAAACCTGCCCACCAGGTCCATTAAAAGTAGAGGCAGGAGCCCAGAGCCCACCCTCTATAACAAAAGTAGAAGCTTGCCAAACTTTGCAGAAAAGGCGGATGGTTAGCTGACAAGCAAGCTCAGAACATGTTTAGACTGCCTTCCCAAACCAGCCTGGAAAACTTAGCCCTGCTGGGCTGCTCATTCATCATTCAGCCCCCTTCCACAAACTGCATACTGGTACGACTTCCTGATTCTGCTTCTCCAAACTTTCCTTGGCTAAGGCTGCCAACCTGATCCAGATTCGCAGGACAGGGTTGATCCAGTCCTGGGTTTACCCCAGTGCATACTGGGACTTGTAGTCTTGATTTTCTTAGAACTACAAGTCTCTACTTACAATGGGGTAAACCCGGAACCAGATCAACCCTGTCCTGCGAATCTGGATTCAGTTGGCAGCTTTACTCTTTCCCCCCCCCCCCCCACTTCTTAACATGCAGTCAATAGTCCTGCCCTCTGCCTCCTCTTCACAGGGTGCCAACAGAGGCCCAGCGTGAACTTATTCCACTCAACTAAGTGCCCTCAGCACGTGTACATCCCAATAACTAGCATTGACAAACCACAGCCACTCATATTTCAGTTTTTGTCTATTTATTGGAAATTGATGTGGTAAGTTTTTGCAAAATTAGTTTTCCTCAAACCTGCATGGTCTGAGGTATAATTTGATACTGCAGTTGTATCTACAGTAGTTTCCATTCATACCTTACACATACTTGGAAATTTGGGTTTGTTATTATCAGTCATTTTAGGAAGTATATTTAATTAATCAGCTTATTAGATTGTTATCCTGCTTGAGAACAGTGGCGTAGCTATGGGGGGGGGGCCTCTGAGGCCCCCGGTTTGACAGGTGGGGGTCCCTAAACCCGCTAGCTAAAGTGTTTGTCCCGCGCTGGTCTCACATGGCCTGGCGCCCTGTCCTGTTTTCAGTCGCTGTGCACGCTGGTTTTAATGAAACTGAGCAGAAGAGGGCGCCAGGCCATGTGAGACCAGCGCGGGACAAACGCTTTAGCTGGTGGGGGTTGGGGATCCCCGCCAGCCAAGATACCTTCGCAGTGGGGGAGGAGCAGTGGCAGGGGGCGGAAGCAGCAGCAGCAGGAGGGTGGCAGTAGCAGCTGCAGGGGGATGGAGGTGGCCGCAGGAGGGCGGCCACAGGGAGGCGGGCCAAAATGTGCCCCCCCCCCCCCCGTCAAGGTCTGGCTACGCCCCTGCTTGAGAATAGACTGAAATCAGGGGAAGTGACTAGAATTTACACTTTGTACTACACAGGAAGACTGCCATCTCTCTGCCACCTCTGCGCTTTTTAACTTGACTACAATTTTTGATCCAGCTGATCAGTATAAAAATGTATCCTTCCTGCGCTTTTTATGTTGCTTTTTAAAATGCATGCATTAGCTTCCAGCAGTGGACATTAATGCAGATGTTAAAATATACTGTACATACCTGCATGTTTTAAACTCACATTGTATTACATCAGGTCCTCAATTAACAGATAAAGGGATTTTGCTGTTGTAGAAACCATGGCTGAACATTTTGTTTTAAAGATAAGCTGTAGCTATATACCTCTATACTTATGGAGAAAGGCTGGATTTTTTTATTTTAAATTTTGAAAACTTCCTGAGGTTTGTATGCATGCAGATCCCTCTTCTTAACCTCTCTCTAAGGTCAGAGCACTCAGGAGAGAGCACAGCCAGCGCCAATAATTAGGCATTTCTAATCCTCCTGTCATTATGCAATGTGTGCACTTGGCACTTGAAATTAGGAAAAAGAGGGCCTATTGACACAGTGTTTGTTTCACAAAATATTTTTTTAAATGTGAGCATACAAAGTGTTGAAGTCTGTAGCCAGTAGAATGCACACCATGTCTGAAATCCACCATCCTTTCTGCCACCAGCAATGAGAAGTTACTTTTATAGAAAAACCCTTGCCACAAAATTTAAGGGGGGCCCTAGTGAACAGTGAACCCCTATTGGAGGGACAGATTCTGGGCTGATATAAATGAGTTTATTTTTAGGGGTCCATGGGAGTGGGGGTAAGGGAGAATTTCTACCAAGGGTCTAACAACACTAGCACTCAGTTCATTCCACTGTTTCAGAGCTGCCAATGGTACCCGACTTCTGAGAGGGAGATTTTAAGGCTCAGGCCCACCCACTCTGCCTCCTGGCTTCACCCCCTAGCTCACCAAAATTCTGCAGCCACATGCCAACAAGCTGCCTCCTGCTCCAGCAGGAGATGCCTTAATAAAACATCATCTCCTGTTGCCAGGGACCAGTCTCAGGATAAGAGCTGTGAGATTTTGGATCTCTTGTTGCTAGACTGGTCCTGCAGCAGCAGGAGATGACATTTTATTAACACATCGCTTGCTGAGCGAGAGTTCTTGACTCTTGGCTCTCCAGGTGCAGGAGACAACCATGAAAGCAACGGTACTGAACATCAACTTGTTGCAGTATCCTCAACGAAGACACTCACTAAAACACAGTTCTAGGAATAAGTTTAGTTGCCCTCTCTTTAATGCACATTTTAGTTTCTCCACAGCACAGTTCAGCCACTAATGCTTCTCCCCCGGACTTTCAGATCTCATAGCCACAGCTGAAGTGATTTCACTTTGCCTTCACATAACTCCTCACTATGTAACCATAACAGTACTGTAACAAATTGTATTTCCATCATTAACAATGTATTGTAAGCCACACTGAGCCCGCAAAGAGGTGGGAAAATGTGGGATACAAATGCAATAAAATAAAATATAAATAAAATGGTACTGACCTGGCCTTGTAAAGCTCAGAAAGCTACTGATAGAACTTTCTGTGCATCATGTTCCTGGGCCCGCACCCTACTGTACCTACTATATACATACTGAACAGAATCACTTCCAGCATCAAGTTTTTTAAAGGTGGCAGTTGCAACTAGACCTGCATTGCCTTTCAGGCCCTTCAAGAAAAATTTGAATCTTTTCCCACTCCTCTTTAATTTAACAAATTTTTAATTTTTCTCATTACTAAGTTGAAAACCAAATTTAATCTCAATTTGCTTCATATTTGCCATTGGCTTCAACTTCGACCATGATTCAGGAGAACGATTGGCTATGCTCTCTGGACTTAAAGGATGCTTACACACATATCTCGATACTTCCAGCTCATAGAAAGTATCTTCAATTTCGGCTGGAAACACAGCACTTTTCAGTACCATGTACTGCCCTTTGTTCTGGCATCCCAATGCTGGAGGTGGGTTTAGAGGGTTTGGTGTGGCTACAAGGACTCTTGGCTCATCTGAGGTGAAGTGCTGCAGGTTTTTTGCATACAAGGACGTCCAAATAAAAAAAAACCTATTTGGACGTCTCTTTCGATTATGCCCCTCCTCCAGGTCTCTCTCAGCCAATCACAGCGCGTTCAAATCTCTCATGAATATTCATTGTGGAAATCCTGAAAACCTCATTAGCTGGGATGCCTCCACACCCAAGTCTGGAAACCACTGAGCTAAAGAGGAATCCACCTTACTCCTCACCTGGGCACATCCCCTTGACTGAAGAAGCTCCTTACAGCATAGCTTGACCCATAAAAGGTAGTTAAAAACAGACGAACTTCCTTACTCTCTACAACTACCTGGGTCATAAAAAACTAAAATGAGATAGGGGGAAAAATGGAAAATGCACTTTACTGCTCAGACATTAGGAAATCAAGAACCTATCCCTTTAAAAATAGGTTTGATGATAGCTGCCATTTAAGTGAAATTAAATAAAAACTTCTGCAGTTGCTTGTAAGCTAATGGTCCCTATACATCAGGATTTGAAACAGGGCAGGACAGCATCACCTCACCTTTCTTTGCGCCCAAACAGTTCACAGGATACATTGAGCAGGATTCAATACCTCTCATTAATTCACTTTCCCAAGCCCAAACTTAAGAGGAACTGTATTTCTGAAACAGTAGTTATTTCCATACCCCTGAGGGTTTACAGTCTAAATTTATACCTAGAGGTAAGAGGGTGAAATGGCTTGCTCCAGGCCATAATGGAGTGGCCTAGTGGTTAGAGCACCGGTCTTGCAATCCAGAGGTGGCCAGTTCAAATCCCGCTGCTGCACCTCGTGATCTTGGGCAAGTTACTTAACCCTCCATTGCCTCAGGTACAAACTTAAATTGTGAGAGCCCTCCTGGGACAGCGAAATATCCAGTGTACCTGAATGTAACTCACCTTGAGCTACTACTGAAAAAGGTGTGAGCAAAATCTAAATAAATAAAATAATAACTTCCTTGGGAGATGTGTAGTGCGTTCAACCCTCCTAGATTCACTCTCTGCTGTTGCTGTGAAGTAACTCAGCCCTGCAAGTTGCATTTGTGGGACCACTAGGGGGCACTCTTCTACCATGATGTAGCAGGCCACCCTTCCCAAGTAGTAGAATACTGTAGTTCCTTTTCCTCTGCTCCCTGTTTTGAAACATTAGAGCTGCTTTTGTAATACCAGATTTAATGCCAGCTGCAAGACATAGTGAAAGTTTCAGCTCCTGAACAGAGTCACGCTAAGGGAAGTGGACCTCTGCCCACTCTGTCCAGCAGATGAGATGTGGGAAGAGTTACAGACTCTCTGCTCCTCTCTACAAGCCTACAGCCCTCTTTAATGTATAATACATGCCACAGTGGGTCACACCAAAATAACCATCAAGCCCAGTATCCTAAGAACTGAAGGTCAGACCAATGGTCCATCTAGTCCAGTATCCTGCTTCCAACAGTGGCCAATCCAGGTCACAAGTACCTAGCAGAAACCCAGATAGTAGCATCATTCTATGCTACCACTCCTAGAGCAAGCAGTGGCTTCCTCATATCTGTCTCAATAACATTACTATGGACTTTTCCTCCAGGAACTTGTCCAAACCTTTTTTAAACACAGATATACTAACCACTATTAATACATCCTCCAGCAACAAGTTTGAGCCTATTTATTGAGTTAAAAAGTATTTCCATGTAATTTCATTGATTGTCCCCTAGTCTTTGTACTTTTTAGAAGAGTGAAAAATCAATTCACTTTTACCCGTTCTACACCACTCAGGATTTTGTAGACCTCAATCATATCTCCCCTCAGCCACCTCTTACATAAGTACATGCTTAAGTATTACCATACTGGGACAGACCAAAGGTCCATGAAGCCCAGCATCCTGTTTCCAACAGTGGCCAACCCAGGTCACAAATACCCGGCAAGATCCCAAAAAAGTACAATACATTTTATGCTGCTTATCCAAGAAATAAGCAGTGGATTTTCCCCAAGTCCATTTTAAAAATGGTCTATGGAGTTTTCCTTTAGGAAGGCATCCAAACTTTTTTAAAAACCCCGCTAACCTAACCACCTTTACCACATTCTCTGGCAATGAATTCCAGTTTAATTACACATTGAGTGAAGAAAAATCTTCTCCAATTCATTTTAAATTTACTACTTTGTAGCTCCATTCCATGCCCCCTAGTCCTAGTATTTTTGGAAAGAGTAAACAAACGATTCACGTCTATCCATTCCACTCATTATTTTATAGATCTTTATCATATCTCCCCTCACCTGCCTTTTCTCCAAGCTGAAAAGCCCTAGCCACTTCAGCCTTTCCTCATAGGGAAGTTGTCCCATTCCCTTTATCATTTTCATCGCCCTTCTCTGTACCTTTTCTAATTCCACTATATCTTTTTTGAGATGCGGTGACCAGAATTGAACACAATATTCAAGGTGCGGTCGCACCATGGAGCAATACAAGGGCATTATAATGTCCTAATTTTTTTATTTCCATTCCTTTCCTAATAATACCTAACATTCTATTTGCTTTCTTAGCTGCCACAACACACTGAGCAGAGGGTTTCAACGTATCATCAACAATGCCGCCTGGATTCCTTTCTTGTTCGGCGACTCCTAACGTGGAACCTTGCTGTTAAAAAGCAGCGGTCCCAGAACAGACCCCTGGGGAACCCCACTATCTACCCTTCGCTATTCAGAATACTGACCATTCAACCCTACTCTCTGTTTTTTATCTTTTAACCAGTTTTTAATCCACAGTAGGACACTATCTCCTATCCCTTGACCTCCAATTTCCTCTGGAGTCTTTCATGAGGTAGTCAAATGCCTTTTGAAAATCCAGATATACAATATCAACTGGCTCATCTTTATCCACATGTTTGTTCACCCCTTCAAAGAAATGTAATAAATTGATGAAGCAAGATTTCCCTTCACTAAATCCATGTTGGCTTTGTCTCATTAATCCATGCCTTTGAATGTGCTCAGTAATTTTGTTCTTTATAATAGTCTCTACCATTTTGCCCGGTTCCGACGTCAGGCTTACTGGTCTATAATTTCCCAGGATCTCCTCTGGAACCTTTAAAAAAAATAAAAAATAAAAATCGGCATTACATTGGCCACCCTCCAATCTTTCAGTACCACACTCGATTTTAAGGATAAATTACATATTGCTAACAATAGTTCCGCAAGTTCATTTTTCAATTCTACCAGTACTCTGGGATGAATACCATCCGGTCTAGGAGATTTGCTACTCTTCAATTTGTCAAATTGCCCCATTACATCCTCCAGGTTTATAGAGATTTCATTCAGTTTCTCCGACTCGTCAGGTTTGAATACCATTTTTGGCACCAGCATCTCTCCCAAATATTCCTCGGTAAAGACTGAAACAAAGAATTAACTTAATCTCTCTGCTATGGCTTTGTCTTCCCTAATTTTACTCCTCGGTCATCTAACAGTCCAACTGATTCTTTTGCCGACTTCTTGCTTTTAATATACCTAAAAAAAATTTTTACTGTGTTTTTGCCTCCAACGCAATCTTTTTTTCAAAGTCCCTCTTTGCCTTCCTTATCAGCGCTTTGCATTTGACTTGACATTCCTTATGTTGTTTCTTATTATTTTCAGTTGGCTCGTGCTTCCATTTTCTGAAGGATTTTCTTTTAGCTCTAATAGCTTCCTTCACCTCACTTTTTAACCATGCCAGCTGTCGTTTGGTCTTCCTCCCTCGTTTTTTAATACATGGAATATATTTGGCCTATGCTCCCAAGATGGTATTTTTGAACAGCATCCACGCCTGATGTAAATTTTTGACCCTCACAACCGCTCCTCTAAGTTTTTTTTTCACCAGTCTTCTCATTTTATCATAGTCTCTTTTTTGAAACTAAACGCTAACATATTCGATTTCCTGTTTATACTTACTCCAAAGTATATCGTAGTGATAGGGTGGACCGGACTGGTGGAGGGGTAGCATTGTATATTAACGAGAGCCTTGACTCAGATTACAAATTCAGCAGGACACAAATCATACCTTTGAATCATTGAGGGTTGAAATTCCATGTATAAAAGGGAAAATGACGTTGATAGGAGTGTACTACCGTCCGCCTCGCCAGGATGAGCAGGTAGACACAGAAATGATAAAAGAAATCAGAGATGCAAACAAAATGGGCAATGTGATAATAATGGGTGACTTCAATTATCCAAATATAGACTGGGTAAATGTAACATCGGGACACACTAGAGAGGTACAATTCCTTGATGAAATCAAGGACAGCTTTATGGAGCAGCTGGTGCAGGAGCCGACGAGAGAAGGAAAAATTCTAGGTCCTTAGTGGAGCGCATGATCTGGTGAGGGACGTTATGGTACTGGGGCCGCTTGATAACAGTGATCATAATATGATCAGTTTTAATATCAACCTTGAAGTAACCATACACAGGAAGTCAAATACATTAGCGTTTAACTTATAAAAGGAGACTATGATAAAATGAGAAGAACGGTGGAAAAAAAACTTAGGGGGACAACTGAGAGGGTAAAAACTGTACAATAGGCATGGATGCTGTTCAAACATACCATCCTGGAGGCCCAGGCCAAACATATTCCACTAATTAGAAAAGAAAGACGGAACTCCAAAACACAGCTGGCCTGGTTGAAAAGTGAGGTGAAGGAAGCTATTAGGGCTAAAAGAAATGCCTTCAGAAAATGGAAGAAGGAACCATGTGAAAATAACAAGAAGCAGCATAAGGAGTGTCAAAGCAAATGCAAGGCGCAGATAAAGAAGGCCAAGAGAGATTATGAAAAAAAGATAGCATTAGAGGCAAAAAAAACATAGTAAAAATTTTTTTTGGTATATTAAAAGCAGGAAGCCGGCAAAATAATCGGTTGGGCTGCTGGATGACCGAGGGGTAAAAGGGGCGATCAAGGAAGACAAAGATGTAGCGGAGAGATTGAATGAATTCTTTGCTTCGGTCTTCACCGAGGAAGATTTGGGTAGGATACCGGTGTCGGAAATGATATTTCAAGTGGACGAGTCAGAGAAATTTACTGACTTCACGGTAAACCTGGAGGACGTAATGGGGCAGTTCAGCAAACTGAAGAGTAGCAAATCTCCTTGACCGGATGGTATTCATCCTAGAGTACTGATAGAACTGAAAAATGAGCTTGCGGAGCTACTGCTAGTGATATGCAATTTATCCTTAAAATCAAGCGTGGTACCGGAAGATTGAAGGGTGGCCAATGTAACGCCCATTTTTTAAAAAGGTTCCAGGGGAGATCCGGGAAATTATAGACCGGTGAGTCTGACATCGGTGCCGGAGAAAATGGTAGAGGCTATTATTAAAAACAAAATTACAGAGCACATCCAAGGACATGGATTACTGAGACCGAGTCAGCACGGCTTTTGTGGGGGGGAAATCTTGCCTGACCAATTTACTTCAATTCTTTGAAGGAGTAAACAAACATGTGGACAAAGGGGAGCCAGTTGATATTGTATATCTGGATTTTCAAAAGGCATTTGACAAGGTACCTCATGAAAGGCTACAGAGGAAATTGGAGGGTCATGGGATAGGAGGAAAAGTCCTATTGTGGATTAAAAACTGGTTGAAGGATAGGAAACAGAATGGGGTTAAATGGGCAGTATTCACAATGGAGAAGGGTAGTTAGTGGGGTTCGTCAGGGGTCTGTGCTAGGACCGCTGCTTTTAATATATTTATAAATGATTTAGAGATGGGAGTAACTAGCGAGGTAATTAAATTTGATGACACAAAGTTATTGAAAGTCGTTAACTCACGACAGGATTGTGAAAAATTACAGAAGGACCTTACCAGACTGGGCGGCTGGATGGCAAATGATGTTTAATGTGAGCAACTGCAAGGTGATGCATGTGGGAAAAAAGAACCCGAATTATAGCTACGTTATGCAAGGTTCCACGTTAGGAGTTACGGACCAAGAAAGGGATCTGGGTGTCGTCGTCGATAATACACTGAAACTTTCTGCTCAGTGTGCTGCTGCGGCTAGGAAAGCGAATAGAATGTTGGGTATTATTAGGAAAGGTATGGAAAACAGGTGTGAGGATGTTATAATGCCGTTATATCGCTCCATGGTGTGACCGCACCTTGAGAATTGTGTTCAATTCTGGCTGCCGCATCTCAAGAAAGATATAGTGGAATTGGAAAAGGTGCAGCGAAGGGTGACTAAAATGATAGCGGGGATGGGACAACTTCCCTATGAAGAAAGACTAAGGAGGCTAGGGCTTTTCAGCTTGGAGAAGAGACGGCTGAGGGGAGACATGATAGAGGTATATAAAATAATGAGTGGAGTGGAACAGGTGGATGTGAAGCGTCTGTTCACGCTTTTCAAAAATACTAGGACTAGGGGGCATGCGATGAAACTACAGTGTAGTAAATTTAAAACAAATTGGAGAAACTTTTTCTTCATCCAACGCGTAATTAAACTCTGGAATTCGTTGCCGGAGAACGTGAAGGCGGTTAGCTTGGCAGAGTTTAAAAAGGGGTTAGACGGTTTCCTAAAGGTCAAGTCCATAAACCGCTACTAAATGGACTTAGGAAAACTCCACAATTCCAGGAATAACATGTATAGAATGTTTGTACGTTTGGGAAGCTTGCCAGGTGCCCTTGGCCTGGATTGGCCGCTGTCGTGGACAGGATGCTGGGTTCGATGGACCCTTGGTCTTTTCCCAGTGTGGCATTACTTATGTACTTAAATCTGATCATATTATGCTCACTGTTATCAAGCGGCCCCATCGCCATTACCTCATACACCAGATCAGGCACTCCATTAAGGACTAGGTCTATATTTTTTCCTCCTTGTCGGCTCCTGTACCAGCTGCTCCATAAAGTAGTCCTTGATTTCATCAAGGAATTTTACCTCCCTAGCATGCCCCCAATGTTACATTTACCCAGTCAATATCAGGATAATTGAAATCACCCATTATTATCGTGTTGCCAAGTTTGTTAGCCTCCCTAATTTCCAATAACATTTCTATATCCGTCTTCATCCTGGCCAGGCGGATGGTAGTAAACTCCTATCACTATTCTTTTCCCCTTTACACGTGGAATTTCAATCCATAGGGATTCCAAGATGTGTTTTGTCGCCTGCAGAATTTTCAATCTGATTCAAGGCCCTCCTTAACATACAATGCTACTCCTCCACCAATTCGATCCACCCTATCACTACGATATAATTTGTACCCTTATACAACAGTGTCTCACTGGTTATCCTCCTTCCACCAGGTCTCAGAGATGCCTATTGTATCTAATTTTTCATTTAGTACAATATATTACCACAAGATCACCCTGTATTTGTTCACACCAGAGCCTGCGAAGGCCTCTCCGGTACTATGTAAGCCACATTGAGCCTACAAATAGGTGGGAAAATGTGGGATACAAATGTAACAAAAATATTCTAACTCTCCCATCTTAGTTCTTAGGCTCCTGGCATTCGCATATAGACATTTCAAACTATGTTTGTTGTTCTTATTTACAACATGCTCAGTATTTGACAGTATTAATTTGCAATCTTTTGTCTGATTTTTATTTTTATTTAAGGACACCTGATCTACTCTGGTCTCTTTTGCAACCTCACTATCGAGATACTCTATCTTCCCTGTTTTGGTGATATCTTTAAAAGATACCTTATTCTGAATCTGAACCATGCGCTTTGGAGCGACTGTCAGTCTTCCCCAGCCTCTAGTTTAAAAGCTGCTCTGTCTCCTTTTTAAAATGCCGATGCCCTCACTGGCTCATTTCTTGATTCAATCTCGGAACAGCTTAACATAAAACAAATCCAAAACTGAGAGAATAAGGGCTTCTGAGATTACGTGTTTTATTTCCCCAGCTGTTCAAGAGTCCTTTGAAGGTACTAAAATATATGTTTTAAGCATTTTTACACTGGAACACTCCTTGGTTACATTTTTGGTTAATTCAGTCTACATTGCTGCCGCTAGTCCTAAACCGTACAGTTCAAACTGAATTTAAAGTGCAGGCTGTTCCTACAGTGTCACTATTCTGACAAATGCAGGAACATCCCCTCCCCGAGTTCCAATTCACCGTGACCCACATCATTTAGTGATTGATAATAGGTACAGAAGCCCCAAATCACAGAGAAGACCTACACTGGATGGAGTCGGTCCAGAGGGCAGCTACCAAATTGGTCAGTGGTGATCACCATAAAGCAGATGGGGACAAAGATTCAAAGAAAGGCGGGAGAGGGAAAAATATGATAAAAGATGTTTAAATACCTCTGTGGCATAAATGCACAAGAAGCAAATCTGTCAAATTTAAAGAAACCTCTGGAATGAGGTGGCATAGGATGAAGGTGAAAGGGGGATAGACTCAGAAGCAACCTGAGGCAATACGTCACAGAAAGGGTAGTGAATTTGTGGAATAGCCTCCCACTGGAGGTGGAGACAAAAAATATCTGACTTCAAGACAGCTTGGAACAAGTACATAGGATCTTTAAGGGAGTGAAAGTAGGTGGCATGGATGGCCAGGCTGGATAGGCCATATGGTCTTTATCTGCCGTCATGTTTGTTTCTACCTCTACCAGCCTACCATACTTCTCAACACCTTGTCCCATCAATTGTAGTCTCTCTGGGAACCACCCTATAAGAGCTAGTGGAAGTAGACACCATACATCTCCTGCTCACCAAACGGTGGTGCCAGGAGTCAGCTGTTCCAAGAGAGTGGCACAGCAAGGCAGGAAGTCAGATTATGACACTTACTGATTAGAAACGATCAGACCAAATTCTTTTTATGGGGGGGGGGGGGGGGGGGGGGACAGAAAAGGTAGGGGTAGCTGATTAATTTTAACCAAAAGCAGATGCTTCAGAAATAGATCAGCCAGCGCCTGCAGACTTGCTGTACAGCCTTTAGTGGAGCTCTGGCTGCTGTTCAGGACAGCTTTAGGCGGGTGCCAGGCCCAGTTAACTATTTACCAGCCAGCTTTCTACCTTGCACTTAAGAGCACAGTATGCTAGTTCTGGTGCCTTGATTGCTTTATTATAGCTGGTCACAGATAAGCCAGGCAGCAGCTGGATGTCAGCTTGGGAGAGGAGGATCCAGGAAGCTGATTAGTACTGCACAAACAAGGCCTGGGAGGGATGTATTTATTCAAGGAACTTGTAATAACCCAACTGTTTGATAAACTGCACCCAGTTGCTCAAGGCTCAGCCCACCTGATTGACAGAGGAGGGGAGGGCACCATGTGAGCAAGTAATTCTCTTCCTAGGCCACAAGAAAGCAGGAATACCTGAAAAACAGAGTGTCACTACTGTGACTGGTGACATGCTTTTATTGACCTCAACAGCCTATCCTTGGTCTAGGTCCAGCAAAGCAAAGGGCAGAAGGGGGAGGGGCTGGCACCATGGCCCACCCAATACTTTCCTCAAGATAGCACTGGAGATTTGGGTTGGAGGGGCCAAACCAAAGATACGCTACTGCACCTGCAGGATAGCTTTTAAAGCCACATACACACTTTACCCATCCATGTCACTTTAAGATGAAAGCAGTTGCCCTACAAGTAATTTAGCAACTGGTTACCCAGACTACAATTGCTTCTCAATTGGGCACTTGCACCTCACATGTAATAAGGGATTCAGCTGCCTCTTAAACTACTAAAAGCCAGAAGGAAGAGCACAGGGACTGAGGTGCAGGGACAGCAAGGACAGTATGCAGCTGGAGCAGAGAAAAGGACCCTGCAGGCTGCTTCCTGCTCCCCCTTCTTCTCCAGGTAAGGAAACATCCTACCACCAGCTGTTTCACTCTGTTCATGCTCTGGCTGACTGTAAAGAACTGGCTGTGCTCAGCCCTCTCCGCCACGCTGGTATTAAAGTAAAACTAGGAAGGTTGCAGTGGCCTAGAAGGGCACAGCCAGCAACCTGAATGCAGTAAGTTGGCAACAACACTGCCTGTGCAAGAGGTGCCTGGAAATCTGTCACCCCAGGAGCAGCACCAGCAAGGCTCCCCTAGTAGAGAATGACCATGGATAGGGACAGGTATAAACTTTTGTCCCCGTGTTGTTTTCTACTTTGAGGCCTGTTAACGAACTGGACTGTTATTTATGTTTAAGTGATGCCGACAACAATATTTTGATGTTTTGGAAAAACAAGCAAACATGCTGGCCACAACTAGCAAAATTTGCCAGGGGGATCTTCTATTGTGTAGGCAGGACTCTAGAAGACAGGAGAGCTAGACTGAATCCCAGGATTGTTGATGACTTCTTATTCATCCACAGGTTAAAAAATCATAACGGTGCTTCATAGGGCATATTTCTCCCCTCCAAGACATTTTAACAGGGTCAAGTAGGATTCCTTGATGTAGTAATTAATAGAAATAAAACATGGAAAAGAAAATAAGATGATACTTTTTTTACTGGACATAGCTTGATACATTTTTTGATTAGCTTTCAAAGGTATCCCTTCTTCGTCAGAGCGGAAATAAGCAAATGTTGGTAGAGGACAGTATAAACAATACAGGAACGTAAGACCTTTTAAGTCAGAATGATTATTTTGACCCTCCTATCTCCATGCATATTTCCTTGTCCCTCATCCACCCTAGACTCTCCCTGTCTCTCGCCTATCCACCCTCATCCTGTTAGACTGTCACTGAAATGCTTTGATGTTTCACTTATATATATATACTCTCATCTACCAACAGTTTAACAGCAGCTTCATGACAGGCCAGGTTAAACCATGCTACCATGGGCTGCAGGTTAGAATTAGGCTCCCCTTAGTCAAGCACAATCACCCACAGAAAGAGAAGTAGGGGTGGGCAGACTTTTCCTCATTCCTGGCACCTTTGAACCTTGAACCTCATAGACTTGAAGACTGACTTCAAAATGATGCTGTAGCACTCCTCGTCAATCCCTTGTGGTAGCATAATCAAGAATAAACTGCAGCCACAGGCACCTGATGGAGGCCACAGCCTCAGGACACCTGCAAGAACAGTTCTCTCATGTTTATAATAACAAGTGCCCAAAGACAGGGGGGGGGGGCGGGGGAAGTTACCCAGAGGCCTTCCCGCCTCCAAGAGAAGAGGGAACTACAGCAAGGGCAGACAAATGAAAGCCCATGTGTGAAAAGGGGTCAGAACTTTCCTCCACAGATGGAACATAGCCTTCACTGCAAAGTACTCAATCCTCTGATAATCCAACTCCTGAACCCCATTACTCAGAACAGCACAGGTACTTCCTTAGAACCAGTGATTTAGCCTCATGTCCTCAAGGCCCAACGTGGTCTGTACCTGATAATGGAGGAGGATAAGAAACCTCTCCCTACTCCCAAGGAGCTGTAGGAAGTTCTGCAGCAGACACCGAATGTTCATAAAAGCACAAAAGCCACCGTGCAAAGTAAGCAAAAAGTGCCTTGTTAAAAAACAAACAAATCCTAAAAAAAAAAGAAAAGCTACTCAGCCCAGACCTCATGATTTAAATTACTCCTCAAATCTGAAAGCCTCCAGTTTTCAAAACTATTGAAGAGTTAACTACAGAACCATTCAAGCCTCATTCAATATTAACTGAACAGTCTGTTACTGGCAAGGCCCCTGGGGATCCCCATCACTTATTAACCAAGTCCATGCATAATTCAGGAGCCTGCAGTGGCAGCAGCAAGACAGAGGTTCCCACACCTGCTAGCCTGCATCTTCCTCCCCCCCAACCCTCAAGCCAACAGTCCTCAAACCTGACCACTCATCACTGCTGCTACTCCTAGCAAAACCAGCTATATTCAACCCCCCTCCCCTCCCCTCCCACCAAGAGCCAAGCACAAGCAAGGTCTGGCTGGAGAAAAACAGCATCAGCAGTCTACGACCACTTTTGTTCTAGGAATCTTCAACAGGATCCAAGACAGCTACACTTCTCTCTCCTTCACATGGCCAGACAGCAGCAACCAGAGGATGAGGTTTGAAGGAACATGATTTTGGCCAACAAAATAACCCCCATCCTCCCTCAGCATGCAATTTCTGCTTTTCTGTTGTTCCCCCCACTCCACCCCAAAAAAAACAACCCCAAGGCTGTATTCTTTCACCCCCCCTACTACTCTTGTAACTTCACTGTTAGTACGTGAGGACAGTGCCAGGCAGACTTTTACGGTCTGTGTCCAATCGATAAGTGATTTGGATAGCCAGGAGTGGGCTTCGATGGCAACTTCAGTAGTTGGAAACTAAGAGCCAGGCAGACTGCAATCTCCTATATAACAACATGTCAATCTGCGTCCCTGGATGGATGGATGGCTGGGTTTATAATGGTATGCAAATGAGCTACTATGTAATCGGCTGAACTCCAGCCTTTCCTTCACTCTGTGTCCTCTCGGGGAAAGAGGAAATTACATCAGAGGAAGGCGAGACACAGAGGGAAGGCTGGAGGCGAGCTGAGCCTGCCGCTGTCACTGCTGCGACTTGAGGTAAAATAAAAGTTTAAAAGGCAGGGTGGGCAGGGAAGAGAGGAGAAATCGCTGGACACGGATGGGAGGGACAGAGGAGAGAGCAGAATTGCTGGATATGGATGGATAAGAAGGCAGGGACGAGAGAAGAATTGCTGGACATGGATGATTGGATGGAGGGGAGGGCAGAAGAAATGCAGGACAAGGATGGAGGAAAGGGAAGACAGGAAGGAGATGCACATGAAAGAGCCGAAGTGGAAAGAAACACGCGTGCAGCTATGAGCGAAGACCAAAAGGCCCTTGAAAGGGAACAAGCTGCTGCGAGGAAAAGGTCCAGGGTGGCGAATATGACTGATGAGCAAAGAGGACACAATAGAAAAAGAAACACCGATTTGGAAAGGCAGAGAATTGAAAATAGAATGGCGATTAGACGATAGCCTTGCTAGGGCCCGTTTCATTTTTCACAAAACAGGCTCTTTTGCTTGTGGTTTAATGTCCCAGAAATGCCAAAGAGAATGATCAAGTATTTTATATCATATTCGTTGCTGGTTTTAATCATGACTTGATAATGAGCGAGACTGTTAGGCACACTGGATGGACCATTCAGGTCTTTTATCTGCCGTCAATTACTATGGCCCCGATAGCTCTCTTATATGGTAGGAAACTCCACCCAGCAGCACTGGGTACCGCAGTTTTGAGTGCTACTCCCTCCTCCAACGTGGAGGTACAGGGGGGGGGGGGTTGGCTGCTAGACCACCAGAGCAGGGCAGGTGGGGTGTTATCTTGGCAGCCCACTTGGGCCACCAGGGATTTATTTTTCTTTTTGGGGGGGGGGTGGAGGGGGCAGGAGGTCCAGCTGTCCTGGGGGGGGGCACATGTGGAGGGGCATAATCGAACGTCGCCAGCGATCTATTTTGGTGGCGGCGCAACAGCTGGCCGGAAACGTATTTTCGAAAAAGATGGCCGGCCATCTTTTTTTTGGGGGGATAATACGGTTTAGCCTGGCCAAATGCCAGAGTTCGCCAGGTTTGAGATCGCCGGTTTTGGTTTTCAGCAATAATGGAAAAAAATGCCGGCCATCTCAAACCCGGCGAAATTCAAGGCATTTGGTCATGGGAGGAGCCAGCATTTGTACTGCACTGGTCCCCCTGCCATGCCACCAACCGGGTACCCTAGGTGGCACTTCTAAAAATTAAAAAAAATATACACAAATAGCGCCCAGGTCCATAACTCACTTCCCTTGGGTGCTGAGCCCCCCAAACCCACTCCCCACAACTCTACACCATTACCATAGCCCTTATGGGTGAAGGGGGGCACCTACTTGTGGGTACAGTGGGTTTTTTTTTTGGGGGGGGGGGGGGGTTGGAGGGCTCAACACTTAGCACCACAAGTGTAACAGGTAGGGGGGAGTGGACCTGGGTCTGCCTGCCTGAAGTGCACTGCACCCATTAAAAACTGCTCCAGGGACTTGCATACTGCTGTCAGGGAGCTGGGTATGACATTTGAGGCTGGCATACAGGCAGGTAAAAAAAGGTTTTTATTTTTTTTTTAGTGTGGGAGGGGGTTGATGACCACTGGGGGACTACAGGGAAGTCATCCCTCATTCCCGCCGGTGGTCATCTGGTGAGTTGGGGCACCTTTTTGAGGCTTGGTCGTGAAAATAAGAGGACCAAGTAAACCTGGCGAAATACTGAATAACGCCGCTTTTTTTCCCCCCATTATCTGCGAAAGCCGGCCATCTGGTAGTCACACCCATGTCCCGTCTTCGCTACGCCGCCAACACGCCCCCCTTGAACTTTCGCCGGCGTGGCAATGGTGTCCAAAAAGCCGCTTTCGATTATACCGATTTTGCCGCTTTTGAGAGATCACCGGCCATCTCCCGATTTATGTTCGGCAGGTCTGGGCTTTTGCCAGCCTGGACCTGTCAAACAAGTGCAGGAAGACTGCACTCAGTACAATACCCATATGATCAGAGCTAACAGTGTGCTTAAATTTGCATGCTATTAGCTCTGATCATAGGGGCAGTGTAGCCCGTACTGTTCAGGTGCTAATTTTAGAGCACTATTTGGAACAGCCCATGCTTCTGATCATCTGGGCCTATGTTACCTCCCTGCACTCCATTTTTGTATGCCTCACTTTTAATCTATTGCTCTCATCTCAAATGTTAGTTTCTTCAAGACAACTCGCAACCTAGGCTCCTTTTCTGGTCCTATTATTTTCCTCTCCATATTTTCTTTACTGGGAACCACTTAACTGTTTTATGACTGTTAGTGTGAAAAAGTGACTAAAGTAGAATATCCAAAATTTCATGTGTCCATAAGCAGTCTGCAACTTAAATGTCTGGCTTTCTGTAACTACTTTTTCACATAAAAGGATTTGTTTAGACTAAGTGGTTCGCTCTAACCGAATTAAAACCTCTTTTTGCTTCTGGGGACTTTAGTCCTCTTTTCCCCTGAGACAGTCACATGAACTGTAGCCACAGGTCCACCACAGTGTGTCCCATTTCTTATATGTAATTTCAGAGCTACGCATTGGGGAAGAGGTGCATACTCAAGCACCGGACGCAGAAAGAGCCCCCCCTCTTTTTGGTAGTGGAGAAATACTGCATGCCCTTATGTTGTGGGAGGCAAGGGCTGTTAGGAATTCTCCAAAGGGCAGAAGGGCTTTCATGTCTATCTGGAATTGCTACCAGCAAAATGCCTCCCATAAAACCAGAAGTGCAGTACTGAATAGATTTCAGAGTGTTTCTTAAGTTGGTACTGTTAAACTGGGGGTTATTACAGGGGTTCTCTGCTTGGTTAGGAGAGGATGGGTTGGGAATACTAGATATTATTCTACCAAAGATGATCTGGGGTCATAAGAGTCCAGATACCGGGTCATCTTAGTGTTGGATCAAGTTCAGGGTGTGGTAGGGAAGAGGGGTGATCTCAATGCCTAGGGTCTCACAAAACAAAAATGGGATCATGTGTTCTCCAACTTGCTGCTGTTTTTTGTCTTTGATTATTATTCTGTTCTGTCGGACTGAAGTTCTTGTTTTTGACTTTATGCTTAGCTGTTTGATGTTGGATACGTTTGATCCTGAATAAAAATCATTCAAACTTAAAATGACATTTCAGAGACCCCCCCCCCCCCCCCCCTACTTTCCAGTGGTTACAGATAGGGAAGCTCGGTCCTCAACCTTGCCCTCTAATACAGGACACATTATAACAAGTTTAAGCTGGGGGTCCAGCAACGGTCCTCTGTAGGAAGCTCCGTTATATGGTCCACTCGATGCCCTGCACATCACCACCACAAGCCAGCGAGACTCCTGCATTCACTGGCCTTCCCCATACCCCACAATCTGGACTGATGCAGTCCACTGCAACAAGCACAGGACACAAGGGCAACCGAGCTGGGAACACCAATTGGTCTTTTATTACACAGCTTGTGAGTTCTCAATATAAAAAGATGCATATTTGGTTTCATATTTATCACTAAAGACTTGTAAATCTGTTTTGAATTCTCTGAAGATCAGTCAATGGGCACGCAGACACTGAAAATGTATGCTCCCAAAAAATGAGAGGACTTTGGCAGTGTGTGTGCATTCTCCAAAAACCCTCCCACACAGCAAAAACATGGGAGCATTAGGGCTATCATGGTGTGGTTATTATTATCATTATTTTAAACATTAAGGCAGAAATCCCAAGGGAGAAAAACAGTCATAAAGCAGCTCCACCTAGACCAGATCACAAATAACTCTGCTTTCCTGAAGCCATAAAGAAACACAAAAAAGTGGAAGTGACATGTCTCTGGGTAGGCAGGGGCAGGTGTGTGGCACCACTTCCTCTTCATCTGGGGAGGGAGAATAAATGGTTACATGACTTCATATCCACTGCGGATCCCCTTCATTAGGCAACAGGCGAAGATGATGCCCAGCAGCTAGGGAAAGAAAGAAGGTGATGAAGTCAGAAGGGGAGGGCACAGCCCCCAGGAAAAACAAAACAGTCACTCCCCCCCCCCCCCCCCCCCAGAGCTAGGTTTCACTTGCCAAGATATTATACAACACTGCAATGACAGAACCAGAATATGACATTCTGCACTGTTGCACACACCCCTTCCACTGCTCTGTGACACCCGAGGACTGGCACAGAACACGTTCTGCCAGAAAAACCTGCAAACAGTGCGACCGTGGCATTCACAGCACGAGATCACAGAAATCCACAGCCGTGGAAGAGGTTATCAGGCTGGAACATGACCAATAGGTCACCCCATTCAGATAGAGCACTGCCCTTCACATTTCACCCCATTCAGATAGAGCACTGCCGTTCACTCTTCACACAGTAGCAAAGGGAAGACAGAATTTCATTAATTACAACTGCTGGCACCCTGCACACATGTGCAGTATAATCACATTACCTCAAAGAACGCAATGCCCAGGGCCACCCCAGCTACGATCACCACATTCTTCTTTATCAATTCGTTAACCTTCTTCACACAGCCCTGGGAACCAGAGAACACAACAGTTAAAACACAAACCTGGGCTGAGTCTCCACCATACCTCCCCCCTAGGCAGGGTAAAGATCCAGGTTCTCCTAGACAGGTTACTTGGTTTTTTTTGTTTTTTTTTTTTGGGGGGGGGGGGGGGGGGTTGGAAATCAATAGGTTACTCATCTCCTTTTGTATTCCAGCTCAACTGGAACAAGGCTAGAATCCTAGCACCATAAGCCTTCATTCAAAACTATTTGGGTTATTTCCCTCATTGTAAGAGGTACCTCCAGCCACAGGCACACACAGTTCTACTCTGTTCACTGCCGTATGGGCCAGAAGCCAGACTACTTCCAAAACCCTAAATCTAGCACCTAGGTTTTACAGTTAATCATGACCATTCACTACCCTCCACCCCCAAGAAGAGGCTATGAATACTGCTTTTGGAATATATCCCTTTGGAGCATATGCAGCGGCATTTTAAGAGCAACATGCTAGGAAAAGACCCAGAAGCAGGTAGGAAATGCTTCTGTTTCCTGCTCTTCTGAACTCCTAGGTGCTTAGGTTTGCTGCTCTCAATGTGCATGATGGAGGTGGTGGAAAGAGCAGCAAGAGGCACAGCCCCCACCTATCCCTGCAGCTACCAATAGCAAGATGAGGAAGGAAAGGAGAGGAACAAAGGAGGAGCAGTAAGTATCACATCAAAAACAGTATGGCAAAGTGAAAGAAAAATTACCATCTATGAGGGAGGGGGAGGTAAGAGCTGGTATCAGCTTAATTTCTCCTGAGTAACAGAAGAATTTAAGTACTGGAACCTCCCTTCTAGCTTCATGAAGGCGGCTTTTGTCAAACCTGTCACCCAAAGACAGTACCTCCCCAGTGGCTGCAGTCCTTCCTGCGGTATCTCCCCTCTCCCCACACCTCCCCAGCAACACTTACTTCTGGATGGATCGGGGAAGATGAAGCTTTCCCACAGTCCTTTGTCTCATTGATACAGCAGGAGTCCGGGACAGATTTGCTTAGACTGAAAGGAGGATACTGGTACCAGTCAGTGTAATTGGCTGCCCCACAACAATTAAACTGTATCGAGAAAAAAAAAAAAAAAGTGAATAGCTTCAGAAACTAGTACTGCTCCCTTTGTACCGACGGCAGCAGATATGGTCCTTCAGGGTTTTAATAAAGGGGATTAAATTGTATTGGTGCTAATAAATGTAAGATCTGTGTTTTGACACCTCCAAATCATGAGCTGCTTGCTTGTTTGATGCATAGGTGTTAGTCCCACCATTATTCTTGTATTTAATTCATATCGTGCAGACTCTATACAAGAGCGTCCCACAAAAGGTACAAGCAAGATGTTTCTACCTGGCACCCACTGAATTCTGGTGTAGCCCAGGGCTCCATATTATTGTTTTTTTATTACTTAAAGCACAGTTGTACAAGAAAGGTATCCAATACGAACAAAAATACCACAAGCCCACATCATGAAAAAAAAAAAAAAAAAAAAAAAGTTAATGAAAATAAAATTAGGCAAACCTAATTTAAAATTTACACCATATAAATGTATATCAACAATTGCCCATATTTTCCGTTTTATTTAAACATCTATCAGCAGCAGTTAGGTAAAAGTACTGATGAGCCTTGGGATTCATCGTCCTATGTAGATATACAGGATTTTCTTCCGCTTTCAAAAGATGCTGGCAAAACAGTATTTTGTATTAATTTGGTTTCACGGTGGTTTTCAGTCATACATACTCAAGTAGGTCTACTGATCAGCATAAGATTTAAAAGCTCCGGGATGGGGGGATGTTCATAACCTAGGGCTTGTGGGCTCGACTGCGTTCTTAGGACACACCATGGGAAAATTAGGTTCTTACCTTGGTAATTTTCTTTCCTTTAGTCATAGCAGATGAATCTATTATGAATGGGTTGTGTCCATCAACCAGCAGGGGGAGATAGCACTGAAAAACCATAGTGCCTCATGGCCAGCTAGCTCCATCTGCCTCTTCAGTATTTGAAGCTTCCAAAGCAGTGTTACACTGCAAAGTATAACATGAACTTTCCTCACAGCGGATGAACGCCCCAGAACAGGAGCAATAATTCAAAGGAGGGATGAACTCAATCTTCTGTAACAGAAATCCTGAAGACTTTTTTCCAACTTCTCCCAATGAGGGAACATATCTACAGGAAAAACTGAACATAAAACAATCACAGAATGAACCGAGGGAGGGCTCATGGAATCATCTGCTATGACTAAAGGAAAGAAAATTACCAAGGTAAGAACCTAAATTTTCCCTTCCTTGTCATCAAGCAGATGAATCCATTACGAATGGGATGTATCAAAGCAATCCCTAGATAGGGTGGGAACAAGCCACACCACGCACCAGCACTTGTGCTCCAAAATGCGCGTCTCTCCTGGCAGCCAGATCCAGCCTGTAATGTCGGGCAAAAGAGAGCTTAGAAGCCCATGTCGCTGCACTGCCTATCTTTTGAAGAGAAAGTGCTCCAGTTTCAGCCCAAGAACAGGAAATCGCTCTTGTGGAATGTGCCTTAAAGGCTTCAGGCGGAGGCCAGCCAGACAGCAGATATGCTGAAAATAGCTTCCTTGAGCCAACGGGCTATAGTGGCTTTACACACTGGAGACCCTCTGCGCGAACCTAACAAAACAAAAAGGTGATCAGAGATCCTGAAAGCATTTGACATGCGCAGATACTGCAACAGAGCCCTTCTCACATCTAGAAGGTGCAATTGCCCAAAGGCTTCCGGAAACTGCTCTCTGGAAAAGGAAGGCAGGAAAATAGGCTGGTTTAGGTGAAATGCAGAGACCACCTTAGGCAGGAAGGAAAGGCACAGCACGTACCATAACTCCGGACTCTGAAAATTGCAGAAATGGGTCTCGACAGGACAGCGCCTGGAGCTCAGACACCCGTCTCGCCGATGTAATGGCCACCAAAAAGACCGTCTTTAGGATCACAACCTTCTCTGAAGCTCGCCTGAGCAGCTCGAAGGGCGAACACTGAAGGGCCTTTAAAACTAACCCCAGGTTCCAGGCCGGACACGGAGTCCGCACGGGAGGACGGAGCCAAAGCACCCCTCTGAGAAACCGTGCCACATCCGAGCAAGCAGCCAGAGAGAGGCCAGCGACCTTCCCTCGAAAACATGCTAAGGCTGCCACTTGAACACGCAGGGAATTATAGGCCAAGCCTTTTTGTAAACCATCCTGCAAAAAGTCAAGTATCGGCGAGACAGAAGCCCGCATGGGTGCGATTGCTTTAGAAGCACACCAAGCCTCGAATTGGCGCCAAATCCTGGCATAAGCCACGGAAGTGGAACGCTTGTGGGCCTGTAGGAGAGTGGAAATGACTTTACTGGCATAACCCTTGTCTCTCAATTGCGCCCTCTCAATAGCCATGCCGTAAGACCAAAGCGGCAGGCGTCCTCCATGGTCACCGGTCCCTGTGACAACAGATTCGGAACCAGAGGCAAAGGAAGGGGAGCCTCTACCAGCATCCGCCGGAGGTCCGCATACCACGACCTCCTGGGCCAATCCGGGGCAATGAGAACCACCTCTTCTTGGTGTAGCCGAATCCGCAGGAGTACTTGCCCTATCAAGGGCCACAGAGGGAACACATACAGGAGGCCCTGAGGCCAGGGTTGAGCCAAGGTATCCAACCCCGCCGAGCGAGGATCTCTCCGTCTGCTGTAAAAGCACGGGACTTTGGCATTTGCGCTTGAGGCCATAAGATCCATTACGGGCTTTTCCCATTTGGCACAGATCTGAAGGAACACTTCGACTGACAGTTCCCATTCCGCTGGGTCGATTTGATTCCTGCTCAGATAATCGGCTTGCACGCTGCTCTGACCTGCAATGTGAGCTGCTGACAGAAACTGCAGATGTAGCTCGGCCCAGTGGCAAATCTGCTCGGCCTGTGCGGCTAGTGCCCTGCACTGAGTGCCGCCTTGTAGATTTATGTAGGCCACTGCTGTCGTATTGTCCGACAGAACTCTGATAGCTAATCCTTCCAGGATCAATTGAAAGGCTAGAAGCGCCTGGAATATCGCTTTCAACTTCAAGTGATTGATGGACCACTCTGATTCCTCGGGTGTCCAGAGACCCTGGGCATGCCTTCCCCGGCAATGTGCACCCCAGCCCTTCAAGCTGGCATCTGTTACTACCAGGCACCAATCGGGGAGCGCTAGCGGCATTCCTCGCCGCAGCATGCTGTCAGAGCCACCTCTCCATACTGAGCCGGGCCGCAGGGAGCCACGTGAGTCTGTGTTAGTAATCCTGAGATTTGGGAGACCATCGTGAAGCAGGGAACACTGCAGAGGTCTCAGGTGTGCTCTCGCCCAAGGCACCACTTCCAAAGTGGCCGTCATCGACCCCAACATCTGGACTATGTCCCAAGCTCACGGGCAAGGCATCCTCGGGAGCAGACGGACCTGGTTCTGAAGCTTGCACCGCCTTTGCTCGGGTAGAAAGACATACCCCGAGGCTGTGTTGAACTGGACCCCCAAATATTCTAGAGATTGAGAGGGGGTCAGGTGACTTTTGGCTATATTGACAACCCAGCCCAGAGATTGCAGTACTGCGACCACTCTGGCTGTGACATGACGACTCTCTTCTGCAGAGTCCGCTCTGATGAGCCAGTCGTCTAGGTACAGGTGAACCCGAATACCCTCTCGCCTGAGAAAGGCAGCTACTACCACCATTACCTTGGAAAAGGTTCGGGGGAGCTGTGGCGAGGCCAAAAGGCAAGGCCCAAAACTGGAAATGTTTTCCCATCACCACAAACCGAAGAAACCTCTGGTGCGGGGGCCAAATAGGTATGTGCAAGTAAGCTTCTTTCAGGTCCAGAGATGTGAGAAACTCTCCTGGCTGTACCGCTGCAATGATGGAGCGTAGTGTTTCCATGTGAAAATTCCGCACTCTTAGAGACTTGTTGACTTCTTTTAAGTCTAGGATGGGCCGAAAAGACCCTCCTTTTCGCGGCACCACAAAGTAAATGGAGTAACAGCCAGAGCAGAGTTCGGCGGGAGGCACCAGGGACACCGCCCCTAGGTGAATCAAGCCTTGCAAGGTCTCCTCTACCGCTGCCCGTTCGACAGCACGTCTCTCACCAGGGCATTGAATTCTATTCTGTAGCCTTCTCTGATCAGGTCCAAAACCCACTGATCTGAGGAAATCTTGACCCACTCCTCGAGAAAGAGGGAAAGCCATCCTCCTATTACAGGAATCGAGGAGAGGGCCGGAGCACCATCACTGAGAGAGTCGCCCTTGAACTCCAGGCCTTGAGCCGAAACGCTTGTCCGAGCGAAAGGAGTTCCTCTGCTGAAAGCGGGCATGTGAAGTAACCCCAGCAGAACGCCCCGGGCAGTACCTTCTAGCTTCAAGGAAGCGAGGTCTGTAAGAGGAGGGAACCGCCTGACCCTTGGAAGAAGGCCGCGGCCTACCCTCGGGTAAGCGCTGGGGTTTAGCATCCGCCAGGCCTTTAACAATTTTCTCCAGCTCCTCACTAAATAGGAGAAAGCCTTGAAAGGGCAACTTCACCAACCTTTGCTTAGAAGCCATGTCAGTCGCCCAATTCAGATCATAAAGGGGGATGCGCCACTTTCTGAAGGGGAATTAACCCTTCTGCGCTTGTCTTGTGGCCATCTGTCAGGGGAAAACGCACCTGACGGCAATCCGAGGCCGGGTGCCACTGGAGGGGAAACAGGTAGCAGGGCCGAATGAGACCCCTGCGGCAGAGCTCTTTTTAACATGAATGCTTTATGCAGCAGCAATACACTCAGGGGAGAAGGGCTCACCCTGGCCTCCCGGTTCCAGTCCGGGGATAGCAGCTCTCTTGCTAGCCTCCACAAGAGGCTCCCCTCCAGACTCAAATCCCTCTGCTTCTGCGGGGTCGCGCCATGCGGTGCGTCCAAAATGGCGCCCGCTGCCAGCTCCACTGAGCGGGAAGAAACATCGCTCGCCATGCTCGTGCTGGCTCCGACGTCTGAAGAGCACGATTTACAGAGCCCTGCTGCTGATCTGCGCTTGCCACAACGGGAACAGCGCTTAACAACCTCCGCAGCCGTCGCAGAAAACGGCAGAAAAATTCAAAATGGCGGATTTGCGCCAAAACTGTCCCGATCGCGGGCCCTCCCCAGAGGAGCTACAAAATACTCTTACCTCAACCGACCGAGTCTCAGAGCTCCAGTCACGCTGCACAATCAGAAGAAAACCTCTTTCTTGGAATCGCAGCGCCAAAGCGCGATGCGACTTTTTTTTTTTTTTTTTTTTTAACGCTGTGAGGAAAAGTTAGAGGCAACAGTGATAGAGGCAAATTTCCAACTCTGGAGGATCAGTAGAGTGGGAAAGGCAGGGAAAGGACTAACCAATGTGCCTGCATCTACATGGAAGTGGGAAAGGCAGAGACAGGGCGAGCCTATATGCCTGCATCCACATCGGGGGCCGGGTAAAGCAGGGAAAGGGCGAACATATGTGCCTTTAAAGTGGGCACCACCAGCCACAACACCCCTGCTACAACTGGCAAAAGCACAGGAGCCACCCCAGGCAGATTTCTGAAGGAGCTTGAATAAGCTGCATCCACCCTGCTGGGGAGATAGAGAATACTGGAGCTAGCTGGCCACGAGGCACTATAGTTTTTCAGTGCTCTCTATCTCCCCCTGCTGGTTGCTGGACAACCCATTCGTAATGGATTCATCTGCTTGATGACAAGGAATCTCAGCATTTCCACAATAAATCTGCACTGCTCTCTCAGCACACTCACTGTGGAGATTCTGAAAAGCAGCTGGGTGAGAACCCGATTTAAAAGGGCAGATTATTGAACATGTGACCTGGGACACAGATAACTATCAGATATGTAGCTTTGTGTAGTAATACCAGATGCTAAAGTGGGGTTATGGATATAATGGTACCGTGTTGGATGTTTAAAGTTTTTGCTACTGCTATATTAATGCTTTGCTCTGTTTTGATTTTGTGGATGGGGGAATTTTTTTTGTTTTGAAATAAGTCAAATGACTGCAGTCTGAATGAATTCTCTCCTGGCAGACAGACATGAGACCAATCGTATGTCTCATTTCAGGGGGGGGTTCCCCTCAACAGCACGAGTAGATTCTTCACTGCATGGATTCAATATAACCATATCCCAACTACATGTCACCATGCTGCTAACAGATTTTTGTTTGCAGATGCAAACACTAGAACTTATTTGTACCTTGCTGAGAACTGTAGTGCGCTGGTGGGCTGTAACCTCCCTATCAACCCACTCATTACTTTACCTCACCCATTTCTATTCTTCTATCACCTTCTCCCACTACTCCAACCAGAGTTACACCTAATCACACTGACCACCCTTCAACATCTTCAGTCCTTCTGTGACTGTTCTCTTGTGCTTGACTGCTTAAATATTTTAAATATTAAATGCTTTACTTTTTGTCTATTTAGATTGTAAGCTCTTCGAGCAGGGACTGTCTTTCTTCTGTGTTTGTACAGCGCTGCATACACTTTGTAGCGCTCTAGAAATGTTAAATAGTAGTAGTAGTAAATAAAGGGTTAAGACTTAAAAGGGGGACTACATTTTGTGCCATTTGGGAACCATTTTGACAAACCTTACCTGCCTAGGCACACAGCCAGCCATTAAATATGTAATTGTTATTTTGTCACTGGGGGGGGGGGGGGGGGGGGGGGGGTGGAACTACAGTTAAAAATTTTTTGTGAATTCTGATATAGTTATTGGACCTACTGTTGGAAGCATTGCACTGTACCTTCCTTTTGTTCGCTTGTTCAATAAAAATGATTTAAACAAAAAGGTTAAGACTGAACAGTAGCATCCAGTCCCAACTCACACTCCTCTGAATATCATCCAAAGCTTCCTCAATGTCTTTGGTTGCGTTGTACTTTGACATGCCATCTTTAAAAGACGCATCGAAAAACGAATTCACCTGCAGAGGGAGAGAGATAAATAAAAGATGTTTAATCTCTCCACATCCATGTACAAAGACATTCATGAAATAAAAATTGCAACAGAGTGCGATATGCAAGCTGCCAAATGACATGCTAACAAGTTGAGCTACTCGTAAACCTGAAAACACTGGTAAGGCCATGCCTGAAGAACTGCAGTCTGTTCAGAACACAACTGCTAGACAGACTGACTAGTGCTACAACATGCCCCTCCCCCCACTAATAATCAGCACTACCTCCGTGTTCAGGATATTCACAATTAATGTAAATGAGACGCCTACAATGGACGTACTGTATGCAAATTTCTCATTTATATTCATTGTGGATATCCTGAACACCTGACCAGCTGGGTGTGCCCAGAGGACTGGGTTGAGAACTCCTGCTCCAGACCATTCCATAAGCTTTGCTAGATCCTCATGTTATTCACACCTTTCAGGTCTCTAAGCTGTTGCAGATTCTGGTGTCATTTACAAGGAGGAAAACTTTCCTCAGCCTCTTTGCAATATCCCTAAAAAAATGCTGAAGAGCATAATGAAAACCAATTCCTGAAGCACCCCATGTCACCCTTTCAGTGAACCCCATTTACCATGGCCCCTTATCACCTCCCAGTCAGTCACTTTAGAGCCCATACCAACAGTGCTCATTTTAAAAGTCAAAGGATTTGCTGAAACCTAAATACACCACATCTACCACTATCCCCCAATCCCACTCTTTGGTCACATTTATGTGACAAGACCCATTTCTTTCACTGGAAGACCAACCTCTAGCAAACCCTGTTGCCACAGATCCTGTGATCTGCTGGATTCCAGAACTACCCTACCCTGTTTTAGGAGCATTTCCATTAATTTACTCATTTACATCAGACTAAACTGGTCTGTAACTCCCTCTCTCCCTCCTCCTTACTTCCATTTTTTTTGTTAACAGAAATCAAATCTGCCACGAGTCAGAAGCCATCTGCCCGCTCAGTTAAACATTGAAAACAGACCAGTTCCACCCGCCACCCTTCCCTCTCAGTCCACCAAGCCCTTCTCACTTTAATACATCCTCCTTGCCACTATTACCCCCCTCGAAAAATCAAGCAGGGCCACAACTGAAAATCACAGCTTTGTTACCAGGATCCCATCTGTCTAAATCTGTTACCTGGCAGTGGCAACACAGAATCCATTAGCTCACTCACCTGATCCTTAAACACGTATCCTGCAATGGCAGCTGCGATCTCCACTAAGAATATCAGTGTTAACAGGATGGCAAACTGAGGGTGGGGTGGGGGGAACAAAGCAAAAACATTAGCTGGTTGAAAATAAAAATGTCCCCTCCCATGACCTCTTCCTTGCCTTCACAAGAGTCTCTGCTAAAATTATTAAATCATTGAGTTTGCATGAAAGAGCAGGCAGGAAGTAGCCTCTCTGCGTTATAACCAAGGTGTACCAGCACCCCATATAGCCAGACCTAAGGCATTTGTCAGTAGAGAGAAGGACAAATATCCTTTGGCATCACAGTTCCTTTAAACTCCCCCCCCCCCCCCCCCCTGGTCACACCATCAAGGTGTTAATCTGCCTTAGCTCTCTCAGCAGTGAAACACCCAAGGCAAACCAACCATGGAGCGGGGAAGGTTTCATACAAAGCTTAAATAAATGTTTATCAATGTTTTCATGTGTAACAAAGCGAAATAAATTAAATATACTACATCCTTGCAAAGCTACTGACATGGAGCAGGAAAGCTTCACATTTTAAACAGTGACTGAAGCGTCATGCGTCATGGGATGCTTATTCAGACAGATACCTTTCCCAAACTCCTTTAAGACACCTTTCAGCAGTAGGGCGGGCAAGCCTCCCATCACACCCTCCCCCCTGCTCCTCTTACCGTTGTCACCATGCAGTAGTTCTCCTTCCAGGCTCCACAGCAGCCGAAGAAGGAAACAAAGAAGATAACGACCCCCACAACAATGATGACGATGGGTGCACCTGAGGAGGAAGCGTTCTTTATGATTACCGAATTGTTCAGCTGTACCTGTACATAGACTCCGATGGCAATGAGTGCAATCCCACATATCTGCAAAGAGATTGGGGGGGGGGGGGGAAGAGATATTGTTACGGGGGTGTACATTCGTGACCTCGCTTCTACTCCCAAACCACTTAAAGGGCCCAGTTCCCATCCCCAACAGAGCCGACTTCAACCCACCCACACCATACTCAAAATAGATACAATTATCCCCAGTTTCTCCATGCCTCACTGGCTCCCAACTACCCCCCTCCTCCAAGACATAGCTAGCTTCAGATCTTCTGCCCCAGCTGGATAAGAATACTCAGATCAGAGGAACTTAAAACATGAAAGCCAGGCTGAGTTGGGTCCACAGAGTCCATCATCCTGTCTCCAGCAGCAGCCAGCCCAAGTTGCAAGACCCCTCTAAATTCCAAAATTTAGATCTATTGCTCATTTTCAAGGATGGCTCTCCCCAGGAATGTGTCCAGTCTATAGGTCAACCAAAACTGTACCTGCAACTGAATTTTGTTGATCATTTCAGCCAAAACCCGGCCACCCCTAACCAGCACTGTGCTCCCCTCCAAAAAGGAGCAATTCTTGTCCCCTGCCACCACCTTATAAGTGTTTGTGGTGCAGTCAGGGCAGGAGCAATCTCCACTCACTCCTATCCCATCAAGCTTGAAGGTAGGCCTGGAAGGTGGGGGGGAGGGTTTGCACCAATTTCAGGGATATTGCACAGTTTTGGCTTTAGCTGGAAAAAAAACCACACTTGAACTTTCACTGGAAAAAAAAAAAAAAAAAAGACTGAATTCTTATTTCAGGACGGTTTGGGCACTGAAACTGAAATTTGGTCAGCCTCTAGTCCTACCCTCTTTTTGAATCCTGCTAGGTTAGCCACCTTGACCACATCCTCTGGTAACAGATTCCACAGCTTAATTATGTGCTGCATAAGCTGCAGTTACAGCAGATGCAGATACTACACAAGGTCTGGTCTGATCTTATTAGGGCAAGAACAGGAAATGGGACATGCAGGGTCAACTGCATTACCCACAGAAAGTAAATTACAAAAGCAGGCATCCCCTGAACGCAGCACCACTTCTGTGTTCCTGGAGGTTATTACACAAGACTGTGTACCAGGGCTTTAATTAGTACTATGAATACTCTGCCAGCATGCCAGACAAAAAAAGAGGGGGGGTGTGGGGAGGGAGAGAAAAAGGTATGCTCTTCACTATATGATTAGGCTCCAGCTATAGTCTGAGAACTTGCCTAAGTCGACTTCCCATTCCTTCCCTATGCTTCAGCAGCACAGCTGGTTACCCTCCCCATATGCTTGAGTTCAGCCATCATCTATTCATCTCCATTGACTCTGACCTGCCCATCTTGTTCCCATCTATCTCTCTGCACTTGCTCCCTCAGCTAGATAGAAAAGCATTACTATCATATTATTTGAATGTTCTTTTGCTTGCCTATTAGGCGTTTCATTGGTATTATGCCAACATATGTACAAATGCATACATAAATCAGGGAATGTCAAGATGTGTGTGCACAGCCTTCACATTCAGAGCCAAACATCCACACCAGCCTCTTCCCTGCCCTGGGGATCCCACTATGGGTGCTTTAGCACCCTCTTTCCCCCAACAAATCAAACTCAGCCTCGCTGGATAGTGAGGAATAGAAGCTCAGATCCACTGCCATGAAGTACATCAACACCTCAATGCCAATGTCCAGAACCATGGAATACACACCTCCATCCTGTGAGCGGAGCTAATCCCACCCAATACCCCACATCCGGTTGCTAGAACACAGCCACATCTCTATAGGAGATATGGCTGACCGAGCCATTGAGCTACTGATGTGCTTCATGGCAGTGGATCTGATCTTCTATTCCTCACGATCCAGTGAGGCGAGTTATAGATTTTTTTTTTTTTTTTGGGGAGGGGGGGGGGGAGGGGTAAGAGTGCTGAAGCACCGATAGTGGGATCCTGAGGGCAGGGAACAGGCTGGTGTAGATGTTGTAGACAATGACTACATCAGTTTCACATGGACTTAGTGATGTGGGAGATCATGGGACCAAGCACGTGATCTGTTGACCTCCCACACATTGCTGCAGTCTCAAGGGCTCCTGACAATTCACTACATATAGCAGAGTCCATCAGCATTTTCAGTCCACCCAGTCATTGCAATGCCAGTCATAAGATTAGACTTCCTGTGATATTTTGCCCCATTCAGCTTAGTACATCTTTATTATTTTCCACTTTACGATGGAGGAGTGCAGGGGATCCTCACTTAGCTCCCACCAGCATCCAGGGCTCACAGACCTCCTTAATTATCTGAATAACCAACATCTGCTCTCCTCAGTTCCCTGGGGAGGCCTGCCAGACACAGTGTCCAGGTCAGGGGTTACCAAACAGGGAGTCATAGCACATATGAAGTGTAGCCTTTTCCCTCACTACATGGGCCTGTTCCCCACCTCCCTCTGTGAGCTGCTGATAGCACAGGCCTCATCCAAGTAAAGGAGCAGAGCTTAGGAAGAATAGGAGACAGGGGCCCTACACTGACTGCCACTACCTTCCTGCTTTGATAGGAGGGTGGCATGGAGATTTGCTATTTTGCTTTGGTCTTGGGAATTTAAGAGTTGAAATGGGGTGATACAGAGTTAAAATTTGGGACATGCTGGTCTAGGACTTTATTACTAGAGAGACCCAGTTATTAGACTAACATGCTAATGTAATCTACACAGCCACCCTTACCATCTGTTTCACTAAAACTGATTGGTTTTAGTTCAAAAGTGCACTACATAATAGGACAACCCTTATCTCTCTGTCCTTTAAATCATACACCCCCCCCCCCAAAAAAAAAAAAAATAAAAAAAAATTAAGTCAGTTACTCTGCATTAGCATCACTTTTCCAACTTATGTATATTCATTGTCGATATTCTGAACACCTGACCAGCTGGGTGTGCCCAGAGGACTGGGTTAAGAACTCCTGCTCCAGACCATTCCATAAGCTTTGCTAGGATCCTCACATTATTCACACCTTTGAGGTCTCTAAGCTGTTGCAGATTTTGGTGCTGTTTGCAAAAAGGCAAACTTTCCTCAGCCTCTTTGCAATGTCACCTAAAAAAATGTTGAAGCGCAGAATGAAAACCAGTCCCAGGAGCACCCCTCTGATAGGCTCCTTTCCTTTCAGTGAACCCATTTACCACAGGCCTCTTATCACCTCCCAGTCAGTCACTTTAGAGCCCATACGCAAGGTGGGTAAGTATTTTCTTTTTTTTCCCTTCTGGTACTCTCCCTCTGGAGCACACCACCACTTTCTACCCAGGCCGAGACCACTTACAAAAATTGAGCCAGTCTTGAGATTTATACAGGCCTTTATGAAGTAATCTTCTCTGCCTGCATATATATTAACCTCTTTTTTTCTCTTCACCCCTGCCTTCTCAGGATATTACACATCTTTTTCCAGCTGTTGACTATAAAACCACTTTGCCGTTTTAATAAAAAGGTGGTATAACACTAGCCTGGTCCCTTGCACAGCCTGCCAGACTGACCCAGTTCACAGCACTTGTGTTTCTGCTAAGGTTTTTAGTCAACTAGAAATCTATCCTGCTGGACAGACCCAGCTCTCAGTTCATTCTTTCACCATAACCTGTCAGACAACCCGACCACACCAATGCCTGTGTTACCTCTATGACTCTCAACCTTAGATTTCTCTGTACAAAATACATGACACTGCATTTTCTCTATTCAATCTTAGCTGCCAAGCACTACCAAAATTACTCTCAGACACTGCCACCAGTGAGAATAAGGCGGAGCCTATACAGGAGAGTCTGTAACAAACCTTCAAATTAGTAGTGATGGAGAGAAGTACAGCCACAGCACCTGACAAAATATATTCATAAAATACAGTATAGTGGTTCACAATACAAAATAAATCTTTAGAGCAGAGACAAAAAAAAAAAAACAAAAAAAAAAAAAACCCGAACAGATAATTCCAAAAAGATGACAAATCAAAAGAAAGTTGGCAACATCCACATACAATCAGGATAGAACACTAGTTGCATGAGCTCGGCTTTCAGATAATCCTCAACTGACATCTCCAAACACAGCTTTGAATAAACAGGTCTTAAGGGCTGCTTTGAATCTGGGAAATGAAGGCTCAAGACAAAGCATTGTTGGCAATGAATTCCATACGGTTGGGGCTATACAACAGAAGGCCAAATACCTAGGGAAGTTCAATCTTGCTGCAGACAGTGGGGGAATGCATAATCGCCAGTCGTTCAGCGATCCAAGTAGTCTGGGGGGGGAAGTATTGAACTATTGCAGTGGACTGATATGATGGGGTCCTTGTGGAATGAATTTTATTAGGTGGGGTCAGAATGTTCTGTTGGATGCAAAAAAAATTTACTGGGAGCCAGGGCTTTTTGGCTTGGGCAAATAGTCTCAAGGTGGTATTTTGTGCAGATTGTAATGTCCGAAGAAGCGTCTGCGTGATGTCAGAATAGAGGACATTACAGTAGTCTAGGAATGATAGAAGTGTAGCACACAGGAAAGTCATTTGTGACTTGATAAAGAGATATAGAATCAAACAGCATGAAATTGTCTCAAGGTTAATAAAGAACGAGCTGGGTCAAGGTTGCCAACCGCAGGGCAAATGACAGCTCACGATCAAGGAAAAATGCCCAGATCTTTGAACTGCAGAACTAATTTTATTCAAGAGCCTTGTAAGCAGGGTAAACGCGACGAAGAACTTTATTTCCCATGACCCAGCAAGAGATGGTTTTTGATGGATTAAGCACCAATTTATTTTGGTGCAGCCAGATGGAGATTCTGTCTAAAACTGTTTGGAGAGAAGCAATGTCCGGACGTAAGGAGTTAGTGAAATGACTAAGTAGAATATCATCTGCGTACTATGCCTTTAGAACAGCATCTTGAATAAGGGTAGTGAATGGACTGAGGTAAATATTAAAGAGAGTAGAGGCGCTAAAATTACCTCTGTTTCCTGGTACAGTCAAAGCTGTCCTGGGTGTAGCTTTCTAGGACAGAGGTGGTGAGGGAGGCTTTTGTTTGATACACAATATAATGTGAAGGATGAATGAGAAAATGAAATAGCACCCTAATGAAAACTGGCTGGGAAGGCCTAAGATGAGGCTTCAAACAATGACGCCCTAATGCATGCATGGGCAACCACATATCAAAGGCCAAAACCCAATCAGGTTTTTACGATTTCCACAATGGAAAGTGCACAAGATCTCTTAGCGATACATGCAAATTCAATGTGGAAATCTTGAAACCCCACTTAGGAAGTGGCCCTCGAGGACCATGGTTGCCTACCCTTGCTCCAATGACAGTCAAGGATGGAATAAGGCAATGGTCCCCAGGTTTTCAGGATATCTACAATAAATATTCATGAAATTTGCCTACAATGGACAGATGCATGCATGCAAATCTCTCTCACAGTAACACAGTAAATGTTGGCAGATAAAAACCTGCACGAGCCGGCCAGTCTGCCCAACAAGGTGACCAGAGTTGAAATCTGGCACTCTGGTCAGGTTCCACTTCTTTAAAGTTAAGCACTGCTATACTTAATCTCTATGCTCTCCCTGCCAACTCTAAGGCACAGACCATAAAAATCATGAATATTCACTGTGAATATCCTAAAAACCTGACTCGATGGGGGTTCCCCCAGGAAGAGTTTGGAAACCTCTGGAATACGGAAAATTCAGAAGGTTGCTGATGCCACCTTTTCAGAGAGAAAAAGTCATGAAAACATCAATTGTATACAAGCCTCCACAGTGGAAGTGTGCAATCGCTGTTTCCAAAGATAGCACCAGTGCCGCAGCCTGCCTAAACATTAGGGATCAGCATCTGAAGAAATGGACTGGAATGCAGGTCTGTCACGGTTTCTGAGAGTCCAGAACAAGAGTAGATCCAGCCCCTCCCTTCCCGAAGCCTAGAAGAGAAAAGGCAGTCAGCCAGAAGACTGAGCCACACAGCTCTGTATTCAACCCTTCTTCTCCTCTTCTTATGCTGCCTACAGGGTCACAATTAGGCAGAAAGCACTCTGGGGGTGGGAAGAGAACTAAAGCTGCTAGACCTTGGGGGAGGAGAGAAGAGGACCGGGACCTCTAGACTTCATGAGAGGGGAGGAAAAGAGGAGGACCCAACTATCTCTTGTGGCAGCAGCGGGCAAGCAGGTGGCCAGCAACGGCAGACCGGGGCAGTAGCACAAAGTCTCACAGTGGGGAATGCCCGATATCCACCCGCCAGCGTTGCCCAATAGCAGCCCTCCTCATTGGCTCTCTGCACAGTCAATCAGGAGATCTCACCAGACAGCCAATTGTGGTTCAGGGGGATGGCGAGGAAGGGAAGGACGACATAATGGTGCGGCACAGAGATTGATTATTTTAAAGGCTGCATGTTATCACAATTAAACCTGCCATTTATTGAGATTAATAAAATTAATGTTCCTTCAGTTGTATCTTAATTGACCATTTATGTCCTTCGACTTAACAAAAAGATTCTCTTTTCTACAAGGACCAAGTCTTCATGGCTTTGAAAAGGAGAGGCTTATTTTTATATCAGAATACTTCCAATACAAAAACCAGAAACAAAATTGGATTTGCAAATTCAGAAATACAGCAAATTTCAAGGGGGAAAAAAACCCTCAAACTAGTCTATAGTCCACAATAATACAAAAGTGGAATAAAAAATCCTATATAATAATAATTCTCACCACCAACGTTCTAAAGTAGCTGCCTGTGTCCGTGGCTCCTGGAGTTGCTGAGCTAGGCTCCGTAGCCAGGCTGACGTCACTCACAGCTGATTCTCAGGCAGGAGGAGGAGGAGTAGGGAAACACGTGGAGCAACTTGCTCCGCGTGTTTCCCTACTCCTCCGCCTGCCTGGGAATCAGCTGTGAGTGCACCGCTCAAACACCCCCCCCCCCGGAAACACATCAACCCCCTCGCCACCCGTAGCTGCCACTGGTAACGCTGTCCAGCCGCTGCTGCTTCTCCTGTTGAGCAGCAGCGGCCGCTACAAAAAGAAAAAAAAAAGCCATAAATGTTTTTAAACATCAAGCACGGCAGCGCAGCCAGCCATCAGGCATTGGCTGTCGGCTCTGCAGCCGATTCTCCTCCTCCCGCCTCCACGTCACTGCCCCTGCAGTAAGACCCCGGAGGAGCGAAGCGATGTGAGAGGCGAGAGGATGAGCAGCTGCAGAGCCCACAGCCAATGCCTGATGGCTGTCTGCGGTGCCGCGCTCGATGTTTAAAAACATTTATTGTTTTTTTTCTTTTTGTAGCGGCCGCTGCTCAACAGGAGCAGCAGCAGCGGCTGGACAGCGTTACCAGTGGCAGCTGCAGGGGGGGCCACACACTCACTGTCTCTCACATACACTCTCTCTGACACACGCACACAGTCATTCTGTCTCTCGCACACAAACACACTGTCTCTCTCTGACACACACAATCCGAGGAACACGCTGCTAGCGCCCGTTTCATTTCTGTCAGAAACGGGCCTTTTTTTTTTTACTAGTAAATACATAAATTTTCATTGCCTTACATACAAATATCTAAAATCTCGTATTATCCTATAGGGAAGAGACCAGAGGCACCATTCAAGTCCAGTCCCTTCTCTATACCACAAAAATAAATAAAATCACATATTGAGGTTGTCTAAAGAAAACCTCTCTGCAGATCTGTTAAGTTTCAATTTCAGTAAAAGGCACAGGAGTCCAGGACCTTTTGGGAGGCAGAAAAATGCAGAAGTGAAGCATCTGAAAGGGACAGTGTGCTAGGCAGCCAGCAGATCATTCCACATGGACATCACATGAGTGCTTCCTCACACCCTCCCACACCATGAGAGGAGGAACAGACCGTCCCCAAACCTCTCTCCTAGCCCTAGAACCACAGGACAAAACTCACTCCTCAAGAAGTGCCTGTCATCCTAGCACTAGAGCATGCCTCCGACAACACAACGCTCTCAGAAAACACACTCTCATAAAAGCACCAGCAAAGAGGATGTCCTTAAGCATTTTTACCCTTTACCTAGACTTGGCAGTTCCCACCTGCTCCTTCAGCATCTTCTGGGCTGTAATATCTCAGTCTTTATTAACAACTACCCCCTCCCACGTAAGCCAAGGGCTGCAAACCACATCTCCCTCCAAAACTCAGGTGGACCCAAAACCCACCCACCTAGAATCTAGAGATGGGCAGCCAGAACATTTGTGAAGTTTTTCTCTTTTTTGCTCCAGAACAAACGTCGTTCACTGATAAGAGTGCACCTACTGGCATCAGCACCGAGTGATACTCTCCTCCAGTCTTGACCGCTAGGAAAGCGGAGCTCTAGTCCCAATAGTCAAAGCTAGGTCCTCTGCTTGGAACACACACCACCACCAAGATTACACTTTTCACTTAATGCACATTAAGAATCTTTTGGTTTTGAATTTTAGAGTTACAAACAGAGGCAACTTCTGTTTGGATGGGTCACACCAAGCTGTGCCCAAGTTCTCTCACCCACTCCTTTCCCAATCTCCCTGGTTGCTGATGTTATGTAGGCAAAAACCTGGTAGCACCATAGACCCTGTGGCCCACTCCCATACTGCTGTATATTCATATGCACCTTAAGACTTCTGTCAAGCTCCTGATAACTGGCAAAGCTAAAACTGTGGAAAGAGTTTTGTTTTGTTTTTTTTTTTTGGGGGGGGGGGGGGGGGGGAAAGACAGCAAGAAACTGCTTTAGGGCCAAGATTAAGTTCAGGATCTCTGCTCCTTAGACATATCTCACTAAGGGCCTGGATTACTGAGGTTTTTAAATACTGTTCTGAGTCTACATAAGGAAAAAGCTAAAGAAATCAAACCCTTTACTTCACCTGGCTGCATTCAGACACAGAGTGTTTTTCAGGGAAGCTGCTTTGCTACATTGGGTTAGTGCAGCTTAGACCCATCCACTTCTGAGACATCAGCAACAATCTAAATTTGGTGCCTCTGAGATGTGGTACTCAAAGGGCAGGCCTAAAGGGGGGGGGGTGTAATGCCTCAGGGAACTCTTAGCATGCCCCTTTGTGTGTAGCGATAGATAAAATACAAACTTCTGGGTGGGTTACAAAAAAACAAAAAACAAAACCACAACAAATACAAAAAATTACAAATCATTCCATTTTCCTACTTATACTAAAAAAAAAAAAAAAAAACCCACCACCACCAAGGCTATATCAGATTTATTCGTTAGCTAAATGATCAAACCATAAAACCATCTCGCACATACTGGTCATTAGACTACACTACCTTATGTCAGTGTTTCCCCAAGCCCAGTCCTGGAATACCCCTTGCCAGGTCAGGTTTTCAGGATATCCACAATGAATATGCATGAACTTGATTTACATATACTGCCTCCATTATATGCAAATCTTTCATGCATATTCATTGTGGATATCCTGAAAACCTCACTAGAAAGGAGTACTCCAGACTTGGGAAACACTACCACATGCTTTCAAATGGCATTATCTTAAGCTCCTTCTTGAACTGGCACAAGAGGTAACCTTACAACAAAAAGCCGGAAGCTCATTCCAAAGCTTGGGACCAAATACTCTAAACACATCTATGTACTTCCAATCTAATTAAATGCTTGAGGTTCCCTCTTTTCAAGTCCTGGCTACAAGAATTAAGAGCTCTGACAGGCTGAGAGACGCAAGCTCGAAGCAAAAATAGGTGAAATCTTTTTATGATCTAAATAAATAATCTTAAACTTCACTCTTGGCTCAAATCAGTAACCAAAAAGATATTTAATAGGTGTAATATGAGTATACCTATTTCATCATGCGCTGCATTTGGGTCACCTGTTTAACCTTATTTGGCTGGTTTCCACTAAGCCATATTAAGGGCGTAACCAGACCTCGACGGGAGGGGGGGGGGCAGAGCCCAATGTGGGAAGACACATTTTGGCCAGCCTCCTGCCGCCACCTCTGCCCCCCCACCGCCGCTGGAAAGTACCGTCTCCCCATCAAGGTACCTTGGCTGGTAGGGGGTCCCCAACCCCCGCCAGCTAAAGCGTTTATCCCACGCTGGTCTTACATTGCTGGCGCCCTGTCCTGCTTGCGGAACATGCTCAGTTTCATTAAAACGAGCGTGCACGATGCTGAAAAAAAACAGGACAGGGGAAGAGCTGCAGGAAGAATATGGATTGGAGGATAGAGACCTAGTGTACTATATCTGCCTTAGGAACTATATATTTAGGCGTGCAAGGGATGAATTGGATCCGGCCGAAACTGGACTGGAAAAAGCTATGCGAGGGAGGGGGGTAGAGGGGGCATAACTTGGCTATATAGGGCTCTATTGCTGCTATCCTCCCCCCAGGATTTTTATATAGGGAGATGGGAGAAAGAACTTCAAACAAATCATACAGGAGATTGGTGGGCAAGTAGTTTTAGACATTTGTTGAAACCCTCCATCACCCAGCCACTAGCCGAAAATGGCTACAAAATCTTATACTGGTGGTACTATACACCGGTTAGATTACAAAATTTGTATCCGCAAATGACGACAGATTGCTGGAGAGAATGTGGCGGGCGAGGAACATTTTGGCACATTTGGTGGGAATGCCCAAAAGCCCAAACATATTGGTGAGAGAAATGACTACCCATGTCAGGCTGAGAATTATTACACATACGACCCTGAAAGAGCCCAATACACTGCCATAAGCTGGCCATTCATTTGCTCGGGGCAGCTAAATTGGCGCTGGCAAAAGCTTGGAAGCAGAAGGAGATCCCCCACTATGCAGGTGGTGGAGGGTAGATTACATTATCTGTACCAACCAAAAGTCAAAATTGACAGCTATGCAAAGGGGGCAACTCCAGAAATTCCAAAAAATATGGCATTTATATGAACAATGGAGAGGATTGTAAGAAGTAAGGTAATATATGACTGAGGTGGGGGGAAGGGGGTAATAAAAGAAAGAAAAAAAAAAAAAGCAAATATTTGAGAGCTGATGATAATATTGTGAAGCAATATGTACACAGTTGGATTGCAGAAATGCGTTATGTATTATTTGAAAATGAATTAAAAAAAAACAAAAACAAAAAAAAAAAAACAGGGCACCAGAATTGTAAGAACAGCGTGGGACAGACACCTTAGCTGGCGGGGGTAGGGGACCCCCACCAGACAAACCGGGGGCCCAGGCCCCCTGTAGCTACACCACTGAGCCATATAATACTGTTAATAATTCTATTGTTCATGGAATACCAGTTTTGTTTAACTGTGCTCGTATGCCTAAACCTAGCAACCTCGTTATTACAAGAGGATGTTCACATGATACAATGCAATTAGCAACACAAAAAAAAAAAAAAAAATCGAAACATTAGTAGGTTTTAGACAAAGTCCATTGTCATAGTAAATTAAGTAAAAGAACCTATCAAAATCTGAGATCTTTCCAATGAAGTTCAGTATATTCCGCTTTTTCCACCTACTCCAGTGTCTTGCTTTTATTATAATACTTATACATAAGGATTATTGTAGTGGGGGTTTGGAGGGCTCAGAAGACAAAGGAACAAACAGTGAGATGTATACCTGGGCGCATTTAAGTTCACTGCAGTGCCCCCTAAGGTGCCCCATTACTCTCCTGGAATGTCTGTGTGACCAGTCTACTAAGAATGCTGGCTCCTGCTACATCCCAATGGATTGATTTTATGTCTTTTCTTCACTTGGGACTTTTTTTCTCTTTCTTTTTTAGAAAATGGTCCAAAAAGATAAAACGCACCGAGAACAAAAACATCTAGCAAATAGCCATTAAAAAAAAAAAAAAAAAAAAAAAAAAAAGTTTGTTTTCATAATGGCTATATTTCCCACTTTAACTTTGGACTTAAGATGCCATATCAAAAATGCCCCACTATATGTTCCATCTTTGCTTATAGAACAGTGGCCTTTCCAGTCTCACCGTACTGCAGCCCTATCCTCATTGAAGTGTGTGTCTGTGGGGGGGGGTTAATGTTGATACTTGGGGGCCCAGGAGACCGTCAGAGGGGGTCATAAGAACCCAGACCCTCGATGACCTATCCTGGAAATTCCCCCCCCCCCCCTTTTTTTTTGTTTTGTTTTCTCTATTGGGAAAGGGGGTGGATTTGGGGTCCATGAGGTTGGGGGAGGGCACAAACAGGGGAGTTTGGAAAATCTTTTTTTACTTTAAATTAGTAATATCACAGTGTCACTGTACCACTGCCACTCCTAATTATGTTTGCTTTATTCTTTGAGCACAATAATGAAAGGGGGAGGGTCGATTTACATGTAACTAGCAACGAATGATTCTCCGTTTCTTATTCCACCTGTAATTTCTTTGTTCAATAAAAATTGTTGAACCATGTTTTATTGTGTATTGTTGACACTAATGTAGTATACTATGCCATAATTGTACTGTTATTTGAATACTTTTACTGCTGCAGTTGTCTTTTGCTTGACTTATTCTTACCGAACACCGCCTTGAGTGAATTTCTTCAAAAAGACAGTAAACAAGTCCGAATAAACCAATCCTATTCAGGATTTGATCCAGGTTTGATCTTTGTAGCTGAAACTTGGGAGTGGCGAAAATAGCCTTAGTGGTTAATGTAGTGGGTTGTGGGGAACTGGGTTTGATTACCACTGCAGCTCCTTGTGACGTTGGGCAAATCACTTAACCCTCCATTGCCCCAGGTACAAAAACTTAGATTGTGAGCCCACTAGGGACAGAGAAATTACCTACATATAATAAATGTAAACTGCTTTAACTGTACCACAGAAAGGCAGTGTTATCAAATCCTATTACCACTTGGTCATTTATCTCAGATCTTTCCTCTAGGTTCACAAGCTCAGATTGGTGGGGGAGGGGGGGGAGGGGGAATTAGTTATTTTATATAAGAACTTTAACCTGAAGATAGAGACTAAATTTATTACAGGTTTGGAATTACTAGTTTACGATTCCACCTCTCCATCTATTTCTGTTGGTATAATATTCATCTATCAACCTTTGGCTGAATATTCAAACATTAAATTATCTTATCTTGCCATGCCTCCTCCCCCCCCCAAGGCGGGTTATGCTTGGAGACTCAAATTTACACTTAAGAGAACACCTTAGATGTTAAAATGTCGCTTGTTTTATATCGTTTGACTCTCTCCACTTTCATTCCCAGTGTGATTCCTTCCAACTCATTCTCTTGATTTTATTGTTTCAAATTTATCACATCTAGTCTCAGATGCTAAATGGCATCCTATTGCTTGGTCCAATCACTTTATGTTGTTTTAACTGTATCTCTCTAAGCTCTGTTCCTCTTAAAGTTCACAAGTGGTGCTTTTCAGGAGGCAAGACTGATAAAAGAATTATTTTGGCAGCAGGTTCATTTTTACTTGTTCTGGATACCGTTGGAATGCTTTCAAATTGGGATTCTTCTATAAGTAATGCACTAAATACAGTTGCTCCACTGAAAGAAAAATGGAAATCATAAGAAAGTCAGCCGCTTGCTATGAGCATTCTCTATACAAGCTCAAGCAGGAATGTCATTGCTTGGAGAGTTTGCAGAAAACCAAGGGATTTAAAACAATCTTGGAAAGTTCAGCAACTCACAAATACAATGAGATCATGACTGTTTTCATAACTTTGTATCTTAGGACTGAAGTAGGTAGGAAGGACAGCAATGTTCACCTCCAATTATACTATCCTGGATATCCTCATTAATGGGATCCTTCAGTACTCCTATCCCTAAAGTCGAGAGCTTTAGACACTTCATTGCCTTCAGTTTTAGGCCTGTGTATATTTGTAACTTGTGCAATACCATCAAGATTTCAATTACTGCAAAATACTGCAGTGAGTGACTTTTAAATGCAAAAAAAAAAATAAAATATGACAAGGTTACTCTATTGCTTAAACGTAATTGGCTGACATTAAAAGCTAGAACTGCATACAAAATTTCATGTCTAGTATGTAAATCTTTTCGGGCAAGCTCCAATTCATCTAAGCATACCTACAGTGTTCGTGATTGATGAAGACATTTTACGAAGGGGAAAAGACATTTAGATGGAACTTTCCAAGCCACCTTTATCTGGAATTCTTTGCCTTTAGGAGGTTAAGCCTGAAGCTTCTTAATATGTCAGAAAATTTGATGTAAAGTTTGTACTGTAATTTTGTTATATGAAGTAACTTAGGATCTCTAGGAATGGGTGGTTAAATATAAAGGAGAGAAAGAGTGAAATGGGAAGCTATGGGATGGCAGGACAAAGCAAAATCTCAAATCAAACAAGAGAGAGCAACAACCTCTGTTCCACACCTCCTCCCCTCCCTTCCCCCCCCCCCTCCCCAAAGGCTTGGAATGCCAGTCAGCGACATGGGAAAGGATGGGTGCAGAAGAAATTCTCCTAGACAAGCAGGATAAGTCTGTCACATAGAGGTGAAGGCAAGGCACTGCCACGGATAGAAGTGCTCCCCTAGAGATCAAAGACCTTTTAAGTACACAAGCATCGCCATGCTGGGACAGACCCAAGGGTCCATGAAGCCCAGCACCCTGTCACCGACAGCAGCCAAAAGAACAAGCAATTTGTCCCGCCCCATCCCAGAAATAGTGGATTTTTCTCACGTCCATTCAATAACATTCTATGGCTTTTTCCTCCAGGAAGCCGTCCAACCCTTTTTTGAAGTCCGCTAAGTTAACCGCCTTAACCACTTTTTGCGGCAGCGAATTCCAGAGTTTTAACTACGCGTTGAGTGAAGAAAAATTCTCTCAGATTCGTTTTAAATTTACCACACTGCAGCTTCAGGTTCCTCTGAACATGTGTGTGTAGATCTCTCTGTAGCCTAGTCCTCTTCCTCCCTCAGTCTAGCTTTTCTGCCTAGACAAATTCATAAGCTTCCCTGCCTTACACTTTTAGAACTACAGGCACTGAAAATGCCCATCAGTGCCAGTAGTCCCTGCCCCACTTTGCTAAACTGCTGGTGCTGCAGATCCTGCCCTGAAAGCACCTACACTGGAGTACTGCCTGCCAAAATGAGGTATGGGCCTGGAGGGCCCAGTTGATGTAATGTTTGGTGAAAGTATGGCTTGAGGACTAAGTGGCCACGTTGTGAATGTCCTCGAAAGGAGTGAGGTTAACTAAGGTGGTGGCTATTGCCCCAAATTAGTGGGTGGAGGCTTTTCAGTTGGTTCCACGGTTGGCTTGCTGTAGGAGTTGGTCAGATATCCAGAAGGATCGTGCTTGAGTGACTGGAGCTCCACCCCTGCCTCTCCTTTCGCTCCAACAAATATCCATAGGCAAACACCAGCCCTCCTCCTAAATGGCACTGCCAGGAAACCCCAATTCAGGCCCTGGACCTGTGCAACTCACTGACCACAGCTAGAACCATACCTCCTCAGATTTATGGCACTTTTCCACCACTGCCAGAAGACAGCCACTCCACCAAGCACCTGCACTGACCACCTCCAACTCTTAATGGAACTGGAACAGTCAGGCAATGACTGCAAAATCCATGAACCTGAAAACCCCTTCCTGGGATTTGGCATCATATATGTGGAAAGACTTCCTCCCTCCTTGTTTCCCCCCTTCCCCCCATGGATCTTTTTGTTGATATGTAATCTTTCCTTTGTCCTTTTGTATGTCTTTCCCTTTCCCCATTTCATTTGCTCATTGTGAACTGCTTAGATTTCTTTTGAAAATTTGCAGCATATCAAATAAATATAACTCCCACCCAACTCTAGCATCCCCTCTGATGTCTGCCTTCTCCACCTATTTTACCTATTCAACAATTGCTATAAAATCTTATTCCAGTCCTTTCACTGGTCACCCAGCCAACACACCTGACCCAAGGGATGAGAGAAACTAGGCATCCCAAAGTATGTAGACACAACTAAACCCATGGTGGCTGATCCTGTCCACAGGATTGCAGAGAATCTGGCAGGCCTCTTCTCCAGCATCTCAGCCTCCAAAAGACTAAATACCGTGCAGCTCCCGCATTCAATAAGGCTCAACTACTCACCAAGCCATTATTATGGAGACTGCTATGAAGTTCATGCACCAAGGGAATAAGTATAGAGAAAAAGAGGAGAGGTCCCAAGAGACCCCTGAGGTACACACGACAGTGTGATAGCAGTGCAGGATCCACCAGAGCACACAGTGCAATGAGAGAGAAGAAAACCATGACAGAACAGAGCTCCAGAATCCAAGTGAGGGCAGTATCAACAGCAGAAGATAGGTCAAGACAGATGAGGATTGAGTTAACGGCCCTTAATCTAGCTAGGAACAGTTCACCAGATACTTCGGCAAGGGTTCTTTCGGTATATTGTGGAGGACTAAAGCCAGATTGTAATAGCCCAAATAGGGCAGATCCTGCCCCACAATACCTTGACACTGTTGATCACCACATGCTCCTTGATAAACTGATTTCAGGGCTCCACTTTTGACTTTTTTTTTCTCTCTCCAATTGCACTTTTAATGTATGCTCTGGTGGATCCTTCTCCACTACTATCCCACCGTCAGTGTACCTCAGGGCTGTCTTGGAGTCTCTGCTCTTCTCTCTATTTATTCCCTTGGTGCACTGATCTTCCATTGTTTTCATCATTTTTATGCCGATGACTCCCAAAATCAGCCTCTCCACACCAGAAGTCTCAGCCGCTTGTCTGACATTGCTGCCTGTCATCACTGTTACCTGAAACTGAACTTTCCCCCTAAACCCACCTCTCCTCTTACCCCATTCTCTACACTCATTCTCCTCAGCTCATAATCTTGGGAGTTTTTTTTTTACTCCTCTTTCTCTGCATATATCCAACAGACTACTAAAACCTGCCATTTCTTTCCCATCACACTAGCAAAACTTAAGCACACTCAAAATCACCTCATGCTTAGATTACTGCAACTTGCATCTCACAGATCTCCCACTAAATCATTTCTCTCCCCTTCAACCTGTTCAAAATTCTGCTGCATGACTTACATTCCACCAGTGTCGCTACACTCACATAACCCCTCTTCAATTCATTTCTGTATACAGTTCAATTTCCTCTTACTGACTTACTAAGGAGCTGCAGAATGAATGCACTTTATCTCTCCTCTTCTCTCCCTACAGCCCTCCATTAGTCTAAAATCACTTATCTGTACCCTTTTCCTCCACTGCCTGTTCCAGACTGTTCGTTTCACCCTGCTGCCACATATGTCTGAAATAGACTTCCTGAGTTGGTAGTCTTGCTCTGCCTCTGGCCCTATTCAAATCTAGGCTAAAAGCTCACCTTTTGAGGCTGCTTTTAATTCTTTACCCCCTACTCACCTATTCAGTACCCGTTTGTTTTAATCATACCCACAATAAATAAATCTCTAATCTCATTTGTCCTGTCTTTAATAGATTGGAAATTCTGTTGAGCAGGCACCACCTGTCTGCAGCAGCTCAGGCTCCCCCCCCCCCCCCCCCCCCGACTAGACAGCATGCACATCAAATTTCTCACTTGAAGGCCCTCTTCATTGTCACCATTACCTCAGCCAAACATATCAGCAAGTCCCCATTGCCTACCTGCAGTAAACACTACTCCAGCACGTCCTTGGAACCCACTCATGCTTTCTCCAAGGCAGCGTCCTCCTTCCACCTCACCCAATCTACTGTGGTCCCCATCTTCTCCCTGAAGTACACACCAACTGGAGGAGAAATGCCTACACACCCTGGACTATTCCCAAGCACTCTGCATCTACCCCCACAGGGCAAAGCCTGGCCACTAGGCCTCACAAATCTTCATCTCCTATGACCCCAACAGGGGTGGAGCTCCAGTCACTCAAAAGCACCATCCTTCTGGATATCTGACTGCTCCTTCTCCTACAGCCAGCAAACCATGGAACCAACTGAAAAAGACTCCACCCACTAATCAGGGCAATAGACACCACCTTAGTTAGCCTAAGAGTGGTATTTGAGAACATTCACAGCGTGGCCACTTAGTCCTCAAGCCATACTTTCAAACACTGCATTGACTGGGCCCTCCAGGCTCGTACCTCATTTGGGCATGCAGTATTCTGGATTATGTGTCCACCTGCCCTCTGGTGCTGCCCCTCAGGCCATAGACTAGCTTTAGAGCTGTCCCTGCATTCAAATGTTTTGTCTGTGTACTACTATACAGATGTTCATACTTCCTCTTCAGCAGTCTCTTGCTAACGGTCTTGGCTTTTCCTACCACAGTTCTACTCAGGATGTGAAGGGTTGGCTCTCAGCTTGGGAATCAGTGTGGAGACAGCAAGGTTATTTACCTGTATCAGGGGTTCTTCATAGACAGCAGGATAAGCCAAACATGCAAGTCTCCTACCAGCCCCTCTCAGATGACTTTGGACTCACTGAGGGAGGAAGTGATCTGCAGATGATGTCTACACATTTATGTTCAGAGGGACTTTTTCAAGAGGTCTCCTGAGCTCTGGGAGACCATTTCTGGTCAATTACATCATTGGATGACATTATCTTAGTGCTTCCCAATCTGCACTGTGGCACCCTAGGGTGCTGTGACAAACTCACAGGGGCACCACGATGGGAGATGCACATTAACGGCCTGCACTTGCAACTGCCATGTTTCCTGCTCGCACTCGGCATGCAGCTGCACCGCGACAGTCGACACCTCTTGGGGCAGTGAATCCCAGGTCCCGGTGCTGCTGGATGGTGATGAGCGCGAAGGTTGCAAACATAGCAACTGTAGCTCCCCACTTGGGGACGGCATGAGGAAGAGTGGAGAAGGGTGCGTGAAAGAGAAGGCTTGGCTGTTAGTGGGGCCGCAGGGGGAGCGAGATGCTCTGTCCCCAGCACAGGATCTTTGCCTCCTGGATCCAGCTCAGGCAGCAAGAAGCCAGAAAAAGGTAGGACTGCGGGTGGGGGTGGGGGGAGGAAAGAGACCTGTGTGGCCTAGGGCATTTGTGAAAAAACTTGGGACACCAAGGTTGCCATGAAACAAAAAGGTTGGAAAATACTAAATTAGCTACATGTGGCTGACTTTTCTTGCTGTCCATAAAGAACCTCTGTTACAGGTAAGTAACCTCAAATGACTAAGGGGCTCATTTTCAAAGCACTTAAAAGTTCCATAGGTTACAGTGTAAGTCTACGTGCTTTGAAAATATGTCTCCAAGTTTAGTAGGCGGCCTTGGAAAGTGTCAGATTTCTAAATGCACAGAGTAAAAATTAAGCTCAAGCTAGATTGAAAACTGCTGCACTGTTCTCCGGACGACACTGGAAATGTGGGGCATTCTGTTAACATTGTGCAGGCCAAAAGGGGCACCACATTCACAGATGGTTGACATGTTACTGCTGTTTAGAACTGAAATACCGTTCCCTCAGTTAATTTGCACAAAACAGCACTCCAGCTGTAAACTGCAGTGAAATAACTACAGATGTCCTAGAAAACAAGGGACAACCCGGACAAACCTAATCAGGCAGAGAGGGGACAACCCGGACCTAATCAGGCAGACAGGACATTTCAGTCTCTAGCTGCCATCCACAAGGTTCACAGACCCTTCTGAAACCTGTCAGACCTGTCTATCACAAGGTACAGGAACATCCTACACACATCCTGAAACTGGTTATCAGAGAAGAGATCAAAGCTACAGGGTTAAGGAAGCCTGAGCCCAGGTACATGCAGCAGGAAGAGGCAGATCTCCTACCTACAGGGTTTAGCACACCATAGGAAAAAAAAACTGCTTCTCAATGTCAACATGCTGCATCTCTGCCCTGAAGGGGAAGCCCTAACCATGACATCACTATCAACCATACATTGGAAAGAAGTTGCCACTGTGTTTTAGTGTCTGAGATTTTCCTGCCTAATCTTGAAGGAGCATCCGAGTAGAGGCCATGGCGTTTCCTCTGACAAAAGCCCATTAAATGGCAGTGGAAACTACTCTATGTTAGGGCTGGCTGAAGGCAATCTGATATCGGAGGTGAGGAACAGACATAATGCTTCCCCAACCTCCCCTCACTAAGGCCATGGTAGTCCCCCCCCCCCCCCCCCCCGAGCCCTGGTCAAGAGTTCAGGTAGTGTGTAGACCAGGAGGTATCTGGTGTGGGTGAGACTCCTCAGGTGGGGAACACGTGTATCAGAGTGCAGAGGAGGCAGGGTCAGTGGTGTGCTGGTAAATGTTTAACAGGCTCTCTCCCCAGACTACCACTGCACCCCCCCCCCCCGTCCACCTCTGCGCCCCCCCCTCAAAATTGCAGAGCTGGCTATAGCCGGGGAGAGAGCCTGGGGGAGGGGGGCAATGCATTACTTTCTCCAGGAAAAAAAACCCAGAAATGATCCCAGGTTCCAATCTAATTCATGTTTAATGTGGGATAAAATGCCGTAAATAAATATAAACTTTTAATGTTGAGCACCTGATTCTTAAAGTGGACATATTACAAACACTACAATGAAAATAAAACTATTTTTTTCTACCTTTGTTGTCTGGTGACTGTTTTTCTGTTCATGCTGGCCCAGTATCTGATTCTGCTGCTATCTTTTTTTTTGTACCCCGCGCTCTCCCACTCATAGCAGGTTCAATGCGGCTTACATATAAGGTAAAATTATGTATAATCATACCTGATAATTTTCTTTCCATTAATCATAGCTGATCAATCCATAGACTGGTGGGTTGTGTCCATCTACCAGCAGGTGGAGATAGAGAGCAAACTTTTGCCTCCCTATATGTGGTCATGTGCTGCCGGAAACTCCTCAGTATGTCGATATCAAAGCTCCATCCGCAGGACTCAGCACTTAGAGAATTACACCCACGAAGGGACACTCTGCCCAGCTCACCACCGCCGAAACGGGGGAGGGGAATTAACCCAGCTCATCCCCACACAAGTGGGGGAGGGGAATCCGTCCAGCTCATCCCCGCGGAGCGGGGGAGGGACACCACACCCGCCGATGCGGGGGGATCTGGCTTATCCTGCAACCGCGGGAGGAGCTGACTGACCCTAACACCGCCGAAGCGGGAAGGGTACAAAGCTGCCCTACAGCCGCACGAAGCGGGAGGGAGTGCCGGCAGAATTTGTGTCTCAATCCAGCCCCGTAAAACGGAGGGGAGAGGAATGCAGCAGCTCACTGTAACACAAACTCGTCTCAACTCTTGAAGAATCCAAGTGAAAAAACTTGAACACGAAGTCTTTCTGAAGAAACTGAAGACTAAACTTGAACCTGAAATGCAACCAGAATAAAAACAGTACAGATATCTGGGAGGGGCTATGGATTGATCAGCTATGATTAATGGAAAGAAAATTATCAGGTATGATTATACATAATTTTACCTTCCATATCATCAAGCTGATCAATCCATAGACTGGTGGGATGTACCGAAGCAGTACTCACCCAGGGCGGGACATTGAAATCCCTGACCTCAACACTGAAGCTCCAAACCGGGCCTCCGCCCGTGCAGCCACAGTCAAACGGTAATGCTTGGAGAATGTATGAGCCGAAGCCCAAGTTGCCGCCTTGCATATCTCTTCCAAGGAGACGGACCCGGCCTCTGCCATCGAGGTCGCCTGAGCTCTCGTGGAGTGAGCCTTCAGCTGGATAGGCGGCACCTTCCCTGCGGCCACATAAGCCGCTGCAATGGCTTCCTTGACCCATCTTGCCACTGTAGGCTTAGCAGCCTGCAGACCCTTACGAGGACCTGTAAACAGGACAAACAGATGATCCGATTTCCGGAAATCATTGGTCACTTCCAAGTATCTGATGATGACTCGTCTCACATCCAGATATTTAAGAGCAGAGTACTCCTCTGGGTAGTCCTCCCTCCGAAAGGAAGGGAGACAGAGCTGCTGATTCACATGGAAGCGAGAAACAATCTTGGGCAGGAAGGAAGGCACTGTGCGAATAGTCACTCCTGCTCAGTGAACTGCAGAAAAGGCTCTCGACATGAGAGCGCCTGGAGCTCGGAAACTCTTCTGGCTGAAGTGATAGCCACCAAAAAGACTGCTTTCAACGTCAGGTCTTTCAGAGATGCCCTCGACAAGGGTTCAAAAGGCGGCTTCTGCAAGGCTCTTAACACCAGGTTGAGCTTCCACGCAGGCACCACTGAGTGCAGAGGAGGGCGCAGGTGATTAACTCCCTTGAGAAAGCGCACCACATCTGGCTGCGAAGCCAGGGAAGCACCCTTCAGGCGGCCCCTGAAGCAAGCCAGAGCCGCTACCTGGACTTTAAGGGAACTGAGCGACAGGCCTTTCTCCAGACCTTCTTGCAGGAACGCCAACACTGAAGAAATTGGAGCAGTGAAGGGAGAAAGTGAGCCTGCTTCACACCACTCTGCAAAGATACGCCAAACCCTGGCGTAAGCAGTAGAAGTAGAGCGCTTCCTCGCTCTTAGCATAGTGGCAATGACCTTGTCTGAGAAGCCCTTCTTCCTCAGACGCTGCCGCTCAATAGCCAGGCCGTAAGACCAAAGGGGGAGGGATCCTCCATCACCACGGGACCCTGATGTAACAGGCCCTGCTCCACTGAGAGCCGCAGAGGATCGTCGACTGAGAGCCTGATCAAGTCCGCATACCAGGGACGTGTGGGCCAATCCGGACCCACCAGGATTACCCTGCCGGGATGCTTTGCCACCCGGTCTAGCACCCTGCCCAACATGGGCCAGGGCGGGAACACATAGAGAAGCTCTTGTGTCGGCCACTGTTGGAGAAGAGCATCTACTCCCAGGGATCGAGGGTCCCGTCCTCTGCTGAAAAAGCGCGGCACTTGGCAATTGGCCGATGACGCCAACAGATCTAGGCTCGGCTGGCCCCAGCGCTTCGTGATGTCCAAGAACGCCTGAGCAGATAGTTGCCACTCTCCGGGCTCCAAGGTATGGCGACTGAGAAAGTCCGCCTTGACATTCATGACTCCGGCAATGTGGGCCGCTGAAAGCTGCTCCAGGTTCGCTTCCGCCCACTGGCATAGACTCATAGCCTCCTTGGCTAGAGGGGCGCTCTTGGTACCTCCCTGGCGGTTGATATAAGCCACAGCCGTGGCATTGTCCGACAGGACCCGTACAGGCTTCAACACCAGTACCGGGATGAACTCCAAAAACACCAACCGAATGGCTCTGAGTTCCAGGAGGTTGATAGACCACTTGCCTCTGCAGGAGACCAGAGCCCCTGCGCTGTCCTTCCCAAGCATTGGGCTCCCCAGCCCATCAAAGAGGCGTCTGTCGTGACGACAATCCACTCCGGGGTCACCAGAGGCATTCCTGCAGACAACTTGACTGTCTGCGTCCACCAGCTCAGCGCCTTGCGCACTGCTGGGTCCAAGGGAAGGCGCACAGCATAATCCTCCGACATCGGAGTCCAGCGCAACAGCAGAGATAGCTGTAGTGGTCTCATATGAGCCCTGGCTCAGGGCACTACTTCCATCGTGGCCGTCATAGAGCCCAACAGCTGCACGTAGTCCGAAGCCCGAATAGGAGAGGCTACTAGGAACTAGTCCACCTGAGCCTGAAGCTTGACAATCCGATTGTCTGGCAGGAACACTCTGCCCACTTGGGTGTCGAATCAAACTCCCAGATACTCCAGGGACTGAGTCGGGCGCAGCTGGCTCTTCTTCCAGTTGATGATCCATCCTAGGGAGCTCAAAAGAGCAACTACCCGGTCCATAGCTTGCCGCACTCTGCATAAGAGGGGGCTCGGATCAACCAGTCGTCCAGATAAGGATGGACATGTACTTCTTCCTTTAGCAGGAAGGCCGCTATGACCCCCATTACTTTGGAAAAGGTCCGCGGAGCAGTAGCCAACCCGAAAGGGAGGGCTCTGAACTGGAAGTGTCGTCTCAGGACTGTAAAACGCAGAAAGCGTTGGAGAGGAGGCCAGATGGGAATATGCAGGTACGCTTCCTAGATGCCCAAGGAAGCCAAGAACTCTCCTGCCTTCACTGCCGCTATAACAGAGCGGAGAGTCTCCACTTTCAAGGCCCGATTGACCCCTTTGAGGTCGAGGATAGGCCGGACAGAATCTCCTTTCTTTGGTACCAAAAAGTAAATGGAGTAACGTCCCTTGCCAATCTGATTTTTTGGCACCGGAACGACCGCACCCAGGCGGATCAGGTTGTCCAAGGTCTGCTGCACTGCCACAGCTTTGACCGGAGACTTGCAGGGAGAGAGTACAAACCCGTCTCTTAAGGGTCGGCAGAACTCTAGCTTGTAGCCGTCTCTGATGACTTCCAGCACCCAAGCTTGTGAAGTTACTGTGGTCCGCTCACCCAGAAACGAGGACAGCCGTCCTCCAATCTGCACTGGGGCGTGGACCAAGGCCCCGTCACTGGGTACGAGACCCTGGGGGAGGACCGGAGGGAGGACCTCCGGGACGGCGGTCTCTGCGAAATGAATGCTGCTTGGGGGAGAAAAACCTCTTGAAGGAAGAGGGGGCAGAGGAGCCCGACCTGCCCGGGCGGTACCGACGGGCTTCCTGAAACCGTCCTCTGGAGGTACCGGGACGAGTACTAGCCCGAGCCCTGACCTCTGGTAACTTCTGCCCTTAGACGTGCCGAGATCGGTCACGATTTTGTCCAGCTCGACCCCAAAGAGCAGCTTGCCTTTAAAAGGCAATCTAGCCAGGCGGGATTTAGAGGCGTGGTCAGCAGACCAATGTTTCAGCCAAAGCCACCGCCGCGCAGAGACTGTCTGAGCCATGCCTTTAGCTGAGGCTCTCAAGACATCATACAGCAAGTCTGCCAAATAGGCTAGGCCCGATTCCAGGGCCGGCCAATCAACCCTCAAGGAATGATCCGAGGGGGAAGCCCGCTGCACCATAGTCAGGCACGCCCTGGCCACATAGGAACCGCAAACCGAGGCCTGCAAACTTAAAGCAGTTGCCTCAAAGGACGACCTTAAGGCCGCCTCCAATCTTCTGTCTTGGGCGTCCTTTAGGGCCGTGCCACCTTCCACCGGCAAAGCCGTTTTCTTAGTCACCGCAGTGATTAAAGAATCCACAGTAGGCCACAGATAGGCCTCACGTTCACTTTCAGGTAAAGGATAGAGGCGGGACATAGCCCTAGCCACCTTGAGGCTCGCTTTCGGGACATCCCATTGAGCCGAAATTAAGGTGTGCATGGCATCATGCACGTGGAAGGTTCTAGGCGGGCGCTTCGTCCCCAGCATAATGGCAGAGCCAACAGGGGCTGAGGGAGAGACGTCCTCCGGAGAGGAAATCTTCAAAATGCCCATGGCCTGCACTAACAGGTTGGGCAAATCCTCTGGGCTAAACGCGCTGCAGAGGGGTCATCCGCTCCATCCGAGCGGGGATCCGTCTCCTCCAAGGAATCCGCAAAGGACCGTTGGGAGACCTCAGACACGCTGCCCTCATCTACATCGGAGGAGACACAGTCCTCCAAGGCCTGGAAATCAACCCGAGGGCGTTTACCTCTGGGAACCTCAACCTCTTTATCAGAAGAGGGAGCAGGGGCAGCGTTGTGCATGAGGAAAGCCTGATGCAGCAGCAAAACAAACTCGGGGGAGAAACCCCCCAGACTGTGCACTTCCGCAGCCTGGGCAACAGCCCTAGACGCACCCTCAACCGGCGCTCGCAAGAGCGGGGGAGAAACATGCTGCGCATCCAAAATGGCGTCCGGCGCGACACTCCGCGAAGGAGCCGCGCGGGAAGAGCGGCGCTTACTTTAGCCGCTTTGTGCCCTCGCCCAAATTAAGGGCGTTCATGGCATTAATGTCTCCAACCTCAAGGGCGGCCCCGAAGAAGCCGTCCGAGCCGTGTGGCCGGCCAAGATGGCGGAGGCGAGGAGCGGGGGATGGGCGTTTATGGCGGGAAAAACCGCCACGCCGGAGGAAGGACCGGGACATTCATCGGTCACGAAACTGTCACCCAACAAGGGCGAATCAGGCTGTAAGACCCCCGCATCCCCTCTAGAAGCGCTCAAGCGATCCGGGGAGCGACCCTTTGCGCCCTCGCCCTCCGACGCCATATGCCACGAGGAGAAGAATCGGGGAACCCCCTGCCCGCTATAAAAAGGTAAAAATTACCTGCTTGCCGCTCCGAGCTGTAACGAACTGGTGTCCCAGTGAGTAGCTGCAATGAACGTTTAAATAAACGCCTTTAAGGACGTTTAAAATTTTTTTTTTTTTTTTTTTTAAACGGAGCCAGCGGGAGGTGGGAGAAAAGGAGGGACCTGGCACCACCAGGTTTGCACTTGCTCAAAAGAGCCCTCAACCCCAGGCCTCAACAAAACCTAAGGATTAGGCTTAGAGGCCTAGCCAGAGCTGCTGCTGTGTGTGACCACCACCTGCTGAGATAGAGAACATACTGAGGAGTTTCCGGCAGCACATGACCACATATAGGGAGGCAAAAGTTTGCTCTCTATCTCCACCTGCTGGTAGATGGACACAACCCACCAGTCTATGGATTGATCAGCTTGATGATATGGAATATACAGGTACTTATTTGTACCTGGGGCAATGGAGGGTTAAGTGACTTGCCCAGAGTCACAAGGAGCTGCCTGTGCCTGAAGTGGGAATCGAACTCAGTTCCTCAGGACCAGAGTCCACCATCCTAACCATTAGGCCACTCCTCCACTCCACTATCTGTCCTCTTAACTCTGTTTCTAGGGCTTCCTTTCCATTTATTTCTTTACTTTCCTCCTTCATTTCTTGCCCTACATCCGTAAGTAAAAGCTGTGTCCTCCGCAGACTTGACTGTCCAGTGGATCCAGCTTTCCTATTTCCTCCATCCATGTGCAGTTATTCTCCTCTCTTCCTTATCCTTCATCTCCTTCCTCTCTCTTCCCTCCCCTCCATGTCCAGCATTTCTTCTCTCTTCCTTCCCCTCCATCCATCTGCATCTCCTTCCTGCCCCCCTCCGTCCAGCCATACCCAGCGAGTCTCTTCTCTCCCCTGCCCCCCCCCTCCGTCCAGCCATACCCAGCGAGTCTCCTTCGCCCCCATCCTCCCCTCCCATTCATGTCCACCTGCCCGCCCTCTTCTCCCCCCAACATCTCCCTTTTTCTTCCTGCCACTGTGCCACCCTGTGGGGTTTAAATCTCTTATTACCTCTGTCGAAGCAGCCGCGTCATTGAAAGTCCTGCCCGTCTCTAGCCTTCCTTTCGTGAGTTTGTGCCCTCAAGAGTCCCGCCTCCTGACATTTCCTCTTTCCGCGAGGGCAGTACTCCGAGAGAACGAACTCACGAAGGGAAGGCTAGAGACGGGCAGAGCTTTCATAAGTACATAAGCTAATATCACACTGGGAAAAGACCAAGGGTCCATCGAGCCCAGCATCCTGTCCACGCCAGTGGCAAATCCAGGCCAAGGGCACCTGGGCAAGTTTCCCAAACGTACAAACATTCTATACATGTTATTCCTGGAATTGTGAATTTTTCCCAAGTCCATTTAGTAGTGGTTTATGGACTTGTCCTTTAGGAAACCGTCTAACCCCTTTTTAAACTCTGCTAAGCTAACCGCCTTCACCATGTTCTCCGGCAACGAATTCCAGAGTTTAATTATGCGTTGGGTGAAGAAAAACTTTCTCCGATTTGTTTTAAATTTACTACATTGTAGTAAACTGTAGTTTCATCGCATGCCCCCTAGTCCTAGTATTTTTGGAAAGTGTGAACTGATGCTTCACATCCACCTGCTCCACTCCACTCATTATTTTATATCCCTCTATCATGTCTCCCCTCAGCCATCTCTTCTCCAAGCTGAAAAGCCCTAGCCTCCTTAGTCTTTCTTCATAGGAAAGTCGTCCCATCCCCGCTATCATTTTAGTCGCCCTTCGCTGCACCTTTTCCAATTCTACTATATCTTTCTTGAGATGCAGTGACCAGAACTGAACACAATACTCAAGGTGCGGTCGCACCATGGAGCGATACAACGGCATTACAACATCCTCACACCTGTTTTCCATACCTTTCCTAATACCCAACATTCTATTCGCTTTCCTAGCCGCTACAGCACACTGAGCAGAGAAGGTTTCAGTGTATTATCGACGACGACACCCAGATCCCTTTCTTGGTCCGTAACTCCTAACATGGAACCTTGCATGATGCGGCCGCTTCGATGGAGGTAATAAAGAGATTTAAACCCTGCAAGGTGGCACAGTGGCAGGAAGAAAAAGGGGGATGTTGGGGGAAGAAGAGGCCGGGCAGGTGGATATGAATGAGAGGGGAGGATGGGGGCGGCAAACTGTTTCGACGGAGGTAATAAAAAAGATTTACCCCCCCCCCCCAAGGACGGCGCGAGGCAGGTGCAGGCAAACATGGGCTCTGGGAGGCGAGGTAAGCATGGCTTGTGGGGCCCACCTGCCATGCTTACCTCATTTACTGGAGCCAGCTCGCCGTGCAGAACAACCAGCTTGCAAGATGTTAAATAATTCAACCGCCGGCTCTTGCAAGCCGGTGCGAGCCAGCCTGCCACTGGGCAGGGTGCATAGGAGTGGTAATCAGGGCCTTAACTATTAGGGAGACTAGGCAGCTCTCCTAACCAACTAGCCTAAACCCCTGCTGTTTTAACTGTAAGCACAGAAAGGCAGTATCAGTATTAACTGCCCTGTCTCTAGGGTGAGCACTTCAGCTTGCTTTCTCTCTCCCTCCCCTTGGCACACAGTACTCTAAACCTCCCTATACAGGCACCTATAGCTCTTTCATGCCACTCCCCAGCACACACCTACGGCTCACGCTCTCTCAAATCCCCCCCCCCCCCCCATCAGCCCACAGTTCTTTCTGCATCCTCAGCTCTCCCCAACACACCCAGTATACATACCTTCCGCAGCAATCCCGACTGCCCTCTCCCACCCACCATGGCACTCCAATACATATCCCATTGACTTGGTAATTCCCCTCTCCCCCCCCATTTGTCCTCTTCTTCATGGGCACCAATTATTAGAAGCAGAGATGAGTGGCTGCACCCCCCTCCTCTTCCAACTGATGAATCTGAACTGTGTGGACACTGTGCAGTCAGTGGCTCAATCTGACAATTGGAGGATGACGACGACATTGCGCAGCCGCTTTCCTCCTGCTACTCTGCTTCTGCTGATCAGTACAGGGAGGTGGGGGAAAAAGAAAAACAGTGCGAGTAACCATTGCCTCCCAGCTCCCGTGCAGAATGCTGAACAAATTTTGTACTTTAGCGGTGCCAAATTCCCCTGGGTGTAAGAGCACGTGTTTTGATATTGGGGTAATCGTGATTCTTAAAGTTTAAACAAGGCTGTTAAAGATAAGCTGCAAGGAGAAACCTTTACAAAGATAAAGTGAGAGGTGTCTGAACGGTGGAAGTGTGGTATAGGTAAGGGGGCAATTTCATCCGAGGACAGCGGTGCAGAGAAGGAGGGTGAGGCAGGTGTGCAAGGAGGGCGTCAGTGGTACAGTAGAGTTCAGGGGAATGCTATCCCTCCACCCCCTCCCCCTCTGTGAGAGCAGATAAAGCCTCCATTCAAGCTGGGGATCTGGAAGAAGGTAAGTAGGATACCATACTTCCTTCTAATAGTGAGGCTGCTCCACCTCCTGATTCTTTTGGTCACACCATCCAACCCAGCAATGTTTTTAAACATACATCTGCTGCTGCAGGCAAGTCTTGTGATAGAAGCTGTGTGATTTTTCAGCTCATACCACAAGACTGTAGGGGCAGGAGATGTTAGTACTGTCATGCTCACCCCCTCCCAGCATGCCTGCTGCCCCTCATAAAACATCTCAGGTGATCCAAGTTGGTAGAACCAACTTGAGGGGGGGGGGGGGGTGAAGTTTCCACCAAAAAAAAATAAAAAAATCAAGGCCAAAGTGGTGAGTAAAAACCAGCTTGAGTCATTCCACTTTAAGTTACATGTAATTGTGTTTAAACAGTTTACTATCAGAGCTGCACCACACCCATCTAGATCCAGGTTTAACTCCCAGCATAACCACTGAATCCAAATATATTTCCCCTCAGAACCTCTAGCTCAGGGGTGTCTGACATCTGTCCTTGAGGGCCGCAGTCCAGTCAGGTTTTCAGCATTTCCCCAATAAATATGCATGAAATCTATTTGCATGCACTACCTCTGTTGTATGCAAACAGACCTCATGAATATTTATCATGGACATTCTGAAAACACAACCTGGCAAGGGCTGAGGTTGGACATCCCTGCTCTAATTCCACCCAGATCTATACTTATGGTTTATTAAAATTTACTGTACTGCTTGACTTAGACCACAAAATTTATCACCACGATTACCAGACCCAGGTCTTATTTCCTGCTACAGATTCTGGATCTAGGACTATTTTTCCCCCAGAACCACTTACCGATAGCAAAGTATTTCTCACCATAATTGCCAAGTCAACCCAGATCCAGCTTTATTTCATACCAGAGCCACTGGATCTTACACCAGAATGCCACATTTGTTCAACCCACCAGAACTAGTGGCTGCTCTGCTGTGAAATATCTGGGTGAATCCAGTGGTTCTGCTGCAAAACAGATCTGGGTATGTCCAATGCTGTTCTGGTAACGTTTACAACACAATACTGTGCAGTAGTGAAAAATATTCAAAGGTACAGTATGTCCCTGCCTCAGAGAGCTTAGGCCACAGGACAAAGTGACTCATCCAAGGCCACATAGCATGTGAGTAGCAGGAAGAGGATTTTGACACCTGAAAAGTACCCAATATGAAATGGGATGACATTTCAGTTCACTGCTATAAGACCTTGAGTCAGGGGCGTAGCCAGACTGGCGGGAGTCTGGAGTCCGAGATGAGGTGGCACATTTTAGCCCCACCCTGGCGCCATCGACCCCCCTGCCGCCGCCACCACCAACTTTGACCCCCCCCCCCCCCCCCCGTCGGACATCAGACTCAGAAACAGAACGAAGACTTGTGCCGGGAGAGGACCTCGGCTGGCGGGGGTTGGAGTCCCCCACCAGCAAAGGTAGGCAACAGCGGGGAGAGTTGCCGGCAGGGGGGGGTCCAGGGCTAAATCTACGGGGGCCCAGGCCCCCATGGCCCCACATAGCTACGCCACTGCCTTGAGTACCAACTGTTTTGATACTTTTATCACATTACCGTTAAAATTTAAATGTTGACACTGGGTGATTTACAATAAGCATATTAAACTTTACTTCTCATTTTCTCCGTTTCACATCAAGCACACTTCCACTTTTGCTTTCAGGTGACGATTTAGTGTAGCAAATGACAGCAACTATTTTTATGATTGTTGCATAAATGTATGTAAACCACTTTGGGCTGGCCCATGTTTATGATGACCATAACCCTGGCTTCCCAGATTCTCAGCCTATAACTGTCTCCCTGTGGTTCTCAACCCAGTACTCAGGGCACACCTAACCAGAAAGCCACAATGAAAATTGAGGTAGTGCATGCAAATCTGTCATACATATTCATTGTGGGTATTCAGACACCTGACTTGTTAGGTGTGCTACCAGGACTAGGTTAAGAACCCCTGCTCTAAATAGTCACTTCCTGTACTCTTGAGGATAAAGATGCTAAGAAAAAATCCACCTTAAAATTATGTACAGTTGCAACAGACTCACAAGGTCCGTTATTTTTTTTTTTAAGCTATTTTGCCTTCCCTCTCAGGCTTCCCCCTGTGGGTTGTGGCCCACTGCAGTCCAAAATGCTCAAAAAAAAAAAAAAAAAAAAAAAAAGGATTCAGCACTGGAGGAAGGAAGAATCGCAGGCAGTACTACATCAGAGAAGTGCTGCCTGCAGTGCAAGAACCAGTGTAGAATCTAGATTTGCAGCTTCGGCTCATTCGCTTTACACTAGAAGAACTATACAAGAATAAGGGCTACTTCTCAAGTAATACAAACAAGTTTTCAGCAAACTACAGCACACACTGAGTTAGCCAGGAATTGCACCGAGCTGCAGCGAGAAGGGTCTCTCCCAAGGACCCGTTTCCAAACAACATTCTGAAAAGCTTTACAAGGCTACAGACTCACACCAGTCTTGCATAATCCAAAATTGTGGCGATTACCCAGATCCTCTACCAGCTGAATATAAGAAACCTAATCACTGTGATCAATTTCTGCTGCTTATAGAAGGGCCTCCCCTGAAACCGCACGGCAGGGCACACAGCCAAGTGCCTTCCAGCTAAACCAGGACTCTGCCAAAACCCAGGAGCAAACTGTTATGGCTGATCACGGGGCGGTCCAACTTACTCTACAAGCAGGAAAGCACCTGGCTTTACTTCCACAGGGAAGGCGCAGAGTCATGGCTAGAATTCCCCCGTCGCCAGAGGGCTAAAGCCAGTAAGCATGAGATCCGATCTGTGTTTTTCCCGGATCCGGTGGGGAAGATCAGTGACCGGCTGGGCTCTCCCGAAGGAGGAGGGAGTACAACATTCGGCCGATTGTAGGAGTTTTAATGCTTCCCCACTCAAGCCAAACTCACCCAGAACAGGAAGTTGAAGAAAAACACCAAAAACTTCACACACTTCATCCCCCCTTCCACCGCCATTTTCTTCACTTGATTTCACTCCCTAATAAGAGAAAGAAATGAAGCAGTAAACACAAGGAGAAAGCAAAAAGCAAACAGAACATGGCAGAGTAAAATGCCTCTCAATCCCCTCCCCCCCCATCGAGTAAGCGACAAGCAGGAGCCAGGACAGCAGATACCAAAAACAAAAGCCATCGCCCCCTTCCGCTGAACTCCCACGAAAACTTTCGGAGCCGGGAAACCCACTACCCTATAAACACCCCCACCCCACTTACCGCTCACCCCAAACTGCTACTGTCTCACACCACTACGTCCACTGTACAACAACTGAGCACAGAGTCACCACCAGATGAACACAAATCAACGCCCTCTCTTCCCTAGCCCAAAGCCGAAAAGAGAAACGTCACCACCTACCGCACTACAAGGAAGTCCTGGAGCCGCCCTCCTATCTGGCTCCCGGTGACTCAGCGTCACCGGGGGGGGGGGGGGGGCCGAGGGGGCGGGCGCAAACGCTCCAGCTGCACAGATAGAGGCAAAACCTCTGGCCACAGTTGCCTTGTCGACGAAGGCGGAAAGCGAAGAGGGTGGTGAGAGAGAGGGGAAAGAGCACATTGAAACCTCGCCACATTGCCCGCAGCGCTGTATTTGCATGTCTGACGCCGGGAATGACGGGTGACCTAACAGGTCATCGCACCTTTGCTGCGATTATGTAAATATTAAGTTAAGGGGGGAAAGAAGCATGTGGATCGCTTTCCTTTGAAAGTTAGCCCAAGGAAACTTCACCCGCACCTTTTTTACACCTGCTGTTTACTGTGCTTCAAATTACCGGCAAAATGGTACTTTTGACACGTACTTTGGAAAAATCCAAATCTCCAGTGGTTAAGAGGGAAATTACCTGGTATTATGTACGTACTATTAACACAAATGCACTGCTATGCTGTCATTTTCACATTTAAAGCTCTGTTTAGCCATTAAAGGACTTTTAAAATTAGCCCCATCCTCCACAGTTTCCTAAAGCAAGTTGCTGTCCCATGGCTGTGGAACTAGGGTTACCATACCTTAGTGTGTGCCCTGGTGGTCTAGTGGCCTCTTCAGGACAGGAAAGAACCTCACTCCTTCCTTTCTGGCATTGCCACTGACCTGCTCACTCCCGGCGCCGCTTCAAAACGTCTGCCAAGACATCAAGTGGTAGCCTTGCAAGACTTCTGCCACAATCCCCCGTCCTTCTTACCCACAAAATAGAATCCGGCTCCAGCTGGAGACTTGGGGGGGTATGTTAACCCCCGTTGCAGGTTGTCCTTGATGTAGGGGTACATGGCTTCGGTCTCAGGGCGTGAAAGCAGATAAACTCTGCCTCAGGGAGGAATTTTCCCAAGTAACAGATCAATGGGGTAGTCATAGCTTCTGTGAGGTGGGAGAGTTTCCGCCTATCATTTAGAGAAGACATCAGCAAACTCCTGGTAGGCCTGAGGTAAGGTCTGTCCGAACTCTACCGTATGGATGGCCACTGGTTCGGAAAGTGTAATGGAGTCCAAGCACTGCCCTTTACAGGAGGAACCCCAAGCTGTTAACTGGCTTTACTCACAATCGATCTGGGGGTTGTGCCATTGTAGCCAAAGAAGACCCAGGATGATAGAGTTTACAGCTGTCTGCAGGACATACAAGGTTATGGCTTCTCTGTATAGTACCCCAAACTGAAGGCTGAGTGAGAGCATCTTAGCCTTGGGAAATTCCTGAATGTGCCCATATAGGCCGAGGATACTGGGATGGGATGAAGTACTCCTGTGTGGGGATATGGTAATGATGAGCCAAGGCCTCATCAATTAAGTTACCTGCCGTTCTGGAATCTATGAATGATTCTGTGAAGAATTTGGGGTCATCATCGATGACTGGTGGGACAAATAACTGTGAGCAGGAAGTCTGTGGGATAGGTCCTAGGCCTGCCAGTTTCCCAGCTACTTTGGGCATCTGAGGGTATAATGTCCCTTTTCACCACAATACAAACACAGATCCTGTGCCCATCTCCGCTTCTTCCCCTGGTCTGAAAGTCCTAGATGGTCCATTAGCATGGGTTCCTCATAATTCCCAGAGGGCCCAGACTGTGAAGGGAGTGGCATAGATTTGCATTGAAAAGTAGGAGCCAACCAGAATGGTCTACGGCTACTCTGGCATTCCAAGGCTCGCTCATGAAAACGTATATCCACTTGTGTACATAAGACAATCAGGTCATCAAGGTTCGTGGGAAGCTCGTGCCTGGCCAGTTTATCCTTAATAGCAGAGGACACCCCTTGCCAGAACACGGCAGCAAGGTTCTCATTATTCCATGTCAGTTCAGCTGCTAAGGTCCAGAATCGAATAGCATAATCTCCAATGTTCTGGGATCACTGTCATAGGTTCAATAGCTCTGTAGCCACTGAAGTGGCCTTGCCAGGCTCTTTGACGATTCAGCAAAAGTGGACCAGAAATTCCATCAGGTAATTTAGTATAGGTTTATTCCTCTCCCAGACAGGGGAGGCCCAGGCAAGGGCAGGACCCATGAGAAGAGAAATGATATAGGCCACCTTGGCTCTTTTGGACACAAAGTCTCTGACTTGAAATTCAAACACAATCTGATATTGATTCAGAAATCCCCTGCAAGTCTTGGGGTTACCATCAAATCGAGGAGTTGGAGTGACGTGGATCCCTATCCAGCGTATTTTCGAAAGAGATGGCCGGCCATCTTCCGACACAAATCGGGAGATGGCCGGCCATCTCATGAACCCGGCCAAATCGGTATAATGGAAAGCCGATTTTGGCCGGCTCCAACTGCTTTCCGTCGCAGAGCCAGCCAAAGTTAAAGGGGGCGTTTCGGAAGGGTATGGAAGGCGGGACGGGGGCATGGTTATGAGATGGCCGGCTTCAGCCAATAATGGAAAAAAGATGGCCGGCTCTGATGAGCACTTGGCCGGCTTCACCTGGTCCATTTATTTTTAGGACCAAGCCTCAAAAAAGTGCCCCAATTGACCAGATGACCACCGGAGGGAATCGGGGATCACCTCCCCTTACTCCCCCAGTGGTCACCAACCCCTTCCCACCCCAAAAAAAAATGTTTGTAAACATTTTTTTGCCAGCCTCTATGTCAGCCTGAAATGTCATACCCAGCTCCCTGACAGCAGTATGCAGGTCCCTGGAGCAGTTTTTTGTGGGTGCAGTGCACTTCAGGCAGGTGGACCCAGGCCCATCCCCCCCTACCTGTTACACTTGTGGTGGTAAATGGGAGCCCTCCAAACCTCCCCCAAAACCCACTGTGCCCACATGTAGGTGCCCCCCTTCACCCCTTAGGGCTATGGTAGTGGTGTAGAGTTGTGCAGAGTGGGTTTTGGGGGGGATTTGGGGGGCTCAGCACCCAAGGTAAGGGAGGTACTGCCACCTGGGAGTAATTTTTTGAAGTCCACTGCAGTGCCCCCTAGGGTGCCCGGTTGGTGTGCTGGCATGGTGAGGGGGGGCTAGTGCACTACAAATGCTGGCTCCTCCCATGACCAAATGCTTGGATTTGGCCGGGTTTGAGATGGCCGGCTTCAGTTTCCATTATCGTCGAAAACCGATGCCGGCCATCTCTGACATTTGGCCGGCCCCAACCGTATTATCGAAACAAAAGATGGCTGGCCATCTTTTTCGATAATACGGTTGGGGACAGCTCTTTACAGGGCCGGCCATATAGATGGCTGGCCATCTATTTGGCCGGCTGCCGTCGATTATGCCCCTCCATGTCACTATGGAGGTCGGCCAGTCTAAGGTTCTGCAACAAAGGGTGAGGCTGCCACTCCAGCTGCCTCTGGCCCTTGGATATTGTCCATCTGATGTGTCAGTGTTTGAACAGCCTCAGAGAGTTGCTGAAGCGCAAGCTGTTGTAGCAACTGTAAGGCTGGTGACTCCGTCGAGCTCATGGCCTTTCCAAGCTATTGTGTTTGTAGCAGTGAGCTCTTGAACACAGTTGTAGCCCCATCTGTGGCAGGCAGGTCACCTCTAAATCCAAAGCAAAGGGCAAAGGAACCAATACTGGAAGCAGGCTGGACCTCAGGGACAAATGTGGCTGGAACTCGGGGAACAGGAAAAAGCTGGAGCTCAGGAACAAATGCTGGAGGCAAAAGCTAGACCTTGGAGACAAGCATGGCTGGAACCTCAGGACAGGCAAAAGCTGGAGCTCAGGAACCAACACTGGAGGCAAGACTGGACCTCAGAGACAAGCGTAGCTGGAACTCAAGAACCAATGCTGGAGGCAAAAACAAGAAACATTGGAAGCCAGGAAGGACCTTAGGAGCAAGCAATTTGCAAAGGCACTGGAAGAGGATCTGGACCTCCGTAATATATGCCCAGACCCTTGACATCATCCAGACGCGCACTCAGCAAGGTTCCACTGCAGGCCCCATAAATTAAGGTTTGCAATGCATGCGCCTGCCCTAGGAGGGTGGCACTCAACGGACACGGAGATCGAGGGCATTGTCCATAGCAGGCCAGAGTGGAGCAGGGGGAGTCAGAGCGACACAGTCACGGTAAGAGACATGACAATTTAACTATTTCATCTATAGTCTTGCCACATTGTAACGCTTACAAATAGGATGTTCCTCAAATGCTGTATATAATTGCAACACATGGCCAATATCTGTGGATGAAATGGATAATCATGACTATGGTAAAATGCACATTACCTTATCCTCCCTACTGAGTGCAAGTAATATCGCAATAATAATGTTCTTTGTGCATACAAGCTCTAATATATGCCTGTTTTAACATTCTACTTAGATATCCCTGTTGTAAAAAATGTTGCTTGCAATAATGAAGCTTGTTTCCTAAACTCAATATCCGTAAAACCAAATTCTTCAGATGTCTCAAAAAACGGGCTTATAGGTCAGCTACATTTTAACTTATAGTGATGAAAATGGCAAATAATTATTACGATCTACTTCCTTTCTGTACAATGTAGTCTCAAAATGATCATCAACTTTAATAATACGAATGTCCCAAAAAATTAATCTCTTTAACATGATAAGTTACTTCAAACTTCAGATTTACATCAGTCACAAAATTTTAAAAGTTGTTCCTCTGATGCTGTCCAGATAAAAAATATATATATATCGTCCAGGTATCTTTTCCATAAGCTCATTTTTGAAATTGTTCTGAAATATACAGTAGCTCTTCAAATTTACACTAGTAAATTTTGCGAGGGAAGCGGTAGTAAGCATATTCTCCAGCGCTTTGAAAAACTTCACGGTTTTTGCGGTGTGGTTCCCTGAAGAAGCAGTGCGAAACGGGACAGTTGGAACCTACCACCTGGCATTTAATGGGATGAACGATGATCAGATAAGTTTTTTATGAAAGATATTTTCATTCCAAGCACCTTTGTTGTGCATGGACTGTTTGACAAGCATATGGATTAATAGATTATGTGAGTAAAGTTCTTTATTACACATTTTTTTGAACCTAATTTCATGATAAATTATTTAAAATTGGGGGGGGGGGGGTTGTCGATGATCACTTTTTGTACTGTGTGCATTGAATTAGAAATCCCTCCCCACAGTTGATAAGACTTTTCCCCTTATTGTTCAAGTCGCTTTTCACTGTGTGTGGTTTTGCTCTTCAAATTTAGCCATGTATAATTTTGCCACCGTGGATCTGCTTATAATATTCACCCTGAAACCAAAAGTAGTTATTCTGAATAACCAATCAAACCAATTGCATCAAAAACTCAGTAGACATCCTGGGAGTTGGTGTTCATCTTTCAAAAGCTTCTTTGATAATATTCAAAGCTGATTGTTGAGGAATATTTGTATATAGAGTGGCTACATACATCCATCGTAGCAATGATCAGTTGAGTATTAGATAATTCATTATCCTCCAGTATCCGTAGCATCTGAGTGGAATCTTGTACATGTGATCACATCTCTCTCACCAACGGTTTCAAAAACTGATCTAATAATATCGATAATAATTCCAGCACAGAATTCTTTGTGCTCACTATTGGACGTCCTGGTGGGTTAGGAAGATTTTTACGTATCTTTGGCACAAAATAAATATGTGGAGTACTAGGATGAGTTTGTAATAGAAACAATGCTTCCCAGGCTGTCAGTATGCCTCTTTCCAATGCTGATTGTATCAGCCCTTTAATTTCATCCTTAAGTTTTAATGTTGGATCATCTACCATTTTACTATAATATTTTTTCATTGACAATTGTGTTGTCGCTTTCATCAAATATTGTTGCCGTGCTTGAATAACTACCGCTCCGCTCTTATCAGCTCTAGATATAATAACTTCTCATTCACTCAATTGACATAAAGCCACATATCCATCAAGGGGCATATTCAAATGACCCCTGATACATGATGCTTCTTGTTCAGCCGTCTACAGAGTTTTCTCTATTAATTCTGTAAATGATAAAATTACTGGATTCATAGCTCCCATTGGACATCATCTTGATTTTGGATGAACCACTGAGATATCTGGAGCTGGAGGATTAAGGGGAAAAAATCTCCTTAGTTGTAATTTTCAAATAAATCTGCATATAGCTATCCGAGTTTTAAAGGATTATATCTTGCCTTGGAACAAATCCCAAACCTAACTTCAATATACGATATTGTTGTGCCAACAAACAAAGACGAGAAATATTAACTATTGCATTTGTATTGTCTTCCTCATTCTGGTGTACCGGTTGGCCCCTGAATCCTTCATTTTTGTGCCTCTAGCTGGCAGCTTGGTATTGGCCCCGGCCTTGTCCCCTGAAGGAAAAAGAATTATTCTCCTCGGATCATTGTGTTGAGTACATCCTTCACCTGCACGTCCTTCAGAGTGACCTGGGGGTCCTTTTACTATGCTGCGGAAAAAAGGGCCCTGTGGTAGCAGTGGGGGCCGTTTTTCCCATGTGCCAGGGCCCTTTTTACTGTAGCTGGTAAAATGTCCCCACCCCCAAAAAATGGCCAAGTAGTACGATAACTCATACAGCATGGCCATGCGGTGGGAAGCACATACTGCCACCCATTGAGGTGGCGGTAAAGGCTCCTATGGTAACTTGGTGGTAACCAGGCAGCGCACAGCAATGCCTGATTACCAAAGAGTTAGCACTGTGCTAGGGGAAAAAATTCCTGGAGTGCCAGAAATGGCGCACGCTCCAGCCAGCACTACCACCGGCGGCCACATTGAGCCAGCGGTAGTTCCATTTTAGCGTACGGTAACCGCTGCTTTGTAAAAGACCCCCTCCCCCCCCCCCCGATGATTCTTAAAAATCTTTATGTTTACTACCCTGTTTCCCCAGAAAATAAGACCTAGTAGAGGTTTTCCTGAATTGGTAGATATAAGGCCTCCCCTGAAAGTAAGACCTAGCAAATTTTTGTTTGAAAGCAGGGCCGCCGAGAGCCGGACAAGGCCGCCCCTGTGCTGCCCCCCCACCCGAGGTCGCCGGGCCCACCCTCCGTCGCTCCCGGAACTAACCTTAAACGCCTCCTTTCACCTTCGCAGCAAGCAGCAGCAGGGCAGACCTCTCCTTCCTTCCATGCCCCGCCTTCGCGGACGTTACCTCAGGCGAGGGCAGGACACGGAAGGAAGGAGTGGCCTGCCCTGCTGCTGCTTGCTGCGAAGGTGAAAGGAGGCGTTTAAGGTTAGTTCCGGGAGCGACGGCGGGCGGGCGGGCCAACCCCGATGCAACCCCGATGTTTCCCCGAAAAATAAGACAGCCCCTGAAAATAAGACCTAGTGCATTTTTGGGGGCAAAAATTAATATAAGACAGTGTCTTATTTTCGGGGAAACACGGTATTATATGATTTCTTGCTCTTGTTTAGCCATGTATAAACCCAATTTTGTTGATAATCTTTCTCATCGCGTTTATACTTCTTGACCTTCATCTTTCTCAAAGTTTCTCTAAATGTATTCTGTTGAAGGTCTATATACTGCTTGTCATATTCCTCATCTTTTAACCTCTGTTTTAACTGCACCTCAACCTCCTCGATTTGTATTTCTGTCTGTGATGTTCTGTCCTTTATTAACATCATTAGATCACGGCTGCAATGATTTAAAATCATAATCCATTTTTCCATTAACTCTTTATTAGCCGTAAATATCTTTGGTTCTTTTATTATATACTTTTATTATCTTCAAACCCCTAGAGATCATAGTTTTCGTAACATACTGAACCAATGTGCTGCCATGGAGTTCTGCTCTCACTAATCTCTTATATAGATTCTGAAGTTCTGTCCGCGAACTCAATACTTCATTTTCTGTATTATGTTCTAATAAAGCTAGTCACTGCAAAAATGATATGATTTGCTCTTCTGAATATCCAATAAATTCCTTACTTAATTGAGCCATATTCAGTACCTTGTAAAGGTCCTTGTTTACCAAGCCACGCTGTAAGTATGCTTTTTAGTGCACGCTAAAAATTAGCGCATGCTAATGCTAGAGACATTCTAACGTTAGCACGTGCAAAAAAGTTAGCACGCCTACAGCGCAGCTTAGTAAATAGGGCCCAAAGTCTTAAATGGCTAATAGTTTTTCAATTATTGTAAATCCCTGTGTTCTCCATATAACCTCATCACAAACCTTGCACACCAGATGCTAAACTTTTTAATATTTTCATATATAGGTAATGGACCATCAGCAGTGATTTTTCTTCAGTGGTTATTAGAAACCATCACTATATATTGTCATCAGTCCATTTTTTTTTTCATTTTTCTTATCCTGTTTATCGACACAAATTCATGTTTCACCCATTGCTGCTCCATAGACTCGATTACTTCAATGTGAACAGCACAGATGCTCTTGCATGTAAACATAATAGCCCTATCTGCTGTTCACCCATCCTTCTTTCTTTCTTTGGTGAAGATCTGTCTGGGTTTTGTGTGTGTAACTGCAATGATGTATTTCTCCAAGAGCAGGCGTGGGGAACCTGCAGTATTGCATTTCTCCCCACTGCACTCACTCGTCATCCCCCTCAGTTCTTGGCAGCAGTACTGCTGAACTCATGCCTTCAGTTTCACCCAGGATTATACAGAGTATTTCTTTCTCATTCTTTCATGGAAAGTCCTTGATTTTTGCTCTCGGTTTTGGGAATGTGCATCTCTGATATCTCTGTGTTCTGCACAGTGCACAAGAAAATGCATTTTTCTCTCTCTTAGGTTCCTTTATATGCTGAGACTGATTCCTTGAGTTTCCAGTCAAGGTCATGGCTACATATTTCAATTTGTAATTTGTGTTCTCTTGTTCCATATTTGGTGAAGGTCTTTCCATGTTCTCTATGTGTATCTGAGGTCAGATATTCTGCTAGCATGTAGTTTAAAAGGGGAAATGGAGCAGTCTTGCTGGTTCTGTTTTCCCAGGAGAAAGGTGTAAAGGTGTTCCAGGGCCTGACATAAATGTTTGCATTGCCGTGAGAGTTCTGGAAGTTAGTGCTGTTCTGGAATGGCAGGGTTGCGATGTAGGTGGTGAGTGTGTTTGTGAAAGGTTTGATGTTATTTCTTGGAGGGAGAAGTTTGTGCTGCTGCAACTGAAATGACATCAATATTTGAAATGCATTGATTTAGTAGGTTATATTTACCACCTTTTTCAAGGAATTCACTCAAGGTAGTGTACAGCAAGAATAAGTGAAACATAAGCAATAGATAATTACAGCAGTAAAAACATTCAAATAAAGTTGCAAGGTATAGCGTGGTATGCTACATTACAGTGTCAACACAATAAGTGGAGTGGAGGAGTGGCCTAGTGGTTAGGGTGGTAAGGGGAGGAATAGCAGATGCCACAGGGGAGGAGGAAGGGAAGGAATGCTGGACACCAAGGGGGAAGAATGCCAGATGCCATGAGGAAGGAGGAAGGGAAGGATGCTGGACACACAGGAGAGGAGGAAGGAGGGAGGAATGCTGGACACCACAGGGGAGGGAGAGAGGAAAGGGGAGGAATGCTGGACATCAGGAGGGAGTGAGAAGGCTCAAATATAAATCAAGATGCAATTTTGATGTTTTTGTTTTAATGTAACAAAAGTCTTGGTTATATTCAAGCGTATACGATAATTGTCTGCATGCAAATTGCTAGAGGTCTAAAAATTAAATTGGGATGTTAGAATGTATGGCATAGAGGGGGTAATCTGTAAAGTGGATACAAACATTATGCCCCAGTTACACTCTTAAATCTTCAGAATAATAACCTATGGGCGATAGAGCCAACTTTTCAAAATTGTTGGGGTTGCTAAGCCAATAGAATAACCCCTCCCTGGACATGTAGAAGGAATTTCTCAAAATTGGGGGGTGCTCAAGCACTCACAGGGCCAGCTCCTATGTATATGAGTGCCTATGCATTGTTGTGTGAATTAATATGCATATCTGCAACAGTCGTTTTCTACAGGTGAATTTAGGTGGACCCTGGGCAGCGTGCACATTACCTGGGTAACTAGAGAATACTTAAGTTACCCGCGTATCACCAGCACTTAGGTGCACACACTGACACCAGCTCTGTGGCTCCTGCCTGAGCATATACATGCATTATTACGCTAGCCTATATAAATAAGGAAGACAAGTTTGCCTGTGTCTTTGTTTGTTCTTCATGCATTTGGTCACAGTATGAGGACCTTTCCGTTGGAAAAACATCGGCCCTCCACTTGCAACAGTCTGTCTTTCTGACCGATGACATGTGGCATCCAATGGTATTCGGAAAAAAGGAGCAAAAACTTTGCAGGGACCATCCTCTCATCCAGGAGAAGGTTGGTGACTACTTTTTGTTGAAAAACATTGGTCCCTCAGCAGCAGTAGCAGCCGCCTATCTCTCTGACTCAAGATTTGTGGCATTTGATGGTATCACAGAAACTACTGAGCAATACATTGTCAGCAAGCACAAAACATGTACTTAGGGCAGCTTGTCCAAGTTCAGTCCTCAAGAACTGCATGCAGACCAGGTTTTCAGAATATCTTTTGTTTATGGCAACCTGTCTACTACTACTACTACTTATCATTTCTAAAGCGCTACAGACGTAGGCAGCGCTTATACTTGAACATGAAGAGACAGTCCCTGCTCGACAGAGCTTACAATCTAATCAGATTTAGCCATGAACAACTACAAAAGAGGATTAATTATATCACGAGCAGATAAGGAGGGGCGGTAGTGCAAATAAGAGGGATTATTTGGATGAAGCTAAAAGACCGCTTCGGGATGGGTCACTTTATCAAGTTCTACAAGGTGACCCAGCTCAAGAATACCAACAAAGTATACACATTCTCTATTGAAGGAGGCTTATCACCAAGGTTAATAAAGAATTTAAATATTTATTTAGACAATTCCCCTTAGTTCCCAAAATATATTTTGTACCAAAGACTCATAAAAACATGACCCCCTCCCCCCCAGTCGTCCTATTGTGAATGGTAGGGGTTCACTTATGGAACCCTTATCACAATACTTAGATTTTCATTTGAATATAGAGATACCTAAAATCAGTTCGTACATTAGAGATTCCACAATATTAAATCAAATGAGCATAGAGACAACACGGGATATAAAATTGGTGACTCTTGATGTGACAGCCTAATATATGAATAAACCTAGATCTTGAGCCCTCCTGGGACAGAGAAATATCCAGAGTACCTGAATGTAACTCACCTTGAGCTACTACTGAAAAAGATGTGAGCAAAAAAAATCTAAATAAATAAAATAAATAAATCCCCCAGAAGGCAGCATTAACTATGATTGAGAACCGGTTGAATAATATGAAATACTCCATGAATATAAATGATTTTCTAAAACAGATTGATGGGATGGTTATAACAAAAAATTATTTTGAGTTTGACCAGGTGTATTATTTACAAACAAAAGGAGTAGGCCATGGGAGCCACTGTGGCCTGTCTTTTTACATGTCTATGTTTGAAAATAAATATGTGTATGGGAGTAAGTTCACATCACATATTTATTTATGGAAAAGGTACATAGATGATGTGCTGCTCATATGGGATGGAGATGCTCAAATATTGGAAGAAGTTTTACAATATTTAAATGTGTGATATTAATATTCAATTCTCCTCCCATATAGGCAGCAATGAGATAGAATTTCTTTCTGGATGTTTATATACAGTATAAAGAGGGAGAGTTCATCACTAAAATATTCTGTAAGCCCACGGGTAGAAACACAATTTTACATTACTACTACTACTACTTATCACTTATATAGCGCTACAAGGCATACGCAGTGCTGTACACCATACATGAAAAGAGAGTCCCTGCTCAAAGAGCTCACAATCTAAATTACTCTAGTCATCTAAATTACTCTAGTCATCACCCTGTTCCACTAAAGAATGGAATCCCAGTTGGTCAATTTCTACGTATCTGAAGAATATGCTCGAGGAAAGAGGATTATTTAGAACAAGCGAGCCAGATGAACCAGCAATTTAAACAGCGTGGGTATCCTTCGAAGGTCATTCACAAGGCTTTTAATAGGGCATATAACACACAACGAGAGTGGCTGTTTCATAAGAGTACTGATACAGGAGATTGTAGTATGCTGTATGTTTTGCCTTATGCACCATGTACAAAACAAATAAAGCAAATAATTAAAAAGTATTGGCCCATATTAGGGGTTCATTCAGTATTTCAGCAGCTTCCCCGATTCACGTATCGTCATGGTCAAAATCTGGGTGAAAAATTAAAACAATATAAAGTTGCACGAAATGTGGAACAGGCTGGTCATTTTAGATGTAAGGGCTGTAGGTATTGTTCTCATGCAATAGAAACTCAATCGGTTGATATTCCTAATCAGAAAAGTCCTAGACAGTTCTTTTTGAAATCTAGAACTGATTGTGAATGCTCATTTGTAATTTATGCCATAATATGCCCTTGTGGCTTATTTTACATAGGGCAAACAGTGGAAAAAGTCAAATATATTTATTTTATTTATTTATTTATTGCATTTGTATCCCACATTTTCCCACCTATTTGCAGGCGCAATGAGGCTTACATTATTCTGTCCTGGCGATCGCCATTTCCGGAGTGAGAGATACACGTGGTATTACATTAGAACATGATTGGCATAGTAGATTAAACAGTCAGTTATAAAGAGTATCATGTATCATGATGATACTCATGTATCATGACACACTCAGAATAGACGTCACCAGTTTCTACTGCTTAAACCAGAATTGCTCAACATCTTAGCAATATAAAGTTGCAAAAATTAGATACTCCCCTTGTAGAACATTGTACCACAGTAAATCACAGTCTTGAGGATGTAACATTTTTAGTATTGGTACAAATAGATTTACATACAGGTGGCTATCAGGCTTATTTTCGAAAGAGAAGGGCGCCCATCTTTCGACACAAATTGGGAGATGGGCGTCCTTCTCCCAGGGTCACCCAAATATCATACGCTGTTCTATCTGTAGAATTTTTTGTAACACATTGAGGGGCATAATCGAACAGCGTATGATATTTGAATGTGGAACAGTGACTCCTATGTGGCTGAATAAGGAAGTAGAGTGGGCGGGTTTATAAATGAGCAGTATTCCACGCGGGTCAGGAGAGAATCAGAATTACGCATTCTCGGTGTCTGCTGGCGAACTGGGCATCATTATTCCGGCTACCGGAGCATGTTCCATCCGGGTGGAAACAGCATAATTTGTTTACCTACAAATTTGTAAGGTAGGTTTAAGTGAATGATACGCCGCATTGAACCTGCTTTGAGTGGGAAAGCGCGGGATACAAATGTAATAATAAATAAATAATATTAGAAAATTCATAAGTGCAATTTTATTCCCTGGCTGTGTTGTGTTTTATTTATAGTCAACACCCCTGATGACGCTGGTTGTGAAACACAAGTTTGTGTTGGGTTTTGACAACATTGAAACATACTCAAGGTTTTTGAAAATGCAAGAGTAAGGAATAATCTTGAAAGTTTAGAGTGTCATTGAGGCATAAATAGAGACATCTCGTGGATTTTATACTTTTGGATGAAAGAAGGACGAATCGCCTGGTAAACAAGAGGCAAGAACTGCTAGAAAACAAATTCTTTCAGACAAAGTTTACACGACTATGAATATATTGGTGAACATTTATATCAAGAATTGAATATCAACTTTCACAGTTTGTTCAGCGAATTGTGTATGCGGTGCAGATAAGCATTGCATGAAGAGACACTTTGCAGGTTGTGAAAAGATATTGTCTGAGAGGACAAGAATAAGAGAGGAAATTATATGTGCAATATAATAAGGGGTTTGAATTACTTCATATATGAGTCAGTAAACATTACACCAGAGGGATGAGTCCATGCGAGAGTGTGCTTAGAATGTAAGGTATGAGTGAGGGATGGTTGTGTGTTTTAATAGAATATTTAAATAAATATTGTGATATAATATGAAAAATGTTGAATAAAGATGTTTGAGAATTTGATAAAGATTTGGTAGTTTCTTAAAGGAGAATACATATGGTCTGTAACTAGTGGATACTCATTTAGGATTAGTTTGATGAATATGTATGAGAGAGATCTGAGTTGAGGGGGCGTGCAAATCTTTCTCATGCATATTCATTAATCCTATACTCATTGATAACAGTACACCAGCTTTATGAATGCTCTCTAGTGTAGTCAAAATTTTTTATTATAATTTTACACACTTTAGTTTACAATACCCTGTCCAAGGGTATTGTAAACTAAAGTGTGTAAAATTATAATAAAAAATTTTGACTACACTAGAGAGCATTTATAAAGCTGGTGTGCTGTTATCAATGAGTATAGGATTAAGATAGATCATAACAGGATAAATAATTTCACTCTTAAGGTGAGGATGCATATTCATTAGGGATATCCTGAAAACGTGGCTTGTTTGTAGCCCTCATGGACTTAACTTGGGACAGGTCTGACCTAGGGGATCTCAAGGGTGCTCAGCGGTCCATTTGCCTCAAAAGTTGATTGGATGTAATATCATATTTCCTGAGCAATAGCTGGTGCCTCTGATAATATTCAAGAAGGGAAAGTAGGTGCCTACATAGAATATGTGCCTATCAGGTGTTCTGTATACACTTATATGTTAAGGCTGACAACTGGATCTGGATTCGCAGGAGAGTTATCCAGTCCTGGGTTTACCCCAGTGCATGCTGGTATTTGTAGTCTTGCTTTTTTTTTTGGGGGGGGGAATGCAATGGGGAAATCAGTCCCTGCATGCAACGGGGTAGAGCCAGGACTGGATTAACCCTATCCTACGAATTGGGATCCAGTTGACTTCTTTACTATATGTAAGTACACTGTTATAGAATTGCCCTCCAGATACAGGTATAGAAATAGGTATCTTAAAAAACAGGGAACCAATTATATTGAGCAGGACAGACCAAATTGATAGAGGGACACATGCAGCGGGTCAGGCGTTCAGGATACCCACAATAAATATGCATGAGATATATTTGCATATTATGGAGGCAGTGCTTGCAAGTTTATCTCGTGTTTATTCATTGTGGATATCCTGGAAGCCTAACTCGATGGGTGTGTCCTGAAAACTGAGTTGAGAACCCCAGGCATAGAACCGAAGAGGACAGAAGTTCTGTACAAAACAAACTGCACTTTGGAATCTTTATGGATGGGAATTCCACATGAGCTGGGAATGTGTATAACAGTAGGGGTATACTACCATCTCCCTAACCAGGATGATAAAACTTTGAGATACTAATAGAGACTAGACTGGCTCCTAAGCATTAAAACATAATAATAATGCAAGATTTGAATTGTTCTGACATTGACTGGGTGAATGTCTCATTTGGGCTTGCTAGGGAGGTAAATGTCTAGATGACTGCTTCATGGAGCAGCTGGTCTGGAACAGACAAAAGGTGGAGCTGTTTTAGACTTGATTTTCAGTGGATTGCAGGACCTGTTGCAAAATTGAGAGGCACTTAGGATTAGTAATAATACAATCAAATTCAACATAATTGCTGGAGGGAGAATATTAAATAAATTTACTGCAAAAGCATTCAACTATGAAAAAAGAAGCTATAAAAAAACATGAGGAAATTAGAAAAGAGCATTGTGGAAATTGTTTTAAAATACCATTCAGGAAACCCAAACCAAATGCATTTCAACCATTAACCAAGGTGGAAAGACGACGACCACCAGCATGGTCAGATAGTGCTATGAAAAGAGACTATTGTCAAAAAGACTTCTTAAAAATGGAAAATAAGTTCAAATGAGGAATATTAGAAAAGGCATATACCCTGAGAAACTAACATATAAATAAGTCATACCAAGAAAGAAGAAGCTTGCCCCCAAGGCTAAACAAGCAGATGCAAAGGCTGCTGCTGAAAGTCATGTACAGAGGGAGCTCTTTCTTGCATTTTCTGATGAATGCTCTCTTTAAACATAAGGAGTCAGGTAGGGGTGGTTTATGGCAAAACTAGTGTCTGAGACAAGAGGTGAGCTGGAAGTTGGAACCTCCCTCCTCAAGGCATCCAAAATGGGAAGACCTCCACAGGGCTCCAGTCAGAAAGCAGGGGGGTCCCCTCATTTTGAACAGCAGTCACATGACTACCCCGAGGGGATAAAAAAAAGCAACATATTCCCAGGCTATATAATTTAAAACAGTTAACAACCACAAATCTTTGCAATGCTGTCTGTATACGATGAAAATTGTAGCAGTTTAATTGTGTAGCCTGGGACTCCAATGTAAAACATATCAAGTCCTTACACTGCACACGGAACCAGCTTGATTTTCATGTAAATATGTATTCAGCAAAAAACAAAGAGATACAAGGTTCTCATAAACCAAGGAACAAAAAGAAAAAAGCAACTAGTGAGGTAATTAAATTTGCTGATGACACAAAGTTATTCAAAGTCGTTAAATCGCGGGAAGATTGAGAAAAATTATAAGAGGACCTTACAAGACTGAGAGATTGGGCGTCTAAATGGCAGATGACGTTTAATGTAAGCAAGTACAAAATGATGCATGTGGGAAAGAGGAACCCAAATTATAGCTACGTCATGCAATGTTCCACGTTAGGAGTCACGGACCAAGAAAGGGATCTAGGTGTCGTCGTTGATGATACATTGAAACCTTCTGCTCAGTGTGCTGCTGTGGCTAAGAAAGCAAATAGAATGTTAGGTATTATTAGGAAAAGAATGGAAGACAAAAATGAGGATGTTATCATGCCTTTGTATCGCTCCATGGTGCGACCGCACCTCGAATATTGTGTTCAATTCTGGTCGCCACATCTCAAAAAAGATATAGTGGAATTAGAAAAGGTACAGAGAAGGGTGATGAAAATAATAAAGGGGATGGGATGCCTTCCCTATGAGGAAAGGCTAAAGCGGCTAGGGCTCTTCAGCTTGGAAAAAAGGCGGCTGAGGAGAGATATGATAGAGGTCTATAAAATAATGAGTGGAGTTGAATGGGTAGATGTGAAGCGTCTGTTTACGCTTTCCAAAAATACTAGGACTAGGGGGCATGCGATGAAGCTACAATGTAGTAAATTTAAAACAAACCGGAGAAAAGTTTTCTTCACTCAACGTGTAATTAAACTCTGGAATTCGTTGCCAGAGAATGTGGTAAAGGCGGTTAGCTTAGCAGAGTTTTAAAAAAGTTTGAACGGCTTCCTAAAGGAAAAGTCCATAGACCATTATTAAATGGACTTGGGGAAAATCCACTATTTCTGGGATAAGCAGTATAAAATGTTTTGTACTTTTTTGGGATCTTGCCAGGCATTTGTGACCTGGATTGGCCACTGTTGGAAACAGGATGCTGGGCTTGATGGATCTTTGGGCTGTCCCAGTAAGGCAATACTTATGTACTTATGTAAGAATCACAATGCAGTTTATAAGAATGCCAGGCATACTGTGAACTAATACAAAACCAGGAGTGCAGCCATGGGTGTGCCTGGGCTAGCCTGAGCCCATCCACGTTTGCTTCAGGCCCAGCCAGCAGCTGGACACACCTGTTTGTAGCTAGTAGCATGGATCCCCAGGCCTCACCAGTTGTAGAAATCCAGAGCCTGCCTGAAACACCTAAAGCATAGCTGTCAGTGGCTCAAAATGCCACTGCTGACACTGTCACTACAGCATGTCAGTTCTAGTTGGGAAGGGGGTTGCCTATTACCAGGGGCACAAACGTTTTACATAGTAACATAGTAAGTGATGACAGACAAAGACCTGAACGGCCCATTCAGTCTGCCCAACTATCACGCTCACTTTCAATTCATGATTAAATCAACAATGAATGCGATATAAAATACTTGATTATGGTCTTTCTTTGGCGTTTTTGGGACATGGACCATAGAAGTCTGCCCAGCCCTGTCCTTATGTTCCAGCTACTGGAGTTCCTGTCAAAGCCCACTCCAGCCTATCTGTCTTTGTCATTTGCAGGACACAGACCGTAAAAGTCTGCCCAGTACTGTCCTCCGGTTCCAGCCACTGAAGTTGCTGTCGAAGCCCTTTCCAGACCATCCTAAACCAGATTGCCATGCACGGAACACAGACTGTACAAGTCTGCCCAGCAGTGGCCATAGTTCTTCACAGTTAGAGTCGCCATGTAAGCATCACTCAATGTCCACACACATGCATCTATTTAAGTTTAGGTATTTTTACACCATCCATTTTCTGATTAGAGATCATCTGTATTCATCCCATGCCATTTTGAATTCCGTCACCAATTTTGCCTCTACCACCTCCCTCAGGAAGGCATTCCACTCTTCGACCACCGTCTCTGTGAAAAAGAATTTCCTGACATTACTCCTAAGTCTACCACCCCCGACCTCAATTCATGTCCTCTAGGTTTAATGTTTCCCTTCTCTGGAAAAGATTTGTTTCTGTATTAATACCTTTCAAGTATTTCCACTGTCCCTCCTTTCCTCTAGGGTATACATATTCAGGTCTTCCAGTCTCTTCTCGTACATCTTTTGGCACAAACCCCATACCATTTTTGTTACCTTCCTCTGGACCACTTCTAGTCTTTTTACATCCTTAGCAAGATACGGCCTCCAAAATTGATCACATAAGTACATAAGTATTGCCATACTGGGACAGACTAAAGGTCCATCAAACCCAGCATCCTGTTTCCAACAGTAGCCGATCCAGGTCACAAGTACCTGGCAAGATCCCAAAACAATACAATACATTATATGCTGCTTATTCTAGAAATAAGCAGTGGATTTTCCCCAAGTCCATTTTAATAATGATCTATGGATTTTTCCTTTAGGAAGCCAGCCAAACCTTTTTTAAACCCCGCTAAGCTAACCACTTTTACTACATTCTCTGGCAACGAATTCCAGAGTTTAATTACATGTTGAGTGAAGAAATATTATCTCCGATTCATTTTAAAATTACTACTTTCTAGCTTCATTCCATGCCCCCTAGTCCTAGTATTTTTGGAAACAGTAAACAAACGATTCACGTCTACCAGTCCACTCGTTATTTTATAGACCTCTATCATATCTCACCTCAGCCATCTTTTCTCCAAGCTAAAGAGCCCTAGCCGCTTTAGCCTTTCCTCATAGGGAAGTCGTCCCATTCCCTCTATCATTTTCGTCGCCCTACTCTGTACCTTTTCTAATCCCACTATATTTATTTATTTATTTAGTTAGTTAGTACATTTGTATCCCACATTTTCCCACTTATTTGCAGGCTCAATGTGGCTTACATAGTACCATAAAGGCGTTCGCCAAGTCCGGCAGAGGAACAAATTCAAGGTGATGTGGTCGAATAAGGTACGTGTGTTTCAGGCACAATACGTGATGAAGATAGGGAAGGTTATATAGAGGGGCATAATCGAACGTGAACACCTATCTCCATGGGCGTCTATGTCCAAGAACGGGTACGTGAAGAGGCGGGACAGATCGTATTTTCGAAAAAATGGACGTTTTTCAGCTGGGCATTTGTTTTTTTTAGTGATAATGGAAACTAAAAACGCCCAGCTCAAAAACGTCCTAATCCGAGCCATTTGGTTGTGGGAGGGGCCACGATTCGTAGTACATTCGCCCCCCCTGACATGCCAGGACACCAACTGGGCACCCTAGAGGTCAGTGCGGTGGACTTTAGACAATGCTCCCACATGCATAGCTCCCTTACCACGGGTGCTGAGCACCCAACCCCCTCCCCCAAAACCCACTACCCACAAATGTACAACACTACCATAGCTCTTAGGGGTGAAGGGGGCACCTACATGTGGGTACAGTGGGTTTTGGAGGCCTCCCATTTACCAGCACGTTACAGGTAGGGGGGATGGGCCTGGGTCCACCTGGCTGAAGTGCACTGCGGTACCCACTAAAAGTGCTCCAGGGACCTGCATACATGCAGGCCTCTAGGACTTGTTGCTGCTGTATAACATTGGCACACCAGTTGACACCTGAAGACTAATCTCTCCGAAAACGTCCTTTATTGGAAAAAGCATGCTTACTCACAGTTAACTGCAGATCAGAGGTTGTGCCCCACTGGCAACGAGTCTCCCTGGTACTGAGATTAGCAGTAGGTCAGAGCTGGTAGAATGCTGTACAATGCCCTCTTTCAGCCACATTCAAGTTAAGAACTAAGTTCTGTAACGTGGCTAACACATGAAAGGGATCTAAAACTGACTTACAAAAATGGCCACTACCTCATGGACTACCAGAAACAAAACAGGGCACACTCTGACCCAGTAAGCAGGGGGAAAAGCACCATGGGAGTAGAGCCTACCAACTACCAACATCGTGAGCATTTGCCACAAGCTAGTGGAATCACGGAGCCCAATACCCTACACCCACCACAATGCATTGCTGATGTGACTCTGCAGTGCACATAACAGAAAAGGTGTCACATTCACCCGAGAGCCACATCAGAACCAGGGAAAGGCTGTCACAGGATAGAACACATTCTGCTGTCATGGAGGTGGGTATGGCATTTGAGGCTGGCATACAGGCTGGAAAAATAGTTTTTAAAGTGGGTTTTTTTTGGTGGGAGGGGTTTAGTGACCACTGGGGAAGTCCGGGGAGGTCATCCCCGATTCCCTCCAGTGGTCATCTGGTCAGTTGGGACGCTTTTTTGGGACCTGTTCGTGAAAAAAAAGGGTCCAAAAAAAGTGACCCAAAATCGCGGTAAAAACGCCTTTTTTTCCGATTATCAACTAAAGATGCCCATCTCTCCTCGGCCGATAACCACGCCCCAGTTCCACCTTCACCACGCCTCCGACACGCCCCCGTCAACTTTACCCGTTTCCACGACGGATTGCAGTTGGAAACGCCCAAAATCGGCTTTCGATTATACCGATTTGGGCGCCCACAGGAGAAAGACGCCCATCTCCCGATTTGGGTCACAATTTAGGTGTTTTTCTCTTTCAATTATAAGCAGGATAGTGTCCAATATGATCTTTGGTTTTGCTGTGTTGCAGAGTTTAGGCATTTACGTTGGGTCGGTAGGGAATGCATTTTTGAACAGGTTGGTTTTTAGTGAAGTTTAGATGGTCGTAGATTGTTTTCACGGCTTTTGGCAGTGTGTTCCCTAGTTGTGTGCTTATATAGGAGAAGCTGGATGCATAGGTTGCTTTGTATTTGAGTCCTTTGCAGTTTGGGTAGTGGAGATTTAGGTATGTTCGTGATGATCCGGTTTTGTTTCTGGTTGGAAGATCTATGAGGTCTGTCATGTATCCTGGGACTTCGCCGTAGATAATCTTGTGGACCAGGGTGCTGATTTTGAAGGAAATACGTTCTTTGATTGGGAGCCAATGCAGTTTTTCTCGGAGGGGTTTGGCACTTTAGAATCATATTTTATCGAATATCAGCCTGGCTGCTGTGTTTTGGGCGGTCTGGAGTTTCTTTGTGAGTTCTTTACATCCCGCATAGATTCCATTGCAGTAGTCTGCATGGCTTAGTACCATTGATTGTATTAGGTTACGAAATATTTCCCTCGGGAAGAAAGGTTTTACATGCTTAAGCTTCCACATTGAGTGGAACATTTTCTTTGTAGTGGAGTTTACTTGGCTCTCAAGTGTAAGATTGCGGTCGATTGTAACGTCGAGTATTTTTAGGCTGTGTGAGATAGGGAAGGTGTGGTCTGGGGTGTTTATGGTTATGGGTTTGTACTTATTGTGTTGGGATGAGAGGATGAGGCAGTGTGTTTTTTCAGTGTTCAGTTTCAGTTGAAATGAATTTGCCCATGAGTCCATGGTGTTCAGACCAAGCTTAATTTCATTGGTGATTTCTGTCAGATCGTGTCTGAAGGGGATGTAAATTGTGACATCATCTGCATAGATGAACAGGTTGAGGCCTTGATTGGATAAGGACTTAGCCAGTGGGATCATCATTATGTTGAAGAGTATTGGTGATAATAGTGATCCTTGAGGTACTCCGCAGTCTGCTTTCCACGGTGGTGTTATGTTTGAATTTGATTTTACTTAGTATGTTCTGGTGGTTAGAAAACCCTTGATCCAGCTAAGTATATTTCCACCAATCCCGAAGTGGTCTAGGAGTCGTAGTAGTATATTGTGGTTTAGCATGTCGAATGCGCTTGACATGTCAAATTGGAGGAGAAGTATGCGTTTACCTGTGGCTATTTCATGCTTGAATTTGGCCAGGAGAGTGACTAGTACAGTTTCAGTACTGTGAAGGAGGCGGAAACCTGATTGTGGTTCATGTAGTAGCGAGAACTTGTCCATGTAGTCAGTAAGCTGTTTTGTCACCAAGCTCTTCATCAGTTTGACTACTAGTGGGATAGATGCGACTGGGTGGTAGTTGGTGAGATCGTTTGTTTTTTTTCTTGGTGTCTTTTGGTATTGGGGTGAGTAGGATGTTGCTGTGTTCCTCAGGGAAGAGACCTTGTTGGAGCATGTAGTTTAGATGGGATGTGAAGTCTTCTATGACGCGATTGGGGGCGGATTTAAGTAGATGGCTGGGGCAGGTGTCCAGCTTGCAGTGGGTATTGGAGAACCTATGAGTCACCTGGGTAACTGATTCAGCGGTGAGGAGAGCAAATTTTTACCAGGAATGGTCTGCTGAGTATTCTCCAAAGATTGGGTCCAGGCCATTGATGAAGTTTTTGATGTCGGTGTTGTGCTGAGGAAGCGTGCTGCGTAATTTTATTTATTTTCTCATTGAAGTATTTAGCAAGTTTATCTGTGGATGGGATGTCTGTGTTGGTTGTGGTGATTGGAGTGGTGTCTAGTAGCTTATTTATGAGTTGAAATAGTTTCTTCAGGTCTTTGTAATCCGGTCCTATTTTAGTTTTGTAATAAGACCTTTTGGCCTGTCTTACTGCATATTTGTATTTTCTTTGTATTTGTTTCCATGCATTGAGTGTGTGTACATCTTTTATTTTTTTCCATGCTCGTTCGAGTTTCCTGGTTTGTGTTTTGAGTTTTTTTTAATTCATCATTGAACCATGGGATCGAGTTTTGTCTTCTTGTTATTCTTGTTCTTAAGGGTGCTATTTTGTCTAATATGCTTCTATATCTTTCGTCCCAGTCAGAGAGCTAGTGTATGGAGTCCATTCGTTCTGTCAATACATTGTCATATATCTGTTGCCAGAATACATTTGGGTCTATTTGGCCTCTTGTGCTGTAGGTTGTATGTTCTTGTGTACGGTATGATCCCTTCTTCTGCCAGTTTAGGGATAGGTTTACTTTGTAGTGATCGGTCCAAAAAGAGCTGTGGTGCACCTTGTACTGGAAAAGAGCTCACTTGACCCATTTTATTTATGTTTAAACATTTTTTATTGATGACAACGTAAAACAAAACATTCCATTCCAGCCTGAACAAAAAGGCCCTCATCAAAATCCACTGTCAAACTAAGTGATAAGATCTGTCATCAAACATTTTACCATTTTCATCCCAATTCTCCCATTTTATTTAATATCTACCTCCTTCCTCTGGCTGAGCTGCTTTGGTCAATGGACACAAAATTCTATACCTATGCTGATGATGTGCAACTACTCATACCCATCGAACCAGCCCTACCCACAGCTCTGAGAAAATTGACTGCCTACCTAACTGCAACTCAGGAATGGGCAAACAACAGCAAACTCTGCCTGAACCCAAGCAAAACAGAGATTATTTAGGTACCTAACACAAGTGGACAAATGCCTGACTTCAGAATACCTTTTGGAAGGTATGAACTCCCCCTAAAATCACAGGTCAGGAATATTGGGATACTGCAAGACTCATCACTCAGCCTGATCCCAGAAATGTAAACAACCTTTAAAAATTATCTCTATCACCTGCAGCAGCTATGAAACCTCACTCCATATATTGATAAGACGAGTCTGACCACAGTGATCAATGACATGATAACATCACAACTAGACTACTGTAATGCCCTGTACACTGGGCAAACCAAAAAGAGTTTGCATCAGTTCCAACAAAATCAGAATGCTGCAGCACGATTGATAGAAGGCTGCAAGTGGTGTGACCACATCACACCCTTCCTGCAAAAACTACACTGGCTACCAGTATCTTACAGGGCTAAATTTAAAACTCTATGTTTGATTTTCAAGGTCCTCAGACAAAATGGGCCAATGTACTTAAAGAATAAGTTTACCCCTTTACACGCCTTTGAGACCTCTAAGGCCCTCTCAAGGAGCATCAGTACTTTCATCAAAAGAAATCGTATGATGGTACCCACCGGCAAGCCTTCTCAGGAATAGCCCCCATTCTCTGGAATTTACTCCCAGAGGGACTGGGTATAATTCAAGACTACGTCTACTTCAGGAAGCAGGCAAAAACCTGGCTTTTCTCCCAAGCCTTTAATACATAGGATGACTGACTTTACACCCATTCTACACCTGGACTAGCTTGCTACACCCACTGTAATTTAGATCAGTTCCTTATGTCTTAACTGTATAAAGAACTTGATTTGAGTTTAGCCACCCATTTATTTATCACAACTGACTCTGTATCACTCATCTTGTCCCCATCTATATAGCTGCACTTGGTCCCTCAGCTATATGGCAAGCTGTATTGTAGAAAAGCATTAGTATTGTAGCTATGTTATTTATTTATTACATTTGTACCCCTTGCTTTCCCACTCAAAACAGGTTCAATGCGGCTTACATAGTAATTGGGATTACAAAGTATTGATGAAGAGAAATAAGTTGGGTGTTCTAATGTGTATTTATTAGATGTTTCATTAGTATTATCCTGACTTATTATATTTCTGGTATTTGAATTTCAGTGCTGTCAAATGTGTATATTTTTTATCCTGTTTCATTGTAATCCTATTATTAGGTTTCAATTTGCTGTATTCAAGTTTACTTCATTCATTGTATTTATGTTTATATTTGATCATTGTACTATTGTTATGCTGTTAACAAAATTATGTTAAACTGTACATGCTGTACATCGCCTTGGGTGAATCTCTTCATAATGGCAGTTAATAAATCCCAATAAATAAATAAATAAATGTCCAGCATCTCCCCTCTGTGTCCATATCTCCCATGTCCTGCATTGTCCCTCTGTGTTCATATACCCTCTCATATCTAGCATTGCTCCTCTGTGTCCCTATCACCTTCCCATCCAGCATCACCCCTCTGTGTCCCTGTCCCTATGCTTCCCCATGACCAGCACCCCCCTCTGTATTCCTATGTCTCTCTGTATTCAGCTTCTCAGTTCTCTTCCCTCCCACCCCAACATGGCCCAGCTTCTTTCCTGTCTTTCCCCCACCCCCATATGGTTCAGCATCTCTCCTCTTCCTCTAACAAGCCAGTATCTCTTCCTTTCTCTTCCCTCCTTCCTGTCCACCCCCCTCCTTGGTCCAGCACATCTTCTTCCAACATGGTCTAGCATATTTTCTGTCTTTCCCCCACCCTCCACATGGGCCCAGCATACCTCACCTTCCTCTAACAGGCCAGCATCTCTTCCTCTCTCTTCCCTCCTTCCTGTCCACCCCCACCCTTTTTCCAGCATCTCTTCTTCCCTCTATAGGTCCAGCTTCTTTCCCTTGTTCTTTCCTCCATGTCCTACTGTCTGGCATATCTCCCTCTCTCTCACCTTCCTTCCCATCAGTGGAGTAGCCAGGATTGAATAGGCCCCCAGGCAGAAAATTAAAATAAGCCCCTATAACACCACCTCTCCCAGAAGGGGGAGAGCCCCTTCAAAGCTCCAGTAACCAAACCCTTCAAAAGACAAACACATTTGAGACCAGGTCCAGCTTAATCATTGGACAAGGTGAGGCTCTGGCCCAGGGCACTGGCAATTAAGGGTGCCAAAATACCCAGCTTCTGACCCCACCTGATCTATAGGTTAAGCCCTTCCCGTGGGTCCAGCACTGCTCCCTCACCTCTCTCACTCCCCCACGGTCCGGTAAAATTTACGTTGGTTGCCGGCAGCAGCAACAGCATGACAGGCTGCTTTCAGCCAGCCCCTGGGTCTTCCCTCAACTGCATCCTGCCCACAGGAAATTGCATCAGAGGAGGCAAGACATGGCAGAGGGAAGACATAGGAGCTGGCCGAAGGTAAGCCTGTCATGCAGCAGCTGGAGACCAACTTAAACTTTACAGGACTGTGGGGGAGTAAGAGAGGTGAGAGAGCATTGCTGGACCCATGGGGAGGAACAGAAGAGAGGGAAGGAGAAACTGGCATGAGGGGATGGAGAGATGCTGACCCATGGGGGGAAGGGGGTGCCAGAAGTGTTGTGATGGGGAGCTGCCGATGCAAATTGGCTCAGGGCACCACTATCCCTTGAGCCAGCCCTGTTTGAGACCTATATAGAAAACCTGTCATAATAAAGCTGTTCTAATGTACAGGACTCAAAGACTGTACCAACAACCCTACCTATAAAAAGGCAGCAGCCTAGAATACCAATACACTTCCTGCTGAAAAATAAAAACAGAACAAGTCAGACTACTACAGATCCCTACACTCAGTGGTGTGCTGGAGCCGGCTTGCACTGGCTCGCGAGAGCCGGTTGTTATTGTTTTCAGAATTTGGGGCTCTGGTCCCCACCTGGCAGTGTCGATGGCATCCCCTGTGTCTTTGGGCATCTTACCGGCACACGCAGCACTGCACTTCTTCTCTTGTTTCTCCTCCTCCCCCCCCAACCTCTCTTCTTTAGCTTCGTGCGAACCGTGCTTAACACTGCTTTAAAAAAAAAATTACACGTCAGCAGGAACAGGCTGGTTCAGCCAATCCCAGGGGCCTTCCTTCAGCCCTCGAAGGCGGAACACGCTAAAGGAAGGGCCCTGGGATTGGCTGAAGTAGCCTGTTCCTGCTGACGTGTTAACTCTGCTTAAAAAAATTAAACGGAGACCGACGACGACGAACAAGAGGCAAGGAAGTGCGAGGGGGAGAGGACAGAGAGATGCTGCTGGGGGCAGGGGAGCGAATCACTGGGTATGGGTGACATTTATTTTGGAAGATATATGTAAAATGTCCACATGTAAACATCTGGGGAGAGAAAAAAATTAACTTTTAAAGGTTTTTAAATCGAATCCGGGAGGATCCCGCTGTATCCGTTTTTTACCTTTTGCCTGGCTGGAGGGGGGCAGGGGAGCAATGAAAATCGCTGGGTATGAGTGGCTGGAGGGGGCAGGGGAGAGAATCACTGGGTATGGGTGGCTGGAGGGGGGGCAGGGGTGCGATGAGAATCGCTGGGTATGGGTGGCTGGAGGGGGGCAGGGGAGAGAATCGCTGGGTATGGGTGGCTGGAGGGGGACAGGGGAGTGAGGAGAATTGTTGAGTGGGCATGGATGGCTGAAAGGGAGGCAGGGGAGAGGAGAGAATCGTTGGGTGGGTATGGATGGCTGGAGGGGGGACAGGGGAGAGGAGAGAATCGCTGGGTGGGTATGGATAGCTGGAGGGGGGACAGGGGACAGGAGAGTTGCTGGACATGGATGGAGGAGAGGGAAGGGAGAGAGAAGAAATGCTGGACATAGATGGAGGGGAGGGAAGAGTGAGGAAGAAGATGAGGGAAAAAGAAGAGAGGAGAAAAACTGCACATGGATGAAGAAAATAGGCAGAAGCTGGATCCTCTGGACAGTCAAGTCTGCGGAGGACCAGAAATGAAGAAGAAAGGAGGAAAGGAAAGAAATAAATGGAAAGGAAGCCCTGGAAACGTAGTTAAGAGGACAGATAGCAGCAGAATCGGATTCTGGGCCAGCATGATCAGAAAAACAAAGTCACCAGAAAACAAAGGTAGAAAAAAATCATTTTATTTTCATTATAGTGTTTGGAATATGTCCACTTTGAGAATCAGGTGCTCAACATTAAAAGTTTATATTTATTTATTTATTTATGGCATTTTATCCCACATTAAACATGAATTAGATTGGAACCTGGGATCATAAAATATTTTTTTTCCTGGAGTAATGTATTGCCCCCCCCCCAAGCTCTCTCCCAGCTATAGCCAGCTCTGCAATTTGGGGGGGGGGGCCCAAAGGTGGACCAGGGAGAGAGCCTGTTGTTAAACATTTACCAGCACACCACTGCCTACACTAGCAGAATATCTCACTTCTATCATTGCTGTAGAAGACAGACAGAGCCTCAAATAAGTGGAGGAGTAGCCTAATGGTTAGTGCAGTGGCCTGAGAACCTGGGGAACTGAGTTCAATTCCCACTGCAGCTCCTTGTGACTTTGGGCAAGTCACTTAACCCTCCGTTGCCCCAGGTAGAAAATAAGTACCTGTATATAATACATAAACCGCTTTGATTGTAACCACAGAAAGTCAGTATATCAAATCCCATCTCAAATACAGAATAAGCAACTTCTAACATAGAAGTAGGAACTCCAAGAAGTCTGAATGCAATGCAACACTAGAGAAACAGAACAGCACCAACTCCCAGGACTCATGGCAACAACCGTGAAAAGGCAGCACTATAAATAAAACACCAATACACTACCTAATGAGAAAACAGGACTGCTACAGATCTCTGTACAGAAACTACATGCCAGCAGAGTAGCATACCTAGGTCACACATGCAAAACACAGATACCTAAAAAAAATATGAAACAGGACCACAGATCAGTGATAGATATGAAGGCAAGAAACGGAAGTGGAAACCTCAAGAAGTCAAACTCTGCACATACAACAATACTAGACGAATATAAACTGAAATGAAAGATATCAGAAATGCACATTTCCCAAAGCTGACATATTCCAATGAAAAATTCAGAATAAAATACCTTTTCCCACCTTCGTTGTCTGAACATTTTATTTTTCCATTTGCTTTGGTTCCAGCTTCTCTTTTTTGCTTTTCTCTTTTTTTTCTCCTCTCTTTCTGGGGTCTCCTGTCCATTTGACACTTCTCTCTTCTTGTCCACCTTTTGTCTTCTCTACTACTACTATTTGACTCCTCATCTATCACCTCCCCACCCAGCATCACCCCTCTGTGTCCCTATCCCTATTCTCCCCCCATGTTTAGAATCACCCTTCTTAGTGTCCCTATCCTTCTCCCCCCCCCCCCCCCCACACACATTCAGCATCTCCTCTCGGTGTCCCTATCTTATTCTGGCCAGCATCTCCCCTGAATCCCTATCCCTTTGTCCAGCATCTCTTCTCTGTGTCCATATCCTTATGCTTCTTCCTTGCCCAGCATTTCTTCTCTCTCTCTCTCTCTTCTCTTCATTCTCTCCTGGTCCAACACATCTCCCCCTCTCTTCCTCCTCATCCAGTCTCTCCCTGTCTCAGTCTCTCTCTCTCTCTCTTTTACTCTCTCTTCCTTCACACTGCTTCTCACTCCCTTGTCCATCTTTCCCCCCTCTCCCTTCCCCCCAATCAGGTTTCTTTCTCTCCTCCCCCCTTCCGCTGGTCTGACATATCTCCCTCCCTTTCTTCCCATGGGTCCAGCATTTATCCCTCCCCCTTCCATGTGTCTGACATCTTTTCCTGCATCTCCCTCCCCCTGAGGTCCTCAAAATGCACACAGGATCATTAGCAGCAATGATAAAGACAGGCTGCTTCTGGCTGACCTTGTACAACTTCCCTCTGCTGCATCCCACCCACAGGAAGTTGCATAATTGGAGGCAGGATGCAAGCACCTGACTGGACCGTGATCACCCACCAGACAGCCTTCTCCTCCTTGCAAGTGTGACTCCTCCAGGGGAATGCCTCTGCTGCCAAACTGGAGGTGGGAGGATCTCCTGGGGGTCAATAAGGTGCTGGGAGCTGGAAAAGCTGGCCAGATGGGTGGAGATGGGGGGGAGCCCAGCCTCAGGAGGCAGGGTGTGGTGGTAAATAAAAGGTGGAAATGGGGTATTTGGTTGATCAACCCCCGCTGAGATCCTGAATACCGAGGGCGAGTCCCGGAGCGAGTGGGGGGGAGGATCCTCACTCCTAGCAGGAATTTTGCCAGTTGCCCGGAGGATCCTTGATCTGGGACGGGCCGCACTTATACTGGACATTAACCGGATGTGGCTTTGGCGTCTTATGCACTTGAACTGTAATTATTAGGATTGTTCCATGAATTGTTATTTGGTTTGAGCTGTTCCTGTAAAGGAAAAGTTTGAAGTTTAGGAAAAGTTTGAAGTTTACCAATCGTGACTGTTGGTTGTTATTTGAAAGTGGATTTTTGCACTCCCCAATATGGAAATACCCCTCAGCCTACCAGAGATTTTCTTCGGCCCCAGCCTGCACCCAGATCATCAGATCTGAACCTGTTTTGTAAATCCTAGTCCCAGGTGCCTGACCCAAGGAGCTTAGCCGGCATCCAAAAATTGTGGGATGAGACCAGGGTTACATAAGTAAGCAGTCAGAGCCAAAAATGGAGGGGTCTAGGCTAAAGGTAAGTGCTGTGTCTGCTACGCTCACCTCCCAGCACCGCCACTGCTGCCTTGGATTTGATTTTGCTAAAATTAAACTTATTTAGGTCCTGTAGCAGGTGGTCTTTACGAGCAGGTGGCCTCTGGCTTTTTGTTGAGCTCATAAAATGGTAGCCCTGACTCTGCTGTGAAGCTGTATCAGAATCGGTTGTCATTGACTATTTACTTTGAAGAAGTGTATCCAGTACAAACTTTTATCTCGGAGCATCACAAACCTGTCTATAGTGGGATCTGATGTGGAGAATCCATGCCATATCTCGCAGATAGTCCATGGGACTGGAACTTAGAACTAAGTGCCTCTTTGATCAAGCTGCGCTAGTGGTTCCCACGTGGCAATGCCGATGAAGCCCACTCAAAGTGAATGGGCTTTGTCAGCATTACCGCACCGTGGACCCCAGTGAGCCCTCTAGTCAAAGCTGAGTACCCAAAAGAGGGGCTACGTATAAAATTAAAATCTGCCAATATACAAATTATATAGTGGAAATAGTTTATGTCACAGGAACAGTTTTGATGAGGGTCTATTTTGAGCATATGGTTTTCCATGGGTTTAACAGTTCTGACAATGTGGAGGTGTATTTTCAAAGCACTTAGACTTGCAAAGTTCCATAGTAACACCCCATGAGGTCTATTAAAATATTTTATTGTGTTGACGTAATGTAGCATACTATGCCATACTTGTACTGTTATTTTAATATTTTTACTGCTGTAATTGTCTGTTGCTTATGTTTGACTTACTCTTGTTGTACACCGCCTTGAGTGAACTCTTTGAAAAAGACGGTAAATAAATCCTACTAAATAAATAAATAAATGAACCTATGGAACTTTGTAAGTCTACTTTGAAAATGAGCCCCAGATGTCATTGCTCACAGCCCATTTTACTTAAATGTATTTTATGTCTCTTGACGTTTGTAAAATTGCATTTGATAGACATCATTTTTTTGTATCTGATTTGTTCAAACAACAATGTTTAATGTATGTAATATATCATGTGCTTGAGTACATTGTTTATTATTTCCCAATTTTGCCCAGGAAATGTACATCTGTAGGCACAGCACCTAAGACATCCTCCTCCTCTGCTGTTCAAACTGGAGCATCTTATTTTGAACTCACATCACTAAGGTGTCTTGCATGGTTCAAAGTGTGACATTTTATTCCCAGGTGACAGGGGAGGAGGAGGGGAGAAATGCATGGGCCACAACCACTGCTCCCAGTTCAACTCAGCCCTGGTCTCCTGCAGCAATTCCGCAATGGAGGTCAGAGTCTGTGACCCCTACCACGACCCAGACAAGGGGCCCTGCTCATATCTCATACACTGCCCATATTATACAATACTCCATGACACTCTGAGGAAGGTGCTGCTCCTTTCAAATCTGCTTGAATTGTCATTTGTGTAGCCCTACCAAGCATGTAGACACCTAAGAGCAAGCCCCTACTCATCGGAGCTTATAGAAGAGAAAGACAGATAGATAAGACACATTGAAAAAAGAAAAACAAAGAAGAGGTGTTGAGTTAAAGATCTGAGACTGTGAATGGAAGAAGTAAACCAGGTGGATTATTACAGATGCTAAATTAATGGAGGAATGGGTGACTTTAATTTTCGAAAGAGAAGAGCGCCCATCTTCCGACACAAATCGGGAGATGGATGTCCTTCTCGCAAGGTCGGCCAAATCGGCATAATTGAAAGCCGATTTTGGGCACCCTCAACTGCTTTCCATTGCAGGGATGACCAAAGTTCATGGGGGCATGTTGGCAGTGTAGTGAAGGTGGGACTGGGATGGGATGTGCTTAGGAGATGGGCATCCTTGGCCAACTTCAGGATCTTTAGTGGTTTAGGTTTTTCTCACACCTTTTTCAGTAGTAGCTCAAGGTGAGTTCCATTCAGGTACTCTGGATATTTCTCTGTCCCAGGAGGGTTCATAATGTAAGTTTGTATCTGAGGCAATAGAGGGTTAAGTGACTTGCCCAAGACCACAAGGAGTAACAGTGGGATTTGAACCAGCCACCTCTGGATTGCAAGACTGGTGCTTTAACCACTAAGCCATAGCCACTTTCAACCTGAATGGTAACTGCGGGTTATGAGATCTTTTGAATGTAATGTAACTTAGTCTAAACAATTGAGCTTGTCCTTATCTGCTATGATGTTGCATTGAACTATTCATCCAGAATGCCATATTTAGCCTGACTTAGTATATGTTGCTGTGTTGTAGATCTGTGTTTTGGGTTTTCTCCATCATTTGGGATATTGGATGGGCAGTATTCATAGTGAAAGGGGTCTTAGTCATTGCCTGTCAGAATGGGTTGCTGGTTCTGCTAGAGAAGAAAGGGATTATAAATAGAGCTATGTCTGAAGGCTTATGGTGCTTCAGGTTTGGACTTCCCTCCTGGTATGAAACTGATAAACAGACATGAAGAAAATGATGCATTTTAGTAAGACAGGACTCCCATGACATTTGTGACTTTATTAGTCATCTGCATACCCACAAAACTTGACTTTCATATTTATCCATGGAGGAAAATTATACTCTGCTTGAAGGGATGGATTCTACATGATAAAATGATTATCCCTGCTGTAAACTGCAAAGAATAGGGACAGATTTTAAATGGATTTAAAAGTAAAGAGTAGCAGGAAGGGTACATCATCGCCACCACAAAAAATTCCCCCCACCAAATATATATCTCTTAATTAGTAAAATTGGTGTGCCCAAGAGGATGAAATAATAATGATCCATTACACTGATACTCTTTCTCCTTTTCCTCTCTTTTGCAGTTACTCACTAATCTCTTTAACTTCAATGTATTTGATTGCTGAATTGATGTATGTTTTTGCAGACTGATGTAAGCCACATTGAGCCTGCCCATGGGTGGGAAAATGTGGGATATAAATGCTATAAATAAATAATGGAAAAAAATAAGGGCGTCCCTGACAAACACTTGGGTGACTTTACTTGGTCCATTTTTTTTTCACGACCAAGCATCAAAAAGGTGCCCGAACTGACCAGATGACCACCAGAGGGAATCGGGGATCACCTCCCCTTACTCCCCCAGTGGTCACTATCCCCCTCCCACCATTAAAAAAAAGTTTACAAATACTTTTTTGCCAGCCTCAAATGCCATACTCAGGTCCATTGCAGCAGTATGCAGGTACCTGGAGCAGTTGTAGTAGGTGCAGTGTACTTCAGGTAGGCAGACCCAGGCCCCCCCACCTGTTACACTTGTGGTGGAAAATTTGAGCCCTCCAAAACCCACCACAAACCCATTGTACCCACATCTACATGCCCCCCTTCATCCCTAAGGGTTACGGTAGTGGTGTACAGTTGTGGGTTTTGGGTTTTTGGGGGGTTTGGGGGCTCAGCACCCAAAGTAAGGGACCTATGTACCTGGGACTTTTTTCTGAAGCCCACTGCAGTGCTCCCTAAGGTGCCCAGTTGGTGTCCTGGCATGTGAGGGGAACCAGTGCATTACGAATGCTGGCTCCTCCCACGACCAAATGACCTGGATTTGGCCGCTTTTGAGATGGGCGTCCTCGATTTCCATTATCGCCAAAAACCGGGGACGACCATCTCAAAAACGACCTAAGGACGACCATCTCTAAGGTCGACCTAAATTTCATTGCTTTGGGCGTCCCCGACCGTATTATCGAAACGAAAGATGAACGCCCATCTTGTTTCAATAATACGGGTTGCCCCACCCCTTTACGGGGCCATCCTGTGAGGACGCCCTCATGAAAACTTGGGCGCCCCATTCAATTATGCTCCTCCACATCTAATAGGTTAAAGCTGCAGGAACCTGGCCTCCATGCTAATAATAATCTGTACAACAAACAGTGAGATTTAACACACCAGTGAGTGAGATTGTTCAGATGATACATCCAAGGTATAAATCTAGAATGATTTAAGTGTAGTATTGCTTTGCAAACGAATCAAGGCAGCATTAAATGATATTGGCTTTTCTTTGGAGCCTCTGGGGGGAGGGGAATATGGGTGTCACAGTGCTGGGCAGCTTGCAGGCACCAGGTCGTGTGTGGGAGATGCTAGCCTGCCCTACCTTCTCGCCGTGGGCACCTGGAGGCGGGGCAGCGCAGGCACACGGTGGCGGGGTTCTTGCTGCCGCTTCCGGTGCTCCTTCGGCAGCCGGTGCTCTTTCCGCGGCCACGGTGCACAGTGTGCTCAGGCGCCAAGGTTTTCTCTACCGGCCGTCTTGGTCAGTCCCCTTCCCTTTTGGCACCTCCTTTTTGGTGCCTTTTCTGGGCCCCGCCTCTTTTTGACATTGGTCTGACGTCAGACACTATCTCTTCTTAAGGAGGGTTCTCCCTGCACTCGAGGCCTCAGCTATGACCCATTTTCAGTTAGCTTGGGTGTTCCTCTTCGCTTTGTCTTATTGCTATCGTCTGCCACCTGCCTTGACCTATAGCCTGGACCTGATTCCGCCGTTTGTTTGCTGCCTGCCTTGATTCCAGCCTGGACCTGACTCCTTATCATCTGCTGCCTGCCTTGACCCATAGCCTGGACTTGATTCTGCTTTTTGTCTGCTGCCTGCCTTGACCCTTAGCCTGGACCTGATTCAGCTTCTAGTCGACTGCTTCCTACCTGTTCGTGAACTAAGGCCTGAACATGGTAGGGTCCCCTGAGTGCTGCCTGAACCTGGTCCTGAGTCCTGAACCTGGTAATATCTCCTGCGTACTGCCTTCTCGAACCATTTCAGCCTGATTCTGACGCTGCCAGCTTCCTGTCTGCATCCTTTGAGCCTGAATTTTGATGCTGCCTCCTGTTTGGACCTGTAGTCTGCTTTCTTCTGTCACCCGAGACCCTCCTTAAGACCTGTCGACCGCCAGCACCCAGGGGCTCAAATCCTGGGGAATGGCGGTCATCACAGGTGAAGCACTGGGCTTTCCGACTGCTGGTCCTTGAACAGAACTTAACCCTTTTGGGCGAGACCCTCTGGTCTCGGACAGCACAAGGGCTCACTTCTGGGACAACCTCCGTACCTTCATACAAGCGTGACAATGGGTAAATTTCTAGAGCTGAAAATTGTCTCCCACCCAGCAGTTTATGAAAGTATGTACAAAATTCAGAGCACATGCACTTGCAGCTACAGAGGAAAAGGACAGGGCAGCAGGAGGAGGCAGTAGGCAGAACGGTGTGCTCAGATTTCTTCTTACTGGTTGGGCCACTTGGTTTATTTCTCTAAGGCTTGCCGCTCAGAAAAGCAGGGATCAGGATCAGTGCACTGGTACTGAAGCTCTAAAGAGTGAGGGAAGGGGCTCAAAGAGAGCCTTCTAATGAGTGAGACTTGGTATCTCTCTAGAAGCTCCTTGACACTGAGAAGAACATTGTGCCATACTCCCATCAGCAAACTATTTGTATGGAGTAAATTCTCTTGGGTTGACCATCTGCCTTGTGTTGACACAGGTGCCAAGGGAGCTCAATTTTTAAAAGGGAGATTTTAGGACCCCCCCCCCAACCCTATCCCACTCCCCCAGCCCCGCCCATTTCACCTCATGACTCCATACCCTGGCACACCTCAGTTCTATGGCCTTTGCTTTGTCCGATTGTTTGTGGCACCAATAAGTGCTACCCCCCCCCCACCAGTCAGCAGCAAGAGACGCCATAATAAAATGTAATCTCCTGCTGCCGTGGGACCAGTCTCATGATAACACCTGTGAGATTTTGCAGCTCATATCATGAGACTGGTCTCGTGGCAGCAGAAAATGGTGTCTTATTAACGCATCTCCTGCTGCCAATGAAGGTAGAGGCTGCTGAGCAGGATTTCTGGGCTCCCCAGAGTGAGTACGACAGATGACCCACGAAAACGGGAGTCTCCCACTGAATGTGAGAGGCTTGGCACATGTGGGAATGCTCCCTGCTGTCCTTTACAAATCAGATTATAATTAGGACCTAGGTGGAAAACCAATATGCCCACTCTAATGCAAAAGCAAAATCCCAGAGAAATGGTAGGAATACAGTAGCAAGATGATTACTGACACTTCTTTTATCATCTTGCTACTGTATTCCTACCACTTCTCCAGCCCCGTTTTGGGGGTCAGGCCCACCCAGTCAGCAGCAGCTGCAACAGCCATTGAGATGAAAACTGGAGGGAGTGTCAGCATTGTAGTAACCACTCATGTTAACCTCAGGCCCCACAAAAAAATCATCCCTGGCTACACTAATGATCCTGAGTTCTGAACTTTTACTACCTTTCATCCACAAGGCCTGTGAATGCTGTTTCTGTAAGAGTCCCAGTCCCTCCCCCCACCCCCACACAGAGCAGCCTGAGTAAATTCAGCGGACTCTTTTTATTCCTTAAAATCGCTGAAACATGAAGTCTTCAGTCACAAATCCTTATCCTTCTGTGCAGTGAACAGAGGCTGCACAATTCAGTGATTTACAGGATTAAAAAGGAGGAACACCTCAGCGTTGGGGGGGGGGGGGGGGGGGGAAAGGAAATTTGATACTTTTTTAAATACATGAGGTCAAATTAAACAGTGCAAATACAAAAAAAATTTTTTTTTTGTAAATCATCTTTATTGATGTTTTAGTATCATAACAAAAACATAAAAACATACAGAGCCGAATTATAAACGTTATTAACTAGTTATGATATAACAAAGAACTAATCTGATTCAGACCATGTTCCTGGCACATGCTGACTATTGCAATGGAATCTACGCAGGGTGCAAAGATCAAATCATAAAAAAAAAATTCAAACAGCACAAAACACAGCAGCGAGACTCATCTTTGGAAAATCACGATTCCACAGCGCCACACCCCTCCTCCTGAAATTACACTGGTTACCGATTACAGACAGGATAGCCTTCAAGATCTGCACAATGGTATACAAAATAATATTTGGCCTTTCACCAAGTTACATGACGAACCTAATCGACTTACCAATCAGGAATATTGACAAATTAGCAAGATCCTACCTCACCCTTCACTTCCCATCATTCAAAAACATCAAATACAAATCATCTCTGGCAACTAGCTTCTCATATATCAGCACCAAAATCTGGAACATTCTCCCGAAGGACCTAAGACTGAAAGACAACTACTTAACTTTCCGTAAACACTTAAAAGCTCATCTTTTCAAAAAACACTTACCCTCGGAACCAAACAATCAGATGAACTGAAAAGGGCACAAACAACAGCACCATACTGGACCCAAATATCTACCCTAACCCACAATCCCACTTCCTTACTCTCAACAAATGGCCGACCAAGAAACTAACTCAGCTCAACCCTCCCGCTATTCCGCTTGACTCTCATTGTAACTCTACTACAATGATTCAAGTAATCGACCTGATGCCCCCAATGGGACAACCCAACCTACTACTTACACAAGAACCCATACAAATTCTAGTTATTCCTATCACTTTCCTAACCCCTCCCTACAACTGTCAATCCCTCTCCTTTATCTTTAACCAGCCTTTTGTGCCTTCCCTTTGTTCCATGTAAGCCACATTGAACCTACCAATCGGTGGGATAATGCGGGATACAAATGTAATAAATAAATAAACCATACGTTTCAAACATGAAGCATAAACTATAAAACAAATAGGCAGATACGAGAGAGATGCATTATGGTACATCGGAAATTGTTGAGTGACTGGATAAATAATTATCTAGCTTAAGCCATTTACGTTTACATTTATAAGTTGGAGAAATAAACTTCAGAGAAATAGCTTCGTATTTCCTATATGTAATACACCACAAGTTGGAATTAACTTTCCAATGTTGCACAATTAGCTTTAATGCTACAGAGATAAGGAAGTCAAGCAAAGAGGCCTCTTCATCAGAGAGAGAATGTGACACTACAAGACATTTCCAAACAATGGGGCCGTTTTGCAAAGGCCTGGTAGGCTCTATGTGCATGCAGCATGCACCAAAATGAGACTACGGCCAGGCTAGAGCACCCCCTGGCAGTAGTTTCGGATTTGGCGTGTGCCAATACCGCCCGGATGGATTATTTTTTTATTTCCTACCACGCACGGCATTTCCAGTGTTAATCAGCAGTTGGCGCATGCCAACCAGTCGCCGTGTGTGTAGTGCATGAGCCTTTACTGCTAGATCAATGGGTGGCATTAAGGGCCCAGACCATAAATAGGCACGCACTGATTTCAGTTTTATCGTAGGTCCTTTTCCCGACACATTGAAAAAAAAGTTCTTTTTCCCAGACACAGTAGAAACTGGCTTGGCGCGTGCCAAAAACATGTGCACCACACTACCGCAGGCCACATTTTGCCGCAGCTTAGTAAAAGGACCCCCCACTGTGTTTAAAAGATAAGAGTTCTGAAAACTGTACAATTTAAGTGACCCTTTTTGCCTGGATCAGGACCAGTACAGATCAGTAGAAGAGAGTTTGCTTTTAAAAGATTTGATTGGGGCCCAGTGCAGGGGCGTAGCCAGACCTCAAAGTGTGTGGGGGGGGAGGGGGGTCCAGAGCCCAAAGTGAGTGGGCACATTTTGGCCTGCCTCCCCACCGCTCCTCCACATACCTTGGCTGGTGGGGGGGTCCCCAACCCCGCCAGCTGAAGCGTTTCTCCTGCGATGCTCTCCTTACATTGCCTGCTTCTTTCCCTCATGTTGCGCATGCTCGATTTAATGAAATTGAGCATGAGCGAAATGTCGAACATGCTCAGTTTCACTGAAACCGAACATGCAGGGCAAGCAATGTAGGGAGAGCAGCACTGAAGAAACACTTCAACTGGTGGGGACCCCTGCCAGCCAAACCAGGGGCCCTGGATCCATTATGGGGGGTCCTGAGCCCCCAATGGTCCCCTGTAGCTACACCACTGGTCCAGTGAGCTCTGTGTTGAAGGAAGAACAGAGACTGGGTGATGGAGGCGGAGAGAGAGTGTCTGGGGCCAAATAGCCAGAAAAGAGACCATTGTTTGTCAGACAATTGTTCACCAGTATCAGCTTCCAAAGCTCTCTGTGAATACAAAATTGTTCAGAGTAAGTTTGGTGAATCTTGTAAAATAATGAGGCAGAGTAAATACCAGTGTGGTGAGAATTAAGGAGAGATTGATAGGGAAGAGAAAGAACTAAAACTTTAGTATTAAGGGTAATGTGTTTGTTGTAAGGCCTTACGCAATCTGAACCAGTTAAAAAACTGAGAGTCAGGGAGAGAAAAAAACTTGTTGCAAATGTGTAAACAACTTAAACTCTTCATTAGATATTAATTGAGAAAGGAGCCATAAATTATTTCCATTATGCCAGAGTGGCCAATCAAAGGATTTATTATCAATCTTAATTAAAGGGGTATTCCAAATTGGCAATACAACTTTTTATATGTAGTGTAGGTATACATATAAATCAGAATGTGTAGGACATTGTAAATGTGAATTGAGGCCCCAGTGTCAGTTGGTAAAGCAAAGGTTAATTTGTGAGCCATAAATATTAAGGGGTCAATATTCAGCCGATGGAGTTATTTCCAGATTTTCAAAGCCAGGCTTCGGCTTTGAATATCCAGTTATTTTTAAGCTGGCTAACACGTAGCCGCTTAAAATCGATATTCATCACTTAAACGGCCATGGATTAGTGTATAAAAATAGGACAGACTTTTACATGGTCCCAATAATGAGCTAATCCTGTTCAGAAGGAATGGATCCTCAGGAGCTTAGCCGAGATTGGGTGGCAGAGCCGGTGGTGGGAGGCGGGGCTGGTAGTGCTGGGCAGACTTATACGGTCTGTGCCAGAGCCGGTGGTGGGAGGCGGAACTGGTGGTTGGGAGGTGGGGATAGTGTTGGGCAGACTTATATGGTCTGTGCCAGAGCCGGTGGTGGGAGGCGGGACTGGTGGTTGGGAGGCGGGAATAGTGCTGGGCAGACTTATACGGTCTGTGCCAGAGCCGGTGGTGGGAGGCGGGACTGGTGGTTGGGAGGCGGGGATAGTGCTGGGCAGATTTATACGGTCTGTGCCCTGAAGAGAACAGGTGCAAATCAAGGTAGGATATACACAAAAAGTAGCACATATGAGTTTATCTTGTTGGGCAGACTGGATGGACCGTGCAGGTCTTTTTCTGCCGTCATCTACTATGTTACTAACCCCGGCCGCTTCATTGCTGACTCCACCCTGGAATGCCCCCAACATTTGTGTTCAGTGCTAACCGCAATATTCAGTGGCACTTAACCATTTATGTGCTGCTGAATCTTAGTGGCTAGCGCTGACCAAGCAATTTAACCAGTCAGCGGCTAGCTAAATCACTTTGAATATTGGGCCCTAGGAAAATAGAGAAAATTGCCTTTAGTTTAAGCAGCAGGGGAATGTTAAGCGGGGTTGGTGTTCCTCACTCAATGCCCCCCTGCCTGGTGGAATGTTGAAGACAGAACTGCAGTCCAACCATGGGCTATGTGTGTACTGTTTGCTTGCCTTTTGCTGGCTGGTCTCCTGAATAAAGGGAAACTTTCAGCTGTTGAAATGTATTTCTTATCGATAACATCCTGTTCAAAGGTTACGCTGTCTGTTTGGTTTGTCCTCATTATACCAGCTCTCAATCACATCTACTCAGCTCACACATTCTCTAATGCAGCTTTTATACTGACCAGCGTTCCAGAGTAGTAAGTAGAGACCTGCGTGAGAATGGGGTTTGCGGGAATCCTGTGGAACCCACGGGGATGGAAGCAGTTCTGTGGGGTTCCCATGGGGACGGAAGCTGTTCTTGCGGGGTTCCCATGGGAACAGAAACAATTCCTGCGGGGTTCCCACGGAAGTGTACACTGCACCTGCATCAGCTTCTCACTTACCATGTACCAAGTTCTTTGAGTGTGGTCTCCTCCTCCTCCTCCTTTTTTAACAGCACAGATGTGGAAAGTTTCCATTAAGGAGGTGGTAAAGACACAAATGGTGACGGAATTCAAAAAGGCTTGGGATGAACACAAAGGATCTCTAATTAGAAAATGGAAGTTATCAAAAAACTAAACTTAAATGGATGCATGTGTGTGAATGTGTCGAATGACGCTTAGATGGTGACTCGGGCTGTGATGAACTAGGGCCGATACCGGGCAGACTTGTATGTTCTGTGTCTCATATATGGCAATCTGGTTTAGGATGGGCTGGAAAGGGCTTAGACACCAACTTCAGTGGCTGGAACATGAGGACAGTGCTGGACAGACATTTACGACCAGTTTCCCCGCAAATGAGAAGACAGGCTGGAATGGGCTTAGACAACAACTTCAGCAATTGGAACATAAGGATAGGGCCGGGCAGACTTCTATGGTCTATGTCCCAGAAACGCCA